>NC_143053.1:200672500-201940000 GCF_052426305.1 Pelodiscus sinensis | reverse complement strand
ATTTAGGGTCAGATTTGAGCTGATGGTGTATCTTTAAAGGCCAGTTCTCTACACTTGACGCTACATGTCAGAATTTCACATAAATATGATTAACAGATAATGTTCATAACCTTGAAAAATAGTAAGCAATAAGTCCGATTTTGATTAAATACTGCAGGGAAGCATCTGTAAAGCATCTAATAACATCAAAAGCTATTAATTCCACTGCCACAAATTCCACTCCTATTATATTGTATGACAATGTTAAAAAATGCAACAACCAAATCATAACACATGTAAACCAAGAATAATATGTTCTTACTTTAAAAGAGATAGAAAGTCATTCGCTGCTCCCTCTCAGACTTTAGAGAGCACACTGGGTTATAGTTTGGATGATTATTAGAGCCAATGTGAGATTAAAAATGAATTCTTACTTTTGCAGGGATAGCGCCACAAAGTAAATTATTTGTGAGTAGTATGTCATGCAATTGGATATATATAGACTTGAATCTTTTCCTGTGATTAAAAGATGCTCTAGTAGGAAAATGATGCACAAGAATACATAGAGATGTCTCTTCCAACATTGTATGTATATGCAGCAATGGGACAGAATTTATAGCACTCGAGTGCACAACAGAATAAGATGAGATAACACGATCTGAGGCCTAGCACACCACGACATAGGGCCTTTTGTGATTCCCATACCATCCCTGCACTATGGCTCTGCCCACAATTTTGGGTTATCGGCTGACTCAGACAGATATCTCTGCATCTGTTACACTTGGGTCACTTTTTCAAGCTTTTATTTGCAATACAAGGGCTAGAAAAACCTTTACATTTAAACACAAAAAAGTAAGTTGTTGTAGTGACATGACTCTAAGAATCAGGACACTATACATACCAATAGTGTCTATGCCTTAATTTGACTCCAGTGGGAAAAGGTACCATCTAATGCATTTTCTAATACACCATAGCAACAATTGTGCTTATCTAGGCCCCCAGATACTTAATAAATGCTGCACTTGGCTCTGCATTTTAATCAGAGTGGAAGTTGCTTCAAAAAAGAGCAGCAGTAAGGTGCACCCAGACATACCTTTGCACCTGCTCTGAGCCATTCCAATCTCACTAATAGCGCTGACACCATACAGGGGCAAGCACTGGTCCATAGCCCCCTCCTTCTGTGTAACTTCCATGAATAAGGGCAAAGGCTCACTCATATTGTTGATAACATTTCTGTCATTTGTGAAAGATAGTGGTTGATTTTTTCGGGGCAATGATCAGCCATCTTTGTCTTTCTGTCATAAAATAAATGGTAATCTTTTCTCACAGCAAGTATGGTGTGTTAAGATTTGAATATTTTTAAGACTATGTGAAACCAAAAGCATGGAATCAAATTACTGTATTATGAAATGCTTTTAGGATAATTATGAGAACAATGTGAACAGATTTATAAGTATTCTGAAAAGGGATTGCTGTTTCTTATAGAAAAAAAGATGCACATTAAAAATACACACTTGAAACAAAATGCAAAATTGACACTTGAGGCAGTTAGTTAATTTTGTTACCTTTTCTACTAGACTATAACCAACTTTATGTCATTTGCCTTTAACATATTTGAGCTGTATTTTTAAAGGCTAGTTCTCTAAAGAAGATACTCAGTGTCTGAAAAACACTCAATGTGTTCCACCCACACCTGTTCACCTCATAATTCAATATATGTTGTACCTCCCTAAACTCGGACTTTCTGTGGTCTAACAATATCTGTGGTCCTGCCAGACCATGGATATTCCTGGACAAGAGAATCCCAGCTAGGAGCTTGGTGGCAGGGGGGTCAGTGACAGGTAGCCTACCAAGTGGGACCCAGATGGCAGGGGCCAGTGTCGAGCAGTCTAGCCAACTTTGGGGCTGTGGGTCCAGCAGTCTGGACAGGACTGGACCATTGGACACCAGCCAGCTCTGGCTCCGGCCCCAGCTGGGCTGCCAGATGCCAGCCTCAGCCCTGTTGCTGATGGTGGCTCTGGCTCCAGCCCACTGCCAAAGGCCCCAGCAGGGTTCCAGCCACTGACCTTCTGCCAGCAAACTCTTGGCTTTGGTTCTCTGGTCCAAGAACATCTATAGTTCTGCCAGACCATGGATGGTGCCAGACCAGAGAGTCCTAATTTAGAGAGGTACAACCTGAATTATGAGGTGAATGGGTGAGGGAGGAAACACACTCATTTGTTACTTAGTTGAATTCTTTCCAAGTATTTGAGACCTACGTAACAAGAGAAAGTGCTTCTGCATAGAGTGCATTTTAAGAAAGATTACAAAAGTTAATAATTTCAAGAAAATAAGACAATGTACAACATATTATCATTAGTAACATATTATAAGGACAGGAGACGCACTGAGTGTTTTTCAGATATCGAGCATCTTGTTGAGAGAACAACAGCCTGGCCAGAGCTGGAGCCACCAGCAGTAGTGGGGTGAGTGTCTAGCAATCTGACTGGAATTTGAGCCACCTCCAGCAGCAGTTGGGGCTGTGGCTAGTGTCTGGCAGCCTGGCTATGGTCAGGGCCACAGTCTCAGGATGTCCAGCAGGCTGGCCAGGGCCAGCCGCCTAGTCAGCTGATGGCAGGGGGGGCCAGCTCGGTAGGGGCGCCAGATGCACTGGCAGTGGGGAGAGTTGGTGGGCTGGGGGAGCCAGTTCCAGGGAACCTCCCCTGGTCCAGCAAAATTCCTTGTTCAGGACCTGTCCAGTGCTGGACCAGGGAAGTCCAACCGGTAGATGCTTATGTGGCTATAGTAGAAGAATAAGTCCCTCCAGCTCAAAGGTGGATTAACTGATTCAGAGCCCTCTGACAGAGGAGGAACAGACACCTGGCTGACTATCAGGAGCCCTGGGTGCTTTGTTTTGATTAAATACTTGTTTTCATTCCAGCAGCTGCTCTCTTCTGTTTGGTCAAGGACAAACCCCAAGGCAACAATTTTTTTAGTTGTTTCTGCTTTGTAAAAGTCTTGTTTTTAAGCTTTCCTCTTGGTGAGAGAGGCCATGGAGCTGATATAAATCACTTGGCCATCTTCCACACAGTTCATCTTTTGGAGTTTAGGTCTTGGTCTCAGCCTCCAACACGATGCAAAGGTGGAGAAGCAGACTCTTAAGTTAATCTGGCCAGCCAGCTGCCTTCTCTGGTTTCCCTTCCCCCAAAGCCTGACATTTTAAGGAAGAGAGCCTTATTATTCACAGGACTGTAATCTTCAAAACAGAAAACATTCAGATTATGGATTTATTGTTTGATAGCAGAGGACATGCTGTTGATTTTACAAAAAGCCCCTATATGGAGCTCAGAAGCTTATTTGCCTTACACAGCTTACTTTGTTACGTTCTATCTGATAGAATGAATAAAGGCAGCAAACTATCGTAAAAAACATGTGTGTCATTGTATGAAAATGAAAGGAAATAATCCCTAGACCAATTATTAACATCAGTAGCATATACTGAATTCATAGTTTTGGAAAATCAGTGCAGGGGTAGGTGGGAAGAAACTGTGATTCTCACTTGCGCTCAGGAATTCCTCTCCACTTGATACATTAAAGGAATTACTGCACATTTTTATAGGGCTGTGATTTTACAAACAATTTAATAAACAGAGAACAACACTTCCCTATTCTTAACAGTTTGTATTCTAAGATTAGAAAATACATGACAATAGTTCAGGCTATGGGAAGTGCAGAGGAGTTATTTATGATGAAAGAGAGCTCAGATAATTTCCTGAAATTAGTTTTAAAGACACATTTGAAGGAGAAGAGAGATTGAGTATTTGATAGACAGAAATCATGATACTGTTCCAAGCAAAATATAGGAGGTCATGTGAATGAAGATGCACAACTGAGAAGGCAATAAGGTTACAACGGAAACATAGATATGCACACACATAAATATATAAAATAAATATTATACATATTTATATCCATACACTCACATAAAGCAAAAATTCAATTGCTTGTGTCTGGTGAGGTGTTGAGAGGAAACCAGATCTTTTAATATTCATCTTAATTAGTTGATGGTTTTAAAGTGTTGTGAAAACAGAAAGCTCTATATAAATGCTAAGCATTGTTATAACTACCTTGTTTAACTAAAAGCCGTGCGTATTGTAAGAAAGAATACTATTTTTGTTTACCAGGCAAATGATATTTCTAGAATCTGTAGCCTCTGTTGTATTTTCCATTGTCACAATGACATCTACTGGTGGGGACAGGTTTAAACACCTGGAGGATACCTAGTTCACCAAAAACTATGGTTTTATCAAAATAACTACTACAGGTTGGGGAATGACTGGCTAAGTATCAGTTCTGTAGAAAAGGACATGGGAATTACAGTAGAGGAGAAGCTGGATATGAATCAACAATGTGCCCTTGTTACCAAGAAGGCTGCATTAGTAGAAGCATTGCTAGCAGATCTGGCAAAGTGAGTATTCCCCTCTATTCAGCACTGGTGAGGCCACATCTGGAGTATTGCATCCAGTTTTGGGACTCCTCACTACAGAACAAATTTAAGAGAGTCCAGAAGAGGGCAACAAAAACTATGAGGAGGTGGGGGGCACATGACCTATGAGGAGATGGGCTGAGAGAATTGAGCTTATTTAGTCTGCAGAAGAGAACAATGAGGGGGGGATTTGATAGCAACCTTCAGCTATCTGAAAAGGGGTCCCAAAACCAAGGATGGATCCCGGCTATTTGCATTAGTGGCAGATGATAGAACAAAAGGCAACGATATCAAGTTGCAGTAGAGGCAGTCTAGGTTAGATATTAGGGAAAACTATTTCACTGGGAAGATGTAGAAGCACTGGAATGGGTTGCCTAGGGAGGTGGTGGAATCTCCATCCTTAAGAGTTTTTTAGACAAAGCCCTGGCTGGAATGATTTAGTTGGAATTGGTACTGCTTTGAGCAGGGGGTTGGACTAGATAACATCCTCAGATCTCTTCCAACCCTTTTCTTCTATGATTCTATGAAAAGAGATTTTAGAATTGGTTGTAGAAAGCCTAATATGAATAAATATAAAAGGAGACTTTGGGGGGGGGGGCATTTTTGTTTCACATTTCAATGAGAATGATATGCTTTTTACTTTACAATTAAAATATATATTTGTATTGAAAAATTTTACAGGTACAAATTTTGGAAGGCAAATGCAAATGTATCTTCATGTTTGTCCTTAACAGGAGCTAAGAATATATTTGTTTGCTTGAGTATTTATGAAGGATCTTACTGTTTTTCTTGGTTTGGAAATTAGTGTCTGGAGTTAGTTTTAAGTAAAACTGGGGTATCTAACTATATGTTTGTCTATTTTGAGCATATTTAGAAAGTGTTTGCTTACCAGCTCTCTGGAATTGAAGTTCCAAAAGGAGAGTTGTTCTATTGTTTATAAATTTTCCTTTTAACTTTTTTGCCATTGAAGAGTCCTGGATACATCTTGGCAGCAGTTTTAACAGAATGCTCCCTTTCATGTATAGAATACATGAGTACTCCATAGAGAAGGTATTACACGCTAGGCATGGAGGGGTCCATTGCCTCCTGGAAGAAGGATGTACACCCAGAACCACCTATTCTCCTCTCTCGCCCTTTATATACATCCACAAAGAAAGGCCTTGTGAAGTCCAAAAAGAAGAGAAGGAGAGAGTGTCTTGGGAGCAAGTGGCATATAGTGGGAAAGGGGGATCTGTATGCAGAGGGAACTCTCAACACCTGGATCTGGGGGCAGAGAGAGGGACCATCCTGATCTTAGTTATCGGTACAGTCAGTTTATGCATTCACCTTTTTGGGGGAAAGTAGTGGACACTTGGGGCCAAATTCTGCTGCAATACATAGCACAAAAGTAAAGACAGACTCTCTCCAAGAAGCTCACAGTACAGTGACAGGTAAGGTAAGTCCCAGATGAAGGCTTTTAACTTAGCATATTTGTTTTTTTCCTATAATCTCCTTTTTCTATAATATTGGAATAAAATGAATAACAAGTGAATGTGGATTGGCTCGGAGACCTCAGATGAATCCTTTCAAGAAGTCACACTGGGAAGAGGGTAGGGCTTAGTGTACAAACACAGGGAAATAATTCATTGCATAGGAAACCTATTTGGGGAAAAAACACAGATCTGATAGCTGGAGAACATGAAAGGAGTAACAAGGCTACTAGTCAACCAAAGTATGTGAAGGGCAATTCAATGGGAGATAAAGACTAGCAGTGTAGGGTGGAGTGGATTTGTGCAGGGCCTTTCAGAAAAAGAAGCCATGAAGTTTAAAGATAATAGAGCCAGCATGGGGACTCAGTGAGGAATTCAAAGAGAGAAGCGAGTGGTCTCACATAAAAGGAAGGTAATTGGGAACAAATGGGAGGAAAACAATGTAGATGGTAGGGTGGTTTGACAGGAGACACCTATAATAATTGTGGCAGGAGATGACCTAGACAAGGAGTGTCTGGACAGAAGGGAAAGATTAAACTGTTATATTTATGGAGGGAAAGAGATACGACTTGGAGTCAGCCTAAATGTGAGAGAAAGAGGAAGAATAAAATGTAATCCTATTGTTTGGTTCATGGATAATTGTGAGTATAACCAGTCTATAGGATAGTGCTATTGTTTCTCAGAAGGAATATGGGCCCCTGCCCCTGTACGTGTGTGTGTGTATATATATGTACATATGCACACACACACACACACACACACAGAGATTTCCTGTGGTTTATATATATAACACACATAGGAAATCTGTGTGTGTGTGTGTGTGTGTATGTTGGTGAGTCTGTTTGTTCAAGAACTCCTCCTAAATGGCAAGAGCTAGGACCACCAAATTTGATGTGCTGCTTCCTCTTCTCCTAACTTAAAGCAAGGTTAGGGTTGTGTTGTGCCAGGAAAATGGGATGTCATTGGAATGGGATTGTTTTCCATTACACAGAAAAGGAAGGGGCTGCTAGGAGAGACAGTCATATTGCACAGTGACCAAAGGGGAATGGCCACACCAGTAAGACAGTAGCCAGCTGTGGGTGGGGCTCTGCATGCTGCAGGCCAGGCCATTGTCCACAAGTAAGGTTCCTGTGCTGGTCCAGGGCATGGTTACCCCACTACCATGCTGACTCCTAGGTCCCACAGCACAGGACTATCCTTACAAATTATGGGGCTCTATGCAACTGAAGGCCCCTCCCAGCTTCTGACAAGGTCCAGTACTTCCCTCCACACACTCCGCACACCACTTACGTAGGGGGCTTAGGGCTTCCCTCCCCATGAGGCTCCAGCTGGGGCAATGCCAAGTAAGCCTTCTAGTTATCCCATAGATGAAGCATATGTTTCTGTCCTCCAAAAGAAAGTAAATGTAAGTAAAGATTAAAAAAATTACTTTTATTAATTACAGACCTAAGTGAGCTACTTAATAAAAGTGATTTTTTGGAAAATATTAATGGTCTACTGAAAAATTAAGCCCTTATTTCTTTGAATGAATTGCTAACCTAGACTACTAAAACAAACAAAAAATATTACAGAAATATTTTACAAAACGATTCACCAAACAACTCCACTTTTCCAAGATTAAAATTAAGTCACTCTTTTAGGGTTTGAACAGCTTAGTGCTTACTTTGGTATAATTTAAGTCATTCAGGGGTATGGACAGGCCTGCTGCCATGGGAGCAAAGGGTGTAATTGCTCTTCTAAATCGTTACTGGAATGCCACCGTGGCACACTCCAGGCAGCTGAAAGAGCTACCTGCATGAATGGGTATACAGCACAGTGCACTCGGGACAGCACTGAGGGCTGGCTGCCTCAGCCCTGACCCTTCCGCCTGAGGCTCCACTCCTTCCAGGAGCACGGATATGGGCCTCCTCCCACCAATGATGCTGTTGGCCCCACTGGGTATGGAAAGGCCACCTGCCTAAGTACTGTAAGTTACACCGATCTAAGTCCCAGAGTGAACAGCACTATGCTGATAGCAGAGCTTGAAGATATTGAGAAATTATACCCAGGCCCATACACAGGGGTGGTGCGAAGGGTGCAAATGCACTCCCCCATGGTCCTTCATGGAAGCAGGAGGCTGGGGTGACACATTGACTCAGCCTCCTTTCCCCCATGCACCAATCAGCCAGGGGAAGGCAGGAGCAGCATGTTGCCCTAGTTTCCCTACCCCATGCTCTGGCTGGCCAGGAAAAGGCCAACGCTGCACACTATACCAGCCTCCCTTTCCTGTGCTCCAGCTGGCCAGGGGAAGACTGGGGCAGATCCCCCCCTCAGGAGCAAGGCAAGGGACAGGGCTGGACCGCAGGAGCGAGGCAGCCACAAGCTCTTCCCATGGCTCATACCCCTCCACAGAAATTCCTGCATACGGGCCTGATACCTAAGGCTACAATTTAGTCATTGGTACTTTTAATAAAAATGTATGGACAGGTCATGGACAGTAACAAAAATTCATGGTTTGTGAGCTGTCCATGACTTTAATTTAAAATGCACCTGTCTAAATTTTAACTGGGGAATGCTGCTCTGGGGGTTTCTGCTGGGGGGCACAGGAGCTGCTGCTCTGGTGGGCCCTCAGGAGTGCTGCTTTCCTTGGAGAGGGGAGAGGGGACAGAGCCAGTGGCACCAACCGCCAGGGGTTGCCAAGCAGTCGTTGCTCTGGACACGCCTGGGGCTACCCCACCATCACTGCTCTGGCTGCTGCCAAGAGCTGCCAAGCTGCTGCTGCTCCCACCATCTCCAGGACTGCTTCTCAGGAGGTCCAGGAAGCCAGCCACACTGGCTGCTGCTTGGGGACAGCTGCCCGGGGTTGCCCAAGAAGTGGCCAATACAGCTGGATGAAGGGCAAATCCAGCAATGGAAGGTGCTGCTGGCTACAGAGCTGCTCCAGCAACAGGCAGTATAGCTGTCCTCAGGGATGCCTGAGCAGCTGGTCACACTGCATCCATAACTTCCATGCCAGACACACAGCCCTAATTATGCCAACAGGGGAGCTCTCTTCTGTCAGCATGGAGTGTCTGCACTAGCAGCATTGCAACTAGATTGATAGAGCTGTGCTGCTGTGGCGATTCCAGTGTAGACAAGCCCTTAGCAAATACTAATGCCATGTCTCAAATAAGACAATCCAAAATAGCTGAAGCAACAATGCAAGATCACATAGGCACCAGTTCCATGGGTGCTCCAGGGCTGCAGCACCCACAGAGAAAATTTAGCAAATGTTCAGCATCCACCAGCAGCCAAGCTCCCTTCTCCCCCACAGTGCCTTCACTTGCCACAGGCCTTGCTGATCAGCTCCTCCCCCACCCTTCCAGTGTCTCCCACCTGCTGTGAATTGCTGTTTTTCACTATGTAAGAGGCTCCAGGAAGGAGTGGGAGGAGCTCAGAAGAAGAGCAAAAAGAGGCAAGGAAAGGTAGAGGTGGTACCTGAGGCATAGGTGGGAGTCAAGCACTCCCCTGGCTAGAGGGGAAGTTGGTGCCTATGTAGGCCCACCAACAGGGAGTGTGAAGGGACAGTTTCACTGGTGCCCAGTCATTCAAAGAGGCACACTTTTCTTGGACAGCAGTAGAGGCCAGAGCCCCACACCCCTTAAATTGCACTGGCACACTGCTTCTTGCACCTCTGAGAACTGAGGGGAAGCAGCACTGCCCCTTCCGCCCAAGACCCCCCCTTCTAGGTATGGTGTCAGGGGATCTCCCTTCTGGTAGCCAGAGCACTTAACATCTTCGATCAGATCCTTATCCTAAATTCTAAATTAAGCAGGAAGCCTCCCACACCTTACCCAGGGTTCCACGGAAGCTGTCGGCCCCCCTGTGCCTATTTAAGAACTTTTAGCGTATCACGGTGCAGGCAGTTATTAATCTCTATGTAACATCCTACACGGTATGAGGATAATAAAGAAAATAAAGGGGGAAAGTGACTATTTAACAGGAGCAGGAGAAAATTGCAGATTGGTACTGTTATAGTTACTGGGCTTACAGCACCTCTGACTCTCTTGGTCTCCGCAAGCCATAGTCCTCTCAGACTTCTAGGAGACACCTGTCTTTCAAGATGTATTATGTGATTCTCCCATTCTAGGCACTGGATGTAGTCCACTGTGTATCAACTGTGATGTACCTCAGCAAGTCTGATTTAAGTTCAAACCCCATAGTTCTCCTCCTTCCAAGAGCAATGGCAGTGGTAATCAGTGACCAGATGGCTTCCTTAAAACAAAGCAATCATTATTTAGAACAAAAGCATTTAAGAGAAAACACTTTTTAAACACAACATAACAGACTGTACATATTTCATTTTTTTTCCTGGAGGCTAACCATTTCCTGCATCTGGAAAGATCCAATGTCTTTAGAGGCCCTTTGCAAAGTCAGTCTCTGTCTCTCTCTCTCTCTCTCTCTCTCTAAGACGGTCTTCCTAGACAACTTCTGACAAGTGTCACCCCATTCCATTTCTCAGAGAGTTTTTAGATGTTTAATATCCTTTAGTTCTCTAAGTTGCCAGCCAGGCAAATCATGGTTGCATCTTCCTTGGAGGTAGGATATAACGTCCTTGAAGCTGATAGTTGAAATACAATGGGTAAAGCTGTTGTTAGCGGGATTCTAATGTTATAATGTTGATCTGTTCATAATGGTTATAGTGCAATTGTTGTGTACAGAATTTGGGTAAGGTGCACACTTAAAATGGCGATTGTCATCAGTGACTGGAAAACAAAATGGAGTTTGTGGACAGTTGAACTTTGGACTCCCCCCCCCCTTAAGTGTTTGCACTTGTTCATGGAACACTAGAACTGTGCTCACAGCACGCTAGAACTGTGCCCACGACACTCAATCTTTGCACCCGACACACATGGTGGTCTGTGAGGACAGCACCTGTCAGGCCTTGGAACTTGTGCATTGTCCATCACCTGTGCAGAAGGGTCAGGATCCAGAGACGTCTCTCTGCACCAGTCACCTCAGCCTGTCACTTCCAACCAGGATTACACTGCTGTGGTGAAGACCCAGTAAGGACTGTAACCTGTGCCACCATTTACCATCATCATCATGCTTTGGTTCCTGTGGCAAATGCCTGGGGTCGAGCCAACCAGCGAGGGAACACTTGCTGTTCCTCCCCAAGGGCTAACCGCAGCCTAAAAGTCAAGGTCATAAGTACCATTTTTACCATCGGTGTGAATTTTGGAATGTATATCTACCCTTATTTGTACCGAGAATCTTTCTATCTTCTTTCTCTTCCGTTTTTGGGGTGAAGGTTGGTATTGTTGGTTGTTGCTTTGAATTTGTTTCATACTAGTGTCATCTTAAATTTCTACAATACATGTTGCTTAACTTTAATCTGGACTGAGTTTACTTGTGAGGAAAAATCATTGGTGACAGATATGGTGTCAGGGGATCTCCCTTCTGGTAGCCAGAGCACTTAACATCTTCGATCAGATCCTTATCCTAAATTCTAAATTAAGTCAAAAGATTCTACTTGTTACTGAGACTCTGGGGTAACACTGTGTGCTTAAATGTTAGGTAGGAAGCGGTTGAATTGCTCCCTGGTTTGTTCTTTCCACAGCCCCCAATATAAGTTAGATCAATACAATCAGACAAAAAATTCTTAATGACCCAATATGCAATAACTTCCCTTCACTGATCTGGTCATGGAGGCTAATCTAGATGGCAGGCTTCCTGAGGAAGAGATCTTCTGCAAAAACTTCTTGTGCAAGAGTGCATCCACACTGCAAAAGTGCATCAAAAAAGCAATGCGCTTTTGTGAATGAGAGCATCCTGACTGCATGGATGCTCTTTCGAAAGGAAACTCTGATTTCTATTCACAGAATGGTCACCAGAGCACCTGTGCTTTTTTCAATTACCTCTTTTTGCGCAAAAAAAACCCTGTTCCCCATCCACACACACCTTTTTGCACAAGAGCTCTTGCACAAAAAAAGAGTTACTACTCCTCATAAGAAAAGGAATACCTACTGTGCAAAAAACCCCTCTGCTCTTGATTTTTTTGCACAAAAACGCACTTGAGGTGTGGACGCCCTGCAAGTTTTTGCGGAAAAATGGCTGTTTTTCCACAAAAACTCTGTAGCGTACACATAGCCAAATTGTATTATGAATACTGCAATATAACAATTTTATTAACACATCAGTTCCACTTCTGTTACTACCCAGTGTTAACATCCAGATTCTTTTTGGTTCACATCCGTTAGCTAAATGAATAGAATATGTGAGATTGTCAGCACAGAAAGAGGTATATTTTTCATGTGCTTTCTCTGTTTACATTGTATTACATTCATCTATAAAGTCAGCTGTGATTACCCTTAAATGCTTCCTCACCCTATAACCTCTTTGAGGATTACAACTCAAACTCCTTCTATGGCCTAGTGATTCCTATTCTTTAACTTCAGATTATCACATTTTAAAATCTCTTATTTTTACTGCTGTCCTTTGAACTCTCCAATTTGTTCAAATCTTTCTTAAAGCGTGGAGCCCAGTTGACACCTCAGCAGTGCTGAGTAAAGGAGGACAATTGTCTTCAGTGTCTTACCTACAATACTCCTGGTAATACACCCCAGAATTATATTACTTTTTAGTAAATGTGTCACATTGACTCCTATACAATTTATGCTCCACTGCAACCTTGAGATCTTTTTCAAGAGTACTAATGCCTAGCCAGGTATTCCCCATTTTTAATTGTATATTTGATTTTTTATTCCCTATGTGAAGTACTTTGCCCTTGTCTTTATTGAATTTCATCTTGTTGATTCCAGATTAGTTATCCAATTTGTCAAAGTCTTTTTGAATTCTAATCAAAGTCTTCCAGAGTGTTTGCAATCCCTCTGAGCGTGCTGTCTTCTGCAAATTCTTTAAGCATACTCTTGTCAGTGACTGGGATGTAGACAATGGTTCAGGCTATGTTTACAATGCACAGTTATTTCGGAATATACTGTTCTGGAATAGTTATTCTGAAATCTCTTATTTCGAAATAGCTTCCCTACACTGCAGGGAAGCCTCAAAATTAGTCTGAGGCAGGCTTCTCTAATGTAGATGTGCTATCTTGAATTAGAGCCCCAGGAGGAATAACTTAGAATGGCCCTGGTGAGGAGCTATTTCCAAATAGAAATGTAGTATCTACACACGCCTTATTTTGAAACAGCTATTTCAGAATAGGTGTTATTCTTCGTAGACTGTGGTTTACGGAAGTTGAAATAAGCTGTTTGTTATTTCAAAATAACAGAATTGCTGTGTAGACCCTCGCATAGTTGTTTCAGAATTACTACCATTATTCCGGAATAACTCTGCTGTATAGATACACCCTCAGAGTGATGACAGCAGAAGTCAGGAATCAGAGCCTAATGCCAAAGTCAGAAGCCAGGCACAAGAGTCAAGGGTAAGAGCCACAGTCAGGAATCTGAGCTGAGTGTCAGGATTGAGTTACACAGAATCAGGCAAGACAGAAGCAAGAGCAGGAACAAATTGATGGAGAAGCTATTACAACCATCCATGAATGCTTTGTGCAACCACTGAAAGTTTTTCTTCTTGTGTTTTATGGTGAAGCAGGTTCATTGAATCTATGACTGCCAAGCAGGGTGTCAGCCGATGGTCAGGACAGTGCGTGTGTGTTACACCCGAGTCTTTAACTGCTGGGACACAAGGACCCATCTCAGCGGGCAGCCTAGGGATGGCTGACGAGCGCCCCGAGAAGTTTAACGTCCGTGTCTTTGACCGCTAGGATTGGGATCCCTTCGCGGCGGGCAGCCAACAGACACCCCACAGTTTACAAGGAGAGCTTATTACACCTCAGATTTTGACTGCTAGGATACATGATCCCTTTGCAGCGAGAAGCCTAGGAAAGGCTGAGAGATGCCCCTACGGATCTGCCCTCTGGAAGCGACATGATCCAAATGCCCAGCTTTGACTGTATCTGTCCCTTATGACCGGCTGGAGTTCTTTTAAATTGTGCTTGGTTCTGTTACAGCAACTGAAGGAGTCAGGTTAAAGCTTAAACAGTTACAGGTTTATTAAAGAAGCTTATAAATCATATGGTTACAATGGCTATTGCTCTATTTCTTAAGTGCTAGCAAATACAGATCTTAAAATGGTTACAAAGGAAAATAAAGATAGAAAATAGAAATAATGGTACCAAGTGACAGCTTAATCTTTAAAGAGCTCTAAATCTATGTGTACACTTAAGACAAAGAACACTTATGGGTACAATTTTTAGCCCCTTCTGTGCCTCTCGATTCCAGCGTATCAGGCCAGGGCCAGTCCCTCAATTTCTAGGAAAGACAAATACGAGGTGGGCGTCCCCGTGGAACCTGGGGAGGCCAATCACCTAACCCAACCAGCAGATAGATGGCAGATTGACGCTCAGAGTAAGCGTGCTGCTGGGCCCATCTTTATACCCATAGGGGCTCGTATCCTCTTTCTTATCTAAGATGCCAAATTGCGTTGGTCCATCTTTGTGATGCCAGTTCTTACAAGGGAATTTCAACTTAATTTACACTTGCAAGAGAGATAACTAAATTGTGAGTACTGGACATTCTTTACTGGGCGGGAGATTCCTCCCCCTGGATGAGTGTGTGTTCGTATCAATATAGGTTTCAGTCAAGGGCACTCCTCGGCAGCCTCTTGGTCAACAATTGGCAGATCACTGTTTACAGCCATCCAGGGTCACAGCAGCCACCATATCCGGGCCTTCTGTCAAGGCCTCAAAGACTATGCTGATTTTACTGCTCTCTCTCTATGCCCTGTGTGCTCCAGGCAAACAAAGATGGATGTTACTGGGGAGGAGGGGGTTCCTGTCTGGCTACACAGGGCCGGACTGAGATATTCCGGCACCCCAGGCAGACAGTTTAATTGCACCCCCAGTTGGGGGAGGGCACATGCACAGCCCCGCCCCCACCCGGCACGTGGGGGAGGGCGCGCAGAGCTGGCGGTGGCAGGACTCACGTGCCCGGCCCAGCCCAGCTACCGTCACTGGCGCGCAGCCCAAGCCTGGCCATGCAGAGCCCCGTGGCCGCGGGGGGAAGGGTGCTGCTGGCCGACGCGGCGGGAGTTAACACAGCTCCCGCCCGGGGCGGCCTCTGGGAGCTGCTACAGTCCGCAATCCGGGAGCCTGGCGCACGGTGCCCCGGGCAGCTGCCTGGCTAGCCCATGCCTTAATCCGGCCCTGCCGCCAAGCACTGGACACCATTGTCATTCACTGGATCAGCTGCTGGCCAGCTCCCTGACTAACTCTGCTGCTAGGCAACTAGCAAGTCCAGCTGCACTGCCCCTGATTGGCTGCTGGTTTAGCAGCCCTTCTTTTAAGTCTGATCTCCAAAGTGGATCAGTGGCTGACTGGAGGCCCTGGCCTGTGGGAAATGGAGGATTTTCTGGCCTCACTCTGGAAACTGAATATGAGTATTAGAGAGGGAAAATGGATACTGGAGGAAGGGAGGTAGAGAAAGCATAGAAGCAGAATTGGATGGTGATAATATCAGCATAAAAACAAGGCTAAGGAAGGAAATAAACCAAAATGTTACAAAATCCCTAGTCAAATAAATGTAGGTGTTAAGCCAGTGAAAGTAGCTAACTAGATTAAAAGAAATATATAGGAATTGTAGAGCTGTAAAACTGTAAGATGGTGATCTTTTAGCAGAATATAAAAACAAAGAGCATATTGATAAATTGATAATTAAAATACTAGAAAAAGTTAAAACAAATTGCCAGCTACCCAAGTATTTGACTGAAATGAAGATGATAATATACAGAGTACCATTAGAGCTGACCAATGAGGAGAACCAAAGGCATAGTGGAAGATAAAGTGGCAAGTATCAGATGGGTAAGCTGTATTAGTCTAGGTCTACAAAGAACAAGGAGGAATCCTGTGGCACTTTAAAGACTGACAGATAAGCTCATGGTTTAGTTTTCATATCTATTATATCTGAGGAGATAAAGTGTTAGTAAGCAGCTAATTAGTAAATGAGGAAGAGGAAGCTGTTATAATTACATTTAAGGGAGGGACTCTACAAAGTAACAGTAGGGTTTCAAAAGCTTCAGAAGGGTAGCCAAGTTAGTCTGTAACTGGAAAAAAAGTAAACAATGAATTGTCCAGTAGCACCTTAAAGACTAACAAATCATGAACATTTTTGGGCAAAACCCACTTCTTCAGATCCAACTTGCAACCCCTTGGTGGAAGGAGATAGGTAAGTAGCAGCTATTGATAAAGAGAAAGAGATCTGGCCTCAAATGAAGTCACTCTGGAAACTGAATATAGGGGAGCGGGTTCTTATGAAACTTGTATAAGAGAGACAGAGGTTAAGTGTAGTATCTCCAGTGGTAGTCAGACAGTCTGGCATAAAGAGGTGAACTGCAGTAAATCAAGCTCAAGAGATACCAAAGTCAAACATTATTAATATATCTTATGTGAAAGCTGTGAGAACCAAGTGGAGAAGGAAGAGAATCAGCAGAGGAAAACAAAACAAAAGAGGTGATCACCCTCTATCAGTCTTCTAATGCCTCTTAGGTGCTGGTGAGTTAGATCAGTGCTGAGGCAATAGATCCCATTACAGTACTAGTGATCTATGGTGCCTGGGTCTCCTTAGCAGCTTCTTTAGGCAGTGTTGAATGCTGCACTGATGCCAGGGCACTTTGCACCAATGAACTGGGACCCGGTTGATCTGTTGGCCTAAGAGTTGGCACAAACAAAAGTCCCTCTCCTTTTCATGCAGGGCTTGAAGGATCTGCAAATCTTACAGTGATCTGCTTGATGAGTTTCCCCCAGACAGCATAGGCATGAGTCATGGCAGTCACTATTTGACATAGGCTTATAGCAGGAATCTCAAGCCTTGACATCTTGGGTTTGTGGCATAGCACAGTACCTGAGGCAGGCAGCAGGTGTTGTCTACCATCTCATCTACTTAACAGCTGTAACAATTAACACTACAGTGAGAACAACAAACTGTGAACAATGAATACAAACTAAGCTAAGGAATGTCACACTTGTAGAACAAGCAAGTGCTGTTCCAAGGCCTACAGGGACAGTAACAAGGAACTGAGAGAGGGGCAGGTCAGCAGGGTCATATATAGTACTACTCACATACTAGGGAAAGTTTCCTACAACCATGCACGTGACATGCACACACCTTCATTGGAATTCACATGAACAAGCACTGTAAGAACCACCACCAAATCCACTACATTCAGGAGAACTTCCAGCAAAGTCCTCGCTATGGATTTCCCCTCATCTGCCAGTGAGGAAAACTCCAGCCTAGCCTCTTGAGGCAGCAAGCCTTTCAACTTCAACAGGGAGTCCCACATCTTGAAGTCAGATCTGCCCAGCAGTACCTGCTGGTTAGTGATCCTGAGCTGCAGACCCTTGAGAGCATAGTCCTTTCTACCAAATAAGTCCAACATTTTGGAGTTCTTTGCTTTAGGTGTCTGTCACAGGACAGACTCACCAGCATGGTGCCTCCAGCTGGTTGCTCTGGGAATTACCTTGTTGTTTCGCTGGGCGCCTCCCTTCAGCTGGTGTCTCCCCATGTTCCTTTTGGGCCACGGCATCCTTTTCAGGACACTGCTCTCCAGCAGTGCCCACTCCAGTCTCTCTGCACCCTCTTCCGGGTGGGGGGGGGGGCGGTTCTACTGCACTGCACACACTCCAGGGTCCTCCCCTCCCCAGGGGCCCCCAGTTCTTCTCCCAGGGAACACCCAGTGCTCCTGTACCCACCTTGCCTCCGTGACCCACTACCAGAGTTCATCTAGCCCCTGCCTCAGGGCAAACTGCAGTCTGTAATGGCCTCATCACTGGCAAAGGGTTGTGGACCTGCTGCCCCTGCCTACCATGGCTGCCTCTCTGCAGCCCCAGTAGCCTCAGGCCTTGCTTCAGGTCCTGCAGCCTGGGAGCTTGCTTGGCCAGAGCTTTCCCAGCTCTGCCTTCCTTCTCCAGCACTGCTCCACCTCCAGGAAGCCTCCTGCTTCCCTGGCAGTCAGGTCCCTACTGCTCTCTAGCCAGAGCAGCAATCCATTCCCTCTTCCTCCAGGAGTCCTTCTTTATATAGTCCCCAGCTCGGCCCTCATTAGCATAACTACCTCAGTTGGGGCTTTGCTCTCAGCCCCTGCTCAGGGCTGGGGGTTTTCCCTTAAAGGGCCAGTGCAGGGCAAATGCCCTGTCACAGTGTCACATCTCGCAGACCCTTTTATTCTCTTTTGCTGGCAGTGGAGACCACTGGGGATCCCAAGGAGGGAGGAGTATACAAGAAGGCATAACCCTAGGCAAGGAAAAAGTAGTTCCTCTCAGTATTTCCTTTGGCGTGGGGGGAAGGAAAGCAGGGCGTTGCCACAAGGCTTTCACGGAGTCCATGAATGCTACATGGAGAGGCGGGGCTATTTTGACAGAACTGCTGTGGCCACAATGTGAACCCAACCACCGGGAGTTTGGTCGGCACACGGCCCCAGTCTCCCCTTCCCTGGAGCATGAGGAGGTTGAGCAGCGCATGGTCCAAGCCTCCCCACCCTGGTGCATGGAGAGGGCATGGAGAAAGCAGGTGGCACACAGCTCCAGCCTCCCTAGGCCTGGAGCACAGGGAGGACAGAGGCCGTGAGGAAGCAACACTCTGCCCCTAATACACCTGCAGTAGGTGTTCTGGAGGTGGAGTATGGGTGAGGCCAGGTTGGCAGTTTGGGAAGGCAAAATTCCTTCCCCTGCCTATTATACCCACTGTCCCTGACATTGTCTTCCCAAAATGCAGGCCTGATAAACTCCCGCTCCCGCCCCCGCCCATGTTCTACCTCTAGTAGGCCCCTTTCTACCTGCTATGGACTCAGGCTGGGCTGGAGGCTTGGCTCAGGGGTGGAGGGGGGTGGCTTCAGCAGGTTTCAGGGGTAGCTCGGGAAACATAATCCCCCCCCACCCTCCAACTCTCAGGCGTTCCAGGGTCGGGGCAGCTGGGGCTGCACAGCCCGCACAGCTCTCTGGGATTGGGAAGCAGGGCCCAGTGGCCATAATGGCGGAGGGAGCTGAGGCCAGTGGGCACAGAGGGGGTGGGACATTGGGCAGATAGGACAGGCCTGGGGGCCTCAATATAGTCTGCCTGCCGAAGCTAGGGATTCACCCACTCCCCATGAGGGCACTCCTCTTCCCCTTCTGTACCAACTGGATCTTGAAGAACTGGTTCCTGGAATTTGGCACCAGGTTTGGTATAGAAGTTCAGAGCAGATGCAGCCTGAGGGAGAGGCAGGGTCCTTCTCTTGGAAGCCACCACATAGGAGCACCTCAAATGAGCCCTGGGACTGAGTGAAGTCCCATGGGTTCCAAAAGAGCTATTGCATCAGCATGCGCCACCAGTGACCACAAGGCTAAGCACTTGAGGGCACTCCTGTGCCCAGACCCACAGGAGGGTAGAGATGACTGGAGAAGTGGTGGGGTTAACAACTTGAACAAGAGGAGTATGAGACAACCCAGATGTGGATTATAGTTTTGGGGGGCCCTGAACAAGTGGGGCAGCTCCCTACCCATTCTGCTGGCAGCCCCACCCACCGTGCTTCCACCAGCGAAATAGGGTCAGGGCACATGGGCCAGCCCTGCTCCACCTAGCCCACCGCTGAGAAATGAGGTCAGGGTGAATGGGGCTGTCCATTTTTCTAGGGCCCCCCAATTGGCAAGGGCCCCTGAGTATGGACCCTATTGGCCCAGTGGCTAAACTGCCACTGATCCAACCTCTGACTCCGAAGATGAGAAGTCTCTATCCGCTGGCTGTGGAGCAGTAGTTCACACAGGTGCTGGAGATCAGTACTGAGGCAGGAAAGCCTGGGTCCAGGTTACCATGGTTGCTTTCCCCTTATACAGTACCAAATGGTAATTAGTGGCCACATACTCTCTCTAGTCCATTGGCACTACCACCACTGACTCATGGGCAATACATGAGCCCCCCTTCAGGGAGGCTAGCCACAAAGTTGCATCCCTATCCCCTCCCTATCCACTGGAGCTCTGAGTGCCTGCCACCGCCACTAGTCAGGGAAGCCCCATCCAAACCACCCCAAGCCCCCAGCTGGTACCTGCACTGGGCTAACAGCCTGCCCCAGCACCAGTCCCCAGTGGCTGCCAGCATCGGCCTCCAGTTGGCCTCAGCGCCCCCACTGGTGGGCCATCCCCTACCCAACACTGGGGGGGATGACACTAAGGCGACTGCCAAGGCCAGCGTTGGGGGTGCCACGGGGCCATCTCAAGCCCCAGCGCTGGTCTACCTTCAGTGCCAGGTCACTGACCAACCTCAGCACTGGACTGTCTCCAGTGCCAGCCCATTGGCTGAGACAGAGGAGCAGTCTGCTTAGGAATTCTACTCCACATGCCTGGCCTTCTTGCCTGTCAGAGAATGTCCCCTCTCGGCTGGCTGCCTCTTGTGTCTCTTCCTTGGCACCAAGTATAGTAAATGGTTCCTGGACTCCCACACAACAGGAAGCATAATTTTCACTAATGCCAAGGTACTCATGCAGAGTCTGACCAGCTCATCTTGGAGGAAGGACTCCGTGCCTCCAACATAAGCTGGAACATAACCTGGTCTCCACGTCTTTCTCTATATGTATCTTAAAGTCCCTGCAAATCTGGCTATGGTTCCTGACACAAATCATACATGCACTTCAGGCAGCAAAAGGGTACATCTCGACTACATCCCTCTTTCAACAGAAGGATGTAAATTAGACACTTCGAAATTGCAAATGAAGCCAGGATTTGAATTTCCCACACTTCATTTGCATAATTGTGTCATGGTGCTCTTTGGAAAAAGCGCTGTTTTGAAAGTGAAACCACAGTCTAGATGCGGTTCTTTTGAAAATAGAAGCCTTTTTAAAAAGATCCTGTAAACCTCAGAATCTAGACTGCGGTTTCACTTTCGAAATAGAGCTTTTTCAAAAGAGCGCCATGACGCGATTATGCAAATGAAGCACGGGAAATTCAAATCCCATCTTTAGTTGCAATTTTGAAGTGTCTAATTTACATCCTTCTGTCAAAAGAGGGCTGTAGTCTAGACACACCCAGAGTGTGGATCTCTCAGGGGTATAGCCTTATTACATGATGCACATGGCCTGAAGTCTGATGAACAAGGCATAGCTCTTCACCAGATATGAACAAAACTCTGCTAACTAACAGAAACAAATTACTCTTTAAACTACAATGACCGGCTAAAATTCTAAATAAAGCCACATCCCTCTTTCTCTCAGGGCCTTGGAGTATATCAGCATTGTCTAATCTTGGGCATGTTTCACAGAATCTTTTACCCTTCATTTCTTTTGCTCCTGTTTCCTTCCATCTCTCTCTCAACTCATTTGTAATTAGATTTTTAAACTCTGGTTCACTTAATGAAATTTCTAAATCAGCTTGTTCGTGTTTGACAGCATTTTTGTCACTTTGCCAGCCCATTGCCTACTTCCTCTAAATGCGCTGTGATCTATGCTATTAATATGATTGTATCCAGTTGCATCAAGTCAGTGGTTAAAAGTAATATTTCATTAAGTATATAATTTCTGCTATCTGAAGTGCCATTCTTATCACTAGTAATCCTGATAAGGAGTCAGACAGGGTGACTTTGGTCACAGGGTGCAGGCCTATGATTTAGAATCATAGAAATCTAGAACTGGAAGGGAACTTGAGAGATCATCAAGTCCAGTCCTTTGCCCCCACGGCAGGACCATGCACCATCTGGATCATTCCTGATAGATGTCTATCCAACTTGCCAGCATTATCACTGCCAGCTTAGCCCTCAAAATGGCTCAAAAATGTGACAGTCTTATAGCTTCCTGGATTCTGAGGGGAGGAATGCAGTGTGGTTCCCACTCTTCCTGTTCTTACATCTTTGGAGCTGTCAGTATGCATTAAGCAGTAACATCCCCATTGATGTATTGATTTGCTATATCTTGCACATTTAACACTCCTTTTCCTCTTTCAATTTCATTATACAATTCTGTATCTGTGTTAGGAGGTATAATTTTCCAGTCATAATACATTTTCCCAAAGCTATAGATTTTAACCTCTATTGATCCAAGCTTTCTTAAATTCATTTGCTATCGAAATTGAAAGTCTGGCACCCATATGCAATAATTCATCTTTTTAGCTTCCTGTTAGTGTTCCCACACCCTAGGAAATTCCAAAAATACTTTTAAATAATAGCTGAGTCTGCCTTTACACTTATCTCTAATATTTTCAATATGATCCTTCCAAATGAGCTAGTGATCAAATATCGCATTGAAACACGTGAAGCTTTTAACTAGCCACTGAACTGCGACTGCTCCTGGGCTTAAAAGCCAATCAGGAAAAGTAGCCTATCAGGCAGCCTACAATTGCTACACTCATTATGTTGCTTCCAGACTGACTCTGCTGTTGGGCCCTGCTTCTAGACATACACTCCAACCTATTATCCAAATTTTAATTACAAAAATTAATAGTACTGGACCCGTACAGACCTCTGCAGTACCCTACTAGATATGTCCTCATAACTGGACAGTGAACCATTGATAACTAGTCTGAGTACAGTCTTTCAAACATTCATGCACCCACTTATAATAGTTCAATCTAGTTCACATTTAACTAAATTGCTTGTGAAAATGTCATATGGGATTGTGTCAAAAGCCTTACTAAAATCAAGACACAGCAAACCTTCAGCTTTCCCCTACCCTCTAGACCAGTAACCCTGCCAAAGAAGGAGTTTGGTTTGGCATTATTTGTTCTATACTTATCTATGTTGGCAATTTACTATCCTATTAGTATTACAAATTACTCTCAAACTGCTTGCAAATCATTTGTTCCTATAAGCTCATCACCTAATAAACCATCTTGTTAGTCTTTAAAGTGCTGCATAGTCCTTTCTTTTATATCTTTCCAGGTATGTTATTCCAAAATAACACAGAGCATATCTACACTGCAAGCCATTATTTCGAAATAATTTCGAGCTTGAGGACTTCTTACTGCAACTCCCATAACTCTCATTTTATGAGGAATAAGGGAAGTCAAAGGAAGAGTGTTCTTTCTTTGGCTTCCTGCTGTGTAGATTTAAGCTATTTCGACTTAAGCTACGCAATTGATGTAGCTCAAGTTGCATAGCTTAATTTGACTTTAGCCCTGCTGTGTAGATGTACCCTAAGTGGGGCTGCTAGGACTACAATTCTCTCATCTTCCTTTTCCCCCTAAAGATTAGTATTGTGTTTGCCCTCTTCCAGTCATCTAGGACCACATCTTTTGTCCATGAGTCCTCAAAAATAATCGCTAGGTTCTGAAATTGTTTCAGATAGTGTCTTAAGTAGCCTAGCATGAATTTCACTGATCCTGCCAACTTGAATAAATCTAAATTATTTAAATATTCTTTAACCTGTTCTTTCCCGCTTGCTGCTAATATTCATTGTTGTTTGCAGTGTTATCATAGCAATGTGGAGCCAGGATATGAGAGAAGCAAGGTGAATTATTAAATCAACTTCTGCTGGTAAGAGAAACAACCTTTTGAGCTCCACAGAGCTCTGTGATAAGAACAGAAAAGAGAGCTAAATAAGACAACATACTAAACAAATCAAGCCTTTGGAAGAACCCTCAGTTCTGAACAGCTGCTGAGAAACTAATGAGCAACAGATGAGAGGACTATGTTTTTGTCACTGTCATCATATGGAAGTCAAAATGACTCAGCTGCAATATACAGCCCTCTTTCTTATCTAGCATACAGGCACGCTGTCATGAAATCTTCTACAGCATTTACTAACATAGTGTCAAATAGAGCTGTTTGTAGACAGATACACTGTTCTCACTGTAGTCAATAGCAGTTAAGAATACCTAAGAGAAAGCAGAATGTCCCTCCTTTAATATAGATGCTGGCAACATATATCTGGAAATCACATGTCTTAAATGTTGACAGTATTACATATTTTGATTCTAAACTCTTTGAAGCAGTGACCATCCTCTCATTCTGTATTTGTACAGTGCCCAGCATAATGGGATCTTGCTCTATGACTAAGGCTCCTAGGATTTATGATATTAAACCTAATTAATAAAATAATAATATAGCTACTTACAAGCTATCCAAAGAATAAAAATAGCACAATGAAAATTGCTCTATTTAACTCCATTATTGTTTCAATATGCTACACAAGAGCTAACTGCAACTCTAGTCACAGCAAATCTTCATTTATAATACAGCTTTCTGTGAATGAATTAATTCAGTCCAAGAAGATTCTGCTGTGTTGAATGTTATAGTTTTGTTGTGACTGCTGGAGCCTTTCACTTAGTGCTAGAGCTGTTAGGACAGCACAGAACACATCCATGTCTCTTACGGAATGTCTTCGGAAAGGGAAGCTAACAAGGTTTTCCAATTAAATTACCAGGAATGAAATGCAAAGATACAACATTTCATCTGTGCAAATGCTAAAAGTGCCATCTTGTCAGGTGAAATGATGCAAAACTTGTTCTCAAAGACAGATATTTTCCCCCCGGCTACAAACATTAGGCCAAAGTTGATCTTAGGAAAGAAGTGGAAAAAATGGGTGATCTTTTGAGACAGCATCCGTCACACATCAATTTTGATTTAACCACAATCCACTCTGCACTGCTCAGAGCTGATCTCTAATTCTACTGCTCTGTTGTGTTTGTACATCAAGGATGAAATTCAGTCAAGTGCAGAGGACCCATATAAGATTCTGTGTACCATTAAGCCCTCTGAATTCACTGCGGGGGTGGGGAGGTGTTTAGCTAACCCATGTAATGCACTTTCTCTACTAGCTCTATACTTACATAGGTCTAGTAACTCAAGCCCTACACTGGTGATGCAGCAGGCAGTGGCTTCTATTCCAGACCTTATGCTGAAAACAGATACAGATGGCTGCCTGCCCATTGGTTTCAAGGTGTGAATTCCATCATCTCCAAACTTCAGCATGTCAGCCCATTAATTGTATCTAGTACAGGAAGAAGTATATTTCACTCTCATAACAAAAACAGGGAAATAGAAATAATGGAGCATTCCAGACAAAATCTGAAATTTTACAAATCATAACCACCCAAAACCACATTGAATTCTCCATCCAATCTGATGTCCCAAGCTAGAATTAAGTCAAAAAACAGATATTAAAGCATCAAGTACTGAACAAGAAACAAAAATAATTTTGCATATGGTGGGTCACAGGTCAATGCCTAACGCCTCACTGGTTTTCTAATAAGAGTACTTCTGCAGTAACTTGGTCTTTCAAACTAAATTTTTATCTTAATTCTGTAGTTGTGATGTTAGTATGACTTTCACATAAAAACATAACAGTAATTCTTACTGTAATATAAAGAACAGATTTGCTTCTTAAAACATTGGGCAAGTACATAAGTAGCATGACACTGTTAATAGTACTTAGTTATTTTAATTGGCTATACAGGGAGCGCCTCAGTTGCATGTTTCACGAAGATGACTCATGCATCCTTTCCCTGAAAGCATCCAATTACAGAACACATTTGAAATGGAAAACATTGTTTTACTTAAAACATTTACAGAAATATCATTAGGATCAATGATATATCCATAGGGAAATTGTGCTTCGGAGTTTCGTAAAATTATGATGGGAATCCAGGATATATGAAGAGTGTCCTTTTTCTGCCATTTTCAGACAGCGCGTGCTACTGTTCCAAAAAAAAGTGCCCAGATCCTTTCATGATGTGTGATGTCTTGCAAATGCAGATAAATCATAATGGTTACAATAATAATTAAGAACAGCTTTGTCTTAAAATTCTAGCGCCAGAATGTTGTTATTCCTCTCCATCCTCCACAGATTGCCATATGGAAGGTCTTTTCTGTGCAGATCTCTTTGTTCCTATGCAAAAGAGGGTGGGATCAGGCAATGTTTGCTCTAATATTTTCTATCCATAGGCAGATTTTTTTCATCCATGTGAGGAATAAAATGTTATGGGCACCAAAGCATGTGCAAATGTGCACCACTCACAGAAATAAAAACCTAGCTGTGGGTGCTCTGCTAATCAATTTGACAGCATTTGAATTTCTCCTGAGCAGCCACACAAGCACACAGCTGACAGGGAACGCTGGGGTCAGCCCTGCCCTATGGGATACATGGGATATCTCTGGTCCAAGGAAGTTCTCTACAATGTTCAGAAGGCAGAGAGGAAATGTAAGATGTACACTGTCCCTCAATGAACCCCATGAACAATCTTCAGAAAAGTTAAAACAGGTTGGACTTCCCTTGTCCAGCACCCTTGGGACCTGACCCATCCCAAATAAAGGAATTTGTGGATCCCCTGACACGGGCATCCCAGGATGCTTCCCCTCCCTGCAGCTGGCTCCACTCCTGCCCTATTGCCACTGGGCTCCAGCCTGCAGGGCTTGGACCTGGGCTCCGGCCCACTGGGACTTACTGGGACTTGAAAGCTGTCCCGCTTTTGCTGTGCTCCTCTGGGTATCCTTGGGGATGGGGCTTGCCAGATGCCCTGCCTTTGCTGTGCTCCGCCGGGGATTCCTGGGGATGGGGCTTACTCCGCTTCTGCCGCGCTCCACTGAGGATCCCCAGGGACCGTGTTTGCTGGCTGCTTTGCTTTTGCCGCTAGCTGCCCCACTGAAGTCCTGCCCGGCCAGGACTCCCCGGGGATGAGGCTTGCCAGTCCTCCTGCTGCCCCACCTGGCTGAGACTCCCCTGGGATGGGGCTCACCAGTCCTGCTTGTCAGGGCTCCCCAGGTACGAGGCTCCCAGCTGTTTTGCACTCCCAGGCACCAGGACTCTCTGATCCAGCAACATCAGTGGTCCTGCCAGACTACGGATGTTGCCAGACCATAGAGCAGAGGTTCAACCTGTACAATCTGAGGCTGCAGCACATATGAGAATTCATAACAATCTGTATGAATTGTAAGATATTGACATCTCTATTCACCTTACTTTAATTGATCATTATTCTTTGAAAAGTTAATAGAGATGGGTTTTTCATCTGGGAATTTCCTTTCTTTCTCTTTTTTGTTTTGAAAGGAGATGCATCTCATACATAAGATCAGATGGGATTGAAAAGAGATCATTGATATAATGGTTTTATCTGGGGGAGAGGAGTATTAAATTGTGAGGGCAGAGATGAAAC
The DNA here is from genome assembly GCF_052426305.1 of Pelodiscus sinensis. Taxonomy (NCBI): domain Eukaryota; kingdom Metazoa; phylum Chordata; order Testudines; family Trionychidae; genus Pelodiscus; species Pelodiscus sinensis. The sequence continues at coordinate 201,913,008 of NC_143053.1, read as the reverse complement.
TGTTTGTACAAATATTTGTCTATGTTGAAATCCAACATTTACAGGAACCAATTTGTAGAATGGGTTGGGCTAAATTGGGCTACAACTACTACTTTCCCACTCCCCTATCCTGCACCTCAGTATAACTCTGCTGAAATATAGGCCAGAGTTCAGTCTTCACGAGATTTTTTATTTTTTTGAAGAATCCCACATGGGGCTCAGCAAAATGTTGCAAATAGTTTATTCCTTGAAAAATGCCGTTTCAGTCAACCTAAAACTATTAATCAATTTTACATGAATTTGGTCAATAATTTTGGCCATTTAAAAAAAAAAACTAAATTCACAAAAGGCATTTGGTGCCATTCACAAAACACTGAATCCCCTTGGATAGCCTTTAACCTAGTGGCTAGGTACCCAACTGGAAGAGTGAAAACTCAGCTTCAAATACTGCTCTGGTCTGGAACAGAAATTAGAATCCCTTTCCCTCCCAAGCATTCCAGGGGAATGTCCTAATTACCAAGTTACAGGCTATTCTTTAGTGGGTGCCTCTTAATCTGTCATGTTGAAACTGTTCCACTTTGTATAAAATACTTAAATATTCATTAGAACAGGGACTTGAACATGGGACTCCCTCCACATGGGTGAATCTCCAACCTCTGGGCTGGGGGGTGTTCTATAGTGGGTCTTTCTAAGTCCTTCCTGTTGAAGTTGTTCTACCATGTAGAAAATACCTGAAAACTCTCAGAGCCAGAAAGAGAGAGTGAGAATGTCTGTCTATCTTTTTTGCTTCTGTTCCCAACTCTGACAGTGACCCACTGTAAAAGGTAAGACAAGCCACTTACCCAACATATAAATAGGGGAAACCAAATCACTGTGAGATTATGTAAATGCTCATCTCCACCTAGAGTTCAGAGACAGCACAGGGAGATATCCTGAACTAACATGTGATAAGGCGTAGCTTAGTCCCTTAAAAGAAAAGTGGATTAGTTCAAGGCAGAAGACAGAAGCATGGGCAGTGAGGGTTCTAGAAGTCAGGACATGCTGAGTGACCCAGTTTGGTTTGTTTTTTGTAGTTTTGAGTTTACTACTTTTTAAACTGTGTAGAAGAATTCAGGTAGAAGCTTTAGCCAAGTTAGGCATCATACACAACCCCTACAACAAAACCCAACCCAGAAAAGGTAATTGCCATACACACCTCAGTCTCCAGTGCATTTTTCTTGACAATTCACTGACATGCCTTGCTACAAACACTACATTACCACAATCACTTACCCATATTTCCTCAGACCAAGGAAGGACTAGACCTTGTTCTGTCTGAAACCTCTGCAGTATCATTATATCCTGCTGGCTCAGGAAGTGAGAATCTGACCGTATATCCCCATATTACTCTTCCATATGAAATCATGTAGTTTTACCAGTAGAATGCCATATATTTCAGAGATGCTCACTTTCTCTTGCCGCATATAATTATGCTATTAGAATCATAAAGTCATAGAACTGGGAGGGACCTTGAGAGGGCTTCAAGTCTAGTCCCCTGTCCTTATGGCAGGACCAAGCACCATCTAGATCATCCCTGATAGTTGTCTGTCTAACCTGCTCTTAAATATCAGAGGGGTAGCCGTGTTAGTCTGAATCTGCAAAAGCGGCGAGGAGTCCTGTGGCACCTTATAGACTAACTGAAGTGTAGGAACATAAGCTTTCGTGGGCAAAGACCCACTTCGTCAGATGCATCTGACGAAGTGGGTCTTTGCTCACGAAAGCTTATGCTCCTACACTTCAGTTAGTCTATAAGGTGCCACAGGACTCCTCGCCGCTTCTGCTCTTAAATACCTCCCTGACAGCTAGGAAGTTTTTCCTAATGTCCAACCTAAAATTCCCTTGCTGCATTTTAGGCAAATTGCTTCTTGTCCTATTATCAGAGATTAAGGAGAATAATTTTTCCCTCTCCTGCTTGTAACACCCTTTTAGGTACTTGAAAGTTGCTATCATGTTCCCTCTCAGTCTTCTCTTTTCCAAACTAAATAAACCCAATTCTCTCAATCTTCCCGCATAGGTCATGTTCTCTAGACCTTTAATACTTTTTGTTGCTCTTTTCTGCACCTTCTCCAATTTCTCCACATCTTTCCTGAAATGTGGTGCCTAGTGTGACGGCGCGTTGGGGGTCCCCCGTCTCCTGCACCCCGAAATGGCACAAACAGACTGCACCAGCCGGTGGAATAGAGGAAGCTTATTGCCTCTCCAGGATACAGCACAGCACAGATGTAATCTGGTCACAGAGCTGGGCTAGGATGCCTCAGGCCCCCTTGAGATAGGGGGGAGACTGGGCCCCTAAACTCCAGCCCCTTTCCCTAGGCTGTCTCTTCCATGCTCCCAGACAGCCACTAAACCCCCCTCTTCCAGCCCTGCCCCCCAGCCAGGGCAGCATTCCCCCTTCCTTTGTTCCTCTCCATGGGGGGTATCTGGTTCAACCAGTGTGGCATCACCTTTGCATAGTGAGGTTTTCCCTGCTGGGTCTTGCTCCAGACAGCAGAGGTCACCACAGCCCAGCAAGTACCCCCGCTACGTCACACCTAGAAATGGACACAATACTCCAGTTGAGGGCTATTCAGGGCAGAGCAGAGCAGAAGAATGATTTCTTGTGTCTTTATCACAACACTCCTGTTAACGCACCCCAGAATCATGTTTGCTTTTTTGGCAACAGTGTCACACTGTTGACTCATATTTAGCTTCTGGTCCACTATGTAGCACTCCTTCCTAGACAGTCATTTCTAGGGTTGCCAGATGGTATCGACAAAAATACCGGACACACTTGATCTCAGATGGAGGGGGGAACTGGCCACAGGGAGAGCGGGGCTGGTCGGGAGGGAGTCGGGGGGAGCGGGGCCAGCCGAGGGAGATCAGGGTGGGGGGACTGGCCAGTGGGGAGCAGGGCTGGCCGGGAAGGTGTCGGGGGGAGTGGTGCTGGCCCGGGGTGAAGAGCGGGGGAGAACCGTCAAGCAGGAAGCAGGGCTGGCCCAGGCACACGCAGATCCTGGGGTACTGGCCATCCTGCGCACAGTCCCGGTGGAGCGCATTGGTGAGTCCGGCCCCAGGATTCCATCCTACCCTGGCACCGCCCCCCTCCACTGCACAGTTGTGTACTGCCTGGCTGGTAGACATGCTCATGCAGTGTGAGCGTGTCTACCAGCCAGGCAGTACGCAACTACATACTGATACTCATGGTAATAATAAAACTTACTTAATTAGAAAATACCGGACATTTATATGTCTGGTATCTTCTCAATTTGTTTCCCGGACAGAAAGCTCAAATACTGGACTGTCTGGTTCAAAACTGGACACCTGGCAACCCTAGTCATTTCCTATTCTGTATGTGTGAAACTGACTGTTTCTACCCAAGTGGAAAACTTTGCTTTTAGCCTTATTGACCTTCAACTTATTTATCTCAGACCATTTCTCTAGTTTGTCTAGAGACCCCGGCCCCAATCCTGGCTGCTTTATTGGCCGGCATCGGCTTCCCTGGCTGCATCCAGCACTGGGCATTCTGCGTCGGCGCACACAGCACTGAGCAGGTTGTTCCGCCCCCCCGCGGCCCCAATCCCGGCCGTTTTATCGGCCGGCGCTGGCTCCTCTGGTGCCAGGCACTCTGAATTGGTGCACATGGCACCCAGCCTACTCCCTGGGTTTTAGCGCCCACCGGATCTAGCCCCGCCGCCTCGGAGCATGCCTGGCAGAGATACTGCAGTGGCGGACACTCTCTCAAGAGGGCCGTACCACCGCACTCAGCAGTGCGGGGTGCTGCTATCCCATCACACAAAATAATAGGACTGTGCGCAATAATTTTTCTAAGGACCGATACTGGGCCTCGGACCACACTTTGGAAAACGCTGGTCTAGATCATTTTGAATTATGACCCTATCCTCCAAAGCACTTGGAACCCCTTCCATCTTGGTATCATTCCCAAATTTTATAAGCGTACACTCTCTGCCAATATCTAAATCATTGATGAAGATATTGAACAAACAAGTCCCAAAACTAATCCCTGCAGAACCTCACTTGATATGCCCTTCCAGCAAGATTTTGAACCATTAATAAATACTCTCTGAGAAAGGCTATCCAGCATGACTGTGAACCCTTGATAACTACTCTCTGAGAATGGTTATCCAACCAGTTATGCATCCACTTTTTAGTAGCCCCATCTACAATGTATTTGCCCAGTTTATTGATAAGATCGTCATGTGAGACTGTATCAAATGCTTTATTACAGTCTAGATGTACCACATCTATCACTTCCTCCTTATCCATAAGACTTGAATCCTATCAAAGAAAACTATCAGGTTGATTTGATATGATTTGTTCTTTACAAATCCATGCTAATTGTTACTTATGACCTTATTATCTTCCAGATGTTTGCAGATATATTCCTTAATTATTTGCTCCATTATCTTCCCTGCCACAGAAGTTAAACTGACTTGTCTGTAGTTTCATGGGTTGTCCTTATTTCCCTTTTCATAGATGTACCCTTTTCCAGTCTTCTGGAATCTCTCCTGTCTTCCATGACTTTTCAAAGATCATGGCTAATGGCTCGGATACTTCCTCAATCTGTTTCTTAAGTATTTTAAGATGCATTTCATCAGGCCCTAGTTACTTGAAAACACCTAACTGTTCTAAGTAATATTTAACTTTTTGTTTTCCTATTTTAACTTCTGAACCTGCCCTTTTTTCACTGGCATTCAGTGTCAGGTGACCAATCACCACCAACTTTCTTGATGAAAACTGACACAAAGAAGCTGTTAAGCACTTCTGATATTTTTCTGTTATTGTTACTGTTATTCCCTCTTCATTGAGCAATGGGCTTATCCTGTCCTTGGTCTTCCTTATGCTTCTAATATATTTGTAGAATGTTTTCTTGTTACCCTTTAAGCCACTTGCTAGACTGAGCTCATTTTGTGCCTTTGCCTTTCTAATTTTGCCCCAATATATTTGTTTATATTCATCCTTTGTACTTTGACCAAGTTTCCACTTTTTAATAGGGCTCCTTTTTATTTTTAGATCATTCAAGAATGTATAACTAGTAATAAATTCTGTAGTGTTTGATATCATTACAAGTTACAATGTTGTTTTTATAGGGATGAGAAAAGGAAAGTTAATTGGGTTAGCAGTATAGAGGGTAAATGACACCGATATTTAGCCTTCCTCAGAGAGTTAACTTTAAGAAATGGTCTTGAAGTAGCTAATACACTAACAAAACCAAATAAAATCATTTAATCTAAGTCAAACACCCATAATCAAAGAGGATAATGTTGTGTAATAAATACTATTAGAGCAATAACTTCACCTCACCCATAAGCTGATTGACCTAAAGGTCAGCCAAGCAAGATTCAGATATTTTCCTCCTTTTATATAATTTAATCTGTTCCCACAATGAGATTATTTTCAGAATATTTACATGGATTTGTCATAGGTGACTCCTTAGGGTGGCCCTAAGAAGAGGTTGTTCCACAACAAGCTAGAATAGGAATGTAGTCAGCTATAAGAAAAGCACGGCTTGACTGAATGTACATAATAAACTGTCAGAGAGAAGCAGGTATCAAACATTAAGCTATCAGTCACTGCAACTTTAACAAGAGTGTTTCCTCTGATTCACCAGGCTCTTGATTTAAATTGGGGCTAAAAAGCGAAGTGGCTCACATAGTCTGAACACAAAAAAAATCTCTCAAATAATCAGGCTGGTGTTGCTTGGTATCTCATCACAAACTCACTATTTCTCCAAGTTATCCATGGACTCTTCTAGGAAAAACAAAGTAAACACAACCTGAACACCAAGTATGAAAGAAAAAGAAAAGGGAAAAAACTTTAAATTGAGGTCTTCATCCCACATCATGAAGAAGCAAAAGAGGACACAAATCTATTACCCGCCCCCTCCAATGAGGTCATTTCTAAAACTACAGTGCTTTTAAACAGCTAGCACCAACTTCAGTTGCAAACTGAAGCAGAGCTGTAAGAGAACAGCCAGTTCCCCTTTTTCTTTGGTCATAGACTCATAAGCCATAATTGCGTAGGAAGAAAACGAAAGAACTACTTGTTCAAGAAAAAGAAAACAGAAGAGTAGAACAAAGAGCTCTACAGCACTAGAAACAGACAATAAGCCTCTTATTCAATGAAACACCCATTCAAGCCAAGCAATAAGAAAAACTTAATAAATTGTGCAAGGAGTATGCCAATCCAACCAACGCCCATTATTAAATACAAATCCCCTTAGATATGAACACAACTTAGAAAGGATCAAGAGAGATGAGGCAATGTTTTTTCAAGGGGAAAATAAGTTGGCACATCATAACCTGCACCCACAAAGACTGCTGCGCAACTGACATTTTTAAATGTCACTGTGCTCACCCAGCCACCTCTTGAGTACCTCCTCATGGCCTCAGGTGGCTTTTCAGCAATCTGCATTAATTTTCCCTCCCAGGGTGTTTTTTTCTCTCCTAGGAATTCACAGGGCTTAGCCCCACCTCCAGCTAGGACATGAGAGTTCAATTCCCTTTCAGGGTAACAGCAGTCCCGACAAAAAAATTCTCTTGCCCCACTTGGGCTCATCAGCTTGTCTTCTGGCCTCCCTCCTGTGGCGACAGAGCACTAACTCTTAGGCTGCTTCCCTGAATCTCTCTTAAATCCCAGCCTTTCTAGGCTACTTTATAGTCATCCTTGCTCTAGGATAGGGTCCTGGCTTCCAGGTTACTTCCCTTGATTATCCAGGTTTTTTCCCAGGGCCTACCATAAAACCCCAAGTAGTTCCTTTTCAAGGTGTGTCTAGATTACCGAGTTTTGTCGACAAAAGTGGACTTTTGTCGACAAAACTATACCAGCATCTACACTACCGCTGAGTTCTGTCGACATAATGTCGACAGAACTCAGCAGTTTTGTTGACGCTGGTATACCTCATTTTACAAGGCAAAACACCTTCTGTCGACAGAGTTCTGTCAACAGAAGGTGTTATTGCCTGTAGGGTTGCATCCAGACTACGGGGTTCTGTCGACAAAGCAGCTTGCTTTGTCGACAGAACTCAATGTGTCTGGACGCTCTTTGTCGACGGAAGTTTTGTCGACAGTATCTGTCGACAAAACTTCCGTCGACAAAACGCGGTAGTCTAGACGTACCCTCATTCTGCCTCTGAAGAGGCCCAGGTGTTCATCAGTCTTTCACCTTATCCCAATTAGTTCTATTCCCTTAGACTGGGAAGCCACTAATTATGGAACAGGCAGAGCTGGCCCCATTTTCCCTTAAAGAAGCCAGTCACCCCATGACAATACCAAACTGAGGTGGAGTTTTGATTACGGCAATTCCTGTTAGAGCTCCCTAATGCACCACTGGCCAAGAAGGGTTAAAGCAGGCTGGAGGGACCCTGCACAGAACCCTAGCCAATCAGGGAGAGACTTTTAAGTAGCCAGTCAGAGGGCTGCTTGCTGGGACAGCCCTATATATAAGGAGCTGCTCATTAGCGAGTGAGCAGTTGGCTGTTGACCAGGTAGGGTACAGGACTGGTTCCTGGAGCAAAACAGACTCGGGCTTCAGCTTGGTACTTGCCAGGCTGCAGACCTTGACACAAGGGTCAAGGAGGTGCAAGGGTCATAGAAGAAGTGGCCCAGGGAACAGGAGGCAGTAGAAGGGAGAGAAGGAGGGCAGGATAAGTCTGCTGCCAGAGTGTGTCTGGGCTGGGAACCATATTCGTGGGTAGGCCTGGGTCCTCCCCCCCACACTTTACATAAGAATAGTGGCCAATACAGACTGTGGCTTGCCCCTAAGGCTTTGGGGTCACAGTGGCAGGTGAGACTGAGGACAGCTGATCCCCCTAGAAAAGGGGCAAGAGACCACTATGGAGGGCACTGCCCCTAAGAAGATGCCATTGTCTGGGAGAAATTCAGGTCCAGAGCAAGATCATGGGGAGAACACAGAATGATGACAGATGAGACACATCCCCTGTTGAGGAAGGCAGCCTGTGTTTTTGTGTCCACCATTTTGATTTTTCCCTTGAGGATGCTGTCAGCCTCCCTGTCACCATCCTATGCCCAAAAAAGGCAGGAAAAGGAAATGTGGGAAAAGTTGAGTCAACTGACCCTAATCTGTCCAGCAACAGGAGGGCATATGCGAGGCATTCACCTGCTCTCTGCATGCTTAATGCGGCTCTGCGATGCTGGAGCGGCAGCTGGACTGTAACCAAGTAGCTAGGGCAGACTGTCAGCTTAATAGGCCACCAGAGGCAGGAGCCTGGTTGCTTGCCTACTATTGAGAGCCTAGGGATCTCCAGCCATAGAGTCTGGTACAGTCCTCAGGAGTGGAACAACTCTGTTTCCCCTCACCAGTGGCGGTTGCTGGCATAGATATATTTGATTTAAGCCAGGGTAACAGTACTAGGATTAAGGCTGTCAGATTCCTCAAGCATACTCACACACGCACACCTGTTACTTGCCTCCTCATTCGCACATTACACAGACAACTGGTCAAGAAGAGAAGAATTGAAGAAAAGAAGAGAGAAGGCCTCCCGGCTGCCTGCAACAGTGATCCGTTGTCCCAAGTTCCCTTTTTTGTGGTGTCTCCTGTTCCTGTGACATCTTGCACAGAAAATATGAAAACTGCTATCCTTGCTATATGGAACCAGCTCCACAGGCTGTTGTAGTGATGCTATAGCCCCACAATCTTCCTGACCTCTATACGAAAATTTATACTTCAGGATACATAGCACTCCTTGCGCTTCCCTGAGTGCTGAGGCTAGACTTGTCCCTGGTGGTGTTCCTTTCCTATCTTATATCCTGTAACCCCATGAAAAGGCCAGAGACTCTAAAATCAGGGTAAATGGTGGTATTATTAATATTTAATGTTCATGCCTATTCATGCAAGTATAGTTGTCACAGAATTTTGCTCAAATTTTACATATTTATAAACATCTTAATCTTTAGACATACTGGAATAATTTTTGAGATTCCATTGGATGACCTCCACCCTTTTTACCCTCCCCTTATAAAAATGAAGGATTGATCTTGCATAAGGAGCTGCCACAAATGCAGGGAAGTATCCCTAGTCATCTGCATGCCAGAGCACAACACTACTGCTGCGCCAACAGAAAGCTGGTTTAGTTGTTTCTACAATGCTACAGACTAGAGATTACTGGAGTGACCCAACCATGTGCATTTAAACATTTCAGGATACCCAGGCACTCTTGTACAAACCTAGTCAGCAGTGCTAGCTGAAAGCTCAAAATGTAATACTATGTATTTCTTTCGATTGCTCTGAAAAAGGTATTTGTACCAGTCCAACTACTTTTCTACCCAAGCCTGTGAATAAAATGCTTTTGGGGGAGGATGAGAGACCTTTCTAAATTTCTCTTATACACAGTTTATAAACAGTGTACGGTACAACTAATTTTTTACAGTATTTTGCAAATATAATGTACCATACCAGGTCTAAATATTATAATAAAATTAACTTAATTTCAATAATAGGCAACTTTCAGTGTAAATTGGCATATTTCTCTTTCAATTAAATTATCTGGTGCTTATTTCTTATTTTTACATGGGTAGCACTATTTTCAATCAACATCACCACCAGACTTGTACATTAAGGGTCTGCAATGCTGAATGCTTATGGCTACATTGTGCAGCTTTACTCCAGGCCCCTAGAAGTTCCACAGGGTTATCAGCAATCTACTGCAGTCAGGATAATGGCAGTAGACAGCATGACTGTTGCCAGTCCATGGCCAATGTTCCCTCCTGACCCTCCAAGTCTCGATTTGTCACTTTATCTCAAATGAAGGCTACATGACCAAAGAGTGCCAGCCAGCAACAACCAATGATTTTAAGCCTGTCAAAGATAGTTATCAATAATATACCTATATTTGTGATAAAAATCAAGCCATCTTATGCCCTGCATATAAAGTGCCTCTAGTCTCTTGATAACTTATCCTGCCCATGTTTCAGAACCATACAAGAGGATTGGAAATACACAAATACTGTTCCAATCCCCACCCCAAAATTCTAAAGAAAAGACTTTCCATATGTGTCTTGTGTTGTACTCTTTCTCACATTCCTCTTAAGGCTGAAAACTCACATCTTGTGATTTAGCATCTTAGCACACATTTTTTTCTTCATAATTTTTTCCTCCTCTTTTAGATTACTTGTGGTTCCATCACAAGAGAAAGATGGAATTCATGAAGATTCATCTATTTCTAATGCATTCTAGATATTACTTTGTGTTCAGATCTAAACAGAGAACTCATCTCTTCGAGACACTGTAAGTTCCCTTGAATAGATTATTTAGGCACACGAAGCCAACCATGAACTAATAAAGCTATTTCTCTTGTTGTCTGGAAAGGAAATATGAGACAGATTGTTGTTTTCATTTTTAAATACTCATGAGACACTCAGAGTGTATGGTGACACAGGCCAGATAAGTATTTAGAAAACACTCACACCACTCTGTCTTCTTTGATACTTACAGTTCCGGAGACTGTCTTCCACAACTGTATGTAGTGTAAGGGTAGTTGTGTCAGTCCCAGAAAATCATTCTCTCTCTCACCAACAGAAGTTGGTCTAATGAAAGATAATACCTTATTCACCTTTATTTATGAGATAATCTAGCACCTCACAATGTGGAGATATTGAGAGTTTAACTATGGCATGATGTAGGGAGAAAGGATTTTGATTTATTAGGAAATGGGGAAACTTTTGGAAAAGGGGGGACCTATACAGGAAGGATGAACTCCACTTAAAGCAAAATGGAACCAGATTGCTGACATTTAAAATTTAAAAAGATTGAAGAGAAGTTTTTAAACTAAGGACTGGGGGAAAGCTGACAATAAGGATGTAAAATTCTGTTTAATTGGTTAACCCATTAAACATTATGTTGAACTGGTTAACTGCTAAAAGAGGGGCAGAGCAGTCTGTCTGTGGTGTGCTGCCTGGGCCAGGCCCACCACGGACAGCGGCTGCTCCAGCCAGCCGGAACAGCCCCTGCCTGCAGTGGACCCTGCAGGGTTGCAGCAGTCCCCTACCCACAGTGGGCGGGGAGTTGCTTCAGCCCCTACCAGTTACCTAGAACATGTCTGGAGTGGCTGGAAGGGGGGGCGCAACCACAAGCTCCCAGCTGGGAGGCAGGGCCACGATCGGCGCTGGGAGCCTGTGGTTGCGTGCAGAAGGCAGGCGGGGGGAGTGGCTAGGAATCCCAGCCACTCCTCCTGACCCTGCCAGGCTTCAGTCCGGTGCCCAGCACATGTCCAGTATTTTCTGAATTTTTTTACCAAACAGAGGGTGCAAAATTGGACTGTCTGGTAGAATACCAGACACCTGGCAACCCTACGGGAGACGGGGGCCAACAGAGCTGGGAGGTGGAGCAGGGGATGAGGGGCTGGAAGACTGGGGTTTGCCAGAGCCAGTGGTGCCCACAGCCAGTGGTGGCCCCAGGCATATGCAGCATAGGGCACAACCGAATTTAGAGCACCACTGGTTCTCCAAATTTAGTGGTGCTCTACACCAGTGTTTCTCAAACTGTGCTCCGCGGAGCCCCAGGGCTCCGCAAGACACCTCCAGGGGCTCCGCGAGGTTGACAAACAGGAACAATGCATACAATCAGTGGACCACTGGGGCTCCGCATAAATGTTTACGCATGTAAAGGGCTCTGGAGCTCCAAAAGTTTGAGAACTGCTGCTCTACACTGTTGTATATACCTAAGAACAGCCCTAATGTAATGGCAAAAAGCTAAATAATAACAAGTTTTTAAACTGCTTATATATAAACACTAGAAGTCTAAATAATAAGATGGGTGATCTAGAGTGCCTCATATTGAATGAGGATATTAATAGGCAACACAGAATCTTGGTGAAATGCGGACAATCAATAGGACACTGCAATACCAGGTACAAAATATATCCGAAGGAAAGAACAGGCCATGCTGGTGGGGGAGTGGCACAAACATAAAATCAAATGGAGTAAAAATCTTAAATGAGCCAAACTTCCACAGACTGTGTATGGATAGTAAATCCATGCTCTAATAATACGAATATAGCAGTAGGGATATATTACTGACCACCTGTAGGGATATAAGTGACTTGTCGAGTAGTCGACTACCTGATAAGCCTAAGCTCACCCTCCCTACTGCCTCTGTATCAGAAGCAGCAAGTGTGGGGGAAGCAGGAGCTGGTGCTGTGCGGAGCCGGCTTCCCCCCCTCACGGTGCATGGGGATAAGCAGGGGAGGCAGAGCCACATTAGTCCTGGTGCCGGCACAATCCGGGACTGCTCAGTCCTGGCTCACGCCGGCCCCAGAAGCTACCCTTGCTGCCCTAGTAAGAGCCTGGAGAAATTTGAAGCACAGCTAGTCAAAAACTCAAAAAGTAATAGCAAATTTTTTAAAGTACATTACAAGCAGGAAGCCAGCTGAACAACCAGTGGGACCACTGGATGTTTGAGATGGTACAGGAGCATTCAAAGACAATAAAGAGGTCATTGCACAGAAACTAAACGAATTCTTTGCATTGATCTTCACAACTGAGGACATGAGGGAGATTCCCAAACCTGAGCCATTCTTCTTGGGTGACAAATCTGAGGAACTGTCTCAGATTGAGGTGTCATTAGAGGAGGGTTTGGAATAAATTGATAAACAGCAACAAGTCACCAAGAGCAGATGGTATTCACCCAAGAGTTCTCAAAGAACTCAAATGTGAAATTGCAGAACTACTAACTGTACAGGTTGGACCTCCCTGGGTCTGGCACAGTCAGGACCTGAGGGGGTCCCAAATCAGGAAGTTTGCCAGACCAGGGGAGGACAATGCTCCCCTGCTGGCTGCCCCACTCCTGGGCTCCTCTCCTTGGAGCTCCTAAAGCTGGAGTTGTTGCCCTCTCACTGCCACCAGAGTTCCCCAGGATTCCAGCTGGGACCGCCTGGCTGCTCACAGAATAACTGCCGCTGGAAGTTCCCCGGGGATCCTTGGCCAAAGTTCCTCTGCTGCCGCCTGGCCGCACTCCACCAGATGTTCATGGGATTCCCTGGCTGGGGCTGCCTGTCCACTGCTGCCCCCCCCCCAACAGGGACAATCCTGATCTCGCCAGGGGTTTCCTGGACTCCACCAGCCTGGGGCTGCCTGGACTCCACTTGGCCCTGCTGCCACCGAGGATTCCCTGGCTAGAGCAAGGGCTCCCCATTTGTCACCTGGCCCTTCTGATGCCAGGGTATTTCCTGGCCAGGGTGGGACTTCCCACCCCTGTAAGCCCTGCTGATGCTGGGGATTCCCTAGCCTGGCCAGAGCTCCGCAGCTGCCACCTGCCCCAGCCACTGCTGGCCCAGCTAGGGCTCCTCAGCCCTGCGTGCTCCCACTCCTGGCATCCCGGGCTCATTGGTCCAGCAACATCCAAGGGCCTGCCTCACCAATCTACCAGAGTTGGGGAAGGAGGGGAAAGATAAATAAGCATGTGGACAAGGGATGTTCAGTGGATATAGTGTACTTAGATTTCCAGAAAGCTTTTGAAGAGGTTCTTAAGCAAAATAAACTATCAGCAAGGGAGGTTAAGGTTGGACATTAGGAAAAAGTTCCTAACTGTAAGGGTAGTCAGACACTGGAATAAATTGCCCAGGGAGGTTGTGGAATCTCCATCTCTGGAGATATTTAAGAGTAGGTTGGATAGGTGTCTGTCAGGGATGGTCTAGATGGTATTTGGTCCTGCCATGAGGGTGGGGGACTGGACTCAATGACCTCTTGAGGTCCCTTCCAGTCCTAGTATTCTATGATTCTATGATCATGGGATAAGAGAGAAGGTCCTATCATGGGTTGATAACTGGTTAAAAGACAGGAAACAAAGGGTAGGAATAAATTGTCAGTTTTCAGAATGGAAAGAGGTGACTAATGGTGTCCCCACAAGGTCTGTACTGGGATCAATCCTATTCAGGATATTCATAAATGATTTGGAAAAAGGAGTAAACAGGGAGGTGACAAAATGTGCAGATGATACAAAAGTGCTCAAGATGGTTAAGTCCAAAGAAGGCTGTGAAGAACTTTAAAAGGGTATAACAAAACTAGGTGACTGGGCAACAAAATGGCAGATGAATTTTAACATTGACAAATGCAAAGGAATGCATATTGGAAAACACAATCCCAATTATAACATATAACATGACAGGGACTAAATTAGTTGTTACCACTCAAGAGAGTGATCTCAGAGTGATTGTGGATAGTTCTCTGAAAACATCCACTCAATGTGCTGCAGCAGCCAAAAAAGCAATGTTAAGAATCATTCAGAAAGGGATAGAGAAAAAGAGCATATTTTATTGCCTTTGTTATATAAATCCATGGTACACTTACATCTTGAATACTGAGTGCAGATGTAGTCACCTCACCTCAAAAAGATGTCTTGAAATCGAAAAAAGTTCAGAAATGGGCAAAAATGATTAGGGATATGGAAAGGCTGCCATATGTGGACAGATTAATAATACTGGAACTTTTCAACTTGGAAAAGAGACAACCAAGGGGGCATATGATATAGGTCTATAAAATCACAACTGGTATGAAAAAAATTGAATGAAGTTATTTATTCCTTCCCATAATACAAGAACTAGGGGTCACCAAATGAAATTAATAGGTTGCAAATTTAAAACAAACAGAAGGAAGTACTCCACACAACACGCTGTCAACGTGTGGAACTCCATGCCAGAGGATGTTGTTAAGTCCAAAACTACAACAGGATTCAAAAAAGAGCTAGATAGATTCATGGAGGATAAGGCCATCAATGGCTATTAGCTAGGATGGGCAGGACTGTTATCCTTAGCCTTTTCAGAAGCTGGGAAACAGCGATATGGGTAGATCACTTGATGATTGTTTAGTCTGTTCATTCCCTGTGGGGCACCTGGCATTGGCCACTGTCAGAAGACAGAATACTGAGCTAGACAGACCTTTGGTCTAACACAGTCGGGCCGTTCTTATATTCTTATCTCGATTTGTCCTCCACTATGGTCACTATCACCCAAGTCAGCTGCTATTATGAGATTTTCACCACTTAGGACCAAAATATCAGAAGAATAGAGCTCATGTTCTTTTCTGGGTTTGATTTTGCTCTGAAACTAAAACTTTACAAACAGGTATTTGCATACCCTGATTAGTGTTTTTTGAGGCTAGATTAAAAAAAAGGGAGGAGAGCTAAGAAGGAGCTACCCTAGTTCTTAACCTTTGCAGGACAAACATGATTGAGACTACCATGTGGCTATTTCCCTATCTGCAGGGGTGCGGTGCCAAGATGCTCTGGCCTGGATTGGTGAGTGCCCAAGTAGTGACTTTTTCTTCTTCTTCCATAAAAGGCAATAGGATGTGGATTGTGGGAGCTGGGAACAAAAACCGTTATCAAAAACTAGTTTTTACCTCTCCCCGTAACACTGCACTGCCTCCGAAGCTCTGCAGCTGGCAGTAGCTCAGATAGCGCGGGCTTTGCAGAGCGCCTTTCCCAGCCCGCAGCCTCATAGGCGAGCACACACCAGCTACATTACGACCGACCCTGCCTATAAGGGACCTCAAGACAGCAACAGTCCCGCCGGCCGTGCGCGTGCGCCCTCCTTTCGCTCGCCCCTGTTCATAAACCAATCACATGACCCGTTCCGCCTCCTGCTCCTTTGTTTGTTTTTCTCCGGAACGCCTGAAGGCGACGGGCGTTCCGGAGAAAAACAAACAAAGGAGGGGCGGGGCGAAGAAGACTAGAACGAGACACCGCGCTGTTCTATGACGTCATTGTGCGCCGGTCCGCTCGCCTTTGAGAATTATGTAGGATACTCCTCAGGAGCTCGCGTTCTACCTATGGAACGCTGGCAATAGATGTATCGCGCGCCCCCAGCCCCGGAGCGCTGCAGACGCGGCGGGCCCTAGGCTGCATTCCCAGGAGTCTGCGCTACGGGCTGCTTGTCCCCGCGGCTGCTTCTGGGGTTCGATCAGCCCTGCTGCTCCGGCTGCCGCGGCAGGTGGTTACCCAAGCGGCTCGCCCTGTGGGCTGCCTGGTTGCAGAAGCAGCAGGAAATTCTGCGACGGTGCAACCTCCTCGTCAGTCTGGGATCTTGGCTGGGGCCGTTGGGCTGTCTTATAATTTGCTTCCATTGGCTGCTGTGCATGGGCCTGTCTGGGTCCTGCAAGCCCTTGTTTTCTTAGTGGTGAGAGGAGGGGAGCATGGCAGCCTCTGCATCAGAAAAAAGCAACAAGAAGAAAACAGAGAAGAAACTTGCCGCCCGAGAAGAAGCTAAGCTGCTGGCGAGCTTTATGGGAGTCATGAATACCATGCGAAAACAGGTAGGGCAAGAGATACAGCTTGAAAGAGCAGAACGTTCTTTGTTCTTTCGCTGTTTGTGATGAAGTCTGCCCTAAAAGAACCAATGTCCAATGTCTAGTAGGAAACTTCACCACCCCTCAGTCTTAGTAAACTGATCTAACCTTAGGTTTCCTAGTAATTGTAGGTATAACATGTCATCGTTAGTCCTCTGTTTTTTGATACACGTGTGGTCTTTCAGTGGCTTCACTGCTAGCTTTGAATATAACACATTAAGCTGTACTTAAGTAAGCTATCCAAGGTCTGAATTCTTGTTTCTGTTTTACAAGCACCAAGACTTTAAAGTAACTTTCCCGAGGGTGCATATCCTATCAGATGTTGAACCGAGAAATCCTGCAAACCCACTTGTATTTCCTAGACTTTTATCTTTAATACACGAGGTATCTTCCTGCCTATATGTTGATTGCCAATACATCTTTCAGTGGTACTTTGTTAAACCACTATCTCCTCTTAATTAGTTTAGTAGGACATTCACCAATTCAGAGTTTGAGTCCAGCCAAAGTTAATTTCTCAACTAGGCTTTTGTAGTATCCTTTTATTAAATGAGTATGTTCATATAGAATAATCTAGAGATCTTGTGGCACTTTTTTAGGAAGGGATTTTGTCCATCCCTATTTAATCCATGTACATACTGGTTTTTGATAGGAAGATGTCACAAAAGATACACAAATAGTCTTAACACCCAGCATGCTTTGAGCATTATAAAAAATAATAAATAATTGCTAACATACGTATGTGGTGTGACATAGTAAGCATCCTCATGTATTGAAAGTTCTGTTATTGTTATGCGGTGTTGCTGATACTAAAACAGGAAGAGTTACTGTAGTGGGTCCACTTTCTTATTTGAGGTTTTCTTTGCAGTAAGCCAAAAAGTCAAATATGGATAGAGGGCTGAGTTATTTTGGTTGAAACTGTACTAACACAAACTTCTTTCAGAGACTGTTGAAATTGAAGTGGATATGCACAGTCAAAGTCTTTATGCCTGGTGTAGACGGAACAGGTGATGGGTATTTTTAACATGTATTCATCCACTGTGGAGAGGAAATACAACTCTTGCCCATTAAATCAGTTGAGATGATT
This sequence comes from Pelodiscus sinensis, assembly GCF_052426305.1. NCBI lineage: Eukaryota > Metazoa > Chordata > Testudines > Trionychidae > Pelodiscus > Pelodiscus sinensis. Next base: position 201,895,611 of record NC_143053.1, on the reverse strand, counting down.
CTGCTAGAACTCAGGTAGCAACTTTACAAATAAATTCACCAAAATGTTGTGTTTCGTGTGCAACATGGCTGCTTACTTCAGAAGCCCATGCTCATGTTTGTAGCCTGATCGATACTACTGAGTCTGTCTCTGTTCTTCTGAATTGTTGTATGCTGGCTCGAGCCTTGTCTTCAGGTTGATCAGCCTCCCAGGCCAATAACCTGATGGGCAGCCAGGTTGCCTGTCACTTGGTGAACACAGTTTCATTGTCCAATATCTTGACTCTAGAACTGGCTTTCTGATAAACTGTCAGAGTTCATGAAGTGCCACTACTGGGGAAAAAATTAACCTTTGCAAGTTTGGTGCAAGAGCATCCAGATAACTAAAATGATTGATTCCCTGATGCAAAGGAAGACCTATTTCTTTTTTCTGTGAGGAAGTTAATCAGAATCTATATAAAATGTAGGACAGGAAGAGACCTTGATAGGTCACCTAGTCCAGTTCCCTGTACTGCTTCAGGACTAAGTATTAGCTATATCAGCAGTTCCCAACCACCGGTCCGGGTACTGGTGGTGGGCCACCAACTTGCTGAGCAACACACTCTGCCAGGCCACGCCTCCAGCTGCTAATGAGCCCTTCCTGCTGGGGAACTCCATTCCCTATAAGTTGCACGCTTGCACATGTACTAAACATTCTTCTCCCACCCTCCCACAGTGAGTGGCATTGCAGGCTGTGTGCCGTGGCTGGAGCCTGCCCGCCGTGAAGCTGTTCCTACTGTGGCAGTCTCATCATGGCCCTAGTTCCAGTTCCAGCTCCAGCAACAGCCATGTGGCCCATCCAGTGGCCCAGTGTGCTGAGTAGCTGCCCCATGTCCTTTCTGTTGCAAACAGCATGTTTGGGACCAGGGAGCAGAGTTTTCATGGCCATGAGCGGCCTTTATTGATACCAAGGAGGATCAGGTTAGAGGCCCCAGAGATCCGGGCTGGCTGTCTGCAATTTCTGCCCCTCCTCCGGCAGGGTCTGGCTTCCCCCACGGGGTCTCCCCTGCTGGCTCTGGCCTACACCACATGTTTGGCCGCTTCCCATGTTTGGCAGCACCGGTCAGAGTTGTGCGGGGGAAGCCTGGCTCCTTGACTCAAACCAGCTGATGTCAGCGGGGCTAGTACCACTAGTACCACCCAGCTATTAGATGGATGCTGTGAGCCCGAGACGTGCATGGACTGAGTGTCTCGGCATCTCTAGGCCCTGACTGTTAATGGCCTGTGGAGGAACTCTTGAGCCACCAGAAACATGGTTAGTGGAATTTGTGGGCCCCTCTATAATCTGAGGTGGGGCCAAAAATGAGGGATCCAGTGTGCGGGACAGGGCTGCCAGTGTGTGGGATAGGGATGGGGGTGCAGAATTTGGGTGGGAAATAGGTTACAGGAGCAAGCTGGGGGTAGGTGTCTGGCCAGGAGGGAGGGGTCAGGAGCAGGGTGCTGGTGGGGGTCTGGTCAGGGGGCAGGGGCAAGGTGCTGGTGGGGGTTTGGGCAGGGTACAGGGGAGTCTGGTTAGGGGGCAGGGTGCTGGTGGGGGTTTGGGCAGGGGGCAGGTGGAGGCTGCTGATGGGGGGGGGGTGCGGGGGTTCTGGCCAGGGGTCAGGTGCTTCTGGGAGTCTGGGCAGGAGGCAAGGTGCTGGGGCAGGAGGCAAGGTGCTGGGGTATGGTGCTAGAGCACGGGGCAGGGTGAGGGTGGGGACAGGGTACTCATGGGGTGGGGTCTGGCCAGGGGGAGGGGACAGGGACAGCTTGAGCTGGTACCTGGGGATCCTTCAGCTGCACTCCAGGTCTCAGGAAGCATGCGGGCTGCTCTTCCACTCCCCCAAACAGCCGATGCACTTCCTGAAAAGCCGGGTCTGTCATGTGCCGTCAACTTCCTTCCCCTTGCTGCCTTCCTGGGGTCAGGGGAGTAGGAGTCCCAGGACTGCGCCAGCTCCAACTGCTCAGGAAGTACGTGCCCTGTTCCTCCACTCCCCACAACAGCCATGCGCTTCCTGAGCAGTTGGAGCTGGCATGGTCCCAGAACTTCTACTCCCTCTTCCCCCCCATGCTGCAGGAAGCCGGCGCTACCTCCATTGTCGCTGGAGGTAACGTCAGTGGGGGCTGCTGCTTCGGGGTGGGAGAAAATGGGGGAGGGCCTGAACCTTTCATAATCAACTGGTCGTGCCCCCCGATTGACCAGTCGATCACGATCGACGGGTTGGTGACCACGGGTCTAACCTATACTGAAAAACTTCCTGTGACAAGAGATTCCACAGTCTCCCTAGGAAATATGTTCCAATGCTTAAGAAAAACTTCCCAACTGTAAGGGCAATTAACATCTAACCTAAATCTTCCTTACTGCAATTTAAACCCATTACTATTTGTGCTGTGCTCACAAATGAAAGAGAACAATTGATCACCCTCCTCCTTGTAACATCCTTTTATGTATTTGAATACAGTTACTGTGTCTCCCTTTTATTCTTCTCTTCTCCAGATTAAACAACCCCACTTTTTTTTTCAATCTTCCCTCATGGGTCATGTTTTCTAGACCTTTAACCATTTGTATTGCTCTCTTCTGGACTTTCTCCAGTTTGTTCACAACTTTCCTCTAGTGTGGTGCCCAGAACTGGTGACATTACTGTAGATGAGGCCTCTTGTGTCTTGCTTCTGCTAATACATCCTGGAATGCTCTTTGGGTTTGGCTGTTTTGTTGTTTTGTTTTGTTTTGTTTTGGTGACAGTGTTATATTGTTGACTCTTATTTAATTTGGTATCTATTATAACCCCAGATTTTGTTTCTACCGTATTTTGTCCCAGGCAATAACTTCCAGTTTTGTATTATGTGCATTTGAATTTTCCTTCCTATGTATAGTACTTTGCATTTGTCCTTTTTAAATTTCAGCCTGTTTAATTCAGACCATTTCTCTAGTTTGTCAAGATCATTTTGAATTTTAATCCCTTCCAGAATGATACCATCTACGAACTTTACAGATGTACTCTCTATGCCATTAACAAAATTATCTATGAAGATGTTGAATAAAACTGAACTCAGGAAAGATCCTTCTGAGACCTTAGTCAATATGCTCTGCCAGCTTGATTATGAACCATTGATAACTATTCTGAGATTAGCTTTCCAGTCAATAGTGCACCCACCTTATAGTAGGTTTGTCTAGGCTATATTTCTGTAGTCTGCTTATGGAGAAGGTCTTGTGAGACAGCCTTACTAAAAGTGAGATATCTGACATCTACTGCTCCCTCTACCCCTATTCACAAGGCTTGTTATCCTGCCAAATAAAGTTATTGGTTTTTTGTTTTGTTTTTTGACAAATCAATTTTTAGCTGTTACTTATTTTCTTCTGAGTAAGTATAAGTTGATTGTTTGTTTACTCCGTTATTTTTCTGGGTACTGAAATTCAGATGGCTGGGCTATAATTCCTTGGGTTCACCTTACTCCCCTTTTTATAGTTACGTACTGTATTTACCCTTTCTGGTCCTTTGGTATCTCAAAAATAATCACTAGTGGCTTAGAAATCTCATCAGCCAGATCCTTAAGTATTCTAGGGTATATTTTATTAGATCCTGTTATCTTGAAGACATCTAACTTGTTCTCTTCCTATTTTATCCCCAGATTCTACCCCTTTTATGTTGTTGTTCACTATTTTAGTCATCCAGTCATTGCTAAATATCTTTGGTAAAATCCAAAACAAAACAGGCATTTAAGACTTAGGCCATCACTATGTTTTCTGGAAGAACATATATCAGTGTTCACATCACATGCCCCAGCAGTACCCAAGTAACTACAGTTCAAGTCTCAAGTCGAGTCTCTAATGTCACTTTTGAGTCAAGTCCCAAGTTGAGTCTCAAGTCTTAATTTAAAAAATGTCAAGTCACTTTTGTACAAGCCATCAATATCGGCATTTTCAGACAATTTTTTCACCAAGGCGATTTAACAAAATTAGCAAGTCTCAAGTCACAAACAATGAACCCGAGTCGAATCTCAAGTCAAGTCACCTAGGCGACTTAAGTCGGACTCGAGTTCAAGTCGTGGGACTCGAGTCAACAACTCTGATGTCTACAGCAGTTATTCTGGGGGTGGCCGTGCCTGGCGGTTTGGGAAGGCAAAGCCTTCCCCCACCTAAGCCACCAGATGCCCTGCCTCCCCATTAAAGTAAGGTAAAGGTTTGGTTGTGGGGGGGGAGGGAAGGGAGGGGAGGCCAAAGCGCTCCTTCCCCTCACCCCCACATAGGGGTATTCATAAAACCACACTGAAAAAAGACAGAATAACCAGCCAGGTGAAAGGGTCTGGTTGGGAGTGCCACTCCCCCCATCCCCGTCTGGGACTGCCCCAACCCTGAGCCTTCCACCCCTCGGTGCCTTTCGGGAAGATGGGAGGGCTGCAGCTCATATGGGAACGTTGGGAACATGCTGGCTGTTTCACTTGGTCAGGGAGTGGGGGGAAAGTAAACAGTTAATTTCATTCCTCAATCTGGTTGGGGAGTGAACAGAAAAGATGAATTTGGGCCTACCCCAGCCCTGGGACATGCATTCCCACCCCAGCTGTGCCCACTGGAGCAGCAGCAGCTGTGGAGAGATGCCTCTCTCCTGTTTCCAAGCTGCTGTGCTGAGAGAGGGCTGAGAGTCCTCTTTCCCGGAGGAAGCCTGCATATTGAATCCTTCATTACCAATCCCACCCCAGAGCAATGATTTACATGAAAAATAAAAAAAAATTAAGGACCCAAGCAATGCTGGGTGAATCTTCTACTGTTATACTTTAGATCAGTAACTAGTTTAACCTTGTTTTGTGCTATGGCCTTTCTGATTTTTTCCCTACATGCCTGTGATGGTTTCTATTCCTCCTTTGTAATTTGATTGAGTTTCTACTTGTTTGATTCTCCTTTGAATAACAGGTCATTGAAGATTTCCTGTGTAAGCCAACATAGTATCTTACCATACTTCCTGTCTTTCCTGTGCAGTAGGATAGTTGGCTTGTTGCTTTTAATAATGTCTCTCTAAAAACATGTTCCTTCAAAGGTGCGCGGCCACATGTAAAAAATTCTAAGCCCACCCACCTCCTTCCCAGAGCCACGCAGCAGCACTCACCTTCCTACTGGAAGACGAGCGGCGTGGCTGCTCCCAGGGCTGGGGAGTAAATGGAGGCAGGGACAGGGCTGCATTGGGAGGTGGCTGCTTGGGCAGCTGCTCCAGTGGCTGGAGCCACATTGGGGAGCAGCTGTTTCTGCTGCTGCCGGGGGGCAAGGCTGTGTGGCAAGCTCAGCAGGCAGCGGCTGATGCTGCTGCCGGAGGCCGAAGTCACAGCCACGTGACAGACTTGGCAGGCAGCTGCTGCTGGATGCCGAGGCCACCGGGGGTTGGGGCCACAGGCGGACAGCTGCCACTGCCAGCCGGGGGGTTTCTAATGCCATTAACATTAATTTTCCTGGCTCAAATTGTAAACTACAACATTTTTATTCCTTCTTTAACACACTTAATTTTAAGATAATAATGACCACATGATTATCATATGAAGAATAAGAAAAGGCACCAAAAGGCTCTTTCCTATACCAAGTTCTGCCTGGCAAAAGTATTAGGGAGCCAGTTATGTTTTTCTCATCATCTGGGTTGAACTTTATTTTGGCAGCACAGATTAGAACAGCTAGCACCAGAAGATTATCAGTGAAAACTGCAAACCCATGTGCAAGCCACTCCTCTTCTTTACTTTCTCTACTCTTTCTCACCCCTCGAATACTGCTCCTATACCAACGCCATGTAAAATTGTGACAATACCAGACAGTTGCATCAGCTGAAAGTAACCACATAGAAGTGGAATTCTCAGCTAGCCAGAACCAGCTGCTTTCTGGGCCCCACTTTGCACAGGGATGGCAATTTGTAAGAAAGAATCTGGCCCTATTAATTAATACCAAGTTTACCCAGACATTAATGCAGGGCCTCAGACAGCAGAATTTCTGCCCTGGAATTGAGGTGTCAACCTCTCCTCTGTAGAGTGTCCTTGTGCAGAGAAACCATCTAATTGCTTACCAAGAACAAAATTGCTTTCAATAATCAATAAAGAATAAAATAGCTTTGTAATATATCAGCAAAGCTGAAACAGAGGAAATATACAAAATGTCCTTTAAAAAAAATGATTTGAAGGGAGGAAAGGGAGGCATTCTAGAATGTAGAGCTGAATTACAACAATGCCTCTAGCTGGAATTTGGGAAACGACAAATTACATAACAGATTTCGGAAAAAAAGATTTCCATCTAGGTATTAGAGAGAACAAAAATGAACTTCATCTTGATACTTTAACATCCTTTACTTTAGTTCTGTAATTTTAAAAAACATTTTATTTTTTTCAAATTCCAAGATGTTAGCCTTTAATGTGGATTAATCCCTGTATTTTTAGACACAGTGGTTTTGCTGGTCTCCACATGTAATTTGAAGTCTGAATCTTCCCTATACCATAACATCTTAGAAGAAATTGTATCCCATTGGACCCATAGTAATTAATAACTGTTTAGATTTTAAACTATCATTGTGTTTTCCCTATGTCATTTTTGACTATGCACTCTTCCTTCTCCATATTGATGGGTTTAACTTTCTTGTAATAAGGGAACTTAATGCTACTGAAATTCTAATGCTACATGCTGTATATCCTTATGTTCCATTGAAGTCTTACATAAGTCAGTTTTAATGTTCTTAATGTCCATCTTAAATGAATGCCAACTTTAAATCTATTCATTTGTATATATTCCACCCCCACTCACTAGTCTTGCCCCAGCAACTTTTCAAGTTTCACAGTTGCTTTCTCTCCTCATCACTGTGTGAAAGATCACACAACTGGGAGAAACTGACTAGACCTAGGCAGTACTGTCAAAACATACCAGGAAACCCAACTGTGTAAAAAGAAAACTTTTTCAGAACTGTGAGATTACATGTTACTTAGACAATGGTAGATAAATATCATTTATTTGTGAAAACTCTTAAACTGACAACTCTTTTAAAAACATCAACTGGTTTGTTTTTGAGTTAATGCTTCGAGGTTCCATTTGTCTCCAGTATAAAGGTGTATTATTGTCTTGCTAAACAGAGTAAACCAAGATTGATACTTAAGCCTTAACTTGGATTGTCCCACCTTTGTTTGACATATTTAAACTACTGATTCTTCTTAAGTTTAGTAGTAGGATGGTTTTTACTTCACCTTTATGTGATGAGCCTGCTGAAGAGCACAGAAAGCAATTGATTTCTAAAAACTTCTTCTAAGATAATATTGTGTGTGTTTCTCATGAAGTTGATCTTTATTTTTTATTTTGTTGTTATTATCAGAAAACTCTCTGTGATGTCATTCTCATGGTCCAGGAAAGGAAGATCCCAGCTCATCGTGTTGTGCTTGCTTCAGCCAGTCACTTCTTTAACTTGATGTTTACTAGTAAGTCTTTTCAAAATTGCCTTGTTGTTAACCTTTTTATTTTAAAAGCTTTTTGCCGTGGGTCTCTGTTTAAGAGCCAGTCTCTATTACTTTGTTCAATCAGAGAGAACGCTCTTGTACTTTCCTCTCTCCTTAATTTCTGTTCTTCCCCCATGAGTCACTGCTTTTTACCCCTTTTATCCTCTCTTGGGGCTACTCATGTGATTAAGGCCTTGTCTATCGTTACTTGAAAGGTTGAATTAATATACACAACTCTAGCTACATTAATTGCATGGCTGGAGTCAACGTACCTTCATTCGTCCTTCACATTCTCCATAACAGCATCAACAGGGCACTCTTGGCATTCAATTTAATGGGTCTTTACTAGACCCACTAAGTCGAACTCCGAAAGACCGACCGCTGTAACGTCTATCTTCCTGGTAGTGAAGACATGGCCTAAGTATCTTCCTTCATCAGAGAGAAGGCATGTGAGAGAAAATATTTTATTGGACCAACTTTTCTTGGTGGAAGAGATGGAGACAAGTTTTCGAGCTACACAGAGCTCATCTAAGGTCTGCGAATATGTATGGCTAATAACAGACATTTAGTCTGTTCTTGATTTTTTTTTTTTTCTTGTGAGTCTTTTCATAATGCAAGAGGTTTTTTTTGTTGTTCCCTCCTTTCTGCTTTCACCACTCTCTCAGCACCTTCCACCATTAGGCACTTGTTTACAGAAATGTGAGTTTCTTTGGATGAGCAGTATCTTTTAAAAGTTTAGTTGTATAGTATTTATGTCAAAATGTGACTGTAATATACAAAAGGAAAGTTATTATTGGACTATTAGCAAGCTTTCATGATAGAGTATAAATTAGTTTTGTTTTTATTTTAAAAGTTCCTATGTTTGAATATTTAGATTCTGTAAATACTCCTCTTGGTGGTGTTTGGGTTTTCCCCTTGGCATAGTTGCTTTACTGTGGATTTTTTTCACTAATGGATAAATAATACTCAGTGATACACTCATGTAGTTCTATTTTACTTTCATTGCAGCAAATATGCTTGAATCAAAGTCCTTTGAAGTGGAGCTAAAAGATGCAGAGCCTGACATTATTGAACAGCTTGTGGAGTTTGCTTATACGGCAAGGTAATGTGTGATTTTTAAAAATGTCATTTTTGCCAGGAGGTTGACAACTTATTTATGATAAAATCTCAAAGAAAAAAATGCTTGTGTAGTTCAGTGACTTGTTTTTAATAGTTCCTTATTTCAGTCTTCCTTAAAATCTGTTAACATTTCTGTACCATTGTCATTCAAATAACTACTTCAACTAAAATGTTCATGTATGCCTGATTCTGAAAACACTTATACATGTATATCTTAAATAGGGCTTTGTGTGTGTACATCTACGCTAGGAGTTGGGGTATGATTTCCCCTCTTCGTGTGAACATACTCATGCTAACTCTCATCTGAGCTGTGCTGAGTACAAGCTGAGTCAAGTTAGACAAGTACATGTACATGAGCAAGGAATCACACCCATAATTCTAGGTGCAGACATGGCTTAAAAATGTATAGTTAAACTCTAATATGTATATGAGATCAGTACCATAGTGATGTAAATTTCTCAAATCGTTTTTCCATTGTTCCAGTTTAGGAACTTTAAAAAAAAAAAAAAAAAGAATTTATAATTGGCAAGTTTTTGGCTTTTGTTTCTAAATATACATTCCCAAATGCTTAGATGTGCTATTACTAAATGGAGTTGCAAAACATCAGTCTGAAAGCACCTAAAGCTGCTTTATATTTGCATCTATGAAAGAGACACCAAAGGCTCTGATCCTGCAGTCTGTTCTCTGTAGACAGGGACCCTCGCATGCACTGTTAACAACAATGGAGCTCTACATGGGCGCTGGTCACTGGAGTCTGCCTATGCAAATTAACTTGCAGGACAAGGGGAAATGGTTCTAGGCAGACTAAATATGACTTAGTGGACCACAAGATGGAAATCCAGAGGAAATCTGTGGCCCATTGGGGTTCCACCTACAGCCTGTGCACCCTGTCTCTGCCCCTTTTTCCCCCCCTGCTTCTCGCGCACTGGAGCCCTGCACATACCTACTTCTCTCTCTCCCTCCCAGCATTTTTGGAGTGCCATGAATTGGCTAATTCATGTCCCGTCCACACTTCTCCCCCTGCTTGAACACTGCAAATCATCTGATTCACAGCGCTCCAAAAGTGCTGGGAGGGAGGAGGAGTAGGTAAGTGCAGGGCTCCAGTGCCCCAGTGCGCAAGAGGGGTCAGGGCTTGCTTTTCATTCTGTTCCCCGGATTACCAGGGAGTGAGGGGGAAGTACTTGAGAGGTCTTCATGGAATGCAAGGATTTTCCCCTCACTCCCTGATAGTCCGGGGAATGGGATGAAAAGCAAGCCACATCCCAGAGCACACGGCTCCTGCTCCCCCTACGCTCCCAAAATGGCACCCTTTGTAGAGAGGGAGTGCATGAGCCGTAGGTGGAACCCCAATAGGCCGCATGCTGGTGCAGGTTGCCCACCACTTATATATGAAGTTTACAGAACTACCTATCAGTATTTCTTTCCTCTTCTGCTTTTACATAGTACTTCAGTCATCTGGATTGTTTATATGGTGATTGGGGTGACACTTTCTGAAGACATGGCCTGTTCCTTCAATCTGCCTCCACTTGTATAAGGGATTGTACAGAAGAGGGGTGCAAGATCAGGCCAATACAAATCTCCAAATGTTAAACATCATCTGTTAGAATTAAGAATCAGTGGTTCCGACTTGCCTTATTTGCTTATTGCTATACAAGTTTTGGTATTTGGGAGGGGCAGGAAAGGGCCAAAGGAAGAATACATCTCATACTTAAATGGAAGGTAAAACTGGCTAGGGAAAGCATGGGGAAATAAATTTGCAGATCTTTTTGCTTAACTTTGTTTAAATGTTTCAAACAACAGTAGCTTTATAATTTGTAGTGCTCATTTTGTACTAAATGTGTTTTGCAGAATTTCCGTTAATAGCAATAACGTCCAGTCTTTACTAGATGCAGCAAACCAATATCAAATAGAACCTGTGAAAAAAATGTGTGTGGATTTTTTGAAAGAGCAGGTGGATGCTTCAAACTGTCTTGGTAAGAGATTTCTTTAACAGGAGTGCATCATTTTAAAGGTATTCTTTGAAAAATGCCATTGAATATTTGAAGCTGGGTATTTCTTTTTAAAAGATGACAGACTTTGCACAGATCAATATGCCATAAACTTTTGAGACTTCACTTGGAAGCTTGTGAACTGGTTATATTACTAAAAACTTACCCACCCAGATCAACTTGTTCAAATTTCAGTGTCGTATCTACAAACAGTATTGCTTATAAAGTTCAATAGATTTAAGTACAGGATCCTGTTTAACAGAATGAAGTTTATAGTCTCAAGTTCTTGGCACTTTTTGAGGAACTTATTTTGTTTCCATTATAAATTGAGGTTCCTATTCTATAACTAGCTCTGACTGGGCAAATACCTATTAGAGTGGTCCAATTACGGGCTTCTGCATGATTTGAAACTAAGAATGGAATATCATTGGTGGTAGCAGTGGTTCTCTCCTTTCTTTCCACTGAGGTAGATCCATAAGTTAGTGTTTACTTCAGAAGAAGAGAAGCATTCAGCTCTTGAGTTATAGATGAATTATGTGTAAAACTGTGTGCCATGTAAGTAATAAAAATACCATAATTCTAGAGATACTTACTCCAATGGCATATATGAAAACTTCTTGCAGTACAAACTTTGGGAAAAGTTTAACCCCTTTTTTTATTCCCCCCCGTATAGGTATAAGTGTATTAGCAGAATGCCTAGACTGTCCAGAACTGAAGGCCACTGCAGATGACTTTATCCATCAGCACTTCACTGAAGTTTACAAGACAGATGAGTTTCTACAGCTTGATGTTAAACGTGTGACACATCTCCTGAACCAGGACACACTGACTGTAAGGGCAGAAGATCAGGTAAGACTCCAGTTTTCTTAGTACAGTGTGCCTTCTACCAGCTAAATACATCAATTAAAAGGTTTAAATGCTGACTTAAAATGTATTACATTGAATATTTCCATAGTGTTAATAATATCATCAAATAATTTATGAGCCTTGGTCCAGAAATCTGTCTAATTCAGAAGACCCAAGGCAGCATTTCAGTTGTTGGAAGCTGCGTAGTTGTGAGGATCGCTTTAAGGAAATAAGAGGGGGATTATGGAAAGCGTTCTGTCTGTCTAGCTCCGTATGTGATCTCCATTGCCATAGTTAAAGTTAAGTCCCAGGTATTTTTAATAAAAGTTACAGACAGATCACAGGCAATAACAAAAATTCACAGAAGCCTATAACCTGTCTGTGATTTCTATTAAAAATACCAGGTAGATGGGGAAGATTAACACTGAGAGCTCCACTGGGGTCTGACCACTGGCAGGTACAGTAGGCTGAAGCTGAAAAAATCATGGAGATCCACTGAAATCACGGAATCTGTGACCTCCATTGCAGAATTCTATCCTTAGTCATAGTATGTGAGCTGAATTTGAAGAGGAGTCGGTCTAGCTAAAATGGAAGAAATAGTCAATTTTCAGGAATAGAGACAGGTGACTGGTGGTGTCCCCCAAGGATCCTTACTGGGACCCCCGTTCAACATATTTATAAATGATCTGGAGAATCAATGAGGGTAGAAAAATTTGCAGATAATACTCAACTCAGTATAGTTAAGAACAAAGCAGACTGTGAAGAGCTTCCAAAAGATCTCACAAAACTAAGTGATTGGGCAACAAAATGTCAAATGAATTTTAATGTTGATAAATGCAGACTAATGCACATTGGAAATAATAATCTCAACTATGCATACAATATGATGGGGACTAGTTTAGCTATAACCACTCAAGAGAGAACTATCCACAGTGACTCCAAGATATCTGAAAACATCCACAGAGGCTATGTCTAGACTACACTGATCTATCAGAAAAAGGCAAACTGCATTCCGTCTACACTGGGCCAAATTTCAGAAAAGCCTCCTCTTTCGGAAGAGCCTTTCTTCCACGTGGAAGGAGGAAGACAGGACTTCCGAAAGAGTGAGTCTGCTCTTCCTCAAAAAAAAAAAAAGTAGAAGAGCAGATGCGTTCTTTGGATGCGGCTAAGTTTAGAGGTATCCCGGAAAAACCCTGTAGTGTAGACATAGTCTTAATGTGCAGCAGCAGTCAAAAAAGCAAACAATGCTAAGAATCATTTAAAAAGGGATAGAGAATAAGAAGAATATCTTATTGCTTCTGTATAAATCCCTGGTACACCCACATCTTGAATACTGGGTACAAATGTGGTTGCCTCATCTCAAAAAAGATATATTGGCATTGGAAAAGAATCAGAAAAGGGCCACAAAAATTAGGGGGTTTGGAATGGTTCCCATCTGACAAGAGATTAAAAAGACTGGGACTTCTCAGCTTAGAGAAGAGGAGATTAGAGGGTGATATGATAAAAGTCTATAAAATCATGACTGGCATGGAGAAAGTGAATAAGGAAAAGTTATTTACTTGTTCACATAAGAACTAGGGGTCACCAGATGAATTAATAGGTAGCAGGTTTAAACAATCAAAAGGAAGTTTTTCTTCATGCAGCACACAGTCCACCTATGGAACGCCTTCCCAGCGGATGTTGTGAAGACCAGGACTTTAACAGAGCTCAAAAAAGAGCTAGATAAATTCATGGAGAATAGGTCCATCAATGGCTATTAGCCAGGATAAGTATGATGTCCCTAGGTTCTGTGTGTCAGAGGCTGGGAATGGTGATAGGAGAGGGATCACTTGACAATTCCCTGTTCTGTTCACTCCTTCTGGAACATCCGGTATTGGCCACTGTTGGAAGACTGGATACTAGGCTAGATGGACCTTTGCTCTGACCCAATATGGCCATTCTTATGTCCTGAGCTGAAGGGTGAGCTACAGTTCAGCTCAGGCTGTAAAAAATGTTGTGTAGGAAGGACAAAAAACCTCTAAGAAAATGGGTATATGAAGATTTAAGTTGCATAAATTGATCTGTGTTATCAAAGGAAACTTACTACCAAACTGTCTAGAGGAGGAGGTGGGGAGGCATTGTCATCATCCATGCCAGCCCCTGCTCAGCCAATGCCCCTTCCTCCCTGCATCAGGCTGCTGCAGCTCCCAACATCAGCTCCGCAGGCTAGTCCCTCCTGACCTGGGAGTGGAAAAGCAGTCAGCAGACAAAGGTGAGGTCTTGGAGGGAGAGGTGGTACAGAGGAAGTTCCAGTACTTCTTCTGGAGTATCTGGTCTTTATATATTACCAAGTTGTCAACTCCTAATTCAGCTACACAAGAAAAACTGGTTTGCAGCTTTAATTACTTGTGTTTGTTCTTTAGGTTTATGATGCAGCAGTCAGGTGGCTGAAGTATGATGAGCCTAACCGCCAGCCGTACATGGTTGATATCCTTGCTAAAGTCAGGTTTCCTCTTATATCGAAGAACTTCTTAAGTAAAACAGTACAAGCTGAGCCACTTATTCAGGATAACCCTGAATGCCTTAAAATGGTGATCAGTAAGTTGCCTCCCAATTGTACATTTTAATATTTTGTATAATAAGTTTAGAGATGTAATTTTTTTGCTTTGACAATTGCTTACTTTAATATGGAATTGTTTTCCGCTGTATTTTAGTTTAGTTTAACTATAACAATAACTGTATTCCTTCTAAGCTGTCTCGTTTAGCTGCTTGTCAAATATCAGTAGCACCAATTAGTGTGCAACAGATATAACGAGAAAAGAAATGAAAGTTGTTGGTAAATGATCTCAATGTAATAAGTAATGAAATGTGGCTTCTTTTCAAGATTATTAAAGATAATTGGGAGGGTTAGTGCACCTTTGAGACTAGCTAATAGCTTTAATATTTCTCAAGTTTACATTGGAATTAATAAGAAATGTTTGTCAAAATAACTGACTATGATCCTTCCCTAGGTAACTTAAAAAAATTAGACCTATGCTCCACCATCTCTGGAAGTAATGCAGACTGACAATTGGAACTAAAGATACAGCACTCTAAAGTAGGGGTGTTAAAAAGCAGTTTTATTTGTAAATGTATAACTGCTGAAATTGTCAGTGGTTATGCACGGGGGAGGCAGCTGGGCAGGAGCTAATGGACCCCCTCTCCCTTCCTGTGCTACTGCCTCTGATACCAGTGGCAGCAGCGTGGGGAGGGTGGGAGTGGGGCATCAAACCAGTTTGATAGCTTTCTTTGATAGGATATCAAACCTTGTGGATAAAAGGGAGAAGCGGTGGACGTAGTATGCCTAGACTATAGTAAGGCATTTGATAGCTTCCTGCAAGCACCGTCTCCTCCAACCTGCCCCCCTCACTCTGCTGCCTCTCATACAGAGGCAGCAGTGGTGGGGTGTGGGGATTGTGCGTAACCATGAATGTTAACTGAGTATTTAAACCAGGGTTTCCCAATTTTATTTGGCCATGGAACCCCTTAAAAAAAATAAACGCCAGGGGAAATTGATCGACAATGGGGAAAAAAAAGTAGAAAAACTGTCAAGCAAAAAAAAAAAAAGCCAGCCCTAAGACTCCTTGAAATGGCAGCTCTAGGCAACCATCCAGCTTGCCTGCCCCTAAGACAGGGGGCTGGGGGAGTGATCGAGTTCTCTCAGAACCCTTACTTCACTTAGGAACCCCAGGGTTCCATGGAGGAAAAACTGATTTAAACTATCACATCCCTATTCTAAAGTGCTAAATGCAATATCTCTGACAATCTCAGAGGGGTAGCCGTGTTAGTCTGTAACTTTAAAAGTAACGAGTAGTCCTGTGGCACCTTAGAGACTGTGTATATTTTTGTTGGTATGAGATTTAATGGGCAAAACCCACTACTTCAGATAAGCTTGAGTGGTTTGAGTTTATTTAAATGAATACATTAAAAAGAGAAAATGGGAAGGGGACAAATCCATCTACCCCTCCTTCCTGACCTGGATTTCTAATGCGGTCCCTAAAACTTCATCAAATGCCAGTGATGAATGCAGACATTCATAAACATTCAGGTTTTTGGAAAGAAAATCCAAGTTTAACTATTAGCCTTCAATTACTGCTGGAATAGATTACATGGCATTGCTTTATAACCACATACAGCCATTCTTTTCCTGCTAACAAAACTTTCACAAACTGAATCTTGCAGAGTGCTGAATGACCTTTACTCTCAGTGAAGCCAAATGGAGATTAGAGCTCTTAGTATAAAGCAGGGGTAGAGTTGAGAAGACAGGTTATACCAGAATATTTCCTAAACAGATAGTAAAGTAAGTGGTTGAATTATCTTTGAAAAGGTCTTACAGTGTTGTTACAAGTAAACTGAGGTTTTAGGTTGTTAAAGAGGAGGGGAACACAGACCGCTGCCTCTCCTTAGTGTTATTAGCTGGAAACTAAAAATAAGTCAATGTCCTCCCAGTCTATTTGTATCCCCCTACGATGTTGCTTGTTGGGTGTCTCTTTTCTTACATTTCTATTCCCAGTTCTGCCTTTCTGTGCATGTTCCTTTCTGCCAGTTTCCATGAGTCAGATTTTGGTTATGCCTTTAAATGGATAGATTTTTTTTGACTGGATTGGAGCATGCAGGTACTTTTTTATCTTTGTTCTATTTTGACATTGCAGGACTTGTCTGGCATGGATCCCTAAACAGGGTATTTTTCCTATCCCTGTGTTCTATATATTCTCTCCTAAATGGAAAAAATGATAAATCTACTTTTGACTCAGAAAAATATTCAAGAAAAAAGCTGGATATTTGGAAAACATAGCTTGAAATTTGTTGCTCTGTAACTACCATATGCATACCTATCTGTCGCTATACAAATTGCATGGATTTCCTTGTAGGTGGAATGCGGTATCATTTGCTGTCTCCAGAGGACAGAGAAGAGCTAGTAGAGGGCACGCGGCCGAGAAGGAAAAAACATGATTACCGCATTGCCTTGTTTGGGGGATCACAGCCACAGTCTTGCAGATACTTTAATCCAAAGGTAAATCATTGTCAGAAAACATTCAACATCTTTGTTGTAATTTGCATTTGTTGTAGTGGTGGTAGAGTCATTAACTGAGCACTGATGATGTACTTGGTGCCAGGATTCATCACCCTCACTGTTAAAATGTGTGTCTTATTTCGGACCTGAACTTGCCTAGGTTCTGGTTCTTGTTATGCCTTTCTTCCTAATTAAAGAACCTTTTAATACCCAGTATTTTCTCCCTGTCAAGGATAAATACACTTTAATCAAGATGCCTCTGTCTTTGTGATAAGCTAGATAGATTGAGCTCTTCAGGTCTGTCACTGTAATACATTTTCTCCTTAAATAATTATTGTGGCCCTCTTCTGCGCCTTCTCCAGTCTTTCAGCGTCCTTTTTAAAATGTGGACATCAGACCAGTACAAAGTATTGGTCTCATCGATGCGGTGTACAAAATCAAAATTGCCTTTCTACTCCCTAGCATGCATCTCCGAGGATGACATTAGCCATGTTTGCAACAGCAGCACTCTGGCAGCTCCTTTTAAGTTGTCCACTTAAGAGTTTCTGACTTTCAGGATGTAGTCCCCAATTCTCTAAATATGGCCTGCTTTCCTTGTTTCTACATTGATCACTTTGCATTTGGCTGCATTAAAATGTGTTTTGTTTGACTGGGCCCAGCCACCCAAGTAATCCAGGTTGCCCTGTATGACTGCCTGGTGCTCGTAATTTACCATTCCACCAATCTGAGAATCATTAGAAAATGTTATCAGCAGTGATTTAATATTTGCCTAATACCCAATTCCTTTATGGAATCCCATAGAAACATCCCTATTCAGGGATGATTCTCCCTTGATTGCTTTTTTAGAACAACCAGTTAGCCAGTTCTTAATCTGTTTAATATGTGCTTTTTATTTTTATATATATATAATATTGGTATAATGACATTTTTATGTCAGTTACTGATAAAGCCAAACCACACGTAATTTCTCGTTCATTACGTTAGCATTGTGGTATCACCTAGACATCACCAAGCAAAGATGAAGACACCAGTGTGCTTGGTGTGGGACATGCACACGGACACAGTGTTTTCAATCTAAGGCTCTGATCCTGCAAAGATTGGCACATGTGCTTTATACTTTGCCAGTAATCTCACTGAAATCAGTAGGACTGCTCATGGTGAAATTGTTAGGCATGTATGTAAATCTGTACAGGATCTTAGTAAAGAAAACAATGATATGATGCTTGATGTACTCAGGCTTGATAGAGAGTAGTCCTTCATATTTAACTTTACTGCAGAGACATATCTTGACTCCTACATTATTTCCGATCCAGTAATTTGGAAGGGGAGGCTATTTGGTGAGAAGTAGCATTGCCTTCAAAGAGAGTGATTGAGTATCTTTCTCAACCTGTAATTCTTTGTTTTTCAATATTAAAACCCACCATCCCTAAGGAAGGAATTTCAGAGGGCAAATTACAAAAGAATTAAGTTCTGTGTTACCAGCACTATTGGGAATGCCCTCATTCAGCAAAGTAGGTGCTTAAGTACTTTCCTGCATTGAGCTCTTAAAGCATTACCATTAAATAAACCCATAAAAATCCCAATTAGTGTCTTCTACAGGTAATAACTGGATCATTGAGTCCCATATTGCTATTTTCTTATTTTGGGATTTAGCTGCTGTTTAACCTTGGAAAATCTTGTGTTTCTGATTCATCCCTTCTCCAAACTAGATTGTTGAGTAGTCTCCTTGGAATAATACTAAACAATGTAATAGAGTAACAGCATGGTAGTTGCGTGACAACTGCTATTCTAGGAGATAAAATAGAATTTAAATCTCACAAAAGTGAAGAAAGTTAGGGCTAAAGGGACACAAGCAATTTCAAAATATGACACATCTCCCTAAAATGTTTTCTCTAACGGTGTTATCATTTGCAATTTTAAGTAACAGGATGCAAAGCATTTCTTTCAGCTTGTTTATTTTGTACACCAAGTGCTGCCAAATGCAGAGTTTCTCCTGTACAGACTGCTGGTCAGTTTTCCTGTTTCTTATTTCCTTTGTCATAAAACGGAGAAGAGGAAAATGTTTTAAAAACAGAAAAATGTGATTGCACAACAGGGGCAGAGAAATTAGCTGGCTTTTTGTCATATTGCTATCTAGTCAACTAAAAATGTCCTTTTTAAAGTTAAGTTCAGCTTTTCTAGATTCACCCTGGCTAAGGGCTCCTATGATGCTTGTTATTTCCTCACTAAAAGGGGGAGAGGAGAGTGGTGCATCATGGAAGTTGTAATTCAGCTCATAGAGAATGAGTGCATAAGGTGTCTGAACTACAGCTTCCACGAGGCACTATGGCACCACTTTAATTAAATATTTCAGTTTTCAATGTTTTGTTGAAACACATGCAGGAGGGTGAAAAAAGCACCATTTCCCAATCTGCTCTGATTAGTAAGACGTGGGTAACAAGCTTGGCTTCTTGGTAAGTTGTCATTGCAAATCTTGTATGTATTACCCTGAGTCAGCTTTTTTTTCCCTCTGACAACCTGAACAATTGAGTTCAAAGTTTCTGGCTTCCCTTTTTTACTTTCTTTTACCCCAAAACCAACCAGGCTAGAATGATGTAGACTAATAATGGGGAGCAGCATCACTAGAATGTCTCATTAGAGGGTGATGAATCTGTTGAATAGGTCAGAGGAGTGCGAGGAAAAACCATAGACCACCCTACAAGACATGAAGTGTGATTATGAAGGAAATAGAAGCTGTGGATTGAGGCTGCTCTAGGGGTCAGACCCATTAGTAATCCCTCCACTGTTGCAAGGGAGAAGCTTTAGCAATGAAATCAGGTAGAAAACAGGATGGTCTTACACAAAGCAGCAAGAGAACTTGAAGTTTATTCCTTGATAAGACTAGTTTTCTTCCAGTGCCATAGCATATCTTTTCTGGGAGGCTGTTGGGAGGGTCAGCCTAAACAGCATCCTTGTGTGACAATACTGATAACATCAATAGTAGTCCCAAAGGTGACATAAAACAGAAGGGCCTTTCACTTTCTTGTATAGCACTGACAGATTTTCTCCCCAGAGGCCTTGCATTGATCCAAGCTTCTGACATCAGTGCTTTTCCTAATAGGCTGGATTCTGATTTCTAATCTCCCTCCTAGCCATCTGCCTGGGTTTTGGCCCTTTTGAGGGCCTTCCAGCGGAGCCTTTTTTTCTGCCGCCACCTCCCTTCAGGGTCACTCACAGGAAAGAACTTTCCTCTTGCAGTTCTTCTCTCTGAGTGTGACTGAACCCTCCTTCCCTCCATGCTTTATGAAATAGACTTATGGACATAGATATGCATAATTTGAAGATGTTTGGGACAAATTACATCATGTAGTCTTAATGTCATGATATGCTGGATTTGTATCTTTTATTTTGGTGTATGTATCATTCTTGTGTGTTAAGTCAGAGATATGGAATGGTTTGTGATGGTTTTAAAAGTGCAAAGGAAAGCCATCAAGGGTGTTTCCCTCAATGTCTGGTCATATGTAAACAAACCCTTTTGTCCTTTAAGTCTTAGCAGTGGTTAGTATTAAAAAGGCATGTGACATACACACCCCAACTGGTAGGGTCTGACCAGTTAAGACTTTTCCAGGTAAGGGTGGAATGTAGAATTCCTGCCTAAAGGTGGAATCTATAAAACAATGGGAAGCTAGCAATTTCTTTGTCTTTGGTTGGTATTACACTCCCAAGAAAGTGAACCAGAGACCCCTGGGAGAGGAACTTCCCTGGTTTGGAGGCTTAGCTGGAATAAGAACAATTTTAGGGTGAGTTTATTATAAGTTTGTACTGAGGTGTTAGAATTACCTAAGCATTTTCTGTTGTTTTAGATTTGTAATCTACTTTGCTCTGCCTTTTTTCACTTACCACCTCCTAAATCCTATTGCTTATACTTAATAAAATCACTTTTATTTACTATCAAGCCCAGTGTAAATAATTGTTACATAGGGAGCAATCAGTGTGTACATCCTCCTTTTATTGTTAAAGGGGGCTTACCTAAATAATTCATTTGGGGTTCTGATCCCCTCTGGGGAATGGTATTCCAGGATGCTGGGCCCAAAACTGCATTTACCATGTACCTCAAGTGTTTCAATGTCTGTATTGTTCCTCAGGGAAGGGCAGTGATCTCAAATCTGTGCCTTGGCTGGGGGAAACGAGCAGAGCTGGCACAGCAGGAGAGGGTAGTGAGAAGCCCCAGAGTGCAAGAAGGCGAGTGTCGGTGGCTTTGTGACTGTAGGAAGCACCCCCAAGGGGTCTTCTGTGACCATCACAGAGAGCACCCAGCGCTTCTGGAATTCATCTGATGCCTTCCCAGTGGATCTGAAACTGAAGTCAGACACCTAATCCACTTGGGGGAGAGTTGATAAGGCAACGGTGGGCCTGACTCAGCATAAGAAGCCAGCCAGCTGGTCAGACAGGTCCAAGAGAATAGTGCTAAGCCATTGGTCATGATCACCAAGATCTGCATGCATCTTGTCAGCCCTTCTTGATACATGTGAAGCTTCTAAGGCAGACTGCAAGATGTTTTGGGCTGCAATGTCTTCAGTATATTGAATGCTTAGCCCTGTTGTCTTTCCATTGAATCCAGGTATCGGTAACCTTTCACTGTGTCTGATCAAGCTTATTCTTGCTAGCTTCTTGTAATAGATACTTATGGGTATGTGGAAGACCATTCAGCAACTTTAACTAGAATAGAACATTGCCACCCATCACCTGAAAGAAATAGTGTGGTGCACATTTAATCTCCATTGGCTCCTTTCGAAGCTGTTAGTGAAAATCTTTTAAAACAATGAATGATCTGAGATATAGCTGTTCAAAAGCTGCCTCTTCTGCTATTTGCCATCACAGTGTGCAGTCAGCTCTTTGGTTGGATGTTTCTAGGGCTATGTCTAGACTGCAGGCTTCTTTCGAAAGAGGCTCTTTCGAAAGCATCTTTCGAAAGAGCCTCTTTCAAAAGATCGCGTCTAGACTGCAGGCGGATCTTTCGAAAGAGAAATCCGCTTTTTCGAAAGAGAGCACCCAGCGAGTCTGGATGCTCTCTTTCGAAGACGGCCTCTTTACATTGAAGAACGCCTTCCTTCGAAAGAGGAACTTTCGAAGGAAGGCGTTCTTCCTCGTGAAACGAGGTTTACCGCCATCGAAAGAAAAGCCGCGTTCTTTCGAAATAATTTCGAAAGAACGCGGCTTGAGTCTGGACGCAGGGGAAGTTTTTTCGGGAAAAGGCTACTTTTCCCGAAAAAACCCCTGAGTCTGGACACGGCCTAGGACTTTCCCAGCAGAAGTCCCCCGCTCTTTACCATCTATGTTTAGAGTCTATATCTTCTTGCAGTCCATTAGAGACCAGATCCCTGACAATGTGACCGCTAACATTTCTGCCAGCAGTATTATTCGTTGTTGTTGGTGCTATTCACTGTGGGTAGCACTATGTATAACGTGTTGGTAAATACTGTAAACAAGTTCATATCTGTCATAGTAATTAGCTCTATGTGAGAGAGAAACTCCCTCTTTTGTAAAATTTGGTGTATTTTTATTCTGTAGCAATGTGTTCTTTCTCTGTATCAGACGTCTGTTCTTCCACTCCTGTAAACAAAAAGCTTTAATCATTTTATGGAAGTCTAAGAGACTTTTTCAAAATATATGTGCCCTAGGAGTGCTCTTCAATTTGCAGTACTGTTTTGAAAAGGAAAGTTAAAACTGGCTGCCTTAAATCTCTGTGAAAATATTTCTTCAAAAACTCTCCCTGCAGATAGACATTACCTATTCTTTATATTGCAGGATTACAGCTGGACAGACATCCGCTGTCCCTTTGAAAAGCGCAGAGATGCAGCTTGTGTCTTCTGGGACAATGTAGTTTATATTTTGGGAGGCTCCCAACTTTTCCCCATAAAGCGAATGGACTGCTACAATGTGGTGAAGGATAGCTGGTATTCCAAACTGGGACCTCCAACGCCTCGAGATAGCCTTGCAGCTTGTGCTGCGGAGGGCAAAATTTATACATCTGGTGGTTCAGAAGTGGGTAAGACACAATCTTTAAAAAATTATATATATAAAATACTTTTTAGTTGCATTACTTCCTTGTTTGAATAGAATCTGTGCATGTTGCTGTAATACTAGACTATGAAGTTCTCCTGTCTAACAATAGGTTTCTATCTAGATGCTAAGAGGTTTTATCAATTTGTAGTGCATATTAAGACTCCATTTTACTGAGTAAAAATGAACAGTCTGTCTTTTGTTTGTATCATAAAGAAATAGCTGCAGCTGTCTGAAGTAAATTAGCTGCAAGCAAATACATTTCGGGGGGAGGGTCTTTGCTTACTGGTGTAACTTGCAGAGAATTTCACTTTTTTTTGTATTCAGTAACAACAGAATGTAACCCGAGATTTTAATGTAACAATATAATATTTCCAAAAGCTATCCATTTTAATTGAAGGGAAACCCCTACTTAACTGTTCATGTACAGAAGGATTTCCTACCCCCAATTTTAGGTGATGGTTTGTTGAAAAAAGTTGCTTCTTGCTGGTGTGACCTTTTTTTTCCTCAATTAGCATCTGCCTCCTTAACTGAAGTGAACTTTCTCCTTCAGAAACAGATTTTTGACTAGAGTGAAAAAGATCCTGTATGCCACAGAGGAAGATAAATCTATTGCAAAACACAAGTGCCCTAGTTCCAATTTCCTACTTCTGTATTAACTCAATTTATTTCATTTGGTTTATGCCTCATTTATACTGATGTAAGGAAAGTCTGCATCAAACCAACTTCTGCGGTATAATGTATGGAGATTCACAAAAATAAATACCGTGACAGTATAATCCATAGTTAGTCATTTTGAGTTCTGCCTTCCTACAGAGTAAAGCAAGCAGAAAATAAACAACCAATCATTGTCAGTAGCTAACATGAAGTATTATTCCCTTGATAAGTTGTGATTTTTAGATAGTATTTGATTTTAAAATACTTCATCAGATTTGACTTTGCAATTGGTAAGGCAGCAGTTCATATCTGCCATCTAGTGTTGTACATATGAAATAACTGTTTTCCCTCTTGCAAATCATTTACTCCTCTCATGCTGTGAAATTCAGACCTGAGGTAAGGCCTATTCTTCTCTGTCCAAAATGACAGTCCGTTAAGGCAGTGTGACTAAACTTGGACTGCACAGGCTCTCTTCCCCAGCATATCACAAGAAGTTAATACACTTGTAATAGGAAACTGTTATAGGATTTGTGTTTTCAGTAAAATATATAGTTCTTCTTTTCTTGCTATCAGTGTTGAAGATAATTTAGTTCTCCTGTTACTATTTTATTAAAATTAATTTTGATAATGTACAGATTTTGGAATCTTTGACAAATAATGACCAATTGTCCAAAAATTTTCATTTACACTGTGTCAAACTTTTACCTTCCTGATTAAGATCAGAGAGAATAAGTAACATTTTCACCTGACGTATGTCTAAAGTGTTTTTATTTTTTTATTCTTCCCCAACCTCCCTCCCCACTAATCTTTCTGTAACAGTTGATAGTAAATTACAGGGCTGCTTTTTTTTTTTTTCCTTCTTCAATTAAACTCCTTGACAAGTCAGTAACTTATTGTCTGGTGTTGGATTGGCTATAAAAGTCTGAAAAACATGTCAGGATTTCACTGATTGTTTTCCACTTAATCAGCATGATTAATATACCCTCTGAATCCCTTATGACCTTTATGCGTGTGCTGCTTAGTTTTATCTTGAAAATTTTTGTTAGCTGGTACAAGTGATGGAACTCTCTCTCTCATTGTTTAAATAAGGTAAAGATTAATTTACAGTGATGATGTATTCAGAACTGATTTTAATTTCAGATTTTTTAAAAAATATAGTTTGATGGCCATTCCTGTTAATGCTTCCATTATTGTTAATGAGTGTGTGTTTTTGTATAAAGGAAAAATATGCTCCATTCTGTGTGTAGCTTGGCTTTATAATTTTGTGTTGCCCCTGCTAAGCAGAAGTAAGGTGCGACACAGCCTGTTTCATAATTAGTAAATGTGCATCTTGGTTAGTCCAACAAAAATATGTACATTTCATAGAAGTTTCTGCAGGCCTGATGCCCTGCCACATGGGTTCCAAGAGTCTGAATCCCTACCTCCCAAGACAGGCAAGGGTTGGGAGTTTGTTCACTTCTAGAGGTGGAGAAAAGTGGGAAATATCTTGCCCTTATTCAGGTGGTATCAGATGGAATAAAGAGTTAAAATCACAGAGTAGCTAGTGGAAGCTATCTCCCAACATTTTTCACTTGTGCCATGATTCAGACCAGCACCAGCTTAAATGCTAAAGTATCATTGAATTCCCACTGCAATCAATAGGACTTTTTCAGTTGACATCAGCAGGACCTGGATTGGGGTTTTCAAGGGAAGAGCACTGATACGGGACCTTTAGAAAGTGAGAGGGCACGTCATCTTGCCATCCCCTGGAAAGAAGTACAACTTCAAATGGCAGTTTTGTAGTGAAGTGATCACTAATCCCATGGAAGTAAACTACAGTATAACTTAATATTGCCACTATATTCCAAAAAGAATACATTGCAAGAAACATTACAAAGTGAATTAATCATACTATGTATTGCAATTTGAATCCTGTTGATTTGTATGAATCTGTGCAATTTACAAGTCTTCATCTGTTTTAACGACACCATCTAAGAGTTCAGCACATTTCCAATAAGGAAGCTGACATCAGATAAACTATCCTGTTAACTAATTGTAAATACATTCTCTCATGTCCCTGTTCATTTCTTCTTTTAATCGACCTCCCTCGGGCATCCAAATGAGTTTCATTAAAGTACATATGTCAACACTTATCCTAGGTTTAGGCCAACTAGTCTGGGATGGGGTAGAAAGGAGTGGGATAGAAAGCAGCTTTCCCCTGTAACTAATGATTAAAGTATTGACACAGTATTGTTAGGTTTTTCTTTTCAAATGCAACCTTTAAAGTAAACATTACTTTGCTTTCTTGAAGGAAACTCTGCTCTGTATTTGTTTGAATGCTATGATACACGAACAGAAAGCTGGCACACCAAGCCTAGCATGCTGACTCAGCGGTGCAGTCATGGGATGGTGGAGGCAAATGGCCTGATTTATGTATGTGGAGGAAGCTTGGGAAACAATGTTTCTGGAAGAGTCCTGAATTCCTGTGAAGTTTATGATCCGGCAACAGAAACGTATGTACTGATTCTAACTACCTTTGTCATTAGTAGCTATTGTGGATTTGCTTGCATTTCAGATAGCCAGCAGAGAGACAACTGAGAAGAACTGTGCAGTTACTGAAGAAGGAAAGAGGAATAGTGAATAGGAACGCAGGATATTTGGCTGGCTGGATGCAAAGTGCAGGCCTGTGCTTTAGGAACCTTTCCTCTTCTATATCTTGCCTTTCCCAATGTCAGAAGTTGAGAAATAATATAAATACATTATCAAGAACTGGGTGAGTAACTCTTCATTTTTTTTTCAGGTGGACTGAGCTGTGTCCAATGATAGAAGCCAGGAAGAATCATGGGCTGGTGTTCGTAAACGACAAAATATTTGCTGTGGGTGGACAAAATGGCTTAGGTATTCAGTGTTTAACTATATTCAGTTTATCCACAAAATATTGTTTCTGAACAGGCTTTTACACGTACAAGTTATAAATTATTAATAATCATGTTTTATTACAGTAGTACCGAATGACCAACCAGGAATAGGGCCCCAATGTGCTTGACACTGAGCGAGCAAACAGAATGACAGAGACTCCTTGTCCTGAAGATTGTTAAAACTACATAAATAAGATAGACACAGGGATGGGAGAAAATATACAATAGAGCGAATAACATAGTGGCAAACAGCATATTAGTTCCACACTTGTTTGAAGGGGGCAGAGTAGATTTGCTTAAGAGTGGCTCAACGGAGGGATCCGGGTGAGGGAGAAGAGGATAACCGGATCAGATATGGAATGAAAAGAAGGAGGATTGAAGCAAGCCGCTAATCAGAACAGAGAAAGTCCATTGCAGTCATGTTCACACTAGGGATGTAATAGTGAAGTTGATTAACCAGTGAACCGATAAGCAAAAGCGTATAGGTTAATGCTATAGACTATGAACATTTCTCCCCCTCCTCTGCCAGTAAACTTTTTAGCAGGCTGGCCAGCAGCCAAGCTCTGTCCTGGCTCATGCCAGGACCGGGGCCTACCCCCACTGCAACTCTGCATTTAAAGTGTATTAGGAGCCAGGTGGGCAGGCAGCCCGACTCAGTTCCGGCTCGCACTGGGTCTGAGAACTCAACACCTCCCCCGACGGGCTGCTTCCCCCCTGCGCTGCTGCCTCTTTATCAAAGGCAGCAGCATGGGGTGACAGGCAGCCAGTCCGTGAGGGGAGCTAGTTTATAAACACCTGCCTGGCACTCCATGCAGCTGCCTCCAATACAGAGGCAACAGTGCAGAGTGGCAAGGGGCTCCTCAGGAGTGGGGCTGGAGAGCACTGGCTGCCGGCCTCACCCTCGCGGATCATAGAATAATCAAGTAACCAATAAGAATTCATGAGGTTAATTGGCTATTCAATTAACCGATATTTAACATCCCTAGTTCACACAAGTGACAGATTTTTATGAGCAAATGAGTAAAAGACTGACTTACAGTCTTCCAATTGATCAGTTATTAGGATCACATGAACATTTAAAAAAAATTGAATTATGCAGCTTTGTAACTTGTATGACCACTTGTTGGTTTGGGTTTTTTAAATACATTAAATACTACAATTAACAACAAATCTACTTATATTATTTTTTGAATGTATTGCTTGGCAGCAACTGCAATCATGCAAAATAAAAATAGAAGCTATATCATACTCATGATTTTATATACTTGCACTGTAAACTATGGTTTAGGTCAGAAATTATGATACAGTCAACCTATTGTTTAGTGCTTTGCCTTATGCTTGGTAAAAATCTGGTACCACAGTCATATAAAGGTATTAATCAAAGGCTAAAATTGAAATTTACTCAGTAAACAAAGATAAGCATTCCTTTATAAGAAAAGAGCTCTAGGATCTGCAAGTCTCAGTTTATTAAAGGCCCTCAATATTGCATCATCTGCAGTAGGGATGTTAAATATCAGTTAATTGAATAGTCAATTAACCTCATGAATTCTTATTGGTTACTTGACTATTTCATAGTCCTTAGGGGTGGAGTCAGCAGCCAGTGTGCTCCGACCCCACTCCTGAGGAGCCCCCTGCCACTCCATGCTGCTGCCTTGGTATCAGAGGCAGCAGCGCAGGGTACCAGGAGGGAGCTGGTCCAGAGAGGGGAGCCAGTTTAAAAACCAGATACAGAGGCAGCAGCATAGGGTGACAGCAGTCCCTGTCCGGGAGTGGGGGCTCAGCTCCCAGACCTGGCGCAAGCCGGAACTGAGCTGGGCTACAGGCTAACCTGGTAAAAAATTTACTGTCCGGGCAGGGGGGAAATGCGTGTAGCTTTTGCTTATCAGTTAATCCACTACACTGTTACATCCCTAGTATGCAGAAGATGGCAGCTTCTTCAACAAACTCTTTTCCCTTGTTTTCAACTCCCTTCCTAGCAGTATTTTCTTCATCATATATGTCATATCATATAATATCTGATCGTATCATATCATATATAAAAATTTCCTGTGAGATGGCACATTGACATCATCTTGTCACTCTGTGTCCACAGGCTCTGCCCTCGCATGGGCTCCCTGCCCAGACAGGCAGATTTGCCATCACCAAACACTAACAGCCCAACCTGAGCAGATTCTGCCTCCCAATGGTCCTGCCCACTCAGCTCTGGCCATGGCCTTTTGGACAGCCTGTTCCCCGGCCCAGGGGCTGCTTCGGCTGGTGCAAGGCCCACTCGTGCTGGGAATGGAGGCAGGCTCCCATGCCCTCCGGGCACCATGACTTACTCCAGGGCAATGCTGCTGTCGTTCTTGGTGCTCACGGGCTGCTGAACCAGCAGGCTCAGGAGAAGCACCAGGTGCAGGGCGAGGCGCTCCACATCCTTGGCTGCCTGCCACCCCATCCTCTGCCGCATGCTGAGTGGCTATGTTCTGAGCCCAGCTCCAAGCCACCCCAGTGAGACCCAAGCACAGACTGTCTCCCCAGCCACGCATGGGGCTGCAGCAGTGAGTGGCACTTCTGCAACGTGGGAAAGGAGGCAACTGGCAGCACTGACCTGACCAGCCCAGGCCCCCTTTGTTTGGCCATGCAGCCTCACCCTCCTTCCTCCCCTGCGCAGTTGGAGCACCAGCACTGGCTTCCTGCTGCAGTAGGGGAGAGGGGAAGGAGGAGAGAAATCCTCAAGCCTCACTGCACGGAGAAGCAGCACTCCCCCTCCTGGGCTGGGGAAACAGCAGTGCTTGAGTGTGCTGTCTGGAGGCTTTTGTTGCGCTCCTGTTGGTCAGAATCTAGCTAATGGGAGCAGCTGGAGTCCAACCCTCGGACTGATGCAGGGCTCAAAGACCAGTAAGTGTTCCCCATCCTTTCATGCCCAGACCCTTACCCTCTCACCATCACTTACCCCTGTGCTGAGACCCTGCACCCCAGCCTGCTTCTGTTCCCTCCCCCATTCCTACCTCTCCTGCCCAGACATCCTTCCCCCAAGCCCACTCCTGCCTCCTGTCCCCAAGCCTGCTCCAGTCCCCCCCTCCTGCCCCGGCCAGACATCCTACTCCCAGCTTGTTCCTGCACCCTCCCTCCTGGCCAGACCTCACACCCTCTGCCCTTCCTGCATCCCTATCCCACTTGATGGCAGCTCTGTCCCACACACTGAGCCACTCATATTTGGCCCCACCCCAGAGTCTGAGGGAGGGGGCGGGGTTTCCACAAAATCCACTACCCTGGAATCCCAGAAGAGTTAATCTGTCCTGAGGCCTTGAGCCTCAGTCCTGCTCACTCCCATGAGGTTGGGGCACCACGGAGTGAGGTGTTTCAGTGGAGGGCCACATCACTGATGGTTGGGGATTTTGAGGGGGGAGGCTTTTTTTCCTTCTCACATGTATGGTCCCCAACTGATTTTTCTGTTGGTCAGTGGCCCCGACCCAAAAAAGGTCCCCCACTCCTGCCATAAATAAATAAAATGTTGAAACCTTTTTGTGTTGGACATAATATTTTACTTTATTAAAATGAAGCCTGGCCAACAAGGCCCCATTTGGGGCCCAGCCCTCATCTGGCCTCAGCATCCTATCTCTGGCCCCAATCCTGGGGTCCAGGTCCCGTGGTCCAGCCCCCATCTGGCTACAGAAAAGGCTGGTGGCGGCTCCCCCTCCTGCTGCTCCATGGGTAGGAGGAGAGGCCACAATCCAGCCACAGTGGACAGAGGGGTTTGGCGAGTGTAGCGAGCACTGGGCACAGCCCTCTTGTAATTACTGATCATTAAAAATAATTAACCTACCTATTTGGTTTTTTGCAGCATTCATTTTTCATCCCTTACTGTCCTTTGGAATTGCTCTAAATACAGTATCTCTGGATTTAAAATACATAATCTTGCTCAGTTTAAGGACATGCCATCACTACAGCCTGGATCTACAGGCAGCAATCGATCCAGCAGGAGTTGATTTATCATGTCTAGCAGAGATGCAATAAATCAACTGCTGAGCGCTCTCCCATCAACTCCACCCAAAGGAGAAAAGTAACTAGAGTTGATGGGAGGGCTTCAGCTTTTGATTTACTGCACTGAAGACATTGCAGTAAGCAGACCTAAGTACATCTATTTCATCTACGTTATTTGCATAAATGAAGTTATGTAACTTAGGTTGATGGCCTGCAAAAAAGTTTTGACACACAATCTGAGACAGGATCACAGGTGAGAGAGGTTTCTCTTTCAGCTTGGTTGGGAGAATTACTAAGCTTAACTTCTTGAACATTGCCACTCTCAAAAACTTCATTTTATGATCTTTATCTCCATTTCTTTGATTTTTGGGGTGACAGAAAACACATGCCTTCCACAGTTGCCTCCTTTCTTCCTACCTCTCTGTATCCTAGATACTTCCCAGTCTATCCTACTTGAAATTGGATTTGGTGGAACTGCCAGTAGGAAGCTGGGGGAACTTGTTCCCACTATTAAATGAAACTTCTTGTAAAACAGGGTTAACTTGATTAACTTGTCATCTGACAAGAGGGTAACATGGTACAGTTGCTGCCCTGAGGAATTTACAATTTAAAGAATTATCACAAATCTACAATTAAAAAGGGTGAAACTACCTGTTTTGACTGCCCTAGATACTTAACATAGGATTTGTTGGGTAGTCTTGTGCAAGTCTTATCCTCTCTCTCCCTTCCTGTAAACCAGAAATAATAATACCTTCCTCACAGAAGTGATGAAAGTTAATTAGGTAATGTTTCTAAAGTGCTTTGAAGATGAGAATTACTGAGATGCTAACTGTATTACTTATTCATGCTAACAATGGGAATATTTTGTTTCACATTAATGCTAATTAAATGGCAAATTATAAACTAACGGTATTCTAACATAATGGTAGTTTTCAGTGCAAAGAATGATATGTAGATGCATCTCACATGCACGTAATGAGACACTCAAACTCCACCCTTTGAGCCTGCTAGTTGAACACTGAATTGGAAAATATCTATGACTTCCAAGTGGGGCAAAATAGTATTTTGAAATTAACTTTTTGTTAGTGAAAATTGGCGTGATTAACTAAATACTTTCACCACAGTGACGGCACTGAAATAAATTTATAAATAACAGCCATCATCCTAGATTATGCATCTTTTCAGGGTAACAGTTCTCAAAATCGCGTGTGTCTGAGCAGTCAGAATTTAAGACTGGGAATTACTACTCCTCTCTGCCCTAGGTGTGATAGTGTTGTGAGGCACTGATTATAAAAGTGCTTTTGGATTGGATGGTACATTAAAATTGTTTGTGGTCTTGTAATTGTTTTTCAGCACTTTCCTTGCTGCCGCCTCTCTTTTGAGGGGGGAAAAAGCAGCTAATCCCAATTACAGACCATGTTGCCTTCTTAAGAAGGGAGGAGGGATTGATTTTAATAAAAAAACACAGTTGGGATGTCCAGTTTCAGCCCGGAGTGAAAGCTTAATGAAGAATTATTAAACAGGAACTTGTAATTGGAAATAACACACAGCTGGAACTCCAGCAATACAAATATTACCGCCTGTATGGTTATGCATTCTCTACACAAATACATGTTCTATAAATATTCACATTGTGAAAAGATATATGATGGATTAAAATATCCTCTACTACTGTGAGTCAAAGGCCTTTTTGGTGAGATTTTTTTGGTAAGCAGTAGCAGTGTTCATATTGCTAATAATTGTTTGATTTATTTCAAGGTGGCCTAGACAACGTGGAATATTATGATATTAAGATGAATGAATGGAAGATGGTATCACCAATGCCATGGAAGGGTGTGACAGTGAAGTGTGCTGCTGTGGGCTCTATAGTCTATGTCCTGGCTGGCTTTCAGGGTGTGGGCCGATTAGGGCACATCCTTGAGTATAATACTGAAACAGACAAGTGGATAGCAAACTCCAAAGTCCGTGCTTTCCCAGTGACGAGTTGTTTAATCTGTGTTGTTGATACTTGTGGAGCAAATGAAGAAACGCTAGAGACATGAAGGAGAAGTCAGGACATTCTTCAGAGACTTGGAAAAGATGGCCATCGGTGCTTTGCTTTTGGATTTTATTGATTCTTGTTAAACTGAATAATCTTGAAAAACTGAGATGTAGCCCTCACATTTGTATATACAGTATGTGCCCATTTAATTTTTACCCTTTGTTCTAAAAGATGGGATGTATTTCAAGATTCCAGTATCCTAGCTCAGAACACGACATGTTTTCTTGAACAAATTTTTTGTGTGGCTTTGCCAAAAACTAACCAGCCTCTCTCCTCACCCTTCAGCTTAGTTACCTGGAAAATGTTAGTGCATTTGATATAGTTTAGCCTAAATCTCAGAAAAAACTTAAAAACAACAAATAGTCTAGTAAGCACCTTAAAGACTAACAAAACAAGTAGATGATATCATGAGCTTTCATGGGCACAACCCATGTCTTAGATGACAGGAGTATTAGAAGTCCAGATCCAAGAATAAATAAGGGGAGGAGCAAGGAGGAAAAAAATAGCACAAAGGGGGAGGGAAAAAAAGACAGTGAGTAGATAGTTCAAATAGTTACAAGAGGCTGATAAGAACAATTAGTACCTCCATTGGTTGATTGGTTAAGTCATTAGGCTGTGGAAGGTACCGTGCAAGCCATTACTTTATTCAAGATACTGAAGTGCAAACCAGACTACAAAGAATTACAAAGGGATCTTATAAAACAGGGTAACTGGATAACATCATGGCAGATAACTTTCAATATTGATAAATGCTAAGTAAGGCATATTAGAAAAATATCCTAATTATACATACATACAAATGATGGGGTCTAAATTTGCTGTTAACCACTCAAGTGAGACAGTTTGAAATCATTATGGTTAAGTCCCTGAAAACATTTGCTTAATGTGCAGGAATCACTAAGAAAGGAATAGATAATAAAACAGAAAATATCACATTGTCTCTATATCAATCCATGGCATGCCCGTATCTTGGCATGAAGTTGCCCCATCTCAAAAAGATATGTTGGCATTGGAAAAGTTTCAGAAAAGGGCAACAAAAGTGATTAGAAGTATAAAACAGTTGCTGTAGGAGAAAAGTTAATAAGGCTGGGACTTGGAAAAGAGATGACTTAAGGGGATTATAATAGAGAGTTGTAAAATCATGTCTGGTGTGAAGAAAACATAGAAGTGTCATTTACTGTTTGTCATTACACAAGAACTAGGGATCATCAAATGAAATTAAGGGGCAGGGGTTTAAAACAAACAAAATGAAGTATTTCTTCTAGGGATGTTAAATTGCATTTACTACCTGATTAGTTTATAAGAGGGGAAACTGCGGAGTCTCAGCAGGGATAACTCTGGGCCCCAGGAGCTAACCCTGCTGTGGCTCTGCCTTTTAAATGTATTAAGAGCTGCCAGGTCTTAATACATTTAAAAGGCAGAGCCACAGCATCTGGGGTTGAGCGTGAGTTGGGACAGCTGATTCCCAGTTAATGCCTGGTCATCCATCCCCCCTGCCCCGTGCCTTTTCCTCTCTTGCCCCCCCCCCCCCGGGGCGGGGCGGGAGAACTGGCTTTTAAGCCCACTCTTCACAGCACTGGCGCCCGCTCCCCCCTAACTCCTTTGCTGCCTCTCTCTTATAGAGGCACGGGGAGGGGAAATGCGACTAGTTAAGTCACTACTTGACTACCTGATAAGCATATGTTTATTGGGTAGTCTACTAGTTGCTTACATCCCCAATTTCTTCATACACTGCAGTCAACTTGTGGAACTGTTTGTCAGAGATTGTTGTGAAGGCCAAGACTATAACAGGGTTAAAAAAAGAACTAGAAAAATTCATGGAGGAGAGGCCCATCAATGGCTATTAGCTGAGACGGGCAGGAATGGTGTCCCACAAGCTGTGAATGGGCAGTAGGGGATGTATCACTCTGATTATCTGTTCTTCAGAGGGAATGAACAGCACCTGATGTTGGCCACTGTCAGAAGACAGTATACTGAGCTAGACAGACCTTCGGTCTGACCTAGTGTGGCTGTTCTTAATATACATTCTACAGCTCAGACGTAGAAATTCTCT
This sequence comes from Pelodiscus sinensis, assembly GCF_052426305.1. Taxonomy (NCBI): domain Eukaryota; kingdom Metazoa; phylum Chordata; order Testudines; family Trionychidae; genus Pelodiscus; species Pelodiscus sinensis. Next base: position 201,861,528 of record NC_143053.1, on the reverse strand, counting down.
AGATACCCAAGGTGAATTAATACAAGTTGTCATAGGCGAAAATGAATTTCCTCATACTGTTCTTTCTCTTTTATGCACATTGCACAACCACTATTCTTGTTTATATAGCCATTTAGTACCAACCTTGCAACACAAGGGGTATACTGGATTAGGAATGATATGTGAACTCATAACTTGCACAGCTCCTGCCTGTAGTATGGCAGTTTTATACCACTGTTGTTCATACATCATTTTGATAACTATTTCAGTGCATACTCATTTTAAAAATTAAACAGGCCACATGTATATTACAGAAACTTTGTTCCTTATTTGATTTGGCACTTTGAGGAACTTACACAAAAAGACCTCTAAATTATCACAAAACTCAGAATCTTGAGGTTTGATTGCATATTTCATTCAACACAATAAAAGTGCTCTGTACTATCAGGTTGGGCACTTGGGATCAAGTCACAATTTGTTTTCCTAGACCAATGTGCTAAAAATATGGAAGCCAATCCATTTGTGAAGATGTGGAGGGTGGGGAGAAGTAATAAGTTAGTTATAACCATGCAAACATAAATTCCTTTCAATTTTAAAGAGACTTATACATTTGGAAAATAATTTGAAAAATCTGTGGGCAATTAAGTGTGCAGTGCTAAAAATGTACCTGAATCATCAAAAACTTCACTGTAGACATGGATACAATATAATCTTCCAAGTTCCATGGTGCTCCAGCTCACAGTATAGATAAACCAGGCTTGCCAACTAACCTCTTGTACACTTACCAGTTAGTTCATGAAAATTTTCACTCTACAGGCGGCCCCCGACTTGTGATGTGATTGGTTCTCCTGGGGAAGCGTCGCAAGTTGCGGGTGTTGTAACTCGACCCCTCATTTACCATGTGCGTCGTCGTAAATGTGGGCTGAAGACTTAAGTTGGGGGGGTTTCGGCCCCTTCCGCACTTACAAAAATGGCTGTAAGTGCAGGGGGTCAGAACTCGGGTGGTCTCATGTTGGGGGTTTCCTGTAATTCTATCTGTCCAATAACCTGCTATCCTTTTTCAGACCAATCCCTTCTAGACTACCAAGACAGCATTGACTTCTTAAAAAAATAATTACATTGGTACATACTTTTTAACGGATACCCTTCCAAAAGGAGAATGGATGTTTAAGATGCTCTGCTCCAAGTTCTTAGTAAATTTGGTAAATTTCCAGCTTCCAGATCTCACTATCTTTCTCAGATCTCATGGACTGGATTAAATTCTACTTTCTGAGTTGAACAGGCTGATTATTATAGCTGCTAGCATGTTTTTAAGATTCTGAAGCACATTTATTTTCCATTGGCTTAATAATTTTCTTAACTACAGATAAATTTATAAATACAAAGAAGGGATTTGAAAAAAAATTGTCATAGCACAGTTAAAAAGCAACTTCAGTGGAACATTTTGTTGAAACTGCTGTAAGTAAAGAAGATCTTGCTTATGTACATCTGTTCAAGCTTATGATTATTTGGGATTTCTCATGCTATATATTCTAGCTTGCAGGCTAGAGCATGCTGAACTTGGTTCATTGAATTAGTGGTAGCAAGTATTAGATTATGAAGAGTGCAACAAAACTTTTCTTAGATAATTCTGTGTATCAAGCATGTGTATTGATAAAACTTAAAAGGCTTCTGTGTTTGGTATCAGAAGCATCCTTTGGAACTTTCTGATGGAAATGAAACACATACCTCAGTGAAGCTTGTGGGTCAGTAAATGATGTTCAGTAAATATGTTTTCTTCAGTCTTATCTTACCACACAAACTTTAAAAAACACAACTGTTTGTGACAAACAGTTTAGTGACAAATCCCTATGCCCTACTTCATGATACAGCTGTGAAGCTGGCATCATCCTAAAATCAAGACAATTTGATAGTTTATCTGGCAATTGAAATAATTCTGGTATTTTATGTAATTTGTAGGATTTTTAAAATGTTTAAAATAGAGCTGGCCTATCAGCTAGATAGTGTTCCCTATTTGAATGCTATCCTTAACTATAGTGATAGAAATGTAGCTGTGTTAGTCTGGTGTAGCTGAAACAAAATACAGGACTATGTAGCACTTTAAAGACTAACAAGATGGTTTATTAGATGATGAGCTTTCGTGGGCCAGACCCACTTCCTCAGATCAAATAGTGGAAGAAAATAGTCACAACCATATATACCAAAGGACCTAATTACATGCATCCTACTCCAGAAGACTTTCAAATCTGCACTTGAAAGGGAATCCTCTGAACTGTCATTCATGCTAAAATTCGACACTCTCCGTGGGGGGTTGAACAAAGACACCAACTACCTTACCCATTACAAAGATAGCTTCCCCAATTATCACCTCTAATACCATTAGCTCATAGACATCTACCTTTCCCCACCTCTAATATCATTAACTCACAGACATTTACCTTCCTTCTCTCCCCCCCCCCCCCCCCCCTCCCCCCCGCATCCTCCTTCTGTTCTGAAATGTGATTTGTCCTTTTCATATGTGTTCATTTTTTTTAATTGTATCCTTTGGTATATATGGTTGTGACTATTTTCTTCCACTATTTGATCTGAGGAAGTGGGTCTGGCCCATGAAAGCTCATCATCTAATAAACCATCTTGTTAGTCTTTAAAGTGCTACATAGTCCTGTATTTTGATCCTTAACTATCACATTTTATCTGCTATACTTTTCCCAATATGCATTATATATAAAAATGCATAATATGAAGGTGCAATGTTTGGCACAGTAGGAGCCTGTTTTCCCTTACACCTATGGGAAGAGGGTCAAGGTGGATCCCTATCTCCCCCTTGTGTTGGCAGTGTGCATTCACTTTCTCTTTTGCATAGGGAGAGGGTAACGATCTGTTTTCCAGGGGAGATGGTATTATGAGCTTTCCTGGGCAGTGAAAGCTCATGATACCATCTACATGTCTCCTTAGTCTATAAAGTGCTACCAGACCAGTTTTTGTTTCTCCTGTACAGACTAACTCAGCTACCACCTGAAGCTTCCAGGGGCGAGGGGGATGAGCAGGTCCCAGACCAGGGGCTTTATAGTCTACAGGTAACTGGTGACGTGTCCCCGCTGAGAAGAGAACAGCCGCTGTTTCACCATTACTAGGGGGTCGCTCCAGCAGGGAGAGGGTGTCAGCGGGGGTCACGCCTGGGGGAGGGGCGCAGAGCTGTAGCCAGGGATGGAGGCCTCCCCGCGGGGCAGGCGTGGGGGTGAGTCACGGGATCTCTCCCCCGCGTGCCGCTGCGCCGGGGCCCAGTGGATCGTTGCAGCGCTGGGCGCGTGAGTCAAAGGCTTGTCCCTCGCGGCGGCCCGTCCGAGCCTGTGGTGGAGGCGGGCCGCGAGCGTCAGTCCGGACTTGGGGGCGGTGAGGAGAGGAACAGCGATGGCAATCATAGCACGTGCAGGTAAGGCTAAGGACGCGCTCTCATAGGCTGTTCCGCTACTCAGGGCTTAAGGGGCGGAGCAACAGCTGGGCTTCTCATTGGGCCGCTCAACTGGCACTTTCGCGCACAACCGGTAAAAGTCAGGAACCGCCTTCTCACGTTCTCCCGCGCCTGGGCAACGGCTCGCATACGTCACTCAGAAGCGCCGTAATGTCACGCGGTGAGGCGGTCGCGGGCCTTGCACGTCGTAGCAGTGGGTGGTTCTGTCGGCCGGTGTCGTTAGCCGCGGAAGCTATGACGCAACGGAGGCCGGAACTCGGGGGCCCCGGCCGCTGCCATGACCATCTGCCACTTCTTCCTGCAGGGCCGCTGCCGCTTCGGCGAGAGGTGCTGGAACGAGCATCCCCGCGGCGGGGGGCGCCCGGCCCCGGCCCCGGCCCCGGCGCCTTCTCAGGGTACCTGCTTCTCTCAACTCCTCCGCCTGCGGCTGGTCGCCTCCGCCCCTCGCAGCCCTCCCGGGGGCTCTCGCCGGGGCAGCCGAGGTCCCGATCCCCGCTTTCGGGGCTCGCGTGCAGCCGGCCGGGTCACAGATCAGGGCCCAGCTGCGGCGCTAATGGCTGAAGCGTCTGGGACGCTGCTTGCGCACCCCCCCCCCCCCGACCCGTGAGGTGTGAGCCGGTCACCTCCCTGACCAGTCCAGCCTAGCGCCGACGGGCCTGGTCTGAGCCTGGGTCCCTGCGCGCTTCCAATAGACGTGATTACCCTGGTCGGTCCCAGTCCCGTATCCCGCCCGCCGCAGGGTGCAGCTTCGGGGAAAGGTGCCAGGAATTTAGCAGGCCTGGGATAATCTGCGCCCGGAAAAGGTTCTTCCTGACAACCCCCTGTCCCCTGTTGAGAGCTCGGGTTCTGCCATAAAACCTGTAGCTCTGTGTCCCTGCCAGAACTCTTGTTGGTTCTCCTTAGGGTTCGCTGTTAGACGTCTGGATATTCTTGTCTTCTGCGCAGCAACCTATTTAAAGTCAGACCTTTTTTAATCTCCCTTCTGTCACACTAATACTGTAACCTTGGTGCAGCTCTTAATCTCTTGATGTTTGAGTGCTTTCTGTGGTGGGGTTAGGGTAATGTATAAATTTTGACAGGTGGCCTCTTGAAATCTTCCCCCCTCCTTAATGAACGGGGCTGGTAAAATGTGACTGCAATTCGTTGGCTAGTAAAGTTTAAAAGAAATATACAGAATTGTGTTTTACCACATATAAATACAGAACTTAGCTGCACCAAATGCTGTAGGTTTTCTCAGGAATTTAAAGTTGAGGGTTAGATAACTTTCAGTTAAAATACTAAACGTATTTAGTAGCAAGCAAACAGTTGAACATTTTACCTCTTTATAAGTGGTGAGTCATCCTTGCAATTGTCACTAAATCACATAGCTCAAGTGGGTATTTATTGTAAATGACTAATAGTTTTGGAGTAATAGTATTTATAAAATAGAGAAGTTAGAGGTTTTTTCCCTCATTTGAAATTATAGCCTATCTGGATGCTCAGGAAACAATAAACCAGAATGTGTGTTGTTTTCAACCTGTTTTTCCTCTTCCTCCCCCAATCCTCCATTCTTGATTACTGGAATTCTAATAGGACTCTGACATTAGTATTAAGGAAGATGAATTACAAGTATGCTGAAGAGAAACCTTGCCCAATTCCCCATCTGCATATGATTTTCCATTTCTCTTCCATAGACAAAAGAGACATCACAGTGCCACAATTTGTTGTTAAAAAACGGACCGTTTGAAAGGAAACTGAAGTGCCCGGGCCTATTAAATACATTGATAAATTGCTTATGATTTAACAAATACACTTAAGCAACAAATAGTCTTGCAGCATCTTGGAGACTAACGAAAAATGTAGATGCCTATGATATCAACTACATTTTTTGTTAGTTTTTAATGTGCTGCAAGACTATTTGTTTTTTAAGTTTATTCAGTTACAGACCAATACAGCTACCCCTCAGAAACACTTGCTTATGATTTGTAAGGAGTACTGCCATCCTTGAATCTGTTCCATTTCATAATTGTTATAAGTAGTTTTTTATGCTTATACCTACCTTCATAATCTCCTAGCAAATGTTTGTAGCTTAGTCACATGTTCCCTTGTTTTTGTAATGTTTCTGGGTCTATGAAATCTCTCACAAGAAGTGTGAAAATGAGGGGCTTTTTCTTCCAAGTTGACCATGTGGATTGGATCTGGCAGGGTCTGGGCTGCACAGGTCATCTTTCAGGATTGGTGTTTAAGTGCTATCAAATGGGCAAAATAAACAAGAATAGTGAAAATACTTCTAATCTTTCAGATATTAGAGCTGATCTCAGCCCTTAAAATCTTTATTACTTGCAGTAACAATGGATTAATATCATATAGTGTGTTGGCCTCTTGAAAGGTTTTAAGATATGAATGAGATATCTTAAGACCCCATTCTGGAAATAAATAGTCCCATTTAACTTAATTATGCTCACATGATGACAGTTGCTTAATGTAGGGGTTCTCAAATTTTGTGATACCATGACCCCCTAAAATGCTAAATGAATTTGTGTGGAACCCCCTCCCCCCCGGGTCTCTTCCTCCCCCCTTCTCACCAGACTCCTTGCCCTCCTGGGGTTCCTTTAAGGCATTTGCAGTCCTCAACGCCCTTCCCCCCTGCAGGCCCCTTCCCCCATCTCTTTCTCCTCTGTGCTTCTTTTCCGCTCCGCATCCCTTTGGTTCCTTTCCTCTCCTCTGACCCCCATGTGCCCTTATTTACCTTCAGGTCCTCTGCCCTGACCCAATCCCCCAGCCTGTTGCCTGAGGGACCTCGCCCTCTCCCAGCTGGGGAAGAGTTCAGTCACCTAGCAACTATGCCCTGGCCTGCCCCGCCCCTTGCGCATCTGCTACTGCGTTGGCCTCGCTCTCCCACCGCCTTGCCTCCTACTGCAGCTGAGCCGTGCTCCAGGAGTCCTGCGGCCCTGGCTACACTGTGCGGCTTGCCAGTGGCTGCCTTACACTGCCCTGCCTCTCTTCGTGGCCCGGGGGAGAGGGGTCACAAGTGAAAAAACGAATCCAGCTGCGACCCCCCTGGGGGTCACAACCCACAGTTTGAGAAATGATGGCTTAATGTGTAATTGCAGGCATGGACTCTATTTGTACATACATCTTTTTAAATAAAATAAACTCTGATCACATAATGCACAACTAAAAATATTAACTGTTCTAGTAATTGGTTCTCTTCATGCTCTGTAATTTTCAGTACTAGCATACATAAGTGAACTTGGTTCACTTGATTTGTGGTAATGAGGAAAATGTGAAAGAATATTTGTTTTCTCTTTTTCAATGCAAGGTACTGGCAGAGGAGGATGGGGTGGCCATAACCAGAGATACACCAGTGTTGTCCAACCTTCTAACTTCTCTAAACCCTCTACGTGGGGTGGCAGCAGAAATGATGGAAAGGCTTTTTTTGGATCCTCTGACTATGGAGCACCAGGCAGTGGCAATAAAAGTTCAGGATTTTCTCAAAACAGATTCTCTGCATTAAATTCTGAGCAAAATATTGTCAGTGACTACAGAGATGAAGAAGAGAAGCTTCTGTAAGTCCTTGTTCTGTGATTATCTAGAAAGAATTTAGGTAAATTTTACAAGTGTAAATTTGTATGGAGACACTTGAGTATATTATGTAACTTCCTTATAATGCCAGTTTGAAGAGATTTCTAATGTCTAAATATTTACATTATAATTTGTTAATATGAACATCTTCATTGGGAGGTAATGAAGTGTATGTGTAGTAAAATTAATTGTCATAGGAATTTAAAATGCACACAGACAACCTTTATTAATTGAAATTGTTGTTTTTAATAATTTTGCATTCATCTTTAAAGTGATCTGCAAAAGGGGAAAAACTGGGCTTTTTTTCCTTTCTCTTTCTACTCTACAAAGCAAGCCTGGGAGGTTTGGGGAAACTTTTCATTTAAAAAAAAAAAAAAAAAAAAACCCTGCTGTTTAACCAAAAAGTGTCAGGTCTTGGCTATTGGATGACTGGAGTACTGTTGTGATATAAAAATCCTAAGTATTAAGGAATTGAGGTACTGGTTGAGGCCAAAAGTGGCTTTCATTCACCCTCTAGTTAAATAGGTGTTGTGAAAGAGTTTTAATGTTCCTAGATCTAAGGGAAAACTTCCTCTAAGACTTAGGTGCAAGACTTGCAGAGTAAGAAGTTGCAATCTATGTCTACATTCCATTGCAGGTTTATTTGTTAGAGCAGGATGAGGAAATTTTTACACCCCTTAAAATCCTTAGATTTTGGTATTTACTTGCATTCGTATGAGATTTAAAAATGTATCTTTAATAAAAGCAAATTTCTAACTTGCTGCAGTACAGTATTCTTGCTTTTGCTCTCTCCAGAGTTTCTTTAAATATTACACTTATTTTACTTCAGTTAATAGTCCCTTATCCCTATTTCATTACTTCTACCAGGGCTCGACAAATTAATGCAATCTACTAGCCTGTGGTGAGTAGATTGCAACCCGGAAGAGCCGCGTTTGGGCGATCTGCTCATGCGCAGATCGCTGGACAGCGCAGCTGGCGAGTGGGGCTCGCTGCAGTTCAGCGAGCCCTGACTTCTACAATATATGGATTTCTGTAGTCTCTAAAATTGAGATGTCTGTTTTTCATCTGGTCTGAAATCTTTCTGCTTTTTACTTTTTGCTGTTATACATATTATTAGCTTATTTTTGTAGAATTTTGTAACTTTCAAGGTTTCGCAAATGTTAATGCTGAGATTATGATTGCAGCCTACAGAGAAAATCATTTAACAGCATATTTGCCCTTCCTGCCTGTCTTTATCCAGCTTACTTAATTCATGATGCAATTTATATACTTTAACAAAATGTTTTAAAAGTGGCCATTTCTACATATCACATCACAATTGTTAACTGAGGGTCCAATTCTCCCAGTATTGCTCATGATAAAGAGTACCATACTTCAGTGTGCATAAACCATTATCTTCCACGGTTCATCTTTACTACTAGGATGGGAAAATATTTTGTCTGTTAAAGTCAGGAAGACTGCTAATGGAATACTATGCTGTGGAAGGTTAGGGAGTATATCAGAATGTGGCACTGCATTATTTTGAAATACCTTCTCTTGAGTAGAATAATTTGTTTTTATTCACACTTTTGATTTTGGTATAACTTTTTTTAGTGAAGGTATAATAAAAGACATGGAAGTATGGGAATCTTCAGGACAATGGATGTTCTCTTGTTATTCACCTATGAAAGAAAAGCCTAACATCTCAGGTAATAACTTCCTCAGTCTCAACTTATTACCAAGAATGTTTTTCTCAAGTTGTTGCATTATATTTTAAGGTCCAGAAGTGCCAGTTGCCTTGCAGAAATGCACAAGACTAAAGCTCTTCCTTCTAAAGAACTAAGGTTTCAAACCTTCCACTTGCTCCACCTATGTGGAGGTCATCCGAGATCTAGACTTGACTTGTCATGCAACAAAGAGGAAATGAGATTATGGACAAACTAGAAAAATGGTCTCAGGTAAATAGGATGAAGTTTAATAAGGACAAATGCACAGTACTCCATTTAGGAAAGAACAATCCATTTCATGCATACAGAATGAGAAGTGACAGTCTAGGAAGGAATACTACAGAAAGGGATCTAGGGGCTTTATAGACCACAAGGTAAACATGAGTCAAGTGTGACACTGTTATAGAATCATAGGACTGGAAGAGACCTCGAGAGGTCATCGAGTCCAGCCCCCTGCCCTCAAGGCAGGACCAAGCTCTGTCTACACCATCCCTGACAGATGTCTGTCTAACCTGTTCTTAAATATCTCCAGAGTGGGAGATTCCACCACCTTCCTTTGCAGTTTATTCCAATATTTGACCACCCTAACAGTTAGGAATTTTTTCCTAATGTCCAATCTAAACCTCCCTTGCTGCACTTTAAGCCCATTACTCCTTGTCCTGTCCTCAGAAACCAAGAGGAACAAATTTTCTCCTTCCTCCTTGTGACACCCTTTTAGATATTTGAAAACCGCTATCATGTCCCCCCATAATCTTCTTTTTTCCAAACTAAACAAGCCCAGTTCATGAAGCCTGGCTTCATAGGTCATGTTCTCTAGACCTTTAATCATTCTTGTCGCTCTTCTCTGTACCCTTTCCAATTTCTCCACATCTTTCTTGAAATGTGGCACCCAGAACTGGACACAGTACTCCAGCTGAGGCCTAACTAGTGCAGAGTAGAGCGGCAGAATGACTTCACGAGTTTTGCTTACAACACACCTGTTGATACAACCTAGAATCATATTTGCTTTTTTTGCAACAGCATCACACTGTTGACTCATGTTCAACTTGTGGTCCACTATGACCCCTAGATCCCTTTCCGCCATGCTCCTTCCTAGACAGTCGCTTCCCATCTTGTATGTATGGAACTGATTGTTCCTTCCTAAGTGGAGCACTTTGCATTTCTCTTTATTAAACCTCATCCTGTTTACCTCTGACCATTTCTCTAACTTGCTAAGGTCATTTTGAATTATGTCCCTATCCTCCAAAGAAGTTGCAACCCCACCCAGTTTGGTATCATCTGCAAACTTAATAAGCGTACTCTCTATCCCAATATCTACATCATTGATGAAGATATTGAACAGTATGGGTCCCAAAACAGACCCTTGTGGAACTCCACTTGTTATCCCTTTCCAGCAGGATTCAGCACCGTTAACAACAACTCTCTGACTTTATCCAGCCAATTATGCACCCACCTTATCGTGGCCCTATCTAAGTTATATTTGCCTAGTTTATCAATAAGAATATCATGCGAGACCGTATCAAATGCCTTACTAAAGTCTAGGTATATGACATCCACCGCTTCTCCCTTATCCACAAGGCTCATTATCCTATCAAAGAAAGCTATCAGATTAGTTTGGCATGACTTGTTCTTCACAAACCCATGCTTGCTATTCCCTATCACTTTATTACCTTTCATGTGTTTGCATATGATTTCCTTAATTACCTGCTCCATTATCTTCCCTGGGACAGACGTTAAACTGACCGGTCTATAGTTTCCTGGGTTGTTCTTATTCCCCTTTTTATAGATGGGCACAATATTTGCCCTTTTCCAGTCTTCTGGAATCTCCCCTGTCTGCCATGATTTTTCAAAGATCATAGCTAAAGGCTCAGATACCTCCTCTATCAGCTCCTTGAGTATCTTGGGATGCATTTCATCAGGACCTGGTGACTTGCTGACATCTAACTTTCCTAAGTGATTTTTAACTTGTTCTTTGTGTATCCTATCTTCTAAACTTACCCTCTCTCTGCTTGTATTCACTACGTTAGGCACACCTCCAGACTTCTCGGTGAAGACCGAAACACAGAAGTCATCGAGCATCTCTGCCATTTCCAAGTTTCCTGTTACTGCTTCTCCCTCCTCACTGAGCAGTGGGCCTACCCTGTCCTTGGTCTTCCTCTTGCTTCTAATGTATTTATAAAAGGTCGTCTTGTTTCCCTTTATGCCTGTAGCTAGTTTGATCTCATTTTGTGCCTTTGCCTTTCTAATCTTGCCCCTGCATTCCCTTGTTGCTTGTCTATATTCATCCTTTGTTGTTTGTCCTAGTTTCCATTTTTTTATAGGACTCCTCTTTTATTTTGAGATCATGCAAGATATCCTTGTTAAGCCACGCTAGTCTTCTGCCGTATTTTCTATCTTTCCTACACAGCGGAATTGTTTGCTTTTGGGCCCTTAACACAACGTCCCTTTGAAATACTTCCAACTCTCCTCAGTTGTTTTTCCCTTCAGTCTTGCTTCTCATGGGACCTTACCTACAAGTTCTCTGAGCTTATCAAAATCTGCCTTCCTGAAATCCATTACCTCAATTGTGCTGGTCTCCCTTCTACCTTTCCTTAAGATCATGAACTCTATTATTTTGTGATCACTGTCCCCTATACCGTCTTCCACTTTCAAGTTCTCAACTAGTTCCTCCCTATTTGTTAAAATAGGGAGCATAAACAAGCATGCCTCTGGGATGCATTAACAGGAGTGTTATGAGCAAGACATGAGAAGTCATTCTTCCACCTTATTCAATGCTAATTAGGCCTCGGAGTATTGTGACCCATTCTGGGAACCACATTTCAAGGAAGATGTAGAGAAATTGGAGAAGGTCCAGACAAGAGCAACAAAAATGATGAGAGGCTTAGAAAACATGAGCTTGGAGACTGAAAGAACTGGGCTTCTTTAGAAGAGAAAAGACTGAGAGGGAACATGATAGCAATTTTCAAGTACGTAAAAGGGTGTTACATGAAGGAGGGAGAACAATTTTTCTCCCTTGCTTCTTGTCCTATTATCAGAGGCCATGGGCTTATATTGCAGTAAGGGAGGTTTAGGTTGGACCTTAGGAAAAACTTCCTAACTGTCAAGGTGGTTAAACACTGGAAGAAATTGCCTAGTGAGGTTGTGGAATCTCTATCACTGGAGATATTTAAGGGCGGTTTGGATAGACGTCCATCAGAGATGATCTAGATGGTGCTTGGTCCTGCCATGGAGGGCAGGGGACTGGACAAAATGACCTCTCGAGGTCCCTTCCTGTTCTGTTTATGATTAAATGGTGCCTCATTTTTGGCATGTGTAAAATTGCAGTTATTACAGTAATGACCTCTTCATCTTTTTAAATGTAACTACAGGCAGTCCCCGAGTTACGCAGATCCGACTTACGTCGGATCCGCAGTTACGAACGGGGCCATTCCTCTCCCTGGTCTCCAGCAGACCAGGGAGAGGAAGCAAAGCGGCGGAACACGTAGGCAGCGGACAGGGCTGTCCGCTGCCCACGCGCTCCGCGGCTTGGCTCTGCTTTGCCCCCCCCCTCCCCCGTCCCCCTGGTCTGCAGCTGGCCACGTCCTCTGCGGCTTGGCTCTGCTTTGCCCCCCCCCCCCCATCCCCCTGGTTTGCAAACCAGGGGGATGGGGGGGGGGGCAAAGCAGAGCCAAGTCGCGGAGCCCGAGGGCAGCAGGACAGCCACGGCGCGTCTGGGCTGTCCCGCTGCCCCCGTGCTCCGTGGCTTTGCTCCAGACACCTGTGGTCAGATTCAGCAGCGGCTGAATCAGGACGCCTGGGGCAGAGCAGCTTGGGTGCTGCTGGGTTGGTCCAGTAGCGCCGAGGAGCGGCGGCGCTACTGGACCAACCCAGCAGCACCCCAGCTGCTCTGCCCCTGGCGTCCCCAAGTCAGCCGCTGCTGAAACTGACCAGTGGCTGACTACAGGAAGCCCCTGCCCCGGGCTTCCTGGAATCAGCCGCTGATCAGTTTCAGCAGCAGCTGACTTGGGGACCCCTGGGGTTCTTAAGTTGAATCCGTATGTAAGTCAGAACTGGCGTCCAGATTCAGCCGCTGTTGAAACTGATCAGTTTCAGCAGCGGCTGAATCTGGACGCCAGTTCCGACTTACATACAGATTCAACTTAAGAACAAACCTACAGTCCCTATCTTGTACGTAACCCGGGGACTGCCTGTAATTGATTTATTGTTGAAGATGATGCAAGGTCTATCTGCTGTAACTTCACAGATGTGCTCTCAAACAATATATCTTTCTCTTAAGATTTTGATTGTTCCTTTCCCTGCAGGTTTTCCAGACTTCTCACCAGAAGAGTTGCATCTTGAATACTATAACTGCAGAGCAAACAATAATATTCAGAACTATGTAAGTTTTTAAAAAATATTGCAGACTTTCCTAATGTGGCATACACACTTCAGAGTAGTGCTACTTTAGTAACTGTCCAGTTGTGGATCATTTGATTTTGTGCAAGAAATTACAAGGAATTTTCAAAATGCCAAAATACACTGTCATAACAAATTGACTTTTTTATTTTTTTTTAAGTATACTGTGCAGGCTTTCCAATTTAATCTTGATTTTTTTTTTAACATTGGCCAAAAAACTGTCAAGACTGAGTGCCTAAAAATAGGCAGCTTTAGAAAAGTGGTTTGATTTCTATAAGTGCTGGGTGTTTGCTTTGTTAATGCTGCTACTCCATGGGAAGCAATGGGAGGAGGGTGTTCGGCTAATCCTACATAATTAAATGTAGGGGTTGCTCTTAACCTAGATTTTTGCCTCTGTTCATATTTATTCTTACTCCTGAATCTTCTCTGTACTGTCTGTCTACTCGAATCATGGCCTGGGAGCTTGACATAGGGTCTGTGCTGCTGGGTAATTTGATACTGAGATGGCAGAGCATAGAGCACAGTGAGGATAAACTCCCTGTATTGTTTAGTTTACCCTTTAGAACAGATGTCTTGTACCAGTACAGTTCAACAACTATTAAATTTTTATTTTAATTTGTTCTTGCTGCTCCTAAAGCCACATTGGTATCAAGGGAATCTGCCTGGCAGTGGAGAGTATTTGACACTGGAGCCTAATAGTAGGAATCGGTCTGTTTGACAAATGGGGGAGGGGGACTTCATAGTTTAGTACAAGTGGTTTTTTTATTTATTTACACACACACACACACACACACACACACACACACACACACACACACACACACACACACACACACACACACAAAAATTATGGCGTGGTACAGGGACTTTACCAGCAGTATCAAAAAGTGTTTATTTGATAATTATATGGGGTTTGTAGCACTTTCACTAGTCAGTTTGTATTATAAAAGGACACAGATGAAACTTCAGTCTATCAGACTTACAAATGATGACACTAAACTGATAGGCAAACCTGAGACACAACCAGGCTAATTTATCTGTATTACAAACTTACAACACTGAAGACTTTTCTTGTGAGCAAAGTTTTTGTTTTCTTGTTCAAAAAGTTCACCTACACTACCAATGCAGCTTTTTTTTTTCCTACAGTTACATTAGTAATGCCTCCTAAGGTTTATACTGGCAAATAAGTGACTTTTTCAGGACAGCTATCAGTTTCTCAAATAAGCTGTAGTCTGTCTCCAGTCAGAAAAATGTGCCCATTGACACTATACTTCTCTGTTCTTCCCATTCTTTTAACACCAGTATTGCTTGTTACAAATCATTCTATCATACTTGTTTTTAGTGTAACAATCTATTTAATACCATCAATAATCCACTTACTATTTTTTAAATTTTGTTTTCTTGTCTTTTTTCCCTCCGTTTGCAAACAGGAAATGATACTTGCAGAAGATTTGGTTTTTTTTTTTTTATAACGTACTAACAACATCAAAACTCAAATTTCTCTTTGAGAAAATTTTCCTGATAACTCCCAGATTAAAGGCAATCAGGTGTTACTTGGGGGGCAATCAGGAAAAATTTTTCAAAGAGAAATTTGAGTTTTGATGTTGTTAGTACGTTATAAAAAAAACAAATCTTCTGCAAGTATTTCCTGTTTGCAAACGGAGGAAAAAAGACAAGAAAACAAAATTTAAAAAATAGTATTTGCAATTAATACTTAAATAGTAACAAGACTTCCCATATGTGTGTCTATTTCACATACTTTTAAAAGGAGCTGAAAGCGTTTTTTTTAATTGTTATAAACTCACATATTACAGGCATTGAAACTAACTTCTCAAACATTTTGTCATTGACTAGATTTCAAGTTAGTATGTGTCTTTAAGTGGACTTTAGATATTGCTGCTGTACAGAATCTTATGCTGGGGTTATAAAATCAAACTCCATTTATTCTGGAATATCATGATTTGGATGCCCACAACTTTTCTTCCTCTTGGGACTGCATTTCAGAAAGAATTGCTGATACTGCTAGTCTTACTGCTAATACCACTAGTATTTTTTGTCAAAGATGGATCAGTTGCTTTCCTAGATCTCTGAAGTGAGCTTTCCAAATACAGTAGAATTCCAATAATCCGGCACCGTTGGGACCTAGGTGGTGCCGGATTATCAGATATGCTGGAGTACCAGGAGGTACTATAAGGGGGCATATGCCCAGTCCAATCTCCCTCCCCCTCACCGGTACAGCCGCGCATCTCCCTCCAGGTGTTGGGACACGTGTGCTGAGCGGCCGGCTTTTCAATGAGCCAGCCAGGGTGCCGTGCGCAACCCAATCTCCCTTCCCTTCCCCAGAGCTGAACACCTCCCTTCCCTGCTGTCACCCAGTCCCCCTTCTCCCCCCCCAACCTTATGTCCAGGTCCCAAAGCAGCTGCCTGTGCTCAGCAGCTGGCTGCTAGCACATGCAGGCTGGGGACCGTGAGCGGAACAGTGAAGGCTGTGAGCGCGCATGTGGCTCTCAGCGGCCCGGACGTGAGAGCGGCTGACCCGAGTAGTTCCGGGTTCCCGTTGATGCCGGACTGTCAGGAGTGCCGGACAACTGGATGCCAGACTACTGGAGTTTTACCGTATAACTTTCTAATCTAGCAAATGTCTTGCCTTAAATAAAAGCTTTGTATGTTTTCTTTGTCTGGTATTGCTGTAATGCAGAAAAGTTTTTTGTAAAACCTTAACTATTCAGTACTCTAATCAAACTTAATGGTGGTGGGTAGTATATTAACTGGAATTTAAGATTTATTTTAATTTTTTTTTAATGGGAGAGCATCACTGGAAAATTTAAGTTCATGAAGTCTTCAGTGTATAAGTCTAATTATTTATCTTGTATAGTCCTTCCATGAAGTATTCTCATCCAAATCCTGTTTCATTAATAAACTGGGTCAAAATATATACTTGAATTTTTCCCAGCTCGTCTTAAGAGCTGATGTCGAACAGTATTTTTTCCCACATGTGACAAGGCTGAAGAGAATTGCTGATATGTTTTGCGATGTTTATAATAAGACCCTTTGAAAGTGAGCAGTGTCTATTTACTAAAAGATTAAACATTCCACTCTCATAGGTGCTCACACATGAAAAGTCTTTTCTTATTTTGACAGGTTTCTTTATGGAATGCTAAGCTTTAGCTACTTGTATGAAAGTGCACGTTCATACTTATTATAAATGCTGTTAATGTGATATCACTATTCCACATTACAATATTGTATATTAAATAATTATGTAATGTTTTAACCTTTTCTCTAAAAGTTGGTTTACTGTACTTAGCAATCACTACAGAATTGTGTGTACTAATCCTCTCCAGCATTTTAAGGGAACTGATTATATTGGAGAGTAAGTTAATTGGTAAGTAAGAAGTGTAAGAGCTAAATTATTCTGAGATAAGAGGGTGCCTTTGCTAGAAAGCAGAGGCAGCCTTAAGTGAACTTTTGGTACTTCATCTTCATGATTCAGCACGTACAATGTCACTATCCCAGGAAGGAAACAAGGATTGAAGAGTGGTTTGGGTGGTGGTTTTTTGTTTGTTTGGGGGGAGAGGAGGGGCTGGCGGGGGGTGTGTTTTTGTTTTTTGTAGAGCTGAAATTTGGGATTCCTCTTTATTACTAGATCTTGCATTAAAGAAAGTATCCAGTAGTTTCTAATGTTTCATATGCATACAAACCAATATGCTTGGTCTGAGAGCAACTGTAAAAAAGTTTGAAGGCATCCTGAGTTTCCAAATTACAGACCCTGTAAATTTGAGCAGTATGCTTTGGGAAGGGATAAGTGTCTCATTACTTTTAGGCTAATGAGGTTGTTCTCTTATCTGAGAAACCAGTACGTTTTTAGTTGAATCAAACTACTCAGTATTTCCATTTCTTATTTGCATCATTAACACAGATTTAAAATGTCTTTTGCCCCCTCATTAGATAAATTCAGTCCAGCAATTAATAAACCAGTCGCGAAATAGATTGCTTGAGTTGAAGACTCTAAATGCATCTACCAAAGTAGCGTTGGTAAGTGTTACTGAAAAGTAAACACATTTAATACACTCTCCTTCTAATTTTAAACAGGAATGGTTTGGGGTGGGGGGGGGGAGGTTGGGGTAGGTTGCTGACCCACAGAGAAATCCACCATGGGGCCACACACACTAGTGAAAAGAAAAAACAAAACATCACTGATTTGGCCGCTGACTGAAGTAGAAAGACACTCCCCACATTCCCTTTGCACACCAGAGCCATGGTGGGGCCTAAGCTAATATATTTTGTATGCTCCAGCTCTGCAGTGTGGTGCTGGTGGGGGGAGCCCCAAACTTCGGGAGCCACATGCAGGCAAGTCATATGTGGCCCCCAGGCCTTAGGTTCTCCACCCCTGTAAAATACTTTTGTTAGATGTATGACAGTGTGCTTCACATAACACAGTTGGTTGCTTTCACAATGATTGTTAATGAGTCAATTTCTAAGACATGATATGGGTGAAGAAATTGAATCCTTATTTGCTGTTGTCTTGATAGATAGCATAGCAAATATAAGTTCTATGTGCAGAAAATACTGATAGAGAAGTTAGTCATATGGTTTTTTTAACATTAAATTCTAAATCCCTCTGCTTGGCTTTGAAAATGTCAACATTTGTTATTTAAGACCAAGTACTTTGCACCCAGTTAGAATTGTCTTTCTTGGCTGTAAGATTTGGAAATATTTGCTGTGTAAATATGACAGTTTTTACTAAAACCTCTGCAATGCTTTGAAAATCCCAGCTATGGCATTTATCTTCAATATTGCTGCCAGGGAGAGGCATCCATATAAAAGGGTTGGGCCAAGTAGTAGATTGGAGTCAGGTCTTAAGTGATGCTTCAGGAACATTTTTGGGGGGATGATAGGAAGTGAAGAACTTCCAGGTAGGAAAAAAAGGCAAAGAAAGAGGTGTTCTGGATTTGACAAGTGTCATCCTCTATCCCTGCCACACAGTATTTTTAGGCTTGGCATGATATGGCAATAAAATACTTAAAAGAACATTCCCATTAACTTTTTCAGGTGAAGCTAGTTTTGACATAATTATCAGAAGTGTGTTCTAAATCTTTATAGAAAGAAACCTATTGTTTCACTTTAAAATATGAAGCCAATTGTCCTTTCTTTAAAGGTATCTGAACTGAAAAATGCAGTTAATCAACCATTGCCTACCTTTGGATTTGGACAACAGCCACCAACGTTTGGGTCATCAAGTAAGTTTTCAGTATTAATAGCTAGTCCTGTTAAATCTTCTCTTCGTCTTTCTACCGTATTCTGGTGCAAATGTGCCTGTTCCAAAGGGTTCCCTCTGTGTTTATAATTACAGGCTTTCCACTAAGCAGCAACAGCAGTAGGAGTGCCAACAATTTCTCCTTTAATTCAAATACTGGATTTGTCAGTTCATCCTCTGGAAGCACCACAGCATTTGGAACCCCTTCTACAGTTCCGGATTCTTCAGCATTGGATGTGACATCTTCCTCAAGATCAGCCCATTCCATTGGCTTTGGTAGCCAACCAGCTTTATCTGCAGCCTCATTTTCATTTAAAAAGCCTGAAACGGCAAGTGGCTTTGGAGCTTCTGGATTTTCAGGGTTTGGCAGTTCCTCTGTGGTAAACTCTTCAAACACAACCTCATTTCCAGCCTTTGGAGCTGTTAATGCAGCAGCTGCTGTCCCTGCTTCAGAATCGGGTAACTCTTTGTTTGGACAGTCTGTTAGTGCCTTTGGGTATAATGTAGCACCAGCACCTCCTGCAGCCACAAGTAGTATTACCTCAGATAAGTTATTCACACCAAAGACTGATCTATCAGCTGAAGACTTGAAGCAATTTGAAGCAAAGAAGTTTATGCTGGGAAAGATTCCTCTAAAGCCACCACCAATAGAGCTTTTAAATGTTTGAAAAAACTAACATGTACAATAGGCAAATTCTGGAATTGTTTCATAGAATGTTTACCTTTCTGTGAATAGGCCACTTGACAATATAACATTTCAAATGTGTAACTTTGGGGCTTGGCACTCAGATGCTTTTTTGTAAGTGTTTTTTAATTGCCTTTCTCAGGGTGCTTCAGGAAGATAGGATACCAATTGTAAATATTCTTCGTTTGCTTTGGAAGAGTCTTTAAACCAAGAAGTTTACAATTGGAAATAAAGCTTTATAATGAATTAAATATAGTGATAGCACCTCAGTCCATCCTTCTCTGCTGTGGAAAGAGAATCTATTATGTAATAAAGTGAGTTATATAGTCAATCCACTGATAACGAAATGTGTACAAAGTAAAACTAATATAAACATCAAATCACCTACTTTTCCTTGCCTTCTGTGTGGTGTGTGGGTTTTTTGTTTGTTTAAAAAAAAGAAAAGGACATGCTTTCTTCAACTGACAGTTTTACTGCGTGTATCTACTTCTTACAAGCTCTGAACTTGCTTCTTCACCCTACAGCATTAACATTTACAATGAGGCAATGACCTGGCTGTCAGAGAGCTTAGGTTTTTCTGTTTTTGTTAATTTTTTTAAGCTTTTGGTTGGCCCTCATTCGCATAGCTCTCAAAGGCTAATGAGTTTTAGAGCAGATCAGTATATGATTTTTCCTGTCTCATAAGAGTTAGATTTCAGAATTTTTACACTTAAAATCATTACGTAAAGTTGATCTCAGGTTTTTGCTTCTCTGAAAAATATGGAACAGGTCAATAGAAATTTCAATTTCCAAATAACTTTGTTTTGGAAGTTTTAAACAAAACTTCTTCGTAAAAAAGGTTGAAACTTTTTTATAAAAATGTTTTGCATCAGGGATGTCAAACAGCTCTTGAGAGACTTGACTTGAACTACCATTTTGCTACTAAAAACCATGTAATTGGGAAACATTGGATTATCTCCTACAATTGACTTTTTTTTTTAAGAGCTTGTGGGGTGAGGAAGCATATTTATCATCATTTTACAGATGAACAGGCAAAAAGATTGTGATTGAACCCAGATCATTTGTGTGTGGTAGAAGCAAGAGCAGAACCATAGTACCTTTTTTGCCCATTTTTGTCACAAGCTGTGTGACCTTGAGCAAATCACATCATTTCTCTACCTTTTAGTTTTCCTATCTGTAAAATAGAGATAATTACTCACTTTGTAGAAATGTAAGGTCTATGAATGGAAGCACCCATGTAATCAAATAGGCCTTTCTATTTCCCAGTTTAGGGCATGAATTAGTGTATTTTTCATTGTTGATAGCTACAAGAGAAACTTCAAATGGGTAGCTGACTCAGATTGTCCAGAGACATATTCTGATTGGCTGGAGCTCTTTTTGGAGATGTCACAGCTTGCACCAACTCACATAATTGAGTTCTCTTCAGCAAGCAAAGGAGAATCTCTCCACTCTTTATTCATGCAGAAAGAAAATGTTTTAAATTAGAGTTTTAAAGGGTGGGAAGGGCTGGTGATTATTCTATGAATCACTTTTCATAGTAGAAGAATAAATTGCACAAATCTTCTCTAAAACTGGTTAAGTGTTTTAATTTACTAAGCCCTCAAGTTTTAATTGGGAAGCAAAATAAACCCACTTCATGCTGTGCACTAATAACCTGAGGTAATTGGGCAGTTTGAAGACATTTTGCCTTCAGTCTTACTATGGACCACATTGCATTGGCACAAATACAGTGCTAATTAACACAGAAGATGGCTTGTTTTAAAGAGTGGGAGTGAATGTGGTGTGCATGAAACAAACCTGAGACAGTACAGGCATTTGCTGTGCAGGCTTACCACAGAGGCTCATGTGTCTCAAGCCTCATCTGCAAACGCTTGTGTCTGTGCAGAATGTGTAGTGACTGATGTAGAAGAATGAAAGCATATTGTTTTTAATTTCTGACCCCAAACACAAAGGAAAGGCTAATACTTTTCACAGGAGCCAGGTAGCATGCCAGAATGTATGGTTACCTAACATGCTACATCTTTTGAATTACTGATACTTGTACAAATTACGGCATACACATTTTCACTTAGAGCTGTCATAGCTGTGGGTTTCTTACATCAATTGCTTTTGTTTTAAGACTTCTTGGTAAAGCTGACACGCATATCAGAATCAAGATGAAATCTTTGCTCTAAGCCTTACCAAACAATTAAAAAAATCCTACTTGCATGTCAGTCATTCCTCTGTAATGCTAAAAATATGCACCCTCATAGCCATTACTTCCCCCACTTTTGTAAAATTACTTGTAGATAAAAAATGACAGATATCTGCTATAACTGTAATCTTGGTGCTTAATTTCAGAAACCTATCAGTAGTTGGATAGATTTCCATGTACAAATGAAATCGGATGCTGTAACTAGTGTTTAAAACGGTGTATGATTGCAGACTGAGTGGTTATATTTTGGAACAAATCTTAAATGAAGTGGTCCTGGTATTAAAGATCCTATGGCATGTTTTAGTACAGAATGGTTAATGACTTTCTTCTAACAAAATTCCAGAAAAGTTAGTTACAATCTAGAAATTCCCTGTATTTCAACTTTTAATACACTATTCATATCCCTTAATGGTTTGTCCATTTGAATAGCTGCCCTAGGATCCTTGAAATAGCAGTTGATGGGCTGCCTCTAAGTTTAAGCCATCTTCCCAACCCTGAAAAAATTAGGCCACTTTAAGCCTTAAGCCTTACTTGCAATACAAATGATCCTTACAGCGGCTTAGCACTGAACTTGAGTGCTCAGCTGCCTAAAACTTTTAGTCCCTTTTGGGGTGTCTCACAGGCTGCTATTAAGCTGCTTTTAAGAACTTAAGGGCCTATGCGGCCAAGGGCTTCTGTAAGTTGCAGTGGTTTGCATGCACACCACATTCTAAACAGCTATACGATGCTGTAATTTGGAGTAGAAAAGTATTTCATGCAGCCAAAATGTCAACTTTAAAATAACATTTTTCAAACCTAGATTGTGTCATGATGATTTTTGTTACAGCCTTCAACAGCAATTATTTTAAAGCTATTACAAAAATATATATGGAATGCATTACTCAGACATATGAGAGATTTAAAAACAACGTCATCTTAAAGTTGATCAAATCCACCTCAGTGAGCTAGCACCCCTCCATCCACAGCAGTGCAGAGGTGGGAGTGGCAGGCTTAAAAGCAGGTTCCCAGTATATACTGGCTCCTGCCTTGTGCACTCTGTTACTTTCTTACCACCACCACCCCCAGGCACTGCAAGTCTGGAGCAGCCCCCTGTCTGGTGTGGGTGGGGAGCTGCTCCAGCCCCTACCAGTTAAACAGAACTGGTAAGCCTCATCTGTTAAGGGTGAGGCTTACTGGTTAACTATGTATTTATATCCCTAATAGCTTTACCCTCTTTTTAGCCTCCTGATGACTAAATTGCTGCCTTCTGCCTTGTTTGGCTGCCATACAGATATGTCAAGTCCAAACTTTTGACTATTTAAAAAAATGGAACAGTAGCAGATTCACAGATCTCACTGCCACATTTAAACACTTGCCTGAACTGAAGCTAAAAGTCTCAGTGCAGGGCTATAACCGATTTAAGCATCATGAGTGCTGACAGAAGGCTAGGTACAAAAGGAGTCAAAAATACTCAACCCAGGCTCTGGCTCCATGTGATACTAAGTATTTTCCCTGCTTTGATATAACTGGATTTATGAGTCACTAAATTCCTGTGGTGTGAACAAATAACTAATTTTAAGAATTATTTGAAGTTTGGTTCATGGGAGATGTTAGTGCTATTCTCAGAAACCGGCAGCTATGGGCGGGCTGGCTGTACACCAGAGAGATTCATCATCCAAAGGCATCCCTCTACCACAGAAGTGAAAAGAGCAGATTTAATGGGCAACAACTGGACCTCTTCCCAGGCATATTCAACCAAACTTAGCTGAAGCAAATATGGGGCCTCAAATGTTAGCATTAAAGGGCGAGGGGAAGTGATAGATTTGAAAGTAATTACAATTTTGTAATAAAAGGAAAGGAAAGTACTGTAGAAGGAATAGCTTATGTGTCTGGAAAAGAGAGGTTAACACTATAAGGAGTGAGAGGGAGGCGGTGATGAGCTGAAAATGTTAAAACTTGTACAGATAAGGGCAACAACAAAAAAACCACAAGTGAAAGTGGAAGGTGAAAGAAGGGATTTTATAAATTAATAGACTCTTGTATTTCTGTAATTACAAGTGACAATAAGATGAAACTGACTCTGAAATCACTGAGGTTGTTTTTTTTTTAAAAAAAAAAAGCCTGTTGAAATAACTAGCCAAGAGGAAGATAATGAAGATGTAAAACAGTTAACTCATAAAAGGCAGGTAAGGGAATCTTTGTGAAATGAGAACTTTCTGTACACAAATCATTGAGTCCAGATGGTGGATCTCCTCTGGTAGTAAGAGAGTGAGCTAATGCACTTACTGTGTTACTGACAGTTATTTTAATAAGTTATGGAGCAGTAGGGTGGTACTAGGGGAAATACTTAAGCAAACATTTGCTTTTTTTACAATTATAACATAGTTGAAGGGAATTCCATGGATGGATTGTTCAACTTTTGGTAAAGGAATAGATAGCGTAGCTCAAAAAAGGTGATGTTAAAGTGATTTGGATAGAAACAATTTTAAGTGCATTGAAAAATGATGGAATCCTATTTAGAGTTTACTTTTTGTCTCTAGTTTAAGGGGGGTAGCTAAAGGTTGGTATTCTGTTATTGAACACTTATCTGGAAGTAAAAGGATAGCATGTTAATGAAATATACTAGATAATATTATGGATAGAGAATGAGAGTGTATTTAGAGGCTATAAATAAATGTACAATTAACTTTGAAAAATGCAAACAGAGCTGGTGGCGAAACCCATAAATGCTGGAAGATGTTAAGTGGCACTGGACAGTAAATCACTTTGTAAAGGGCTAATTTCAGTAGGAAAAACAATACAATTTTAAAGTAGACAAATATCAAATGACAAAAAAAAAGTTCCAGTCTAAAGCTGTGTCAGTAATGATGCAGTTGCTTCTAAGTTCTGTGTAACCATTAAGATATTTGAACAGTTGAAGGAAATTCAGAGGAGAGCAAGCAAACTGAATGCAGGATTTGGATGCATGGATTTATGAAGAAACTTGAGAAAAATAACTATTGCTTAAGTCAAGATAGGGAGTGGATAAACTTAAATAGTGTAAATACAAGGGTGGAGATGGAATTTTTAAAGAAGTTCACTAGTCATAATAGGTGAAATTAAGAATTTGTCAGCCTTATTAGGCCAGTAGTTCCCATTGGAAGTACTAGAAGTTCCATTCCTTCTCTATTTAAAAAAGTAAGGACCTACCTTGCTTTGGCTGGTATATGGAATAGGCAACTTAACGTATTTCTAGGATACCTAATTATGTGTATCAGGATGGAGAATACTTAATCTTGAAACTCCCACCCACAACTGTGTAGTTTTCCTTTTTGTACTCTGGTTTTTGAAAAGGAAGTGTAGCTCTCCTAAACAATCGAACTTATCTGATCACAGGTGCTCTCTTCAGAATTTGCACCATGCAGGACAAAGACACTTTTGCAATTGTCAATATCATCTTTCATAAAATAAAACTACTGGGTGTAAGTTTTTCCCCATACAAAATGTTGGGAAGAGGAACAAAGGTGGAAAAAAGATAATGAAGTTAAGTGTCAACACATCTATCAAAAGTATTTTTGATTTGAGTTTTGTTCATGCTTCTCCCAGACTACACAATCGTGGATGAGATTTTATTGTACTTAGTTTACAATATTCAAACACACAATCATAGAAACAACTTTCATGCTCTATCTCCTTTCAACAGTGAGTTTGGTAAAAATGTTCATTATGCAACTGAATAGCAACTATAAAGGAGACTGATTACAAGTACATTCAGCTATTATTGACTGCAGGTCCTGTGTTTCTGTTCATTAAATAGTTTTCCACGTCGCTTTCAGCAAACTAAATACTTTCTAGTCAGCATCGTGGTCACATTCCTTTAAGACTTCTTGTTCCTTTATCCTCACAGATCACATGAAATCCTACCACAGCATATGCTCCATCATGTGTTCTATCTAATTAGATTGTTCCTAATTACTTAAATGCACCCAGTGTACTCTGCAAATACTGCTTTACTGCTTGTTTTGTTTGGTGCGTTTATATAAAATACATGGTGTAGTAATGTATATAAGGCCTTTTCTCAAAGGGATCATATTTGGCATTGTTCTTGCTGTTTACTACATGGCTGTCCTACCTTTTCCCTGTTAAATGTTTTCATCTTGGTTAGTCATTGAAATATTTGAACTATGGATTATTGTGAAGTTAAATGCTACTGCAACCCTAAAAAGCAAAAAAAAAAAATGTTTACTTTATCATCATAATGGTAGCCTCTTTACAATGAAAAATATATATTCAGCTTTATCTTGACGTATCTAGTGATGTCCATTGTACAGAATACCATTTTATAACAATGGGATACATTTATGATGTTTTCCTTAAGTAGTGCACAATATTTCTGCACGTCAGATGCATTTCAGATTAGAATCATGTGGAATTCAGCCTCAGGTATTTTTGAACTCTTCCTCTCATCAAGGATTTACAACATTAGAGTAAATAACTGCTGTCCACACTGACTGAACTGACATGATAGCATTCCTCCTTCCATAGACAAAACAGCTGTTGCTCTGAGCACCTTACATGTTAAATTCCTTATCTACTAACAAACTTTTAGAAAGGCTTAGAAAAGTTTTGAAATATTCCTTACATTTCTGTGCAAGGTCACGTCTGGCACCCTATCCATTATAACACAATGCAAAGCATGCAACTCTAACATTACTAAGCAGCAGGATGAGTGCTCCCCCACCTGGTCTTGGGCATTGTGACATCACCTTTTTAGGCAGAATTCCACAAGTAGGTGACCCTAGACCAGTTCTGGGCCAGGAGGTGACCATACCCTGTGTACCACCCATGCATACCCACCAGAGTCTATTAGACTTAGTACATGTGGTAGTTGTGATCAGTGGTGAACACTGTGTTCCCACACAGTCTTATTAAAACAAAGTGTTTAATCTTAATAGTAGAATCAGCATAACAGTAAGAGGAAAGGGATTGTAAAACAAACTGGATATAGCATTTATCTTATGGGCTTACTTATGCCTATCTTACCCCAGACTCCTATCTCTAGGGTCACTCCGTTCCTAAACAGTCTCCTCCTTAACCATCAGCCCTCCTCAAGTCTGTGTCTTTCAATCCTTCTGAGGCCTTTGATCCTGTCCACCTTCAGGGGAATTGAATCCCTCTTGGAGATGACCCCTCTGCCTGGCCCATGAGAGCTCTCTGGGTGCCTGAGTCAGGTCTTCAAAGTGAATTGCTCCGCATTATCCTCCAATGTTTGCAGAGACAGGTGATTATCAGGAAATCCCCTGGAAAAACTGCTCACATTCATATGCATGCAGAGAGTAATGTCACAGTCCAGCTCAGACATACTATTGATAAATTATTCTAGGCAGCGCCAAGGCAGTTACTGCCAGCAATGGGATCGGCACTATATGAGACCACAGAGGGGCAGTGCTGCTACTTAGCACAACTTGTTTCAGGTTGGAGTTGTTCAAAGTTGCCGTCCCATCACAGCAGTTCTTCTACAAGGCCAGACAGGATTGAAACAGATTTTAAAATGTGGGTCTGTCACCTGAACAAAATAAATCTGAACTTCTGACATAGCTATCTGGTGTAACCTGTTATTCCCTCTTCCTGCTTCAGCTCAACCAGCTCTCCTTATGCTCCTATTCACGACAGCCTGTGGATGGGTGGCACTGAAGCTGCTGTGTGAAGTGCATGCTCCAATGGAGATAACTATTTTCTCCCAGACACCTGTCCAGAATAGGTTAGAACATATGGAAATGACTTGCCTTTTTTTCCCTTTAAATAAGTCATCTAGCTTGTCCTCTCTTTCCCTTTAGCAAACACCACACCAAGGACAAAGTCTCTGGTATCCCATCACCCTGGGATTAATTGGCTTTTAGAGTCTGAGACCCTGGAGGATTGAAAGACTCAATTTCATATCAGATACAATGGTACAGGTTATGCCAGCGTTTTGCTATCATAGGGCTTGATAAGGTCAGAGTCTGGAGAAAGCAGACTAGTCTTGATCCATCAAACAATGATTCTACTCCGTAGCATTCTGTTTCCTATCCGTCCCCTCCCCATTTCCTCTAGGAAAACATTTCAACTTCCCCTTGAATTTTTATCTTTACCATAGTCAGTCTAGAGTAGCAGGAAGATTGGGTTCTGGTGTATGTATTCTACTTCTAAAATGGAAGAGTTGTTTTGGAGGTGTGATTATAATACAATTTATTATTAAGCTTTAATGCACACAATATTTGTCACCCACTCCAACCATCACATCTTATTTCTAAAGCAGCATCTCCACTCTGAAGGTTGTCAGCTTTTGGTTTAGATGAGCAATCAGTGCTCCTGGGTGGAGGGAGTAAAGCCCTGATTCCAGATCAGTCTGCTTTTAAGGGGACAGTACGGCTATGTCTATACTGGCAGCTTCTTGCGCAAGAACATCTTACGCAAGGGGTCTTGTGCAAGAAGTCTTGCGCAAGAAAACATCCACACTGCCATGTGTGCGCTGTGCTTTTGCACAAGAGTTCCCATGGTAGTGTGGACACTCTCTTGAGCAAGAAAGCTCTGATGGCCATTTTAGCCATAGGGCTTTCTTGCGCAAGAAATCCCTGCCGAGCATCCACACTGCCCTCTTGCACAAGAGCTCCTGTGCAAGAGGGCTTACACCTGATAAAAAAGAGCGTAACTCTTGTGCAAGGAGCCCTTTCTCACCACGCCGTACTGTAAATTTCCTTGCGCAAGAGCGGGCGGGCAGTGCGGACGCGCTACAGATTCTTGCGCAAGAATGGCCGTACTGCCGCAAGAAGCCGCGAGTGTAGACATAGCCTACTTGTTTTCTTAGACTTATCTCTGTTCAACATGCAAGTGACGAAGTCATAATATTGCAACACTGCATAGACTGAATTTTAAAAGGTAAATCCCCATCCTTTAGGCACAGTCCTCGGGGAAAGAGAGGAATGGGATCTTCCCTTCCCTCCAGTTGTAGAGCTGTTCTCAAGACTACTGCAGCTCCTGAACCTGCACACAAATGCAGCTTTAACTAGCAGGTCCTCATAATCTACTGCTACCCTCCCATGAATGCCCCCCAGACAGAATTTGCAGGCTCCTCTCATTCTAAGGATTTCTCTACAGTCTGTCATCCTGCAGACCACATCTGTATTTTACACATGGGAAAATGAAGACACAAAGCATTGATGTGTCTTGCCTCTCTGGTCACACAGGAAATCTGACACCACTGGGCATTAAACCTAGATCTCCTGACTCTGGATCCCGTGCTTTAATCACAAGACCATCCTTCCTCACACAGTAGAGCTACAGAGTACTATTTATGCAGGGCATTCTTTTTTATAAGAAATAGCCCAAGTTGTGCATGGTTTAGCCATATGTTGATTCTTGCATCAGGAAATATATGTCACATATGGCTGCTGATTTTACTTCAATGAAAATACAATAAAGCAATGTATGTGGACATCTGTCAGTGTGCAGGTCTGGACTGTCAAACTGATTTGTGCTGAAGAGTTCTGGGAACTCTTATTAATATTATTCTTCCCTCCCCATTTACATTTTCACTTAGAATGTAATCTAATATTTTCCCCCAAAGATTAACATTGTTCCCATTGCTTGGTATTTAAATTCAATACTGCAGAACCAATAAATAAATACACACAACAGAAATCTTGATCACAGCTGCCATAAAAGTGATTCTGGCAGCACTGGGAGAATTCCTCCCAGTTAGATGTTCATTGGATACATTCCATTCTTATGATGATCTACTTTGAGAAGGTTTTTTTTTTCCCCCAACAACAACAGGATGGGAACATTAATGAACAGAGGGAGCCCTGTTATTGTTCTCATCTAAAGTCATTATATATTTTCATAATTGCAAACATGTGTTGTAATCTATAGCTATGTAACTTAATTCTTAGTGTGCGTGTATATATATACACACACACACACACACACACACACACACACACACACAGAGAGGAGTGAGTATATATATTAGAACACTGGTATACCTGAGAAGGATATAGGTAGCTTTCTACCAGATTTTTGTCCTGGGATTAGCCAGGGCCCATTTTGCCCTCTGGGCTATTACAACATGTGCTGGCAGCCCCAGACCATTAGGCTACGTCTACACTGGCCCCTTCTCCGGAAGAGGCATGCTAATTTCGAACTTTGGAATAGGGAAATCCGCGGGGGATTTAAATATCCCCCGCGGGATTTAAATAAACATGGATTTCCCTATTCCAAAGTTCGAAATTAGCATGCCTCTTCCGGAGAAGGGGCCAGTGTAGACGTAGCCTTAGAGTATGATGTTCTCTTGTCCTATTCCTGAAAGTCCTCTGTGCTGGGGATGGCATGACCCAGGAACAAGTGGCATAAAGCCAGCTACACGTTACTAAGATATTTCCCCATGTTAGGAAAATCCCCAGCTAACAGTTTAAGCTTTCTGGAGCAGTGCATAAGGGACAAGGCAAGGGTGGAGGGCTGGTCCATGGTATTTATTTTTCTGCTTAATAGGTCAGCGCTGCAAAAAAAAACCAACACATTTTTTTAATTAAAAAAAACACAATACAAACCCCCTGTTGAAATCCATAGAAGAAACTCCAGTTTTGGCAGCCAGGAGGGGGAACAATGGAGAAAGCAGTTTGCTTAGTCCTTCACATGGGGAAGATTGTTATTATTAGGCTGGCCACAGGCCCCATACGAGTAGCACTGATGAGCTTCTAATGAGTTGTATCAAGCCTTCATGAGATCGTAGGGAAAAATGACAATCACTGGAGATGAGCACCAAACCAGTTTCTGCAGCTGAACATGAATCTTGGTCTGCTTCCCTTAGGAAATAAACAAAACTTTTAAAATATTGATGGAGGTAAGTACTTCTTACCAGTGTATTTATTCTTCTGATCATATACTAGGCTATTTTTTTATAACTATTCACCCCACTCTAGTCTGTACATATAACATGTTCGGTTGTTTCCCATTCAGTCCAATAAGAATCTCCCCTGAAATACTTCTGGATTTTTAAAGTTATTTTAAAGATAGTGCCACCCAGTGTGACAAGCCCTCAAAAGCTATGCCTCCCTAGCAGACTCACAGATTCACCTCATCCCTAATCATCCCAGGCTCAGAAAACAACTCCTGCATCTCACCAAACTAGTAAGACAACAGATGAACCCAGAACGCTGCTCTGAAGAGAAATAAATTTAGGCTCTTTTGAATCAAGAAGAGATTGAGCTCTGGCTTCAGAGATCTCTCACAAAACTTGCTTAGCCACTGGGCTCCTCCCTTTTAAATCAAGGAGTTGATTATTCAAGTGCATCAAGTGATAGCAAAAGAGATGCTATTGCATGGGAAGAATCCAAACCATGTCATTCTTTATAGATCAAAGTCAGAACTTTAAACTCCACCTGGAAACTGAGAGGCATTGGTGTCTCCACTAACTTAAGTTTTTGATTGGTCTGGTACCATTTGGCTATTTCTTCACCCTTTACACAGTTATAGTGAAAGACTTCATACGTTCTTTATAGCACAGTCAACTTTAGCATAACATTTAAGTCAAGAGTACAGTGTCCAAAGCATAAAACAGAAGAAACTGAAAACAAATACCAGTGGCCCAATCCTCTGCCTTGGTTCATCTCTTATGTGCTTTTCTGAAAATCTCAAACTGTTAGCAGGGGATATTTTTCCATCTGTTTCAGCTGTGGATCATGGTGACCTGTGAGAATGAAATAAAGTGGATATTTAGAAGCCCATTCCACTGCTAGAAGGCCACAAGGTCATTATAAAGTTCTCCCAGGTCCCTGAGAGAGTGAGCATTAGGCAAAAAGTATTGTCTCCCAGACAGCTATAGGAACAGGGTCCATTAATTTCAGAGATTATTTCATCAAAAGATTCCTCTGAAATGATGCATGCTTTGCCCTAAAATCAGAGGAGATACTATCTGCCTTTGAGAGAGGTGCATGACATCTCTCTCTGCTCCCTAGCCCCAACATTTTCCTCTCTCATTAGTGTTGCCAGCTCTGTGAGATGAGCCACAAACCACCTGGCTTAATCCCAGGTTGCCATGACAGCTTGAGCTAACTCAGAAGATTTGCCCATAATATGAACATTGTATTAACATCAGCAAAGAATCAGGGTGATAATAATAAGCAAGTGTCAAGTAAGATGGTGTTTATTATCCATGGCACCAAAACGGAAAAAGGAAGAGTAGAGGCTCAGCCCATACAGTGCAATTCAATCTGACAATGATAGTGACATTTCAGAACGCTCCATATATTATTAGAACCAGAGTTTACACAGCTGAGTCTCTATGGCAGAGTGTCATTTTGTATATGTCTGTACAATGCCTAACACAGTGGGGTCCTACCAGGGTGCAGCCTCAAAGTATTACTGTGATATAAATATTAAGTAATACACTACTTAATTAACATCACACTTTACTAGTTCTTAATTACAAAACAGCTTGTGAAGGCTGAACATTAAAAAAAATCCCCAAAATATGTTTTCTGGATGTATTCCTAAAGCTATTTAAAAAAACAACATCCCCAATTCTTTTAGTTTGAGAACCTACTATATTATATCAGAGTATAAAATAACTCAAATCAATATGTGGATACCAAATTAACAGGAGACTGAGATATGTAATCTATATAGCTCAAATTTTGTATGAACTGGGACAGTTTACTTGCCAGAAAAGATAATATACTAACAAGCTAGAATTTCTTCCTTTCAATAATTTCCAAGCACATAATGAATAAAATATACACAACTGCATGGTGGAAGCTACTGATCTTGATTTAAAAGTTTCCCCCAAAAATGCATGATGTAACTTGGAACAGAAATGTGTCTGCTGAAAGCTTTTTCTCCCTGATTTCTTATTAGCAAAGGCACATGTTCCTTCAGCTCTTTTGCCACACAAACCTCATGCAAAAGTGCATGACTGCTGACCTAAGCACTCTCTGGTTTTTAGGAAATACAAAATCATGCCTTCTAACAGATTTTGAGGAAAAGGCAGCACTGGAGAGTAAAGTATTGTCAGTGGAAACATGTGCTCCCACCATCTGTCTTTATACAGATTTATTTATATAGCCTTGTCAATTAACCAATGTGAAAATTATACATACGTTGCCTCTGAGATTGGCCTATGAAGTCTCTAACTAAAGCAAGGGAATCCAACAGTGCAAAATGCTCAAAGCTAAAACACATGATACATCATCACGTTTCTCATAATAAGGTGATGAAATCATGCTGCAGGGGCTGACATGAGGTCTAGGCATGGCACTCCGTCCTTATTCTGGGGTCAGGGTGAAGAGCAAGCTTCTGCCTCACAGCCACTACTCCTGGCATGAGGTTGGAATAGTAGCTATAATCCCTGTGTGCTACCACCATGGGTTGTTAGGCCAGTTGAATCCAGTTGGTCCTCCCAGTTCTACTCTCCACAGTGTGCAGAAGTCCCCTGTGCAGTTGCTCTGCCTTTGGACCGCAATAGATGACAAAGATTTGTGCAAAAGTGACAAGGAGACCTGTGGCACCTTATAGACTAACAGATTTATTGGAGCATAAGCTTTCGTGGGCAAAGACCCACTCCATCGGATGCATGTAGTGGAAATTCCAGAGGCAGGTATAAATATACAGGCATAAGAAAAGAGTTCCAATCAAGAGTAAGGCTAGAGATAATGAGGTCAATTCAGCCAGAGAGGATGAGGCCCATGTCTAGCAGCTGATGTGGAGGTGTGAACACCAAGAGTCAAGAAAAACTGCTTTTGTAGTCGGCTAGCCATTCACAGTCTTTGTTTAATCCTAAACTGATGGTGTCAAATTTGCAGATGAACTGTAGCTCAGCAGTTTCTCTTTGAAGTCTGTTCTTGAAGGTTTTTTGCTGCAGGATGGCTATCTTTAGATCTGCTACTGTGTGTCCAGGGAGATTGAAGTGTTCTCCTACAGGTTTTTGTATATTGCCATTCCTAATATCTAATTTGTGTCCATTTATTCTTTTGCGTAGGGACTGTCCAGTTTGGCCGATATATATAGCAGAGGGGCATTGCTGGCACATGATGGCGTATATTACATTGGTAGATGTACAGGTGAGTGAACTCGTGATGGTGTGCCTGATCTGGTTAGGTCCTGTGATGGTGTTGCTGGTATAGATATGTGGGCAGATTTGGCACTGAGGTTTGTTGCAGGGATTGGATCCTAAGTAAGAGTTACTGTGGTGTGGTGTGATGTATAGTTGCTGGTGAGAATTTGCTTCAGGTTGGCGGGTTGTCTGTGGGTGATGACTGGCCTGCCTCCCAAGGCCTGTGAAAGTGAGGGATCATTGTCCAAGATGGGTTGTAGATCACTGATGATGCGTTGGAGAGGTTTTAGCTGAGGACTGTAGGTGATGGCCAATGGTGTTCTGTTGGTTTCTTTGTTGGGCTTGTCTTGTAGTAGCAGGCTTCTGGGTAAACGTCTGTCTCTGTTAATCTGTTTCCTCACTTCCTCGGGCAGGTATTGTAGTTTCAAGAATGCTTGGTGTTTCTCTCTGTCTGAGGGGTTGGAGCAAATGCGGTTGTACCTTAATGCTTGGCTATAGATAATGGATCATGTGGTGTGTCCGGGATGGAAGCTGGAGGCATAAAGGTAGGCATAGCGGTCAGTAGGTTTTCGGTCTAAGGTGGTGTTTATGTTACCATCACTTATTTGCACCATAGTGTCCAGGAAGTGGATCTCTTGTGTAAACTGGTCCAGGCTGAGGTTAATGGTGAGGTGGAAATTATTGAAATGGCGGTGGAATTCTTCTAGAGCCTCCTTCCCATGGGTCCAGATGATGAACATGTCATCAATGTAGCATAAGTAGAGAAGGGGCACTAGTGGACGAGAGCTGAGGAAGCGCTGTTCCGGGTCAGCCATAAAAGTGTTGGCATATTGTGGGGCCATGCGGGTGCCCATAACAGTGCCACTGGTTTGGAGGTATCTATTGTCACCAAATCTGAAACAGTTGTGTGTGAGGATAAAGTCACAGAGCTCAGCCACCAGTTGTGCTGTGGCATCATCAGGGATACTATTCCTGACAGCTTGTATTCCATCTATGTGTGGGATGTTGGTATAGAGAGCCTCTACATCCATGGTGGCTAGGATGGTGTTTTCCTGAAGATCAATGCATTGTAGTTTTCTCAGGAAATCAGTGGTGTCTCGGAGATAGTTGGGAGTGCTGCTGGCGTAGGGTCTGAGTAGAGAGTCCAAATATCTAGACAGTCCTGCAGTGAGAGTGCCAGTGCCCGAGATGATGGGTGTCCAGGATTTCCAGGTTTGTGGATCTTGGGTAGTAGATAGAATAACCCCGGTCGGGGTTCTAAGGGTGCATTGATCTGTTCCTGTGCTTGTGTAGGGGGTGTCTTGAGCAGATGGTGCAGTTTCTTAGTGCATTCCTCAGTGGGATCTGTGGAAAGTGGCCTGTAGAATGTGGTACTAGAGAGTTGTCTGGCAGCCTCCTTTTGATAGTCAGATCTATTCATGATGACAACAGCACCTCCTTTATCAGCCTCTTTGATTATGTCAGGTTGTTTCTGAGGCTGTGGATGGCATTGCATTCCACATGGCTGAGGTTATGCAGGCTCTCTGCATTGGGACACATTTCACTGTAAGAGTACGATCTTTGGATGATGTGTTATTTGGCACAGAAATCATGGAATGTACGGGGAGACTCAGATACGATCATGAAAAGTCTTCTAGTTATTCTTCTGAATCATAACTGCTCCAAGCTGGAGTTTGCTTGATTCCCCATTCACTTTGTCAAGTAGGTGGCATTTTCATCATCAGTGCCACTAGTAATGCAGTAATAAAAGGCAATGCCATTACTTTTGCATCAGGGCTATAGCTTTATACAGGAAAGAGGATGTTCCCCCTCCCCTTATAAGTAAATTTAGTGCTATAGATTGATAACTGCGATGATAGAAATTCTTTCTTTATCAGCAAAATAGGCACCATATATGCAGATAAAAGTGTCCTAATGTGTGTCAGTCCCTTTTTTGGACCTCCCCCATCCTCCAACTTCCTCCCTCTTACCCCATCTGAAATTTCTAAGACTCTCCACTCCTCAATCTTAACTTCCAGAACAGAATATTTAGTCCTTGGCCCTTCAGCTCCGCTATCCAACAATAGTGCTGTTGTGCTGGTAGTTGTTTAATATGAACAAGCAACTTTTTTTTTCATTTGTGAATAACCTCAAGCTTTCTTTTTCTTTTGCAATGATTACAAAGCACTCTCTGCTACAGATTCCTGAATAATCCAAAAATTTGTGAAAAGCATTTAGACGCTACAGAGACAAAAGCTCTCTAAGTACAGACGTACTTCAAAGGTCCAAGTGGCCTATTTCCACTGTAGGGTTCTGGGTGGTTTTAACTGTTTCCAGTTCCTACTTGGATGAGCTAAAGGTTTTGAAACTTTTCTACACTTTTCCTCTCCTTCCTATGATTATTTATTAAAGTAATTAACAAATTGTATCTTTTTTTTTGTTGAGCTAGTCAAATAATACTTAATCCTTAGCTATTTTTGGCTTCACAAGCTGGCAGACTATTTTATCCCTGCTACAAATCTTATAAAAGGATCTTGCAATCATTTGTATATGTACAATCTATTAACTCTTTAGAATGCTCTTCTTTTTTTTATTGATAAATCTTAAGTTAATTTACTAAGGATTGGCTCACAGCATGATATTTGGGTAAGATCTGAGATGCATATTGAGTTGGGGATATGTGTCTGATCGTTTGGGACTGGCAAGAACCTGGCAAGAACCTCGCAAAATAGTTTTTCAATATCCTCTCACTATATTAGACCTGGGTGCCTGATTGGGAAACAAGGGCTGGAATGTTTCTGGCTTGTGCTTAGTCAATGTGATGCTGCTAAAGCTTTTTAATACTGGTTTTGTGAATCAATTATAGAGGAAACCACCAGCTTTGGGGATTGGTGGTATGCTCTATTTCTTGCAGTCTGCCCTGAGTGTGGCATTATCAGTGTGGTATATCCCAGGCACCTGTTCATAAGAGAGCATCCTTTAAAAATTGCAGTTCAAATCCTAATGAGGAAAAGAGAATGGAGCATAAACTCTGGTAAACCAAGTGTAAAAGTATAATTAGGCAGACCAAAAAAAAAAAAAAGAAAAGAAAGAAATTGAAAAGCAACTAACAAAGAGCACAAAAACTAAGAGCAAAAAGAATGTTGAGGACATCATAAGCAGGAAGCCTGCCAACAATGAGTAGGGTCACTAAATACCTGAGATGCTTAAGGAGCATTCAAGAACAATAAAGCTGATGCAAAGAAATTAAATTAATTCTTTCCATCCATCTTCACTGTAGAGGATTTAAGGGAGAGTCCCACACTTCAGCCTTTTTTTTTTTAAGATCACATATCAGGAACTATCCCAGATTGAGCTGTCAGTAGAGAAGATTTGGGAACACACTGGTAAATTAAACAGTAATAAGTCACCAGAAGTGATCCTAGCAATTGCAGGCCTCACTTCATTACCGGGCAAACTGGTTGAACCTACAGCAAAGAATCCAATGATCAGATACAGAGATGGCCACAATGTATTTGGGAAGAGTCAACAAAGCTTTTGTAAAGAGATCTATTAGAATTCTTGAGGTTGTCAACAAGCATGTGGCCAAGAGTGATTCAGCTGATCTAGTATATTTTGACTTTCAGAAAGACTTTGACAAGGACCCAAACCAATGGCTCTTAAGCAATGTAAGCAGTCATGGGATAAGAGGGAAGATCCTCTCATGGATTGATAACTGATTAAAAGATTGGAAACAAATGATAGGAATAAATGAAGAGAGATAAATAGCAAGGGTCCTCCAAGGACGGGTACTGGGACGTGTGCCGTTTAAAACATTCATAAAAGTGGCAAAGTCTACAGACAATACAAAATTACTCAAGATATTTAAGTCCAAAGGTGACTGCAAAGAGTTGCAAAAGTATATAACTAAACTGGATGTTTTGGCAACAAAATGGCAGATGAAGATCAGTACTGATAAGTGAACAGTAGTAGGAAACCATAATCTTAGCTATACATACAGCATGATGGGGGAGGGGGAGTCTGACCAAGCTGTTACTATTCAAGAAAGATCTTTGAGTCATTGTGGCCAGCTCTCTGAAGAAGTGGGTTGTGCCCACGAAAGCTCATAATATCATCTACATTTTTTGTTAGTCTCTAAGATGCTGAAGGACTATTCATTATTTTTTTAATTTTTTCTCTGAAAACATCCATTCAATGTGCAGTGCCAGTCAAAAAAAGTTAACAGAATATTAGGAAGCATTACAAAGGGATAGATAATAAGACAAAAAAATCAAGATGCTGCTATATAAATCCATAGTACACCCTCGCCTGAATATTAGATGGCGTTCTGATCACAAAAGCTAAAAATGAATACATTAGAATGGGAAAATATACAGGGAAGAGGAATAAAAATGATTAAGGGAATGAAGCAGCTTCCATACAAGGAGATATAAAAAGCCTTAGAAAAGGAATGACTAAGAAGGGATATGATGGATGTCTATAAAATTACAAATGTCACAGAAAGTGAATTAGAAAAGTGCTTTTTACTCCTTCACATAACACAAGAGCTAGTGGTCACTCTATTAAATGAATTGGCAGCAGGTTTAAAACAAACAAAAGCAAGTACATAAAACACAGTCAACCTGTGGAACTCATTGCTGGGGGATATTGTGAAGGCCAAATGGGATCAAATAAGAATTAGATGAGTTCAGGGGCGGATAGGTGCATCAATGACTATTAGCCAAGTTAGTCAGGGATGCAGCCCCATGCTCTGGGTTAAACCCCATGCTCTATGTTAAAACCTCTATGTTAAAAGCTGCAGCTAGATGAACGGGGACAGATAACTTGATAATTGCCCTGTTCTGTTCATTCCATCTGGGGCACCTGGCATTGGTCACTGTCAGAAGACAGGATACTTGGCTAGACAGACCATTGGTCTGACCCAGTATGGCTGTTCTTATATTAATTTTATTGGAACAGAGAAAAACATGAATAGACAATGGTAGCCTGAAACACCCAGCCAATCAGTAGCATGATCTACAGCACCAGTCACGCCTGGCAGCAGGTAGGAGTGCACAACTGCTACCCTCACTAGGCAGGGCCCCTCCTCAAGGGACAGGGTCCTATGGGGATGAAAGGGCAAGATGATCCCAAGAAGAGGTAGGGCTTGGGACCCAGTAATGGACAGCAGATTGTGCAATCGCTGCAGCTGGGGATGATCCCCAGCTGGGAGTTTGAGACCCCTGAGTTAGGTGCTCAGAGGAAACATTTGCATTCCTCAGCACACCAGGCAGTGTCCCTGGGTAATTATTCTGTGTATAAATCAATGGGTGATGTCGTTGCACGTTATCTTTATAATGCCCCCTCTCCCGTCTTATGTATCACTAATTCTTCCTTCCACCTCAGTTTTGCTCATTACTTTAGAGCTAAAGTAGCAAGCCAGGAATGTAGAGTTCTTTATTTATCCAGACAACCATACAGCAGAGGAAACAGCAGTGCAAGCTTCTTCACATTATCCTGATAAAGCATCTTACTCCTAGCCTGGAGGAATCACATAGAGGTGAAAAGGTGTTCGCATCATCTGGCCACTCAGTGTTTGGTCAGTCTGCTTCAGCTACCATGCCAAGTGTGGGAGGATCAAATTTATTGCTTTGCTTCTGTTAGACAAATAAATACACTGTGTAAGTCAGTTTCATACAATTAGTGTCCAGTTACAAGAAGAAAAATGAAATAGCTAATCTCTATGTGAATTAATGGTTGAATAGATCTCTGATGACTGTGAGGTATTTTATGGTGAAGTGCTTCTAGCAGAACCTGACTCTGGAATGTAGTTTCCCCTAATAGCAGCAAAAAATGTGATTTTTTTTTTTTCAAATGAGGATCAGAATGCCCTCTGACTACTGCCAATGATCAGAATCCAGATACTAGGTCAGCCATAAATGACACAATGCCTTTCTACTACCTGATAGCACAATTACACAGTTAATGGATCAGCTACAGCTCATGCTGTGCTATTTATTTTTAATAACCACCATCACCTCCAAGTAAGTCCTGTCAGTGAGCAGATCATTACTGCAATGGGAAATGCAAAGAGTCTTATCTTATGACAAAAATTGGAGGATTTCACAATCACACTGGGAGCAGAACATAAATAAGTACATATATGAAGGACAAGTACTTAACTACTAGCATGTAAATGAACAGTGTCATTGAAGCTGAGATCTTTCTTGAACTAAAAGATATCACTTAAAGATAAAGCAGCAACTTTTGGGGCTTTTTTGCGCAAAACAATACTACGTTGTCTACACTGGCCCTCTTGCGCAAAAGCATTTGCGCAAGAGGGCTTTTGCCCAAACGGGAGCAGCATAGCATTTCCGCAAGAACACTGACAATCTTACATGAGATCACAACTGGTATAGCCCACAACTGGTATAGCATGGCAAATGGGTGGGAGTGTGCAAGAAAAAAAGGCGCAGTATAATACATACAGTTTTTATTATATCACACAAAAAACCTAAATGGTGTGGATCTTGGTTGTTTGAGAAAGCACCTCTCTCGCCTGTGTCCCAACACAGAAATGATTATTCACACAATTTACTCTTGCTAAGTTATTTCTGCTCACCTACCACAGTCCAGTTCTTCCAGTGTTGGTCTTTTTAAAGCGATTTCTCTCCTGCTTCAAAAATGCCTTTAGCAATTGGCCAGGGTGACATTTTCAGCAATAATGTGATTACACTGAGCAGAACTGAAAGATATAAAGTAACAAAACCTTGGCTTTTTCAACAAAAGATGGTTGAATAGATGTTATTATTACATGATGCGGTGAAGCATATAAAATTGTATATGACATCACAGTAACTGTGTACTTTCAAAGTAATTATATGCACTGCAGACTGAATGCCAATTGCCCTCTGAGTTAATATGAATATAAAACATGTAACCATTGTTCATGCAGCTACTATGAAACAGGTTGTCTAGCCATGTAATCTGCAGTTCACTGATCTATTAGAAATGTAATATATTTGGGTATGTCTACACTACCCCGCTAGTTCGAACTAGCAGGGTAATGTATGCATACCGCACTTGCTAATGAAGCCCGGGATTTGAATTTCCCGGGCTTCATTAGCATAAGCGGGGAGCCGCCAGTTTTAAATCCCCGCTGCTTCGAACCCCGTGTAGCGCGGCTACACAGGGCTCGAACTAGGTAGTTCGGACTAGGGTGCCTATTCCGAACTACCGGTACACCTCGTTTCACGAGGAGTAACGGTAGTTCGGAATAGGACCCTAGTCCGAACTACCTAGTTCGAGCCCCGTGTAGCCGCGCTACACGGGGTTCGAAGCAGCGGGGATTTAAAAATGGCGGCTCCCCGCTTATGCTAATGAAGCCCGGGAAATTCAAATCCCGGGCTTCATTAGCAAGTGCGGTATGCATACATTACCCCGCTAGTTCGAACTAGCGGGGTAGTGTAGACATACCCTTAAATAGTATTTTGACTGAAAAATAATCATGGTTAGTAGTTTTTGTTATTTTACAAATGGGTAAACTGAGGCATGGGCAGATTAGCTGATTTGCCTAAGGTTATCTAGATAGCCAGTGGGGTCATCAATGGCAGAACAAAGGAATTCTGACCAGTTTGCTGTTCTGACTACACACCCTGGGATGGACAATCTTTCTACCATCTATCAACTCTAAAGAGACTGAAAGAAAACTTCTCCCTGCCACTCATACATCTTTTAAAAATAATGTTGGGGGGGGGGGGGTTGCTTGGAGGGTTCATGCTTATTAAAAGATTAAGAGTTCAAAAGTGCTGGGCTGTTCCTTAAGTTGCTGGTTCTTTTGCATTTCTCAAGTAAAATATATATATTAACAAAATTCTGAAAGACTTCACTTGGACCGAGACCATGCTTGGAAAATGTCAACCTAAACAAAGACATTTAAGGAAAGGTCTGACAGTGAAAATGAGTTCTAATAAAGCCTGTTTTTGCACTCATAACTATCATGTTAACTGCCCCCAAAATGATAACAAAAATATCTGAATTATTATATTCTGAGGACTCTGTATTCTCAGCTCTTTGTAAGGTCAAGTCCTAAAACCTTCCTTACTTCATATTATCTTTGTTTATCTAGATGCTTAAAATATTTTCATTAACTCAACTTTTCCTGAACTCTGATATAGACATAGAATTTTTATTCAAATTATAGTCGTACATGAACTTCTCTTGGACTGCCAATCCACTGCTCAGTAGGAAGCCAGGATTAGCTCTCATGTGAAATCTATAAAGCGAATGAAAGACTTTGCAATGGTGAACTAATCTGATCTGAAGAAAATGGATTTAAACAGTTCCGCAGTGTAGTTCAGAGGAATTACTTTACACGTGTACAAGTAATAAGTCATCAGCTGAAGTGGGCTAGTAGAAGACTTTGTCTTAGATCAATCAGCCTTCAAGAAATGTGATCCAGCTTTCAGGCAATCCCTTCAGTCCTGAGGGCTGGGGGCCAGTCACATCATTTTTAGCTTTGTTAGCTTTGCTGGCCACATGAAAGAGTAAAAGTATCCAAACATTTTCTGTTTCGTTTTGAAAATGTTTACTCTGAAGCACAAGGGCTGAGGACACAACATACATTCCTAGATCTGTGCAGCACAGACACATTTCAGTGTTCACTCCTCTCAGAGGCTGTGTCTAGACTGGCAAGTTTTTCCGCAAAATCATCTGCTTTTGTGGAAAAACTTGCCAGCTGTCTACACTGGCTGCTTGAATTTCCGGAAAAGCACTGATGATCTCATGTAAAATCATCAGTGCTTTTCCGGAAAAACTATGCTGCTCCCGTTCGGGCAAAAGTCTTTTTCCGAAAGACTTTTGCGCAAAAGGGCCAGTGTAGACAGCATAGTTCTGTTTTCCGCAAAAAAGCCCCGATCGCGAAAAAGGCAATCGGGGCTTTTTTGCAGAAAACTGCATCTAGATTGGTCATGGATGCTTTTCCACAAAAAGTGATTTTGCGGAAAAGCATCCTGCCAATCTAGACGCGCTTTTCCAAAAATGCTTTTAACGGAAAACTTTTCTGTTAAAAGCATTTTCGGAAATTCATGCCAGTGTAGACGTAGCAACAGTGTATGTGGATTTCTCCTCCCTGGAAGTCCATGGAAGCACTGATTTCTCACCACATAAGTAAATGGAAGAAGAAAATGCACAAAATCTAGACTGAAGCCACATGTGCACTGCAGACCTATGTCAGTAAAACTACATCCCCAGAGAAATGAAAAGTTCATGTCCTGAGTGATGTGGTTATACTGACCTAGCTCCCAGGTAGACAGTGCCATGTTGACAGAAGAGCTTCTCCTGTCAATATAGCAGGAAGGTGGATTAACTATACCAACATGTAGGGCCGCCTTTAGGAAGTGTGGGACCCAATTCGAACAATTTCAATGAGGCCCCACAGCAATTTTGACTGAGCAAAAAAACAACAACACGCACACAAAAGTTTCAACGGGGGCCCCAGGAACTTTGGTTGAGCAAAAAAAAAAAAAAAAAAAAAAAAATCCCCAGCTACTTCCCCAACAACAAACCCCAGAGGTAGCTAACATACCTGGAAAAAGATATCCCAGTCAAAAAGCATCATGCTTAGTTGCTCAAGCAGGGGCAAGGATAAGTCCAGTGCATCCTCCGGGAGGAAATTAATAAGTCCTATGTTTGCTTGGTCAGTGGGATGGGGCGGAGCTGAAACAGCAAGAGGCATTGATTAAGAACCCCCTGAATTTTTGGCAGCACCAATAAAACATTCTGGGAAGGGGACTGGTGGTCCTAGGTCTGTGTATGTGACTGCAGTTTATGCCCATAGAGCAGCGTTCTCGTCCTGTGAGCGGGCCACCTGCTCTTGTACTATCTGGTTATCTGCAATGTGCTATGTCTGTTGAGCTCACAGTGCTGCATTTTCGTTTGTGCAGAGCTTCGTTCTCTGTTGTGAGCTGCAATACTTGGTCTTGTAAGATTGGGGGCCCTTCCTGGATGCAGTCAGCCCATTCAGGCATTTCTAA
Organism: Pelodiscus sinensis; assembly: GCF_052426305.1. Lineage (NCBI taxonomy): Eukaryota > Metazoa > Chordata > Testudines > Trionychidae > Pelodiscus > Pelodiscus sinensis. Next base: position 201,818,238 of record NC_143053.1, on the reverse strand, counting down.
TACTTACTGGGGCATGGTGGGTAAAGAGTAGGCCTTCCCCATGGGATAGGATTGACCAGGAAGACTGTCAGGATCATGACAAGAGCAGTCTCAGGACCAATGGTCAGAGTAGGGACAAACCTGAAGCTGAGAGTAGCAGAGGAGTTTGTAATCCAGTGCTAAGCATGTTCAATATCAACATCAGAGTCCAAGTCTGATTTTTGGTCTCGAGCGGCATGGTCCAGATCAAGCTGAGCTCCAAGTCAGGAGTCCAAGAGCAGGAAAGGTCATGACAGACACAGGAAACCCACATTGTTGCCTGGATGCTTCCTGGATTGCCCCTAAGGCTTATGTAAGGCTTATGTATTGCCTGTTAGACCCCTGAAGGCAGGACTTCCAATGGTCTGTGTCTGCAGTGCGTCATGGTAGCACAGTACCCGCTAGCTGCCACTGCTCCTGGATGGCAGTGTGGAAGTGTTTGTAGCCTGCAAGCATGGATTCGAAACTCTCTGGGCCTTATGCTCAGTCTTACTCACGCTTATAATAATAGCTTTACTTAATGGAAACAACAATAACAGAATATGTTTTGGGGCCTGTCAGCACACCATCATAGAGTGCTTCCATGTAGCATCATGTATCACAAAAAATGCTACTTCAGATGCAGGAGTGTGTTCTGATTCGCAGGAAAGATATTTTAAAGAGTGGCTTCTCTAAATGTGAGCCCAAGTCCTAGTGGTGAAGTGGAGTGAAATATTCACCTTTTAGCCCCAAAATGTTACCCACCACACAGCACAGATGTGGCCCGGGTCACTCTGAGGTTTACTGCAGGGGAAGGAGTGTCTGCAGTAACAATGGCAGTTTGGGCTGAGAGGAGAGGTAACTGAAAGGGAATGGCTTTAATTTGAAAACCAACACCACCAAAAGCTGAAAATGGGGAAAAGTTGGTAGATGAATGCCTGTGGGGTGAATGGCATGCTTCGAAGTGCGTCTCTTAAAAATGCCAGTGAATGTTAAAAGTGAGAGGAGTGAGTCATAAGCACATGAGCAGGGAGTTGAGTGGAAGACAAGAAATCATGCATCTCTGCTTAATGCCATCACATGATGAGCCCTAGGGCTCTCCATTTAATCACAGAGAAGGAGGGCAGCAGATAAACATTATCCTCACTTCTCTGAAGAGAGTTGAGGTGTGCAGGAATTGGGGGCACAAGACACACACACTTCCATACCAATGAAGGGTCCCTGCCTCCTCCTCCTCCTCCTTCTTGGAGTCCTGCTGCTGGCTGAAGGGGTTCTGCATGCTGCTGCCAAACGTGAGTTCTTTCCAATGCTTCCGTCCCCTCAGCTCCCTGCTCTCCCAGGCTTCATTTGCTGAGACTCGTGGGATCACAATTATGCAGCTGTTTTGGAATGTTGGCTTTGGTTGCTGCAGCTCGCGATCGGGGCTTTTTTGTGGAAAACAAATCTCTGCTGTCCACACTGGCCCTTTTGCGCAAAAGTTTTTCAGAAAAAGACTTTTGCCTGAACAGGAGCAACATAGTATTTCCGCAAAAGCACTGCCAATCTTACATGAGATCGTCAGTGATTCTGCGGAAATTCAAGCAGCCAGTGTAGACAGCTGGCAAGTTTTTCCAGAAAAGCAACTGCTTTTCCGGAAAAAGTGGCCAGTCTAGACACAGCCTAGGGGTGGAGACTGAACCTCAGTTGACCTCCTCTCACATCCTGGGGCAACATATTGTCTCAGACTCAGCTTTCCCTCTCCTCGCCTTCCCTTCTCTCCACCAGAGATAGCATCCAAGCTCAGGGACTGGAGCCCAGCTGAGTTGGGAGCAGGGTGCAAGGAGCACGAGTGCCTCTCTTCCAATAACACTAATGAAGGGGTCATTATTAACAAGAATCACATTCTCACAGACTGCTTTGGGCTGAGTTGCTCCAAATGTGGTCATGACTGACACTTGCTTATGAAGACTTTGTATAATTAAGTGGAAGGAAAAAAGGCTCTTTTTTCTGACCCTTCAGTTCACCTGCATGTGGTTTAGCGGGACGGGTGCCGGAGTAGATGCTAGGCTGAAAAATGCCTTGACTGTGTAATCCAAAAGCATGTGAAACTTTTTAGATATCCAATAAACAAATTAACAAGCCAGTGAAGAAATACCATAGGATTTTAGCTAATGAGTTAGAATTTGTGATGCCCAAAATTATGCAGAGGGCTGATGGCTTGTCATAGAAAACCATACAAGCCATGATCCGGTTGTGGAGCAGATACTATTCCCCTCTGCAGAGGCCAGGCACAATTGTAGCCCTGTATGCTGAGGTAAAAGACTACTCCCTCTTAAAGACCGTGCAGGGCATAATTCTCCACAGAGCAGGGAGGGGCTAGCAGCACTGGCTGAGCACAGAGAATGGGACACATGGAACTAGCCAAAGGGAACTCCAGTCTGGTAGCAACTTTAATGTGTAATAAGGCAGGTGGGAAAAATAGCAGTTGTTGCTTCTCCTTCAGCACTGCTTTGCTGTTTTCACCTGAGGAGTGCATTGTGCAGCACCACATACTCCAGCTATATCTGCATGGTGCCTCTTCTCAATGACAGAGAAGTGAAAGGACCCTTGAGCACATAACACACCACTATAGGTGCAGAAGTGGATTTAGATTTATTGGGGCCTTGGGCACATAGAACATTGGAGCTCCCCCACACTCCAGGGGCCTGGGATGCCAGAAAGGGAGGAATCAGGAGGGCCATCTTTGCCCTCTTTTAAACATGGGCATAGTAGCCTTGGGCAGTGGTAGAATGGCAGCAATAGGGCGACACTTCATGGTGGGGTGCCATTAAGTGCAGCCCCTGCTAGCAGCACCAGCTTCTTCCCAGTGGGGGGGGGGGGGCTGAGGTGGACCGTAGCCCTCCCTTGCCACAGAACCCTGCCCTCTGCTGCTCCTCTTCCTACCATGGCCCCTCCAGTGGCATAGTGAGAAGTGGGGGGGCAGTTGTCCCCGGGTGTCATGCTGGGGGGGTGCCAATTTAGTCCCCCTCCACTCATCCTGTCAACCCTCAGCTCGCCTGCTCCTCCGCCACCCATCGCCACTGGCTGGAGCCGCCTCTCCGCAACCCCCAGCCCGACCCTCTTCTATCTCTCCCAACGGGTTAGTGCATGCGGAAGCCCATCCCCAAGCTTTAGGGAGCGGGGGAAAACGCGGTACAAGCTCCCTCCCCCCACCCCACCCGTACCCCGGGCTTTCCTCCCAGGGTCAGGATCAGCTGTGCGCCAGGTCCGGGGCCCCACCGCATGGTAGTGGCGGCGCAAATTTTGCCTTTGCCCCCGGGTGCATAATACCATCGCTACGCCTCTGGGCCCCACCCGTAGGCCAGAAGCTGGAGCTGAGCTATGCTCAGAGTCACCCATGGACCCCAGGCTACTGTGGTGACCTGCCCTGGGTGGTGTGCTTCGGGGGGGGAAGGGAAACAATCTAAGGGCTTCTCTCATGGCTTTCTATGTGATCCATCCATAAAGAAGTCTACCTATTTATGAAGTGAACCAACCGCACAACTGCAGCAGTATTTCCAATGATCTGAGCAATTTCTGCAAATATCACAGTAGAAGTTCCTGTGAAACTTTCTTCTCTTCAGCTAAATATGATAATACACACAGCAAATAGAAAATGTACAGATGGTCTTAAAACTTTGGGATGTAAAATATTTCTTGCCAGGGGAGACATATGTTCTGGCCTCTTCTAAACAAATTACAATGAGATGTGTGGGTATGTGTGTCCCACGGATCCCATGGTGCCACCTGGTCAAGGGCACAACTGCACAAGGAGTGCATGAGGTTTTTCAGGGAATCCCCTGGGTCAGATACATGCATAATAGATCATCAAAGGGTGGCATGTGAGGTCTCTTCAGACTGCCAGTAGCCCACTGGCCATCATAAGCAAGTGTATTACAGATAATAGCAAAGAAGTTATGTATCTATACTGAAAATTAAATTCATAAGGTCTTGGAGTTTAGGCAGATCATCAGGAGCTAACTGTTACCTATCTCTTTACCTGGCCATCCCTGTATTGTGTGCTCCACAATTAATGCTCAGCTGCACACTGGGCCAGGTGCAAATTAAGACACTGTGAAATTCCTGAGATGAATTCTTCAGGAAGAATAAAACAGCCAGGTGTGTCCTATTCATGAATGAAAGCGAAGGCTTATTCCGGTACATCTTGGGGTGCAAAGAGACAAAGGGAATCCTTCATCTAGGATGCAAACTGGTGGTGTGCTTGCTCATGAATGGGTCATAGCCTGACTTGCTGAAAAGTACTGTAAGGATTCTGAGGTTAGCAATACTCCACAAGACATAAAAGTATTGTATTAATTAAATCTATGCTCAGAACTTATGATTTTGTTGTATATCTAACCATTTGCTTCCAACATTTCTTCTACTTAGAATCCCTTTCCTGTGTCATATACATTTATACTAGATACACTATACAGGCAGTCCCCGACTTACGCGGATCCGACTTATGTCGGATCCGCACTTACGAACGGGGCTTTTCTCACCCCGGAGCTCACGGGCGGCGGGTTGCCGCCCGTGTCCTCCAGGGCGAGAAAAGCTTCTCCCGGAATCCCTGGTCTGCTGGGGGGGTCCAGCAAAGCCGCTGGACCCCCCCAGCAGACCAGGGAGACAGGAGCAAAGCCGCACAGGCGGCATCCCGCTGCCTGTGCGGCTTTGCTCGGGGGCAAAGGAGCAAAGCCACACGGGCGGCGGGGTCCCTCTGCCTGTGCAGCTTTGCTCGGGTCTCCCTAGTGTGCTGGGGGGGACTCCCCCCAGCATCCCAGGGAGACAGGAGCAAAGCCGCACGGGCAGCGGGGTCCCTCCGCCTGTGCGGCTTTGCTCGGGTCTCCCTGGTGTGCTGGGGGGGACTCCCCCCAGCACACCAGGGAGACAGGAGCAAAGCCGCACGGGCAGCGGGGTCCCTTTGCTCGGGTCTCCCTGGTCTGCTGAGGGGGGAGGGGGCACAGCTAGTGCGCCCCCCTGCCCCCAGCAGACCAGGCTTTTGTTGCGGGACGCCTCGGGTAGAGCAGCTGGGGTGCTGCCGGGTTGGTCCTGTGGGAACCTACCAGGCAACGCCCCAGCTGTTCTGTCCCAGGCTCCAGATTCAGCAGCTGTTGAAACTGATCAGGCTGATTCCAGGAAGCTGGGGACAGAGCAACTCTGCCTCCGGCTTCCTGTAGTCAGCCCCTGGTCAGTTTCAGTGGCAGCAGTTGAATCTGGAGCCAGTTCCGACTTACATACAAATTCAACTTAAGAACAAACCTATAGTCCCTATCTTGTACATAACCCGGGGACTGCCTGTAAACGTATCGAAATGCATGATGGTGGTCTGAGGTGACACTGATAAGCTGGAGGTGACCGTATACCAAAGGTGAAAATAAGCCAGTGCAACACTCCGGCAAGAAGAAGATTCTGCTCCCAGCCGAGCTCCCAAGGCTTTCTGCAGGCTGTCGTGCTAAGCAGCAGGTAGCTAGGCAGGTGAAAAAGGCTGGCTGGGATGTCCCCGCACTGGTCTGGGAGTGCCCCAGCCCTTCCCCTCCAGGCGCCCTTTAGGGAGGGCAAGTGGCTGCAGCCACAGTACCTGGGCACTACTGGCCTATTTCCCTTCCCAGGACTGTCAGGGAGCGAGGGGAAAGTACACAGCTTGCATGCATTCCTTTCACTTCCGGCTGCCCGGGGGGAGGGACAGAAGAGTATTTCATGCATGTTGTGCACTTTCCCCTTGTTCCCTGATAGGGAAGGGGAAGAAGAACAGTGGTGTCCCAGTATGCGTGGGTGCATGCTCCCTGCACTCAACCCCCCCACACACCCACACCCTCCCAAAATGGTGCCCTTGCTCCACCCATACTCACCCCAGTCCCTGCCCAGAGCCCCCCACGCCCTCAGCCCCCTGCCCTGCACCTGTGCCCTGACTCCTGCACACACACACCCATATTCCCACCCCCTCTGCCCTGAAACCCCCTTCACTCCACCCCACTTAAATTTCTTACAGGTACTGTCACATTGCCCCCCTCCAATTCCCCTGCCCTGAGGTCCTCCCAAGGGGGGGGTGCAACACAACAGTACCTGTAAGTAACTTAAGTTATTTTCACCCTTGCCATGTCCTGTTTCTTTGAAAGCAGCAAATATGTGAATACTGCAAGTGCCCAGTAGAACAGGGTCTGGACACTCCAGGGAGATGTTTCATTGTGCCAACTGCTAACTTGTAGAGTGACAGTGAGGCCTACAAGGCCTAGAAGGGAATGCTTGCATTGCCCGTGGCTGGTGGAGCAACACATGGCTGACCTGTGGCAGGCACAGATGTGTTTTTCTCTCACCAAAAACAAGATGCAAGATGCCTGAGTCACAGTATTCCATACCCACTTATAGAATCATAGAAATTCAGAGCTGGAAGGGACCTCAAGAGGTCACTAGCCATCCCCTCCCACCCTAACCTCTGCAGCAGGACCAAATATACCTAGACCATTCTTGACATTTGTCTAACCTGTTCTTAAAAACCTCCAGTGACAGGGAGTCCACAGTTGCCCTTGGTAGCCTATTCTAGAACTTTTAATAGTGTTACAGTTTGAAAGTTTTTTCTCCTGTGTAACATAAATTTCCCTTGCCTCAGATTAAGCCCATTACTTCTTTCTCTATCTTCCATGAATGAGGCAGAACTGATCACCACCTCCTTTATAGTTGTCAATATACGAGAAGACCAAGAAGCCTTCCCCCATCTCCCTTTTTTCAGAACTAAACCTGCACAGTTTTTAATATGCCCACGTGACAAACCTTTTATCACTTTGTTGCTCTCCTCTGGGCTAGGGTTGCCAGATGGTTTCCCAAAAAATACCGAACACACATGCTAAAAATTTGTTGAGCAAAACAAACAAAAAAAACCTACCACAATTATGCTTAACACTGAATGGGGACTTTATTATAAACAATCAACAGTCTACATCATATCTTTTGACTACATGAACCTCCCAACCTCCCATGAACCTCCCAGCTGAGGGCTCCAACCTGGCAACGGTCTAAGAGCCTTTATTCAGATGTCGAGGGGAATAAACGGGAATTCAAGCCTGGCCCATATTCTGGCTATGACAAGAAGTGGATTATATGCCTGAAAATCTGTGAACAAAAAGTGGAAGGAGCTGTACTCTGCCCCCACTCCCGGGCCAGAATGTCTGGCTGGGCTCTGAGCAGAGGGCAGACTGTCTTATGAAAAGGGGTGAAGCAATTTACACTTCCCAAAGAGGATGGGGCAGCAGGGGAGGAAATTAATTACCTGCTCCCACTGGGAGCCCTCAGCTGGTTGCATGCGGAAGCCTGGCGGGGGTGGGTGGAATGGCTGAGGAGGCAGGGCCACGATCAGTGCTAGGAGACCAGTTCTCCAATTTATCAAGGTCATATTGAATTCTAATCCTGTCCTCCAAAGAGCTTGCTACCCCTCCCACCTTAGCATCATGGATGAATTTTAGACGCATACCATTCTATTGTCCAAGTCATTAATTTGAATATTGAATACTACTAGACCTTGGACAGACCCCTGTGAAACCATAGAAATGATACAAAACTGTTTAGGATAGTCAAGACAGAAGCAGACTGTGAGGGACTCCAAGAAGATCTCACCAAACTGAGTGACTGGCCAACAAAATGGCAAATGAAATTTAATGTGGATAAGTGTAAAGTAATGAACATCGGGAAAAATAACCCCAACTATACGTACAGTATGATGGGGGCTAATTTGGCTACGACAAATCAGGAAAGAGATCTTGGAGTTATCGTGGACAGTTCTCTGAGAACTTCCACGCAGTGTGCAGCGGCGGTCAAAAAGGCAAATAGGATGCTAGGAATTAGTAGGAAAGGGATAGAAAATAAGACCCAGAATATCTTACTGCCCCTGTATAAAACTATGGTACGCCCACATCTTGAATACTGTGTACAGATGTGGTCTCCTCACCTCAAAAAAGATATTTTGGCCTTGGAAAGGGTTCAGAAAAGGGCAACTAAAATGATTAGGGGTTTGGAACGGGTCCCATATGAGGAGAGGTTAAAGCGACTGGGACTTTTCAGTTTAGAAAAGAGGAGACTGAGGGGGATATGATCGAGGTATATAAAATCATGAGTGGTGTGGAGAGGGCTGATAAAGAAAAGTTATTTATTAGTTCCCTAAATAGAAGAACTAGAGGACACCAAATTAAATTAATGGGGAGCAGGTTTAAAACTAATAAAAGAAAGTTCTTCTTCACACAGTGTGTAATCAACCTGTGGAACTCCTTGCCAGAGGAGGCTGTGAAGGCTAGGACTATAACAGAGTTTAAAGAGAAGCTAGATAATTTCATGGAGGTTAGGTCCGTAAAAGGCTATTAGCCAGGGGATAAAAGGTGTCCTTGGCCTCTGTTTGTCAGAGGCTGGAGAGGGATGGCAGGAGACAAATCGCTTGATCGTTGTCTTCGGTCCACCCTCTCTGGGGCACCTGGTGCTGGCCACTGTCGGCAGACAGGATACTGGGCTAGATGGACCTTTGGTCTGACCCAGTACGGCCGTTCTTATGTTCTTATGTTCACACTAGATATTACCTCCCAATTTGACAGTGAACCATTAATAATTACTCTTTGCGTATGTTTTTCAACCATTTGTGCAACCCACCTGATAGTAATTTCCTCTAGTCTACGTTTTCCTAGTTTGCTTATGTGAATGTAATGTATAGCTGTGTTAAAAGCCTTACTAAAATCAAGATATATCATATTTATGGCTTCCCTTCTATTCAGTAGGCCAGTAACCATGTTGAAGAAGCAAATTAGGTTGGTCTGACATGATTCATTCGTGACAATTCATGATGGCTAATACTTATCACTTTATTATCCTGTAGGTGCTTGCAAACTGATTTTTCAATAATTTGTTCTGGGATCTTTCCAGGTATTGAAACTAGTCTGACAAGTATTAATTCCTGTGGTCCTTTTTGTTCCCATTTTTAAAGATAGGTACGGTGCTTGCCTTCTCTAGTCTTCCGGGACCCCACCTGTCCTGTTCTTGAAGATAATCACTAATGGTTCCACTAATTTTTTCAGCACCCTAAGGGTGAATTTCAAGGCCCTGCCAACTTGAAGTCATATTTACCTAAATATTCTTTAACCTGGCTCTTTCTTTATTCTGGCTTATGTTCCTGCCCTATCTATTATATATTTGGAAGAGTTTGTTTGTTTGTGGATTTGTTTGTGCAAAATAAAGCCATACTTCGTGATTACCTACAGATACCAAATTTTGCATAAACAATCCTGCCACTTAAATTAGCTGAATGCACTATTTTTACACTGGAATATACTGGGTGAAAGATTTTTTTGTTTTGTTTTGTTTTGTTTTCATCAGAAAAAAAAGTCATGGCTATTATAGTTAGAGTTCATAAAAAATATTTGCTAACAAAATTGAAAATCAAGTCACCTATTCAACTGTCATTTTAGTGAAAAAATGTTTACTGTTACAAATCACAAAATCATTTAAATTAGTTACGCAAAGAGTAATGGAAGCTTTACAAGTTTTTGATTCAAATGTACTATGTATGGTAATTATTCAATAAAATGAAGAATGTTTGAAGCTGAAATCCTACAAATGTAAAACTGTTCTTTTACTTCCCTTTTTCAAGCACATTAATAAAAAAATCTATTACTTATATTTAATTTCTTGAACTTTCTTATAAGTGTAATCTACGCTAAATGAATTTGCCCGGTCAACGACAAGCCTCACCTGCTAGGTCTTTATATTAATTGTGTTAAGCAGCTGGTCACAACTATGTTTTTAGTTAAGACTGAAGCAAAACAGCTCAGCCTTCTTAGTGTTGTCCATTAGTAGCTCTCCTTCCCCGCTAAGTAATAGGCCTACATTTTCTTCCAGCTGTCCCCTTCACCTAAAGTTTATAGACACACTTATATTTTATGTCCTTTCTAGCCTTATGTCTTAGCCTTTCTGATTTTGTCCCCAAATGCTTGTGCTTTTATGTCCATAACAGTAACATCAGACTAAATAGAGCCCCAGTCCTGCAAAGCATTCCACGTAGGCAGGTCCCTAGGTATACCCATGGACGTTAATGGATGCATAGGTCCACTTGTGTAGAAATCATTGCAGAACTGGGGCTTAATAGCTCACTATTACATTGACTTTTTTTTTTTAAATAATCACCTGTCAACATTTTTACATATAACTTTTTTGGTTTATAATACACTGAAAATATTTGTGAAACGTCTGAGAAAATATAAATGAGCAAGGATAGGATTGGAAATATTCATCCGTGTGATTTTTATCGCTGCCAGTACCCTTTAATATAACTTGTACATGTCCTAAAGGAAGGAAAGGATGAAATGCTCATAGCCTAAATTCAGAGAAATTTCCATTGTCAATAGACTTGAAAACATAATTTTTGTTTATAATGATAAAGTTCCAAGCATGTTCATTGATTAAGAGTTTTGCATTCAGTTCCAGAATATAGTATTATGGAATGGAGCAGTGGAAATATTAATGTTTTATGTTGCTCATATTTCTATCTAGAGTTTCACGATGTGATGAGCCATGGGAGATCTTCTTCTCATGTTAGGTCTCATAAGAAATTACATGGCTGGTTTCCTGATCAAAATCAGTGGAATGAAAAGCTTTATCCTTTTTGGGAAAAGGGAGATCCTAGATGGAACAACTGCTGGAGAGGTAAGTCTTGATATACAACCCTAAAACGCTGAGAAATTTACCCAGAAATAGAATAGAAATAGAAAGTTATCGATAGTATGCTTTGTTCTGTATGTATCCCAAAGTTGCTCTGTACAATAATGGGCTAGATACTAATACTTAATACATTGTCTGAGGAAGCACCCATGGCTTACAAAATCTGTTCGGTAATAATTCACTGCCTCCGATATTGAAACCTGGAAAGAACATTAGCCAGGACACTGGGAAAATCCCCTGTTCTTTGTGAAAAGTGCCTGGGATCTTCATCTTCCACTCCAAAGGAGTGTCACTGGATCAGGTCAACGCTTTCTATGAAGAACCCGGACATTGCATGGCACTGTTTTATTCCCACAGGCTATGAGTCCAGGACTAAAGACTACCCCGTCTGTTAGAGACAAAAGAGCTGTCCTCTGGAATATGTTGCTTCTTTTGTGTACAAATGTGCTTTGACATCCCAGCTTCTAGTTTATAGTAGGGGGATGTTTAGAGAATCGTGGACTTCAGTTCATTGCAATGAAGCTACACTGATTTACACTAGCTTAGAATCTGGTCCACTAAGTCTAATTTATTGGTATGGGTTGGATTTTTGAAAAGCAAAGTGAGTTTCACACGTCCCATGAAAAGTACACGAGACTTGTGCTCTGAAGTCACTTAGAACTTTAAAAAAATTCAGACTCATAATTTCCAACTGATCTCCAAACTATTGAAGTAAAAAGTTTATAATTTTGTTGCTCTGGTTAGATATTAAGAGCATCCTGGTTAAACGGAGGGTCAAAAGGATGTCTTCAGGAAGTTGACTACTACACAGCACAGTATGTTGTAAGAAGAGAGAGAAAGACACTTAGGATCATCTCAGCAAGCATAAATAGGTGTAACTCTTTTTGCAGCCAATAGAGGGATACTAGTTTACACAACGGGGATCTGTCTCTTGCAGCCTTTCTAAAAGGAGTAGTATGATTGATTTTAAACGTTCTTGTTTACATAGTACACAGATGTAAGTACTAGCTACTCAAAAGAGACTGGTGTAGAAATACAATCTCATTTCAATTTCTTTAGGAGGAAAGGTGGAAGCCAGACTGACCTCTGACAGCCCAGCTCTTGTAGGATCAAATGTGACCTTTGCTGTGATCCTACAGTTTCCCAGGTGCCAGAAAGAAGACAATGACAGCAACATAATATATGACAGGAACTGCAGGAATGGTGGGTAACAACTATACCTTTATATTACTGGTGGTGATCATGGTGCACTTGTGGCCTAAGGAAGTGTCCCAAGCACTTGAAACCATCAGCATTCTGCTTCCAGGCTATAGTTCTCTCACTGTTAAACTGAGCACTACATTAATCTATAATTTGTGTGTCATACAAAAGCACCTTGTTCAGAAGACGACTGTCTTATTTTTACCCATCTTCACCCACAACATATAATGGCCAAGAACTTTAAAATGGATTGCTCCCATTACAAAAAGGAGTGTTTTAATCTGGAACCCAGAAAAACTACTGCTGCTTAGCTCAGCTTGCAAGTTTGGCCAATTGCTGGACTGACTACAGGCATGTTATATCAGTAACATGGGTTTTTCTAACCAAGTTTATAAACCTGACAATCTTCAATACAGAGTTTAGAGTTCACTAAAAAACATCTTTATATGGCTACCTCCCAAGGAAGAACACATCTTACATCTATCTATTATATATTTCAGAGAGTTTGTTTGTTTGTTGATTTCTTTGTGCAAAATAAAATCATACTTTGCAATGAACTATAGATACCAAATTTTGCATGAACAAGTTAAATTAGCTGAATGCACTAATTTTTACACCGTAATATGCTGGGTGAAAGGTTTAAATAATTATGTTTGTTTTTCATCAGAAAAAAGACCTGACTATTATGGTTAGAGTTCATAAACATATTTGCTAACAAAATTGAAAATCAAGTCACCTATTCAACTGTCATTTTGGTGCAAAGAAAATGTTTACTGTTACAAATCTCAAAATAATTCAAATTAGTTACACAAAGAGTAACGGAAGCTTTAAGAGTTTCTGATTCAAATGTACTATGTATGGTAATTATTCAGTAAAATGAAGAATGTTTGAAGTTCAAATCCCACAAATTTAAAACTGTTATTTTACTTCCCTTTTGCAAGCACATTGCTAAAAAAACTATTACATATATTTAATTTCTTGAACTTTCCTATAAGTGTAATCTATGAAAAATGACTTTGCCTAGTCAACAATAGACCTCAACTGCTAGTTCCTTATATTTCAAAAATTTAAAAAAAAAGCAAGAAAAAAGATCTTTTTAGAACAAAAAACTTTTTATACCCCTCATTTAATGAGGAAAATAAAGGTCACAAACCCAGTGTTTTTGCTGCAGTTTGAGAGAAACAGACATTTGTTACAATGTCTAGATATATTAAATAACACTTTCTACTTCTCTTGCAAGAGATGTCATTCACTATTTTAATAGCATAGCATCTACTGACTTTGCAGTTTAATACAAGCATGTCAGGTACCTGTCCCATGCTTACTCATTTTGAGCTTTTCCAGGGAAGAAACATATTTTTTGGATTCTAGTGGTGCTAGTAGTTTACATGGCACTTGATTTAAAATGACACAATTGGCTCTTCTGACAAAAAGAAAGAAAGAAAAATAAGAAGCAAGCCAAATTCTACTTTGAGGTTCATGGTTGTAACTCCCATTGGTCCAGAATGCAGGTGCAACCCCACTGACCTCAATGAAACTGCATGCTCCCATGGGGCTGGCAGCAGAATTTGGAGCAACAACTTAAATTGGCATCTTCCCTGGGAGCCAACTGAATTCTTGGAAACAGCTAAATGTTTTCATCAGAATAAAAACACAGAAAGCACTAAATACCTGGGCTTATAATTAGAAAGAAAAGAGGAATTAGGATGTAGTGAAATGCCCTCTCCACCCATCCATATTTACAAACGTGCTTGAAATGCAATATTGTGGCTTACATGGTAATTAATGCACTGCTTTGGTGGTGTAAATTCTTTGGGTGTGATTATTTCCACTGAAGTTAGTAGGTATTTTTCATTGACTTCAGTACAAGCAGGACTGGCGCCTCAAGTCTTCAATCTTGTTCCTTCATGAGTCATCCATAGGCATGTGGTTCCCACATCTTTTCATAAGCCAGTCCATGTTATTTAGTTATGTACAATAGTCCAGACAGTTTCTCGGGGCACAACGTAAGCTTGCACTTACATACTGTGCCAGGAAAAATGGGTCTTGTGGTTAAAGCACTGGACTGGAACACAGGATATCTGCATTCTGTGTCCAGCTTTAGCACAGATTTCTTGTGTGAGTTCGAGCAAGCCATTAAGCATGCGGTGCCTTAGTGTCTACTATGAAATTGAAATAATATTTCCTTTCCCTGCCTCGCTGAGTCATTGTAAAGATAAGTTAATGGATGTGTCAGATCTACACTAGGGGGCAATGTCGAACTAATGTACACAACTCCAGCTACGTGAATAATGTGGTTGGAGTTGATGTACCTTAGACTGAGTTACTGTGGCGTCACCACTGTGGGTGGTCAACAGAAGAAATTCTCCTGTTGACTCCCCTTATGCTTCTTGATCCGGTGGAGTACCAGAGTTGACAAGAGTGCGATCAGCGATTAAATTAACGGGTCTTTACTAACCCACTAAATCGACCCTTGGGAGATTGATCCCCACAGCGCTAATCCCCTGGTAAGTGTAGACAAGGCTTGAGGCACCCTGTTCCCATAAATGAGTTTCACAGAAATAAAGAAGGGAAAACATTCCACTTTGAAATAAAAACACATAAAAATAAATAAATATGGCACTTAATAATCTATTTCTACACCTAGATTCTTCAGACTTTCCTGATCAGTATGTCTACAACTGGACTAAGTGGATTGATGACTGTGGCTGGGCAAACTGCACAAGCAACAATAACCATAATGTGTTCCCAGATGGGAGACCTTTCCCTCATCATCCTGGCTGGAGAAGGAAGAACTTTGTCTATTTGTTTCATACACTTGGTGCGTCCAGTAAAATGTATCTTGGTTTTGTGTCCAAACTTGTTTCCCTAAATGCCTTGCATTAGAATTCCCAAAGAGGAATTCAGCAGTTGTTGAGTGAGAGAATACTAAACACATTCCAAGCTGCTCAGTGAGAATAGCATCTGCTCTGTTAAATTCCTCTGAGGTTTGGAAGTCATGTACTACCATGACATGTTCTGTAAGGCTGAAAATGTACTGTTGAAAAAAACCTTCTGTCTCAATTGCAATTCAGATATAAAAGAAATCTTCAGGGCAAAGAGGGTGGGAGAGCCAGATAATTTAGTGATTAGCACTAATAAGTAAGAATCTGAAGTTTCACAGTTATCTTAAAAACACTGAGTAGTCCTGTGGCACCTAACAAAAATATATTTAGTATCATAGTTTTGGAACTGGTTCTGTTCAATATCTTCAGCAACGATTTAGATATTGGCATAGAGGATACGCTTATTAAGTTTGCAGATGATACCATGCTGGGAGGGACTGCAAGTGCTTTGGAGTACAGGGTCATAATTCAAAATGATCTGGACAAACTCGAGAAATGGTATGAGGGTAAATAGGATGAAGTTTAATAAGGACAAATGCAAAGTACTCCACTTAAGAAAGAACAATCAGTTTCACACATACAGAATGGGAAGTGATTGTTTAGGAAGGAATACTGCAGAAAGAGATTTAGGGGTCATAGTGCCACAAGCTAAACATAAGTCAACAGTGTGATACTGTTTCAAAAAAAACCATGATTCTGGGATGCATTAACAGGAGTGTTGTGGGCAAGACATGAGAAATAATTCTTCCACTCTACTCTGTGCTGATTAGGCCTCAATTGGAGTATTATATCCAGTTCTGGGCACCACATTTCAAGAAAGATGTGGAGAAACTGGAGAAGGTCGAGAGAAGAGCAACAAAAATGATTAAAGATCTAAAAAACATGAGCTATGAGGGAAGACTGAAAGAACTGGGCTTGTTTCTTTTAGAAAAGAGAAGACTGAGAGGGGACGTGATAGCAGTTGTCAAGTATCTAAAAGGGTGTTACAAGGAGGAGGGAGAAAAATTGTACTCTTTGGCCATTGATGATAGGATAAGAAGCAATGGGCTTAACTGCAGCAAGGGAAGTATAGGTTGGACATTCGGAAAAACTTCTTAACTATCAGGGTGGTTAAACACTGGAATAAATTTTCTAGGGAAGTTGTGAAATCTCCATCACTGGAGATATTTAAGAGCAGTTTGGATAGACATCTGTCAAGGATGATCTAGATGGTGCTTGGTCCCGCTGTAAGGACAGGGGACTGGACTTAATGACCTCTCGAAGTCTCTTCCAGTTCTAGTATTCTATGAGCTTTTGTGAGCAAAACCCACTTCTTCAGATGAGCTTGAGTGGAGAAAAAAGGGGGACTATCAGAATTTATCACAGAAAAAGAAGGGAGAGGAAAAAATGTACCAGTCAATATACCAGTACTTGTTAGGTACATTTTTTCCTCTCCCTTCTTTTTTCTGTTATAAATTCTAATAGTCTTCCTTTTTTCTCCACTCAAGGTCATCTGAAGAAGTGAGTTTTGCTCACAAAGGCTCATGATATATTTTTGTTAGTCTCTGAGGTGCCAAAGGACTACTTGTTGTTTTTAAAGTTACAGACTAACACAGTTATCCCTCTGGGACTTTTTAAGAATGATCTTGTACCTGTAGCTCCTTAGACTGGCTTTTTCACCTCTGGAAAGAAGGTTTAATGTGCATTTTGCTTCAGCACTCCTAAGCTGGCTGAGTACAGTTCTGTTCCTCTCATGGCTGTGACTTCCAGTGGCAGAGTGTGTCATAATTGGCCCATTCCTGCTATTGACTACACTGTAAATCTTAGGCTCTTAAATTTGACTGAAAAATTATTTTAGGCATGAATCTAATTTAGTTGTATTGGAGTGATGAAGGTTTTTTGGCAAATGCCCTTTCTTGGATCCACGGGAGCAGGCACATGTTTCTAATGTTTTTGCCTGCTTTGCTGAAACTCAGAAAAAAACCTAAGGGCGGGGAACATAACAATGACATGAAATGTACTTGAAAAGTACATTTCACACAAACGAAGGATGAGCATGAAATACACTTTTGTTTTAGAACAATTTAACAGAAATGCTGCTTCTTTTTATAAAACTTCTCACTGGTCACAAGAGGAAAATATGAGTTCATGTGCTGTTCACAGGCCAGTACTACCAAAAAACTGGAGGCTCTTCAGCACTTGTTTCCATCAACACAACAAATATCACCCTTGGCAAGCAGATGATGATGGTCTCCGTTTACAGAAGAGGTCATCGAACATATGTTCCAGTTGCAACAGCAAGTGTCATCTATGTTGTGACAGGTGAGTCTTCTGTAATAAACCACAACTTGGCAGTATTTGTAGTGAAGATTTTTCATAAATGCAACTAAAGTGCTATCTGGGAGAGTGGGGAGGGATGTAAGAAGGGACTGGAACAACAGATGATTTTAACTCTCATATGAAATTTCTAGTAGATACCCAGGGCAAACTGCACAAGCAACAATAACCATAATGTGTTATTATAGGGTCTAGTAAATACCCTGAACACCTTAGCAGACTTGTTAAGAAATAGTTGCAAAATTTGGCCTTGAGTACAGATATTAACACTAAAAATATATAAGTAGGCATGGAAATGAATTATACGAATGATATTTATCCAGAAGCTTATTGAGAATACTGTTTATCTCTGTTACAGCATCTGAATTGATTTGTCCCAAATAAAATTTGGGATTAATGTCTACTTATGGTTCTTTTTCTGAAATATTTGAATAAGCAGCAGAAATCTGTGGTGCATGTAAACTAACTTATCTTTCATACAGAATCTGAATCTAAGCTGAAATTTATGGACATAATGCAAAATGGTTCTTTATTCTGTCTGTATTCCACATGCATCTGTAGTACTAAAATTCCAAAGGAAAGAAATTGGAGGGACTTTCTGACCCTTTCTCTGGATGAAATTCATCACTCGTCTCTGGATGAGACTGGCTAACCTATCCCAGGGATAAGTTCTATCCCTTCATCCCAGGTGTCTCTTAAATTTAAACTTAAAAAACAACAAATTGTCTGGTAGCACTTTATAGACTAACAAAACATGTAGATGGTATCATGAGCTTTTGTGGGCACAGCCCACTTCTTCAGATGACCGGTCAACTCCAGTCATCTGAAGAAGTGGGCTATGCCCACGAAAGCTCATGATACCATATACATGTTTTTTAGTCCATAAAGTGCTACCAGACCATTTGTTGTTTTTTTAAGTTTATCCTGTACAGACTAACTCGGCTACCCCCTGAAGCTTCTTAAATTTAAGTACCTCACCAACATCAACCTAAAAGCACCCACTGCAGCAGTTCAACCAAGCGATCATTTTTTCACCACTGGAACAGATAGTCTGATCCTTGCACACTGAATATGAAACTTGCTCACTAAACCTCATTCTCATTTAGACAGTTGAAGACAAAACAATGGCAAATGGGAAGAGTCTTATTCATGAAGGGCCACGTTCCAACACCCTTGCTCATGTTGAGTGGCATCTTTCACCACAGGTGGCCCCATTGAAGTCCACAGGAGTTTTGTCATTGACTCCAGTGGTTGCAGGATGATGTCAGATAATGTCCCCTAACCCAAATTCACTAACCCCTCCCCCCTTTAACGAATAGCATTTCAAGGTTTTTTTCTCCTCTTTTGTATTGATGGAAGGGGGAGGAAAGTACAATAGGTCCTTTAGAAACACAATTGATGTGATAAAGATGCTATTGAAAAGCAAAGGTTTTGTTTTCTCCATGCATCAGGTTGCGCTAACTGGCAGGTACTGTATATCACAATATTAATGGGACAGGAACCTCTAGATTACTATAAATATAGGGTCTTCGTTAGATGTACATGGCTCTCTCCCTGGTTGCTTTGTTTCATTTTATTATTAAAAAGCAAGTTAGAGAAGAAGAAACCCGTAATAAAGAAATGAAGCCTGACACTTAACATGATGCAGGCTTGTGTTTTACACTGTGATCTTTGCAGTCTGAGGGCTGTGAATCAGTCTGTTATTTGCATCTGTACATACCTGATTCACTTGCTTTAATTTCTTCTGCAGACAAGATTCCTTTATATGTAAACCTGTCCCAGAAGAATGACCGCAATGCCTCAGATTCTGTCTTCATCAAGGACTCACCTATTACATTTGATGTCAAGATCCATGATCCCAGCCACTATCTTAACAATTCTGCTATCTCCTACACATGGGGTTATGGAGATGGCAGTGGCATATTTATATCTAACAGCCCTATTTCAACTCACACTTACACTCTGCAGGGAAACTTCAGCCTGAATTTGACCGTCCAGGCTATTATACCTGTACCTTGTGGGCCAGCAACACCTACCCCACCGCTTCCTACCTCCCCAGGTAAGAGACTGTTAGTCAATAAATATATTAGGAAATAAACTAATAAAAATTACATACCTTTAAAAACTTTCCGATCATCAAAGTTAGGGCTACACAGCTTTTTAAACACAACACACACTTAAAAGTCTGAATCAATAACAGGATGAATATGTAGTCCAAAGTTACAGGTATAAAGGGATTTTCATTTATCTAATGTAACCCACACACCTACTGGGAGTACTTTACTATCCCATGTAGCAGCACTTAGCCCACTTACAGAGAAAGAGATGAGTATGAGCGAGAGCCACACTTGTAAGATTTTTGACTGTCAGTTTATCCAAGACATCACCCAGTGTTCAGTTACTGATTTATAATCTTATAACAGTTTTATATGCACAAAGTTTTGCCTCCAACTTTGACTGTTATAAAGCAGCGATTCCCAACCGCCAGGCCGCAGTCCACTGGCTGGCTGCTGGGCTGAAGCGGCTCTGGAGGCCGGGGCCGAAGGAGCTGCATGGTGGGTAGCAAGCTGCTACTCCAGTTGCTGGAGCCAGAGGAGCACCATAGCAGCTGGGGCTGGAGGAGCTGTGTGGCAGGCTGCAGCAGCTCCAGCGGCTGGGGCTAGGGCAGCTCTGTCCCAAAGAATACAGGTAGGATTGCCAGATGTCCGGTATTGACCCGGACAGTCCGGTATTTTCGCCTCCTGTCTGGTAAAAAAATTCAGAAAATACCGGACACCTAAAATGTCCGGTATTTTCTGTTTTATTTTCCCTGGTAGGAGGCGAAAATACCAGACATCTGGTAACCCTACGACACACTCAGCAACCGCCCCACCTCCCACCCCCTGTATAACTGGTTCCACAGGGGCTTGTCTTGTGGCTGGAACAGAAAAACAAAATGGTTGCTGGCAAAAAAGCCTCTTCTTAAAGGGGCCATGCTGATTTTTTATTTAAAAAACTTTTTTTTTTTTTTGCTTAATAACTGCTGTCGGGGTCCTTTTTTTTCCTCAACAACTTTGGTCTTCCCCCTTTTTTTCTCAACAGAATTTTTTTCCTGGCTCCTTTTGGGGGTGGCGTGGTTTGGTATTTTTGGTTAAACCATCTGGCAGCCCTACATCCAGGGAAGACAAGCTCTTGCCAGAATCAGGGCAGGCAGGCAGTGAAGACGTCACTGGAATTTTCCCCACATCCCTGTGAGTTAATTCATTCCAGTAAATCATCCAAAATAATTTGTAGCAAATATCAATTTTCTGTGTGAACTTCTCCCTGGCTACACAGAGTATATCTGCCGACAAGTCTCCCCAATTCTGATGATAGGAGACAAGAAAGCAGCTGGGGAATAAACAGGCTCTAGGGGTTAGGGCTGGCACTGGGGGCTCTAGAGGCCAGGGCTTTTGGCAATGGTAACATTTTATTTGCACACTCATTATTTGCATAATAAATATGCAAACATGCAAATAAAATGTTACGAGTCCACTAAAAGTTTGTGAATGGGTTTGCTGGTCCACGGTATAAAAAAGATTGGGAACCACTGTTATAAAGCTACTGGCATTGCAGTATAAAGTGGAGCTGGTCAGCACACGTCAAATTTTAAAAGGTCAACAGCATGTTTTCAAACAGATGATGACTCTCAAACAAAAAAAGGTCAACATTTTTCACAATTTCCCCCTTATATTTCAATTCAGTGTGGATTAATAGATAAGCATCTACTTTAAGAACAAAACTAAATCTGTAATTTTCACATTTATTCTGTTATTGATTTGAGATGCTTAAACAAGCATTTTTATCTGCCCATATTTTGCAGGTCTACCTTCCCTTGCTTAGAGACAGATGGGACTGTAAAACACTACAGTGGGACAACCGCAGCGCTGCAGCTGCGCCTCTGTAGCACTTCAGTGTAGACACTGCCTATGCAGATGGGAAGAAGTCTCCCCTCGACATAGGCAATGCACCTCCCCTAGGCTGTGTCTAGACTGTGGGGTTTTAAAAAACTTCACCTGCGTCTAGACTACAGCCGTTCTTTCGAAATTAAATCGAAAGAACGCGGCTTTTCTTTCGATGGCAGTACTCCTCATTTCACAAGGAATAACGCCTTTTCTCGAAAGTGCTCTTTCGAAAAAAGGTGCTATCTAATGCAAACTGTGCTTTTTCAAAAGAGAGCATCCAGACTGCCTGGGTGCTCTCTTTCGAAAAAGCAACTTGCTTTTTCAAAAGTACTGATTGTAGTCTAGATGCTCTTTTCGAAAGAAGCTTTTTCGAAAGTATCTTTCGAAAAAGCCTCTTTCGAGAGAGGCTTGAAGTCTAGACGTAGCCCTAGAGGCAGCAGTTAGGCTGACAGGAGAATTCTTCTGTTGATCTAGTGCTATCTACAAGGGGACTATGCTGCTAATGGGTGTGGATTTTTCCACATAGTTTAGCTGACCTAATTTTTTAGTGTAGATCAGATTGTTGTACGTGGGTATTTTTAGTGAGAGGAACCAAATATGCAGGCCTGCTGATGGCAGGGAAAAGGGGGACAAAGCCGGCAATTGCCCATGGGCCCAGGTGCTTTAAAAGGGTTTGGGAGCCCCCAGATGCTCCTGTTGCTGCTGTCACTGCAGCACGGCTAAGGCAGTCTTCCTGCCCATTCTCACTGCCAGCCACTTCTGGGAGCAGTGTGCAGCATGGCACATCACTGCAGCTCCTGGTAGGGGGGTCTCCACATGCTTCCCCTACCCTGAGCGCCAATGCCGCAGCTCCTATTGGCCAGGAACTGTGGCCAGTTGGATCTGTGGGGGTTCTGTGGGCAGTGGTGTGCAGAGCCCTGCTGGTCCCCTGTCTAGTAATCACTGCCTGAGTGGTGTGCCGAGATAAGCACCCCCTCCAGCACCCCAGCCTCCTGCTCCAGCACAGAGCCTGCACCTTCTTCCAGAGCCCACACCCTCTCCTGCACCCAAACTCCCTCCTAGAGTCCAAGCCTGCACCCTCTCCCATACCTCAACCTCCTGCCCCAGCCTGGTGAAAGTGAGTGAGGTAGGGGAGAGCGAGCAATGGAGGGACAGGGGATGGAGTGAGCAGGGCTGGGGCCTCAGAGATGCAAGGATCTTTGGGTTTGCATGATTACACCAGGCAAGCATGAGGAAGCCCTGGCTATGCCATCTAGGGTTGCCAGATGGTTGAAACAAAAATACCGAACACCTCCTACCCCCAGCCCCCCCCAAAAACACCAGGAAAAAATTCTGTTGAAGGAAAAAAAGGGGGGGGGGGAGAGACCAAAGTTGTTGAGCAAAAAAAAAATCATTAGAGCATTGTTTCCCCCTGGTCGGCAGCCATTTTGTACCAGCAGCCTTGCGGAACCAGGGTAAGCATGGGGGCTAGGGTCGGGGGGTTGGGGTGGTGGGAGCCAGGAGGAGCGCTCAGGAGGGGGAGGCCGGGTGCTGAGTGTTTGTAGGGTTGCCAGGTGCCTGGCATTTTCACCTCCTGGCCAGGGAAAGAATCAGAAAATACTGGACGTTTTAGGTGTCCAGTATTCTCTGAGGGTATGTCTACACTATCACCCTAGTTCGAACTAGGGTGGTAATGTAGGCAACCGGAGTTGCAAATGAAGCCCGGGATTTGAATTTCCCGGGCTTCATTTGCATATTGCCGGGCACCGCCATTTTTAAATGTCCGCTAGTGCGGACTCCATGTCGCGCGACTACACGCGGCACGGACTAGGTAGTTCGGATTAGGCTTCCAAGGATTAGGCTTCCGAGGAGTAACGGTAGTTCAGAATAGGAAGCCTAGTCTGAACTACCTAGTCCGTGCCGCGTGTAGCCGCACGGCACGGAGTCCGCACTAGCGGACATTTAAAAATGGCGGCGCCCGGCAATATGCAAATGAAGCCCGGGAAATTCAAATCCCGGGCTTCATTTGCAACTCCAGTTGCCTACATTACCACCCTAGCTCGAACTAGGGTGGTAGTGCAGACATACCCTGAATGTTTTTACCGGCCAGGAGGCAAAAATAACGAACTGTCTGGGTGAATACCGGACACCTGGCAACCCTAACCCAGCAAAGTGGGCTCCAGCAGCACAGCTGGCAGCTTGCTAGACACCAACCACGGCAGGTGCAGCATTGCCCAAATGTCAAGGGGAACATGTCCACACGGGCGCAGTTTGTGTGTGCGTGGGGCCACTGGCTGCTCTGCCCAAGGGCCTGGAATTGCTGCTGGATGGCCTACAAATGTGTGTGAGTCACACAAACTAATGCAGCACTGTGCCAGAATGAGCCTTAATACCAAATCAAAGGTAATTATACTGCTGTTGTATTTTTGGCGCTCACATTTATCACAATGATCTTTTTACAGGGGCAACAACTCAAAACTCAACCAGTAGTGAAAACAAAACTGAGTGGACCACTCCTGCTTGTAAGTTTATATCTCTTCCTGGGTAGACTGTTAAGAAACATTTTTCTACTAATAATTCTCCATTATTTTTACAGCTTGATTCACAATGTCAGGAGCTCGTTTGCTCCTACTAACTTCACACAGTTTCCTCACAGCACCAGTTTGAGGAAGGGTCTGCAGCCTGTTGCTTTGTCTGCATGCTCAGCTTGTTCCCCTTTCCTTCTGACCGCCCCCCCTTAAGACACAGAGCGCTGTCCTCCCTTTCCAGTTGGGACATCAGTGGCAAACCCCCAGCATCGAGTCACAACATCCAATCCCCGTTTCCTTAAATAAAAATTTGGTTGGCACAGAACAGCGGCAAGTGTGGAGAGGATGGGGGCAGGGTGAAAAAAAAAAGTACAGACCAAATAGTGCACGCAGAATGTCTGGTCTAGCTGGGTGGCACTCACCAAAGAGGGAAGGGGGCAAAGAGGTCTTCATACCACTTTTGTGGCTCCTTAATCTGGGGGCTGGTCCTCAGTTCCTCTTATATAAGCCTCCCCAGTTGCCCTTGGCCTGAAGATGCTGTTCTGTCAGCCATATCCAGAACAGATGACTCTTAAGTCATGCCTCCCCTCTGACATATTCCTTATGTTAGTAGCTAGGAGAGAAGTGGCTTAGTGCCTTTATGTCAGTGATGGGCAACCTATGTCCCAAGGGCCACGTTTGGCCCATTGGGGTTCTATATGTTTACCCTTGCCCATGCACAAGATTGCCAGAAGTCTGCTGGTTTTTGTCTACGTAGTTTTCCTTCTACTGGTATTACAAAAACACATGCATGTAAAGCAAGAGCATGTGAAATGAGGCACGGGCTGCTTGCACATAACGTTGTGAGAGGCATGTGCTCCCTCTGAATCCAAACAAAATGCTGCTGTGGTTCCATCAACACACCCTGCAAATTGTAGGTATGTAAGCACAGTTAGCATGATTACAACAATCTTGCAGCCCACTGAAATGAAGGAGGGCCACTCATGCAGCCCACTCACTAGCCTTGGTTGCCCATCACTGCTCTGTGCTGGCTCTATATCACTTAGAGCAGTGGTCTCCAATCTTTTTAAGCACGAGATCACTTTTTGAATTTAAGTGCAACCCAAGATCTACCTGAAACCCAAATACCCTGTCCCCGCCTCCTTTGTGCCCCTTTTCCAAGGTTCACCCCTGATCACTCCATCCTCCCTTCCTCCCTATCTTCCCTTACTTTCACCAGGTTGGGGAAGAGGGTTGGGGTGCAGGCTCTGGTCTTGGGCTAAGGGATTTGGAGTGCAAGAGGGGTTCTGAGCTGAGCTTGGGGCAGGCAGTTGGGGTACTAGAGGGTTCTAGGTACAGGCTTGAGGAGGGTGTTTGGATGCAGGGGTGCCCGGCACTAGGGCAGATGCATGGAGTGCAGGAGGGGGTTCATGACTGTGGTATGATTTCAGGATGTAGGCTGCAGCTTGGAACTGCTTACCTCAGGTGGCTCCTAGGGCTCACCCCTGCCCTGGCCCTGCACCACTCCCCAAAGCAGCCAGCAGACTCCCTCCATCCCAAGCCCTGTTGTTTCCCCTCTCTGTTCTGCGGGGATAGGATACAGGGTGGGAGGGGGGCACCTTGACATCAGCACCCCTCTTCTCCCTCCCCTGCCCTGCACAGCAAGCAGGAGGCTCCCAGGGGTGGGTGGAGGCAGCTCCAAAGCAAAAGGCAGGAGATGCGCAGCAGTAGGGGTGGAGGCAGCTGAAGTGCTGCACTTGATAGACTCTTGGCCAAACCAGTCAAGATCAGAGGCTCCAAAATCTACCAGTAGATCCCAATCTACTGGTTGGTGACCACTGACTTAGAAGGAGTCGCCCTCTATAAAAGGGACTCTCTAGGGGGCTTTTTAATGCAGCTTTTGGGGTCCCTTTTAACCATCAGAACAGTGAAAAGAGGTTGTAGCAGTGATTCTAGCCTACTACTGGCTTGTTTGGATTTGAATAAAAATAAAGAAATGCTTATTGAAAGCTTACTAGTTAGGCTTATTTAGTATTCTTTAGCTAAACTAATCACTGTGCTGAGTAGAACTGCTAAAGCACTAAACTTAGTTTCCCCATATGAGGAAACTACTAAACTTAAGCACTAAACTTAGTTTCCCCATATAGTTACCCCATACAGTTAGTGCTGACAATGTGCACATTGACTGTTTTCAACACCTCTTGGAAGAGAATGGTGCATTGCCATGCAAATGGAGATAGCCCCACTTTCTGCCTAACTGATACCAAATATCCCTGAATGACCCATGTAATAACTTAGGGCTCAGTCCATCCCCCACTGAAGTCAGTGGGAGTCTTTCAGTTGATTCTGATGGGTGGACCAGGGCTTTGATGAACACAACTTTGTGAACTCAAACCAGTGGATGAACTTCACATCACAGAGCAAAGCACACTTGTATATACAAATACCCAAACAGCATAAACACTATGGCTGTGTCTAGACTGGCAAGTTTTTCCGCAAAATCATCTGCTTTTGCGGAAAAACTTGCCAGCTGTCTACACTGGCCGCTTGAATTTCCGCAAAAGCACTGATGATCTCATGTAAGATTGTCAGTGCTTTTGCGGAAATATTATGCTGCTCCCGTTCGAACAAAGGTCTTTTTCCGAAAAACTTTTGCACAAAAGGGCCAGTGTAGACAGCAGAGAGTTGTTTTCTGCAAAAAAGCCCCGATCGCGAAAATGGCGATTGGGGCTTTTTTGAGGAAAAGCACGTCTAGATTGGCCATGGAAGCTTTTCCGCAAAAAGTGCTTTTGCGGAAAAGCGTCCTGCCAATCTAGACGCTCTTTTCCGAAAATGCTTTTAACGGAAAACTTTTCCGTTAAAAGCATTTCCAGAAAATCATGCCAGTGTAGACGTAGCCTATGAGCATAAAATGACACATCTCACGGACAAGTACAATGTAAAACCTATATTGTATGCAACAAGAAACAGACAAAGACAATGGAAGGTTTTTTTTATATATGTCACAATATATCTGGAACAGGTCTGATAACATAGAGTGCGTCTAGACTACATGGCTCCATCAATGGAGCCATGTAAAGTAGTTTACTTGGCATAGTCAAAGAAGCAGGGATTTAAATAATCCCCACTTCGTTAAAATAAAAAAGGCCACCACGCTGTGCTGACGATCAGCTGATCCGACACAGCACGGTAATCTAGACGCTGCGTGGTTGACAAAGGAAACCTATGTCAACTGCTCCGGTAAACCTCGTTTCACGAGGCATACTGTCACTAGACTACCGCACTGTGTCAGATCAGCTGATCGTTGGCACAGCGTGGTGGCCATTTTTATATTAATTAAACGGGGATTATTTAAATCCCCGCTTCTTTGACTATGCCGAGTAAACTACTTTACATGGCTCCATCGACGGAGCCATGTAGTCTAGACGTACCCATAGTGAAAGTTCCTGCAGGGGAGCTGGAATAGACATGATTAACAGTAGCAGCAGTTCAAAAAAAGAAGAAAAGACAAAAGAAAAGAGTGGCTAATTCATTCTATGTAGAAGGCTGAATTCCATATTTAATCGCCTGTGAGCTGAGACAAATTCCTTTTCCCATCTCATGTATGCTACTTCTGCATCTCCTACCAGCCTAGGGATTTGAAATCCAAATACCTCCTCTTGCCCAGCTCTGCAGAACACTGGAGCAAGCAGATTTTCTTTCAGTTTAGCAGAGATCTCTTTGAGATAAACTGCATCACTTATTTACTCACTGTGCATTTAGCAGAAGGGCAAAACCCTATTTTTTTAATCATTTCACTTCCTTTTGTTGGTGGGGTGAAATAAAGTAATCCACTTAAATTTTGCCTCCATAACATACATTGTGCAAAATATTTTCTAAGCAGCGTAACTAGCAATATCTTTCTTTCCCCCATTCAATCCAACAGTAACTACTAAACCACCCTCTAATCTGGACTCTCCCACCAGTGCTGGAGTAATGGAATACATTCCCAATGCAGGCTGCAATATTTACAGATATGGACATTATAAAACGACTATCTCCATTGTAGGTAAGTGCCTAAACCAAAAAAGACAATAGGAAAATCAGTTGATATGGTACTGAATGCATAGGGACTGCTTTCTTTGTTCAGTTTCCATGCTATCTATTGTGTTAACACCACAAGAAGAAACAATAAGGACCTATTCTACCAGTTGACATAGTTTGATTTTTTACAATCTGGTCTACCTACTTGTTAAACTCAAAAGAAATGACCAGTGGAGGATTTGAGCGAGTTTGTCACAAATTAGAAAGGAGGGCAACAATCCAGTATAAAGTGCAGGATTATGTGTATTATAACGTCTTAAAATTTCCAACAACTTTTGAAGGGGTAGGCTGGAGCATAGTAAAGAGACCAGACCTGAGCTGATCATTAACAAATCGCTTATTGAGTTTTAAATGTGTAGAGTTCAGACCCAGTCAGGATAATTCAAATATAGACCTATGATTCTAAGTGGACTGTTTTAGTTGTACAGGTTGGACCTCTGTAATCTGGAACTCCCTGGTCCAGCAACATCTGTCAGCCGGAAGGACCACAGGTGTTCCAGGAACAGAGAGTCCTGGTGGAGGGCTGGTGGCTGGGTTCCCCTCAGCTGGTCTGCCTGGCACATCGCAACTGGGCAGTAACGCACAACGCAGCAGGGCCAGGAGTCCAGCGTGCCACAGCAGGGCTGCCCAGTGGGGCTAGGAGCTCAGCACACCACAGCAGGGCTGCCGAGAGGGGCCAGGAGCCTGGCGCACAGGGAGCTGGACTGCCCAGCATAGCAGAGAAGGAGGTGGGGGAACCGGCAAGGCAGCAAGGCTGGTGGCAAGGGGGAACCGGGAAGGAGGCTGGTGGCTGGTCCAGGGCTGAGCGAGGCCAGTAGCAGGGGAGCCAAATATGACCTCCCCTGGTCCGACAAAATCCCTCAACCAGGACCAGTCAGGTCCCACGGGTACCGGACCAGGGAGGTCCAACCTGTGTCATGTCATTGACTAAGTAACCTAACTGGTTGATGGGGCTCTTTCCTCCCTTAGAGGGAATCCTTCAGGTGAACATTATTCAGATGACAAATGTCCAGGTGACAGTGGCTCAAGGTGAAAACTCCCTGATTGATTTTGTTGTTACGTGCCAAGGGAGGTAAGTGTATTCACTAATTTCCCTTTTTTAAAAATTAGGTACTTGTACGTAACTAGAATGCTATCCACATTCATATGCAGCTGCATGAACAATAACTGGTAACTGCTGGGTTGACTGAAATTAAAATAATGTAAGTATCATTTGTGAGTTTTAGATCAAAAGAAATTGTTGCCAGGTTCTTTGGCATCAGACCCAAATGACATGCCTAAGCAAAAACTAGTAGAACTAGTTGGTGGACAGAAGCAATTCGCTGTTCTCCAGGCAAAGATGGAGGACTTCAGCACTCACGCTAAAAGGAGAAGTGGCTTGCTCAAACAGGGAGGAAGTTTCCTAGCCAAAAGTTTTTTGACATTTGGAATAAAAACTTGTATCAAGGGAATTCCCTAACTGCGAAGAGCATTTCATTAATACTCTTTGCCACTGGAAAGGATCTGAGGAGACTGAGAGGTGCTGATGAGTCTTGGCAACATAACTGGGAAATAATCGCTTTGAAAGTAATCCTAAAACTAGCAAGACATTCCTGCCACATGTACTAGCACATTTAAGAATCTCCAAAGGATTTACATTGTATGCCTGGTGACCAGAAATGAATAGATTTTTATCAACTTAGGGGGCTGGTGCTTCTGTGCTTTGACAAATGAGTGTAATTGCTGGTACTGTTATATCAGCTAAGTCTGAATGACGCCAAACATAGTTCTGCAATGATGTATACTTGCAGAAGTGAAGTGGGGAAAATGCAAAGGCCTCTGTAGTCAGAAAATGGTGAGGGATATGCCAAACAGGTAATTTAATGGTGAGGGATATGCTGAACAGCTAATTTAATGGAAGAGTAAGGCTATGGGGCCAGTTTTATATTGGTCTAACACAGAGGTTCTCAAACTGTGGGTCAGGACTTCTAAGCGGTTTGTGATTTTGTTTTAATGGGGTCAGCAGGGCTGGCTTAGACTTGCTGGGGTCCAGGGCTGAAACCTGTGCCCCACCTTCAGGGGTTGAAGCTGAAGCCATTAGGCTTCAGCTTTGGTCCCACATGGCAGGGATGATGGGACTTGAGCTTCCCCCTTCCCCAGGGAGTCAGGCCTCAGGCTTCAGTCCCCCCACCTGCAGTCATGTCAGAAAGGGGTGCAGGGAAGTCTGAGGTTTAACATCACTGATTGCAGCAGAGTTGCACCAGCATAAAAACAGGTCTCACAGAAGAGAGACTTAGGCCCAATGAATCTATGAATTGAATCAGTAATGATATTCCTTCAGAGGCCCTACAATGCAGGGGGAGTAAATGGGGCAGTTGCCTCTGGGGCTTGGCAATTCAAAAGGGCCCAGGGCTCCTGGCCACCGCTGCCACTACTAAGGATGTAAACAAGTAGTCGACTAGTCAACTACCCAATAAGCAGGAGCTTATCAGATAGCAGCACTATCAACTACTCGCTACCCCCCCCCCCCCCCCCCCCGCTGCTCTGGGTTTTTATAGGGACCCGGGACCAGGGATTCAGCCAGCATTCTCTCATGCCGGCTTTCCTGTCCCTTTAAAAATGCAGAGGGGCAGCAGTAGGTTGTGCTGAGATCTGGTATGACCTGTGAGTGAGCACTGAAACTGCCCTTCCTTATCGACTAATTGAGTAGTCGGTGGAAATTCCATCGACTACTCTTTTAGCCAATTAACCACTGCTTAACATCCCTAGCTACTACTGCAGGAGCAGCGGCAGTGGCTGGAGCCCCAGGCCCTTTAAATCGTCAACAGAATGCTATGCAGCACACTCCAGGCAGCACTAAAGGCTGGAGGGGAGAGGGGCCATGCCATGACATGCTCCAAACAGACATCTTGTGCCTGAGGCCCCATCCCTTCCAGGAGCACAGAGCCAGGGCTCCCTCCTACTTTTCCCAGGGGCCCAGCAAGTCTGTTGGCCTCCTTGTTCATTCATTTTCTCTCTCACACTTGCCCCAGTCTTCCTACAGATGCCTGTACAATAGTCTCTGACCCCACATGCCAGGAGTCCCTCGGTGTGGTATGTAACCCTGTTGAAGTAACGGATCAGTGCTTACTGACCATAAGAAGAGCCTTCAATGAGCCTGGAACCTACTGTGTAAACATTACCCTGGGTGATGACACCAGCCAAGCCCTCACAAGTGCCCTTATATCTGTAAATGGAGGTGAGTCCAAATGGAACCGATACTGAAGATCCATGAATAGCTTCTCTTCCTAGCTCTTTCATGGGGATATGGGGTGGGGCGGTTCTTATTAATTATTTGCATGATACTGCTGAGAGACCTCAACTGAGATTGGGCCCCGCCGAATGAGACACTGCACGAACACACAGTAAGAGAGAATCCCTGCCCCCAGAGAGTTTCTAATCTAAATAGAAAAAAGAGAGACAAAGAGCGTGAAAAGCAATCAGAGGCACAGACAGAAAAAGTGATTTACCTACGGTTACCTGGTAAAATCAGGATTAGAACTCAATCTAAGGTATTCATATATCTTACAGTCTTTCCTGTGTTTCTCCTCACAATGACCCTGGAAGGTCGAACATTGCCATTATCCCCATTTTACAGATAGGGAAGCTGAGACAGAGAGGCTACGTTACCCAACATGACACAGGGAAATCTGGGCTGGAGCAGGAAATTGTAGCCTGGTCTCCAAGTCCTAGGTTAGTGTCCCAGCCACTAGGCCGCACTGCCTCCCCAGTGATTTCAATATTGTGGGCCAATTTATGTAATCTGAGGAAGTAGCCCTTGGTGTTTGTTCACAACACTGTTCTCAGCAGATATTATTTACTGTGGACTTGATGTGGTGAGACACTGCAGCTGAGGGCTCTCTGGCCCAGATTTTAAGAGGTATTTAGGTGCATATAGATGCAGATAGGTTCCTAGGTGCTTGTAAAAGTCCTAGTAGGTGCTTAACTCCTGTTAATTTAAATAGGAGTGAGGGGCATGGGCATTTCTGAAAGCCTTACTAGGTGCCTATCTGCGTCTTTAGATACCTAAATACTTTTGAAAATCCGGCCCCTGGTGCTTTGTAGGATTGTGCCCTCTCAAAATTGGAGTGCTGTATATCACAGCTAAGTTTACATGTATTTAAATTAGTGTTAGAAAGGATGCAGTTCCACAATATATACATACTCTTTGGATGTGTAGTATAGTACTTTCCAAAACAGTCTAAAGCAGGGGTGGACAATAATTTTTGACAGGGAGCCACTCCTAGAATTTGGAAAGTGGTCAAGGACCACACTCTTCCAGGATATTAATGGAGAAGGTGCAGGGTCTGGGATTAGGGTTGCCAGATGGTTTCAGAAAAAATACTGAACAACAACTACTAAACCATGCCAGGAAAAAGTTTGTTGAACAAAGGGGGGGAAAAAAAGTGTTCCCCGAGAGTTGTTAAGCAAAAAAAAAAAAAAAATCACTGTGGCCAGTTTAAAAACCACATGGGAGGCTTTTTGGCCCTAACAAGCTGTCAGCAACTGCCTGCCATCTTGCCT
Source organism: Pelodiscus sinensis (assembly GCF_052426305.1). Lineage (NCBI taxonomy): Eukaryota > Metazoa > Chordata > Testudines > Trionychidae > Pelodiscus > Pelodiscus sinensis. The sequence goes on along the minus strand of NC_143053.1, from coordinate 201,786,099 downwards.
CTCTGCATTGGGCTGCACAGCTCCCCTGCAGAACCCGGTAAAGCACTAGGGTTGCCAGGCTACCTCCGCATTGAGCCAGACAGCCCCGGATTTTCACCTCCTGACCGGGAAAAAAATCAGAAAGTATTTTCTGAACATTTTTACCACACAGGAGGCGAAAATACCTAACTGTCCGGTTCAATACCACACACCTGGCAACCCTATTTGGGATGCAGGTTGGGTGCAGAAGGGAGCTTGGGATAAGGAGGCAGTTGCGATCTGGGGCACTGGACTAGGGTGCAGGGATTTGGTTTGTGAGCTAGGGCCAGAGGAGACTGTGATTTGGAGCAGGAGATGGGGTGCCAGATCTGGGAGGGGATATGGGTACAGGATGGTGGCAGATGATTTGGGTATGTGTGGTGGGGGGCAGAGGGTTGGGGAAGGGTGGGACTGGGGTGCCAGAGGTAGGTTCTGCCAAGAGACTTACCAGCCAGTGCTGTCCCTGAATCAGCCTTCCTGCCTGCCCCACCCTGTACAGGCTGCAGCCATGTGCTCTGGTGGCTGCCTGTTATTGAAACAGGCAGCTTCCATTGGCCAGTTTGTGGCCAGAAACCGGCCAATGGGATTGTGCGGGGGGTGGGAGCCGCTCCTAAAGCTTTCTCCCCTCTCCTCTGGATTCACAGTTTAAAAAAAAACAAAAAACAAAAACAAAAAACGCCCCTCCGCCGTGTTTCAGAGTGGTGTGTGGGTGGCGCGAGGCAAGAGGGGAGCCTGTCCGGGGCTCCCTGCAGTGTCCATGGGTCAGATCCGGTGGCTTGGTGGGCCAAATCCGGCCCACAGGCCAAATTTTGCCCAGATCTGGTCTAAAGGTACACATAATTAACACAGGAACGTATATACGCACCATCTCAACAAGGACAACCATGTAAACTAGCTTTACTGTCAAGCTTATGCTGATATTTATACAGTTCTAACAAACTGAAAGATGATGTGATTTGCATATTTTATGTCAACTGTTAACACTAATTTAAGATCTTGTTTTGCATATTTACATAGCAATTATTAGCGTTGCCAGATGGTTTCAACAAAAATACTGGACACACTTGACATTACATTATAATCTACATTACATCTTATTTAGAAAATACTGGACATTTGTATTTTCTCATTTATATTTCCTCAATTTGTTTCCCGAACACAAAGCTCAAATACTGGACTGTCCGGTTTAACACCGGACACCTGGCAGCCCTAGCAATTATGGATTAATAAATTAGATTCAAATCAATGTTTATCTCTTGTTTACTCAACTATATAAACATAATTGTGAATATGATAAGCAAGAGCATGACTCAGCAGCAGTGAATTCACCACATATATTCAAGTGCAGTTTCTGGACCGGAGAATCAAGATGCTTAATATAGATCATAAAAATAGCATGAAACACTATTTATTTATTCAGTGTCTCCTGTGGCCGGATCTGCTGGGATTAGGACTGGATCCAAGTGCAATGAGCTCTGAATTTATGGCCACTGTGAGTGGTAGTCGTTAGCTCGCAAAGCGACAGAGGGAATCACAGGCTGAGTCAAGAGTTAATGCCCCACACTGCCATTATTGCAACCCCTTGAAAGGGCATCACATCCCCATCACCAACCACTCCATCTACAGACGCTCAGTCCTCTCAGGATGAAGTACTGTCCAGCCCTAGGTCACAGAAGGGAATCGCTAGAACACATGGTTAGGGCAAATGAAAAGATACCAGCAAAATTCTATCCTTTCTCCTCCCTCAAACTCCACTCCTCAACGACATATTAATTCACATTCTCTGGGTTTATAAAAAGATTAAGTACATTGTACTCTACATTGTACGTGTATCATAATAACAAATAGCAAAGTAACCCCAAACCTTGTGGGATGACACACAGCCCTCTAATTCCTTTTCCCGCTGTAAAGTTATTTGCATGTTGCAGTCAGCAAATAATATATTTCATATGGAAGCATACAAGGCTCCACTCTCTTCATTTTTACTGTTAGTTTAACACCATTGGCATCAAAGATTAATTGGATTCTATGGTCTATGAATGTTGCTGAACCCTATTGTTTAGCATAAAGGGAGTGTTCAATATACTGCACCTTCCATAGTCACACAGCAGAAAGAATGCTAGAAAATTTTATTTCACCGTATAAAACATGAGGCTGATATTTTAAACAAACTTGTTCTTTAAGCTCCAGGGTCATCTTCAAGGACAGTGGAAGGTTTCTTGATTGCCTCAGGTTTCTTGGTGATGTTTGTCGTCGTTGTGACTCTCCTTTTTTACAGGTAAGTTGCTAGGTCCAGCAGTTAAGAAGTAGATCATGGAGCTGACACAAAACGATTCCACAAATATTCAAAGGCATAAAAAAATTGAATTTGTTTTGGCGAGGTTTGCGTCCTTTTGGGGTTTGCTTTCCACAAATATTTCAGCAAACGAGTTTGCTGGCTAGAATGCTCATAAAGTCAGCACATGGGGAGTGATTATGAAAGAATATAATAGAAAAACAAATTTTGAATTCATCAGCACAAGTAGTCATACTGGAAACATGAGTTTAAAAATTGTACTCATCCAATCAGAGAACAGAAATAATACCAGGTGACTTATGTGTCTAATCAAAGCTAACCAACACAGCTTAAGTTTTAGGTTTAGAATACTGAGTCATTACAAAATGTGTATGAATGATCTGCAGGAAAAGACCTATTCGTCAACATTGTTAATCAAATAACTTTTAAAATAATAAATACATTTGAAAATATAGTAATGCCCTTGCAGGCCATTCACAAACAGAAACATTTATATTGGAGTAGCAGACATTAACCTGTCAAGATCCCATTGTGCTAGGCATTGTACAAACATATAGGGAATGTCTACACAACAAAGTTATTTCAAAATAACAGCCGTTGTTTTGAAATAACTTTACTAGCGTCTACACAGCCAAACCGCTATTTCAAAATTAATTTGAAATAGCGGAGCGCTTATTTCAAATTTGGTAAACCTCATTCCATGAGGAATAACTCCAAATTCGAAATAGCTATTTCGAAATAATACTGTGTAGACACACATCAAAATAGGGGGCCTCCAGCCTTCCCAGCATGCCCTGGTGGCCACTCCAGCCTCAACCAAGAACACTCCTCTCCTTCCCCCCTCCCCGGAGCCCTTAAAGGGGTTGACTCTGGCCACAGTGCCTGTGCCAGCTCCAAGCCTGCCAGCCCAGAGCCAGCAGTCACTGCCCCTGACCCAGTGGCCCCAATACATGAGCCAGCAAGCCACTGGCAGCCAGCCCTCCACCGCTCCCCAGGAGCAGTCTGCCAGCTCCCAGGAGCCTGCCAGGGCCTGGAGAAGGCGGATGCCTTCCTGGTCCAGGGTGGAGATCATGGACCTTATTCAGGTTTGGGGGGGATGCCCCCAACATACATGATCTCCACACTAGACGGAGGAACGTGGCTGTCTATGGCAGGATAGCTGCCAGCCTGGCCACCAAAGGCCACATGCGAACCCAGAGCAGGTTTGCATGAAAATCAAGTTGGTCTGGCAAGACTCACCTTCCCCACCAACACTAAGCCCTGAGCTTCCCCTCCTCCTTCTTCCCCTTGCTTCTCCATTCCAGCTCCCTCCTCCCAGATTTCCCCCTCCCCTCTCCCACCTCCTTTCCCCCAGTTTCACCAGAGTTTCATCCCCCCCCAGTTTTGTTAAATAAAGAGAGTTTGTGTTCATGAAAATACATGTATTTTATTTTACATCAGGAAGGGGGGTTAGGGAGGGGTAAGTGGAAGGACGTGAGGGAGGAATGAGGCACAAGCCCCCAGTGGGGCAGACCAGGGAGGCTCTTAGTGCTCCTCAGGGTGGAAGCTCTCCCGCAGGGCCTCCTGGATACTGACAGCCCCCCGATGGACCTCCCTTATGGCAACCTGCAGAAAGTGCAGCCAGGCTTGCAGTAACGCGTCCACGAGAAGCATCAGAGTGCCCAGGGCAGCTGTGGCTCCATGTTGCAGAGTGCTGTGGTGTCCCGAGTGAGGGCAACCAGAGCATGCAGACACAAAATGCTTTGCTGGCCCTCATCGAGGTAGGCAGGCAAGCAGGGAAAGCTGAGAACCGGCTGTCTGGGAGGGTCCCTTTAAACACAGGCCTCAGATAGCCTCAGGCAGCAGCCACACAAAGTAACTCCTGACCTGGTGCCCTGCCAGACCTGGTTCCAGCCGGCCTTAAGTGTGATTCAGCGTCCACTCAGTGTGGACACGCTATTTCAAAATAGCAAAACGCTATTTCGAAATGCATTTTGTGTGTAGACGTGTTATTTCGAAATAACTTATTTCGAATTAACTATTTCAAAATAAGATATTTCTAAATAATGCTGTAGTGTAGACATACCCATAGTGAATGACATTCCATGTCCCAAGGAGCTTACAGTAAAAAAAGAGGCTAAATTCATCCTCTCCATAATTTGCATAGTTCTGGCTAAGAGTATTCAAAAAAAGAGCTAGATAGATTCATGGAGTTTAGGTCCATCAATGGCTATTAGCCAGGATGAGCAGGGATGCTGCTCCTAGCCTCTGTTTGTCAGAAGATGGGAATGGGCTACTGGGATAACATTTGATTACCTGTTCTATTCATTCCTTCTGGGATACCTGGTGCTGGCCACTGTTCACAGACAGGATACTGGGCTAGATGGACTTTTGGTCTGACCCAGTATGGCCGTTCTTATGCTAGTATTCCCACTCTTTCTAATTCCCATTGTTCTTCAGGCTTACATTTTATTATCATCTGTCTGCATTTGCCCTTCCCTTATCACACTGTTCATATTCTTTTTCATTCCCTGTGAGAGCAGAACCCTGATACCAGTAAATATGACTAGGTTTAAACATGGTTGTTACTAGCAGGTTTCTAGTCCAGTTTCTTTGATCCTATGTGAACAGGGATTTGTTTATCTGGGCACTCTATTAGAAGCAGATTATATAGCTACCACAAGAGTAGTATAAGTGCCCTAAATGTGGTGAGGTCCCATAGACACCCAAACTGTGGACATGGCCCTAATGCCGCATTTCCCCCACAAGATCCCACCCTTGCACCACCCCTCCTCCCTAAGTCCCCGGCTCCCACCTCACCCATTCCTCTACAGCCCTGCCTTCACACTGCCCCTTCCCAGAGGCCTCCCCTAATGTGCCACCTCTCCCTCCAAGACTCCACCCCCCACTCACTACTCTCCAGCCCTGTCCTCCCATTGCTCACCATTGCTGTTGATAAAAAGTGGGAGGGCACAGCCCTCCTACTTTTAAAAGTGGAGGGGCCATTGCTGCTTGGCCCTTCTCTGTTCCAATGCCCCCGAACTGAATTCAGAGGAAGGGTATACAGGTTGGATGTTGCTGGTCTGGCTCACTCAGGACCTGAACCCAGAACTTAGCTAGATCAGAGGAGGGCAATGCCAGTCCCTCTGCTGCTGGCCTCCAGCCTCCAGCTGCTGAGCTTCAGCCCTGACTGCTGGCTCCCTGCCCCCAGCCCCAGCTCTCCACTCCCTGCTGCCAGTCCTATCTGGGTTTCACTCTGCCACTGAGATCCCTGGCTGGAAGCTGTTCTTTCACATACAGGGTATACAGTTTTGCTCAATGGCTTCCAGAACCCCCACTATAAAAACTGTTCCAGTATTACTCTCCCAGAATGCAGTGTGGTAAGACAGGGTGTACAGTAACTTTCCCTTTCCAGTAAAACATAGACCTGAGTTCATAACAACTCAAAATCCTCTCTGGAATGCTATTATTTTCCTTAATAACCTCTCTAGACCTAGCAGCTCTACAAGGTCATTCAGAATTAGTCACTACTGCCTGTCATGGGAGAGGATGGAGGAGGACATGACATCATAAGTGCCAACTTCCCCTAGTGCACCCCCCAACACCTCAGGTCCTGACACCACTCCACCTCTTCCCGCAAGCTGCACCCTTACCCCTTCCCTCTCCTCCCAAGTCCCTGCCATGCCTCTTACTGCTCCTGCCCCACCCTAACCTCTTCTACATCTCTTTCCAGGTCCTCCCTCAAGCATGCCCATCCCAGCTCCTCCCCTTCTCTCCCAGAGCCTTCTGAACAGCTGTTTTGCAGCAGGCAGGAGGCACTGGGATGGAGGGGAAGGAGATGATCAGCGGGGCTGCTATCAGGCAAGAGGCACTCACAGGGAGAGGACAGAGATGGGATTACCTGCAGCTAATTTTTCTTAGTGGGTATGTCTAGACTACAGGGTTTTGTCGACAGAAGTTTTGTCGACAGATACTGTCGACAAAGCTTCTGTCAACAAAGAGCGTCTAGACTACATCCAGTTTTGTCGACAAAGCAAGCCGCTTTATCAACATAACAGTGTGGACGCAAAGGACAGTGTAGATGCAATAATGCCTTCTATCGACAGAACTCTGTTGATAAAAGGCGTTAATCCTCGTAGAATAAGGTTTACATACATCGACAAAATTGCTGAGTTTTGTCGATGTTATGTCGACATAACTCAAAGGCAGTGTGGACGCGGGTATAGTTTTGTCGACAAAACCCTGTAGTCTAGACACACCCAGTGGGTGCTCCAGCCCCAGAACAGCCACAGAGTTGGCGCCTAAGTGTGTTATCAATATTTAGCTCTCCTATAGTCATAGTGCCATGTTATATATACACCATGACTGAAAAGCATGTCAGTTATGATCTTTACAATGTTCCTTGCAGGAGATACAAAGAGTACAAACCTATTGAAAGAAGCGCAGAACAAGCGGTGAACAGGGAGGGGCTGAGTGTGTACTTCAACAATGTCAAGGCTGTTCTCTTCCCTGGGAACAATGAGAGAGATCCTCTGCTGAAAAGCAAACCAGGAATTGTTTAAATCTCTAGTGTAATCTCTGATATTAGAGTGTATATTACGGGGCTTATGTCTGAACTGTTCTTCAATGGATGACTGTTTAGTATGAAAACAAGGGTTGGAATAACCTCCATGTATACACAGATGGGTCCATACCTTTTGTAGCTCAATTTATTTAGAAATGCAAAATGGCCTCTTTTCAAAAATGGAGTTGTGATTATTTTCTGTTCTTGCTTATGATCTGGGTCACACAATACTGAATAATAAATCACTCTAGACTGGACATTTTTATGCAATTCAACTAGGTTAATTTGAAGTCTGGGAGAAGGATATAGATACTTTTTATCTTCTCAGTATTTAGATCTTAAATAAGAATTGCACTGATCCAGTGTCCTAGCTATTTTACTCCCCTTCCTCAGTCTGGGCTTTCTGAAGTGGCAAGTGATGAATAGTCATAATCACCAACCCTGAGTCATTTTATAAAACTAAATCATTTGACACCAGCACAACCGGTGAACAAAGGAACCTAATCTGCTTGGTTCCTCTTAAACCAACTACTAAAAGTTCAATTTAAAATTCTTACTGTGTTATTGCTGCCACTCTGGTAGCTGATGTTTCTACTGATTTTGTGCCATCTGAACTTGCATTGCCCTCTACAGTAGTGTGTCCTACCTCTGTGGGGAGGAGCTGCTTTATTCCAGAGAGCAGGCAAAGATGAGGCCCAACAGAGTGATGGTAACAAGAGAAAAATTGTATCAGTCAACTATTAGTAAAAGAGATCTGAGAAGGCCTTTTCCTTTCTCTTTCTCTTCAATTTCATCTTACCCTTTGTAAACAGCCTTCCAAGTTCTGCTTGATCCTCCTGATCTTCTTTCTTTTACTATTTAAATAAATGAAAATCCCACACCAGAATAATATTCTCCAGTTTCTGTTTGTCCATGAGGCAGTTTAGAAACTGTCAACATCTAGAAAAGTGATGTTCTTTTGCTTGCTCAATGCAGCTGCGGTCTGTTAACTTTCAATGACAAATCTCACTTGGATACCTTTCTCAAGTTGTGGAGTAAAACCCTGCCTTTTAGCCACTCTCTCTTGTATTTTCATAGTGTGGAGTTTAGCCCTGGATGCAATTTTCTGCTTATCTCTTAAAAATAAAAACACACTGAATAAATGGATCATAGAGGGGTATCAAAAGAAGTAAGTGTCATGTCTGTGGAGAGGAGGGGTTATGGAAAAGGTTCTGTCCTTGTGGGGTGAGAAGACAGCCAGAAATGTTCTAAATACAAAACTCTGTATAATAACTTTATGTTTAATATAAGGCTGTGTCTACACTGGGCCACTTATTCCGGAAAATCAGCCACTTTTCCGGAATAAGCTGCGAGCTGTCTACACTGGCCCTTGAATGTCCGGAAAAGCAACGATGCTCTACTGTACAAAATCAGCCGCTATTCCGGAAAAACTATTCTGCTCCCGCTCGGGCATAAGTCCTTATTCCGGAACACTGTTCTGGAAAAGGGCCAGTGTAGACAGCCCAGTAGTCTTTTCCGGAAAAAAGCCCCGATCACGAAAATGGCGATCGGGGCTCTTTTCCGGAAAAGCGCATCTACATTGGCCACAGACGCTTTTCCGGAAAAAAGGGCTTCCTGTCTACATGGGGCCAAAAGTGGGAAAAACCTCCTCTTTCAGAAGAGCACTTATTCCTCATAAAATGAGGACTACAGGGCTTCCGAAAGAATGCACCCGCTTTTTTGGAAACTGTTCTAAAAAAGCGGACGCATTCCCTGGATGCAGCAGATTTTTTCCGGGATACCAGAGGTATCCAGGAAAAACTCTGTAGTGTAAACATAGCCTTAGTCTCTGAAGGATGATATCAACATCAGTGTTTCCTCTAATATTTTCCATTAATGCGCAGAATAAATTTTCATTGCACTGAGGCATGTATGAATGTCCACCACGAGCAGAAACTAAAAACACTCTGCTAACCAGCGGGGTGGCATTTGAGTCTCTCCTGGGCGGCTGCACGAACATATACACAGCTTACAGAGAACACTGATCAACTATATTTTGATTTTTACCTGCCAGCTGTTGCCTGATGCCCTAAAATATCTCCTACCCTCCACAGTGCACACTTGTTAATAATTTGAGAATATCAATAATTGTACAAACACTTATGGGGTTGGTTCTTTGTTTAGAAAACTTTCAGGATGCAGGATTTTTTGGTTCTGTCGTGGCCCTTTCACAAATATTAGTAAAATAAAATGTGTTGCTCATGGTCTTGCCCTCTTTATACATTAAATGACTTATCTTAGGGGCTTGATGCAGACATTACTGGGTGATGTTCTATGGCCTCTGTTATGCTGAAGTGTGACTAAATTATCATAATGGTCCCTTCTGATGATAAAATGGAAAAATCTAAGACTCTTACCAACAAAGTTGAACTTAAACACACACACGCACACGCACACATGCACAAATAAAAGTCTTCCGCAACTCTTGCTTTTTTACATATGCACTACTGTCTAGCTTCTCATCATAGGTATTTGAGTCAGCCATCAACTTGATATCTAAGTGCTAATTTAATTACAATCCAACACCAATGGAAGAACAGTTTTAAAAAAAGGAAGAACTGGCCCAAACTGTCATCTGTTTCTTAATCCAAACTAGAAGCTTTTCCAAAGTCTGGGAGTAGTTTAGTTAAACTATTTGTATCTGCTTGATAGCTATACTTATGGGGTCAGAGCCCAATACCTGTTGAAAGCATGTTTAACTGGGTCATTGGGATTGTTTTGGTGGAGGGGATTCCCTACATGATGTGGAGCTTGCTATCACCCAACAGACCTGGCACAGGGATTATGTCAGAGCATAGTCCAAACTCAACCATACTCAGTGACCCTGGGCTAAAGAAGTGTTCCATTCAGAATCCCTGCAACCAAGCATACGTTAAGGCAGTTTTTAGGCAGCTCTAAGTTACTCCAGAGTTCAAGGAAGCTAAAGGTCTTGTTTGCCCATTCCTGTCTCCTCAGCTGAATTGAGTTTAGCAAATGCAGCTAAGAATCTAGCCCATGAATTTTAAGAATCCATCCTTCAAACATTTACTAATGGGAGTAGAAAGTGTTGACAGGCAATGTTCCCTCTAAATTTTTCCATCCATGGGCAGAATTAATTTTGTTATGTGCACTGAGGCATCGCTCATCTTACAAGGAGCACTGCTGACAGGACCCTTACTCTGCATTTTTCTAGTACAAAATTGAGAATTGTTTGCTAGTGCAGGTGGGAGCTAAAACTACTAATGGCACTGAACAGGGAGGACTGGTCAGTTGCAGGTTGATGATGCTCCTTTCAGAAAGTCAGCAAATGCAACTTTTAGCCTAACAGAGAGACTTATGAAATACATGGTATATATACATGAGCCTGCTTTTCAGATTGAAAGAGCATAATAACTATTATGGTTTTAAATAAAAGTAATTACAGATTTAGTGACAGGAAAGAGGACAGTTGTCATTTTTATGCATTTCCTCAACTTGAAATAGGAGAAAGTTTTTACTAAAAACCTAGTATGAGTTCACTTCTGTTGCAATGGTTTCACTTTTGTATCAAAGCTGATGTGGGCTACTGCTGACCTACGCTCTAAGCAGACAGGATGTCATTTCCCAGAGAATGCTAGTGCTATACAGGAACTCAGAGACATCATCTGCTCTTATACAGTAGGCAACTTTCAGCCATGCTTAGAAAAATCATAAATGTTATACTTTAACCTGTACATATGGAGCAGCTCAGAGAATCTTCCTTTACATCTCATGGTTGGGAATAAAGTTTACTCTTTTTTATTATCTATCTTCTGTGCTGTAACTGCCAATAAATACATATTTGTTTTTGTATAATGGCATTTGATTCTGTATTGGACAATAAAGTATATAGAGATTTCAAGTAGGATGTTACCTTTGTCTTGTAAGCGATGTACTTAAATGAGTGACCTAGTCAAATGAGTCCCCTATTTACTGATCACCAGAACAGTCACTATTCCTACGAGATCTTCCAAAGGGTCCAGCAGTTACACGGTATATGTAAAATGAATCAAAAGGTGCCATTCTATCATCTCATTGCCTTTTTGGTGGTGGGTGTGACTGCTTCAACCTCTTGGGATGTCACCTGATGCACTGCAATATCATGGGGAGAACTTTTTCTGGCAGCCTGGGCACCCTTTAAGCCTGTCTTAGAGAGCCAGACTCAAGCCTCCTGCAGCACACACACAGGGAGGATGCACCCAACTGCAGAACAATAAAGACAATGAGATTAGCTCTGGAAATGCTGAATTTAAGAGACTTAACACAGCACCCCTGTTTCCACCACCCTTGGAGTGCAGAGCAGACACAAAATTATATGAAATTCATCTCCTTCCAATGTGGATCAAAGTATGTGCAACTTCTTGCCCCCTCCCAGTTAGAAATTACACAAACTGAGTTATATTATGAGCAACAAATAAATGTATTAATTTCAATAGAGGTATTTTAAGTGGTTAAAGAGGTAGCTAACAGAACAAAGCAGATTAATAAGAAAATAAATCAAGGCACACAAACTAAACTTGATTTGGTTATACATAATTCCTCATCCTAGATAGTATTTTAGGGAGAGTCCTTTCAGGCCAGCTATCATGATTTTAGTCAGGGTCCAACAGCTATTCCACTACCACCCTCAGTTCCAGGTGTTGTCCAGTATCTCCTTGGCTGGGGAGATGGAGGAGAAGCAAACTGAAGACTGTGATTGTGTGCATAGCGTGGTAATCCTTTATTTGCCCCTCCCCCATCTCTCAGTGGACAATTTAGCAGTCCAAGATGCAGATTAGTGTCACGTGACCAGCTCACCTGACTCTGTAGTATCACAGCATCCATGAGTCAGTGGCAGTATAGCGTTCCCTCAGGAAGGCCAAGCCTTTACACAGTCCATTGTCCTCCCTGATGGACTATCAGCCCTGTCTGGCTTTCTCATTATTGTACCTGAAGTGCCAGTGGTGGATGTCACCCATAGTAATATAGTTGAAATAAAGATACACAATCAACTTCAGATAAATGATATATGCATTCACACAGGATAATCATTTTCAGTAAATCATAACCTTTCCAATGATACCTTACATGAATTATCATACATATACCGTATCTCAGGTATGCCATATTCAACTCATGAATATGTTTTCCTAAAAAATATGAATAAAATGGCCCAGTAGGCATCTAAGTCTCCTGCTGCACCTTTTCCATTCCATTATAACTAGAACAAAAGCCCTATCACACAGGACCGGCTCGAGCCATTCCTGCGCCCCGGGTAGCGGGCGTGCGACTCATGTGCGGCCCCGCCCCCCAGCGCGTTGCGCACCTTACAGCTGCAATCGGGCACGTGGCACCTGATTGCCACTCTAAGGGGCGCTGTGCAGCCCCCCGGCCCCGGGCACGCAGCGCCTGATGGCAACTCTAATGGGCGCCATGCAGCCGGCCATGCAGTGCCCCTTACAGCAGCTATCAGGCGCCTCCCATAGATTGGCGCCCCGGGCAGCTGCCTGGTTAGGCAGCTGCCCGGCTAGCCCCCCCTTAATCCAGCCCTGCTATCAGCCTTAGGAGTGAGGCAAGCATTCTCAGCAACTGACCATGACTGTAGAACCCACTTCTAGAAGAGATCCAGCATATCAAGGAACTCAGCACCTAAAAAATAAATGGCAGGTGATGGAGACTAAAACACACGTGGGTCGTAACAAATTTTAGGAGATGTACAGTTCTCAAGCAAACCTTAGGAGACTCACCATTAGCAAATATCTCTGTCTCAAAAAGCAAGAGAAAGCAAATATGAATATATCTCTTATTTGGAAACAAGAGCTTTTCAAACATGCCAACAAGAATGAGTTGTGTGACATATTGTTGACCAAGCTGGCTTTTAGTTATGGGAGTGCATTATTAACAAGCTCCAGCCCTGGTTACTGCCAGACCTACCCGGCAGAAGGGTTACAGAAGCATATATTTTTCAGAGCAGCATACATTTTAAAAAATGGCTCACCAGATGTAATAGTTTTCATACACAAAAAAGTTGCTTATAGGTTGAGGCTAAGCACAAGAACATTCACCTCTTTTAAGCATTGTCTGAGACAGTTATAATAGACTGAAAATTGAAGTTGGAACAGATTTGTGCATCCAGTTTTCAATTATAGTAGTTCTGTGACTCCACCCTGTGCTGTAGTGTTAATCTTCCATCCCCATGGAACTTGTATTCCTTAATATTATATGCTAATGTAATGAACGATCAAAGATAAAGAATCTCTCACATTGCACCAGGGAATAATTTGACAAGTGAACTTAAAAGTGTCCTCTAACCTTTAACTTCTTGGAGGAACTGGATGCAGGCGGATGTAGCGCTGAACAAAAACAGATGTTTCTAGACACTATCTCATTCTCAAGTCTGCTGCAGTTTTGAAACAAACACTTCCTTTAGCACAAGCACACAATCAGAGGTCAATACTTAATGGGACTAGCATCGGGTTGGGAGCGAGGGGGTGGGAGTGGAGTTTCCTTCAAAGGAAGAGGTGGCTTGGAATTATTGCCAGTTTCACGACACCTTTTATCTCAGAGTTTGTTTCTTCTAAGTGTCTTTTCACTCACTCCAGCCCAGTAACATACCTTGCTTTATGAACAAGTCTCATAACTGTAAGACTAATTTTCTTTCTCTCTTCTATAACTGATGGCATCTGATCCTATGTGTTCTGGTTCAGTAAATATGTGATAGGGGAGTTCAGCATTGTCTGGAGTCTGGTATACTTTCTCTTGTCATAAACTGCTGACATTTGGGTTTTGTCATGTTTGATTTCATCCTGCATTAGCAAGACCATTCTACATTATGCTGAGCATATTAATTAGCATTGCCTGTGCATTATATGACTATAAATTGCATATTTGGTAGGCACCTATTATTCATAAAGTTCATAAACACATTTATATTATGCACAAAGAAATAAGAGGACTGTCTAGGTTTCAAACAGAAACCAAAGAAAAAAGTATGGATCATGCCAGACACATGGAAGGCATGATAATAGACATATCTTAAAGGAGACTCTCTCAGATTGTATCCTTTGGTATGCCAAATTTGGTCATGCCCATTTTCTTCCACTATTTGATCTGAGGAAGTGGGTCTGGCCCACGAAAGCTCATCACCTAATAAACCATCTTGTTAGTCTTTAAAGTGCTACATAGTCCTGTTTTTTGTTTCAGATGCTAAATCAGGAAGACTGAAAGAAAGATACCTGCAGCAATACAAAGAAGCAGACCGGCAAGTTAAGAAATTGGTGAGAGCTGATAAGAGAGCTCATATAGAGGAACTAGCAGAATAAGCTGAAGAAGCAACTACTTGAAGAGAGCAAGGAATGGTTTTTAAAATCACCAAGCTTGTATGCGGTAAATATCATGCCAGTGCATGTGTCCCTGTCAGGACAAACAAGGAAATCTACTTACAACAGAGAGGGAACAAGAGGCTCGTTAGGCAGAATATTTTCAGGAAGTTCTAAACAGGCCACCATCAGAAGAAGAAGCCAATATTCTAGAAGCGGAAACAGACCTTGACATAAATACTGCTCCACCAAAAATGGAAGAAATTAGTATGGCAATAAGATCCTTAAGGAATGGTAAAGCTCCAGGACACAATAATCTTAATGCTGAACAGTTCAAGGCAGACCCAGAACTTGCAGCCACTATTCTCCAATTGCTCTTTACAGCAATATGGGAAGGGAAGCAGGTGCCAGAGGAATGGACAAATGGAATTATTGTTAAGATACCCAAGAAGGGAGCACTCAATGACTGAAACAACTGGCGCGGCATCATTCTCCTTTCAGTGCCAAGCAAGATCCTTGCTAAGATCATTATTCAGCAGATTGTAGATGCTGTTGATAAATCACTGAGGAAAGAACAAGCTGGATTTCGTAAGGGAAGGGGGTGTGTAGATCAAATTTTTGTACTGCGTAACATCATTGAGCAATGCATTGAATGGCAGAGGCAGTTGTTCATCAACTTTATTGATTTTGAAAAAGCCTATAACAGGGATAGTCTTTGGCGTATTCTGAGAGTATATGGAATACCACAAGAAGTAGTACAGCTCATTAAGAGCTTTTATAACAATTTCACATGCAGTGTGGGGAACAATGATCTACGCTTCGAAGTTAAGACTGGAGTAAGGCAGGGATGCGTCATGTCTCCGACGCTCTTTAACTTAGTCATATACTGTGTTATGCTGTGTACAACGGAAGATGAGCCAAGAAGCATCAGATGGACTGTCTTCTCCACATTAGAGGACCTTGATTTTGCTGATGACCTTGTGCTGCTCTCCCATAAGCATCATCATATGCAAGAGAAGATATATCGACTCTGCACCTTCAGAAAACAGGTCGGATTAAGAGTTAGCCAGAAGAAGACAGAAATCATGACCCTAAATATTGAGGTACCATCATCAGTTAAGATCAATGGCCATGACCTACCTATCACAGAGAGCTTTACATACTTGGGTAGTATTATCAGGCAAGACGGAGGCGTCAGAAGCGATATCCAGAGCAGACTCAGTAAAGCCAGAAATGTCTTCATGAGTCTGAATGCTGTATGGAAGTCATCACAATACAGCTTCCATACCAAACTGAAGTTGTATCGGAGCTGAGTTTTATCAACACTGGATCGGAATGCTGGCAGATGACAGCGTATGACGTCAATAAATTGTCGACTTTTCACACCAGAAGTCTTCGGAGGATCCTCCTTATTTTTTGGCCAAGAATAATTTCAAATCGGGACCTGCTTGCATGGTATAAACAAGATGATTTGGCTACGATCATTATGAAAAGATGCTGGAGATGGATTAGGCACGTGCTCAGGAAAGATGGAAGCTTCATCACGAAGATTGCTGTGCACTGGACCCCTGAAGGGAAGCGGAAATGAGGATGACCCAAGACAACATGGTGCTGGACCACTGAAGTAGAAATGAAGAGCATGAATTACACTTGAGGCACTATTGAGAGGCTGGCCAGAGACAGACAGAAGTGGAGGACCTTTGTTGCTGCCCTATACGCCAGTGGGCGTGAAGGGTGATGATGATCCCCAGCACAATACTGCAGAAGGCACTATCTTTTGGATAATAAATGGAAAAGCGGTCTTGACGGTGGCAGTATAGATAATACTAATTTTTGCCTCCAAGGATTCTGCACTTTGTATTCTGTACTCTGAACTTCACACAAGAAACAGCAGACTGGGCTCTGGCTAACCATAGTGTACACTGCAACGGCTTGATGGTCTCCATTATTTAAGCTGTCCCTATATCAGGCTACATACATCATGGTAATCAGTGCTGATCATTAAAGAGTCCAAGGCAGGTAATTCTGATGTGTTGGTCAAACTGCAACTCTGGAAATTTTATTCTATGTAAATCTCCCCTACTAGTTCTCTTGGAAAACACATTCTTTTTCTTCCTGACCTACACCATAGTGTAGTGTTGCTCTGTACTTTTAAAGAGTTGCTGTGTTTCACCACACAGTTAGCTGCATTTCAGTGATGGATGAAATGATACTTGCATAGAGATTATATATCAAATTGTAAAGAGCTCTAGTTTCTGCAAACAACAGGTTCTTTACATTAATCTGTTTGGCAAGTGGTTTTTGCTTTCTTTCTTCATGTGCCATAAAAAAAGATTTTAGTTTAGAGAACTAGATTCTCCAATCCTTCCCCCTCCAACATGCAGCACTCCTGGAGCACTGCTTTTATAATAGGAAAACGGTAATATTTCTGGTAAAATACTGGGAACATGTCACTGATTGTCAGTTCACTTTTTTTCCTTTCTACCCAGATGAGCCTGGGTTCTTCTGCAGCTGTTAGTACAGCTGCTCCTACACAGACTAAGAACAATGAGAAAGAGAGGGATGCTAACAGCAGGGGACTGAGTCAGAGGGCAAAATGAGAAGTATGTGGGAGGGCGGGAAAGGGGATCCATTGCCAACCCCAAGTGTTGAAAAATCATGAGTTAGTTCCCCCCACAAAAGCCTGAGATTGGTTTATAAATCCTGAGATTTTTTTTAAGAGGAAAGCTGGGGATGGAGGGCATGTATTTGCTTTCTGCTCAGTTTATTTTTTCAAATCATTTGAGGGTCTTGCAGGAGTGTATGATTTGTAGAAATTTTGGTGGTGCCTACCATGGGTCCAAGTCCCTTTTCCTCACCTGCTTAAAGCTCTGGGAGAGAATTTGGGTAGAGGAGGGGTGAAGGCTCTGAGAGAGAGTTTGGATGTGGGAAGTTATCTGGAGTGCAGGCTGTAGGGTACAGGTTGGGTGCAGGGCTGGCTTCAGAATGATTTGCCTGATTCCCCCGAATCGGGCCACGTGCCTAAAGGGGCCCCGTGCCCTGAAGCCGGAAGTGTGCCAGGAGCACTGTGGGAGAAGGCATAGGCCCCGGAGGAGGAGTGCAGCGGCTGCCTGTGCCACAGGAGGTGTGAGTCAAGCGCAGGGTTTCCCTGTGCTCCGGGGTGTGTGTGTGTTAGCTACTACCTCCGGAGTTTGGCGGCGGAGGTAGCTGGGGATTTTTTGTGTGCGTTGGTTTTTTTTTTTTTGGCTGCTCGACCAAAATTCCTGGGGCCCCCTTTGAAACTTTTGTGTTCGTGGTTTTTTTTTTTTCTCAACCAAAATTGCTGTCTGCTGCGGCGCCCGTCAAAATTGTTCAAATTGGGCCCCGCACTTCCTAAAGCCGGCCCTGGTTGGGCGATGGGTGCAGGCTCTGAGCTGGGGCAGGGGTTAGGGCTGCTGGAGGGAGTTTGGGTGCTGGGCAATGTTCCCACTAATCTTTTCCATCCATGTGCGGAATACATTGCTATGTGCTTCGAGGCATGTGTAAATGTACATTACCAGTAGAAATAAAGAATCTAGCTGTGGGTGCTCTGCTAATCAAGGACAGCATTTTAATCTCTTCTGAGCAGCTGCACAGGTGCACAGTTACCAGGGAACACTGGTGCTGGGCGCATGCTCTAGGCTAGGGGTTCTCAGGATTGGGGTGCAGAATGTGGGCTCTGGAGGGAATTTGAGGGCTGGAAAGGGTGATAGGTGATGAGGTGGAGATGCAGGGGAGGGGGAGAGGTACAGTGTTTATCTGGGGTACCTCCCTTTGGCAGTGGTTTCTATGCAGGAGGGTTGAGAGGACTCTGCGCTGTCGCCTGCAAGCGCCACTTCTGCAACAGGTTGCAGTGGTGCTCAGGGCAGGGCAGTGTGTGGAGACCCCGCACACCCTGTCCAGGGGCCACCGGGGTGCGCCAGCAGCCATGCAGGGAGTGAGAGCAGTCTGGAAACTGTTGTAGCCCTGCTGTGCTGCCAATGGTGGCAGTGGGGGCCTTTTAAATGATATAGGAGTGGCAGGTGGGAGCAGTCGATGCACCCGGGAGGCACATGGAGGCAGCAAGCAGGGCAAGAGAGACCTGGCCCCAAACTTAGGGGGGGGGGGAGCAGGATTCCAGGACAGGAATATTCCTAAGCCCAGGCACCACCAACCCATGTAACTCTCCACTCTCGAGCACTGGGGCGTCCTGCTGAATGTGTCATGAAAGAGGCCCAGAGATCAAGTGCCTATGTCAAGCAATTTTACTTGCATAAGTGACAGGGCAAAACCAGCGGTGCGGTGGCTATGGAGTGTCAAAGCCCCTGCACTGCAGTGCCCCCCGGGTTCGTATAAGCAATGGACAGCGCAGCGCACGGCCCAGGCTCAGAGTAGCCCTCACCCCCCCCCCCCCGCATCAGTCACTGCGCCTGCGTCAGCTCGCCGCCGCGCAGCCAGTCAGCGTAGGAGGCGGGAGGCTCGGCAGCCAATCGTTGCGGGGGAGGGGGGCTTGGAACGCTCGCGGCAGCCGCGTTCTGTCCAGCGTCCGGGCGACATGTGGCGGGGCAGCCGCTGGCTGCGGGGGCTGCTGCTGCGCCCTGCGGGGCCGGGCCGGGCCCCCGCTGTGCGCCGCGCTCCGGGCTGGGCAGGGCCGGCGGGGCGGGCCCTGAGCGGCGGGCCCAGCGCGGAGCAGCGGGCGGGAGGAGGAGCCGAGCGAGAGCACAGGGCCCCAGGTACGGCATGTGCGGGGTGGGGACGTCCGCCCCGCCCCTCCGGGCTGAACTTCCCGTCCCCTGCCCTGGCCGCCGCCTGCGCCCTCGGCAGTGTCTGGCCTGGGGAGACCAGGCACCTGGACGTTGGGCTCCGCCTAGCACGTTGAGCATTGGTTGTGCCTGCGCTGAGCCAGACTTTCCCTCCACCCCCTACCCAGCGCCATGTGCTCCAGGCAGCTCTAGGCTCCGATCCAGGCAGGTGAGGGTGCCGGGCCAGGAGAGAGCCAGTTCACGCGCGCAAGGGTCACTACTTCTACACCTTTTGGAGTAAACTAGCTGGAACACTCTTGGGGAGGGGTTGTGCAGATTGTTCTAATTTTCTCTTTGGAAGAGGAAGCAACATCTTGTATCACTGCAGTGGATGTGTGTAAATTCTCTGAAAAAGTCTATTCTCCCCACCCCGTAAGTGAGGAGGGAAGGGCTTGTCTCCCTTCCTCCTTTTCCAGAGTGTAAATCTTAACATCTGTCTACACACACACACACACAGAGGAAGGGTGGTCCTTGACTCTGCATGTGATGTGCATGGCTCTTGTTTAAAAGTTAATTCTCATTCTAAGAATCTTCAGTGGGATCATTTGTACTATTGCCTGTCATTTAGCATCGCTAAGGCCATGGCTGTACTGGCAGCTGTAAAACTCTGGTAGTTACAGTGTTACTCACAGGGCACTGCAGGGAAACGACTATTGTGTGTCCAGACTGTGCTCCTTTTGATGGTTTAGCTTAGCATGTCCACGGTAGCAGCTCTTCCAGTGGCACAGATAGGGATGTTAAATTTTGATTAATCAGCTACTTGAGTAGTTGATGGAATTTCTATCAACCAGTCGATACGAGGGCTATGGGGTGTTCGCTGTCCTGACTGCACCTCTGCCTTTTAAACGTAGGCTTTTACGAAGTTTAAAAGGCAGAGCAGCAGCAGGGAACACAGGGCGAGGGGGAATCCATGGGACTTTTGCTGCATTTCAAAGGCAGAAGCACAGCAGTCAGAACCTGGGATGAGCAGGGACTGTTTCTTTCTCCGTTTACGCTGTTTCCACATTGAGCCTCTGCCTCCCCACCCCCTGCAGAGACGGTGCTGGGGGAACTGGCTTGCTGCCTCTCTCTGATAAGGGGAGCGGGGAAGCAACTAGTCAATTACATCCCTAGGCACAGAGAGCAGTGTGTTGTGGTAGCTATCCCACTGTGCAACTGGCCACAGGGTGCTTCGGGAAGGGTTTGCAATGCCACGTGGAGCAGTCAGCATCACAGGATGCAGATTTCCCAATCCTATTGCTCCATGGTCATCCTGCTACATTAAGGCTACGTCTACACTGGCATGATTTTCTGAAAATGCTTTTAACGGAAAAGTTTTCAGTTAAAAGCATTTTTGGAAAAGCACGTCTAGAGTGGCAGGACGCTTTTCCGGAAAAGCAGTTTTTCCGGAAAAGCGTCCGTGGCTAATCTAGATGCGCTTTTCCGCAAAAAAGCCCTGATCGTCACTTTCACAATCTGGGCTTTTTTGCGGAAAACACTACTGTGCTGTCTACACTGGCCCTTTTCCGGAACAGTTTTCCGGAAAAAGACTTTTGCCCGAACGGGAGCAGCATAGTTTTTCCGGAAAAGCACTGATGACTTTACATTAGATAGTCAGTGCTTTTCCAGAAATTCAAGCGACCAGTGTAGACAGCTGGCAAGTTTTTCTGGAAAAGCGGCTGATTTTCCGGAATAACTTGCCAGTGTAGACACAGCCTAACAGTTGCTTTTCAACATAAGTCTGTGAGGAGGGGAGAGTATGTGACAGGGAGTGTGTGTGTGTATGCAGGGGAGGGGGACAGAAAGACTCTGTTTTGGGAAGGTCACCATACTGTCTTGTAAGTTCACTTAGTGGTAGAAATCAACCCCTCCTGAGGCAGGGGAAGGGGGAAACCCTGACATTTCAGGCTCCCTGCCCCAATCCTTGCATGGCAGTCTCATTCACATGCCTGCCTCTGTGTTCAACAGCACAAGCATTTCAGCTGAATGGTTTGCTGTGTGTCTTGGAGCAAATCAGCATGCAGGCTGTCCAAAACAGAGCTCTGAAAGGGGATATGCACATGCCTGCAGGGCAGACAGCCAAGTTCCAAACAAAGAAAAGAGGGGACTTGAGGGATTATGGTCTATTTCCACAAGTCAGTCACAATGAAATAAACAAGTGTCTGCATTGGCCCCCTAGTGCTGTATCCAGGGTGCAGCAAGCTCTATGCTTTTTGCCAAGGTGGTTTACCTAGAGCACAGCAACTGCAGAGCTAGTGTGCATGAAGTGCCTTGCCATTGCAGACACCTCGGGAGTTACAGCGCTGGGAGCTGATAAACTGTCAAGTTACTGTGCAGTAAAAACTTGGCCTAAGAGATCCTTCTTCCAATAAAGCCCAGTGTTTCACTGCTAGGAATTCAGTACCTTTTCACAATAAGGCTGTGTCTAGACTGGCCAGTTTTTCTGGAAAATCAGCCGCTTTTCCAGAAAAACTTGCCAGCTGTCTACACTGGCCTCTTGAATTTCCGCAAAAGCACTGACTTTCTACTGTAAGAAATCAGTGCTTCTTGCGGAAATACTATTCTGCTCTGGTTCAGGCAAAAGTCCCTTTTGCGCAAAAGGGCCAGTGTAGACAGCTCAGATTTGTTTTCCACAAAAAAGCCCCGATCACGAAAATGGCGATCAGGGCTTTTTTGCAGAAAAGCGCGTCTAGATTGACACAGACGTTTTTCCGCAAAAAGTGCTTTTGCGGAAAAGCGTCCATGCCAATCTAGACGCTCTGTTCTGAAAATACTTTTAATGGAAAACTTTTCCGTTAAAAGCATTTACGGAAAATCATGCCAATCTAGACGCAGCCTAAGTGTTTTTTTAAATAAAAAATAAAAGGATTAGCAAAAATATCCAACTGAGCTGTAGATAAAATATTGTTACAGTAGACCCAAAGATTCTGCATATTTGATCAAGAATATATTTTAAAACTAAAAGTCCCTCTTCTCTGACCTATGACTCTTGACTTTGTGACACAAAATCAATCCCCCGTAGGCAAACCAATGGCACAGGGTTAAAACAGAACACGGGGAAAGGGAAAAAATAAACTGTTTCCTGCAGTAAAAGGTCCTCTTCAGCTATAGAATCCAAATCTTTGCAGGTGATTTGTATTCATGTTATATACTCTAATTTCTGCTGGGGACTGGCAGAAAAGGGGGAGGAAAGGGATCAAAACTTGAATGGAGCAATCTAGTGAAGTGTCCAAGTTCAATCTAGCTTTTGGTAGAGGTATGTGTACTGTACCAAGTTTTCACACATCTCTGCTGAAGGAGGAGTTACGTTCTTTTGCCACAGATGTGAGCCAGGCCTCCCCTAAATTATTGTTGATATGTCAATGGGAAGGGGTCATGGTGAGCCAGAGGGACTACTCTTTCCACACTTGTAGAAACTTATGGATACTTGCATTAAAACTCAGTGGCTGTCTCTACACTGGGCCACTTATTCCGGAAAAATCAGCCGCTTTTCCGGAATAAGCTGCGAGCTGTCTACACTGGCCCTTGAATTTCCGGAAAAGCAACGATGCTCTGCTGTACAAAATCAGCCACTATTCCGGAAAAACTCTTCTGCTACCGCTCGGGCATAAGTCCTTATTCCGGAACACTGTTCCGGAAAAGGGCCAGTGTAGACAGCCCAGTAGTCTTTTCCGGAAAAAAGCCCCGATCGCGAAAATGGCGATCGGGGCTCTTTTCCGGAAAAGCGCATCTACATTGGCCACAGACACTTTTCCGGAAAAGCAGCCTGCCAATGAAGACGCTCCTTTTCCGGGAAAACTGAAAACGGAATAGTATTCCGTTTTAAGCATTTCCGGAAATTCATGCAAGTGTAGACACAGCCAGTATGTGTACTCTTCCCCGCAGGAAATAAGCTATAATGGCAGTAAGGGGTGTCGGCACGAGTAGGCTGCATCTAGACTGGCAAGATTTTGCGCAAATACTTAACAGTTTTTCCTGTTAAAAGTATTTGCGCAAGAGAGCGTCTACATTGGCATGGATGCTTTTGTGCAAAAGAATCTGTGCCAGTGTAGACGCTTTCTTGGCAAGAAAGCTCTGATGGCCATTTTAGCTATCGGGCTTTCTTGCACAAGAAATTAACTTGGCTGTTTACACTGGCCCTCTTGCGCAAGAATACTTGCGCAAGAGAGCTTATCCTTGAGTGGGAGCATCAGAGTATTTGCACAAGCAGCACTGATTTTGTACAGTACAAAGTCAGTGTTCTTGCACATACTTGCGGCCAGTGTAGACAGGTGGCAAGATTTTGCGCAAAAGCTTGCCAGTCTAGACACAGCCGTAGAGCTTGCTGGGATAGCTGTATCAGCAAACCTCATCTGGAGAAGACCTTGGCTGTAGCAGTCATTGTGTGTCTGGCAGGTTCATGCATTTGTTCTAGAAGCCTCTGATCACTTTCATATCTACAAGGTTTCATTTTATTAATTACTGCTTCATTTGGCTTTTTCTCTGTATTGAGGCTGAGCGGTGATGAGTATGAACTCAGCAATGGGGAAGGGGCATTGCAACTTACTGACATAGAAACAGACCTTGCCCTACCTAGTCAGGCCTAGTTACCCACACAAGTTGTAACCATTTGAATAAATCTATTTAGAAACAAAAACTGGTTTAAAAATGTCTCTGCACAGGGGGTTACACTAATATGTCAGTTTCTGAACTGATTTTGTTAAATTGGTAGGCATGTGGATAGGGCTTTACAGTCTGTTGGAAATGACAAGATAATGGTGACATCAGGGTATGGCAATGAGAGCAAGGAGCTTTAGAAGTAGAGATGTCCAACTTCAATTAATCAACTGAGTAATCTGTGGACGTTCCATCAACTACTTGGTTAGTCAAGTGGTGGAGCCGGGCACTCGCTATCCTGGTTGCACCTCTGCCTGCAGCTCTTAGTACATTTAAAAGGCAGAGGCGCAACAGGGAAGAGAAACAAGCGGGGACTGCTTGAGTCCCTGCTCACCCAGGATTCCCCATGACACTGCCTCGGACTTTTAAATGTAGCAAGGGCCCCGCTTGCATTATGTCCCTGCTGTGCTTCTGCGGAGATGGTGCTGGGGGAACTGGCTTTTAACCTGGCTCCAACCCGCCCCCCCCCCCCCCCCGCTGCCTCTGATACAGAGACAGAAAGTGGAGGGAAGCGACTAGTTGACTGCTGACTAGCCTGCTAAAAAATTTACTGGGTGTAGTCTATAGCATTATGATAAGCTTTTACTTATCAGTTAAATTGACTTCTGTATTACATCCCTAGTTCCAAATGCAGTATATGGTTGGCTGGACAATTTGTAATGCTGCTGTTGCTAACTCTGAAGTTCTACTGTAGTTGTCAAAGAAGTATCTAGCATGCTATGGGTACTATATAAGTAACTGATGTCTAGTATCTGTTCAGTTTCCTGTTTAACTTCCAGGAATTCCGTTTCTCTCAGGCAACTGGAGTTTGCATTTCAATCCTTGTTTCTTAGCATCATCTCAGGCACCATAATTATAATTTAGTTCCTTCTCACTCTTCATATTTTTCCAGTAAGTTTAAGTTGACAGTTTTTGTAATGTTTAAAAAAAGAAATCACAATTTAGTCTTTTTCTTTGTTTCAGATCATGCTCTTTCCAAGTTCAGTATTGATTTTGTCACCGCTCTACTGAGGCAAGAAAATGCTAGCAACATTTGTGTTATCCAGTTGCCTCCAGAAATGAGATACAGTGATTATTTTATAATTGTGAGTGGTTCCTCTGCAAGACATCTTCATGCTATGGCACACTACACGCTTAAAATGGTAGGGCAATTACTTCTACTCTTTACTGACTTTAGATTCTGAGGAATTTGCTAACTGGAAATGTATGTTGTAATAAGTTTAATTCTTGCTTTTGCAAATAGAGTATTCTCCTTCTTGGTCTAATTAGAAGCTCAGGCAGCTACCAGACAAGGGGAGGTTCGCTATTTTGATGCAGCATTACCCTTGGTACAAATAGGTGATGTTAAAACTAACCTGCTTTCTGAGGTAAGGAAACAAAATATAAAGGATAGGTTGTGATTGGAGATCTCTCATCATCCTTCCTGGCAGACTGCAGTGCAGTGTTTTGGGGAATGGGAATCTAGGGAGGATGGTAACTGGAAGGTAGAGTGATAATTGTTCTATCATCTGTGACATTGTGGAGTGTTCAAAGTTTAAATTACATCTGAGGGACCTAAGCAAAAATGGCTTTATTACTTACATACCAGATTTCTACAAAGGCAGGCATGGTCTGCACTCTGGAGTAGACTGCCCCTTTTTGTACAAACAGAATCCAGCTCTGGTGTAGAGAGGATGAGACCAGCTGCTTCATGGAATTGTTTCTATGTCCCCACGCTGCTCTGTTTATCTAAAGAGGCTCTGTGGCTAGGGACAATCAGCTCTCATTGGATGCAGTTTGCCATTTCCAGAGAAGGGGTATGGCAGGAAGCAATACAGGCCTGACAGCGGCTTACACGGGCGGCTGTGCAGCCCACCTAGAGAATCACTGCCCTAAAGCCACCCTGAAGCTGGGAATGCAGCTATCTACATCATACTCATTCTAACTTTGTAATGAGCACAGTGGTGGTTTGTAAGAATCTTATTTACTACCTATTGTACTGAGTGGCTGCCCCCATCTCCTTCAGCGCAGGGTTGTGCTCAGGGCAGGTTACCAGTTTGAGAGCCGCTGGTATAATTTCTGCCTATGCTGCCAAGGGGGTATAAGGTCAGTAAAGGATGGATTTCATGGGGTCTAAGATTTAGGTCAAACTACCTGCCAGTTTTGTGGGGGAGATGAATCTCACACATCTCCTAACACTGTGCTGCATTGGAAACCTAGGCATGTAGACTCAATCTTGTCTTACACAAAAACCTGCACAGAACTGTACTGATGTTGCCCTAGAGGTCTAAGATTTGATTTTTCATAAGAACAGGTCAGCTATTTGGGCTTCTTTCATAAAACAGAACTCTTCTGCGCCTCTGAGGCGAGCTAAAAGCATTGACTTTAGAGCAAAGATTTTGCATACTGCTTTTGGATCTTACAAATTTCCCATCTCATAACACCCAGATCCTTCCCCTTGTGCCTGGTTCTCAAAGATACTTTATTCTGCTAACCATAGTGTGACGACTGCTATTTTAGATCATCTTAAACCAAGTGCATACTTCCTGTGAAGCTTGCACACTCCATAGGATTTAGATAGCTCCTCTTGAATGGAAGTTGCACATTCAACAGGCGTTAGTGTTGTGTCTGTCTAGAGGGAAGAGAGGAGCAGCAGCCCTCCTTTAGTTAGAATTGTACATACTAATCTCTTGCAATACACAGATGGTGCAGCCCATCTACTCATCACATCTAAATCAAGGGAGCTTTTATTCTGATGATTTTTGAATTGGGAGGGAAAAAAGGGAGGTGGGGGAGTTGAAGAGGTTTATAACACCACAGGTCTACCTAAAAGATTTACTGCAGTTGGAAGAGGTTTCATGCCTTGTAAGAGTCGGGCATGGATTTACGTATGCAACACAGACTACTTGCCCTGGCTGCTGATTCACCTAGCCACAAATATCGAAAAGATTAACCCGTTTTCCTTTTCATTTCCTATATTCCCCTTGATCTGCCTTCCTCAGTCTGACATTGGTCACATAAGCATATGTGTCCCTTTGAACTTGTCACCCTCTTCATGCTAGTTTTTTCCCCTCTGAATCTTTCCCTCCCTTATAATCCTACTCGTTTCCGCCTCCTTGCTGGTTCCTGTTTTTTCCTTCCAAAGTGGTGGGTTTTAACAGGGAGAGAGGTAAGACTGCAAGAGTAGAGCTGAACTCTGCTCTGTGCCCCTAAGGCAGGGCTCATGCCATACTCTCTTCAGCGCTATAGGCAGGCAGCTTGAGGCTCCCGGAGTGGAAGTGAGAGTGACATGTCAGCATACTAAATGGAATGCTTACCTTGCATCCTCTCACCTGCCTGGTCAGGCTCATAGGTCAGTCCTGCCATTTTCATGTCCCCTTGCGGACACCAGTGCTTTTTAACCTAATAGCCTTCTCTCACCTCTCTCTCCATCCTAGTGGGGGGCTTTTTGTTTCAGGACTGCAGCCTTCTCCTGTTCCAATGGCTAATGACTGTAGCTCTAGCTCTGTAATACTTAGAAGAAGCTGTCCAGGAGGAAGAAGTCCCTGACAAAGGGGAGAGCCTCGGAGGAGATTTGGGTTCCCCTTTCATGGGTAAACTGAAGATGAGATTTGGGCAGCTATGAGAGAGTGCCTGAAAATGAGTCTTGAGGACAAACCATGAGGTTTAACAAACCTGAGAGAATTTTGGGGCAGGAGGGCCCAGCAGGTGGTTTGGTCCATTTTTCTCCCACCTGTAAATGCTTGGGCAGCAATCAGTCCACAGGGAGTCCTTTATCAAGTCTAGTATAACCACACTAAATTGACCACTAGTCTCTCTCCCAGTGACTTCTGTTCAGCTCCTGAATGAGAAGAGCAAGGGGAGCTGATGGGAGAGCATCTCCTGTTGACATACCAGAGCTAAGCACATTGACTTCAACTACACTGTTCACATAATTGAAGTTGAGTAACTTATATCAATCTCCCCGAGTAGTGTTGACCTGCCGTAAGTAAGATCTTACCTTCAAGTTTAGCTTTTAACTTTGTCAGCACAGGGTCTTTCCTATCTTGGGTGCCTGTACACTGTCAAAACCAATTCAGTTCTGCCTTTGATACCATTTCCCTCTTGATGTAGTACCAGCTCCCTAGCCGGCCACTTTCTGCTTATTTTCTCAGCACTATTTGTAGATAGTTGTTCTCATAAATTAAGGGCAGAAGGGATCATTGCAAACCTTCAGCCTGACTACTTGCATAACAAGCCATAGAATAAGTAATTCTTATCTTGAATCCAAGATCTTTTGGTTGAACTACAACCTACTTTTTAGGAAGGCATCTAGTACTAAAGATTGCAGATAGAGATTTTACCATGTTCTTTGGTCAGCCGATCCAATGGGTAATTTTGCTTATTGCTAATATATACACATCTTATTTCCAGTTTGTTTTCTACCATCAGTTTCTGGTCATTGGATCTTCTATGTCTTTGTCTCCTAAAAAGAGAAATTATCTGGCAGTACGGTGTAGACTGTGATCTTCATCTTTTTAAATTCCTTTGAATAAACAAAATAGATGAAGCTCTTTGAAAGGAAAAGTCATGTTTCCCAGACTTTTTTAATCTCTCTCAAAATTAACATCGTTTATGGGCACTAGAGCTGGGTATCGTTGTCTGGTGGCCATCTCACTGGTGAGATGTTCGAAGTTAATTTCTTTAGAACAGACATTTGGAAGTATCTGTCTTCATCCTGATTTGCTGCTTCTTTTACAGTACAAGCAGATGAAACAAGAAAATAATCCTCACGTTCTGATTGAAGGGAAAGATACAGATGACTGGATGTGCATTGATTTTGGTAAATATTTATTTAATAGATTCTAGTTCCATGTGATCTGTGGGTCAAACAGCATTTCACTGGTAAATTCTTATTGCTACAAATAGGTCCCAATATTTACCTCCCTGTAGCTCCAATTGTAATGTTATTGCCTCTCTCCCAGTTAAGTTTTACAGCAGAGGAATATGGCATTGAATATGGCATTGAACACCGTGGAGTAACAACTCTGCATTAGCTAAAAATAGCTCTTAGTTCTCAAGTGTTAGGATCAAAAGTTGTGGAAGGAGGAGATATGTAAGAGTGTTTTAGTAATTATACATTTCTCTAAGAATGTTATTCAATTGCTGATTTTCTCTAGAGAATAATAGTACTGAAGTACTCAATTCAGACTAGATGCTGGCTAATAGATTCTTAATACTAAATCATTTCTCAGTTCCTCTAATACAGTAGTTCCCAAACTTTTTGGTACTAGCGAAACTTTTGGTGGACTGGCAATATTTTATTTGCATATCATTATGCAAACTATGAATATTGAAATTAAACATTACTGGTCTGCAAAAAGCCAAGCCCTCAGAGTCCCCACCCCTCCACTATTCCCCAGCACCAACCACTGATCCCAGAGATCCCTGCACTCAACCCCCCTAGTACCAGCCCCCAATATTAGCCCCATCCCCAGAGTCTCGCGGCCGCGCCCCTCTCCTCCCCCCCATGCCAGCCCTGCCCCCATAGTGTCCCTCCCATTACTAGCTCAGGCTCCAGAGCCCTTCAGCACTAGTCCCGCCCCTAGAGCCTCCAGTGCTTGTCTGCCTCCCTTACCTATGCTGCTGCCTGTGATGGCGTGGGGGCCAGGGCTGGGGTACACCACCCAGCACCTCCCCTCCCGCTATGGCTGTTGGGAGAAGTGTGTGTCCTGCCTTGCCCCGCCTCTTAGCCAACCATTGCTGGGCAGGGGTCTCCTCTAGCCACGAAAGAGCCATTCGCTGAGCAGTGCTGGGACTATGCACCACGGGGTCTCCTCCCAACTGCGGAAGAGTGCTTCCCTGCACGGTAGGAGGGCCATGCAGGAAGTGCTCTTTCATGGCTGGGAGGAGATCCTGCCCCTGCTTGGTGCTGGTTGGCTGAGAGGCAGGGCAGGACACGCCTCTCTCAACAGCCACGGTGAGAGCGGTGTACCTCAGCTCCATCCCCCAGAGCCACTGTGGCTAGGCAGCCAGAGGACCGCGGCCCGGCGGTTGGTAACCACTGCTCTAATGTACAATGTTCTGATGAATGTGTTCAAGGGAGAGGAACCAGATCTATCATTTTAAAAGCTGTATGTCAAAGTATGCAACAATGAAATAATTACAACCCTAGTCTGGACAAACTTTTGTTATTTTAGAGTATAACTCTACAGATGGCTAGTTAGTTGGCTTGAGTATTATTGCTGGACGCTAGAGCCACATCCTACACAAACACTCTAATACTGCGGTGTCCAACCAGTTCTGAAGCAGTAGCCACTACGGCTACTGCTGTAGCGAAAGTCACACTCAACTGGCCTAATAGCCACATGTGGCTAATGGCTAGTGTGTTGGACACTATCGCTCTAATATAATGAGATTTTGAGCTCTAAAATCAGTGATCAGAAATTTTGACATGTGCCTCTAAGGCTGTGTCTAGACTACATGCCTCTGTCGGCAGAGGCATGTAGATTAGGGTTGTAGGCAAAGGTAAATGAAGCCGCGATTTAAATGATCGCGGCTTCATTTTCATGGCTGCAGCGCTGAGCCGACAAACAGCTGATCGTGGAATGAGGTTTACTGGGGCTGCGGACAAAGGGCTTTGATGTCGACAGGGGGAACATCCAGACTAGCGGTGAGCCGACAAACAGCTGATCAGCTGTTTGTCGGCTCAGCGCGGCAGCCATGTAAATGTAAATGAAGCCGCAATCATTTAAATCGTGGCTTCATTTACCTTTGCTGAATAAACAAATCTACATGCCTCTGCCGACAGAGGCATGTAGTGTAGACGTACCCTAAGTGTTTTACGCTGAGAAATGTGAATCCTACATTGCATACAAGGTCATGATTTCTCATTGGCTTAGTTTATAAAATGTGTACTGTACACTTTCATATAATGTAGTTTTTGCACTGCATCCACCTTGTTCAAAACTTAAGGCATATTTTCCCATACAACTTTTACAAGAATGAGAATTGCTAAAGACCAGATTTATTAGGGCATAAGCTTTTGTGGGAAAGACTCTCTATCAGATGCATATAGTGAGTTTTGTCCACAAAAACTTATGCCCCAATAAATGTTAATCTTAAGGTGCCACGGGACTTCCTGTTTTTGTAGATAAATTAATATGGCTACCCCTCTGAAACTTTTATAAGGCAGCTGAACCTGTAACTTCTTTGCTGGTAGGTTCTGTTTCATTTTCAGGTGTGAAGTTTGATCAGCATGCTATATCTGTTCTTCCTACTTCATGCTTCTGCAAGCCAACTGAAAAGCCTAAAGATTAAACAATTTTACATAATTTACTAGGGTCTTGTTAATCTGAATGTAGTTAACATTCTAAAGGATTACTTTTAAGCTTCATTGTAGGGATGTAATAGTGTAGTCGATTAACCAAAAGCTTATAGGTTAATGCTATAGACTACAGCCATTCCCCCCCCCCCCCCCCCCACTCCCTTGCCAGTAAATTGTTTAGCAGGATGGTCCAGGACCTATCCCATCTGCAGCTCTATATTTAAAGTGTATTAGGAGCCAGACAAGCAGCCAGCCTGGTTCAGTCCCTCCCCCCGAAATGGGCTGCTGCCAACCCACATTGCTGTCAGGGTGCCAGGTGGGAGCTAGTCTGCAAGAGGAACTGACTTTTAAACTGGCTCCCCTTGCAAAACCAGCTCCCACCAGACACCCCACGCTACTGCCTCTGATAAGAGACAGCAGCGTGGCGTGGCAGAGGGCTCATCAGGAGTAGGGCCAGAGCACACTGGCTGCCAGCCTCACCCCTGGGAACTACAGAATAGTCAAGTAACCTATAAGAGCTCATGAGGTTAATCAACTATTCAATTAATTAATATTTAACATCCCTACTTTTAAATTTCCACAAGATTCAAAACCTACACAATGTGGTAAAATGTGTGTATTCTAACAGGTCTTTTATTCAATTTATATTGAATGTATAATATTCATTTTACACACACACACACACACACACACACCTTTGTTTTCTATGAATGCATTGTATTGGCATTACACAAAGATGGATATGGAAGTGTTCCCATTAAGTTACATTTTCCTGTAAAAAGTGCAGCATACATGGAGGTAAAAAGATTGGCAGCTTAATTCATGTCAACAAAATATTTGTACTTCATGTCAAATTTAACCTGTACTTGGAATTTCCTCTAGCAAAAAGCAACCTACAGTTGTCCATGGCAGTTGTCCTTTTTTGACTTCTTGTATCTTTCTGTCCTGTACAGGTAGCATAGTCATCCATTTCATGCTTCCAGAGACAAGAGAGATTTATGAGTTGGAAAAGTTATGGACTTTGCGTTCTTATGACGACCAGTTAGCACAGATGGTTCCAGCATCATTACCAGATGATTTCATATTTGGACTCACTAACAAGCAGCAATGATCAAAATCTTTCCTTCATAAAAGGGATTTACAAGTAATGCTGATATAGCACTCACCACTTCAAGATTAAAAGAATGAAACAAGCAATTTCTTGGTTAATTTTTGAAAGAGGGGACAGAAAAGAGCCACTGTGCTTGAATGTCCCACCACTGTTGTGCAGTTTGAGGGGCAAGGCTTGCAACATTATGGCTGTAGGACATGGATTACCTACTTGCATCTGTCTAGAATTATAGGTACAATGATTCAAGTTGGCAATTGACTGAGGAGGTGATTTCAGCCCCCTTGTTCTTCTAGAAGCACAAGGGATCTTGTGACTGAAGTAGTCAGCATCTCAGTTGTAGCTGAAAGTATACTGAATTAGAGGGAAGATTCGCAGCTATTTTAACGGGAGAAATGGCATGAACCTCAATTAAAAAGTAACTTCAGGTACTCTTCTGGACCCTGAATCTTCCTGCCAGTGTTTGGTTTTAATGCAAAAAATGTTTTTGTCTACTGTCACTGTATGTGAAAAACTCTAGTAATCAAGGTGTTACATAAAATTACATTGATTTGAAAGTTAATTTACTGTGTCTGACACCATTTACTGGAATGGATATCTAGTGAGCAGAACTCAACCTCGTTTGATTTAAGGTTAAAGTACAACCTGATCAAAGTAGTATTTAAGAGGGCTTATTTATACTGTTGGCATAGGGCAAGCTAAAGTATAAAGCTAAAACTGTACTAATGAGTCATATTCAAGGAGTTCCAGCATGCATGCTCATGTACAGGAGACCCTCACAATTTGCAGAATTGCTATTCAAAGTTTACATGTTCATTGGGGGGAGAAGGGGAGGTGTCTCCTGTTCAGGGCAGTGGAAGCTGGGGGAACTGCAGTGAGTTTCCTACAGCTGCTGGGAACCATGGTGAGGTCCCTGCAGCTCTTGAAGCCAGGGAGCCATGGTTCCCCATATTTGTGAATGGTGAGGTTTTCCTGTTCTGCTGTTTGAAATGTTTTTGTGGGTGGCAGGCTGTAGTGCTGTAAACTGATAACCTGGCTTGCTGTGCATTAACTCAGCACTACAGGTGGATGCGCAGAGTGGACAGAGCAAGCTCCTGTTCTGAGCCCCTGCTTCAAAGATCCATTTAATATAAAGTTCTCAGAGAACATATCAGATATTAAACTGATAACCGCTACTACACTTTAGCATGGCATGTAGATGAGCCCTGTAGTAGATTTTATGAGAAAGTAAAGAAGGTAGTGAAGCTATAACCAAACAGCTCCTGCCCAAGAACTTGAAAAAAACCCCACATGCATTAGGAAGAAGCTTGGAAAACTATGCTTAAAACTACCCTGGCTTATGTTGAAGCTTTACCTAGCAGACATGGCCAAATTTATTCCAAAGGGATGCCTTGAAGTCATTAGGTAGGAAAAGGCCACTGATTTAAGAAAGAAGGGAGGAGAGGAGTGAAGAGGAGAGTGGCCAGTCTTGTTAAACTGGGCTAAAGTGGGCACATCCAGAAAGAAAAAATGCTTTTCTCCAAATCAGCATTAAATTAGATGCTTTGTAAACAAAAGCACTGTGCTCTTGGAGACACACATTCCACCTAGGGTACAGTCTGCTATACTAACAATGAGTTGAGGCTCCTTCATGTTCAGAATTGATAACATGTTGTGAAGTACTGTAAGTAGTAATGTGCTTTCTGGGTGCCTCAGTGCTTTTCCTAATATCCAGTCCAAAGCGATTTCAGATTATTTTGCCAATAAAATCTGCTCTTAATGTGAAATAAAATCAAGTAGAAATGTAATCTCTCCACAAAGCATCCCCAGCTTTACACACAAAAGCACACAAAAGGGTGAGGAAAGAGCCCTACAGCAGATACTCTATACAAAATGACACTGAAATCTTAAGTAGCCCCAAACAGCATCACAAAGCCTCTATTGCAGGCAAACAAGTAGAAATCACACAAGATCCAGTTGCATTCAGAAATTATGTAACTGTTGGGCTACGCTGTAGTTGTAATACCAATGCAATTTTGGAATGTGTTCAGGTACTGTCATATACCCTCAAGCTGATCATGTGCATTAGCACCATGTGTCATTATCCTATGAATCCTATTATTCTAACACCAACATAGCAGACAATTCAAACTAATTGTTGATTAAAACAAAAGGCCATGAACCCAGGAGCTAGTGATTAATGCTGGTACAACATGAAGTTTAGCTTGAGAGACTATCATAGTAACTCTTATTAGAAATGCTAATAAAGACACCTTTGGCAGATTTTCTGTAATGTGATAAATATGCACAATTCTCTTAAAAGCCAACGAGGCAAGAAATACTCCAATTGATGACAAGATTGGTACACAAATTGAGCAGATGTTACAATGAAATATATGAGTAGCCAAATGAATTGCAGATTGCTCTTTTGGCATATCCCAACTACATGATTTTAGATTTGTCTGTATCATTACTTTAACACGTAGGCTTAGATCCCTTCCAAAAGTCACAAAGCTAAATTTTTACATTTGTAAATCAGTGAAAAGAGTGGACGTGACTAAGTAGTAGTAGCCCACTGAATGTGTATTAAACTCTTGAAAGACACTTGTTTTCATTTTTGTCTTTCCATTTTAAATGGTTTGAAAGGCATAAGAAAGCCTCCCCTAAAGATATATTAAAAATCATGTCCTGGCATTTTTGGTTGTTACATATACAGAAATACTAGTAGGCACTTGGTCTCTGAGGCCAAAGTGCATCACCCAAGACACAAAATTCCATAATTCAAATGAAGAAGGCTTTGCTTTGTCATGGGACCTCAGACAGGAATTTCAATGATTTTTTTAGGAGAGTTAAAAATTACCAGAAATGAAAGCTATGGTAATGTGAAAGATACCAGGAATTAACATTTTTCTGTGTGTTCCAATTAGTATTGGCTGCTATACGCCAGGGAGAAGTTTGGAAATTTTTCCTACTCCTAATAAGATGTTTGAGGAAAAATAATCTTGCTAAACAATTCTAGCAGTGCGAACACGGACACTGGTTCAAGCAGCTCCCATTGGCCATGAACAGCGATCCACAGCCAAAAGGAGTTGCAATTGCCCATACCTGCAGAGACGTGGGTCAACAAAGCATTTCACAGCCAACTAGCCACTCGTCCTTCAAAGCTTCAACTCAAAATTTGAAAACCCCTACCTTAAAGATTTAATCTGCTGCAGAATTCCTTATCTAATTATTGACAAAGACAAACTCAGAGCAAACTGAAATGCCTGTGCAATTCATATCACATCTTTAAAAACAAAACAAAACAAAACAAGTTATATCTGATGATAGGAGTTAAACTCTTTATTCCATTCAGAGGCATCTGGCAAGTGGAGCTGCGTTGGGGGGCACATTACAGATGAAAAATGATCCATACTTTGCAGATATTGAAATAATTTACAGTATTTACTTTCTAGCTATTCCCAAATACTCCAAATTACCAAGTCTCAATTGAAAATAAAAACATGATTTACCACACTAAGTATAGAAATTTGAGAGAGATGACAGTATTTAAATCAGCAGATGTAAATGCATTGCCTATTTGTAAAGTAACTTTTATGGAAAATTAAAGTCAAATCTTTCTCGAATATTAAGAAAAGACTGTTGGACTTAGACTTAAGCCTCAACAAAAATTAAAATGCTATGACTTTTTTTAATACTTCAGTAACTTTAAATTCATTGCAAGAAAAAATTCTCCTAAAGGCTAGATGGTCACTGTCAAAAAAGGAAAAAAAAACCCTCATTTTTCTCTGCTAAAACTACAAAATAAGTTTGTGGTTTTTAAACCAATTAGTAAAGAAGAGATGCAGAAAAACACTTCAGACCATTTTCAAAATTATCTAATCTGTACAACAATGATCTTTGGGAAAATTATCTATTCTATGTGAAATGCCTCTATTTGAATATGAATCTAAGAGGTAGATCAACAAAATGATGAAACAAATGTTTTTGCTAGTTGTGCCCCTCAAATCAGTGCAGCATGGTGATTCTGATCATCTCATGCACAAAAACATCACACAAAAAAAGGTTCAGAGGTAATAGCATGGCTCTGTAGACCACACACATACAGGCGCGCACGCGCACACGCACAGCAGTCTTTATGCACCATGTGTCGCCACATCTTTAAAACTGAGGTAGACTGAAGTTTATTGTAGAAACTTGAATGTGTAATATTACCACAATCATTATTCAAATTACATTCTGAAATTAAAAAATTTGGTAGCTTTCCTGTTATCCCTGCCTTTTGACAATTTTTTTTTCTTCCTTTAATGGTTGGGTGCAGAATGTGCATAAATCCTGCTGCATCTACATAAGCCAGACTAGAGGTTGTTTTATATAGTTTAAAACCTTCCAAGTGGCTTAGCGTGGCCCACAAACAGCGGCTGGATATGTAAACTTAGCCTTTCGTTATCTTTAAACATGATCAAACAGCATTTGACCTTCCCCCATCATGGTTACTGAAAGCAGGATGATGCGATCTGCAGGAAGCAGAGACCATACAGCCTCAAACCTACTCCAGCAGATCAAGTATTCTATCAAACTGAAGATGAAGCTTGCTCTTTGAACAGAATGGCAAAGTCCAAATGGGCTGCAAATGTTTAAATGTAGCATTATTAGGTAGTGATGGTCAAAGGCACAAAGGGTTCATGCATTCAATCAAAGTAGCACAAAAAGTAATAAAAAAATTCAGTCTCCTAATTTTTTCCTCAACCCCAGCCTCTTGCCATCACTTCCTTGTTCTGTTCCCAAAAAAGTACCGTCAAACTTTTTCATCCCATCTTCAAAGAAAAATAAACGGCATTGCTGCTATCAGAATGTTGGCATCCTTCGCTATCTTTTGAACATTCACTGAATTTTTTTTAAACAAATGATGGTGAAACCCTCAGAAAATCTGAGGTTATCCTCTTTTTTTTTTCCATCTTACTCCCATCAGCCAGTAGCCAGAAGTATAGTACTATGTCCCCAGCCCCCACCCCCAAAAAAATCTGTAGTACTCCTGTCTAGTGGCTGATCAAATTTTAATTTTTTTTTAAAAAAATAAAATGCTCAAGAACTATTAGCTTTATAAAGTATACAAAAAAAAGCGCAAAAAGGAACAATTTCTCATTGAGGTACTAAATGCCTGAGGTAGTTTAGTAAAATGCATATTTATCTTTTTATGCTCTGGCCAACACCATGCAACACTTCCCTTAGGTTATTCATGGCAGTGTTATGTAAAAATGCAACCAAATTTTTAAAAAAATGCCACTTGTTTAACATTGGGACTAACACTTAAACTCTTGTCAATACCCTTTGCTCCATCCCTGCCCCATCCCAAATCCCACCCTCCAATTGTGTTTCGTCTTTTACAACTGGACCTATCCGAGCAATGCCTTTTCTTTTTTTTTTTTTTCTTTTTTTTTTAAACCAGTGAACTC
Source organism: Pelodiscus sinensis (assembly GCF_052426305.1). Taxonomy (NCBI): domain Eukaryota; kingdom Metazoa; phylum Chordata; order Testudines; family Trionychidae; genus Pelodiscus; species Pelodiscus sinensis. The sequence continues at coordinate 201,748,646 of NC_143053.1, read as the reverse complement.
AGAAGAGGAAGCTTCATTAAACCAAGTTCTAAAATTGCTGGGGAAGAATAAGAACAATAAAAAAGACTAACAAGTTTATGTTAAATTGTGAGAATAGAACAAAAGGGAAGTGAAGGGTTCCGTATTTTAAAGCTGGGTTTCAAAAGTTTGAGAGAGCCTAAAGAATACATTCTCAGAGACAGCGTTCAATGGTTGCCTGGTCCTCAAACAGGTGACTGGCTTGGTGAAGCTTCTGCATATAACTCCAACAGGTGTTTAAAACCTGTTACACAGTCTGTCTTTGGTCTGGCATCTGTCTCTGATGGGCCATTTCCTAAATCTTTATTTTCGTCTTGGCTGAGGCTGTCCACTTTGCGCTGTTTTTTGTTGTTGCTGCTGCCTTCTTACCTGAGCCAGTATTTCCTGAATTTTTCTCTGGGCAAGCTGTAGGGAAGAAACAAAAAAGACATTGTTGGGCTGCAATTACTACTTGTTATACTAGACTTGCTTGTTTTCCCATTACTTTGTCTTTCCCTTCCACCCACCATGTCATTTTTCCCTGTTGTCACTTACCATAGACATAGAACCCTGCAAAACCCTGGGTATCTGTGGGCCATTTTTATGGCTCATTGCTGCCATGTGGATACAAACTGTGTCAACCTAGAGCCCTGTGTTATCTCCCCACAGAAATCAGGGTGACATAATGGGGCAGGACAAATACTCTGGCCCCAGCTGCAGAAGGTGTGAGGGGCCCAGGGGATGGGGAGGTGTGGGGTGCAGGAGGCAGGACGGAGCTCTGACTGCAGCACACACTCAAAGCACCTATCACCCAGCCCTCAGGCTACAGCGAGGGTTCCCAACTTTCCAAATGCACAAAACCAAACACCTTTGCTCCACCTCAAGGGCCTGCCCTCGCTCATTCCATCCCTTCCTCCCTCTGTCACTTGCTCTCTCTCCCACCTTTATTCATTTTCACCTGGCTGGGACAGAAGTTTGGGGTGCAAGAGGGAGTGAGGGTGGGCGCTCCAGGCAAGGAGATGGGATCGAGGGGTTCAGAGTGTTGGAAGGATTTCCAGGCTGAGGCGGGGCTGGGTTGCAGGAGGGGATATGGGCTCTGGAGTGGGGGTAGCGATGATTTATGAGGGGCCTCTGGGCTGTGGCTCAGGGGTGTGGGAGGAGATACAGGCTCTGTGATGGGCATGTAGACTCTGGAATGGGGCCAGAAATGAGGGGTTCAAGGTATTGAAGGGGGATCCAGGCTGGGATGTGGGGTGAGGGCTCTGGGATGACGGTGGAGGGAATGGGGGTGCAGAAAGTGGCTTTCGGCTGAAGTCAAGGAGTTCGACTCCAAATGGGGGTTGAGACACAGGAGAGAGAGCTCAGCATGCAGGCTCCAGGAGAAAGTTTGGGTGTGAGAGGGATTCTAAGCAGGGGCAGGAGGTTGAACTATGGCCAGCTCCCCACAAATGCAACATGTCCTCTGGCTTCTCCTCCCAGGGCACTGTCTCTGCAGCTCCCACTGCCTGCGATTGCTGGCCATTTGGAACTGGCATTCAGGGCAGGGCAGAAGCAGCAACAGCATGAAGAGGCCACGTGACTGCCCCTCTACCTAGGAGCTGAATCAGCTGAGGCACATGCACCTGCTTCCAGGGAGCTGTAGGGAGCCAGCCAGGCCCATGCCAACCAACTTCTAACAGGCTTTCTGATGGAAAACCCGATACCTGGTAACACTGGCTCCAGCTTGGCTCTCTGAATCACTGATGATATGGGGCAATAGGCTGCTAGGCATTCTAGGAGTTTGTCCCCAGCTTGCTCAGATGGAGGAGGTAAACTAGGTGGGAGCACGACTGTGTGCTCCTATGCAGTAAGCCAAGTGCCATTTTGAAAGAAGTGTTGTACTTTGAGCTAGCAGATAGCAATGGCACATGCTGTGAGGAGAGCAGTTTTCTCTGTTGGTCCCTACACGGTCCATGTATGTTAAAGCCACTGTGGCTGCAGTGGGAGCTTGGACATCCCTGTGGCAGATCATCGGTGCATGCAAGGTCCTTTTTGTTATTACTGCCATGGGGTAAAGTGCCTAGCACCTGATGGGGCCCCCTAGATGCCACCACAATACAAATAAGCAAAAACCACATTTAAGGAAGTATGCAAATTTTATCACAATGTTATTCAATGTTAGAAAAATGACTGAAACACAGGCCTTGATTAGCATCCATCCCCATTTCCCTGGTAGTTAAACTCCTGAGCCCTGGCACCCATTGTGGGGCTGAAACTGAGACAGGAGCCAGTTTCTTGCTGAGACTGAGCAAGGCTAAAGCTCCCAGCCCAAGTGAACCCTCCCGGTCTGAAGTCCTGAGCTGCGGTGCTCCTCTATCCTGGCTGACGCTCCAAGCTCTGGTATTAAAGACCCAAGGCAGCAAAGTATTTATCTCCCCTTTTCCTCCCTCCCCCCCCTCTTATTTTTTTGCGTCTCTACTGCGGTTGGATTACTTCTGGTTCCAGATGGTGTTTGGTTGACCAGTAAGTCTGGAACTCTGGTATTTGTATCTTTGAGGTTCTACTGTAGTAGCAATTATTCATCGGGGAGTCTGTGTGGTACGTGTAAACTTAAGATTTGAGGTACAAAAATTCATTTAAACTCAATTGCTCAAAGCCTACTTACTTGACATGCATAGAAATGGCCAGTTATTTTCACAACAACCTGATCATTTTCATCAGGCGTCTGGTCACGAGGGACAACAACTTCTGCACTTGTCAAATTCTGAAGCTCATTTACCTATACATGAATAATAAATAAAAATAAGCCACCTTTAATTCACTGCAAATTTTAAAAAGAATGCTTTGGTCATCTGAAAGATAAAAACAGGACCAATACAACTAGAAATCAACCTTACTGAATATTTGTCTATAAAAAAGCATTTTTCTCCACCCCAAAAAAGCAAGGCCAATGTAAAGAGAGATTTGGAGTAACTCAGTAAATTAGGAACCTAAATAAGCAGCAAAGAATGAAGAATCTTAAATTACATATCACAAATTTTAACCTTTTTTTGAGCAGGAAGAGAGGATAGGGTATGTCTACACTACAAAGTTAGTTCGAACTAACTTAGTTCGAATTAGTTAATTCGAACTAAGCTAGTTCGAACTAACGCGTCTAGAACTAAAAACTAGTTCGAACTAGCGTTTTGCTAGTTCGAACTAGCAAGTCCACATTGAGTGGACTCTGAACCGGGCTTAATGATGGCCGGAAGCAGTGCCGGCAGGGCATAAAAGGAGGACTTAGAGCGTGGAGATACTGTCTCAGGCTAGCTGAGGGCTGCGCTTAAAGGGTCCCGACCCCCACCCCGGACACACAGTTCTCAGGGGTGCCCCGCTTGCAAAGAAGTTCTGGCTTGGAGTGCCCGGAGTGCCCACACTGGGCACATCACACCACTCGGCCATCAGCCCAGCTGCACTTGCCGCAGGCTGCCATCTGGGGAGAGGAAGTAATTGGGGGGCTGCAGGAGAGCTTCCACCCCCAGAAGCCCGCAGAGCCAGCCCAGTCCTCCCCATCGGGGGCTCGTACCCCATTCCTCCCTCACCTCCTTCCACTTACCCTTCCTTAGCCCCCCTTCTTATTGATGTACAAAATAAAGATAACGTTTCTTCCAACATTGACTCTGTCTTTATTGAAAAAAAACTGGGGGAGACTGGGAAAAGGAGGTGGGAGAGAGGAAGAGAAAGGCTGGGAGAGGGGAGGGCAACTAACATGATCAGGGGTTGGGAACAGGTCCCAGATGAAGAGAGGCTACAGAGACTGGGACTGTTCAGCTTAGAAAAGAGGAGACGGAGGGGGGACAGGATAGAGGTCTCTAAAAGCAGGGGTTGGGTGGAGAGGGTGCATTCATAAAAGTTCTTCCTGAGTTCCCATAAAGAAGGACTAGAGGACACCAAAGGAAAGGAATGGGTAGCAGGCTTGAAACTAGTAAGAGAAAGTTGTTCTTCTTGACAAAGCAAATAGTTAACCTGTGGAACTCCTTGCTGCAGGAGGCTGTGAAGGCTACAACTAGAACAGAGTTTAAAGGGAAGTGAGATCAAGTCATGGAGGTTGGGTCCATGGAGTAGTCTTAGCCAGAGGGTAGGAGTGGTGTCCCTGCCCAAAGTTTGTGGAAGGCTGGAGAGGGATGGCACGAGACAAATGGCTTGGTCATTGTCTTCGGTCCATCCCCTCCAGGGTCCCTAGGGTTGGCCTCTGTCGGCAGACAGGCTACTGGGCTAGATGGACCTTTGGTCTGACCCAGTACGGCCATTGTAAGCTCAGGGCTCAGGGTCGGGGGTCTCAGTGGACCCCCTTGATTTTCATGCACACCTGCTCCTGGGTGGCCAGGCTGGCAGCTCTCCTGCCCTAGACGGCCACTTTCCTGTGCCTAGTGCGGAGATCGTGGACAAGGTCCACGATGTCCGCACTAGCCCAGGAAGGTGCCCGCCTCTTGCGGTCCAGGGCAAGCTCCCGGGAGCCGCCAGCCTGGTCCCGGCAAGAGGGGGTGGGCTGGGGGGCATCGGGTGGGTGGCTCTGTGCCGTGCCAGGTGCAGGGTCTGCTGGCTGGGTGCTGGCAGGCTTGCACCTGGCACGGGCACCGTAGCCAGCCCGTGCCCCTTTAAGGGGTCCGGGGCCGGGAGGGGGGCATAGAGTTTCCCTGGTGTTGGCCAGAGTGGCCACCAGGGAAACCTGGGGAGGGCTAGCCTCCCACTAGTTCGAACTAAAGGGCTACACAGCCCTTAGTTCGAACTAGCTAGTTCGAACTAGGCGTTAGTCCTCGTAAAATGAGGTTTTCCTAGTTCGAACTAAGCGCTCCGCTAGTTCGATTCAAATTCGAACTAGCGGAGCGCTAGTGTAGCACCTATTAAAGTTAGTTCGAACTAACGTCCGTTAGTTCGAACTAACTTTGTAGTGTAGACATACCCATAGTTACAAATATAGCCTAAGGTGACACATCAAAGACAGTACAATATACACACACAATGTTTTTTTGCCCTGGAGATTATAGTTCCACCTTTCACATGGTCTGATTTAGCTTTTTTAATTTACTGGATTGGTGTTCAAATAATGACAAGTAGCAGGTAAACACCTCCAAATGCTTTATGAGCATCTAAGTGATTTGCTCTAACCATTCGCTATATTAAAGATGACACAAGGGTTCTCAATCCATGGACCATACAGACCTGTGCACATTACAATAGGGCAAAATGCACATATTAAACGACAGCTGCAGACTCATCATCCTAGAAAGTTTCTACAGCATACACATAAGCAGACCTGTTGATTGGGGGAGGGGGAGGCTGTTAGACAAGGGGGCAGTTGCCCTGGCGCCTGGCAATCCAAAGGGGCCCAGAACTACTGCAGCAGTGGTGGCAGCCAGAGCCCCAGTCCTCCTGAAATTGCTGCTGGAGCACTGTGCTCCATGGTCTGTGTAGCTCTGAGGGATGGGAGAGTTTCCAGTGCCATGGAGGGCTGGCTGCCCTTCCCTTTGAGGCCCTGTCTCTTCCAGGGCAGGTTCACACACTTCTTTGCCCAGCCTGCGGAAGCTGTTGGCCCCTCTGAACCCATGTCTTTAAAGACAGCTCTCTTCCATGTTTATTCCTGTTGGAATCGCTAAAGGCGGCCTGACGATGTTAACTCCCATTGGGTCTGATGGGATAGCAGCAGTGAAGGTACTCGTCAGCTGCGTTTACTAGGTGGAGTGTAAATTTCAAGGCCTTTCTGAGCTACAAAGTGGATCTGTGCCAATGAAAATTGTGTAATTTCTTTCCAGGTGGTCAGATTAGGTCAAAGTGGTCCCTACTGGATTAAAAATCTATGAAAGAGTCAATGATATTCAGCACCTCACAAAATTAATTTTATGCAGTGGCAGCAGGTCAATGTAAAACATCATTCCTAGGACAGGATGAAATTCCACACGGTCAAGGAGTGTCTCAACAGCCAAAGCATAATTTTCCTCTTTGTTTCACACAAGAAAACTTTCCTCAGTAGTGTTTCATTTTCCATCTGCATGATACATACTGGGTCTAAGGCCTTTGTGAACCCTTACTCAAGTGATACTATTGAAATCAATAGGGCTACTGGAATGAGAAAAACTACAGTGTCAGCCCTAGAATTAGTAGAGATGTTAAAATGCATTTATTTGTGTAATCGCTGAATTTTTGGGCCGTTACAGGTTTACCGGGGAAGGGAAGGCAGGAGCAGGCATGCGTGGGAAGCCAGCTTCCACCCATCCCCTCTCTCCCGGGCCGCTACCTCTGTGGGTGGAGGTGAGAGAAGAACAGCTCCACAGGAGCCAATGCTCATGCCTTTCCCCTCCCCTGGCTTCTCTATGTGTCCGGGAGGGGTGGGGGAGAGAGAGCTGGCTTGTAACCGAGAGGGTAAACTGTTGAGTCCAGGTTCATCAGTTAACCATGTACAGTACTCTAGATACCCATTCACATCCCTACTAATTAGGAATTTATTATTCTGAATGCGTTCAGTATTTCCATTTTAAGCCCCAAAACCTGCAAATGGATCCCTGCAGATGCAGTAGTTCACCTGAGTGGATGCAATTGGGTCTGTGTGTGTTTCTTAAAAGAGGTAATTCTATTAAAATTGGACCAACCTGAATTGGAAGCTATAGAAAGGAAAACCCTGAAAAACTAAAGAAGTTTCAATAGCACATAGCACCCTAAAATTAACACACACATAGTTAAAAAGTGAATTAGCTAGCAAAGATTTTACACTTGGCATGTCCTTTAATTAGATTTCTCATGTCTTGTTATTTAGGTTGTTCGACTACTTGCCGTTTTGCCTCCTTTACCAATAACTCTACCAGCAGCATAGGATGGCACTTTTATGTGAGCCTCAAGTTTCACTTCTTCTTTAGGTCCAAAGAAATTTTCTTCTTTAAGTTTTCCATAGATTCTCCCTTGAGCCTGCAACATACACAAATATTTTTTAAAGGGACAGCATCATTCTGAAATCAAGTCACCTTTTAGAAAAGCTAAAACCTGCCCAAAAGGAGACGGATTAATACAATACGCAGACTATGTAAAAATGCAAAATATTTTTTCTTGTAGAAGCACTTGGCAATTTATTTTGAATGAAAGAAGTATTCACATCCCTAACTAGAAGATACCATAGTCAACCCTGAAAGAAGTCTTGACAAGCCATCAAGTGATTATCAACAATAAACATTCTACTGTTTTCCAGTAGAATGGTGCTGCGCTTTAAATTATTGCTAGAATGTCTCTCTAGAAGTAGAACCGCAATAAAGGATCGCAGGGAAAGACGACCACTTAACGGAGATACTGCCATGCTGCAGTTTGCTTCACCTGGGCTGGGCCCACCATGCCACATCACAGGCGGGCGGGGAGCTGCTCTGGACCAGTCGGTTAACTGATAAGCATCAACCAGTTAAACTGGATCCAGTGATGTTTAGGTTCTGTATAGCAGACCTGACCTGACCAGCATTTGTTCAGACTGGCTGAGATTTCTTCCCCAGACCATTCCCCAGTCAAATCTGCTTCAGATCCTTTTTTCTAAGTCATTTCATTCTAGCTAAATAAATATTAATAGCTATTTGCAATTTTAGTGAAAGTAACTTTCCAGTTGAGGTTCCTGGTAAACAATGTTGTAAGAAAAGGGTAGAATCTGCAGAATCTTCTCCACCTTCCCTCCACAGACATCTAAATTCTTCAAGACATTCTGAGGGATAGATTTGGGCAGGCCTGCTTCCTTTGACTTCTCCTGAGATCCCTACACTTCAAAAGTAGCAGGTTTAATGTCTTGGTAGAAAAATGCAAGCCTTTTAACAGGCACATTTTGATGGTGAGGCTGAGGCCAGCATACGCCATATCATTTTGGCTGGGTCAAGCTGTCCATCATTAATGGGAATGTCCAATTACCTCAAAGGAAGCATGTAGGTATCTAGAAGCTAGTGTTATTTCTCCTGGCTGACATCTACGGACAAATCCACTAGTGTTTTTAAAAATCCTGGAAGACTTATCCTGACCTCAGAAGAAGGAAGGCTAACTGCTTCATCCAGGGAAGATAATGAAATTGCTGGAGGCTGATGAATTTCTAGAGAGTTCTGATCTGCACTGTAGTTTCCTTCGACCGCTGTAAATTGTGGTTGAGACAGGAGAGGAGCCTGAGTTGACTGGAGCAGCTTTTTTGGTGAGGACAATCTGATTTGGAGGCTGTGGATGATGCTGACTGCCTATTATAGGTGTCCCTCTTCACTTTCAGGGTACCAGGTGAGCTGTTCTCGGTGTGATCTTCAAGTGACCCTTTGCAATTCTTCACTGGACTCTGCCAGACACCCACTGTGCCAGCCAGGAGGGTGAAATACATTTCTTCCTAATTTTTAAAACTTGAAAATGAGATGAAAACTCTCTCCTTAATCTGCAAGCTGATGCTGAAATAGAAACGAGGATGTTGCTTAACTTTATAGTAATGGGAGGTCCTTCAAGATGTATTGCACTGCAGGTATTCATGCACTCCATACACCCAGCTAGAGTTCTTGAAACTATAGTCTCTCCATGCACGTGCCCTTTCTATACTCATGCCTTCAACCAAAGGCATAAAGGACAGACTGCACTGACTGCCTCCCCAGTTCCTTCTCAAGAATGATCCAAAGACAATAGGAAGAAGGGCTGATAGTGGAATGGAGAAAGGGGCCACACATCTCAAAGACCCTCCTGTTAATATAAGTAACTTTCTCTTCAAGTATTGGTCCCTATGTGTATTCACTGTGGGGGACTGACAATGTTCAAATAGGAGAAGGGTGGGAGCTCAAAAGATGGCACGGCCAAAAGGAGGACTGCTGTTCTAAAATACACAGAGCAGCCCTATATTAAGGAATAGCGTCTAGCAAGCATGGGGGCTGAATTCCATTAAGGCTGCCTCACAAATATCAAGTAGAGATACCTCAAAATGACTCCACAGATGTTACTCGAGCTCTAACCCAATAGGAGAGAGGAGATTAGACAACTCAGACAAAGCAGAGCATTTCATAGCCATTTTGAAATTCTCCAAGGATACAGCCTTACTTTTCTGCTATGGTAACTACCTGACGGTTTTCGTTCCCTTCGGGTAAAAGATTAACACTTGCTCAATGTTGAGGGAATGGAGCCTTTGTCCTCAAAGTGCATGAGGTTTTGGAAGGACCACAGGTAATAGGCTGGTTCAGGTGGAATCAGACAATTTTGGGGATGAATTTAGGGTGTAAACTTAATGAAAATCTTATCCTTATGGAATATAGGATAAGAAGGATCTGTCAGCAATGCTCCAAGCTCACCAACCCTCCTGGCTGAGGTAATGGCTACTGGGAATACAAATGTCATGAGTAAGAAAAATACGAAACAAGACTTTAATGGTTCAAAAAGAGGCTGACTGAGTACAGAAAGAGCAATGTTCAAGTATCGTTGAGGATCAGGTTTTTTTTTTTTTTTAAATAGCTGGAAAGGTTCTGATAAAGCTTTCCACAATCTGCTATTCACAGTGTGAGAAAAGACCAAGTAACTCTAAGAAGGTGGATGCTATGAATGGATAGCTACCAAGTGTACCCACTAAGAAACTGACAGACAAACCTGCTGCCTTCAAGGAAAGAATATAGTCCAGAATGAAAGGCATATCTATGGCTTCTGGAAAAATAAATCTGATGTACTCAGAGAAACACCTCCGACTGGTGACATAATTCCAAATGAATCCTTCCTACCATTAGAAAGGATGTTCTATACAGCTATAGAACATGACTGTTTTAAGGGCAATCCTTATGCAAAAACCAGGCTTTGAGATGAAGCAGGCTTGGGTTAGAATGCCTGATCTTGCAATCCTCCTGAATCAGGAGATTGGGAAATCTAGGAATAATGGATCTGTGTCCCCCCAACATACACAGGAGGTTAAGGAACCAAAATTGTCCAAGTTAGTTGGGGCAACAAGAATAATGTATTCCCTGTCTTGCTGCATCTTGTGCAAAACTCAAAACAGGCGTGCCAGTGGATGGACGACAGTTCAGATGATCTGACCAAGGAAAGAGATGAGCATCATCCTGAGTGTGGCAATCCAGGGCTCCTCTGGAACAGCATACGTTGCACTTGGTTCATTTGAATAGAGGAGATTGTGAGTGTCCTATGGTTATTTTTTCTTGTGTGCATTTATTATTAGGTCAAACTCTAATCACAAGGAAACAATGCAAAATTTCCACTCTCTCTAATGGGAACAGGCCGTGGTTCTTAAACAGTTTCTTTTCCTCCTGGTTTTATTGGCAGAGGAAAGGTGGGGGCGGGAGGGAGAAAAAAATCAAAGTAGTATTTGACACCCCCCACCCCCCCCCCACACACACACAATGGAGGAGATAATATGTTTTACTAGATTGTGTGGCTCAAAAGCTAGTCTCTCCCCAAAAAGCTGGTTCAATAAAGGATATCACCATACCTACCTTGTGTGCTAATATCCTGGGATTGATATGACTACTAGTACACAGCATACCCACTATTAATTAGAATTCTGAATAAAATGGTGCCGCCTCTTCCAGTTAAGTATTTCATTGATATTCCCTCCTGCAAGGCAAAGCCCACTATATACATTGACAAATGGGATGAAGCTTTCATACACAGTACCTTAAATTGAGCCTCTGGTGGTCCTGTGATGATAACCATTCTGAGCTTTGCATCAGGTCCTTCAGCAGGAGCTATCTGGAACACAAAGTTCAGATTAACACAGCTTCTTGGTTTTGACAGGTACCTAACTAAAAGAACTTTTCCATATTAGTAGAACTGTTCCATTCTTCCTCAAGTGTAAAATCATTCATTGCACTGGAAGCATTAAGCTTTAGTCATGTTAAGGTTTGTTTTATTTAAACAAATGTCCTAGTTAACAGAATAAATGGCTGTCACAAGCAAACTTACTGCTGAAAAACCTTGACACTGAAACAAAGGGATAGCCACTCAAAAAGATCTGTAGCCAATGGTAAAGTCTCGTAGGCAGTGTGTGAGCAGTATAGAGAGACAGCTTTCCAGGGAAGGACATGGTTAACAACCAAGATCTTTAACGTTATGCACTCCACAAATCCCATCAAAAGGGGAACATTTTTCTAACAGACTTTGCCATCAGCAAGACTTTTTCCCTCGGGATCAGGATGAGGAAGCTCCAACCTATCCAGTAGATAATATCCAAACATTCATCCAGACTAAGATACACAGATGTTTTTGTCTCCTGAAAAAAAATTAAGCTCCACTAGAGTGGAGCCACAGAAGCTACAGTTTATTTCATCATAAAGTAAGGTTTCTGTGGATGTTGTTCTTAAGACTCCAGTAGTATTAAATAATTTAACGCAGCCTCTGACATTGTGGATGGATCCTTTGTTTATCACAACTGACATTTCAATTGCTGCAGCTAGTATTACATAGCCAGTGTTGAGCAGATAATGTATTAAACATTACAGGACTTCATCTTTGCCAAGGCACATTTTTCATTTTTAACAGCTGTGGTTTAATTCAGACAAATTACTAGCTACCATGTATCACTTTTATGTAACTTTGGTTAGTAAAAATTTGGTAAACAATTGTTCACATTATATCCTATACTAGAAAATTCAACATACAGTAGCTATTTGCTTTGCACGTTAATTTTGATAACCTATTTAAAACTACATATGGGTATAACTGCAGTACATGCATTGAACTATCAAAACAGGAAATGTGCCAACAGCCAGACCAAATCCTTGCACTTCCATAAAGTATTTAAACAGCGTCAAATTTCAAGGCACCTTTGCAGTTAGCTTATTGAACATGGCTTGAGAAAATAATTTGTCCAAGACTGACATGTTTGAGATTGTTTCGCTTATAATTTGGTGAATTTATGTGATACGGGGAATTTGTGGCAAGTGAAGAGCATGAATCCATCAGCAATCAATCTGCACTTTAAAACAGATACACTACCAATAATTTGGCTAAACCCTCATTCCTACACACAAGCCAAGAATATTTGCTATATACAAGAGAGAAGTGCTGGGATCCATGGAAGTAAGGACTCCTTTCATCAAAGCCTGCAATCCTGGGGCAGTAGAACCCTCCACTAACATGGTGACATTTGGAAGTGGGATGGGGAAAACAGCCAGAATAATAATGATCCATCAGCTTCGGGATATCTCCTCTGGCAACGACATGGGCCTAAATGAGCCCCTATAGAGCTGAGCAGAAGTTCTGGAACTCCTACATAGTTTCTTCACACTCTGCACTGGCTCTTCTGCATTTAGAGCCCTCTGTGCTCAGAAAGAATGCAAGCGTGCAAGGCTCTCAAAATTACCTTTGGATAAAAGCTTCTTACAAGAAAGGGTGAAGCTAGAGTGCAGACGTGTGATGCACTCTTTGGCATCTATGCTTGTCAACAGAGATTTGAGAAGCAACATTCCCACACAAGGAAACAAAACCACTATGGTCAACATGAGAAATACAATAATTCCTTATTAAAGCACTTCAATTTCCTGTGTAAGGAAAAGCTCATAAAAGAGGCTCTTTGCTAATTGTGACTGCCTCCACTTGTAATATTACTTACACATCACACCACATAGTCCAGATTGCCCCATCTTCTGGATGCACTTTATAATGCACTGAATCAAACTTCATAGACAAACACTCAAAGTTCCATATTAACCCCTGGATTCAAGGGAATTTTACTAAAACATCACCTCCGTGTCAGCAGGAGAGCCCAAACAGCACCAGGACACTAACTGACACGCAATGATGCTAATCTTACAGGTGATCATGGGTGAGTCAGGATTGTCTAGACAGAACTAAATCAAGCTTTCTCCCTGGATTAGTTGAACTGGTACACGCACTCACCCTTGTCTATGTTCAGGGGTCAGTGCCTGTGCAGCTAGATACAGATTGCTGAATTGGGGCTACGCCCAGAGTGCAAACAAGGATCCAGCAGATTCCAGTGCTTTTAGTCATCGTGACAATTTAACCAGGTGATAAAACACTGGCCCACCCACAGGAGCCTAGCAAACACAACACTGATTTTCCAACCATCAGAGTGGAGCCACAGGAACTTAATATATCAAGTCAACCCTTTTTGGGCACCGGGAGACATAGCACAGTAGTTACAGGTTTTCCCTATTTATTGGTAATTAAAAGGGAAAATTCGGAGGCACTGTTTTTTTGCCTTAATGTGGCAAGAAAGCCTTGGACACATCAGACTTAACTGAAGGCTTTTTTAAAGAAGTTGAAGCCACCAGAGTAGCTTTCTTTATAGCTTAAGGGAAGTTTGGAAACATGGTTCTAATTATCTTAGATCATTTAAAGATTAATTTATAAACAAATATAATTATGTTACCACATAACAGGAGCATGGAAAGGGAGAGAATACATGTTCTCTGGAATGTTACTTGTGAAAACTTGCTGGAAGCATCATGTGGAATAGACAGAAAGCTAGTCAAATTAATAGTACCTTAATAGATGCACCTGCAAAACGAGAAAGTTGTTTGATGTGCTGTCCCTGCTTGCCAATAATGGCGCCAACCGCCAAGGCTGGGATGAACAGATGAACAGTTTCAGACTCAGGCTGTTGCTGTGGAGAAGGAAGAAAGAATATGCCATGAATGTTTTTGAACATTACAAACCAGACTGACAGGAATGTGGTATGGAACACACATGTATGAAAATGAGAGAAATCTTATATGCTCTACAAATTTTAAATGTTCAATTGACCTGCTCTTCTGAAGATCATGAAATCCAAGCCCATGACAGTTCTTTCACTCTTAAAAAAAACGTTGATATTTCAACATTTCCACTTTAAGACAATAAGAGAGAGATTATTTAAAAAGGGATGTTTCATTTTTGCCTATCAACTCTACCTTAGCGTTTTTCCAGTTTATGAGTGGGCAGATTAAACTGTGGGGCAAGTGTGCAAAAATACATGGACTGAAGGTTAAATAAGTGAACTATTTCTAGATTTCCTCTTTGTTTAATTTTGAAGGTAAGTTACATTGACCTTGACATCCAAACTGCGTAACAAGCCTTGGAGATCCATACATTTTACAGCTTCCTTTGTGTAGAAGTGATCAGAAATTATAAATAACCAACTTTAAAACTGCCAAGGAGCCCTTGTGTGTAAGATTATGTAACAGTTGTGGCTTGGCAGTTGTCCCAAAACTGACTAGTAAATTAAATTAAAGGTTAAGAGTTTCTAAAAGCGCAAGGACCATACCAACTCAACATAGGGTATCAGACATCTGTGGTTTATGTTATCTTATTTTAATCAGATACTTAACCTTATATTCATTTTAAAGAGATTATACTTTTTAGTTACTGCAAATCTGTGTCCAACACACAAGGGTATTTTTGCTCATGCCACTGCAAACAACCATCTCTAGCAGCTTCAAGAGCAGGGATTTTGTGTGAATGGAACACAAATAACTGCCCACTTCAATTTTTAAAGATGTTGATCAGTTTTCAAAAGCTTGTTAGAATTAGATAATCCGTAAATCTCATTTTAAAACAGATTTTATTCTAAATACTCATTCCCATCCAATTTCAAAATTAATTTCATTAACTCTCATTCAACATGTTCACCATTAAGCCTATTTTCAGATAGCTACATTCTTTTCAAGTAACCCAGAGATAAAGCCATCAGGGCTGTGCCTATATGAGAGTAGTAGTGGGAGAGCACCAGTTGAAGTACCAATAATGCAGCATGTCAAGACTAGCTGTGTTGATTTGGTTTAAACTTTGCTATATACACACACAACAGTGGTTCTGCCTTTTGGATACCTGTCCCACAGTTCTCAACACGGCTGCCTGAAGTTCTGTACCTTAACTGGCATGTCATCTACAAAGAATCACATTACTAAAAAAGCTATTTCAGTTTATTTTCTCATTTAAATTTCAGTAATGTAATTCACACAAAAGTTTAATGGAAACAAACAATCAGAACATGCTTGTAAATTTTTACTTTCCCATTGTTGATAAAACACAAGCTAATATACAGTAAAACTCCATTGGTCCGGCATCCAATGCTCCGGCACTCCAATGGTCTGGCACCATCAGGAACCAGGAAGTGCTCCAGCTGCTGGACAATTGGAGCTGTTCTGTGCCTGGCTTCCCCGATTCAGCCACTGCTGAAACTGATCAGCAGCTGAATCGGGGACGTCGGGGGCAGAGCAGTTGGGGTGCTGCCGGGTTGGTCCCATAGCGCTACCCCTCAGGGCTGTGGGACCAACCCAGCAGCACCCCAGCTGCTTTGCCCCAGGCGTCCCCGATTCAGCCGCTGCTGAAACTGACCAGCGGCTGATTCTGGTCAGTTTCAGCAGCGGCTGAATCGGGGACGCCTGGGGCAGAGCAGCTAGGGTGCTGCCGGGTTGGTCCCATAGTGCCGCTCCTCGGCGCTGCGGAACCAACCCTGCAGCACCCCAGCTGCTCTGTCCCGGGTGTCCCCAAGAGCTGCTGGGGTACTGCCGGGTTGGTCTCTCAGCACCGAAGGGCGGTGCTATGGGACCAACCCGGCAGCACCCCAGCTGCTCTGCCCAGGTGTCTACGATTCAGCCGCTGCTGAAACTGACCAGCAGTGGCTGAATTGGGGACGCCTGGGGCAGAGCCAGACTATCAGAAGGGGGGGGCTATGAGGGGTCTGGGGTAGCATTCCCCCACCCCACCCCCTCATAGCCCCCCCCTTCCAATAGTCCGACATACCTGATAATCCAGCACCCCCTGGGTCCTAAAGGTGCCGGATTATCAGAAGAGAGGAGAGGAGACACTTCTAGGCAAAGCTCCAACGATCAGGTAAAGAGAATAAAAACAAGCATTTAAAATGAAAATAAATTGCCATTTGGTCCCAACAACTTACACATTTTTCTTCCCAGACACATGAGCAACCAGAATATTAAAATCCTTATTTCAATTTAAATCATCAGTAAGATCACATGTTTAATCACTTACTTGAAACAGAACTCCCTCTCTCTCATTATTACATCAGAGCCTATGAAAAACCTCATGATAATGCCCTTTTATTCACTCATCATTAATCTATTAAGCTTTACAGTAATGTGAAGAATAGCTTGGAGTTACTGATGTAAATTCTTTAGCTGATCTCATTTTCAGTGAAGATGGGTAGTTCAGAAGCAGTATCAATTTGTTGAAAGAAATCAGCATTTTAGACCTATTTGTTTAAAGCAGTGTCTCCTAATCTTTCCAGACAACTGTATCCTTTTCAAGAATCTGATTTGTCTTGTATACCTCTAATTTCATCTCACTTGAAAATTATTTGCTTACAAAAAAAAAATCAGACAAAAATACAAAAATGTCACAACACATCAAAAAAAGGTCTTACTTTCTCATTTTATCACATAATTATAAAATAAACTAACTGGAATATAAAGACTGTGCAGGTTGAACCTCTCTATTCCAGGACTCTCTGGTACAACAACATCTATAGTCCAGGACCCCATGGGTGCTTCAGGGTTGGAGCAGGACTGCAAATATTGCTGGACCAGAGAGCTCTGTCATCTGGGAGCCCTGAGACAGGCAGGCCGTCGGCAGGGAGGCCAGCCGGGGCGAGGAGCCTGGTGGTAAGGAGTCTGGCTGGGGCCAGGCTGGTGGCCATGAGCCTGGCTGGTGGCAGGGGGACCAGTGGCCAGGAGCAGGAGCTAACCACTAGCAGCCCAACAGCAGAGGGGCCGGCAGCCAGGAGGGGAGCAGGAGCCAGAAGCTGGGAGCAGAGGGACTGGCATTGACCTTTTCTGGTTCAGCAAACTCCCTAATTCAGGAATAGTCAGGTCTCGAAGGAGCCAGACTAAGGAGGTCCAACTTGAACTTACATTTCAGTATATAGAACAGTACAAACAAGTCATTGTATGAGATTTTAGTTACTTTGCTAGCACTTTTCTTGTTGCTTGCTGTAAATCTAGGCAAATACCTCCGTTAGTTGATGTACCATCTGGAAGACCTCTAAGTACCCCTGGGGTTATATGTACCCCTGATTGAGAATCACTGCTGTAAAGTATTACATGAATTGGACTCAGTTTAGCAGCAATCCTCCATTTCCAACCCAACCACCACACCTCTCCTCCTCATGATCTACTCTATTGCCTTCTCCAACTTTTTGGCTTCTGAGGACCAACCTGGCGCCACTCCAGTCCATTCAAAATGCCACTACCAAAATAATCTCTCTCATGAGTCAAGCTGTTTCAGCAAGTCACCTCCAGCATTCCTCTGAGTGATTTCACTGATTTGAAGCACAGCATGAAGACAACGGCAAACTTCCTGATGTTGCTGTAAAGGCCCTCCATCTCATCAACATCTCCGCCTTGGTCTCCTAAGCATTTCCCTAAGTCCACTTTATTCCCTTTTTAAATAAGTATTTCCATGCCCTTCTTGCCATGTTGCCCTATGCCTGCAACACTGCCCCTTCTCAAATATATTTGTCACACTACTTCTCTGGCTAAATCCAAATCACTACTAAAACCTCACTTCTGCCCATCTTGCCTATGATAAGTGAAGAATGGGCAACAAAAAGAATTAAGGTAAATGAAGGATTATCATACATGCTTTGCTGATTAACAGTGTCATCTGACTGTCACTCTTGTCCTGCCTCTCCTCCTCCGCTCTCCCTATTCATATCTGCTTACAACTCTCACTTGCCTCATGTTAAATTTAGACTGAATACTTTTTGAAGCACAGACCAGTTTACTTGTTTTGTGAGGTGCCCTAGAATATGCATGAATCTTTAACAAATGATAGAATCTAAGAGAGATGAAAGAGAGAACCCTATAATGAGTGATGTTCTAACACATCAGTATCAGTGTTTTTCAAATTCAACTCTGCAGGCATATAAAAGACATATCTCGTTACGATCAGGTATCCTTTTTGAAAGCAACTTTTAATTACTTCTAACTAGTAATTTTTGTCTACAACAAATAAGTTGATAAGCCCTCCCCCCCCCCCTTTTTTTTTTTGAGCGGGGAGCTTGTTTTAAGCACGGGCTTTTTTTCCACTTTCTCCACACCAAAATCTGACCATAGCATAGACATGACAGGGAAACAGATTCAAATTGCATTTTTATTACTTCCCCACACCAAAAACACTTGTATTTATTAGAAGGCTATTCTCCATTAGACATACATGAGAGCATAATGTGATAACTAAGCCACCCAACACCACACCATGTGCAAATTACTGGAATTTTTGAACGATCTTTCAAATTAGGCATTTAATCATTCAGTCTCCTCAGTGCCGTGCCATTTAGTCATGCTGTTTTTCCAGGAACCTCTTGTCATGATTATGAGGGTTAGCCAGCAGCCTGGGGATTAAGGGGTTAACTACACCTAGCCAGGTGGAGTGACCAGTAGGAATGTAGGTGGGACTTTCAAACTGGGACAAAGGAATTTGGCTTTTTCTTTTCTCCCTTTTGTGTCTCTGAGAGTGAGTTCTCTGCAGCTACAGAGAGGGACAAGCATGTCTCTCTCGCTCCAAGACACCATTCTTCATTTTCTGTAAGTAGGGTAAAGTTTAGGTAGTTTTGTTAGGTTTTATTATTTTAAGGATTGGGTATGGGATCTGAGATCTGGCACTGTTTAAAATGTTTTGGCTTTTCTTTGTAACTAAGTTCTAGGCCCATGGAGTTTCTCCATGAGTATATTTTGTTACCTTCCTATCTAGTCATTATGCTTGCAACAGGAATATTGTTGTAATAATAAAAGTTCTTTCCTTTCCTTTTATTAACCTGGCATTGGTTAATAGTGTGCCCTGATTTTTAGTTTAGGGGTGAGATTTCCTAAATGATCTTTCCCCGGGTTTCTTTAGCAACATTTGGGTCGTGGCAGCAAAAGTTTTATTCCCAAGATCTAGGTTTTTAAGATTTTGGGGGAAGTTTTATACCAAAGCCTGATAGATAAGGCTTTGGGGTACACTTGCTGGCCCCCACTTCTGCATTTATCATGCCAGAGTGGGGAAGGAGCCATGACACCTGTAACACTGGAAATGGGTGACAATTACATTCACACCATGAGAACTAAATTTGATGAAATCATTCTCCATTGCATGCAGTCTAATACTCAGTGTCCCCTTGCTTCTTAACTAAAAGGCCAGAAAAGCTTTAGAACAGGTATCACCCTAATGCAATGCCCTCCAAAAAGTCCTGTACCAAAAGTGGGGGCAATCTACTATTTCTAAAGTTTAAAAAAAGCCAAGACATTTTTATGTATTTAATGAATATGAAAAAAGGAAGACAAGTACCATAATTTCCTTTGCAGTTCACCTTCCAGAGTGAGCTGTTCCCAGCTTTAGTAGAAAGTACTATGCAGTGGTCCTTCAGTTAGACGTGCTGTAGACTTGCCTAAAAATACATCCTCTTGTGGTCTTGAGGACTTCTAACTGAAGGACCACAGCATAGCATAAATCTGAATATGAACTGGGAAGCCATTGCTCTATAGAGCTCCCAAGTCCTTCAGCAGAAGCTCATTAGCTACTCTTCCATACCAGGCCTTCAGTGGATATAGATACCAAGTAAGGTCCTTCTTGCTGCATACTCTGCAGATGCTCTGGACAGAGGAGTGGTTGGATGGATGGATGGATGGCTTTCTGGGCCTAATAGGCTCAGACTAACGCAACAAGGGACCATCATGATCATCTAGTCTGACCTGCACGCTGCAGGCCACAGAACCTCACCCACCCACTCCTGTAACAGATCTCGAACCTCTGACAGAGTTACTGACATCCTCAATTTCAAGACTTCAAGTTACAGACAATCCACCATTTACACTTGTTTAAATCTAAGTGTCCTGTGCCCCATGCTGCAGAGGAAGACAGAAAACACCCAGGTCTCTGCCAATCTGACCCAAGGGAAAATTCCTTCCTGACCCCAAATATGGCTATCAGTTAGACTCTGAACATGTGGAGCAGACCACACTTGGGAAAGAATTCTCTGTAAAAAACTCGAGTGCTCCTCATCTACTGTCATACCACCAGCCATTGGAAGTATTTGCTGGCAGATTTGTCACATGCCATTGTAGGCATTCTCATCATACTATCCACTCCATAAACTTATCAAGTTGTCTTGAAGCCAGTTAGGTTTTTCCTGCCTCTAATACTCCCCTTGGAAGGCTGTTCCAGAACTTCACTCCTCTAATGGTTAGAAACCTTCATCTAATTTTAAACCTAAGCCTATTTATGGGCCAGTTTATGTGGCAGGCAGGGAGCTGCTCCAGTCCTCATCAGTTAACCTCACCCATTAAGGCGATTGGTTATCCATTCATATCCCTAGTGGAAATGCCTTGCCTGATGCATCCTAGGACTGCATTAGCCTTTTCCACTCCTGCATCACATTGACCACAGTCATCCTGTGATCAACCAATACACCCAGGTCTTTCTTCTCTGTCACTTCCAATTGGTACATTCCCCAATTCATAGCAAAAATGTCTTGTTCTTAGTCCTTAAGTGCAATTCTTAATGTCTAAGCCTTGGGTGCTGGTCTACCAAATACACACCTTCCCTGAAATATGGATGGAAGGATAACCACCTCCTTCCCAAGTTGGGGTAATAGAGACCCATCCCAATGAAGACTTCAAAAGTGAGAAGGCTCTAGGAGAATGGAATTGGGTACCAGGCAAGATGGAACTGGGGGATACTGGAGAATATACCATGAATAAGGAAGGGAAAATGAAATAAGCCGAAAGCCATAAGAACTGTAAACATATTCCCTGCAAACATACGGGGGCAGGACAGGGATCTGATTTGGGGGTTTGTTTATATATAGTGCAGTTTCACTTCCTCCTCCAACTCTGCTGCATCAGTTATCTTCTGCAGAGGTTACTGAGCTGAGGCTCAACTGTCGCACAATTCCTTCAGCCACATGTAGCACATCAGCAGCTACCCATCTTTCATTAGAAAGAGTATAGTGGTTTGTTTTGTTTTTTGCCATTTCTGTTCCTCTTACTAACTTCAGCATTTCACTGTTACTCGCAACCTTGTGGCAATACCACTCAGACAGGTGTGGGGAATTTTTATTTACTAACTTCCCACAGGCTCAGATCTTCTCCCAGGCCCAATGATGGTGGCAGAGGGGAAAAAGGGGGCAACTGCCCCATGGCATGGTGATACAAAAGAGTCTGGGAGTCACTGCAGCAGTGGTCGGCGCCCCAGGCCCCTTAAGTTTGCTGCGCTGCACAATGCACTTAGGGCAGTGATAAGAGCTGCCTAGGGGAGACAAGGTGCTCTCTGGGCAGCATTGACTGCTGCCTAGCTCCAGCCCTGCCCCTTCTGCCCAAGGACCTGCCTCTTCCAGGGACACAGAGCAGCTCCCACCCCCAGGAGTCTGGTGAGACTGTCAGCCCCACTGCCTTCTCCCAGGACTGTGATAGACTTGCCAGCTGCAGGTAAGGAATTGGATCATTTCTGCGCCCTGCCTCTGTTAGGAATCTCCAATACATGGTTTCCTTACCCAGCATTAGGGCTGCCAGGTGCCCGATAGTGAACCAGACAGTCCGGAATTTTCGCCTCCTGGCCGGTAAAAAAAAAAATCAGAAAATACTGGACACCTAAAATGTCCAGTATTTTTTAACTTTTTTTCCAGGCCAGGAGGTAAAAAAATCTCAGGTGCTTACTGCATTCTGTAGAGGAGCTGTCGGGCCCAGCGCAGGGATACAAGATAGTGGGCAGCCACTGGCAGCCTGTTAGGGCCCCAATAATAAAGCATTTCTTAAAGAGGGGCCATCTTTTTTTTTTCCTTCTCTCTTTTCTTCTGTCCCCCCCCCCACCCCGAATTTTTTCCCCCAGTGTGGGGTTTTTTTGGGTGGGGAAAAGAAAGAGAGGGAAGAGTGTTCAGTATTTCGTGTTAAACCATCTGGCAATCCTACCCAGCATTAGCTGAAACACAGTTACCTCAGGATGAGGCATGTATTTTAAACTCACCAAGTCACGCTACCCACTCCCAGCCAGGGTCAGTTTTCAGTTGTGAGGGAAATACTTCAAAACTATTTTAAGACTGCCTGAAGCAGTCCCAGCCAAAGGGTTTGGCTCCAACCTAGCATAGTATTTTTTTAAAAATATACAGAGCAAATCCACTTAATCAAACAGAATCTGTGTGCAACAGGCACTATGTTAAGTGCTTCTTTGCCATTTCCCCTCTCCCAGAATCTCATTCACCTTCACTAAAGCAAAGCAGATTTATATTTTTCAATACTAGTGACTCACTTGGTCTTCAGAATGCGCAAAACTTCATAAGAAACTGATTAACTGTTTTATTCAACCGCTATCAGGCCCCAAACTAAAATTTAAACCACACTTTTTCAATGCACTTTGGAGAATTACATTGGCCTACAGCTACAAGTAAATGCTTTTATTTATTTTGTAATAAAAGTTTGCAGTAAGGGGAAACTAATATTAAATCTAGTATCCTGGAAGACCTTTACAATAAGAATCGATGCATTTATACAAAGTAAGCTTTTGACACTGGTGAAAAAAATCTGGGTTTATCCCCCTCTCCCAGCCCCAAATACCAAGATTCAATGTTCAAGCCTTAAATTAGAAACAAGAAGCTCGTTAAGAAAAGCTTATTTAAGATGTTTCTATATGGGCCCAATGTGACATTCACTGAGATTTATAACATTCTTGTAAATCCCTCCTAGGTCACTATTTGGTATATTAGATAAAGTGATATGGTCAATGTAGCCTAATAAGCTAGAACCCCAAGTCTGCTGTTCCCTAGCTTTCTAGTTTATCCAGAACTGATTTAGACTTTATCCTCCAATTCTAAAACCATTTGCTAGTATTCTCTATCTTCAAGGTAAGGATAGAAGGAGCAAATTAATTTTCAATTATGAATGCCGTCAAAAAAATAAAGTAGGTATGTTGTTCACCTCTTCAACTGCAGACAAGCCTCCATCCTGGAAACAAATATCTTAGTGTCCATCCCTATCTATTATAAGAGTCCTGGAAGTGGGGGAGAATAGGATTCTTAGTAGCACTCAGGACCTCCCCAACACTTGGCAGTATTCCTACTAATGTGAAAATAAACTACATTTCAGCATGGCACTGGGTTCTCATAGGTGAGATATCCTTTAAGACTTGAATGCCTATAAAACTTCACCTCTCACCATACTGACTCTCATATTCAATCTCGGAGATTGCCACATGGATGAAAAACTGGCTCACTCTTAACCCATGTAATACAGAAGTAATGCTTTCAGGAGGAGGGAAACAATCAAGGAGTTAATTGGAACACATAACTTTGTTCTCCACTGAGAGAAGCTACTTTCCAATCACTAAGGTGGTACAGCATCTGTGTGTTTTATCAGATGATGCACACGTTTTGGTCACACAGAGAACATACCACAAATAAGAAAAGCCTTTTTCCATAATCTAGTTGTCCAGGTTATTGCATTTCATCTACACAATGAGCAAGGAATTCACCTCCAGGTTAGACTACTCTAATTTAACACCTGGCACTGAAAGACACATGGAGACCAACTTGAATACTATTCAGCAGCCAGTTCTAAGGGGGGGGAAGTCACACCAGTGCTCTACACGCTCCACTGCGTCAGTCTGACTCCAGATCTTGGCCCTAAGCTTTAAAGCCCTTAATGGACTAGAGCCTGATTATATTAAGAGATATCCTTTATTGCTGCAAAGCACAAAAAGACCTGCACCCATCAAGAATGCTGCTAAGACTGTAATTCTCAGAAGCAGAGGAGGAACAGACACAGAATCATAGGGAGGTGACAAGGAAGATCTGAACAAACCTAGGCCATCCCTGACAAGAGTTTGTCTAACCTGTTATTAAAAACCTCCTATGATGGGAATTCCGCACCGCGTTTGGTAACCTATCCCAGTACTTAATACTTCAAGTTAGAAATTTTTTCCCAGTATCCAACCTAAATCTTCCTTATTGCAGATTACTTCTTGACCTACCTTCAGAAGGCATGGTGAATGACTTATCATGGTCCACTTTTTAACAGCCCTAAAGCCTTCTCTAAAAGTTTTAATTTTTTGTTGCTATTATCTGGACTCTGCATATTTCCAAGAGGGGGGCATCAGACCTGGACACACTAATCCAACTGAGGCCTCACCAATGCTAACTAAAAGGAAACAGTTGCCTTGTGTTTTACATACAACACCCGTTAAGAATGATGCTTGCTTTGTTTGCAACTGTATCATGAACTTGGTTCATAGTCAATGTGAGTCACTATACCCTCCAGATTTTTTTCAGCAGTACCACTGCCTAGCTAGTTAGTCCCCACCATTCTATAGTTATGTACTTGATATTTTTTCTTTGTAAATGTAGCAATTTGTGTTTGTCTTTCCTGAACTTCATCTTATTGATTTCAGGCCAAAGCTTTGTCTACACTACAGACCTTACTGCAGCACAGCTGTATTGTTGCAGTTGCACAGCTGTAAGGCCTTGTGTGTAGCCACTCAGTGCTTAGAGCCCTGCAAATCCAGGTCTGTCCACTTTGTATCTATGGATCATTTTTGCAGATGCAGATACTAATTTTGTATCCATGCAGGACTCTTACCTATGCTGGTTCTCTCACCAGCATAATTAAATCACTCCTAATAAACAGTGGTAGCTAAGTGGCCAGGAGAGCATCTCTTGCCAACAAAGTGCTGTCCACACTAGTCTATGACACTTCTGTCAGTCATGGGTATGAACTGATTGGTCTATAATTCCTCAGGTGCTCTCTTTCCCTTTTTTTCAAGATAGGTATCATGTTTGGTTTTGGAATTTTCTAGTTCTCTGGGACCTGTCCTCCCTGAGTTCTCAAAATAACTGATAGCAGTTCTGAGATTGCTTGAGCTAGTTCCTTATGTGTTCTGACAACCTTGCAATAGGGCATCCCTCAGAGACACGCCTGTTTTCAGAAAATGACAAATCCCATGTCTTCACAAAAGTTACTATTCATCAATGAAGACTAAGAACCAGCCACCATTCTTTAATCTTGGACAGATGACAGAAAAAGTGGTGAGGGGGAATCAAAGTAACAGTGAGTTATGGAACAGGGTGAAAAAGGTCTATTGTTAACTGATTTAATAAGGTCATGAAGTTGTATTTAGTGCTTAAATACTAAAGCAAATACTGTACTGACGGCCACAACAGAAATACCTATTCTAGACAATTTCTTTGGATGTAAAACATATGGTAGTTTACAAGCAAGTTCAATGTATCCCTTGAGCTCTTGGCAAGTTGCCTATTAAGTCTTTGGTTTACACTCAGGATCTGAATAGCCACAGATTTTGGTCTGTAATAATTCTGCTGCTTCTAAGGAACTGGGGAGCAAAGAACCAAGTTTTCTGATCAGTCTCTGAAAACATCCCAGAAGGTCTATTGTTCCACCAAGTTTTAAAATAGCTAAAATATTTCTTTAAAAAGTTAGGGACAGCTCAGAAGTATTGTGTCAGTATCTGCATTAGGGATGTGAAGATTTAACTGGGGTGCGTGGGAGGAGAGGGGGACATGGACAGTGTTCTCTTTAAGCTGTGTGGCAGCACAGCTTCACAGGTGATTAATTGGCCCCGCCCTGTTGGTGAGCTCCATGCATGGACCCTGAGCCTCTGAATGGGCAAGGCTGATAAATGACCTGTGAAGCTGTGCTGCTGCGCAGCTTAGAGAGAACACCCACCATGACCACGGACAGGAGCTGCTCTACCTGGGATGGAGCAGCCCCTGCCTGCAGCAGGCCTGAGATGCCAGAGCAGATCTTGCCTGCAGAGGGAGGACGGGAGGAAGTGGGGCTCCAGACCAGCAGCAGGTAGGAGCAGCCCCCCTGCTTGACCCCCTTTTAAACAATATGTTTAACCAGTTAGCAAATTAATTAGCATTTTACATCTCTAATCTGCACCAAGCAGGAAGCCTAGTTTCCGTCACTAAGACAGCAGGGGCTGAGCACACAGTAGAGGCAATTGCTGGTCAGCTTAAAGAATGGTGCTTATGGGCTCCAAGGAGTGGGTCCCGTCTAGTCCTTCGTTTAGAGGGCACTGAAGCTGGCAGCTCAGGATTTAGTGGGCCACCAGGAAATTATATTTTATTCCAAACAAGTTTTTCCTTTCACAGAGTTTCTTAGATCCAATTAAGCTAAAAAAAAATCCATTTCTTGATCCAGAGTAAGAGAATCTCAAAGAGAACTTAGGACAAACTGGTTCAAAGTTGAATTATGGAAGCATTTTTGTTTAACAATGGTCAGGGTCTGTGTTTAGCCAGTGATTCCTAGAAATATGGGAGTAGTCTTAAAATTGTCAAAGGGTCTACCAAGAACAGCTCCAGAGGTTCCAACACAATGAAAAAAAATCAAGCTGCTAGCTTGCCAGCTCTCTGTTGTTCACTGTGCCAGTTTCACTGTTGTCCATTCCACTGACTGCCAGCCCTTCTCCCCTACTGTCTGAGCATTTCTGGAAACAGTGTTTCCTGTCACTCAGTCACCAGGAACCCAGCCACTTCAGCATGGAAGGAGTCAAAGGCATGAAAGGGATGAGAAACTTTTGCACTGCTGTGCAGGCAAGCTGACAGACAGGTGGGAGGGGAGAGGGCACACACCCTGTAGGAACGGGGATTACACTGCCTGGGGCTCTGCAATGTGTAACCCTATGCCCCTTAGAATCACGGGGCCCAACAGCAGTTGCCCTCTTTGCCTCCCCACCCCCCCAAATGCTTCCTCCTGGTTAGCAGGCCTGCTGTTGAGAGAGCCATTCATTTGGCTCCATGAGGTAGACAGATCAGACAAGATAGAGCAGAATGCAGCAGAGTGAAGCAAATTCTTCTTCTATGTTGTAAGGCGTGAATAGCAGCATGAGTGAACTTAAGGGGGGGGGTGTTGAGGAAATCAGGCAAACTGCAGCCTTAGAATCCACAGTTTACTCATTTGGAATCAATCACTGAAGGCGATTTTTCAACCTCACATCAGTCCACCAAGACTTGCTCATTGGCTTTGGCTCTTTCTGATGTTAACCAAGCATGGTCCCCCGTTGCACAGAGGTCCAACTGAGGTAAAGAAAGCTAGAGAAATGCATATCCTCCCCACAACTGTATCTAAAACCCTGCCTGTTTTGGCTGTAGGACCACTTCTCACAACAGCACCATCTGCTGTTTACTAACATATCCTAAATGACCAGAGTACTGTAATGCAACTCAGAAGAATTATAGTGAATGAAATGAACAGGTGCACAAGACACTGGTTTTAAACATGCTATTTGCAAGAACTTATCTCTTAACCCCTGTATCTCAAAAGCCAAACTTCAGGTAAAACTTCACATTCAGTTGCTGTAGGAATAGAAGCAGTTTACTTTCCCCTCACCCAGGCCCAATACCTCAGGCTATTTTCATGGAACAGGACAGCAAGCATTTCCTCACATATTCTTAAGTGAGACAGGAGATCACTTTCAGCTTGACAACTCAGAGCTCTTCTCCTGTGATGAGTGTGTGTATGAGGGGGTGGGAAGAGAGATCCCTCTTGGTCACCACCTCTTCTGCAGGAAAGTAACACTGGCTACAGAAAGTTGTCTCAACCTTTCCCATCCTGTAGGAGGAGTGCAGGAGTAAAAGAAAGCACAATTTATCAGCCTGACTCACTAATGAGGGCGCACACTTGTGAGAAGGCCTTTTTTTTAAAAAAAGGAAAGAAAGCTGTATGCATCATTTTGAACTGATATAATGTAACCCAAAATGTAAAGGTGCTAATACAGCATAAAGAATACAAATGTGCACTACCTGATTCATTTCACAAGCTACTTTGCTTTTTTAAAAGCAAGTATCTGACTCCCTGACTTTCCCTGGAAAAGGAACCAGGTAATTTCCCTTCCAAGTGAATCCTTGCAGCGTGCTCACTTGGGGAATGTCTAAACTACATTTCTCTTTCGAAAGAGGAATGTAAATGAAGCCGATCAAAAATTCAAATGAAGTGCAGATTTACAAATCTCACGCTTCATTTGCATAATCATGTGAGAGCACTATGAGAGCACATAATCACGTGAGAGCACATCTAGAAACAGTCTAGATGAGGTTCTTTTGGAGGGAAAAAACCCCTTTTTCGAAAGAACCCGTACACCTCATTTTTTCAGGAGTACGGGTTCTTTCAAAAAAGCTTTTTGTGTGTGTGTTTTTTTTTTTAAAGAACCCCGTCTAGACTGTTTTTTTTTTTCCGAAAAACTTTCGAAAAAGCGCTTTTATGCAATTATGCAAATGAAGCGTGAGATTTGTAAATCCGCACTTCATTTGCATTTTCCATTGGCTTCATTTACATTCTTCTTTTTAAAGAGGAATGTAGTTTAAACATAGCCTTGGTGCAGGCAGATTACATACACATTACTTTAACTTTCAGGTAGGCAGAGGATATTGTGAACAACAAACCAGGTGTGACTTCAGATCAGTGGGATAACCACCCCACCTGGCTGCACAAAACCACCAAATTCTCAAATTCGTGTTGAAACTGGATGCTACTAATTAAGATCTCTAAATAAAGTTCAGGCAGAAACTTGCAGCCAAAAAGTCTGGCTGCCTCCTGATCTCCTTGGTTCTTTCCTCTAGGCACCTCTGGTGTGGTGTCCTGTCCCCTATGGTTCTTATTAACCTCCCTTGGTATGTTCTGTGCCTGTCCTGTGCCCCAGCTTTGTGCCCTTCTTCCTGTCCTATAAAACTTACTTGGAGTTTCCTCTTGTCTCCATCTGCTCTTTTCTCCCCTGAATTTTCACCCCTTTGACTTGCTCCTATTTGTTCTCATCCTCCTTTCCTAGATCCTGTTCCCTTCTCACCCAATAATGCCTGTTCCCTCTAGCCTAATCCCCTGCTATATGCATTATTATGCCAAATCCTGCACCATTTCTGCCCCAGTTTTGTTCCACTAGTAGATGCACTCAAGAGGAAAGAGAGAGATGGATAAAGCATTAAATACAATAACAGCCATTGTGGGTCAGACCAATGGTCCATCTAGACAAGGATCTTGTCTCCAACACTGACCAATTTCTGGAATCTGCAGTATGGATGTTTCCCAAACCTGGATATCTAGGAACAACCCAGCTTGTCTGATTCTCAATCATATACCCCTTGCCTTTCCAATCCAAGGATCTTTTCTTCCAGCACAGCCACTTATCTGCACTTCATGCACAGGAATCCTTTCCAGCTCAGGTAAGAAAAAAACCCCAAGACTTCTGTTGCAAGCCATCACTACAATACCATTATTGCCCATTGTGAAATTACACACACACACACAGAGTTGAATCTGGAAGGACAGCCCTCCGCCCTGATCAACTACTTCCAAGCCACTCCTGTTAGCTGCCTCTATTCAAGGCTCTTGACTTTGCCAAGTAAGGGTGTGTCTAGACTACAGGGTTTTTTCGAAAAAACTTCCCCTGCATCTAGACTGCTGCTGCGTTCTTTCGAAAGTCAATCGAAAGAATGCAGCAAGTTTTTTGACCGCGGAAAACCTCGTTTTACGAGGAATACAGGCAGTCCCCGACTTACGCGGATCCGACTTACGTCGGATCCGCAGTTACGAACGGGGCTGCCCCAGAGTACACGGACTACGGGACCTCGCGGTCCTGCCACCCATGTACTCTGGGGCTTTGCTCTGCGTCTCCTGGTCTGCAGACCAGGAAGACGCAGAGCAAAGCCGCGGAGGGGCAGAGGCTCGGGCAGCGGGGCAGCCCTGCTGCGCGAGCCCCCCCCCCCCCCCCCCCCACCCGCGCGGCTTTGCAAAGCGCGGGGAAGCCGGCGGCAGGGCACCCCAGGTGCGCCTGGACTGCCCCGCCGCAGGCTTCCCCGCGCTTTGCAAAGCCGCGGGGGGAGGGGGGGGGGGCGCACAGGCAGCGAGGCACCCCAGGCGCGCCTGGACTGCCCTGCTGCCGGCTTCCCCGCGCTTTGCAAAACCGCGGGGGGGGGGGGGGGCTCGGGCAGCGAGGCACCCCAGGCGCGCCTGGACTGCCCCGCCGCCGGCTTCCCCGCGCTTTGCAAAGCCGCGGGGGGAGGGGGGGGGGGCGCACAGGCAGCGAGGCACCCCAGGCGCGCCTGGACTGCCCTGCTGCCGGCTTCCCCGCGCTTTGCAAAGGGGGGGGGGGGCTCAGGCAGCGAGGCACCCCAGGCGCGCCTGGGCTGCTCCGCTGCCGGCGTCCTCAGAGGCGCTCCCCGTCTCCCTGGTCTGCTGGTCTCCAGCAGACCAGGGAGACAGGGAGCAAAGCCGCGGAGGACCCAGGCGGCGGGACCGCGGTGCATCTCGGTCCGCCGCCCGAGTCTTCCTGGTCTGCTGGGGTGGGGGGGGCGCAGCTAGTACGCCCTCCCCGCCAGCAGACTAGGCAGCGCCGCTCTGGGTGCTACTGGTGCAACCCAGCAGCACCCCAGCTGCTCTGGTCCTGATTCAGCCGCTGCTGGTCAGTTTCAGCAGCGGTTGAATCAGGACACCTGGGGCAGAGCAGATGGGGTGCTGCTGGGTTGCTCCAGTAGTGCCGAGGAGCGGCGCTACTGGAGCAACCCAGCAGCACCCCAGCTGCTCTGCCCCAGGCGTCCCCAAGTCAGCTTCTGCTGAAACTGACCAGCGCTGACTACAGGAAGCCTGAGGCAGAGTTGCTCTGCCCCAGGCTTCCTGGAATCAGCTGCTGATCAGTTTCAGCAGCAGCTGACTTGGGGACGCTTGGGGTTCTTAAGTTGATTCTGTATGTAAGTCAGAATTGGCGGTCAGTTTCAGCAGCGGCTGAATCTGGATGCCAGTTCCGACTTACATACAGATTCAACTTAAGAACAAACCTACAGTCCCTATCTTGTACGTAACCCGGGGACTGCCTGTAATGCCTTTTTTCGAAAGTGCTCTTTTGAAAAAAGCGCTATGTAATCCAAACTCTGCTTTTTCGAAAGAGAGCATCCAGACTGCCTGAGTGCTCTCTTCTGAAAAAGCGGCTTGCTTTTTCGAAAGTACTGATTGCATTCTAGATACTCTTTTTCGAAAGAGGTTTTTTCAAAAGTATCTTTTTCAAAAGCCTCTTTCGAAAGGGGCTTGCAGTCTAGACGTAGCCTTAGTGACTTACTTCTTCTCCCCCTGCTCAGTTCAGCACTGCCACTCGCCATCAGAAAGTAACTAACCACTCCGACTTCAAGCAGCAGGACTTATCAAAGCACCAAAGGGTCAAAGGTATGGAAGCCTTGTTCAGATACCCCCATGCAAGTAGACTACACCCTACCCCATTCCTGTTGCCAGTCCCAATTTTCAACCTCCAAGAGTGATCCCCAACTTGACGTTCCAAGCTGCCTACCCTTTGTCTCTACCAATGTATTGCTTAGCTTTTTGCATATCTACTTACCATGCAATCCGACTCCCAGTTGTGCTAACAGTTGGGACAACAGCATATTTAAGAGGCTGTGACAGTGTAGCAGCATGATGGGGAAGCAAGTTTTAAAAACTCATGCCATAGCCTGTGCTACTTCCCAGCTGCAAAAATTCTATATTATTATTATAAAATAGCACTTGCCTCTTAATGGGCTTTCCCAGTATTTTGATGTCCTATTGCAGAAATCTTCTACTTGGACACCTGCCAGAATTCTAAAGGGAGGGGGTTTTGTGGTGCTAGAATGGAGGAGTCAAAAGGGCACGGATGGATCAATAGAGAAAAATAGGACAAAAGTGTAATGATGTTGCCAACTTAAAAAAAGGTAGCTGGAAGTTCCCAAACTCAGCACTCAAAGAGAAATATATTGGAAGTAGCAATTTAGTTTAAAAAAAAAAAAAAGGGGTGGGGGGAGCAAAACAGAAATTGCTAAGAGAGGAATACGACAGAACAAGACAAAGACTTCTTGCAGGCGTAGCATGACAGCTTGCATGTTCAGGTAAAGGAGAAAAGTAAAAAAAGTAAAATTGATAATTACCACTGCTAAGAGAAATACTGATTGCCAGCATAAACAAACCAACCATCACTTTTAAAAGACACATCAACAGCTTCTATGGAAGACATTTTTGTGCAAAGCAATGATGCCATGTCTAAGTTTTTGATCCGAAAAAGTATTTTGGGTTAGTTTCATAGTCAATGCTAATGAAATTTTATGGAGGTACTGCTTTTAATAGTACGATAGTTGGGAATAAATATAGCATAAACTGCCTCCCAGGCTCTCCTTTGAAACATTTTCCTGATAAGGTTACTAACATGAAAAACTATGTTCAGTATAGAACCTCCCTACACTAATCATTCATTCCCATCAACAAGGTTATGAGTGAGGCATTTATTCTGTCAGTGACATGTCCTTGGCTTCCTTCTCTGGGAAAAATATTAAAGAAATGCCTAGTATAATATGTAGTTATGAATCAGTCTTAATTCAGTTATTTGTTCAAGCTCATTAGTTCTTATCTCATGGTGAATTTGGTTTCATGTACAGCATGTATGGAAAATACAGCGATAGAGATATAGAGATTTGCCAAGAAAGCCCTCTGGCAAAGCAGCCGCCAAGCCTTGATTTTGACACAGGGCATCCAAAGCCAGTAGGCAGCCCTGCATATTTTGCCCATTGAGTGTTTTGCAATATTAATACATTTAAAAGTAAATTTAACTCTAGATGATTCTCAGTGAAGATGATGGTGAAGAATTCAGTCAGGTCTATTGGCTTTATACAGTCTTACCCATTGCTTGTTCTATAGTTCATTTTGAAAACCTAACAATCTTTTACTGATTGTTACATGGTTACTGAGTTGGTAACCATGGAGGCTAGTGATAGAGGCGTGGTCAAAAATTACCACCTCCCTGCCTCCAAAACTCCAGAGTTTGCAGACTAGAACTTTCCCTTGTTAGAATGATTCCTGCAGGGTCCATGTGATGCAAAATATTACTATGGAACAGGCAAACACTCCACCTAAGAACATTAACTACTGCTGTTCTCAGTAGTGACAGATGGCAGAACAAGGAGCAATGGTCTCAAGTTGTGGTGGGAAAGGTCCAGGTTGGATATTAGGAAAAACTATTTC
This sequence comes from Pelodiscus sinensis, assembly GCF_052426305.1. Classification (NCBI taxonomy): domain Eukaryota; kingdom Metazoa; phylum Chordata; order Testudines; family Trionychidae; genus Pelodiscus; species Pelodiscus sinensis. The sequence goes on along the minus strand of NC_143053.1, from coordinate 201,715,746 downwards.
ACTAGGAGGGTTGTGAAGCACTAGAATGGGTTACCTAGGAAAGTAGTGGAGTCTCCATCCCTAGAGGTGTTTAAGTCTCGGCTTGACAAAGCCCTGGTTGGGTTGATTTAGTTGGGAATAGTCCTGCCTAAAGCAGGGGGCTGGACTTGATGACCTTCTGAGGTCTCTTCCAGCTCTATGGTTCTATGATTAAAGAGCAAAGAATTCAAACAAGAACACACCATCAATCCTCACACATTTTTCAGAGAGTTTTATACTATCCTAACACACCTTCCAATAGATTGATTTGTATAAAACAGCAGTACAGGCAGTCCCCGGGTTACGTACAAGATAGGGACTGTAGGTTTGTTCTTAAGTTGAATTTGTATGTAAGTCGGAACTGGCTCATATTGTAGGGGAAACTCTAGCCAAACATTTCTCCAGAGCTCAGTTTTATTCTCCCACACCTCACTTCCCTCAGTCCTTTATTCTCAAGCTGAGGTGTCTGCTGAGAAAAGCCGCTCCGCGTCTCCCTGGTCTGCTGGGGGGGGGGCGCTAGCTTCGCGTCTCCCTAGTCTGCTGGGGGGAAGCAGCTAGTGCGGGGTTGCCTCATCCCGTTTGTAAGTAGGGATCCGATGTAAGTCGGATCCATGTAACCTGGGGACTGCCTGTATACTGACTCTCAGAGTTACAAACACCTCAGGAATGGAGGTTGTTCATAACGCTTCGCAAACCATTATGGTTGTAGTTTCAAAAGTTTACAAATGAACATTGACTTTGAGTTTTAAAACTTTACTATGAAAAAATGCTGCTTTCCCTTTTATTAGTAGTGTACATTTAATACAGTACTGTGTGTGTGTATGCAAGCTGCTACTACTGCATTGCATACTTCTGGTTCCAAATGAGGAGGTATATGATTTGACTGGTCAGTTCATAAATCTGGTGTTTGTAACTCTGAGGTTCTACAGTATTTAGTGTTGCTGTATACAGTAGGTTTTATGCAGACTCAAAAATGTTGTAATCAAGGAAAAATTTATTTTTGCTACATTAAATTCTAATTTATCAAATGCCATATTTTTGTCATGGTAAGAATCCAAATAGGAGGGACAGTTTCATATAGATTGTTTTATTTCTTGTAACCTCCAACCATGTGTTTTTTCTATTTCATTTAAGAGAGAAAATTTGCACTTATTTTTCTGCAAACATATACAAGAAAATCTGTATATGTGATTAGATAACAGGGTTCCATAATTTTCCAAATCTTACTTTTTTATTTCACTGATAATTTAATCATAGATAACATCAAAGCACACAGAGCATTTTACTCTTCTGCAAGCACCTTAAATAATTTTCATGTGGTAACAGGATAAACCAGCCAAGCTGAAAGCATTTAGCAAATAAACCCTGCATATTACCTCAAGTAAAAACACAGCAGAACTCTGCTACCAGTAAACTGTTGTCAGAATACTGACATACATGGTCCTTTGCAATGTTTTTTTTAAGCTTTAACAGAATCACCTTATATTTACTGTTACTCTTCAACAGTAGTCAAACCTTTGGCCAACATAACATAGCCAAAAGTAAGATGACTTCTCTTACCCCGAATGGTGGATATGAAGTAGCAGCAGCAGCAGAGGCAACACCGACTGAGGGAGGTGGTATTCCTGAAGAAGAAGGTGGGAACAGACCCAAGGCATTCAGATTTAATCCAGGAATTAAATGTGCTTGAAGCTGCAACAGAAGAAGAATTATTTAACTTTACAATGCAAGTTGTTAAACTTCATCAAAATCCTAGTTCAGACAACATAATAAAACTTTGGTATCTTTACAAAAGAGGCTATTTTAAAACTTCATTCTTGAGGATCCAGATTTCAGATCTATAAACCAGATAGCTCACTTAGGCAAAAGGGTTACAAGCTTGGCTCTAATGTGATGGACCAACAGAGGTCTCTCACTACATCTTTATTTTTCAATTAAATAGACCACAAGATTGGAGAAAAGAAATCCAAGTGACAGGTAGACCTTTAGATTGCATGCTTAGGAATGAGGTACAAAAACAATAGCCTGCTTGGCTTGATGATAGAAATTCAATAGCCTTTTAGAAACAGAGACGCTTCACCCATAACCACTAATTCTCCTTACCTCCCACATCGCTAAAACTGCAAGTGGACTGCAGAGGGCTAAGTGTTAAATTTCCCCACAGTGCTCCCAGGATGAACATTAACTATAAAGAAGCTGTATGTCACTAGATCAGTGGTTTTCAAACTATTTATCACTGTGGTCTGCGGAAGCAGCTCTGTGTTAAATGGGTTGCAGCCACACAACATATATACTGCCTGTATGCCCGTAAGAATCTCAGTCTGGCCACAGCTGTTTGCCGACTGAGCCGCAAGCAGCCCACAGGTTGAGGACAACCAGAATAGACTGTTCCTGGGTGATTTGACCATGCCTACTATGAGGTGTTGTAGAATTCTAACAGCTCCAGATTCTTCAGTCAAGCTCCAGTTTCCCTCCTCCTCCTCCCCTCTGTCCCTCTCCTCCACTAAGTTATTTTCCTGCAATACAATTTGACGTATTAAACCTGTTATAGCAACCCCATTAATGGTCACTACTAGAAGAAAACTGTGGGACATTAGCAGCTAGGGTTTCCTTTATTGCCAAAGACCATGCTAAAAACTGTGGTTATAATGTAACAAACCAATTTGGAATGACTGAACAAAAATCTATCCAATACTGTAAACCATTAGAAAAGAAACCAACATACTTCCCACCCACTACGAAGGTTATGAAGACGCAGCTCTGGTATTTCTGATCACTGTGGACAATCGGAAAACAATGGCAACTGAAAGACATTTTCCACCTGACACCCAGCACAAAATGTTTTGGTTAAGTGTTTATATCTATGAATTTGTCCATAGAATCTTAAAAATTTAGAGCTAGAAGGGACTTAAAGAAGTCATCTAGTCCAACCCTGTGCACGGATGCAGGAACAATTATACTTGGACCAATCCTGACAGGAATTTCTCCAAACTGTTCTTAAAAACCTCCAGTAATTGGGGATTCAACAACCTCCTTCAGAAACCTACTATTCCATAATTTATCTATCTTAAGAGCTAAAAAAGTTGTTCCTAATATCTAACCTAAATCTCCCTTGCTGTAGATTAAGTAGATAATGTCTTGTCCTATCTTCAGTGGACATGGAGAACAATCGACTACCATTCTCTTTATAACAGCTGTAACATACTGAAGATTTATCATTCTCTAGTCTTCTTTCTTGAGAACAAACAGCTCTGGTTCTTTTAACCTATCCTTATTCCCTTTTATCATTTTGGTTGCTCTCTGCTGGACACTCCCCAATTTGTCACCATCTTTACTAAAAGGTGGTGCCTAGAACTGGACATAGTACTGCAGGTGAAGATTCAACAATGATGAATAGTAGAGCAGAAAAATTACCTGCCATGTCTTAGGTCTGAGACTTCTGTTAATATACCCCTGCTCATGCTAGCCTTTGTGAATGCACCACACTTCTGATTAGCATTCAACTTGTGATCTACCATAACTGCTATATCAGTGATTTTCAATTTTTTTTTCATTTGCAGACCACTTTGGAAATCTTAGACATAGTACAGTTTGGTATATATGGACTCCCAGGGTTCCATGGGCCACAGGGTGAAAACTACTGCCCTAGGTTCTTTTCAGCAGCACTACTGCTTAGCTAATTATTCCCTATGTTGTAGTTGTCCATTTGATGGCTTTCCTTCTTAAGTGTAGAGTTTTGCATTTCATCTGATTGATTTCAGATAATTCTCCAATTTATGAAGGTCTTTTTTCTTTTTTTTTTAATTTCAATCCAGTTCTTCAAAGTACTTACAACACCTCCCGCCTTGGTGTCAAATATCAACACATACTTCACCTTATCATCCAAGACATTAAAGAAAATTTTGAGTAGTACCATACCTTGGACTAGAGCTCCCTCTAAGCTGGGCAACTGCCTAATAAGCCTTGTGCAGGGACTAGGGGCTGCCGCACATGGAGTTGTCCAGTCAGGGGGAGAGATCCCTCTTCCTTCACCCCAGAGTGGGGAGCTACCATGCCTGGGGGATAGGCACCTTCTCAAAGTTCTCCCCTCATTGCCATAGCCAGCAGAGAGGCACCCCTCCTCCAGCCCAACCCAGCCTCACTGAAGCTGCTACAGCTGGCAGAGAGGTGCCTCTCACTGGGCCTAGAGCTGCTGCTGCAGTGAAAGAAGATGGTAGGGGAAGGGAGATTCCTCTCCCTCATGGGAGCCGGTACCCAAAACCCCTCATCCCCAGCCCCATTCCAGACCTAGTGCCCTCACAGCCTTCAACCCTACACCCCAACCTTCTGGCTCCAAACCTACCATCTCCAGCCCAACCCCAGAGCCTGAACCCCCAGCCAGAGCCCTCCTTCCCCCCCCAACCATGAGCCTCCTCCCACTTTTCAAACCCCTTGGCCCCATTCCCGCCACAGATCATCCATGTGCAGAATCAATTTTCTCATGTGCATGGATATGGAGGTGATCTGTCACACATCATCTCCATATTGGTGCATATAATCTATTCCATGCATAGACAAAAAAAAGTCACAAAAAAGTCACAACTACATCTTCTCCTTATTCAGTAGGCCAGGAACTCCATCAAAGAAAATTTAAGTTGGTTTGGCATGATGTGTTCTTGACATATCCATATTGGGTACTACTTATCCTATTATCCTCTCAGTCATTAAAATCCATTTTATAAATTTGTTCCAGTATCTTTCCAAATATTCAAGTTAGGCTAATGTGGTTAAAGTTCCCTGGGTCCTCTTTGTAGCCTTTTAAAAACATACCTGCCTTCTCGAGTCCTCTGGGACTCTCACCTTCCCTTTATGAGTCCTTAAAGATAATATCACTAGCAGTTCTGAGACTGGTTCAGCTAATTCCTTAAGTACACTAGGGGTGAATTTCATCAGGTCCTGCAGATTTGAATACACCTAACTTACATAAATATTTCTGAATAGTTTCTATTCCTTTCCTGGTTTGTGTTTTTCCCCCTTTGTTGTCATCACTGTGTAAAGAACAACAACCTTTTTTGGTGAAGACTGAAGCAAAATAAGCATTAAACACCATGCCTTCTTGGTATCGGCCATTATTAACTCTCCTTCCTTGAACCTACGCTCTCTCTTCTCTTTTTATTGCTCCTTATATACAATGTACTGTTATGTCCCCATGTCCCTTGTTAAGAGTGTAACTCCTTTTGTTCCTTACCTTTTCTGATTTTGTCCCTACATGCTTATACTATTCTTTTGTTCTCAAAGTTAGCAATTTGTCCACGTTTACACATTTTGCATGATGGTTTACCCAAGTCTTCTGTGGGCCACTGATCTCTAACTGATACTCTGTCAAATTTCAGGGTAATGCTTTTTTGCATTAGATAATAAGCAACTATCTTTATAGACAGGCATTCTTTTTTTACATTCCAAAATAGGAGAGGCATACTTTTACTGCCAAATTAAAGTCAGTCCTATGCACGAAAAAAATGCAAAACTAAGAAAAGTCTCATTTACAGAGTAAAAGTTACTACATAGCAATATTGTTCTTATGTTAAAAACAGAACAACATCAGGAAACTAGAAAGCACTTTCTTCAAATACTTCATACTACTAGAGCATCAAATTAACATTCAAAATACAAATAAAAACTTTTTCCCAAGTCTTCACAACAAAGGAAGAATAGTTTAAGTAAAACTATTCAATTTCTTTGATCTAAGTAAATTTTCTCAGTTTTTCCTATGCAAAAGGGATCCAATATTATATAAATATGGGCTTCAAGAATCTCATAGAAATAAACGTCCAGAAATGAGGACACCAAAAACAAAGACACTCACATTCATAGCAGCAATATCATTTTCATAGGACTCCCTGATTTTTTTCATTATTTCTTCCTCTGCCTTGGCACAAGTTTCAATACTGCCTTTAACTGTAATAGTCCGTTCAGGGTTATAGAGTGTCAAGTCCTGCAGTCTGCAGACAGAACAGAAATGTAATTAATTACCATTCAAACAGTAGATGGCAATCCAAATTTATCAGTTAAGGCTGGAGAGCTCTGAAACCGGAGGTCTGCCCTGGAACAATGCAACATACACAATCAATTTGCAGAAGAACTCAAACATGATTCTAACAGAAGCTTCCCTCACAAAAGACTGAACTAAAATTAGTGCAATGTGCTTCAGCATCAAAGGTTTATGATTTGCTTAAATGAGTCTCAGATCCTAGCAAGGAGAGATTACTTACCTTGTACAGTCACCTGAGTTCTTTGAGATGTGCCCCTCTGGGTGCCCCACATTCGGACATGCACACACCCATCTGTTCTTGATTGGAGATCTTTGTTCACAGTGTCTGTGGGTCCACAGACACTATCAGGCCCCAAAAGAGAGAGGCAGATGCACAACCGCTCCAGTTGCTTCTCAAACACAAAAATCCAAAGAGATTCTGAGGCACAGAAGAAAGAGCAGGAAGTGGAGTTCCAATAAGGACACACATGTTGAAAAACTCAAGTTACGGTGCAAGGTAAGTAACCGCCTTCTCCAAGTAGTGTCCCTATGGGTGCTCCAGCTCAGAAAACTCTCTGTACCCCTAAGATGGAATAATGTGCTGAGGAAGGGGATTCAATATGAATGAAAAACAGTGTCACCAAAGCTCACATCAGTCCTGGAATCAAACACAAAGGCATAATGCTTGTAAAAAGAGTGCAGCGAAGACCAGGTACATAAATAGACTGAACAGTAACTCTTAGAATGGAATTAATCCCTGAGATTCTGTAGCATGACAACACAACCTGGAACCCATTTGGATCATCTTCGGGAGGAGACTAGATGTCCCCTCATTTGTTCTGCAACAGAAATGAAGAGTCTAGGAGAAACCAAAAGGGCCTGGTCCTGTCAAGATAAGAGACAAGAGATCTTAATGTCCAATGTGAGCGAGGCTTGGAGTAAAACAGTGGCTAGTGAATCTCTTGATTATTATGGAATTCAGGAGAGACTTTAGGAAGGAAGCCACAGTGTGAACATAAAGTCACCTTATTTCAGTAGAATAAGACAGTGGATCGGTCACTACAACTCCAAGTTCCTCTGTCTTCCTGGCTGAAGAAACAGTTATGAGGAACGAAGACTTCAGGGACAAATGAAGGAGAAAACAACTCCCCCTAGGTTCAAATAGGGATTTTACTTCATTGATTGGCCAGGCAATCTTGCCCTGAGGAGATGAGTGAAGGATATCCACCCAAAGAATGCTGGATTTCTTGAATCACCTTTATAGGTAAAGTGTATGCCTCACTTCTCAGGAATTCTTGAAAAGCCCCAAAGTCATCAGGGTAAGATGACAGGAAAGGTACAACAGATTCATCTCATGAGGAGGAGGCTATGAGGGACAGTGGTGCTTCTTCCTCTTCCACTGCTTCCTACTCTGGAGGGGATATCCAGGTGGCAGGACCTAGGGCATCAGTCAATGTCTTTGTGAGGGCTTTTGGGATGGCACCCCACAGGAAGGGTCCCTTAATGAGCCCACAGATTCCAGTAAACCAAATGTGGTGAAGCATAAAGGAATGAGGCAGGACCCCGTTACCTGCTAAGGCAATCAGGTGTTGTTTTTACTATGAGCTCCTTCTGCAGCATAAATCTTTAGGACGGGAGGCTGGAAGTAAGAGGAACTATGACAGACGCTCTGTATCCATCAAGTGGGCCAATAGCATAGGTACCAGTTGTCAGGTCAGTACCAAGCTCTGAAGAGATATGCACCTCCACTGTTACTAAGCTTAGACAGTGAAGTGAAGTGGTGCTGGCAAATCTCTAATGGTACCAGCTGGAAGTATCCCTCAATATCCTCAAAGAGTTTGCGTGGGGACAGTGTCAATACTGGCGCATAAATCGCCACTGAAGAAATCAATGGAAGATTAAGTGGGCTCCACAAGAGGACTAGGTTCTGCAGAACAGTACGTCTCAAGACTTCTAAATGACGGTCATTTGGGATTTCTGAAGATTCAGAAGTTCCCATGAAATAGAAGCCTGGATGATACTGAGGACCCTGTATATGATTCCTCAGGAATAAAAATATCGGGTGGTATTAGAGACTGCACCAAAATAGGAATGCTGTTTTTCACCTCCGCCGATGGAAGATAGTACAGATAAAGCCTTCGCCTTGGTTCTGGCTTTTGGAGCCACTGAGTCAGGGGCCAGGATGTTGGTCCTGCTCTAGATGCTCTCTCAATATGCAATATAGCCTTAGTCGATATCATGGTCACAGTACCAGTGGGAATGGAAGCTTCTGCAATACTCACATTGCGATATGAGGTATCCTGAGACCCACATTGAGGATGTGACTACTCCCTTCTCCTTTTCTCCATCTGGAGAGTGGGGTCTTTTCTTCCTGGGAGGGCTGAGGAGTCCTCAGAACCTGCAGGGACTGCTGAACCAGAGGTGACTGATGGAACTGATGTGTGGGGGTAACATGGCTTCTGTGGGTCTCAAAGAGCCCTTCATAAGTTCCAGTCTGTCCTCTCTCCAGTTTTCAGATCTGTTTTTAAATCCTGAACCCTACGTTTAGAGGAATGCAGGTTTCTCCCAAGCAGTGGAGGCAGCTTGAATGTCTGTTGCTGAGGGAAAGGGCCTGTGGCGGGTCTGGCAGGGTATGAAACCTGCACTCAAGACTATGTATGTGGCACGGGAAAAAGTCCAAAGAAGCAGAGAAAGAAGAAACTCCCATTTAGGGATAGGCTTACCTGTTAGCCAGTTAACTGGTTAACCTTTTACATCCTTAGTACTCCTAGGGAGTCTACTTTAAGAATTACCTCTTCATGGCCACCCATTAGGATTGTGGTCAGGGGAATCCAAGCCCCTGTGCTCTGGATCCCGATGGCGTTTCAAGACTCTGGAGCTTGAAAGGAATCCAACTACTTCCCCAATCTAAGGGTCATTTTCAGGGCACAGACCTTTTATCTGGCTCCTTCATCTGAATGTCCAGATCCACTGTCCAAGCCCCCTGGGCGCAGAGCTGACACTTCAGACTCCACGGTCCTTAAACACGCCCCTCACCCAGAATTGCACCTGAACGGTGTGAACTTTCTGGTTTACCATTTTACGCTCTAAGGGACATGCAGTAGCAGTTGTGAAGCACTCTGACACAGTCCAGTCTAACATCTTATGCTCTCAACCGATAAAGCACGAGAGCATAGTATTTTATAAAACACCCTAAATGCACTGGCTCTCACTAATTCACCAGTACCTGGGGAGTCTTCGGGTAGGGTGGGGGTGGAAGAGAGATTACCTCTTTTCTGTCTGCTTTCCCACTCTGCCCCCACAGCAGGCAAAATGTCTTTCACTCCCAGTTCTCTTGTCTTCAAGAAGACTTTAATGGTCATGAGCATCTTTTTGTTCTTTTGGTAATTTCCCTTGCTCTCAAACATTTTGTCCCAGTTACAAAAAACTGTCAGGTTCTTTCATCTTCAAGGCTGTTTTCCAATTCTCCCTCTTTAGAGAAATTCTCAGCCACTCTCTTATTTATCCCCCTTCTTCCTTTATTTTTCTCCCTTATGCATTACACTTCTTGTTTCCCCCCTCCTTTATATCCAGTTTCCTAACCCATTTCTCTCTTCTGTCCTCTCCTTTGATGCCTCCACTCCTTTAATGCTCTCACCTCCTCAAAACTTTATTCAGGCAAAGAAGTTTGCATTCTTCTCACCCACGAATAGCAATATTCAAACCTTTCACCTCACTGCAGCAGTCACTTTCACCCCTGGGTGAGAGCATCTAGTAGCAGAAACCAGATCCCTTGCTCAGACATGTGTCTAAATGAACAATAGACAGGTTATCTTACTGCAGTTCAGCTGATATGGGCTCATGCAGAAAGGGTCCTAACCCCAACAGAGAATTACTACCTAAAATACTACTATTCTCATCTTTTTTATTCACTGGCTTTTCTCCTTTCCCTTGTTCCAAAGCCCAACCTAGATAGGCTGTATAAGAATGTTATTTCAACTCATTCTATACAGAGTTCAAATCTGTTTTAAAACGTTTGCCTTGTTTTAAAAGCACATAATACAGTTTCAGAACAGCATTTTAAAAACATGGACTAAACTAGGGTTTTGCCTAGTCTAGAATATTATTTTTAGATCAACCCTTGTTTACAATGACTCATCAAGAATAGTTTAACAGCTTAAATCCCAGTGGGAATGGGAGTCTGAGTTGCTGGTACTCCAGCCTTTACACCAGAAGCCTGAAACTCAATTCACCTTAGGGCAGTGCCTGTCTACAAATCCTCCTAGTAGACCAGTGGGCACCCTGCAGTGGGGCTTGGGTGGGGAAGGGGAGATAGTCTCTGCATGCTCCCCACCCCATAGGAACCCCCCAAATCCTGCCTGTGTCCCCAGGCAATTTACACACACGAACCGCACAGCAGCTGCCTTAACCATCCTATGGAAGTGATGATTCTCTATACTCAAGTTAGCACGCGGAATCATGGGCAGGCTGAGGCCAGCAACAGGGGTCAGGCCCACCTGCACTCACTTCTGTAATGGAAGCTGCAGGGAAGCAAAGCTATGCAGCCTGCTCCGCTCCACCACCATCTCCCAAGCCAACCTGTGCTGGTGTCTAAGTGCTCCGCTTCCTGCCAACTGGGCTGGCCAAGGAGATGGCAGCAGAGCAAAGGCTGCTGTGTTGCTCTGCTTCCCTGAAGCCATTCTGCACCAGGCCCTTCCCTGTAAACCTTGAGGCTGCATCCTTTGGGGGAGGGGGCATGTTTGGTTTACAAAACCCAAGGAGCTATTTCTGAGGCACAGCATTTGAAAGTTCAAGCTAACTGAAGAAACACTTACGGCGATATTGTGATTTTAGTATCTGTATCCTGTTCGATTTTCTTTAAGTTTCTTCCTTCTTTGCCAATAAGACGTCCAACAAAATTGTTATGTGCTAATATCTTCAAAGGAATTTCTTCTGTACTGTAATAGAAGTTACAGAATTCAGATAAACAGCCTACTAACAAAAAGCTGTTGAAAGAAGCAAGGTTTTAAGTGTGATTTGACTTGCAGGTTTTTCATTCATTGTTTGCTGCAAAAACTTATACAGTTTAATTAACAGATTAAAAATGAGAGCATGTCTACACTGTAGCCCTAAGTATTTACTAGGGTGGCTGATGTCCACACTACCCTCTCTCAGTGGTGTGCATCCTCACCCGGAGCACTTCCATCCATTGAAAAGGAGCAGCATGAAAGGCTGAGAGCCAGAACCAACAGCTAATGTAAGCAACACAGCAGCTACACAGATACCATCACCCTAACTACACTGACACAATCCCTACACCTCTCACAGAGGTACAGTATTATGTTGCTGCAGCAGAGCACTTACATTGTTGGAGCAAGGCTGTAGTGTGTACACTGACAGACTGACATACACTGTCTTGTATCAACTTAATTGAGTTGTGTAGTTCAGGTCTGAGGTTTAAAAACTGTTCTGAGAAGTATTTTTCACGGTTTGCTTCATTAAGACTGTTGCTGTTGTCTTCAGTGTGTCCACAGTTTAAAAATACTTTGCAGCCAAATTAATCAAGTTTGTATTTTTTTTTTAAATAAAGATGACACACCCACTAGTTAGAAACATCATGATACCTGCTATCTGAAATGGAGCCCAACCAAGGCAAGCGGGTTAGTGTCTATTTTGCTATATAAAATGTTTCATTTCTGGAGAACAAAACACAAATTTTGACTTGTGTCACTGGCCAATTCTGCTCCGTTACAATTCCCATTCCCAGTTAGTTGGAGATAAATCTGAACCCAATAGTGCAGGGGTGGCCAACCCATGGCTAGCGAGCTACATGCGGCTCTTTATCGCAGAAAGTGCAGCTTCCGAAGTGTACCCCGCGGCCCGCGAAGCCACCCCTGCACCTCTACAAAGGGCTCACCAACTGTAGGGGAGCCGTCCGGTGTGGCAAAACAAAATGGCACAGTACGATGGCGCCAGCCAATGGGAGCCTGATCTGACTAAAAAGCAAAACCGGAGTTTTCATTTAAAGGGGCAGCTGGTTGGGTGATTTTTTGTTTTTTTTCCTTGACAACTTTTTTCCCTTAGCTCTTTGCGCTATGTCCACCATTATTTTGGCTCTTTGCCTTTAACGGGTTGGCCACCCCTGAAATAGTGCATCTTATGAAGTATCATATAACATTAATTGTAGTTTAGCAACTCAACAGAAGTCACAGATTGAAGTAGCAAGCATTTTGTTGTTGAAAACTAATGGGTCTACATAGAGCCTTTTGTGAAAGTTCATACAAAATCTCCCCACATTAAAACTGCTCATGAAATCCTGAATTTCACTGCAGGCTGTCCCAACAAAAAACCCAAAATGCAACCAACACCTGGAACTGTGTTTTTTTTTTTTTAACTAAACCAAAAGGATAGCACTGGAAATAAAATTAAATCCTTTAAACCAAAAGTTAAATACTGTTACTGGCCACACAGAAAAGATTCTTCTTCAACTGTTGACAAAGCAAGTTTCTTTAACACCATTAAAACAATATTTGGAATTTTGCTTTCTTTAGACTTTTACTTACAATTTGGTATCTTGAGCTTCCTTTTGCATGATCTCCATAATAATTTTACAAGCTGTTGAGCAGCCTTCAGGAGTAGAGTGGATAGTAATTGGTTTCTCAGCAGCACCTGCATTTTCTTTACGATGAATATCAATTCTTGAAGAAAGAAAAAATCAGTAGCTGTAAGCGTTTGATCTATTGTGGATGTAGGATCTCAGTTATCAATCCAGTTTGAGTTAATATGGATATTTAAAAAAACAAAATCCAGGTTTCATTTGGTGAAGTATACAAATACAGTTACCACCGCCACATAAAACTCAAACCATCAGTTAACTATTTTCCTTGAAAAAAAATACACATTATGTTTTTGCTGCATATGCCTCAACACTTTAGAAGGTAGGTTTTCCCTTCCCCACTAGATTCTACCAAACATATTTTGGGGGAGATTTGTGTTAATTTCCACTTGGCTTTATCACAAAATTAGAAAGGGAACAGCTGCTAGGTCACCCAGTACATCCTCCACAAATGAATAATTCCTCCTTACAGTGCTTCATTTAGCCTACTTTTTAATCTCCCCAGTGATGGGAGTATTCTAGCACTTCTGTTAAGAAAACTAGTTTACATCCTACTAATGTTCATGGCATTTCCGTGGGTTTCACCTCTAAAAAGTTCCTATTCTCAAGCTATGTCTACACTACCAAGTTCTGTTGACAAAACTTATGCCGACAATCAACAGTCGACAAAACAATAATCGCCAGAGGGTGTACATACTTGCTCCCTCTGTCAACAGATCATATCCACATTGGGGTCACAGCAATGCACTCTGGGCATGTATCCCACACTGTAGTGTTGTGGGAAGGCAGAGTTGATCCCTACACTTCTTAGGATTCCCTCAGAGTTCTCCCACCGCATCTGCAGCTGCTGAGGACGGCATTGTGAGCAGTTCTGTGAGCTCTCTTGATGCGGAGCAATGTCAACACAGCACAGCAGTCTGTCCCCCTCCTGCAGCAGCAGCCAGCCTCCCACTGTTTTCCTAGTGCAGGGCAGAACAGGAACCTTCCAATATTTGTTCTTTGTTCCCCAAAGGGAGCAGCTCACTCAGCTGTCAGAAACTTCCTGGAGCTTTGAAAGGGGAGAGGGATGCATGCCTGCAAGGTAGCAGAGATCAGGGCCTTCAAGGCAGGCATTGTAGGATACTGGCCGAAGCCAGTTCTGTCAACAGAGTCTACACTGGCTCTTGGGTGACAACAGAGGGAAGGGAAAAGAAAAAAAAAGTCACTCTCCTGGGGTGGAACATTTTTGTCCCTGAAACTGGGTGTTTCCCCCAAAAAAGTTGCATTGCAGTGTTAATGCTCTCACTGTTTTGTCACCAAAAAGTCAGTTTTTGGTGACAGAACTTGGTAGTGAAGACATACCCTTGGTGCCATCCCCTTTCTTCTAGTTATAACCCTTGTACCACTCTAAACATCCTCTTGCTCCACTATCAAGGCTCCATTCTGCACCACAAACAAAGGGTAACTCTAGTCAAGATATGAATTATTCCTGGCCTGCAAATACCTGCAGACTACAAATCACTCTCACCTTGGTGCACAGCTACACTTTTCTGAAGGCTGAGTCAATTCTTCCAAACCCCTACATCGGGTGGGGAACCTATGGCCTGAGGGCCAGTACCAGCTCCAGGCTTAATTTGGTCTGGCCCGTGGCACAGTTCAGGGCTCCCTCCTTTAATCTCTGCAGCAAGCTGAGCCCACGCTCGCTCTCCAGCCCCTCAGCAAGACCCCAGGCTTTGGCACCGCCTTGTGGGGCTGAAGCGGAAGCAGAGTCCTCAAGCACCGAGCTAAGTGTAAGTGAAGTGTCTTTTCTTCTTCTTCTTCTCAGTTGGGAGCCAAGTCAGTGAGATGTTTTGTTTGTTTTGCTTCTCATGTTCATGTGTTCCCTGCCTGAATTTTCTGTGATGCAGTGACCCCTGACTGAAAGAAGGTTCCACCCCTGCACTAAAATCATTGCTGCTGCTGTTCTTTAAACTCCCTCCAGTTTGTCAACACTTTCTGGATATGAAAGTTTCGTTTTGGTTCATATTGCAGTATTTTGTGCAGAGTCCACAAAAGCAAGTGTCAGGCAGAAGGAGAGAAAGGTGACAATTCTGTGGTGTACCCCTCCCCACAGTGACAGAAAAGGCAGATAGCATCTTCTAAAATCTCACCTGCCGGCCAGCGTCAGCATTACTGCTCTCTTCTGCCCTTTTCAGAGATCGTGAGTAAGCCTATTTTTAGTCTTTTTCACAGTAGAGGTTCAGGGAAAACCCCAAGTCACAGAAAGGTCACTGAATGAGCATCTGTGCGTGAACCCATCTTGGTGAGAAGAGGAAAGCAAATCCACCTCTCACTCACCCTGAAAGCAGCACCTTCTGTTCCGCGGAGCGCTAGACCCAACTCTTGAGTACTGCAATCCCATGCACTAGGTCACAGCACCACTCAGAATGGTCACATCCCGCCTTCCAACTCCATCACCAAACTTCAATGTCATTGCGACCACATGGGCCAAGTCATGATGTCCAGAGTGGGAAACCAGGCCCACAGGAGCTGCTATTGCAAGGAGTCACAGGCTTCATTATAATACATGAATGCTGTGATGTCCGCACCAAAATCATAGCCTTAGTCCTTAACATTCATTAGGCAACGTTCCTAGTTCTTGCTGGTCTGAGAAATAGAATTTATCAGTCCACTTTCAGTATTTTAAATCCGCTTAACTAAAAATAACAACACGATATTTTAGGCTACTATAAGCCTTTTCCATTAACATCTGGTTAAATACTAATTTCAGGGTTTGATGTGAAATAATGCCCATCTTATTTTTGAAACGACAAGGCCTCCATGACATAATGCACATCAGCAGCTCATCTCCCTTCCAAGCCCCTAGAAAATCCATCCCTCAAGGTTAAAACACACCCATACTCGACTGGTGTAGCTACACCACTATAAGCTCCCTAAGCCGATGCAGAATCTCTAAGCCAATGGGGAAAAGCTATTCTGTTGACTTACTTAATCCACACCCAACAAGAAGCAGCTCTCCTGTTGACATAACACTATGTATATCAATGCTCAGGCCAGTGGCTTCTTCACAGGCAGAAGCAACTCAAGTCATGCCAACTCATATGGCAGTGTAAACATAGCTCAAGAAACAGAGGGAGGAGGGCACAAAAGCCACAACATTAAACTCTAACTAAACATGAGGAGACAGGAAAACAAAACAGCCTTGACAAGCCGTGAGAGCACCCTGGATTGGGCTAGAGCTAGGAGGATGCATCCCTATTTAAAGACTGACAGGTGCTTCACTGCCGTGACCAGAGAGCACTCCACAAGCAACCAATGGTCCATGGACCATAGTTTCACAATCACTAACTTAAAGCCCTTCCAGTCTCCTGAAAGCTACTCTTTGATAAAGGCACATTCTATACATAAAACTTAACCATTAACCCCCTAAGAAGTGAAAAAACACCTCTGAAATTGGAGACCATTCTATTGTTATTAATTTCATTCAAAGCTGTGAAAGAGCAGTAAGTCTGCCAATGTTAACATATGAAAAAAAAAAACCATGGAGAGAAGGTGGCTCTGAAACACAGCTTGTTAATTTGTTTGTTGAACACAGTTCTTTTAGTTTGCTCTTTTACTACATAAGCCATGAAACAGGTTGCTAGAGTGACTCTGTCATTTTAGTTGGCAAGGCAACACCTTTGCAGGGGCAATCTCAACAAAATACCAACACCGAATCTCCAAAACAACATCTCTAGAAATGTAACTGAGACGTTACTTAGCTAGTCCACACTTCCTTTTGCCAGTACAGTTATACCAAAAATAACCTTCCACTATAGGTGCTGCTTAACATGCTATACCAACAGAAGGACTTTGTGCTAGTATAAATGAATCTACACAAAGACTCTGTTCCAGTGTGTCATAAAAAAACCCTGACAACATTATACCAACAAAAGTTTCTATTATAGATCTAGCCCAAGTACTCTAGAAAGAGGAGTCAAGACATGGCAGATACTTGATGAACTAGTTTCATACACTTTATCCAACAGTAAGTTGCAATGTGTTCTATCTGCAAAGCCAAGCTTTCCCCAGAAATATCTTGGAAGACATGAAAAGGGATAATCAACCCCCGGGGGAACATTTAAGTTTACACATGAGAAAAGAGGGGATTGACTGGCTATGTGTTTAGGAGGAAAAAATATGCCACAGAACTTTGGGGAACTATTTTGGGGAAGAGGGAAGGGAAAGAACTTAAAGACTTTTGCTGGCTGTAGCGAGAATGACAAGATGACAGACAAAGAAAAACGATAGCTCATAACACAATTTTGCAGAACGACCTACTTGGACTGTGTCTGCTTTGTGATATTTCTGATAGTTGCTCCTTCTTTCCCAATAATGGCTCCTACAAACTGTGTGGGAACCAGCATCCTCAATGGAACATCCGACTGCGGTTTCTGCCTTGTGGTCGCACCAGGAGACCCTTGTCTTGGAGGACCCCGCTGTCCAAATCCACGTCTCCCCTGTGGATGCTGTTGGGGGGGTGGTTGTGCTGCCATTTCATCTGGGATATATGCAACTTTTAAGGAATAGTTTTCAAGCTGGAATCCGTTTAGTTTTTCTATTGCTCTGTATAGTTATGAAGGGGAAAAATACAAGAATTACACATGGGTCCTTGTGAAATGAAACATCTTTCAGTTACGGGCTTCTGCTCATTATAAACTGCATGAATGAAACTAGAGACTGATACCTATACTGAAAGTTACTCTTAGGTCTTATCCACACTACAGTAGCATAGCTACGGCACTGTAAACCCCATAGTGTATAGACAGACTACTGTGCACTAGTAGCTTTTCCCAACACTGTAGGATCTCCACCTCCCTGAGCAACAGTACTTCAGTGAACAGAAGCTTTCTTCCACCAACCTAGCTATGTCTACACCGGACTTAGGTTAGCATAGCTACATTGCTCAGAGAGGTGGATTTTTCTCACTTGAGTGCCACAATTATGGTGACTGCATTTTTAAACATAGATCAGGTCTTATACAACCCAAGATCCATGATACACAGTTACACAGACACAGCATGATTCACAAAGAAAGAAATATGCTCTTGTCTAGTTTGAGGGTATGCCTACACTCTGAAGCCTGAGCCCTCGCAGCTTCATCAGCGCAGTCCCCTACCGTACATGCAGACACGTTTCTCCTCTCAGGGTAGGAGCATCACCTCCCAGAATGACATTAGCCATGTCTCCTTTTGTTAGTTTATCTCAAATCAGGCAGGAGGCTTAACTGTATTAACATATTAACTCTTTCTGCCAGTATAAGCCATGTCTACGCTTGAGGGTTTGCTAGTATTAGCTATGCTAATAGAACTAAACTGGCAAAGCCTTTGCAGTGTAGACTAAACCTAAGACAAAAATATGTTTTTTAAACCCAGCTAGCCAACAGGAGTTGAAATACCACTCAGCACCTATTTTAGACAGTTTAACACCTTTACAATCATATCAACCAATTATGCTGCAACCCTGTAAGAAAATTGGCCAAGAAATCCACTGAGACAGGTACACAGATTACACAATAGCTATCTGGCACAATAGAAAGCTGTTGAAATGCATTTGCACTAATTGCTAAATCGTGTTTCAAATGCTAGTAACTATCTGGATTGTTTTTTAAACAAAAGCACCTTCCCCCTGTAGCTATTCTCTTAACTAGCTACTCCAGAACTCTCCCACTAAGCTCCACTAGTTCCCACTTTCCTCCTCATTCTCATTGTTTCGGGGCAAAAGGAGAAAGAGCCGTTACAACAGCATTTCTCACTCAGTCCCATATACAAGGAGAGCATAGAGTGGAAGTAACACTGTGTTATAGAACATCCATTTAACAAACAACGTAACAGCAGTCATACTGGTCCAGACCAATGGTCCATCTAGCCCTAGGATCCTGTCTCTGATGACAGTGGTCAGTACCAGTGTATCAGGGGAGGTGTCCAGACCAGGACAGCTGGAGGGCTCTGTCCTGTCCTCCCCTTACAGCTTCTGGCAGTTTAGGGTCATCCTGGGCATGGGGTTGCTTCCCTGACCATCTTGGTGGTCATTGGTGGGCTTATTCTCTATTATCGTATCTAGTTCTTTTTTTTAACCCAGCCATCTCAGTGTTCCATGCAAATGAGTTCCATAGGTTAACTGTGCACTGCATGAAGTTCTTGTTTGCTATACATCTGCTGTTTGTTAATTTCTTTGGGTGACCCCTAGTTTTTGTATTGTGGGAAGGATAAACAACACTTCTCCATGTGCTTTTGCTCTGCCATTCATCATTTTATAGATCTCGATCATACCATCCCTTAAGTCAGCTCTTTTCAAAACTGAACAGCCCTCATCTTTTTAGTCTCTCCTCATAGGGAGAGTATTCCATACCACTGAACATTTGTACTGCTCTCCTCTGAACCTTTTTCCAGTTCCACTATAACCTTTTTCATATGATACAACCAGAACTAGACACAGCATTCAAGATGTGGGTGGCACCAAAGATCTATATAGTGTCATTACAATATTTTCAGATTTATTTTCTACCCTTTTTTCCTAATAGTTGCTAACATAGCATTACCCTTTTCAACAGTAACAGCACACTGAGTGGAAAAACTCAAAGAACTGGCCAACATCTCTTTGGTGAGTTGTAACCACTAATTTAGAAATCAACCACGATAACCAGTGTTTTGTCTTTCTTGATTTTTACTAGGATGTGGCTCAGAAGAGGGATCAGCAGGAACACATACATCAGACTTTTGGCCCAAGGACAAGAGGAAGGCATTTTGCAAAGGAGCTTATTGTGGCAAACAGGTCTACTTGAGAAGTTCTCCAGCTCTGGAAAATCATGTGGACCACTTCTGGGTTGAGCAACCACTTGTGATGAGAGAAGTCCCTAAAAAGGTGATATGCTAGGGCAGTGTTTCTCAACCAGTGTATGAGTACTCTTAGAGGTACTCAAGAGAAGTCTGGGGGGGTACACGTCAACACAACTGAAATTTGGAGAAAACTTTTACACCCAAAATTTAATTGTCCACCCGGCTACGATTAAGTTGTTTAAAGAAATATGTTGCAATGGTAGAAAAAAATTGTGTGCGTCTGAAAACTGTAGGTAGTAGGGGTACTTATAACTTTTTTTTTAAAGGGGGTACTTTATTAAAAAGGGGGGGGTTGAGCAACACTGTGCCAGGGCATTCTGACACCAGGGAGGTGACCAGCTTCCAGATGGATGCTGTGGCTGATACAGGCATCCCAGAGATGGAATACCTCTTGGAAGAGAGCTGATGAGTGTCCTTTCCTCCTCAACATGTTAATGTAGAATATCAAGGCCGGGTTTCCCAGGAAATTCACCCCGCCCGCCCCCCCAGCCCCGAACAGGAGTGGCAGGAAGACCCCGCAGGTCAAATGAACTGCTCTGAATCATTTGACATGTATTCTATGTGTAGCATTGCCTCCTGCAAGGTCCACAACCCCTGGGTTTGGAGAACCCAGAGGTGTGCTCCTCAGGCCATGTCTGAGGTCTCCAACACCTACTCAAGGGAGGGAGCATGGCTGTTGAATGACTCCTTCCAGGATCTTTCTCTGGATTGATCCATCGAGGGACTAATTATGATGTTTTTATCCAAGTGGTCTCTGGCCTGGAAATAGGTGGATGCCAGTCATTGCTGGAGGGGTCGCATGCAGAGCCTGGCATGGCAGACCAGGTGAGTGCATGCTGCCATGTGCCCTAGCAGGAACAGGCATGCTTCGGCTGTCATCAGGGAAAACGCAAGACCTCACCGTGATGAAATCTAATATGGTCTGGAACCTGTCTCGCGGCATAAATACTCTCACAAGCACTAAAGTTTCTATGAATGAAGCCTAAGCAATGCCAGTAAGAGCAGCAAACATTCTGTGCATGGACACTGGTGGCAAGAGAGAACTGAGGGTGTGAGGAGTGGGCAATGCCTCTTATACCAGGCCACATGGGCACCACTCCAGGGGGTGGCAGTGATGCCTTTACGGATACTGCTCAGGGAAAAACTTTTGGCATGAGTGCACACAGCAAGCACACACACCTCTAATGTGTAATGGACATAGAGAAGCCCTTGAAGAACCTAACTACGTCATTCAGAAACGTGAAAAATTCACACCCCCTGAAAGTCAGGGTAAAGCGGACCTAAGCACCAGCACAGGCCCTGATAGACTCATGGAAGAATTCTTCCGTCAAACTACCATCACCTCATTCTTTAGAGCTGGATGGATGAAAATGTTCCCTGTTCCTTCGCAACATGTATATTTAGCACTTGTCTGCAGAGTGGACAATAGTGAGAGCTGCACATCTTTAGAACAGCTCCACCTGGCATTTCTGTGGCCAGTGCCATAGCAATGCACCAATTCAATAGAACAAAAAATGAGGTGGCCAAATGCTACTTAGTCAGCCTCAGCTCAAATCTTACAAGATCCTCAGCACAGTTCACTTGAAAGACCTGTTTCATGGAGGCTGATGACAAACTTGTATCAGAAGATACCACAGGTGCCCACCAAACTCTGCCCTACAAATTATCTACTACCCAACTGTTAAAAAGTGGAAATGGAGAGGTGCAGATAAAGGGGAGAAGATGAGACAGAAGAGCTAAGTAGAGAGCAATGAACCCAATAACACCAGGAGTGACACCCCAACTCGTTTTATGAAGTCTGTTAAGTTAAAAAAAATAAAACAATCTATGCCAGTTAACTGCAAGAATGGGAAAGGGTGATAACTGGACAAGAAGCTCAGAGTACAAGTATTCCATCAGCGACTGGCAATAAAACAGTATGAGAAGAGGAGGAAGGAGACCATTGATCATAATCTGTTAGATATAAAATCAGTTAACTTGCTCAGAAATAAGTGGCTTCCTGTGTTAGAATTAAAGAAATATTAGGCACATCATGTTTTCATGACAGTTCTTGGTTGCAAATAAAGAGCGGCAGGTCTTGTTATAGTCTTCTCATTAGCATTCAAAGCAAGCGTGTCCATCGCTCTGTCTCTTACACTGTAGTAGGCTGAACAATAGTCTTAACCGCTCAACCCAACACCTTCCCCTGTTAGGTTTGATGTCTTAAGATTAAACAATTATCCACTGATGTTCTGATGGCATCAAAGACCATATGGGAAAGTTATTTCACTCCCAGACCCAACCCATATCTACAACATTAGAAAAAATGTCCACATTTGCATGAATGTCTTGGATGGCAGGAGTTCTTTTGCATAATTATATTAATCTGTATTTAAGTACCTGTATTTCTTGCATGAGTTGTTTTCAACATAAAAAACCACTATAGAAATATAACAGACTATAATTGCACAAAACTCAGGATTTTCACGGTTTGGTTCCCATAGCAACCTTAGTTTTACCCCCTTTCAGCAAGTACTGCAATAGTATTTGACATTTTCAAGAATTTTTGCAGTGACACCAAATGTTTCAGAAAAAGCATGTGTCTTTAAGGTCTAGACATTGTAGCCAAAAATTAATACACTGTAAGTTAAAAAAATAAAGCCAGCAGATATTCATCCCCAAGCCAAAGAAAATAACCAACCACAATAAAACCAGATCCAAGCAATAGCCCTTCCTCTCCATCTCCAAATATTCACCCATGAAATGACCCTCCCTGGTAAAAGCCTGATTCAAGAGATGGGTTCTGTAGCATGCCTTGAGGGTCAACAAACGTGGATGATTTTAGACCAAGGAGGGAAATGATGAAAGTAGGAAGTTGAATGCCCCTTGCGGTAAATGATCTGACAGGGGCTCCTCTTTCACATAAAAGGGCTCCAGAACCAATGCTGATTGTGGATCAATATGGCACTAGGAGAAGTGATCTCTCAGTAGGGAGGTCCCAAGCCACTATGGGATTTGTACAGCAGATGAAAATCACTCCCTTCAACTCTACCTGAAATCAATAAGCCAGCAATGCAAGTCACAGAGCACTGGGCTCACATGCGGCTACTGAGATAGGCTTGCAGAGGGCTGGAGCATTCAGTATCAGTTACCGGAATTATTTTAAGATATGTAGCCCCAGGTATAATGTGTTTCAGGACTCCTGTCTTGAGATGGCAAACACAAGAATCAGAGTAGGTAGGCTTACAGCATCTGGAAGGAAGAGTCAGAATTGTCTAGCTAGAAAAAGACTGAAAAATACAAAAAGAAAACCCCAAACCACATATCTGGTCGCTGCTGCTACATTAACCAGCCGATGGATATCAACATCAGAAACAAATACCAAACAAATCCTCAATCGGAAAGGCAGATCGACTACTCAGCCTGACTTCTGAGTGCTTCCCTTAGCATGTAAACATCACCTCCACCTGCTAATGCATCCATGCCCTGATCTCACCCAGATACTTGCTACACCAGGGGTTGGCAACATACAGCATGTGAGCCATAAGCGGCATGCAAGCCGATTTTGAGTGGCATGCGCAGCCCGTGGCTGGAGTTCAGCCCCTTCTCCACACAGTGGGGAGTCCCGCACAGCCACAAAGCTTGGAGCAACAGCTCCAGCTTCCAGGCGCATGGGAGGGGGAAGGTGAAGAAAGCCCCAACTAGACCCGGCTCCCAGCTCATGTCTGCCCCCCGTGTGTCCCTGAGAGCTGCCCAGGCTCCCCATCCTCCTCTACCAGGTGGCAAAGGATCCCTACACAGAGCCAGGACAGCCCCACCCCTGCATGCACTCCGCTGCTGCTCCGCCCCCCCCCAGCCCCACTGGCATGGAGCGAGGAGCCTGGGGAGAGGGAAGCAAGGGGGTGGGGTAGGGATG
Organism: Pelodiscus sinensis; assembly: GCF_052426305.1. Lineage (NCBI taxonomy): Eukaryota > Metazoa > Chordata > Testudines > Trionychidae > Pelodiscus > Pelodiscus sinensis. The sequence goes on along the minus strand of NC_143053.1, from coordinate 201,692,371 downwards.
TAAGCGACTAGTCGACTATCAGATAAGCACATGCTTATTGGCGAGAGAACCAGTGACTCAACTAGTCGCTCCCCTCCCCCCACTTTCTGCCTCTATCAGAGAGAGGCAGCAAAGGGGGGATGCAGGAGCCGGATTAAAAGCCAGTCCCCCCCCCCAGCACCATCTCGGGGGGGGGGGAGACAGAGCAGGGGCACAGCAGGGAACTGGAGGTGCTTCCTCCTCTGAAGTGTAACAAGAGCAGGACTCTTGCTACATTTCAAAAGCAAAAGCACTGGGGACCAGGGGGCGAGCGAGGGACTCAAGCTCTTGCTACTTTTCAAAGGCAGAGGTGCCTTGCTCTTGCTTCCTGTCCTAGGACCAGATACTTTACCCCCAAGCCTGCTTCTGTACCCTACCTCCCACCCATACAATGCACCCTCATGCCCTCTTGCACCCCCCATCCCTATCCCACTCGCTGGCAGTCCTGTCCTGCACACTGAACCCCTCATTTTTGTCCCCAACCCAGAGCCTAAGGAGTCCACAAAATGCACTAACACCAGAAAAGTAAATCTGTCCTTTGGGAAGCCCTGAACCTCAGTCCTTCCTGTCCCATCCCCTAGCCCACTGGGGCTGGAGTGCCAGAGGTGTGAGGTGTCTCAGTTGGGAGGGGAAGGGGGGGTCACATCAGTGAAGATTGGGGGTTTTGTGAGGAGTTTTTTTGTTTCTCACTTGTGTGGTCCCCAACTGATTTTTCTGAGAGTCAGTGGCCCCCGACCCAAAAACAGTTTCCCGAGCCCTTCCCTAAATAAAGAAAACACTGAAACCTTTTCTGTTGGACAAACATTAATACTTTACTTTATTTAAAATGGAGTTTGATCAACTAACACAAGAAAGTTAAAATGCTTAATCTGTTTAATAATTTAAATGAAATTGTTCTCCTAAGCTGCAGCACTAGCAAAATGGCTCAGGCATAATTCTGTAATTAATGGTGAGCTTCATTAGCAACTTGTGATCTGCAGAAAGGTTTGCATTGAGCCAGGTGGTCCACAGACCAAAACGTTTGAGAATCATTGTCCTAGAGAGGAGTGCTGCCCAGATGGCAGCTGAAGGGAGAGGAAAACATGTAGGGGATCCCCTACCCCCAAGCCACATTAGTCCCTAAGTGCCTAGACCCCTGTCAGGAGGCTAGGGTACCTGGGACCCCGCCTCCAGCAGGGCTGAACATCCCACTGTCACCCATCTACCCTGCATCCCTCGTCCCCCGCCCCCCGAAGCCACTCTGACCCCAGCCCATGCTGGCGATACAGCATTGCTCCCCCCATAACTTTGGAGCCAGTGCTGGTGTCCTGTGAGGGGAGCCCCGAGGTGCTGCGCTGCATCCAGCTTCTGGATAAGTGCATGAATGCTGCTCCTCCCCTCCCCACAGGAAAAGCCGAAGTAGAGCCCAGGGCAGGAAAACAAGCGGTGTGCATTGTGGAGAGAGCCCCTTCCTCCTCTCCCGGGAGAGTGGCGTGGCCCAAGGCAGGTGGGTTAAATTTTGGCACGCCACTTTGGAAAGTTTGCCTTGGGCTACACCTTTGACAGCACTGGCTATAAAGGATGAGCTAGATACAGAGCTGAAGGACAGCTCTCACGTCCTTATCATCTGTTCCAATGGCCCCAAATAAACATAGAACAAGAGAGGAGACTAGCTGGAATGCTGTGGCACTCTAAATGACACGACCTTTGGGAATCAACAAGCAATGGCCCACCCAGATCTGCTCTCAGGGAGCACACAGCAAAGAAGTAATGAGTCCCCTGACAGCAGCCCTATCCACTCTTGTACCACCCAGGATTTGATGTCCAGCATTTACTCAGTATGCTATTATCCAAGTTCAAAACACTGCCTTTCTTGAAACAATTTTCTTCTGGCAGGAAAAAAAGGCATCAGTCCTTTCTCAGCACTGACTACAGGCTAGCGTTAAATACAAAGAACACCAAGCCTCTTGTTTAGACTACAAGCCTCTTTCGAAAGAGAGCGTCTACACTGCAACCTCTTCTTTTGAAAAAGCGAGCCGCTTTTTTGAAAGAGAGCACCCAGGCAGTCTGGATGCTCTCTTTTGTAAAAAGGCAGTTTTCCTCGTAAAATGAGGTTTACTGCGGTTGAAAAAAACCGCCACATTCTTTCGATTTAATTTTGAAAGAATGCGGCAGCAGTCTAGACACAGGGGAAGTTTTTTCGAAAAAAGACCACGTTTTTCAAAAAAAAACCTGTAGTATAGATACACCCCAAGGCATATCTGAGCTATCTGATCACAACCTAAAGAGAAAAAAACCTTAACTTGGCAATTTCCCCTTACATTTTGGTAACACGAAATGCAGCCTCAGAAGACCACTTCTGACCTAAAACCAAGACACATTTTATTTCAATACAATAACGCTTTTAAAGATTCTAAACAACTGTGAACAGGTCCAATATCATCCTAGTGATACAGCATTACCAACATGCATACTGCTATTTGTTGCTGCCAATACACACTTCAACAAAGCAATGCACTATAAAATTCCATCTATTACTCAAGCAAATAGGGCTGCAGCTGTAACGTGGCTAGCTTTGTGCGTTATTCATCAGCCATTGCTTGTTTATTCAACCCTACTAAATGCTAGCTTTATATTTCATTGCATTGCATTGCAGTTGCCCCCAGATATCCCAATCAGGATCGGGGCCCCGCTATAAAAAGCCCTTTTCAATACATATGAAAACAAAGTCTCTGCTCACAGCAGTTTGCAACCTAAGAGCTTTTTTTATCCTAAACATACCCTTAACATGAAACCAGTATCAGCCGTTGTGTCCCAATTGCCATAAGCAGCTTCATAAAGCCCAGTTATCATTAATATTCAGACTGACCGCCATTATATTACTGAAATCAGAGTTCATTAATTTTCCAGCCATTACCTGAACCTGTTTCAAGTAGCCAACTTCAGCTGTCTTTCAAAAACCAGCCACCTGAAACTCAACATTGGTCAATAAAAGAGAAAAGCCATGCATACCCTTTCAACAGTTAATTTTCACGAGAGGCCTCAAAGAATTTTTTTTTTAAACACGCACACACCTCTAACTAAGGATGTTTAATTGCAGTTATCTGGCAAATTGTGTAGTCGACAGAATTTGTACTGACTACACGATTAGTCGATAAGGGCTACTCTGCACAGCTGCAACGGGGACAGCTCCAGGAGCCAGCTCGAGCTGGGCCTGAGCAATCCCGGCTCTGGGAGTACCAGCACTGCAGTTCTGCATTTTAAATGCACTAAGAGCCGCTGGGCTTTTACTCCATTTAAAATGCAGAGGCGCAGCGTCCCAGACCAGCGTGAGCTGGGACTGCTCAGTCCCAGTATTTGCAGCAGCCGACCTGTGTGCCGCCAACAGAGGCTGCTCAGACACCAACTTGTTTGTGGTGGCCAGGGCCACCACGAACAGCAGCTGCTTGAGACCCTCTCGGCCTGTTTCTCCCGTTTCTCTTCCCTTCCCATCTCCCCAATGCCTCTGGCAGAGGTGAGGGGGGGAGGCAGCATCGCAGACACAGTGCTGGGGGGAAATTGGCTTTTAAGGTGGCTCCCCCTCCCAGCACCGGCTCCTGTTCCCCCACCTTCCTGCCTCTCACAGAGGCAGCAGGGGGAGGGGGAGAGGACGCGAGTAGCTGATACTCCATTCAACTACCCGATAAGCTTATGCTTACTCACTAAGGGTATGTCTACAAAGCAAAGTTATTTCGAATAACTGCCATTATTCTGAAATAACTATCCTAGCATCTACACAGCCATTTCGTTATTTTGAAATTAAATCAAAATAGCAGAGGGCTTATTTCGAAATTGGTAAACCTCATTCCACGAGGAACACCACCAATTTCGAAATAAGTGCTGTGTAGATACTTATTTCAAAATAGGGGGCCTCCAACCTTCCCAGGGTGCCCTGATGGCCAATCTGGCCTCAGTCAAGAACACTCCTCTCCCTCCCCCCTCCCTGGAGCCCTTAAAGGGGTTGACTCTGGTCACAGTGCCTGTGCCAGCTCCAAGCCTGCCAGCCCAGTTCCCCCCAGCACCATCTCGGCGGTGCCATTTCCCCACTGCCTCCCCCCGTATGCTTCTGTCTCTATAAGAGGCAGCAGCATGGGGGAAAAGGGAGGCTGCTCCAGCAGAAGTCCCTCTCCACGGCCAGCCAGGAAGCCTTCCCCCCAGCTCCTACTCCATTTTAAATTACAGAACTGCAGTAGGGTTTGATGTCAGACCCAGCATGAGCAGCGACTGAGCCAGGCTGCCTGCCTGGTCCTACAACATTTTAAATGGAGAGTCCGTGCTCACACCAGGTCCAGGACCAAACCTGCTGCGACTCTGCAATTTAAAACATAGTAGGAGTCAGGGAGCAGGCTGTCCAGCTCCTACAGCTTTTTAAATTGTAGAGCTGCAGTGGGATTTGGTCCCAGCGCAAGCCGGGACTTAGCTGGCTGCCTGTCGACTAGTCAATACAAATTTTACCCACTACTCAATTCGTAAAATAACTTCATGTTAATGTCCCTAAATTTAAGTCCTAATTACACTTTCTATCAGGAAGCTACTCTCCTTTTGTCATTTGAGAGTCCATATCTTATCATCCACAAAATATATTCTCTTTAGGTTTCTGTCAAATACAAGTATGAAAAGCTATCCTAAAATAAATTCCACACAATTTTTCAATATTCAACAGGTGGATCTCCAACACTAACTTGAGCCCCTTCTCCAAAGTTTACTTTTAGCTCTAGTCCATGTGCTTCAAAATGAGCTGTTTTTAATATTTGTTGTCGTCTTCTCCCAATGCATAACAAAGTTCGTTCCCAATGATTTAGTGACTTGGCTAGCTCATCATTATGTCTACTTGTGATTAACTTTACAAATTGTATTTTAATACAGAATATATACAGGAGCATTGTAGCAGCAAGACAGTTGCCTTGCCAGTTGTTTCATCTAATTCCAAGAATAGCAACAAATAAGAAACATTCAGGAAGTCACGTCACCATTTCCAGATCCAAAGCATGGATTACCCAATTCCATAGGTTATTTTGACACATTTTTTCTAATATTCTCATACCCATGCTCTGCATGTGACAAAGTTTAAATTTGATTCCAATATCCCTTATTCTTTTGATGCTTGACATTCATGAAGAGCACCACAAAATCATTACGATAGAATTTCGTGGCAAGATAGACTCCTAAAATGTGAAAGTTTTGAATGGAGAACTAAATTAAACAGCGAATTCAAGTAGAAACTCAATTTCTGCATCTTTGATGCACTTCCTCTTAAAGGGAAACTGCTTATGTCACATGTTCCACATGTGAAATAAGTTTAGATAGCATAAAAAAAACCAGGAACATTTTTAAAAATCTGTGGCACAAAATGGAATTTCCAAATTATGGGTTGGTAAAAACATTGTATAATGTTAAGTACTGCAAGAAGTACGAGTGCATCTCAATTGCTGCTTTTAGTTAGCCACAAGGTGGCAGGAATTTCCAAGTAAGAAGAGCCCAAAATTTCTGTATGTTTTTTGTACTGTCGTGGTTAAGAGAGGAAAGTAAAAGAACATGCCTATGCCCCAGATACGAAAATGGAATATCTAAGATGTCTCAGGAAAGACACTCCCCAATCCATCTTGGAAAGGCAAAATTATACATACATTCTTATGACTAATTTAATACAAAAATAACAGACAATTTTCTTCCATGCAGTAAGTGAAATTATAAAAAATAATTTAAGATTAAAATATGACAGTTGTGGTTCCAAAGACTCCAAAAATTGTAGCTATAAATAAGCAAATAAATCAACAGGCAATAGATGCTAAATGTAAAAAGCCAAATAGTTCATATAATCAGGATAAGGCAAATGGATCATTTCAAGTGTGTGTTTGTTTAAAAGCATCAGCAGCTTTCCAACTCAAAAAACATTCAAGCTTATGGTGAGATTTTAACCAAAATTTGCAAAAATCAGGAGAGGGCATATCCTCAGAAGATAATGATAATGCAAGGGCAAAACCAAAGCCTCTAGCTTTTACTAAGGGTATGTCTACGCTAGCTTGTTAATCCGAGCTAGGTAGGCAAATGAGGCGACCGGAATTGCCAATGAAGCCCAGGCTTTATTTGTATGTTCCTGTCCGGTCGCCATTTTGAAATTTCACTAGCCTGAACTCACTGCCGCGACTACACGTGGCAGTGACATGTTAATTCGAACTAAGTCTTTAGATCAAATTAACTGTTACTCCTCATTCCAATAGGAGTAACAGTTAATTCGAACTAAGGACATGTGCGGCAGTGAGTTCGGGCTAGTGAAATTTCAAAATGGCGACCGGACGGGAACATGCAAATAAAGCCCGGGACATTTAAATCCCAGGCTTCATTTGCAACTCTGGTTGCCTCATTTGCCTACCTCGCTTGAATTAATGAGCTAGCGTAGACATACCCTAAGAGTTTTTAAATAATGTTTTTACAAGCCTGATCCAAAGCCCACAAACGCTGACTGAAAATTACGGTATTTATTCAAGTCAGTGGGATTTTGATCAGCTTCGAAGAGGAAGAGTTGCGGCCAATAATTTTATCCAGTTCTGAATTCACATGCCTTCTGGATTTCAAATATTGAACAAGCAGGAGAGTAAGTTAGTTTATACCTCAATTCACTGTCAGTTGAAGAGGAGAAACTTTAGTAAGGTGTGATTGAACAGAAGAAAAATATACATACTACTTTACAGCAAGATATGCTGAACTCAGATTTATGAGTTAAGCTATAAAAAAGTGAACAAAAATATACTTACTGTCTAGCCTGGTCCTTATTGGCATATGTTACATTTACTACTGCAGTCTCTGTGTCAGTGTTCACTAGAGGGAAAAATGCAACAGAAGAAAAAAAATAAGTTCACTTCCCACTCACTTCCCTCTATAAATCTGAAAGCAATTTGAGTTTGTGTACCTTGCTCACAGTTCTCCACTGTTCCATATTGAGCTAACAAGCTATCCAGCACCTATCAAAGGGAAAAGAAATTGCAAATTTGAGTTTCAACATTTTTTGGCAAAAAAAGGCACCACCTGTCATTACAGTATACACTGAAACTTGTAAACAGCAGAACACATAATATACAAAGAACTTTCTACTTTGAGCTTGTGTATCGAAGATATTCAGAGACGGGTACATGCTGTTTGTTCCTTTATTCTAACCAGCGCAACTACAAGACCTGCATTTAAAATGTCATATATTTGGGGGGTTTCCACCCCCCCCACCCCCCCGAGTTCTCTTCTACATAAGGAGAATTACAAAAATAATTAGCTATTCTGCAATCGATATTCTGGTCAAGTTCCCCATGTAGACAAGCCCTGGGTGATCCAAAAGCAGCAGTTACTTGACAACCATACAGAAATCACAGCCTTGTTTTTTGGAAGATGGGCAGGGGGAGAAACAGGTATGAAGAAAGATTAAGGGAAAGAACCTCAATTCAATCCTCTCCTTGTCTAATAACTAAAGTTTCATTTGAAGCAATCATCTTCTCTGTAACCATAGTGGGAAAAACACTGCCAATTTTTGAAAAGGGTGAGAAACATAACATTCTACAAAGCCAGTTTTCAAATACATTTGGGAAAGTTAGACATCTCCATCAATACTACCTTTTCCTCTATATCGAAATCACTTGATCTTTTCCTAAAGCCAAGTTGTTTTAAATTTAATTTTCTTATTATTAAGAATGTGCTGAACAGAAAAAGATGGTATAGCAGCAATTGGTACAGAGAGCCATCACACTATTATGGTTCATCACATTTTAACATTTTATCTCAAGTCATAAATCCTGTTCGCCTACGTCTAGATTGGCATTATTTTCCGGAAATGCTTTTAACGTAAAAGTTTTCCGTTGAAAGCATTTTTGAACAGAGCATCCGCAAAAGCACTTTTTGAGGAAAAGCATCCGTGCCAATCTAGACGCGCTTTTCCGCAAAAAAGCCCCGATCGCCATTTTCGCGATCGGGGCTTTTTTGCGGAAAACAAATCTGAGCTGTCTACACTGGCTCTTTTGCGCAAAAGCTTTGTGCAAAAGGGACTTTTGCCTGAATGGGAGCAGAATAGCATTTCTGCAAGAAGCACTGATTTCTTACAGTAGGAAGTCAGTGCTTTTGCAGAAATTCAAGCGGCCAGTGAAGACAGCTTGCAAGTTTTTCCAGAAAAGCGGCTGATTTTCCAGAAAAAACTGGCCAGTCTAGGCACAGCCTTCAAGTATTAAAACAATGCCTAAGCAGTGTGCAATTCACACTGGGCAACAAACACTAAATCTCCAACCTACAAGATGTCACGTACACACCATTTTCTCTCCAAATATTCATGTAATGTTCAATATGTAACATTAAATTGATGAGGGAAGGGAAACCATTTGGCATCAAGAAAAAATCCACATGCATCAGAACAGCATAGCTCACAATTCCCATAAATCTCTAACAACCATAACTAAAACAAATTTGCAAAATTAAACTAAAACATTTAAATATGCAAAATTAAATAAAAAAAGACTTCAAAACTATGGTGTCAATGAGAAATTAGATGTACCAAAAAAAACCCATGTACTGATGTCCTGCAGACATTTAACACAATGTAAAACAACTCTGACTTGAACTGCAGTTTATTCCTTCCTCTACCGTTTATTAAACTAGAGAATGTATGCAAACACTTGAAATGCAACTTTTCTAGTCAGACACATCAGTAGCAGTACATTGTTCACCAAATTTAGCTGTGAAGCACTACTTTGAATAGCAGTATTTTCCCATCTATTTCATTTAAGAACTATTGAAGAGTTTCCTGACAGCATTTTCTCTTACATAATAGTTAACCGTTTCAACTCTTCCTTCATACAACTAGAATTTACTTTAGTCTGTGTATTTTATTTAAGCTAACTCCTTTTGGGACAATCCTGTATAAAAACAGACTTCTCTGAAATTCATCTCAGGTTCCAAAATTTAAAACTGATTGTATTTGTAAGTTCAAGTGTGAAACCAACTACATGTTGGACCTCCCTGGTTTGGCACCCTGGAACCTGACTAGTCCCGGATGAGGGATTTTTCCGGACGGGGGGAGGAGGGTCATTTCAGCCTCCTCTCCCCCCCCCATGGGCTTCCTGGTTCCCCCCACAGCCCAGTTGAGCTGCCCACCAACTCCTGGCTCCTTCCCAGCCCAGCTGAGCCATGTGCGGGCTTCTGGCAACTCCTCCCTCCGTCCCCTGCCCCTGCAGCCCAGATGAGCCAGGTGCAGGCTCCCTGCCCGTCCCGCTCCCCCTCCCCGCCCGACCACTGATGTTGCCGGACCAGAGAAACCCAGATTTTAGAGGTGCAACCTGTATTAGTAACACTGACGTTGAGACATCAAGAGGATTAAAAAAAAAGGATCAGATATTTATATGGAAAATAGTAACTCTAGCTAGTGTAAATATGAAAGTGTCATGGGATTTTCTGACTTCATACTTCTGACAAACAAACTACTGCCAGGGGTTAGAGAAAGAATCTCTTCCCTAGATAATTTATGCACTAACTTTGCCACAATAGATATAAATGGACTATTGAGTGCACCTATTAGTATCAGTGTCTCATTGTACTAGATGCTGCACAAAATGCAAAACAAAGCAGGTCTCTGGTTCAAAAAGCTTCTAACTGTTTTACTTGTGATAGGATAGCAGATTAGAAAGTCCATTGTCTGATAAGGCTATTTTATTTTTATGTTATGTTAACAGCACTGTAATATCCCTGACTGATAGAACTATCAAATAATGTAACTATTCAGTTCTCACAGTTTAAATTTAAAAAGTTCCAGTTAAACTCTCTAATCATTAGCCAACTCCAGTTTACACTAGTTCAAAACAGCAACATCTTACACTTGATTTTTTTGTTTTTGTTTTTATTTTAACCATCTGTTATAAGAACATGACTGAAATTCCTAGTGCTTTACAAAATACTGGAGATGCTTTATTTTGCAAACTAGTTATATATGTGTGCGTTAAATTTATGTCTTGTCCTAAAGATTTTTAAATATACACCAGAATTCAGAATGCCACTAGCTTCTGGAGAGAGGGGCAGCTGTGAAGGAGATGGGGAAATGATGTTTCAGAGTTACAGTTCATGCATTTCACTGCAACAGCACATAACTGACACTGCTAATCTATAAAGAACTGCATTCTTCAGGGAAAACCCCAAAACTCCTTTCATTTTTTCAAAATGTTGCCTACACAACACTAATAAGACAAAACAAAACAAAAAACCCACACAGTGGGAACTTCTTATTCATTCTAAGTAGTCACATCTGGGAAACACCACACTTTTGTGATTAATAAAGACAGCCATTCTGCACATTCAGCATTGCACCGTCTTCACCCTAGTTCCCCTTTACCACCACTAATTCTATTCCAATTTTCCCTGTTTCCTTCTATGCTGCCACAAGCAGGGACAAAGTCAGTCATGGTTTCAACACACTTGTAACCTGAGTTCCCTTTTTCTCCAAAGAACTGCTTTATCAAACAGATCCGAAAAGTTCTGTCCCAGGACTGGAAGCAGATCTTACATCCTTTAAGAAAAACAGAGGCAAATGTGATAGGTCAAAGACACATGCAATCATGGCACTGTCTTCATTATACAGGCCATCCTTGCTGTAAGTCCAAGCTATGTTCCAAAAAGACTTGGAGTTGTACTGAAACAACTTAAAGTGGAGAATTTTTTTCCTGCAGCTGACTTCCATTTGCACTTTTTTTTTTTTTGGCATGCGCACACGACTTAATAGCAAGGAATGGGAGGACTTAACACAACAGCTCCTACAAACATCAATGACTTTAGTGCAGAAGGGATGTATCCTTGGGACGACTTACAGCAGGAGACACCCTGTAAATCTTTATTTTCTTAGCCCTTTCAGTCTCAAGCAGCAAGGCATTAAGGATGATTAACAATGAAAGATTACACCTAATCAAACTGTGTTTAACTGTACTAGAAAAAATTAGCAGCAGTTGCTGGAGTGTCTGCTGAAAGAGGGAAGTAGCCCCTTTACCACAACTCTTTCCAAAATAATACTCCACTCTTTTACTTCTCACTCATCTTTGTGTGCTGTTTTCCTTCCAGAAGTTTTTATATCAACATTCATTTTTACTCCCATCCTGTCTCTTCCAGATTTACTTCCTCCTCTGTTTTGCCTCATCCCTCAAACCCCCGCTTCCCCTCCCCCCAGGCCACTTAATTTTCATCCCTAAAATCCAAAGCCTCTAGTTCGGCTGTAAAACAAACATGTTTTGTTTAAGCTGCTCTTCTGCAACACTCTCTCCATGTACAGCCCTGTTGGGCAATCAGAACAAAATTCAAAGCCAAGTTGGTGGTGCAGCCGCAATTCTGATGAGCAGCTGAAAAGAAAAGTTCATTTGTATAAATATTTAATCTAAGCTAGAAGAAAAAGTCATTCCTTTTCCTGAAGCCCTAGTTCCAGCATTTGTCTAAACCTGGTCTCCCTCTCTTGTTATAGCACAGATGTGTGTCTCACAGAAAGCTGCAGCCTTATACTGTGGACTTTCATTCATCAGACTCTAAAAGCCAATTCTGACTTCATTATACTATTACTGTACACAAACCGAGTCCCAATCCTAACTGCTTTGCAGGCTGCCTAGCAAGAAAATTTCACTTGAGTAGCAGTGTAAGTGAGTTTACAAATACTCCATTTCCCATGCAGGTTCTGCGTATTTAGTCATTCAAGGGACTCTACTAACTAAATTGTTCAGCTGAACATACACTGCACTTTCTGAGCAGCATAAGTATTTCACGCAACTTTTATTGTTCTAGTTCTAGGTCTAGGTCTTTTATTATAGCATGTACGGCAAAGCAAATAAGCTTCAAGATCTCAGGACTACAAGCAAAAAAGGATGAAAGGGCACACCGTATTTCTTCCACTGATCATTTGGATTCTACCAACATTATGTGTGATTTTTTTTTGCCTCACATAGAGCAACCAAGATTAAATAGTGCAGATGTCACATTAATTTGTTAAACAACATGTTTATGACACAATCAAGATGGCAAACAATAGGATCAGGACAATTCAAAGGGATGAGGGTCATACGGTATTGGCCATTCAGATTTGGTGTTTGGGCCTTTGGGTTTTTTTGGCTGCAGGCATAATAAGGGAGAAAATGAAATTGTGTGTGTCTTTAAACGAGTTGAGAATGAAAGCTGGTGGGGAGAGAAAGAGAACGTGGTCAGCAGTTGGGATGTGAACGACTAGTCAACTATCCCGTAAGCAAATGCTTTATCGGATAGTTTACTGTCCAGTTGACTAGTCGCTCCCTGCCCCATATAGTGGCAAATAATATCCTGAGCCTAGGAGGCTTTTTGCCAGCACAGCAATAGGCAAAACTTAAGTGCATACAAACCTTAACAACAGATAGTAGCCATAATATAAAAATTCAACATCTTTTAAAAGGGAGATTGTTACAAGAGGTAGTGCCTAGAATACCAAAATTCGAGGGCTTCAAGTTGCTGGGTTTTCTGTTTGCTTTTTAAGAAAGGCATTCACACCTTAGACAGCGTGGAGAAATAAACTGGGAAGTTAAAATCCAATAATCAGCACAGAAGCTGCCTAATATCGCTGCTTACATACCACAGTCTGGGACAGGGGTTTGGTGAAAACCAAAGGAACAGTTAGTTAGAAGCAAGACAAAAAGGTAAGCTTAGATTTTGTTTAAAAGCGGTGATCCAATCCTCACAATGCTGATACAATTTGAGATTTTGGCATCTTGGATTGCAATTAAAAGAAATTGATTATCTAAGAAATGGATATTTAAAAGGAAGTGAACATATTGACAGCTCCCCTTTACCTTTTATCTAAAGTAAAAGAGATCCAATATAAAACAAAGCCAGGCAAATACATATTTATCCAATGCAGGATCTGTCCAACTAAATGCCTTATGATGTGTTACATTTTAGTTATTTCCCCCACCTCTTTTCCCCTTCAGCTATCAATGTCTATGATTCAGTGCACTAACAGACTGCCATCTGGAATTAAGAACTCACCATAAAAAAAATGCAGCACAGAGAGGAGGACCCTATTTTTAAAGATGAAGCCATTTTCCCAAACCTCTCTCCCCCAGTTTTGGAAAGTGTGTCCAGGTAAATGAGATATGACCTCACTGCTGGACTGTTGTGGAAAGCATTAATACAACTGTGAATTCACATCTACACATTTGAGCTCATGAGGAAGAACAGAAACCAATCGCCAACTCTCTTTTCTGCTCCCACCACCTCATTCCTGTAGTATCAATATTTGATGTCAGTAACAGTATTAGGATCCAATGCTAAATGTGCTGCTCATACTTCCCAATTTATGCTGCCCTAGTGAGAGAATGTACAAAGTGTGGGGGAGGTGACAAATTCTGTGGGAGTTTAGGAGAGTGATGAAATGCATATTTTCTGCACTATTGACATAGCTGTATTTAAACTGCCAATAAAGCACCGAACTGTGCTATGTAACTGAATCACATTTTAACACCTTCCTAGAAAGGCATTCAACATCTGTGATTGTAAGAGACGGGATAAAGGTTTAGACAGAATGTTGCTTTGATCTAGTTTGGCAAATTTCATGCCTCTTTTCAATATGATATACAGCGGGTCAGAAAGTGTTCATTTTGCTTCTCTAACTTTTTCCATTAACGTTTTTGAAAGTTTTCGACAAACAAAATCAAAACCAAATTTGAATTTCTTTGGGCATTTTAAAGCTACTTTTCATCAACCTGAAATTTTGACCTGCTCTTGTTTTATAGTATTGGAGCATATTTCAGATCTAAAACATTACTTCCATTTGAATACTCTGTCTCCCTAAAAACATCTACCATAGCATCACTGTATCTTTCCACTGTGTTTCAATTTCCAATTTGGTTTAATGCAAGGGAAGAAATCTCTCCTGTTTGTATAGGATTGATCTTTTGCATTGGTATATTTACATGTCAGTTTAAATACTTCATAGAAATCTTGTTTAAGGCCTCCTGAGTCAACAGCAGCTAATTGAATAAGTGTGCCATGGCTGCAAAAATAGCCACTTTTGCTCCTGTACAATTTTCTATGGGTGCAAAAAAGAATTTTTTAGTCATGTTATCACTTTAAATTATTTAAACTAACAAACTTATTATCAGTTTGACAGCATAACTTGTTAGTTTAAAAAACTTCAAAGCAATGGTAGAAGAAAAGTAAAGTTGAAACCTTGAGACTACAGCAACTACAGGAAATTAATTGCTACAGCAAAACTGGCTTTTGAATCATCTTTTGGAACAAGCACTGAGAATGAGTTTATAGAGTGGCAAGCACAACAAAAGTCAATGAGACCACATATAGGAAAAATGTTTCTGTGAGTACTGCTGTATATTTGTATTGTGGAAACAAGGATCACTTCTGTGATGGATACTGAGTAAATCTACCCCAGGAGTTTTGACTTTTTCCAGCATGCATCATTTCCTGTAGTACTCATTTACACCTATGTGAAAAGAGAACACTAATTACAGGGGGGAACAAGTTTAGATCACAATTTCTACTGATAAAATAAGTACTAGAACTCAGACTATATCAAAGACATTTTTTCAACTGTGTACTGTACATGTTCAAATGGATAGGCTTTTAAAGAGAACAAGTATTTAACAACCACTTCATGAGTAACAAAGAAGAATTCTCAGCTCTCTTTACAAGCAAAACATTAAAAAAACCCTACCATTCAAAATTCAAGGGTCATGCATAAAGTATATTAAAAAGCTCAGTTATTTCAAAATCTTCTGTAAAATACATTTCCTCCATTCATAAGCTGCCCTCCCAACAGAAAACATTGCTAAGGTCTAGTGTCTCTAGATGGATGTTTAGGGAACATTTGGCTTCCAGATAGCTTATCTCCAAAATGAAGAGGACACTGAAGCCTTCCTGATGTACAGCTCAGACAGTCAAGTATCAGAGGGGTAGCCGTGTTAGTCTGAATCTGCGAAAGCAGCGAGGAGTCCTGTGGCACCTTGTAGACTAACTGAAGTGTTGGAGCATAAGCTTTCGTGGGCAAAGACCCGCTTCGCATCTGACGAAGTGGGTCTTTGCCCATGAAAGCTTGTGCTCCAACACTTCAGTTAGTCTGTAAGGTGCCACAGGACTCCTTGCTGCTAGCTCAGAGAGGTGCAGTGTGACTGGGCATAAGATACATTGGGAAATAAGCATTAGCGAGAGAGTGACTTATAAATTATCCCAGGTAGGAAGAACTCATTCAGAATTATCAATCCATCAGAGCTCCGCACAACTTGCGTGTTTAGCACTGAGCAAATGCGCAAAGCTTTGGTACGTACAAACCTGACTGTCAAAGTACAGGCTCATCAGTCAGTAGCCAAGCTCCTCACAATCATTTAATGAACTTTATCCTCGTAACACCTTTGTGAGGTAGGAAAATATGCTCATTTTAGAGATGGGCAGTGGAGATAACCAGATTGAAGTGTCATGCCCGAAGTCACACAAGCAGGCTCTGGGTCACCCCCATGGCAACTCACTCTAGGTCTCTCAAGGCCTTCAAGCAGGTCCTCAGGAGAAGGCCCAGTCCAGCACTCTGTGGGTGACCACCTATCCCTAATCGGGCAGAGCAGAGCAAAAATGTACATTTCAAGGTCCAGTCCCAGGCTAAATGACTCCAGCGCAGAATTTATCCTCGATTTCCTACAGCACCACTCCATGCCTGCCCAAGGCTCACAGGCAACACCAGCCTCTTCTGTGGAGGGGGAGAAGCGAGGGGAGCTGAGACGGGCTTTAGAGTACCTCACCGTGGGCCCCTATACTAGCCAGGTCAGAAGCTAGAAAACAGGCAGTACTAAGAGCCACTCAGGGAACCCAGGCCACTGTGAGGTGCTCTGGAATCCCAGACCCTCCACCTATCCCAGGCAGCACTCCCCTGGGGGGCAGAGACCCAGGTCCAGAGCTGTAACTGTGAACTCCCCTCCTGCTGTCCAGTGCAGGTAGAGGATCCAGGGCTCCCCACAGCAGCCTGGGCTACCAGGACAGCTCTGGTCAAGGGATGGATCCTGAAGCAAAGAAGAGGAGCAAGGGGCAGGACTCCTGCATGTGTCCCATTTCCACACTTTGAAACGATGGTTACTCTACACCTATTCACTAGCCCATGCTTCCTTCTTGACTTCTCCCCAGGAAACAAAGAGCCTTAAAAAGGAACTGGGGGTGAGCTGCCCAATCAGCAATCACTCAGTCTCTGTGGTCTCAGGAATGTAGCTCAAGGATATGAGTAGAGCAACACAGCAGAAACAGAGGTAAGTGAGAGTAGAGCACACTTCAGCTTCCTGTAAGTTCTTAAAGCATGGCGCCTCTGGGGCATGGGCAAAGGGTGCCTCAGATTCATGCACACTGGGGGCTTTCCCTATGGGGGAAGAAGCAGCAGCAGCTGTGGCAGGTTAGAGCCTCTACGACAGCAGCGGACATTGTTGGGAAGCTGGGTCTGAAACAGTCTGCAAAGAAGAGAGAGGTGGTTTCTCTCCCCACCCCTCACCAGAGCTGTAACACCCATGAAACCATTGCAGTATTATTCTAGCTCTGACTAGGCAGCCCACTGCCCATCTGGTCACCATGGAATTTGGGCTCTTTGCTCATGGTCCTTTAGTGGCTGCTGGAGTTTGGTAACAAACTCCCACCCTCCCCCCTATGCTGGGTCACTGGTAAGTATTTTTAAAATAATAAACACAAGGGTTTAACTTCAGTTTGTGTTTCAATTTTACTAGGACTTAGAGGAAAATACAATATCTAGCAAAATTACTTATTCATAGATTCCAAGGCCAGAAGGGACCATAGTGATCATCTCGTCTGACCTCCTGTGTATCACAGACCATAGAGCTCGCCCCCAAAGGATTCCTAAAGAATATCTTATAGAAAAACAGCCCATCTTGATTTTAAAAGTCACCAGTGATGAAGAATCCACCACAAACACTGGTAAGTTGCTCCAATGGCTAATTTACCCTCACTGTCTATAAATTCATGCCTTATTTTGAATCTGAATTTGTCTAGCTTCAAATTCCAGCCACTGGATCACATAAGATTGAAGAGCCCATTATCAAATTTTTGCTCCCATGTAGTTACTTATATACACTAATCAAGTCACCCCTTAACTCTGTTACACTAAATAAATGAACCGCTTAAGTCTATCATTTTAACACGTTTTCTCATCCTTTAAATATCCTCAAGTCCTTCTCTGAATCCTCTCCAATTTAACATCCTTCTTCAACTATACATATCAGAAGAAGATACGGAGGTAAAATAACTGCTCTACTGGTAGTTAAGATTTCCCTGTTCATTCATCCAAGGGATGAACATTAGGGATGTTAGATAGCGTGTAATTGAATATTCGTATAACTGGATCAAATATGATCAGTAACACAACTACTCGATAGTCTCCAGGGGCGAAGCCAGCAACCAGTGCGCTCCCAAGCCCCACTCCTGGGGACCCCCTGTTACCCCACACTGCTGCCTCTGATTCACTACTACTTGCAGGAGCCGAGATGAATGTCCCCCAGGATCTGACACCATGAAACCCTTCCCACGACCCAACATCCTGCCCAGAGCCCCCCCTCACACCCAAACTCCTTCATGGAACCCATGTCCTATACCTCCTCCCACATTCCAGCCCTGCACTCCCTCCCTCCTAGTTAACCAGACATTTTCCACTTACTGGCACACTCTGTTCCTCCAACATGCTGAATAAAAAAGCTTTTACTGTGTAAAAATCCTCCTTGTCCTTAATTTTGCTGGCCATAGCTTTTTTCCTTTTTTTTCTACAATTCCTAGCTTCTGATATATATTCACTACCAACTTCCGTGTGTGAGAGAGTGAGTGAGACCTTCACATCCTCATCCCCTCATGTTTTTTAAACCAGGCTGTCTTCCTCAATTGTAAGGCTGTGAAGTTTTGGGCATCTAGGAAAGTGTTCTTAAACAATTTCTACTCATCAGTCACATATCTGATTAAACTCTTCCTTCCCAGCTGATCTGACTCAACCGTTTTCAGCCTTGCAAAACTGACTTCTAAGAAAGTACCAAGTATTGGTCTGGACTTTATTCTGTTTGCACATTATAAATGTAATCAAGTTATGATCATTTGCAACCAAGCTACCATTTTTATTGACTGACAGCTTGTCTGTCACTGCAGCAATTATGAGCACTAATGGTAGTGATGCATACTGCCATGTGGGACAGACAGTTCTGTTAGTTGTCCAAACTCTACTCCACACCTAATGGCTGGAGAAGAGATGTTCTGTAGTCACTATTCCCAGCTGATTGAATAGGAAAAAAGAAACTGTATCCAGTCCTCTGTTGTGGAGATTATAGTTCAAGTTTAAACCCCAAGAAAGGAAAGAAAGAGGATGGGGCAGGAAAGCAAAGCATTCAATGCTGCTGTTGGACAGAATTTCAGTGCAACTCTCATCAGAAATGCTGTACTAAGATCAGCACCATTAGCACAAGTGAATCATGTACTTGTAAAAATTCTGAGCTGGGAGAATAGACTGGAAACAGAAACAAATTATAAAAGGTTCTGCAATAAGAATAAGCCTGTTCATAGCAAAGCAGAGCTAAAAGCCTAAAAAACAAAAACAGAACATCTACTGATGGCATGAAGTCTTCAAATGGGAGAAAACCTGACCCTCCAGAACAGAAGTACCTTTTACACTTTTGTGAAAAGCTATCCCCAAGAGCATCCGTAGCTGTGGCTACTGATAAATGTGTTCCTTTGCAATTAGATAGTTAATTAACTGTGAGATTGTAAACTTTTATTAGAACTATTTTTGCACCTTTGAAGAAAGATCTTCAATTATCCATGTCGGACAAACCTAGATCTATAGAAGGTAGGTCAGCCACATACCCAAGAAAAATAAGACAACAATACTGAAATTTTAGAACAAGAGTACCAAAGAAACCAGTTCTGAGATGTCAAAATGATACCAATGAACAGGGCTTGACAAACGGCGGCGAAACATACTCGCCAGCCCCACATTGTACATGTGCAAGACCTGCATTGTGCATGCGCGTGCCACCAGTGAACGGGGCGGGCAAGTAGATACAGTGATTTGTCGAGCCCTGCCAATGAGATATCAAAAAAGTAAACTAAAACAAACCAGAGTTCAATGGGAAGATATATTTTCAAACTGCATTTAGTCATTTTACTTTAAAATGCATAAGGATTTAAAGTGTGGGCTGAAAATTCAGACATTCTGGTCAATGTATTTATTGACATGAATGTCTGTGGGATCAACACTAAAATGAAGTAAAAAATATATACAATAAAGCAAAATGTCTGAATTCCTAAATGCAAGTATCTGCACACCAGAAACTTGATTCCAAGGGTAATTGATTCCACTACCTCTATACCATTTGTGTATCCAAAAACAACCAATAATTCAATACTGACTACTTACAGCCTACAGAGTACAATTTATTCAAAAATTTAAATCATTCCAAAGTGTTTGAGAAATTATGATGCATGTTGCTGCAAATTAAGAATGAAAGCTGAAGTTATGAATGTATACATTCCACTCTCTAACTTCACTTTAGAAAAAAAGAAATGCCTGTTTCTACTCGTGTTGGGTCATTTAGTTTTACAGAAAATGTAATTGTGATTAAAACCATTAACAAATACACCTCTACACAAATAGCTTCTCTCACTTCACAATAATATGCACAAAAATTCAAAAATCTGAAAATTAAGTATTAAATGAACATGGAGTCTAGACTACGTTTTCATGCAGAAACATCCATCCATAAGATGGAGGCAATGACATTTTAGTGGCTAGACAGATTTGCAGCTCTAGAAACACAGTATCTGTCACATTTCAAAACCACTGAAGTCTATTAATTGTAAAGAGAGATTCTGGGCCTTGTGTTTATTGGCAAGTGTTCATTTGATTCAATAATTGCCTTTGCTCAAACATTAGGTTTTGTCAACTGAGGAGAAAGTTGGGGAGTCCCACATTAAGGATGCAGTTAATTGACTAGTCAATAGGCACTTCCGCATTCCTCCTTTGAAATGTACAAAAGCCCCAGTGAGGGCTCTTGTACATTTCAAAGAAGGAATGCCGGAACTCCAAGTACAGCCTAGGGCCAGTGGGAAGTCCTGCTGATTCTGGGCTGCACTTGGGTGCCTGCTCTGAAGTGCACAAAAGTCCCCAGTGGGGGCCCTTGTGCATTTCAAAGCCATGGAGTCCAGGGTCAGCGGGGGGACTCTCCAGCTGATCCCGGGTTCTGGGGAAATGGCACAGGGAGCCTGGGGTCAGCTGGGGAGTTCCCAGCTGATCCCAGGCTCCACAGCTGCCCCTGTGAAAGGTGCACAGGCAGCATTTTAAAGGGGACACCACCGCACAGCTGATCCCCGGATGAGCTGAGCAGTGGCTGCCCCTTTGAAAAGCTGCCTGGGGGTTTCAAAATGGCAGCACCACTGTGCAGCACTGCCACTCTGAAGAACCCCTTTGCTGCCTCTATGTTATAGAGGCAGCAAAGGCGGGGGGGGGGGGGGATATCGACTAGTCAAAATACTATCTGATAAGCAAATGCTTATCGGATAGTCGACTAGTCTTTTACATCCTTATCCCACATACAAAGACACTCTTGTGCAAACATCTGAGTGCTCTGTAACTCAAAGTTCCAATATGTATTTTTTTGGGAGGGGGGGAGGAGGAAGACACGACACGACTTTGTTTTTAGTTCGACAGTCCTGAAATGGAAACTGGAAGCATTCAGATAAGTGGATTGTTTCATTACCATTTCTGAAGAGGAAGCTCTCTTCTAAAATGATATTTCTTTCCTTTCAGTAACAACTTTCCCCATGGTCTGTAGTCAATAACTCCCCTATAAGAATAGCACATTTAAGACTAGAAATGGACAAAGCATGAGGGAATCACAAATTTAAAGGTCTACTGGCCCTAAAATGTTTCACAGAAACAACCTCCCCGTCTCAATACAGCCACCTTTCAAGTTAAATTGTTGACATTAAGAAACCACCCACCCAATGTAAGATAAGGGAAGTGGGAATGAAAATCATCAGTTGTGTGTTTTTTGTTGAGTGTGCATTTCACTCTCGTTTTTCGCTGAGTCAGTGAAATTTGCTTTTTAAAAGCTGACAAACAGAACACCTAAATGTTTTGCTGTTGCCAAATAGGGCTGACAAGTTTCTGAATAAAGAACACTAAACACCCTTGTCCTGTCACCCTTTCCCACCCCTTTGTGAGACTCTGCCCCAGCCTACCCCTTTGCTGATGTCCCAACCCCCACTCAATTCACCTCTCCTCCTTTCCTCACTCACTCACCCACCCCACATTTGTTCGTTTTCACCATGCTACGCAAAAGGCTGGGGTAGAGGGGGGAGCAGGGGCTCTGCCTGGGGGTGTGGGTTCCAGACTGGGACAAGGGGTTGAGGTACAGGGGGAAGGAAAGTGCAAGCTCTCAACTAGAACTGAGGGGTTCAGAGTGTGGGAGGAAGTATAAGCTTCTGAGGTGGAGTTTGGGTGGAGGGTGCAGGCTCCAGCTGGGAGTGTGGGCTCCGAGGAAGGGCTGTGGGTTTGGGGTACAGTAGGCGCCCCAGGGATGGGAGTTGGGGTGTGGGCTTAGTGTTGATATAGGGGGTTAGGCCAGGGCATGGGAGCGGGATGCAAGCTCTGGATAGCGTTTACCTCCATCAGCTTCCGGAAGCATCCAGCATTTCCTTCTGGCTCCTACATGAAAGGATGGTCAGGTGGCTCTGTGTGCTGCCTCCATCCACAGCCACTGCCCCCACATCTCCCACTGGCTATGATTCTCAGTCAATGGGAGATGCAAAGCCAGTGCCTAGGGCAGGAACAACGTACACTGCTCTGCCTCTGCATAGGAGCTAAAGAAACACCAGCCACTTCAGGGAACTGTCCACAGCTAGGGCACATAGGGAGCCCACCTTACCTCCGCTGCCTGGCCAACTGGACTTTTAACGTTCAATCAACAGTACTGACCAGAGCCCTCAGCATCCCTTTCTCAACTAGGCATTCCAGTCAAAAATCAGTCTCATGGCAAACCTATTGACATGAG
Source organism: Pelodiscus sinensis (assembly GCF_052426305.1). NCBI lineage: Eukaryota > Metazoa > Chordata > Testudines > Trionychidae > Pelodiscus > Pelodiscus sinensis. The sequence goes on along the minus strand of NC_143053.1, from coordinate 201,670,286 downwards.
AACAGACAAGAGATTAAGCGGTAGGAAAGGCTTCACCTGTCTTAGGGAAATCTCTCCTCATTTCCAGGGCAGGAAACTTGGGGGGGAAAAAAAAATCATACCAAAAGATTCAACGGGCAAACTGGAAAAAATACAGGACTATGGCGTTTGCTCATATTATAATGCCGAGTTACTAAAGAACATGCTGTAGTGGGTTGTTGATCAGGGTAGAAGTAGAATCAGTTTTAAACCAGCATCTGCCCATCAGTGCACAATTGTGATTTCTTAACAAAATATCAAATTAAAGTAACATAATTGAGGGAGGGAGGCAAGCAGCAGTAGCAGCAGCACAGTGATTATTGAACGCTAGGCAATTAGCCCATCATAAGACAGGATTTTCAAGTCTCTCCTCCACGTCGGTCTTCTCTCCTGAGCCTCCGGTCTCTTGCTCCGTCTCTCTCTCTCCTCCTCCTCCTCCTGCCTCCCCTCTCTCAGCTCCCCTCCGCCTCCTGCCTCTCTCTCTGTCTCTCTCTTTCTCTTCTCCTCCCACTCCTGCCTCTCACTCAGGGGACCGCAGAGCCCAAAAAGCCATTTGGGCTCCGCACTCCCCGTGCTGCATGGGGAGCATGGAGCCTAAACGGTCGCTTGCGCCCCTTGCTTCCATGTGACGGCCTGGCTGAGCGGTGCAGAAGTCAGCTGAGCGCCACAGCAGGAGGCGAAGGGGGGCGGGGCGGTGACGTGACGTTCACAGCCAGGGTGTGGGGCCTGGAGCCGCTGTCACACCGCACATCACCACCCCGCCCCTCTTCACCTCCCACTGTGGCACTCGGCTGACTTCTGCGCCGCTCAGCCGGGCCGCTGCAGGGGAGCAAGCGGCGCAAGCAGCCATTTGGGTCCCACACTTCCCATGCAGCACAGGCTGCCAAGTGGGAACAGGCAGCATTTCAGAGTTACAGACTCTCAGACATTGGGCTACTATATATATGATGTTTCAAACCACTGCGGCAGCACACTGCCACGCGTTAAATACGAACAAGGAGTCCTGTGGCACCTTAGAGACTAACAGATTACAGGCAGTCCCCGGGTTACGTACAAGATAGGGACTGTAGGTTTGTTCTTAAGTTGAATCTGTATGTAAGTCGGAACTGGCGTCCAGATTCAGACACTGCTGAAACTGACCGCCAGTTCTGACTTACATACAGAATCAACTTAAGAACCCCAGGCGTCCCCAAGTCAGCTGCTGCTGAAACTGATCAGCAGCTGATTCCAGGAAGCCCGGGGCAGAGCAACTCTGTCTGGGGCTTCCTATAGTCAGCGCTGGTCAGTTTCAGCAGAAGCTGACTTGGGGACGCCTGGGGCAGAGCAGCTGGGGTGCTACTGGACCAACCCAGCAGCACCCCATCTGCTCTGCCCCAGGCGTCCTGATTCAGCCGCTGCTGAAACTGACCAGCAGCGGCTGAATCAGGACCTGGGGCAGAGCAGCTGGGGTGCTGCCGGGTTGGTCCAGTAGTGCCCACGGGCGCTGCAGGACCAATCGGCAGCGCCCCAGCTGCTCTGCCCCAGAGTCCAAAACAAAAGCCTGGTCTGCTGGGGGGGGGGGGGGGGGGAAGAGCACACTAGCTGCGCCCCCCCCCCCCAGCAGACCAGGGACATGGGGAGCAGAGCCGCAGCGGCAGCGGGGTGCTGCGCCTCTGAGGCTTTGCTCTGGCAAAGCCTCAGAGCCGCGGGACCCCCCCGCGGCTGCGGCTTCAGTCCGGGAGCCTGTGGTCTGCTGGGGACCGTCCCCAGCTGACCACAGGCACCCAGACTGAAGCGGCAGCAGCGGCGGTTCCCCGCGCCTCTGAGGCTTTGCTCTGGCAAAGCCTCAGAGGCGCGCAACCCCCCCGCGGCTGCGGCTTCAGTCCGGGTGCCTGTGGTCTGCTTGGGACTGTCCCCAGCAGACCACAGGCACCGCGTCTCAAGGGGCAGCAGCAGCGGTTCCCGCGCTTCTGAGGCTTTGCTCTCGCAAAGCCTCAGAAGTGCGGGAACCCGCCCGGTGCCCCTGGTCTGCTGGAGACGGTCTCCAGCAGACCAGGGGCACCGGAGCAGCTTACGAACGGGGCTTTCTCGCCCCGACTTCCGGGGCGAGAAAGCTCCGTTCGTAAGTGCGGATCCGACGTAAGTCGGGGACTGCCTGTACACTGTTAATCTTCAAGGTGCCATGGAACCGACCCCTCATTGTTTTTGCAGATATAGATGAGCATGGCTGTCCCTCTGAGGGATTAAATAAGGTTTGTTGTCCACTTCACCCTCTTGAAATTAGGGACATGGCAGCATTTTTTGTACAGGCAATGGTGACTGATGTTCCAAGTACCAACGTTAGGAAAGGTAGGCCAGGTGACAGGGAAAGTTAATGTAGTAGAATCGGTCATGTGGCCTCTGAAGGAACAATGAAAACTGTGCGCTTAACGGAAAAGACTGTTCAGTGAAGGTGTGATGCAGTTGTGCTCAGTACAATGTGGGACACTTTGAGGTTATGAGACAAGAGATAGCCTAATAAAGGTGCCCTCTTGCATGTTTCTTTGTAATTTGATAACTGAAGACTCAAGCTTGTTTTTGCAAATAAGAGACATGAGACGTGTGCAGCTCAGCACGACACCTAATTAAAATCAGATGTATTTAAATGCCAAGAAAAAAAATTACTTACATTTCTCCTTATGAAACTAGGAACTGACTTTACAAAAGATGATAAGACATTTTAAATAGGAAAACTAGAACTTATTTAAAAAAAACACAACACTTTCCTCGAAAATTACAGAATGTAGTCATGCATGACTCTTGGAAGTGTGTAAAGGGCATAGCCCTGAGACTTAAATATTTTAACAGTTATAATGTTATGGACATTTATTGTGGACTGCCTTTTTTCGAGTCTTCAGTACTTTTGGTTTTGAAAAACGTACAATAGCTCTTAATACGGGGATATGACAGAAAAATCCTGTAATGACAAAATATCAATGTGACGGACCCAGCAGGGTCCGTACTAGGAGCGGAGGAGGCCCCCCCTCCCCGGCAGAAAGCGGCGGCCAGGGACGGCCAGAAGCCGCTCGGCGCGGCGCCGCCGGCTCCGCAGCGGCAAAAGGCAGGGGTGGGCGCGCGCCAGAGGAGACGGGGGAAACCCCGGGGGCCCGGGAGGCGTCCGGCGCGGGCGCCCCGGTTCGCGCCCCGGGCGGAAGCCGCGGGCACGCTTCGGCCGGAGCCGCGCAGGGACCCCCTGGAGGGGGCGGGGCTGACGCCCGTGACGTCACCCGTCCGCGCCCATAACAGGGGCGCCGGGACGCCCAGGCAGGAAGAAGCGAGCGGGCAGCTATCCTGGCTTCCCGGCACCCCAAGCACCCGGCTTTCCGGGCGACCAAGGGGGACGACCCCGGCAACTGGAGGCTCGCCCTGGGACGAACCCGGCGTCTACGACGGGGTAAGTGACTTGACTCTGCACCGGCCCGGGGGGCCGGCGCAGCAGGAGTGGAAGGAGTCCGAGGCGGGGCTCTGGCGCCCGTGGGCAGGCGAGTTTCGGGCGGCTGCCCCGCCTGCTGAGAGGGCGGGGTAACTGGGCATTTGGAAGGCGGTGGGTTCGCGGAGCCCCACCCTACCCCGCTGGCTCAGCCCGTGGGATTTGGGGGTGCGAGGCTCGCACCCTTAAAACCCGCCACAATCAAGTTATCCTTTACAGACTCTTTTTTTCCTGTTTTCATAGAGCTAGGCAGCTCTTACTATATTTTAAAGGCAGAACTATAGCAGGGTTAGCTCCTGGCCCCAGGAGCGTCCAGACTATCGCGCTGAGCCGACAAACAGCTGATCAGCTGTTTGTCGGCTCAGCGCAGCAGCCGTGTAAATTTAAATGAAGCAGCGATTATTTAAATCGCCGCTTCATTTTACTGTGTCGGGTAGCCTAATCTACATGCCTCTGGTGACAGAGGCATGTAGTCTAGACGTAACCTTAGGCTCTGCAGTTGACCCCCTCCTCTCCCCAATCGACTAATCGAGTAGCATTGACTATTCCATTAGCCAATTAAACACCATTTAGCATCCTTAAACCTCTCAGATATGCCAACCACCGCCCAACCCACTCCTGCAACCTCCCCTCCTGCCGAGACCCCACACCTTAAGCCTGCTTCCCAATGGCCCCCTCCCACATACTGAGCTTTTCATTTTTGGCTCCACCCCAGAGCCTAGGAGAGCCCACAAAATCTACTAGACCAGCCCCCCCCCCAAGGTTCTGGTGTGTGAAGGGATGGTGGGGAGTGTCTTTCTGCTTTAGTCAGGGGACACATTAATGGGGGGGGGTGTACTTTTGTCTGTCCCCAACACAAAAAAGGTTCCCTGCTCCTGGCTTAATGCCAAGACCAAGCCTCTTACATTGGCTTTGTTTTGTTAGGGCTTGTCTCATCTCCACTTCACCAGGGATCAAGGCTGCAGTGATCAATCCACCGGTCGATGTATCGCATCTGCTTAGACATGATAAATTGATGTCTGAGTGATCTCCCATCAACATCAGTACTCCACCAAGACAAGAAGAGTAGCTGGCATCGATGGGAGAGCAGTCCTTGCAGCATGCAAGATGCCGCAGTAAATACGCTGACTAGGCCAAGTATTTAGAATGGATTGTAGCATCTACAGGCATCATTTGGGTGTGGCAGGCTTAAGCCTGTACAGCCAGAGGGGCCTCCGCTTTCTCCCCCAAGGATGCTGCATTTTACATAGTAATATACACAATGTATACTACTCAGTGGGATGCAGCAGCCTTAGAAAACAGAGTATATGCCGTGTATATTACTGCCTTTGTCTCATTGCAGTCACACGAGTGCTGCTGCCAGGCCCAGAAGCTGTGCTAGAAATGTGAGCACCTGTTCTTTAGGATTAAAGCTCACTGTTAAGAGAAACATGTGCAAGCAACTGGCTGCTTGTTCACAGCGATAGCAAAATTACTTTTACCTCTGCTTGTAGGAGACCATGCCTTTCTTTGAACAAATTATCATCAAAACTGAAGCACGGCAATGGTAGAGAAGGATTTTGTGCTTGGGATGAAGTAGCATGGCTCAGTGTGCTACAGCAATCTGTGAAAACCAAAATTTTATGAGCTCTGGCTATAGGGAAGGTCAATCCCTTGAGTCACTGTCCAGATTATAATTTGGAGAGATGATTTTGATCATATTTAGCCTTCTGGAAAACCTCATGAATGGAAAGTAGGTTTTTCCATTCCTATATTCTTGCACTCTTACCTAATGGTGCACAATGTGCGGTGGGCAAAAGCCACTCAGCAGGTCAAATCTGACTTGCCTAGGGCTTTGATCTGACCCACCCAGCTGTTCCAGGCCCCGCCCACTAGCGCACTGCCTGGGAGCCAAAGCCATGCAAGCCCTTTCATTAGAAGCAATTAAAAGGATTCACCGCTCCAGCCCCATGCTAGCCCATTGCCTGGGAGCCAGGGACACACAAGCCCTTTCAACTGCTTCTATTTAAAAGGTTTGTGCCTTCCCCATGGCTGACAGGCAACAGTCCCAGGGAAGATGCAAACCCTTCAAATAGAAGTACTTGAAAGGGCTCGTGTGTCCCCGGCTCCCAGGCAACAGGCTAGCAGTGAGGCCGGGACCAGCAAGCCCTTTAAATAGCAGGAACTGAAAGGGCTTGCAGCTCCCGTCTCTGGCTACCGTGATGCCTTTAACTCCTATTATTCTAAGGCCCCACCCCTTCCATCCAAGGCCCCGCCCCTTCCGGGGCAGTCCATGACCACTTGAAAAATTATTGCCCACCCCTGGCGTAGAACCCATGAGCTTGATACATGACAGGAGGAATTCTTCCTAGGGATGTGACTGAGCAGTCAACCAGACAATTAACTGATAAGCCTATCAATTAATCTAGTCAATTACTCACATTGGGAAGAGGAGGGGAGCAGGAGCCAGGGGGAGCCATCTTAAAAGCTGGTTCCCCCCAGCATTGGCTCGGTGGTGCCACCAGGGTGTACAGATACAGAGGCAGCAATGCAGGTTGGCAAGGGGCTCCCCAGGAGTGGAACCGAAGCGCACTGGCTGCCATCCCCGGGGACTATAGAATAGTCCACTAACTGCTAAGAATTCATGCAGTTATCCGACTATTACATGTTATCTAACACCCTTAATTCCTCCCCCATCAGCCTCCTCTTTCAGATTAGTGGATATATTCTGATATGTGGCCATTTTACAAGAGCCCTAAGCGCACCATTCATTTAGAAAGCATGGCAGGCCAAGCCAAGATTTGATTTGTAAATGGACACTACAAATCTCAACTTGGAATCCACAACTAGGATATCTGCTGTCACCTTTTGGGCAGTACAGCTACAGCATTCATCATTAATTCAACAAATGAGCTTTCTCCTAAGGTTACACGAATAGTGCCTTTCTTTCCTCAGGAAAGAAAAATGGTGCCCTCATCTACCCGGCTGACCTTGCAATGAAGATGAAGCATGATTAAGGTAGGAGGAATTTCACGTGATTACACAAAAGTAACGTTCATGTTTAATGCTAAATGTATTAAATGTTGTGCAGAGTCAACCTTTGGAACTCCTTGCCAGAGGATGTGCTGAAGGCTAAGACTTTAACAGGATTCAAAAAAGTGCTCGATAGACTCATGGAGGTTAGGTCCATCAATGGCTATTAGCCAGGATGGGTGGGAATGGTGTCCCCAGCCTCTGTTTCTCTGGAAATGGGTGACAGGGGTCGGATCACATGAAGATTACCTGTTATATTCCCTCCCTCTGGGGCATCTGGCATTGGTCACTGTTAGAGACAGGATACTGGGCTAGATGGACCATTGATCTGACCCAGTATGGCTGTTCCTAGGTATTTAATTAGGTCAGACTCTTTGCTCATTTTTTATAGCACCATCCAGAGGTTAACATTCTGATAACATCCTCTTCCCTGTCAATACATCCAGATAGAAAAGTGAAGGGGGTCTGATTAGATTTAGATGCATTTTGTTTGCTTTCCTACTAATAGTGGATTTCTTGTAGTCAACAGCATCCATACTGTGATTTATACTATAGGTTACATCAAGTAAAATTGTATTTCCTTTTAAACAGCTTTTATAATTTTCCTTTCCAATGGAGGCATCTCCAATCTCGGGCATCTGATTTTAGTATCTTAGGATTTACTTATGCCGATTTTTCTAGAGGATTCAGTACACCCTTCATCGCCATACTCTGAGGCTGACATTTTTAATTTTTTTCATGCCCTGTTCAAAGTGTGAACCACTAAACCAAATACTGATCTATTTCTAGACTGGTAGAAGTTCAGCTCTGTGAATACTGATTTGCCAGATTGTACCAGTTTTAGTTATTTCCTCAACCTCATCCAGCTATTGAGAATGGCCCCCTTTTTTCCCTTGCCTTCAATAACTTTTTGTCTCAAATATAAAACCAAGGGCACAAAGCTCTACTTAATATACTTATCAGATGAAAAGGACCATAGAACATGAGAAGTCAAATGGATAAATGCTAAGCAGCCGTTAGTGGTATGGTGATACATGGCATGTGGTTACTATCTCAGAAATTTAATTCAAATTTTTTCCTTTAAGGAAAAAAAAAAAATCTCAGCTCACCAAACCAGCATCTTCTCAGTTTATATAAATATGAAAAGCTGTTGCTGACATGCGGCTGAAAATGGAACTTGATCTCAAGAATAAAACTGTCCGGAGATGGCAAGTAACTCCTTGTTTTGGCTACAATAGAAATATTATAAAAACAACTGCATTAATCAGGAAATAGTAGCATGTTAAATAACAATTGCCAATGCACGCGCATTTTAATTTAGCTTTGATTCAAAGTGTAGGCAAAGATATTTCAGTACATTATATGAATATGTAGGCCCATCCTAAATTAAGAAGTACTTTTTCCCCTCTCACTTTTTTCACTCTATTAGAAGACACACTGGTATCTGCTGTAGTACATCTCTCTTCTCTGTGGCAGCAGTAACTACAATGGGATTTTTCCTGGAATAAGCACTACTGGACCAAGCCTTTAAAAGAGTAGTATCAGAAGATACTCAGGTGCTACCCTCATGTCTTCTTGCACAAAAATGAATGAACACAAAGAAGTTTAACCACCTTTGAGAAATAAGAACACTAATAAATTGGTGTGTGGGCAATATTACTATGGGACATACCATTTTTAAAAAGTAGTAGTCTGAATAATCACAATCAGCAAGTATTGACAGAAACCTGGTGTAATAAAAGAAAAAGCAAGATGTGTGCTTAGAAGTTAGACACACACCCCTTCAAATCTAAGGGTGATAAAAAAAACAATGGTTTTGATAACTGGATTAAAAATTTAAATCGGAATGTTTTACTTAAATTAAAAACAGGGTGATTTTTTACAGTAATAATACACTTTACAATTAAGTCCATCCTCATTCCCAGCCCCTTCATCCTCCTGTCATTGCATCCTTTCCCATTCCATCCTGTCCTGCCTCATGTACTCATCTCAATCTTGCACCCCCAACAACTCTCCCACCTATTCTCTCCAACTCCCAAAGTCACCATCCCCATGTCCCTCATCCCCACCCACATCCTTCTACCCCATTCCTCTCCATATACTGCTGTACTCCCATCATTTCACTATATAGCCCTGTGCCCTCCCCCAACATTCTCATGCACCTGTAGCTTTCAACCATCCCCTGTACCCCCATCCACCCCTGCACATACGCCCTCCTCTTCCCTTCATCTGTAAGCACTTGGAAAAGAAATCATCTGTAAACACTTGGAAAGTGGCAAGATGATAGGGAGCAGTCAGCATGGATTTGCAAAGAACAAATCATGGCAAACCAATCTGATAGCTTTCTTTGATAGGATAACAAGTCTTGTGGATAAGGGAGAAGCGGTGGATGTGATATACCTAGACTTTAGTAAGGTGTTTGATATGGTCTCGCATGATATTCTTATCAATAAACTAGGTAAATACAACTTCGATGGGGCTACTATAAGGTGGCTGCATAACTGGCTGGATAACCGTACTCAGAGAGTAGTTATTAATGGTTCACAATCCTGCTGGAAAGGTATAACAAGTGGGGTCTGCAGGGGTCTGTTTTGAGACCGACTCTGTTCAATATCTTCATCAACAATTTAGATATTGGCATAGAAAGTACGCTTATTAAGTTTGCAGATGATACCAAGCTGGGAGGGGTTGCGACTAATCTGGAGGATAGGGTCATAATTCAAAATGACCTGGACAAATTGGAGAAATGGTCTGAGGTAAATAGGATGAAGTTTAATAAAGAGAAATGCAAAGTGCTCCACTTAGGAAGGAAAAATCAGTTTCATACATACAGAATGGAAAGCGACTATCTGGGAAGGAGTATGGCAGAAAGGGATCTAGGGGTTATAGTGGACCACAAGCTGAATGTGTCAGCAGTGTGATGCTGTTGCAAAAAAAAGCAAACATGATTCTGGGATGCATTAACAGGTGTGTTGTGAGCAAGACACAAGAAGTCATTCTTCCGCTCTACTCTGCGCTGGTTAGGCCTCAATTGGAGTATTGTGTCTAGTTCTGGGCACCGCATTTCAAGAAAGATGTGGAGAAATTAGAGAGGATCCAGAGAAGAGCAATGAGTATGATTAAAGGTCTAGAGAACATGACCTATGAAGGAAGGCTAAAAGAATTGGGTTTGTTTAGTTTAGAAAAGAGAAGATTAAAGGGGGACATGATAGCAGTTTTCAGATATCTAAAAGGGTGTCATAAGAAGGAGGGAGAAAACTTGTTCATCTTGACCATTGATGATAGGACAAGAAGCAATGGGCTTAAACTGCAGCAAGGGAGGTATAGGTTGGACATTAGGAAAAAGTTCCTAACTGTCAGGGTAATCAAACACTGGAATAAATTGCCCAGGGAGGTTGTGGAATCTCCATCTCTGGAGATATTTAAGAGTAGGTTAGATAAATGTCTATCAGGGATGGTCTAGACAGTATTTTGTCCTGCCATGGGGGCAGGGGACTGGACTTGATGACTTCTCCAAATCCCTTCCAGTCCTAGTATTCTATGATTCATTACCCTCCCCCACTCCCATCCTTGGCCTCTTTCACTCCCCACTCTCCCCTCTCCCCTGCTCCAGCCCATCCTCCACCCAGCTGGTTGAATGAATCAGCCCCTGGAAAATATATATAAAAAAGTGTCTGTGTGCAGGCAGATGTGCACATGCATGCATTGTGTGTGTGTGTAAAAGACTGTGTCTCTGTGTAGGGAAGATGCATGGATTGTCTTGTGCACGTGTGTGAATAACAGCTAACTTCAATTTTTATTCCTTTTGCTGGCTTGTGCACAATATTTGACAAAATATGCATATATTCATTTCATAACATTTTTAAAAGAGAAGGGGCCGCTAAAAGAAATGTATTATTTATTTTAAAGTTAGTGTTGTTGGCTAGTATTTCTAGAAGAACGAATGTAACAATCTTAGTTTGGGTCTCTAGGCACAAAACAATTGCAATAAAAATGTGGAACTGTGTGTGTTTCTGTATGTTAGATGCATGCACATGAATAGATGGGTGCATCTTCATGTATGCGTGGAAGTCAGTTTCTACAGATATTATACAGGTATCTGGAACGGTGCATATCTGTGGTTGGGCTTTATGAATCTGTATTTGCCTCTCAGGAGAGAGCCTTTAATGAATCCATTGCAACTGTAATAATGTTTAGTCCTAATTCCACACAAAAAGTAACAATAACTCTAGTGAACAAAAACATGGAGATGGTAAAAAAAATGGGAAGAGGGGTCGGAAAGAACCATAAAAACCTTTGTGCAATTTCATTTTTTAAAAACTACTCTTTTTGACTATGACTATTTTGCGGCCAGCTCTAGTTGTCCTGTAGCAAATAAAACGTGAACTTTTAATGCTCCTTGCCAGAGGATGTGGTAAAGGATGCACTGAAAACTAGGACTTTAACAGGGTTCAAAAAGAGCTAGAGAGATTCATGGAGGTTAGGTGCATCAATGGCTACTAGCCAGGATGGGTAGGAATGGTGTCCCTAGTCTCTGTCTGGAAATGGATGACAGGTGAGGGATTACATGATGATTACCTGTTGTGTTCACTCCCTCTGAAGCATCTGGCATTGGTCACTGATGGCAGACTATGGGCTAGATGGACCTTTGGTCTGACCCAGCATGGCCATTCTTATGTTCTAACATCAGATAATATATCTCCCCAAACAATATACACACCTGTTTGGGCCTTGCAGTGAAAATGAGCATGTAAGTGAGGTGGGGGAGAGAGAATAGAGTGAGCAGGTGTGGGGCCTCAGGAAAGGAAAGGTTCAATGGTGTCCGGGTTTTTTTTAAATAGAAAGTTGGCAACCTATGCTCTATTATGCTGCATGGTATTATCTTTACCTGTGCTCCCTGTTCCCCTTTTTGGTTCTGACCCTTTACTGATCATAGATTTAAAGTTTCATTTTATGCACTCATGAAAAAGTCTTAAAATTATCTTTCTTAATATGCCCTTCTTGTCAAAGCAACATGTAGACAGAGAAATAAATTCTTTATCTACAAACTTTTGTTCTCCTGACTTCCACATTTGGATTTCACAAGCAAACTTAACATTTTGTCTGTAGTACTTAAAAGTATAAACAGAACCATATTTTCACTAGTAAATAAATTTTAAAAAGTTAGAAAAAACCAAATTTGCTATTGTTTTATATCTACCAGGTTAATTTTAGTTGCTAAATGTCACTAACTATATAACAAATAGCTATCTATGTTTGCAGCTTATCCTGGCAACAAAGCAAATGTTAGCTTTGTGTTCAAGTCTGTAGCCATCAAAACCTTGCATAAAGTTTCCAATAAAATTAAAAATCCTTTAGAAAGTCGAACTATATGCTGTGCACATTATAGATCACAATACACTAGCTATAACTTTATAAATAAAATTGAGATTTTGCAAGCTCCAAATTTTATTCTCCTCCACAGCTCGATAGAAAGTTCAAGTTACACAGCATTTTAAAAAGCAATTTCTAGTCAGTCAGATTTAAGACAATTCAATATATTTAGTTCATGATGTTTTCAATCATCTGTATTTTTAAAAATCCAATTGTGTATGAGAAACATGTTCCATCCCAGTTACTGCTCTTCTGGACTATGATAAAAATTCCATCAAGCAAAACTTACTTAATGGAACATTTGCATTATATTTGTCAAAAAGAAGGGTGTTTCAATTTGAGATTGTATGGAAAAGCATGCTGCAACAGAGAAAAAAGTACTGATGTCATAGTCCATCATCCTGTTCTTTAAGAAAACTGTCAGCACAAACTTCAAATGTCACATATTTGAATGAAACAGCTATGCAAATCCACACATATTACATATTTTACAAGTAATACAATCGTTTTATTGGGAAAGTGCCTTTAAATATCCCATTTTAAAAGTCTCTCTTTCTCTGAAAGAATACAAACCTGCAAATATTTCTGTTCTGTTATGGTCTTAAATTCAGCTAATCCTACAAAAAGCAGCACACAGATATACACCAGTACTAGGCAACATAACAAATATCAGGCTTCAAGAAAATTACCAGAAGCTGCTATGGTAAGAGAAAAGTCAAATGAGTTTTTTTAAAATGTGCTTCTGTGCAGACGCGTGTCCACAGCTCTCTCGTGTCTTTAAAAATAGGAACTGCAATCAACTCAGCACTTTATAGAATAGTGAATTACAATATGAGATCCCAACTGTTAATTTGCTATGCAGTAATGCAACCTCATTTTAAATTAAGCTAATTTTCTGCTAAACCAACTGAGAGGCTGAAAAATTTCCCCAACTTTCACAATTAAACATCCTCCTTGAAAATAAAGCATCTCAAAACACTGATAGGTGGAGAAAGTTGAGATGGTGCTAGAACTTCACTTATAATGCCACTGAAGCACAATCAGGAGAAGCCGCCTCAGAGCAGCATAGATGTTCTTTCCTAAGGGCACAGAAGTTACCAAGTCAGTGGAGTTTAGTGGCAGAGAGAGGGAGACAGCGAGAGAATACACTAGCTTTCACTAAACCTTTCCATTTAAAAACTCACATTTTCTAGCCTTTACACCATAAGAACACAGTTCAATATCTGAATCTGCCATCTAAAAAAGTTTTTCTAGAATATAATTCTAGGATTCTGACCAGTAAATTAGGAATTGAAAGAAGACAGACTACACTTTCTAACATTTCTCATTTACCGTACAGGCAGTCCCCAGGTTACGTACAAGATAGGGACTATAGGTTTGTTCTTAAGTTGAATTTGTATGTAAGTCGGAACTGGCTCCAGAGGGACCCCGCCGCCCGTGTGGTTTTGCTCCTTTGCCCCCGAGCAAAGCCGCACAGGCGGCACGATGCCGCCTGTGCGGCTTTGCTCCTGTCTCCCTGGTCTGCTGGGGGGGTCCAGCAAAGCCGCTGGACTCCCCCCCCCCCCCAGCAGACCAGGGACACCCGAGCAAAGCCGCCACCTGGGCGGCTTTGCTCGTTTGCCCAGGAGCAAAGCCGCCCAGGCGGTGGGACCCCCGCCACCTGGGTGGCTTTGCTCCTGTCCCCCTGGTCTGCTGGGGGGGTCCAGCAAAGCTGCTGGAACCCCCCAGCAGACCAGGGAGACCGGGAGAAGCTTTTCTCGCCCCGGAGGACACGGGTGGTGACCCGCCGCCCGTGAGCTCCGGGGTGAGAAAAGCCCCGTTCGTAAGTGCGGATCCGACATAAATCGGATCCGCATAAGTCGGAGACTGCCTGTATACTTATTCAATGCTGGCATACACAACAGAAAAAGACTAATGCATTATGTATCCCTCTTTCTACTATTGTGACTATTTTCTTCCACTATTTGATCTGAGGAAGTGGGTCTGGCCCATGAAAGCTCATCATCTAATAAACCATCTTGTTAGTCTTTAAAGTGCTACATTGTCCTGCATTTTGCTTCAGCTACCCCAGACTAACACGGCTACATTTCTATCTCTTTCTACTAGATATCACATAAATGTATAATGGCTAGAATACAATGGTAATATGCTATCATGCTATTAGGAATAAAATCAAAGGTTTTCAGGCATGGGTGCCTAAAGTTAGGCTCCTAAATATTCACATTCAGGCAGTTAAAAAGGGCGAAGCATTACAAATCCCATTGTAATCATTGGGAGCGGCAAGTGCACAGCACCTCTGAAAAAAAATTAAGCCAATTTTATTTAATTGCCAACTACGAATTTAGGATCTGAATTTTAGGTATGTGAGTTTGAAAGTTGTGGTCTGAACCCTCTACTGAGTCTTATTTGTAAATCTTGTAATGGCCAACTGCTAAAATAGATCTGCTGGCTCTTAGGTAGATCAAATCTAAACCAAATCTTTTTGTTGTTGTTTAAGATGTATGCAACTGTCTGGATAAAGATATATGCAACTGCATATTTAATCTGCACACACAACTACATACCAGGTAACTGAACAAAAAACCATTATGGAAGATGTGCAACATTTGACAAATCTGCAAAGATGGGTTTCCTGGATAGTTCGTCTGGATTAACAATTCCCTGACTAGTTAAGAAAAACAAAAGGTGGCTTTCTACTGAATTCTGCTCAAAGAATTTTCTGAATTAGGACTCAGGCTGTGAAGAAGCCTTCCAGGACTAAAAAAAAAAAACATATCGATAGAGTACACAATGATGGTTTGAAAGTCTTACTAAGGGATAAATTGATAATGAAAATAGTGCCATCACTTTTGAGCCTTGAGGTGTGGTGTTTTTTGTTTTTGTTTTTTTGTTTTTTAGAAAGCTTAACAGGTGGCTGCATACATTCACCACCACCACCGAAGCTACAAGAGCAAAAACTTTACAAAGACCACAGTTTAAAACACAAAACAAAATAGTACTTGTTTTCAAAACCTTTTGATGATAGAACAATTTATGGTTCTGTAAGTAGATCTCACAGTCTGCAGAGTCCAAACGGTAAGTGTGTATGTGGCAGAACTGAAATTAAAACACATGCTGAATTTGGAGCATGTTTGGGCAGTGCTCTGAGAGTTTATGATTAGAAACAAAGCCAAACAAAAGTGTTTGCTAACAGACGTTTGGTATTACATGTTCCAGAACTGTGGCTGTGTTGAGTATTAGAAGACTTGGGATAACCCAAGATGAAAGTGTTGTCACAAAAATCAGTGTCACGTTAGCCAGGAATCAGAACTGGCAACTTAAATTTGCAATATTCTCACTGTGGCAAAGAGCCTACAAGCCAGATAAGTCATTTCAGAGAAGTGTAACAGAAATGCCATTATTAAAAAAGGGGACAATATTAACACATGTAATAGAAAACACTAGTCTCTCTTAAATTTGTCATAATTAAGAAGTTAGAAATCATGGGTAAGAGGTACCCTGCTAATTGTGATACAGAGAAGCTCAGATATTATTTTAATAGAGTTGCAAATGGATAGGAACCTTTAAACAGTACGACAAAGAATAGGGTCCGCAGCATGAGTTCTCTTCTGATGGGATCACAAAAAGTTATTTAGATGTATTTGTGTATACTGTTTTACCTTTGGACAAACACACAGAGGCCAACTGAGAACTTTAAGACAAATCAGAGTGCAAGGATTTGTGGCAACTTCAAATTAAATTAATTCTAGTTCTAAAAACAAATATTCCTGTATTAGCAATAGGCAGAAGTAAAAGGGTGACAAAGCATAAGCCTATTTATAGGTGGAGATGAGTCCCTGCGTCTCAGGCACTGTTTACCGTGATACCCAAACAGACTATTTAATCTCTTTAATAGTCTGCCCTCAGTGTAACATTAACTCCTATGATACAGACTGATGATCACAATGGTCCCTTCTGGCTTTGGAATCTACTAATATAGCAGAGACAGGGAATAAGTATTGCAAGGAATCCCTGGAACTCAGTGCTACTTTCATACCAGAGGAAAACCCATGCAGAACACAGTCTGCCTTAGGTGAGCATTACTGGCACTGAAACACTATGGGCTGAAAGAAAAATAAAAAAACAACCCAAATTTCAAGAGAAATTTAAGTGTAATGATGATATGATAAGAGACAAAATGCCCTGCAAATGTCTGAGGATAGCATAGCTCTTATAAAGAAATCCATGAATCCTACAAAACTTCACATAAGTCTTTTCCATTTCAGGATCTACACAATCATGACAGGGTTTTTTTGGCCACGCTTTTCAGTCATTCAGTACTCATAGTATCAGCTGCATGAGAACGCAGAAGGTAGCTGTGGATGAAATCTCGTACAGAAGCATGTAAGGAAGTTAAGACTTTTAGCATTTCAGATGTAGACTCACGCATGACCCAGCATTTACCTTGAGATTGGCTTGCGATGCATGACCACATGGCACACAAGCTGTGGTGGCCAAGTATTTACAAAAGAGTAGTCACAGTTGCATCTCGTTCATTTACACCAGCCAAAAATAAATTATGCACAAAGAGAGGCCCCATTTGGCTTACACAGTGGAAATGTTGACCAGAATTCATACAGTCAACTTTCTACTTTAAAAACAGACCACCAGTCATTTGTATTCAACCCAGGAAAGGTATTCCTGTAAAAGGCTGCTCAGGTTCAACATCAGACTTTTTTCTTCAATGAATATCAATATACAATTCAGCTTTTAAATACTTTGTTTTGACAGCAAGTTTTCACTGTACTGTGGTAGCAGACCAGACAGAGGCTTTACCAATAACCCTTTCAATGCCAACAACTAGGAATGATTCCCTTTCAGGAATGTTAAATTTAGATTATCAGCTAATCTAATAGTCGATGCAATTAGATAAGCGCACCTCTGCCTTTGAAGTGTAGCAACAGCCTCAGGCCTGTTGCTACACTTCAAAGGTGAAAGCGCTACAACGAGCAAGGGGCCAGTGGGGGACTCAAGCAGCTCCTCACTAGCCCTGTGCTCCCTGCGGCATTTCAAAGCGACAGCACCACAGGGAGCCCATGATCAGCAGGGCAGTCCCCATTTGACCGTGGGCTCCACACTGCACTGCCACTTTGAAACACCACATGCAGCCCGGCACCAGCTGAGGACCCTGGGCTGCACTCAGTATTTCAAAGCTGCAGCGCCACATAGAGCCCAGAGTTTGACCCCCGGCTCCACATGGCACTGCCGCTTTGAAGCACCCCCTTCTTTCCCCGCCCCCATTCCTGCCTCTTTCTGATAGATGGTGGAGACGGTGTTGGGGCAAAGAGGCTTTTAAGATGGCTCCCCGCAGCACGGTCTCCTGTTTTCCCCGGCTTGCTTCATCTCATATAGATGCAGCAAGGCAGGGGAAAGGAGGGGGGGAGAGTTGAATACTTCACTTGACTACCTGATAACTTTAGGCTTATTGGGCAGTCAAGTCCTCAACTACTTGCTTACATCCTTAGCTTTGGCAAGAAGCTAAGTTTGAAAGCCAAAAACCAGATTGGCTAAATTGGCCAAAGGATCTATAGCACGTTCAAATGTGAACCAGGCATTAATCCACTTGGAGACTTGTAGTATGAAGAAAGCCTAAAACAAAAGTGATAGAGGATACCGTGGTAACACACAAATTTTATAAGACATTTCCGTGACCAAAAGTTTCTTCTGACCCATGACTACGTAAACCTCTTTATCATGTGCATCACCTATAACATTGGCACAGGCCATCAAAGAACTTGTACATCACAGAAGATAAAATGGTAACACTCCACAATATTACTTCATGAATTTCTCTAATTCCAATTACATTAAAAGAAATCATACATTAGCCATGTCCCCTGCCATCCACCCACCAATGCATTGGATGAACTATTCAAATACTGAGAGGACTGCATTCTATGAAGTCATAAAATAGAACGCACAGGGCATGATATTAACCAATTTTTTCCACACAGAGAAATCTTCCACAGCAGCATCAGACAGTCTGTTTGAATGGTTTTGGATGAAACCTCTATTCTCCATGAGGTCTCCTGAATCAAAACCTTTTGATAATTTGTAAGTGACAATTCAAACAAGCTGCCAATAGTCAACATGACATCTTACGTGAATTGTGTATTTGTCATAGACTTCTATAGGGACCAAAAATGGTCCCAGGTACTATTCATTCAGTCACAATTATGTCCAGTGCCATACGCTAATCATAAGATAACAAGGCCAGTTTAGCATTAGGGATGTAAGCGACTAGTCAAGACACTACTCGACTATTCCCCCCCCCCCCCCCCGCTGCCTCTATCAGAAGGGTAGAGAAACAGGAAAACAGGAGCCAGTGCAGAGGGGAGCCAGCTTAAAAGCCAATTCCACCCAGCACCATCTCTACTGGGGGGGGGGGGGGGGGGGAAGGGAAGGTGCAGCATGGAACTGGGCGTGAGCCAGTAATGGCTCTTCCTACATTTAAAAGGCAGAGCTGCAGTGGGGTTAGCAGTCCTGGCTCACGCTGCCCCCTGGAGTTAACCCTGCTGCAGCTCTGTAGGTTAAATGTAGTACAAACGGGGCAGCTACCCGGCTCCTACTACATTTAAACTGCAAAGCTACAGAGGAGGTAGTGAGCGCCCCCCTCCCCCCAACTAATCAAGTAGTCAATGGAAATGCCATTGATTACTCAATGAGCTGATTATCCACATTTTAACATCCTTAGTTAACATAGGCTTGTCAACTTTCTATTTGCACAAAACTGAACCCCCCACTCGCGCAACCCTGTCCCTCCCCTGAGGCTCCATCCCCATATACAGTAAAACTCCGATGGTCCGGCATCGGACGGTCCAGCACTCCTGATGGTCCAGCACCATCAGAAACCCGGAAGTCCTCCAGGCAGCCGGACCATTGGAGCTGCTCTGCCCCCAGCTTCCCTGATTCAGCTGCTGCTAAAAATGACCAGCGGCTGAATCGGGGAAGCCGGAGGCAGAGCACCTGGGGCACTGCCAGGTAGGTCCCCTAGCGCTGCCCCTCGGGGCTGCGGAACCAACCGGGCAGCACCCCAAGTGTCCCCAATTCAGCCGCTGCTGAAACTGACCAGCGGCTGACTCCAGGAAGCTAGAAGCAGAGCTGTTCTGCCCCAGGCTTCCTGGAATCAGCCGCTGATCAGTTTCAGCAGCAGCTGACTTGGGGACAGCTGGGGTAGAGCAGCTGGTGTGCTGCCAGGTTGGTCCAGTAGCATCGAGGAGCGGCGCTGCGGGACCACCCGGCAGCACCCCAGCTGCTCTACCCCAGGAGTGCACTGCTGAAACTGACCAGCAGCTGACTCCAGGAAGCCCAGGGCAGAGCTGCTCTACCACAGGCTTCCTGGAGTCAGCCGCTGGTCAGTTTAAACCGCGGCTGAATCTGGACGCCTGGGACAGAGCAGCTGGGGCGCTGCCAGGTTGGTCCAGTAGCACCGAGGAGCAGCGCTGTGGGACCAACCCAGCAGCACCCCAGCTGCTTTGCCCCAAGCTATCCCAAGAGCAGCTGGGGTGCTGCCGGGTTGGTCTCGCCACGCCAAGGGTTGGCGCTACCGGACCAACCCGGCAGCACTCCAGCTGCTCTGCTGCAGGTGTCCCCAATTCAGCCGCTGCTGGTCAGTTTCAGCAGCGGCTGAATCAGGGAAGCCTGGGACAGAGCCGGACTATCAGAAGGGGGGGCTATGAGGGATCTGGGGTGGCATCCCTCCCCTACCCCAGACCCCTCACAACCACCCCTTCCGATAGTCCGGCATATCTGATAATCCGGTACCCTCTAGGTCCCAAAGGTGCCAGATTATCGGAAGTTTACTGTACTACATTTCCCCCTCCCTCCATGGCTTACTCTTCCCCATCCCCATACACTTCTGCAGCAGGGGGTTGGGGTGCAGGCTCCAGGCTGAGGCAAGAAATAAGGGCTTCAAGGGGTGGGAAGGACTTAAGTGCCTAATAGCTGGACAAAAGATGCATATTGTTGCTTACAAAGGATCAGCAGCAGACACAAAGATGAGACAGGAAGGCAAGCCAGCATCGAACATTCCACCCATGTATTTCTTTGTAGCCCTGTCTTGTCACCTATGCTGCCAGATCTACAATTCTAGTTTTTGTCCATTAGTTCTACAAGAGAGAATAGCTACCCCTGCAGGAAACTCCAGCACAAACATATAGTAAGCCTAAGGTATTTGCCTCTTATTTCTGGATGCCCTAATGGAATCCTCAGCTACTATAAGAATGTGAATGCTAATGGGAAGCCACAGGAGGCTAGAACCTGTAAATAACAGATCCTGGAAAATCTACAGCATTCATCTGTGAGTACACACTACACATGACACTACCAACAACTAGAAGGGAGGGGTACAGGCATGGCAACACCCTAGGTGTAGGTTTGGCTACCTTATACTTAGACAATATTATGGATACCAAATGTTCAAAAATTATCAATCAATGGTGAAGACATCACAGTTGTTTTTTTTAATTTCTAAACTCGAAGACTTCTTAAGCCAGATGTGTTGGGAGTTGTATATGCCTTCTGGGTTTTAAGCCTGCAAGGTTCATATATGCAAGCTCTTCTCTGCAACCATGAGGGCTGGAAATGTCTTTTTAAAAATCCAAGTTCAAATTGTCACTTAACTCTAGGACAGGGGTCAGCAACCTTTCACAGTTGGTGTGCTGATATTCAACTTATTCACCTGTACATATGGGTCTGAGTGCCGGTGATACTTTTTAAAGTCAATAATAGTTCTACTTACAGTAACTTCATTAATAAATAAATAAAGATGCAGATTTTACTGTTTAGTGTTATTCTTGGCCTTGCTTTGCCGAGTTCTCCAACCTCGGGCTCATAGTTTGATACTTTAAGCAGCACACAAGCCTCTAAATCAGGGCTCAGCAATCTGCAGGATGCCGTCCAACCAGCCACCCCCCAATGCGGCCATAGGCCCGTCCCCATCTCCAACCTGCCTGCCTGCCTGTAGCTCCAATCCCTGGCAGCAGCAACCCGCTCACCCGTGGCTTCAACCCCACCTCCAGCAGCAACCCACACAGCCGCATCTTCAATACGCTGTGGCAGCAACCCTCCTGCCCTCCACATGGTCTGTGCCCAAAACACTGGCAGCAGTCACCCCCCAATGTGGCCTCAGTCCCAGCAACAGCTGGCCCCTGTGACCCTGGCCACCAGAGCAGGAGGAAAGTGAGTGCTGCTGCAGTGGTGGGCGGGCTTAGATTAGACTTTTTTTGTGTTGCCATGTGGGTGCACACATTAAGCAAACACTGGCACAGGCTCCCGGCTGCACAGGGGAGATGGGGCAGGGCTGAGCTCCGGCCTCACGTGCCAGTGAAGAATTGGATCACATGCCATAGGTTGCCGATTCCTGCTCTAAGAGAATGAAAAAAAAAATTGTATTAGAAAAATTCACCAATGATCATAACACTCATGGTAAATTTACAGGCGTTAACACAGGGAGAGAACAATTTGAAAGTTACAGGATGTTCTTGAGTTTTAATAAAATAACTAGCCTATAAGGCTGCATCTGTGTAGATTCCCCATACTGCAGCTTCTCCCTTAGAAAGTCTAAAAGATAACCACATTCACAAGCAATTTCCCGTTGGTCTGCACAGTCATAATAATTTTACATGCAAATGAAATGCAAAGTGGAGTGTGCCTGTTTTATAAGCAATCACACACATGCAGTTCTTCAAATCAGGCTGCTACACTGTCAGACAGCACACTACCAAAAAAAACATGCCTCAAAAAGCCACAATCAATAGGTGAGTTCTAACTGTCATGCCTTCCAGCAGTCAACAGTCACAACCCTGGATAGTAACCTGAACTTTGGTAATCTATCTAGAGGAGAAGAAAAAGGAGTGAACAAGACAACAGGGGGGAAAAAACAGGATTAAGAGAATTAGAGGGTCAGAGTCACAGAACCATAGAACTGAAAGAGAACTTAGAAGGTCATCAAGTCCAGCCCCCTGCCCAAGGCAGAACCAATCCCAATTAAATCAACCCAACCAGGGCTTTGTCAAGCCGAGACTTAAACACCTCTAGGGATGGAGACTCCACTACTTCCCTAGGTAACCCATTCCAGTGCTTCACTACCCTCCTAGTGAAATAGTTTTTCCTAATATCCAACCTGGACCTCTCCCACCACAACTTGAGACCATTGCTCCTTGTTCTGCCATCTGTCACTACTGAGAACAGCCTTTCTGCAGCCTCTTTGGAACCTCCCTTCAGGAAGTTGAAGGCTGCTATCAAATCCCCCCTCACTCTTCGCTTCTGCAGACTAAATTGACCCAACTCCCTCAGCCTCTACTTGTAGGTCATATGCTCCAGCCCCCTAATCATTTTGGTTGCCCTCCGCTGGACCCTCTCCAATGCATCCACATCCTTCCTGTAATTGGGGGCCCAGAACTGGACACAATACTCCAGATGTGGCCTCACCAGAGCAGAGTGAAGAGGAATAATCACATCTCTGGATTGATTGGCAATGCTCCTCTTAATGCAACCTAGTATGCCATTAGCCTTCTTGGCTACAAGGGCACACTGTTGACTCATATCCAGCTTCTCATCCACTGTAACCCCCAGGGACTTCTCTACAGAACTGCTTCTTAGCCAGTTGGTCCCCAGCCTGTAACAATGCTTGGGATTCTTTCATTCCAAGTACAGGACTCTACACTTGTCCTTGTTGAACCTCATCAGATTTCTTGTGGCCCAATCCTCCAATTTGTCTAAGTCACTCTGGACTCTATCCATTCCCTCCAGCATGTCTACCTTTCCCCCATAGCTTAGTGTCATCTGTAAACTTGCTGGAGGTGCAATCCATCCCCTCATCCAGGTCATTAATAAAGATGTTGAACAAAACTGGTCCCAGAACCAAACCCTGGGGCACTTCGCTAGAAACCGACCGCCATCTTGACATCGAGCCCTTGATCACTACCCGCTGGGCCCGACCTTCCAGCCAGCTTTCTATTCATCTTACCATCCATTTATCCAATCCACATTCCCTTCACTTGCTGGCAAGAATATTGTGGGAGACCATATCAAAAACCTTGCTAAAGTCAAGGTAGATCACATCCACTGACTTCTCCATATCCACAGAGCCAGTTACTTCATCATAGAAACTAATCAGATTGGTCAGGCATGACTTGCCCTTCATGAATCCATGCTGACTATTCCTGACCACCTTCCTCTCTTCCAAGTGCTTCAAAATGGATTCCTTGACGATCCCCTCCATGATTTTTCCAGGGACTGACGAAAGACTGACTGGCATATAGTTCCCTG
The DNA here is from genome assembly GCF_052426305.1 of Pelodiscus sinensis. Lineage (NCBI taxonomy): Eukaryota > Metazoa > Chordata > Testudines > Trionychidae > Pelodiscus > Pelodiscus sinensis. The sequence continues at coordinate 201,647,125 of NC_143053.1, read as the reverse complement.
GATCGTCCTTCTTCCCTTTCTTAAAGATGGGCACAATATTTGCCTTTTTCCAATCATCCAGGAACTCTCCCGATCTCTACGACTTTTCAAAGATAATGGCCAAAGGCTCCTCAGTGACATTTGCCAACTCCCTCAGTACTCTCGGATGTATTAAGTCCAGACCCATGGATTTATGTATGTTTAGCTTTTCTAAATAGTTCCTAACCTGTTCTTTCCCCACTAAGGGCTGTCTACCTTCGTCCCATATTGCATCACTTAGAACATTAGTCTGGGAACTGAGCTTGTCCGTGAAGACAGAGGCAAAGAAAGCATTGAGTACTTCAGCTTTCCCCACATCATCTGTCACTAGGTTACTGCCCTCATCCACTAGGGGTCCCACACCCATTTTGATCACCACCTTCTTGCTAACATGCCTGTAGAAACCTTTCTTGTTATCCTTCACAGAGTATAAATTTAAGTTAAGATCGTTGCTTAAAGAAGTGGTATGTATTATATAAAATATATATGATTTATGGCTCACTTTATATCTAGAATGGAATTCAGATTTCATTTATAAATAATGTTTTAACCTTTTTATACTCACTTATTGTTATAAAGTGTTAGAGTACAACAGGTCAATAAATTGTTTATAAGCCCTGGATCAGGACTACTCAGCATGAGGCTAGGAAGACACTCCACAACGGCGAGTCAGTATAATGGTCTTCTGTTGAGATGCGTTTTATTAGTTCAATTCCTGGACTGTCATTGCTCATTGTCAGTGCTGTCATATGGGTGGAAATCGGGTAAATATTGCATTTTATTAATATCAGTAGAACTGACTTAAATGGGGCCTGTGTGTTATGTAGTCTTGTCTTAATATTTTTATTTATGCCCGTCAATGTGAAAGAAGCTACTTGCATATATATTTGCATGTATATGCAACCACAGTTAACTTGCGGCCCTTGGCATGTGCTTTGAGTATCACTGTGGCCCTCGGGGCTTCCAAAGTTGAGTATCCCTGCCTCACCATATAACCATCTGTAACATACTACTCATGACCATGTTACAGCTATTTTTAGTCATTTATTAACTCTTTATAAACCAACTATATATATGTAATCTTAAATTAAAGTAGAAAATATTGTAAACATTTATAGTGAATGTCTTTTAAAGGAAAAAAGTATTTTATGGTAAATAGTTCTAGTACATGACTAAACATCACCAAAAATGATTAGTTCTTGATTTTTTAAGGTAAAACTTGTATGGTACATACAGTATATGTTTTTATCTGTGCAGGGAATCCCTACCAATGCTGGTGTCCTATTCAACCCAGCACCGGCACACATTTTTCTGTGGGGGTAAAGGGCAAGGGAACCAATTCCTCTCTGGGTGGGGGGGGACAGAAGGGCAGGGAGGCTCATCTGACAGCGTTAGGGTACCAGATGGGAAGCACAGGTGCTGGCTGGAGAACTGTGGAAGAGCAGAGGGTGGTCACAATGCTGGCCAGAGAGAAGGGGCACTTTGAAGGGGAAACTGCCATTTTTCTCCAGGTGCCGGCTGTGCAGCTGTCTCCTGCTTGTGGCCACAGTCCTTTGACCTGTGCTTGCTCCACTTGCTGCCACTTGGTAAGTGGAGGCAGGGAAGAGCCTGTTGGAGAGGCGTGGATGGGCAGGCCACCAGGGCTCATAAGCAGCACCCACCTTCACAGGGCACCCTAACATTTGGGGCAATTTGGTGCCCACATTTTATGGTTCCCTATGCAGTTCAGTGTTTTGTTTTTCGGTAAAGGCAGCCCTGTATCTTTGACACAGAGAGTACCTATCCCAGATCTGAAACCTTGTCTCTTTCATGAGCGAAAACTGATCCAATGAACATTACCAACTCACTCTCCTTGTCCCTCTGATGCAATGTAGAGGCAGTTACATAAAGACCAATCTTTGAGATGTGTCCATAAACTGAGAACAACTCAAAAATCTTCCAATTGGACCCCAGCAACTGTAATCCTGTGGTTATGATTTAACACGTTCCTAAACCCCATTGTAATCAAACGAGTATGTGTCAACTTTGGTTTTTAAACACTGAAATATAGTGCAACTCAATTCACACGAATCCAAAAATAAAGCTACTCAAAATCCAGTGCTTACACTCAACTGCCAGATACACCAGTAACATTTAGATTAACTCATATGATTCAATGACCTAAAAGATAAGCGTTTCAGCACCGGCTTACAAAAAATGTCAATAAAGATCCAGACATCTGAAGTATTTTGTGTTTTCTGTAGCATTTAAGGCAAGGTTGTTACCCACCTGGTTCAGATAATCCAGACAACATTTGATAAAATGACAATTTTTTACTTTGCAGGGAGAAGAGGCGGCAGTGCAGAAAGCAGTTCCTTAGGAGGCCAGTTAACAGCGTAAGTTAACTTACTTTTTTCCTCTGCATTTTTTTTTAGTATCGTTACCTATCTGTAGGGAACTGTTTCTTCCTGGGACAGAGAATTATTGGTTACTGAGGAGGAAAGACAAGCTAAAATATTTTCAACATCATCAAGTCAGCTCTTTGTCCCTGTTAAGTTGGCATATGCTTTTTTTGTTTTGGTTTTTTTCTTTAAATTATTCATTTGCCAGTACTTTTTGTGTGGAGAGTTTCACTTTTCTTTGGAGTCAGCAATCCCATTTGTGTGGTCTTTCATAGAGCAGCAGGAAAGAGAAAACATTTTTAAATTGACAACTGGTATCAAGTTTGCCTGGAGAGTCTAGAGCAAGTGTATTTCCTGAAACAACTTTTAACTTTTTGGTTTGACTGTATCCCCTTGAGTCATTAACTGAGTAATATCAAATTTCGCACTAATTTTATAACAAGTGTTCCAGACAAACTAGATTTCAAAAAAATAATTTTTATACAATCCCAACACTAGCTATGCAGTTTTTACATTAACTTAATTAGAGATATATAAGAACTTAGTTTGTGGGCTTGGGGGCATTTTTTTTTTAAATAATTGAACTTTTCTAATCTCCTTAGTAGTCTGAATTTGCAAATGCAGTTACCATTAAGGTTTTAAGTTCTCCCTGAAAGCAAAAACTAAAAAGCCATAAGAAGCCTATACATAGTTTCCCTCTCCACATAAAGCAATGGCTTAGGAACAAGGCACTATAATCTGGAGTAGAGGAAGACTATGGGAAACCATTAATGGTATATTTTTTGTAAATTTTGTCATTTATTCTTTCTACTGCCTTATGTAGGCATGTTAAAAGTTTATTGTAGAATGCACTTTCATCGAGAGAGAGAGAGAGAGAGAGAGAGAGAGAGAGAAAGACTCCTTCCCTCATATTCATTAGCCAGTTTGAATAAACTGGATCTTTCTACAAACAAGGGTGTTTCACCAGATGATGTTTTCTTCCTCCAAGACACAAACATCTTTTTTATAGGTGGGGAAGAAGGGTGAGAAAGCACAGATTCATGGAGGTAAAGCCCACAGATCGATATCACACACGCGCGCGCACACACACACACACACACGCGCGCGCGCGCACACACACCAAAGTAACACCGCTAACTGCTCTGAGCAACACAGCTGGGAGCCAAGCTCAAGGTAGCGCAGCAAGTCCAGGTTGCTCTGAGTAGCGTCTCTTGAGGGAGTGGACTTCAGGGAAGGCGTGCAATCGAGGTTGTGTAGGGGCAGAGCAGGAAAAAGTGATGAGGAAGAAGAAACGTTTGGAATGGAGACAGGGCAAAGCAGGGGCGGGAAGGGGTAGAGGGTTGTTTCAGGCCCCGCAACCCCAACGGATGGCCCTGATTTTGATTAAATGAACACTGGAGACAAACAAACCTTTGATTTGTGAAATTTATTTATACATGTTTTTGGCCTCCTACACATTCCACTTAATTTTAAACATCCTATTTTCTGGCTGACGTCTGGAAGTAAAACCCTTTCTTTCCCACTGAGAATTGCTTGGTATGTATTTTCATCGGCAAGAGGAAAGTGGTGGTAACAGGAGGGAGGAGTCACTCAGAGAAGGAACTGAAAAGCAACCCCTCTACAAAGGATGCTGCCAGATATCCACAAGTCATAAAAGCCAACAAGAGATAACTAAGGATGAGTAAAGTTGCTAGCAAAGACAGAAAGAAGGAAAAAATGTAATAGATGTTGCTACGTTAGTTACCACAGTTCTGCCAGCTCACAAGTCATTACAAGGTAGTGAAAAAGTCCAATGCAGGCATCATATGACATGGTGATGGCCTAGAATAAGTTATGACCTGATGAGACAGAGTCCAATGGCAACATGGAAACATCGCACTACAGACAGACAGCCCTCTGACTGCTGTGCGGTTTGCAATGCCTTCAACAACATGGAAAAAGAGTCAACTTGGTATTATACATTTGCCTTTTTTCCTCCAGAGATGGGTGACCAGCAAAAGAGGAAGGAGTCCATGATCACCAGCAACTACTGATAGAAACTCCCATTCAGGAACCAATCCCTGCAAAAAACCCAGCTGCCAAATCAGTCCACACATCTATTGAAGTGACACCATCATAGGGCCAAACCACACCAGCACATTTATTTATGTGATACATGCCACCATGTACCAGCAATGCCCCTCTGCCATCTATAATGACCAAACCAGACTGACTCTACATAAAAGAATAAATGGACATCAAGAATGGCAACATTTAATAAACCAGTACAAGAACACTTCAACCTCCATGGACATTCAGTAACAGACTTCAAAGTTGCCCGACTTCATTAAAAAAATATTCAAAGAAAATTTCAAAAACAGATGTCAACATGGAACTGCAGAGCTGGAATTCATATGCAAACTTGACACCATCCAACTGGATATGAATAGAGACTGGGTGTGGCTAGTTCACTACAAAAAGTAATTTTTCCTCTTTTGGTATTCACACCTTGTCATTGACTGTTGGGAATGGGCCAAATCCACCCTTACTGAATTGGGCTCATTTGCAGAGCTCAAGACTACTGCACGGAGGCTGCCAACCGTGGAAGCTCCCAGCCGGGGAGATGCACACTCCTCCAGACCCAGCAGCAGGGCCCAATTACAAAAAGGGCTCTAGGGGTTACAGCCTCATGCCCCTGTGCTCTGGGACAGCCCTACATGGTACGGGGTGGCAGGGGAGGGAGTTGCTCTGCATGCTGCCATTCCTTCCCTCATGCTACTGGAGCCCTGTCACTGGGAAGCTCTATCCCTACGCCATCCCTGCCTCAAGGCACTGCCCCCGCAGCTCCCATTGGCTGGGAGTCATGGCCAATCAGCACAACGGGAGCCACTGAGTAAGCGCAGGGCAGTATGCGAAGCACGGAGTCACCTGTTCCCTCCCATACATACCAAACAGGAGCTGCCCCATGTAAACATCCCTGCCCCCAACCCCAAGTCCGCTTTTGCACCCTATGTCCCTAAATCCCTCCAAAACCCTGCACCCCAAAGTAGTCACGCAACCCTGAACCTGCTCCACCATCCTAGCTCCCTCTTAGACCCCACATCCCAACCCTGAGCCCCCTCCTATACCTTAACTCCAGCCCAGGCCCTGAACGATGCCCCCTCCTGTCCTTAGGCTGCTCATGCACTCCAAACTCCTTGGCCCCAGGCTGGAGGTCTCTCCTGCATCCAAAATGCCTAAAGTCCTCAACCCCCAGCTAGAACCCTCATCCCCCTCCCACACGCTGAACCCTTGGTCCCACCTCCACCACAGATTGTCCATGCGCAGAATGAATTTTGTTATGCGCACCAATATGGAGATGATATGTGGCATATCTCCATATCAGTGCACACAACACAATTCATTCCATACATTAACATAAAAAATTAAAGGGAATGCTGGGTTCCAGCCCACAAAAGCTTACTATTGAATAAAGTTGTTAGTGTTTAAGGTACCAAAGGACTCTCTCATGGAATCATAGGACTGGAAGGGACCTCAAGAGGTCATCGAGTCCAGCCCCCTGCCCTCAAGGCAGGACCAAGCTCTGTCTACACCATCCCTGACAGATGTCTATCTAACCTGTTCTTAAATATCTCCAGAGAGGGAGATTCCACCACCTCCCTTGGCAATTTATTCCAATATTTGACCACCCTGACAGTTAGGAATTTTTTCCTAATGTCCAATCTAAACCTCCCCTGCTGCACTTTAAGCCCATTACTCCTTGTCCTGTCCTCAGAAACCAAGAGGAACAAATTTTCGCCTTCCTCCTTGTGACACCCTTTTAGATATTTGAAAACCGCTATCATGTCCCCCCATAATCTTCTTTTTTCCAAACTAAACAAGCCCAGTTCATGAAGCCTGGCTTCATAGGTCATGTTCTCTAAACCTTTAATCATTCTTGTCGCTCTTCTCTGTACCCTTTCCAATTTCTCCACATCTTTCTTGAAATGTGGCGCCCAGAACTGGACACAGTACTCCAGCTGAGGCCTAACTAGTGCAGAGTAGAGTGGCAGAATGACTTCACGAGTTTTGCTTACAACACACCTGTTGATACAACCTAGAATCATATTTGCTTTTTTTGCAACAGCATCACACTGTTGACTCATTCAACTTGTGGTCCACTATGACCCCTAGATCCCTTTCCGCCATGCTCCTTCCTAGACAGTCGCTTCCCATCTTGTATGTATGGAACTGATTGTTCCTTCCTAAGTGGAGCACTTTGCATTTCTCTTTATTAAACCTTATCCTGTTTACCTCTGACCATTTCTCTAACTTGCTAAGGTCATTTTGAATTATGTCCCTATCCTCCAAAGAAGTTGCAACCCTACCCAGTTTGGTATCATCTGCAAACTTAATAAGCGTACTCTCTATCCCAATATCTACATCATTGATGAAGATATTGAACAGTACGGGTCCCAAAACAGACCCTTGCAGAACTCCACTTGTTATCCCTTTCCAGCAGGATTTAGCACCGTTAACAACAACTCTCTGACTACGGTTATCCAGCCAATTATGCACCCACCTTATCGTGGCCCTAAGTTATATTTGCCTAGTTTATCAATAAGAATATCATGCGAGACCGTATCAAATGCCTTACTAAAGTCTAGGTATATGACATCCACCGCTTCTCCCTTATCTACAAGGCTCGTTATCCTATCAAAGAAAGCTATAAGATTAGCTTTGTTTTTGCTGAAAGAGACTAACATGGCTATTCCTCTGGAACAAAGAATACTTAACATTTCTCACATAGCTCTGCTTCCACACACAGCAGATTGAGAAGAGAGGGAAGTGCTGGCTATATGCTTCCTGGACATAACGGATACCCATTTATACTATAGTCTATTTTGGACTTTTCCAATGGCTTGCTGAGTGACCAGCTGTCCCTTGGTTTCCCAATCTGTAAAAGTGGGAATAAGGATGCCTACTTCTCCTGAAAGCTATGACTGAAGAGTGACATGAGAGAGCTAGGTATTATTATATCTGGTGCGATCACTTCACTAGAAACTGAATTGAGAAATCAGTCATTTTTAAATCAGTCAAGATGAAACCGGGTACTGAAAGCCAATTGCTATGCAAAATAATGCTTGTGCTACTTTACATTTCAGTAAAGCCTGATGAAGAAAGCTGGCAATTATTAATGCAAGTCCTACTTTATTAAACCCACAAGGAATCAAGCATGCACAGTTATGAAAAAAAGCTGAAGAAGTTTATGGACGTTATAGCTTGCTAACTACTCAGCATGGAAATGAACAAAGGTTATGTTTTAACGCTAATTTATTATCCACAGTATAGTTAGTCCTTGTGGTCCTAAACATTTCTATCATACACTTCCAGCTCTGATTATGTGAAAAAAATTTTCCAAGTTTCTCAAAGTGATATGATTAGTGTTTAGGTCTGAAGATTCAGGTCAGTCAGCTATCCAAAACGGCCATTCACATTTTAATATTCAGTTTCACGTACATGCACCACAAACACTGTGGTAAATCCTAGTGTAAAAAGCAGAGCTCACCGAAATCTAAATTAACATTAAACAAGATCCAAGTAATTGTAATGACAGAAAAAACAGAAAAACTTTTTAACAGTACGTTTCCAGTTATCACGAGAGGCAGGATATACATCAGGAAGAATACTCATTTGTTACTGGTTTTAAAAAAAAATAAATTAAATTTAAAAAAAGGAGCACATTTTCACTAAGGAATCAAATTAGAATTAGGATTACCTTCTTGCTCCCCCACATGAAAAGCATTTATATATATTTAATCCAGAAAAATTAATTTTAATATTAAAATATCATTATGAAATATGAGCATGTCTTAATGCAAATCTATTCTTTTTTAAAAACTTGATTTTCAGGCTCAAAATTTCTTTCAGAAAACAGCACTACATCAGTTTTCATGGAAATTGTTTTACTTTCAACGGAGAGGATAGATATTTCTACTCAGCAATTCTGTGAAGTCAGTACATGGTGAGCTAACAAGCAAAACAGACCAGTCTAATGTCACTGTTCAATCTGACTGATATTCAAAAACAGGAATAAGAGAATTATTTAAAAATGAGTTTTAATTATCTGAAGTGTTACTAGTAGAAGTTTAAAAAAAAAAAGTTGGTCAACATTCCTTTAAATGAAGTCCTTCCTGCTTAAACAGGTTTCTGCAGCAGTATTGACCAGCAATGGGCAACCTAAGCTAGTAAGCGGGCTGCATGAGTGGCCCTCCATTTCAGGAGCCCACAAGAATATTGTAACCAAGACGGTCTCCCAAGATAAAGTAGTTTTTTCTAGTTGCGCTTGCATAACTAGAACTTGGGAGGGGTGTCAACGGAACTATCGCAGCGCTTTGACAATGCGGAGGAAACACATGGCTCTCACAGTCAATGTACGCAATCAGTGCACACACCTCATTTCACGTGCTTATCAGTAGGAAAAAACTACGTGGACAGAAAACAGTGGAATCTGGCAACCTTGCACCTGGGCAAAGGTAAACAAAATGAGTGTCAGGCCACACAGAGCCCCAGTAGGCCACGGAGTCCCACTGGTTGCAGATGCTTATCCAAAAGTCAACTCGACTAGTCGCTCCCCTCCACCTTGCTGCCTCTATCAGAGAGCAGCAGCAGTGGGGAGGGAGCAAGAGCCAGTGCTGGGGGAGAACCAATAAAGCTGGTTCTCCCCTCCTCCCACCCCGCCCTAACACCATCTCTGCGGGTAGCAAGAGGTACAGAGGCACAGCAGTAAATGGCACGAGCGGGGACTCAAGCAGTCCTCACTCCTGCTTATGGTGCTTCTGTTTTTGAAATGTACAAGAGACCCGCAGGGCTCTTGTACATTTCCAACACAAAAGTGCAGGAAGCACGGGGCAAGCAGGAACTCAAGCAGTCCCCACTATCCCCATGCTCTCTGTGGCACACCAACCCCCGCCACTACCTCTATGAAAGGCAGCAAGGTTGGGGACAGGAGCCGGTGCTGAGAGGAGCCACCTGCCCCCCTTGCTGTGTATCAGATGCCGTGTGTCTGTGGGGCGGGAGGGGAATAGGGGACACTGCTGCAAAGCAGCCCCAATCAAGAACACATTGAGGAAGGGGAGAAGAATGTCAGCGAGTCTCAGAGCTCTGATCTACAGATTCCCTCTTGTGCTCTGATTGAAAGCCACCCCATAGAATAGACATTCTGGTTCAAGTCCTAAACTACCCCCCGTCCCGAGCTTCAGAGCTGGATTTCTAGCTTAGCTGAAACCTCTACAAAGCTGTGGACCTGCACTCTGAGATTTGCTATTGAAGGTGGTGTTTTGATTTAGATTTTTTAAACAGTTTTGACATTCCCTAGGAAGCTAACTGCTGGTGTCTTTACAAGAAACCCTCAAGAATAAAATCAAATAATTTTGAGGCATTAGATCTTTGGATCGGCCTCTTGAGCTCACCATAAAACTAATTCTACAGTTTTACTTTTTCTAGGCCTGTGAAATCAGATTTCTTCCAGTTAAATTTAGAAAATATCCAAACTGGAATTGTTCTGGACAAAAGGAGAAGTTGAAGAGTTTGACTGAGTTACCTGTTCCAGTTTCTCAGTCTCAGGCTTGAGTACTGGGAAAGCTGTATACTACATGACTCTGAAGTGACAATGTGTTTCCTGGAAAATTGGGGAGGCAGACAATTACGAGGACTCTCCCCTTTCCCCTCCAGCTGCTTGCTGCCCCTGGAGCATGGGACAAGTAGTAAACCAAGTAATCTCCCCTGCCTCCCCCAAATGAGTTGTAACAGAGGCAAATAGGGAACCATGGAACCCTGTCTAAGCATGCACACAAAATGTCTGATTCAAGGAATAATATAAAATTATGTTTCAGCTGAGCCAATTGACTTCACAGTACTAGTAAGTAAACTAGTACTGGAGAAACCTCTGAGCGAGTACCAATGAGACAGGCACCATGATGTTATTTGCTTTCCAAGGACTGTCCAAGGCAAAAAAGCAACAACTCTGAGCTTGATGGGACATCAAAATGTAAAATAAAATGCCTTTAAGATTCAAGAATTTATCTCCCTATAGCTCTTGTAGAGTGGAGTTCTAACTCACTCTAGTGGGAGAACTGTGCAAATGTATCTATGGTACTCTCCATGACCAATTCTTACTGTGATTGCTTAGCCCATCAGCAACATTTCTATGACACCAACTCCCTAGATTATCCAGTATCCCTCCTCTCACATTTCACAATAATCACTAATAACTTTTACTATACAAGAGACACAGCAAGAAAGCCTTGATAAGCATGAAAGGTCAACTTATTTTCCTAATGGTTTGAATGTCAATTTGAGAATCAGATTTTAAAGCAATAAAAAAAATGATAATGCATATATGATATATGCAATCCAACTGTGTATTGATTATATATACACATATACATTTTCAAGGGTATTTTTAGCGGTCCTTAACACCTCATTAGAATGCAAAAGAGGCAGATTGGACAGAGAAACTGAACTACTTTGAGCAGATGACTTCAAGGTTCTTGTGAATACAACTTCATTAGATTTCTTCCAGAGCAGGATTAATGTTGAGATGAAAATGTGCATTAAGTTTTAAACCACATAATGTGAAGAAAAACTGACTTAATACCTCTGTACTTTTTCTTCTTTCCAGACTAAATTTGGGGACTATACAACCTGATGCTATCCCTTTAAAATTGCTCATTTCATGATAAAAGCCTAAAACTTTATTATTATAAAAAGCCTCTGGACCATACAGCAATGGTACCAGAATAGCATTTTTAAAATACATTCAAAAGCATTTTCTAGCTGAAATGGTGGAATTGATAAGCTTTAGTTTTCAATCATTTTATAACCCTAATTTCCTTTACTCCAATTTAAGATGTAAAAATGAAAAATTAAATTACTGAGTATCATTTACTACATATTTTAGAAATATGAATCTGTCCATACATCCGTGAATCCGTTTGTTCAAGAACTCCTCCTGAAACAGTAAGTGTTCCTCCTGAAACCTATGCTTAAAAAATGGTCTTCCACCTTGGTTGTGAAGAAGTTACTGGCTACCGCAAAAAGGAACATTCAAGAAGCAACGAAGAAGAGTATTTATTTGCTCCAGTTAGACAATTAAAAAGAAAGTCATTGTGTGAAGGACTTCCTAGTTAGTACCCTTAAAGACTTCATCAAACTCTCCATTTTGATAGTTCCAAAACTATAACAAAAAATAATGTGAAATTACCAACCATCATAAGCCAACAAGAAAAGAAAAGGCAGCAGTACCAAATGAATGAAATTATAGAAACCTATTGCAATTATTAGCTGGAATGCCAACAGTGCACAAAAACACAACAGGCATTAACTATATTATTTTGAGTTGGAAAACTCTGCTGGACATTAAGCAACTCAGCCTTCTGTTACAGGTAAAACAGCTGTTTCCTCTCTGGCTCACTCCAGTCATTTGACATTAGCCAAACGCAATTAAAAGCCCAACAGAGTATGTTCTCTGCTGCATAAACATTTGAAAATAATCTAAATAGCATGATGATAGTTGCTGATCATTTTTGATGTGTTTACTTCCACTCAAGTGAGAAATTTAAGAAGTGAGAAAGTCAAATTCCGTTCCAGTAACAAAATTGGTTAGTTTGCCAGTTCCTGGCACATACAACCATTTGCACATCCTTTTTAAGCAACATTTTTGGAACACAGTAACAAGGACTGTGCATGTGACTTGATTGTTTTAATCAACCAATTCACAGAGCAATACTGAAGCTCAAATGGTTCTGTGCATACTACTAGAGAGCACCTTCTGAAGAAAAAAAAGTTAGTGATCATTTTGCTTTATTCATTAGTACCAAAAATTTAGTTCAATAAACGATTCCTGGGTTTTCTTCAGGAACTAAAAAGCATGCAGTCTTTTCCATAAAAGACAAAAGGAAGATAACATGAAATCAGACCCTTAGGAATAAGCATACTTTATTTTCATTTCACTACACAAAACAAGTTAGGTACTACATGTAGTACACACAAGATTAAGGAGTAACATTTTTTGGCAGCCATGAAGTCTAGAAGAGGGTCTGCTCCACTGATAAGCTATGTGTTTCCTATGACTGTATGTTGACCTTTATAAGACAAAAGTATCAGAATCATCCCAATTATCAGAAGGTTAGATTTTCATCTGTTTAATTGTAGTGGTTTATCTCACTAATTTATCTAGTTGCATAACTGAGCATTCATACACACAGATTTGAGGACAGTGTGCAATATTTCTGTTTATATTTATACAACAATGTAGTTCACTGCATAGAGTACAGAAGATGGTTTTAAAATCATTAGTATAATTCAATGTTTTTCTATTCCTCTGGTTACCAGGCTCAGATTAGCTGCATTAGTGCCCAAAAGATCAACAATTTACATGTAATCTCTATTAATTGATTTCAAGTTATAGGACTTGTACATGTAAAGGCACAGCCTACTAAATGACACCCTCCAAGGTCACATGCTCAAGAAGAACATTTCAGAGCTTCTAAAGCAGCAGAAAATCAATCACTATTATAAATCATCAGCATGAACCATTTTGGTTGTTTTTAAAGAGCAAGAAGCTTTAGATCAGGTCACACATTCACTTGGACAAAAAGTGATGTAATGTATATATTTATACTTTAGAGCATTTGTGCCTCTGTCTGTCTGAGTCCATCCATGGACCGTTTGTTCAACAACTTCTTCTAAACGGTAAGAGCACCAAATTCGGTATTCAGCTTCCTCTTACCCTAACTTAAAGCAAAATCCAGGTTTTGATTGTGCCAAGAAAATGGGATGTGCTGGAAATGTGATTGTTTTCTGTAACATGGAAAGGGAGGGGCTGATAAGAGAGATAGTTATACTGCAGAATGACCACTGGGGGCATCAAGTGTGGCGGGCAGCTGTACTGCAGAATGACCACAGGAGCATGGTCACACCAGGAAGAGAATGGCTAGCTAGGGCCAGGGCTAGGGCTCTCCATGCTGCTGCCTACCAGCCCAGGTAAGTGCCCACTAGGGATGTTAGATATGTAAGTGAATAGTCATGTTAGATATGTAAGTGAATAGTCATGTAACCACATGAAATCTTAGCAGTTACATGACTATTCGATAGTCCCTGGGGCAGGGCCAGCAGCCAGTACACTCCCTGCACTACTGCTGGGGAGCCCCCTGCCACCTCGCATTGGTGCCTCTGTATTAGAGGCAACAGTTCAGGGTGGCAGGCAGAAACCAGTCCGTGAGGAGAGCCAGTTTAAAAACCAGCTCCCATGCAGGGGAGATGCATGTACTCAACAAAATAAACCAAGCCACAAATGCTTATCGGTTAACCCGTGTAGTTGACATCCCTAGAGCTGGACCAGAGGAGAGCCCCACCAGCCAGTAACAGCCCCACAGGCCTTTCAGTCCCCCGCTCTGACTCCTGCGCCCCCACCCGCACGTGCACACACAGACCCAGCACTGACATTATCTTGTAGTATGTCAAGTCTTTTCTTCATTCTAGTGTTATTATTGGAAATTAAATTGAACTTTGAGTCTCTGCAACTATCACCTTCATCAAGTGGAGAGAAATCATAGCTGGTAATTATGTAAAAGAGCCAGAATAGTGTGAATTTGTTGTCTAATTTACTGTAGCACAGTATGGTCATTAGGGATGTTGACTCTTAATACATTTAAAAGGCTGATGCACAGCAGGAGGGACCCAGTGTGAGCCAGGACAGCTTATTCCCGGCTCATGCCCGGTCTGCAATATGGAGGGTGGGGTGGGGAAAGAGGGGAAAACCAGCTTTTAAGCCAGCTCCCCCCAGTACCAGCTCCTGCTCACCCCTCCCCCGTTCTGTCTTGCTGCCTCTGATAGAAGCAGCAAGGGGTGGGGGAAGCTTACATTGCTAATGGTCATATTTCAACGGTGAGACAGGGAATATTTACATATATTTATCTAAGAGCAAAATGACTGACCAAGTATTATTTTATCAACTACAATTGGTTAATAGAGTAGTAAACGTATCCTGATTGGTTAACAATTAAATTAGTTTTAATATGTGCTACAAAGAGCTGCAGGAGATGCATTAAAAAGCAACCTGCAATTCATGAGCCTGACTCTGAATATCACTGTGTTACAGCTGCCACTAGATAAAGAGGATAAACTAATTTGAGACTGACTGGTGAAAGTGAAGTGTTGGTGCCCACATTTTGACAACTGAGTCCCCATGTGTGATCTGCTTTTTCTTACCTGCATTTTTTTCCTTTTTCTTCTCCCCCTCCCCTCACAGAGAAATTGTAGCTGCCAGAAATACCCATAATTATGGATGCAGCTGCATTTGGACAAATTATAACAATTAAGGATTCTGACAAAACCACTTTTGTCAACTCATCATCGTTTCTCATGTGATTTCTGTGGCATCATCAGATTCAGTATCAGGACTCAGACATCGTCTGTCTCTCTTCCATAGCAACTTAGTTTCCATCGGTTACACTGCTCTCCACTGTGGTGGCCTTTTAGCTTATATTTTTCCCCTGTAGCAGTTCGGGTTCTGTAGCTTCCACATCAGAGTGTTGCTCTCTTAAGACTTCTGAAAGCATACTCCAACACCTCATTGCTCTCCTATTTTGGAAGACACTTCTGATTCTTTAGAAATCTCATGCTGGTACCTTCTTTACGTTTTGCCAAATATGTAGTGAAAGTGTTCTTAAAAAGAACAACACGCGCTAGGGCATCATCCGACACAGCTATAACATGAAATATATGGCAGAATGTGGGTAAAACAGCAGGAGACATATAATTCTGCCCCAAGGGGTTCAGATACAAATTAATGCATTTTTTTAAAGTGTGTCATCAGGAAGTAAGTCGTCTGGAATGGTGGCTGAAATATCAAGGGTCATGCAAACCTTTAGCACATCTGGCACAAATACCTTCCACTGCCCGTTACAAAAGTGCCACGCAAGTGCATGTTGTAACTTTGAGTGACATTGTAAATGATAAGTGGGCCACAGTATCTCCTGACAAATATAAACAAACTTGTTTGAGTGATTAGCTGAATAAGGAGGAGGACTGAGTGGACTTGTAGGCTCTAAAGTTTTACATCATTCGTTATGTTATTGTAATTAAAAAAAATTCTATATTTGTAAATTGCACTTTCACAACAAAGAAACTGCACCACAGTACTTCTATGAGGTTGTCAGGGATGTTCACCACTCCAGCACGCCACATGAGATCCTAAATACCTTGCCTCTATAGCAGAGCTACCCAGCTTTGGAAGCCCCAGGGGCCACAATGATACAGCACATGCCAACTGCCGCAAGTGTGGTTGCAAATATATAGGCAAATAGCTTCTTTCACGCTGATGGGCATGAATACAAAGATTAAGGAAAGACTACACAATGTGCAGGCCCCATTTGGTCAGTTCTGCTTATATTAATAAAATGCAATATCTACCTGATTTCCACCCATTTAACAGCGCTTTGAATAAGCAATGACAGTCCAGGAATTTAACTACTAAAACGCATATCAACAGGCATGTAGGCATGGTAGTTCTGCTTGTTGCATTTCATCTTGCTTCCCTCAGCTCCTAGCTTAATTCCCATAAACGGAACAGCAGGCAGGTATATCTTTTCAATTCAAATTTAAACAGTTTCTGCCATTGGTTCTCCTGGTTGCCTGCCCGCACCCCCTACCTACCTGAGTTTAACCCTTTTGTCAACCTGAATGCTGGCCAGCACTCCTCCTGTCCATCAGAGGTGAACTGAAAAATACCATTTCTTTTGTTTATCATTTTTACAGCACAAATATTTTCCAATCAAAATAAACTGAAGTGAGTACTATATACTTTGTATTCTGTGTTGTAACCAAAATACATGTTTTGGAAAAATGTAGAAAGAACATCCAAAAAGGTAATACATTTCAATTGGTATTCTATTGTTTAACAATGCTATTTAAATTGTTTTTAATTGAGACTAAAAAGTTAATCATGATAAAAAAATCGTTCATCACATTAGTTCACTGTGATTAACTAACATCTTGAGAAAATATTTGTGAAAGTTACAGAACCATGGGGTTGTGTCCTCCTTTATCTTGCAAGATTGAGAATTTTTTTTTATATAAGCAGAATTTCTGTATTCACCAAATCAAGAGAAAATGTAGAAGACATAGGAAAAAGCAGGATCAAATACTTATTAATTACTAGTAATGTATTGCACGGAATCATAAATGGCTTTTAAGCACTAAACACAATTATTTCTTTAAGGGGATATTTTCAGGATAAAGAAAATGACTGTGTGTGATTTTCCAAGATGTATAGTCTTTGTCTTGGAATAGTTATGCTTAGCTTTCATTAGTTACTATTTTAAGATTTTAGCCAATCACAGCCAAGAGAATACATTTCTCTATTTGGACATTGGATGCAGCATCTAATAATTTCAATGACAATAATTAAATCCCCCATTTCCACACAGGCCACCTGCTCAAATAATTATCACCTACCCATGCCTTCAATAATGCATGCTGAAAGAGACAGAGCAATATGGTTTCATACAAGCCATACCAGCACTTCTTTAGGGATACTACCTTTGGTTTCTCTGAAACCAAAAAGTATGTGTTTTAGTCCTTATGGTTTCAGAAATGCAAGCCTGTCTCCTTACCTTATCTAGACTGTGCTCAGCACAATTCATCTTCTGTGAATAACTGTAATATAAGTAACAAATAAAAATCATCTACCCAAAGTGAACCACTGCAGCGCTGTCTTCCTAAACCTATAGCTACATGACAAGGGTGGATTACCTGCTGCCAGTAACAATGCTAACTCAATCAAATGGTTATTTAGAGTATCACTATTAATTGTTAAACACAGACTTCTGATCATTTTAGGAGCAGCTACCAGGCCTGGCCTTAGGGCAGGGGTGGGCAATAATTTTTGCACGGGGGCCACGTCAAAAATTTTTGAAGTAGCCCCAGGCCACCCCAGAAGGCGCAGGGCTGCCCACCCCCAGATCATGATTGGTCTGGGGGTGGGAGAGTCCCTTTGCCCCCACCGACTAGGCACCCATGCCCTGGAAGAGGCCTGGCACATTCCCCACCCCAGGCCAATCAGGTGGTTGGGGGGAGTGTGCCACAGGCTCCTTGCAGGGCCAGAGCAGGGTGAAGAAAGCTTCACACACCTCCCCTGCCCCCAGACCCTGATGTGCCTGGAGGCGGTTGAGTGTGCGAAGACATGATCCTGGCAGAGTGGAAGGACGCCACTTGCGCACAGGGCGGGGTCAGAGCGGAGAAGGTTTCAAGCGCTCCCCTGCGGGCCAGATCCACCCGCTTGATGGGCTGGATTCGGCCTCGGAGTTCCTTTTGCCCACCCTTGCCTTAGGGCAAAGCAAGCAAGGCATGCCTTCAGGGCCCCATACTACCCAACATCCGCCCACCTGGCCATTCGCTCACTGCCCAGGCTGGGAGACACCTGGCTGCGTGACACAGCCAACCACCTTGGGCCTCACAAAACTCTTTGGACAGGCTTGGTAGCTACTTTGAGGATTTGGGGTAAAGCTTGAAGGTTAAAAAAAAAAGTGCTTGTACTTTTAAAAATCATTCTAGCCCCTAAAAAACAAAGATTTCTGCTTGTTAGGACTTTCCTTGCTTATATCATTACAGTGTCACAATGGCAACATTAAACCTAGACTTGGAAGAGCCTTGTCAGGGCCACCATAAGAGTGTGGTAAGCGAGGCACTTGCCGTGGGTGCATCATAAATTGAGGTGCAAAGACGCAGTAAGTAAAAATAATAAGCTGTAAAAGTAAAAAGTGCAACGGGTCCTAACCTAAGGAGAGGGGGCACATAATTAATATTTTGCCCCAGGCGCAAAAATACCTAGTTACAGCAGTAAGCCTTGCATTCACCACATTTATACGAATAATCCTCTCATGGTGTCCAAAAGTGTTTTAACAACATATTTATTCAATGTCTACTTTTTTCCCCACTTTCAGCAAGCTACAAAGGGTGCTTATTCTTTCATACACACCTTCACTATGATCACCATCTTCAGAATTACCCTAAGCGATAAAACCCCCAAGGCACGCCATAATATTTGAGTATCCACAAAATTGGACCATCCAGCACAGGGATACTCCCCCCCCAACTAATGCCCACTTTGAATTCAAGTCCAACTTCATTCTGTGAAACAAGCACAACTCAAAACATTGAACTGCTGATCATTAAAAACTAAGACTTAGAGACGTAGCTGTGTTGGCCTGTATCTGCAAAAACATTGAGGAGTCCTGTAGCACCTTAGAGACTAACCGCTTTATTATTATTAATTATAATAAAATAATAATAATAATAATATGCTCAAGTGGGTTTTTCCTATGGAACCTTATACCCCAATACATCTGTTAGTCAAAAATAAGAGTCTCCCTTTCCAATTTTGGTTCACATTTAAGCACTGTAAAAATCAATCTTGCTGAGCAGCATCTGTGAATCCTGAAGATAGTAATGTTCGACTATGAGGACACTGGGGAATGGCTAGCGAACCCACCAGGTTCATCTGGCTAATGGTAAAGGGTGCTACAGAGCATTACTCAGACTGTCATCCAAACCAGGCAAACATCCCTTCTAATAATTGTCTGGATGGGAGAAGGGAGAAGGGAGAGCGAGAGTGAGAGAAAGAGAAAGGTTGAAATGAGTACCTAAGCTGAGTTGAATGATACTCTGCTACAACCACTTGAGTCCATAAAGATCAAGGAAAGCACAATAAGATTAGGTTTGCATTCAACTGCACGCTAATTTGGCTCCTCAATCATTCAAGGTCTTTTTTAACCTTTATTATAAAGGCTTCAGCTGTGTCTTAGGTGAATAGGTCCAGTAACGCAGGACACCATGCACACTGCAGCACAAACAATCTAAGCTGGTTTGGGACTGATGCAAACTGGGTGCCGCCTGCACTAGAAAGAACAGAACAGAAGTCTTTCTATACCTAACCCGACTGATTGACTATAAGGTAATACTACCTATGTGCATCTGGCATTCCATTTAGCTGCACAGGTCAGTGTTGTGTGGATAAATTTTAATAATAATGTAATGGATTAAGCTGTGAGCTCAAGCTTCATTTAGAAGTAATTTATTTTTTTCTGTCATGACACTACCTTTGCTATTGAATTCTCCTTCGCCTAAAAATCTCTCTACTGAAAACCCCCACCCTTTACTTCGGCTCTTTCTCCCTCTGCTTTATATAAACTAATTCATAAAGCGTGTTACAAAATATTATAAAATATCTCAAGTACTAACATTTTAACAAATACTAGGCACTACCCCACATCACCCCAATGTTCTGATATTTTGACATTACTAGCTACTGGATTCACAAGCACTGCTCAGCAAGATTAGACGAGCTCCGCAAATCCATAGATATCTGCGGCTCATTTTTGTGGGTATGAATGCAGATATAGATACAATTTTTTTTAAAACCTAGAACCCTTCAAATTTGTGGATATTTGCTTTGTATCCACAGCTCATTTTTGCAGATCCTGATGCGGTTACCAAATTTTGTATCCATGCAGGGATCCAAAGATTAACTTTAAACACAGCTTACATAAAAAACAAAACTGGAAAGGGAAACTAATTCAAGAAATATTCAAGCTAGAAACCTCTGACCAACCTGCCTGTTGCCCCAGCACATGTGTATTGC
This sequence comes from Pelodiscus sinensis, assembly GCF_052426305.1. Taxonomy (NCBI): domain Eukaryota; kingdom Metazoa; phylum Chordata; order Testudines; family Trionychidae; genus Pelodiscus; species Pelodiscus sinensis. The sequence goes on along the minus strand of NC_143053.1, from coordinate 201,627,064 downwards.
GCTTTAATAAATACCCTTAGCAAGGGCAAATTTTCAGTTCCTTCAGAAGTAAAGGAAACACTGATTCCTTTCTATGCTATGTGCAGAAAATGTTAATCTGTCTTCACTCTTCCAACATGGGCCAAAAATCCAACAGTCCAACTCATACTCCAGAGACCCACATTTGTCCCCTCTTCATTACACACTGAGAACTCAATACAACCAGCTTCAGAGCCCCAGAATACTCTGTATGTCTGAGGAGCTTTACTTCTGCTCTCTCCATACAGAGAAGCAAGTGGGTCAAAACCCTACTTTGGCAATCTTTAGAAATAGTATCAGTTCATACTTCTTCAAAATCAGCCAGCAGGTCACATGGCCAAGCCAAGGTGGAGAATCTCTAGATGTCAGTGTACCTCTTTGTTGCTCTGCTCAGTCAATCTAGTTCCTTAATACTGCACAGGCTTACAAGCTTCACTTGGCATCAACAAAGTTAATTACTGCCAGTGATTGTTTATCTGCTCCATGTAAGCTGGTGAGGAAAGTGGAACTAGAAGACAGCAGCAGAGGGGAGAAAACGCATCTGCAGCTGTTGGCTGTCTGCTGAGGTAGGAGAACTGGTTTCTAATACTGACCCTAGACTAGAGAGCTTAGAAGTTACACTCTGACACGTAATTTAATTTCATTATATTTATGCAGAATATAGATTTTGAAAGGCAACTTTAAGTATCTTACACTTGGAGGAAATTAGTTTATAAATGCTTTTGCAAGAGAGTCAGTCATTTTACTAGCGCAGTACCACACATGCCATTATAGTTATTTTTCAGCTGGTCCCAATAAGAGGACAAGGCAAGCTTTAGAATGACAGATTCCCAGTGTGCTGTGATAAGAATGAAAACTGTAAATATGGTGATATTAAAACTACTTTTAGAAGGCTGATAATACTGCCTTACAAATGTACCTCCCAAGCACTTGGCGCTGTCATGTAAGCTGAACTGTGGTCATCTGTGGGCAGACAAACATTAGGGGTCAAATATGTCTAGAGCGTTCTTGATGTGCAAGTGACTGCAGGCTACTGGGGAGAATATGGAGGCTTTGGAGTGACATCCTTTAAACTGGGTGTTAAGATTCTTCAGCTAAGTCTCTTCTTAAGTCTTGGCACTTTACAGCGCTGTAACTTTCCGGCTCAAGGGTGTGAAAAAACACTTCACGGCCCCCCTTCCCCCCCAAGTAACAAAGCTGTAAAGTGTCAGTGTGAACCAGGCTACAGTGCTGGGAGCTGCATTCCAAGCACTGTTGCCGACTACCTCTCCCCAGTGTGGAGGTGGTTTATATACCGTACTAGGTATCTCCCCCATGCCTTGGCCACACTTTGTCTGAAGTGCTGCCGCAGCTACACTTTAAACAGTGTAGACCAGTGGCTCTCAAACTGCACTCCACAGCCAACTTCCAGGTGGTCCATGACTCGCGCTCAGCTCCCCTCCTTCCACCCACAGTGGGGAGCCCACATCACACCCCCAACCCGCTCCTGCACCCTCCCCCCTAACCAGACATCCTACCCCCAGCCCACTTCTGCCCCCTTTTTTCCATCCAGACTTCGCACATTCACCTCCTCCTACACCCTGCCTCTCAACCAGATCCTATACCCCCATCCCTCTCACTGGCAGCCCTGTCCCACACACTGAACCACCCCCATTTTTGTCCTAACACCAGAGCCTAGGGGGATCCACAAAATCTACTACTAATCCTGGAACCCAAGAAGAGTAAGTCTGGCCTATAAGTTGGGGCCACATCAGTGAGGATGGTTTTTTGTTTTGTTTTGTTTTTTTGGAGGAGTGAGGTTTTGGGTTTTTTTGCTTCTTATTTGTGTGGTCCTCAAATGATTTTTCTGTGGGTCAGTGGTCCCCGACCCAGAAAAGGCTCCCCCATACCTGCCATAAAAAAAAACACAGGGACCTTTTCTGCTGGACATAAATTAATATTTTACTTTATTCAAAATCAAGTTTGATAAACTAACATGAGAAAGTTAAAGGGCTTAACCGGTTTAATAATTTAAGTTAATATTTCCTTTCTTACTGATTAAATTAAACCATTCTCCCTAGCTGCAGCAGTACCAAAATGGCTCAGGCATTTTGTAATTAATGGCAAGTTTTCATTAGCAACTGGTGGTCCACAGAAAGGTTTGCATTGAGACAGGAGGGCCAAGGGCTAGAAAATTTGAGAACCACTGATGTAGACAATGCCTGCAATCAGGATTTTGATATTTATTATTTGTAAAAACATCATTTTAACTGCTTCATCCCTGTCCCCACCAAGAAATTTGGAATGCAAGTGTCAATTCAATTTGTAATGGCTCATCTAGCATTTTTGTGCTGTCCTTGTCAACATACAACTCAGAGAGGTACAATTACCCTGACCAAATAAACCTGAAAGTATACAAATACAAAACACAAGTCAAATGAGAAAGGAATGTTTTGAGAAATTAACAAATACAACACCTTTTCTCTACACTGCATATCCCCCATCCAGAATACAAGAGTCCAAGTAGTCAACAGGAGGAAGGAAAAGGGGTAGATACGGCAGTCATGAACTCTCCAGATCAGAGGGGGGTGCTGTTACAAGAACAAAAACTCACAAGTGAGCTACATTTGGGCTTAACCAATATTCTACAGCAACTGTTTGCAACCATTACATTTTATTAAACATTCTAGTTTGGAAAACAAAAGTTACTGATGTTCTAGAGTCAAAAGAGAAAACAAAGCCCTTTCCTTCACACTTCGAGAGGCGGTACATGAGTTACATGAGGGCTACTCAACATGCGACCCGTGACCCACGGCACAGTTTGAGTTTACACAGGGCTCAACACAGGCATTTCCCAGGTGGTAAGCAGTGAAAGACGCAAGCGGATGGGCTGGCTGGAACAGATGGGTACAGGGTGTTGGCATTTCTAGCCCCCAGGGAGGAGGTGCCAGGAGTGCTGGGGTATTGTGGGAAGTGCTGGCTGCTTAGTCTCGTGGGCAGAACCTGGAGGTGCTGACTGGCTCACACTGGCCACATTTGGGTCTGGCACCATGACTTAAGGCTTAATCTCCGTATTCATGCCCATCAGGGTGAAAGCAGCTATTTGCATATACATTTACATGTATATGCAACCACACTTAAGTTGCAGCCCTCAGCATGTGCTGTGAGTATCACTGTGGCCCCCAGGGCTTCAAAAATTGAGTAGCCCTGATCTACATGATACATAATCTCTACCAGGAAAGCAGTGCTAAAAGAAAGTTTGAACATTCTTTTAATCTAAAGAAAATGAGATACAGACACAACCTGTAGACATTAGTCAAAAAATGCCCCATTCACAGAAAAGGCACCCACTTCGTAGTAAGATGGAATTCAGAGAGATTCAGGTAACACAACTGAGCAAATCAGATACAAGTCTAATCTCGCCAAGTATTCTTTGATGCATTAAAAGGTATTTAAAAATAAACTTTCAAGGATAAGCTCTCTGGGACAGTGATGGTCCCTGCTTGTGTTAGCACAGACCCTAACATGTCTGCTTCAGAGATTTTCCGTTAACCTGATCTGTTCATGTTTAAGATCCCTTTTACAAAATGCCAGGTATTTTTCCACCCATTCTATCAGCACTTTAGGATGCGATGTGGAATACATTTTCCCCTCCGTTCATGTGCATGCACCACAGTAGCTCAATGTGACAAGCAACAAATGCAAACTCAATTCTTAGGGAACTACAACGAGGCAATCGGATCCCAACTGCTAAGGCAAGTTGTGATATTCCTTAACAGTTTATTCAATAGCTTCCCCTCTTGCCCATCAACGGAGTAAATTATTTGTGAATACATTTTTCTAATACTCAGCCACTCACATAGAGGGTTAAGGATTCACTACAGAGGGAAATTATCACGGTTAGTTAGGAAAACATCAAGCTTTATGCATAATGTTGCCCACTGTTTGGCTAGTTGTATTGTCTGCTTAACTGTAGACAGTATCTTCAGGGGGTAGCCAAGTTAATCTGTACAGGATACACTTAAAAAAAAACAAATCGTCTGGAAGCACTTTAAAGACTAACACAACATGTAGATGGTCTCATGAGCTTTCGTGGGCACAGCTCACTTCTTCAGAGTACCAGAGTGCTGGATGTCCAGGACCAAAATAAATAGTCTATATGGAATAACTTCTTCTGTAGGCATCAGATGCCCTGTAGGAGTTTTCAGTGGGGTTATCCGCTGTGTGAGGATAACAGTATGCATTTTTTCACTTGTTACTAAAGAGACTGGAAGTTGCATATAGAAGTACATGTGCCCCTGTAGCTTCCTGCTCATGATGGTAGGCGTTCAAGTGCATTAGTACATAAGAAATTCCCTAACTTCACCCATTTGAAACATTATCTACAGTGGGTCTAGATCTTATGGGTGCTCTTCTTGACAGAGTCCTTCTCTGAAGATTTCCTAGAACTCCTTAATTCTATATTCTAATGACTAGGCAGAACTTGGTCAACTTGTTCATGAGAATTAACCCACCTGCCAGTAATGCCAACCTGATTACTTTGTAGCAACACCTATAAAAATAAGGTACCCAAATATGGGTGTAGCTACACTAGGGGATATGAACTTTCCTACCACAATAATTAGTAACTTGGTTAATACCATGTATTGTAGGTAACCCAAATGACTGTTACTTGAGGAGAATCAGCAGAAAGGTTTAGAGGCACAGTCCTATTTCAACAGGCAGATACCTCTCTTTCCAGACAAATTCAGATCAATAAGTATCCCAGTGAAGTGGCTTCAGGTAGGAATGTTAATAGTGAACCGGGTAGCCTCAGCCTTAATAGTGATAGAGATGTAGCTGTGTTAGTCTGGTCTAGCTGAAACAAAAGACAGAACTATGTAGCACTTGAAGACTAACAAGACGGTTTATTAGGTGAGGAGCTTTCGTGGGCCAGACCTAATAAACCATCTTGTTAGTCTTAAAGTGCTACATAGTTCTGTCTTTTGTTTCAGCCTGAATAGGTGAGGCTTACCAGTTACAGTTAACCGGTAGGGGCTGAAGCAGTCTCCCACCCGTCATAGGCAGGGGGTTGCTTCATAAGAACAGTCATACTCGATCAGACCAAAGGTCTATCTACCTCAGCATCCCGTCTGCCGACAGTGGCCAATACCAGATGCCCCAGAGGGAGGGATCACAACAGGTAATCCTTACCTGATCCCTCCCGTCACCCACCTCCAGAGAAACAGAAATTAGGGACCCCATTCCTACCTATCCTGGCTAATAGCTACTGCTATACCTTCAGTACTGCAAGGTCCACTGTAGGCAGTGGGCTGCTCCAACCCAACTGGAATAGCCCTGGTCTGCGGCAGGCCCATGATGCACCCCAGGCAGAGGCACTCCCCAGAGCAGCTCCTGTCTGGGATTCCTGGAACAGTCCCCTCACCCTTTAACCATTTAAACGTTTAACCATTTAACTAATTTAATAGGATTTTGTATCCCTAGCTTGAGGATCTCTGTGTGAAACTTCAACTCTCTCAAATATTTAGGGAATTCTGAGTTAGCATCTCCATAACATTACCACACTGTGAGAATTTCTAATAGTAGGGTATTTTCTGCAATGTCTAAATCCAAAATAGCAAGAAATTCTAGATTCATTTTCAGAATTTAAACCCGGACTTATTTCTAGGACCAACTGACTTAAGTGAAATTTTTCCCACTTTGCTGTAAAGTACACCAGCCTGCCCACTAGATATGCAGACAACTCTCTGGGATGTTGGTGAAGTTGTGTACTGGAACCAAGTTACTGTTCAATAAGAAAGAACAGTCTGGTATGGGCTTACTGTGCTCTATTTTTCTGAGACTTGCATGTCAGACTGGACCCAAAATCTTCTACTAGTATCTACAACTCCTACGCAAACAGCTTTTCCTAATTTCCCCGAAAAAACAGTCTCCTTACAACGTGTAAGCAATAACATTTAGTAGAGTGGAAGCCAAAGAAGATCACATTTTGAATGCACGAGATAGCAAGATTTTCAATTGATTTGAGGAAGGCTGCGGATATATCTGAATAAAATGTCATTAGCATCAGTTTTAAGGATGAATTTTTAACTGTGTGTGTCTGTTGGTTGCACAAAGCCAGATTTTCATTGGCAAGGAATATGTAATATTCCTTGTGCGGAGAGCTACAGGAACCATCTCTGTATTTCTTCCTGTAGTTTTGGCTAATTGTGAAGAAATCCTTTTCACTGATCATCACTGTTTATGTTAGATACCAATTCTGTAGCACACTTTGAAACAGAAACCCGAATAGGATTGGACTGTCATATTTAAGGCAGCTTTACTTGCCTGGAAAAGTTCTCTTTTCTCTAGAAAGATAGCTGTGATAGATAAATAGGATAAGAAGGTAGCAATTTTAATTCCCATTTACCTGCCAAATATATCCCTTTTTGCAGATGTTCTTCCAGGATTCCAATTAATTCTATATGGAGTCATCTAATCCCCCTACCCTACTTTAAGCTAGCTTACTCAGAGTACAGAGTATACAAATTCCTTAAATAAATGAGCAGCTCAATATCTGGCAAGTAACATGCACAATTTTACAGTTTTTTGTAGGATGAAAAGGAGTCAGAGGCAGAAGCAAGAAAGTGCAATGAAGGTTGTTGTTTTTTTTTTAAAGTAACTTCTGTCCACATTCTTCTCATTTTAGAGGTTGTTTATCCATGCTTTGGGAACACATGATCTTTTAAGTGGTGCCATAAGAGAAGTCTAGAATCTTACTCCAACCTTTTGTGCCAGAGGTCACAAATGAAAACATTAAATAAGATTGGTCCCAAGACCAATCCCTGAGGAACTCTTCTAGTAACCTCCTGCCAGTCTCACAATTCACTTTTCAGCATGATCTACTATAATGTCCCCTTTTACCAGTTCCTTAGCCAACTTTCAATTCTCACATGAAACAAACTAATAGTTTCCCATGTGGAGCTGTATCAAATCCCTTTCTAAAAATCTCGGTAGACAAGATTATTGCATTTCCTTTGACTTAAAAGGAAAATTATTTCCTCCAAGAAGATCAGTTGGTCTGCCCCAATCTACCTTTTGTAAAGCTATGTTGTAGTCTACCCTAATTAACATTTAGCTCTATGCCCATAACTACTTTTTCTTTCAAAATTTGTTCCAATTTGTTTCAAACCAGAAGGCATGTAGTTTCCTAGATCGTTCTTCCCCCTTTGTTAAAATAGGCTAGGGATGTTAAATTGAGTTATTGACTAAAATAATAGTCAATGCAATTTGCATTGACTATTCAATTAGTTGATGGGCACTTCCACCTTTGAATTTTGCCACTTCCAAGGCGAAAGTGCTGCAGGGAGCATGGGGCCAATGGGGCAGTCCCCCGCTGGCCCTGTGCTCCCCAGAACATTTCAAAGCAGCAGCACCAGGTGGAACCCAGAGTCAGCTAGGGACTCCCCTGCGATGCTGCTGCTTTCAAATGCCGCAGGGAGCCCAGACTCAAGCTGCACACTGCATTTCAAAGTGGCAGCACTGCACAGGGCCAGGGGTCAGCAAGGAAGTATCCAGCTGACTCTAGGCTCCATGCAGCACTACCACTTTGAAATGCCACATGCATTCTGGGGACACCCCAGCTAGCCCTGCACTGCATGCTGTGTTTCAAAGCAGCAGTGCCGCATGGAGCTCAGGGTCTGGCCCTAAGCTCCACACAGCACTGCCGCTTTCAAATACCCTTTCCTCTCCCCCAACCCACAGCCTCTTTCTGATAGAAGTAGCAAGGGGGAACTAGTCAACTATCCGATAAACATTTGCTTGTCAACTAGTCGACCAGTCATTCACATCCCTAAAATAGGTACGATATTATATTACTTATCCAGAGCAAATCTCTGGCAACAGTTCAAGAGCAGGGGCAAGTGTGATAGGTCTTGGGCTGGACAGGCAATGAAGCAATACATGGGAAATCTACAGGGAAGCAAAACTAATACTACTCTGGCTGGAGTGATCTCTCTACCACTCTAGCTTCGGTTCCATTTCTCCTCTTAATAGTACCCTACCCCATAATGTGTAGGTACAATCAAATAGAAGCTGGCTCTGCCTTGCCCCTAAGACTTGGAAGATGTCTTGTCCTTACCACAAAGTCTGTTCGCCTGTCATTAATGTGCACAACTCCGGCGTCAAATTAAATATCTGTGGCTTTTTAGATGAAAACTATAAAATGGGACCAGAAAAGACTGAAGTGTACAAGTTAGTTCTGTGCTTGAATCCCCATGTGTTACTGTCTTCCAGAGCTGGAAAATGAGTTAGAGCACTCCACACAGAAAGCAGACTTTCTTCCACTGGGGAAGGGAGAAAGGGTTCCCTCCACATTCAGGAATTGCTTCAGAATTGGTGGTCACAATCCTTGCTACATGAGCAGGAAAGTCATGCCCAAGAGGGGGCACACTGGGATTTCTACCCAACTGCTGTGTGTGGACTCTGCAGAGCAGCTCCGTTTTTGCACCAGCCTGTAACTAGTACATGTCCGATAAAATGAAGATCCACAAAAAAGGTGCTGGGAAGGGTCAATTAGTTTTCTCTTCTCCATGATCCAATCTGCTGCAAAAGGAAGAGTCAAGAGAAATGAATCCCCTCATTTGTCTTTTTTTTAAGCTTCCTTTTTTGGGTGCTATTTATAGCTCTCCCATGAAGCTGTGTGAAATGGACCTAAAACGTAACAGTTTCACTACTGCTATCTACAAAGCAGTAGTCAAGCAACCCAAGGACCTGAAATTTTTCTGCTGCTTCCTAGAAAAGCTACTAGCAACACAGGCATTGAAGTTGTCATAAAGACAACATAAAAGTTTACAGTGGCTCATATTTAAGAAAAATTAACTTGTTTGTAACATCCAAATTAAAAAGTTTCAGTAGAAATTTTATGGCTTAGATCCCCCACGCACTGGAGAGCTGCTTATTTGCCACTAGCAAGCAGAACATATAGTTCAAAAACTATGAAAAATAACTTAAAATCTTACATTTTGCTGCTGATACCAGCAGAGTTCTGCAGCAGTCATTTGGCAAGTGATTTTCTCTAAGAGCTTAGGAACTACGCTTATCCTTTGCTATTCATTTTAATACCTCCAAATAAAGAGAAGAGGGCTAACCATGTGGCAGGGACTTTTATATAGTGCATAATGCTAACATATGGTAAAAAAAGACTCTAAAAAAATCTTGTTTAGTTAATTTCTAACGCTTATTAACCTAGTCTTCCAAGAGTAAGCCATCAACTGGGACAACTGAATGCTCAGCCACAAGTCATTCTCCTGCCTTGATTCCGGAGTGAGCCAATATTTGTACTAGGGATGTTATCAGTTAAACAGTTATCCAGCTAGCAGCCACATTATTGCTTGTTGGTTAAGTGACCCCAATTAACTACAACAACCCCACCCCCTCTCCCACATGCTCTGCATTTAAAACTCAGACTAGCAGGCCAGCTCAGTCCCAGCCGGTGGGTCTGAGTTTTAACTGAAAAGCATGCAGGGAAGCTGTCTGCCACCGCTGATACAGTACGGGGTGGCAGGTGACTCCCCAGGAGTGGGGCAAGGAGCACACTGGCTGTTTGCTCCACCCCCGCGGGGTACGGTTGCCAGATGGTTGAAACAAAAATACCGAACGAACACGAACACGAACACACACACACACACCCCTCTCCAAGGACTTAAGCCACAAAAAAAAAAAAAAAAAAAAAAAACCACACAGCATTAAAACTGCATATCCCCTTTAAAAGTGAGTGCAGGGTAGGAGCTGTTGAGCACTAAGACCCAGGTCTTTTGGCCGGCAGCCATTTTTGTGCTGGCAGCCTTGGGGAACCAGATAAGCATGGGGGCTGGCGGTGTTGGGAGTTGGGGGAGGCCAGGCGCTGAGTGTTTGTAGGGTTACCAGGCATTTTCGCCTCCTGTCCAGGGAAAAATTCAGAAAATACCGGACATTTTAGGTGTCTGGTATTCTCTGAATTTTTTTTTTTTAACCGGACAGGAGCCAAAAATACCGGACTGTCCAGGTGAATACTGGACACCTGGCAACCCTACCAGGGGGCATCGAGTAATCACATTAGGGATGTAATAGTGTAGTCAATGAATCAATAAGCAAAAGCTTACAGGTTAATGCTATAGACTTCACGCATTCGCTTCCCCAGCCAGGAAATTTTTTTAGCAGGCCGGCCAGCAGCCCAGCTCAGTCCCAGCTTGCGCTAGAGTCCGGGACCGACTTCTGCTGAGGCTCTGCATTTAAAGACCAATGAACGGAGGGTTCTAGATTTCAAATCCTTGTTAAGACGTTCACAGCTTCCAACTGCTGGCCACAGCGCACAGTCCTTCAAACAAACAGCTCAGCACTTGACTCTCCAAACAGACAGACACACACATGCTCAGCACATAGTTTCTTTCAGGCAACCAGCAAGCAACCCCCGACACAAACACACACTACAAACAGCCACTTATCTCAAAGGTCTCATAATCACTCCAGGGGGCAGGGTTATCAGAAAGGTGAGGGCTTTATAAAGCCCTTGAGCAAGTGACCAGGGAGCATAACGACCAGGAGCAGCTAGCAGGAAGTTTTGAAATGGAGTTTTGAAGGGGAGTTTGCAGGGGGTGAGGTACACTTGCCATTCCTTAAAACTTTTAAACTATACTAAAACCAAAACTACCGGATTTAAATTAAAACCCTATCAATAACCTAATTAGCTGTAGGAGAAAATGCAGGCAGAAGCCCAGCAGCAGAGTGGGGGCTATCCTGTTTATTGCACCCAATATAGCATGTATTATTTATGACCTGTCCTGTAGGGGGGTGGCATGTGTGTGCATTCGGTACAAGGAGCTCCTGGCCCTCAGAGACCATGTATGGGCTTTGGAGACCAGGGTGGCTGAATTGGAGGAGCTAAGGGAGGCTTTCTGGGACACTGTCCCACCTCCAGTCAGATAGCCCCTATACTGTTAAGGAGGATGAAAAGAGAACAGTCAACTGGAGCAGAGGGAAATGATCCCATAGTTGGGACCCTCCTTCCATAGGATGGTATGGTATCCTCTCACGCTGAAGATACATCTCCGACTAAGCGAACTCCAGTCATTAGGAAAAGGCAGGCATTAGTAATGGGGGATTCGATCATTAGAAAGATAGATAGCTGAGTTTGTGATGACCAGGAGAATCGTATGGTGATTTGCCTCCCTGGTGCGAAAGTTGTGGATCTCTCGAGACATCTATATAGATTTATGTATAGTGCTGGGGAGGAGCCGGTGGTTGTGGTACATGTAGGTACCAATGACATAGGAAGGGTAGGAGGCTCCGGAGGCCAAATGTAGGCTGCTAGGAAAGAGATTGAAATCCAGGATCTCCATGGTAGCATTCTCTGAAATGCTTCCAATTCCACGCACAGGGCCAGATACGCAAGCAAAGCTTCAGAGTCTCAACGCATGGATAATACAATGCTGTAGAGAAGAGGGGTTTAGATTCATTAGGAATTGGGGAAACTTTTGGGATAGGAAAAGCCTACACAGAAAGTATGGGCTCCACCAAAACCAAAATGTAACCAGACTGCTGGCACTTCACATTAAAAAGGTTGTAGAGCTGTTTTTATACTAAGGGCTAGGGGAAATCCGACGGGTGTGGAGGAACACATGGATCGGATAGAGACATCTCTTAGGGGAGAGTCTATTAATAGAGATGCTCTATGTTCTAGTCAAGAGGAGAGGATGGAAATGTGTGTCAAATCAGATGAGACCCAATCAAATGAAAAAGAGTAACATCAGGAAATGGCACACAGATAAATTATGATAAATTTGTAAAGTGCTTATACACAAATGCTAGAAGTCTAAATAATAAAATGGGTCAACTAGACTGCCTAGTTATAAAGGAGGATACTGATATAACAAGCATCACAGAAACTTTGTGGAATAAGGATAATCAATGAGACATAGACATACCAAATATATTGGAAGGCTAGATCAGGTCGTGCTTGTGGGGGAATGGCACTATATGTGAAAGAAAATGTAGAAACAAATGAAGTAAAAATCTTAAATGAGCCTAAATGTTCCATAGAATCTCTATGGATATTTATTCCATGCTCCAATAGCAATAATATAGCTGTAGGGATATTTAGCGACTCCCTGATCAGAACAAAGATAGTGACTATGAAATGCAAAGGGAGATTAGAGGTATCAAAATAAAAAAAACCCTCAATAGTGGGGGATTTCAACTATCCCCATACTGCCTGGATATGGGTCACCTCAGCACAGCACGGGATAGAAATAAAATTTTATGATACCTTAAATGACTGCTTCTTTGAGCAGCTGGTTCTGGAACCCACAAGGGGAAAGATTCTTGATTTAGTCCTAAGTGGAGCACAGGATCTGGTTCAAGAGGTAAATATACCTGGACCGCTTGGAAATAGTGACTATAATGTAATAAAATTTAACATCCCTGTTGTGGGGGGGGGGAAACCTCAGCAGCCCAACACTTAACAGCCCAACAGCCTCAGCATTTAATTTCAGAAAGGGCAACTACATAAAAATGGGGAAGTTAAAGAGAAATTAAAAGGTACAGTAACAAAAGTAAAATCTCTGCAAGCTGCATGGAAACTTTTAAAAAACATCATAATAGAGGTCCAACTTAAAGGTATACCCCAAATTAAAAAGCACAGTAAGAGAACCAAAAAAGGGCCACCGTGGCTTAACAACCAAGTAAAAGAAGCAGTGACAGATAAAAAGACATCTTAAAAAGTGGAAGCCAAATCCTAGTGAGAAAAATAGAAAGGACCATAAATTGTGTCAAATTCAGTATAAAAATATAATAAGAAAAGCCAAAAAGGAGTTTGAAGAACAGCTAGCCAAAAACTAAAAAAAGTAATAGCAAAATGTTTAAGTACATCAGAAGCAGAAAGCCTGCTAAACAACCAGTAGGGTCCTTGGACGATCAACATGGTAAAGAAGCACTCTATGAAGAAGTCATTGCGGAGAAGCTAAATGAATTCTTTGCTTCAGATTTCATAGCTGAGGATATTGGGGAGATGTGCAAACCTGGGCCATTCTTTTTAAGTGACAAATCTGAGGAATTGTCCCAGATTGAGGTGTCATTAGAGGAGGTTTAGGAACAAATTGATAAACAGTAACAAGTCACCGGGACCAGATGGCATTCACCCAAGAGTTCTGAAAGAACTCAAATGGGAAATTGCGGAACTATAAACAGTGGTTAATAACCCATCCTTTAAATCAGCTTCCGTACCCAATGCCTAGAAGATAGCTAACATGATGCCAATATTTTAAAAGGGCTCTAGAACTGATCCTGACAATTAGAGACTGGCAAGTCTAACGTCAGTACTGGGCAAATTAGTTGAAACTATAGTAAGAATAAAATTGTCAGACACATAAACATAATTTGTTGGGGGAAGTCAACACCGTTTCTGTAAAGGGAAAAAATGCTTTGCTAACCTGCTAGAGTTCTGTGAGGGGATTAAGTAACGTGGACAAGGGGGAATCCAGTGGATATAGCGGCGAGGGAGTCCTGTGGCACCTTATAGACTAACTGCAGTGTAGAAGCATAAGCTGATGCTGACTTCCCTGATGCCACATCATTTCCCTGATGAAGCCACAGCACAACTGGTGGCTGAACTCTGTGAATTTATCCTCACATACAACTATTTCAGATTTGGTGACAACATATATCTCCAGACCAGTGGCACTGCTACGGGTACCCACATGGCCCCACAATACGCCAACATTTTTATGGCTGACCTGGAACAACGCTTCCTCAGCTCTCGTCCATTTACACCCCTTCTCTATCTACGCTACATCGATGACATCTTCATCATCTGGACCCATGGGAAGGAGACTCTGGAAGAATTTCACCATGATTTCAACAGCTTCCACCCCACCATCAACCTCAGCATGGACCAATCTACACAGGAGGTCCATTTCCTGGACACCACGGTACAAATAAGTGACCACCCTATACCGAAAACCTACCAACTGCTACACTTACCTGCATGCCTCCAGCTTCCATCCCGGACACACCACACGATCCATTGTTTACAGCCAAGCACTGATACACAACCGCATATGCTCCAAACCCTCAGACAGAGACCTACACCTACAAGATCTTCAACAAGCATTCTGTAAACTGCAATACCCACACGAGGAAGTAAGGAGACAGATTGACAGAGCCAGACGTGTACCCAAAAGCCTCCTGCTACAGGACAAGCCCAAGAAAGAAACCAACAGAACACCACGGGCCATCACCTACAGTCCCCAGCTAAAACCTCTCCAACGCATCATTAGTGATCTACAATCCATCCTGAACAGTGATCCCTCGCTTTCACAGGCCTTGGGAGGTAGGCCGGTCCTTGCCCACAGACAACCCACCAACCTGAAGCATATTCTCACCAGCCACTACACACCGCACCATAATAACTCAAACTCAGGAACCAATCCTTGCAACAAACCTCAGTGCCAACTCTGCCCACATATATACACCAGCAACACCATCACAGGACCTAACCAGATCAGCCATACTGTCACTGGTACATTCTCCTGCACATCTACTAACGTAATATATGCCATCATGTGCCAACAATGCCCCACTGCTATATACACACATCGGCTAAACTGGACAGTCCCTACGTAAAAGAATCAATGGACACAAATCTGATATTAGGAATGGCAACATACAAAAACCTATAGGGGAACACTTCAATCTTCCTGGACACACAATTGCAGATCTCGGGGTAGCCATCCTGCAGCAAAAAAACTTCAGGACCAGACTTCAAAGAGAAACTGCTGAGCTACTGTTCATCTTCAAGTTTGACACAATCAACTCTGGATTAAAACAAAGACTGTGAATGGCTCGCTAACTACAAAAGCAGCTTCTGTTCTCTTGGAATTCACACCTCCAGATCAGCTACTAGAAGTGGGCCTCATCTTCCTTGATTGGATCCACCTCATCATCTCCAGCCTGCATATTTATACCTGCCTCTGGAAATTTCCACTACATGCATCTGACGAAGTGGGTCTTTGCCCACGATAGCTTATGCTCCTACACTGCAGTTAGTCTACAAGGTGCCACAGGACTCCTCGCCGCTTTTGCAGATTCAGACTAACACGGCTACCCCTCTGATACTTGACACCAGTGGATATAGTGTACTTAGATTTCCAGAAAGCCTTTGACAAGGTCCCTAACCAAAGGCTCTTAAGCAAAGTAAGTTATCATGGGATAAGAGGGAAGGTCCTTTCATGGACTGATAACTGGGTTAAGAGACAGGAAACAAAGGGTAGGAATAAACAGTAAGTTTTCAGAGTAGAGATAACTAGTGGGGGCCCCCAAGGGTCTGTCCTGGGAGCAATCCTATTCAACTTATTTAAAAATTATCTAGAGAAAGGGGTAATCAGTGAAGTGGCAAAATTTGCAGACAATACCAAACTGCTCAAGATAGTTAAGACCAAAGCAGACTGAGAAGAGCTTCAAAAAGATCTCACAAAACTAAGTGATTGGGCAACAAAATGGCAAATGAAATTTAATGTTGATAAATGAAAAGTAATTCACATTGGAAAAAATAATCCCAACCGTATGTACAATAGGATGGGGACTAATTTAGCTACAACTACTCAAGATAGATCTTGGAGTCATTGTGAACAGTTCTCTGAAAACATCCACTCAGTGTGCAGTAGCAGTCAAAAAAGCAAATACAGGCAGTCCCCGGGTTATGTACAAGATAGGGACTGTAGGTTTGTTCTTAAGTTGAATCTGTATGTAAGTCGGAACTGGCGGCCAGATTCAGCCGCTGCTGAAACTGATCAGTTTCAACAGCGGCTGAATCTGGATGCCAGTTCTGACTTACATACAGATTCAACTTAAGAACCCCAGGCATCCCCAAGTCAGCTGCTGCTGAAACTGATCAGCGGCTGATTCCAGGAAGCCCGGGGCAGGGGCTTCCTGTAGTCAGCCACTGGTCAGTTTCAGCAGCGGCTGACTTGGGGACGCCTGGGGCAGAGCAGCTCGGCTGCTGCTGGGTTGGTCCAGTAGCGCCGCCGCTCCTCGGCGCTACTGGATCAACCCAGCAGCACCCAAGCTGCTCTGCCCAAGGCGTCCTGATTCAGCAGCTGCTGAAACTGACCAGCAGTGGCTGAATCAGGACGCCTGGGGCAGAGCAGCTGGGGTGCTGCCGGGTTGGTCCAGTAGCGCCCAGAGCGGCACTACGGGACCAACCAGCAGCGCCCCAGCTGCTGTACCACAGGCGTCCGGAGCAAAGCCGCGGAGCACGGGGGCAGCGGGACAGCCCCGACACGCCGTGGCTGTCCTGCTGCCCTCGGGCTCCGCGGCTTTGCTCTGCTTTGCTCCCCGCCTCCCTGGTCTGCAGACCACGGGGACGGAGAGCAAAGCTGCGGAACACGTGGGCTGCCCGCGTGCTCCTTGGCTTTGCTCTGCTTTGCTCCCCGTCTCCCTGGTCTACAGACCAGGGAGACGGGGAGCAAAGCAGAGCAAAGCCAAGGAGCACGCGGGCAGCGGACAGCCCAGACACATCTGGGCTGTCCGCTGGCTGCGTGTTCCACCGCTTTGCTCCCCGTCCCCCTGGTCTGCAGACCAGGGAGACGGGGAGCAAAGCAGAGCAAAGCCAAGGAGCACGCGGGCAGCCCACGTGTTCCGCAGCTTTGCTCTCCGTCCTCGTGGTCTGCAGACCAGGGAGGCGGGGAGCAAAGCAGAGCAAAGCCGCGGAGCCCGAGGGCAGCAGGACAGCCACGGCGTGTCTGGGCTGTCCCGCTGCCCCCGTGCTCCGCGGCTTTGCTCCGGACGCCTGTGGTACAGCAGCTGGGGCGCTGCCGGTTGGTCCGGTGCCCGCATGCTCCGCCGCTTTGCTTCCTCTCCCTGGTCTGCTGGAGACCAGGGAGACGGGCCCCGTTCGTAACTGCGGATCCGACGTAAGTCGGATCCGTGTAACTCGGGGACCGCCTGTAGAATGCTAGGAATCACTTAAAAAGGGATAGAGAATAAGACAGAAAATATCTTAATGCCTCTTGAATAATAGTACAGATGTGGTCACCTCATCTCAAAAAAGATATATTGTCACTGGAAAATGTTCAGAAAAGGGCAACAAAAATGATTAGATGTTTGGAACAGGTCCCATATAAAGAGAGATTAAAAAGACTTGGACTTTTCAGCTTAGAAAAGAGGAGACTAAGGGGGGATATGATACAGGTCTATAAAATCATGACTGGTGTGAAAATAGCGAATAAGGAAAAGTTATTTACTTATTCCCACAATATAAAAACCAGGGGTCACCAAATTAATAGGCAGCAGGTTTAAAACAAAAAAAGAAAGTTTTTCTTCACTAAGTGCACAATCCATCTGTGCAACTCCTTGCCAGAGGATGTGGTGAAGGCTAGGACTTTAACAGGGCTCAAAAAAAGCTAAATGGATACATGGAGGTTAGGTCCATCAATGGTTATTAGCCAGGATGGTTAGGAATGGGGCCCCAAGCCTCCGTTTGTCTGGAAATGGGTGACAGGAGAGGGATCATGTGATGATTACCTGTTGTGTTCCCTCCCTCTGTGGCATCTGGTATTGGCCACTGTTGGCAGACCGGATACTGGGCTGGATGGACTGTTGATCTGACCCAGTATGGCCATTCTTATGGTCTTACAAAGTGTCTTAGCAGCCAGCCAAGCAAGCAGTCCAGCTCAGTTCCAGCCTGCACAGGGTCTGGGAATTCAGACCAGCCCCAGAAAGGGGCTTCTACCACCCTACGCTGCTGCCTCTGTATCAGAAGCAGCATCACGTCAGCCAGTATGCAAGGGGAGCTGAATTTTGAAATGGCTGCCCTCGCAGACCAGCTTCTGCCTGGCATCCCAGGCAGAGGGCTCCTCGGGAATGGGGTCGGAGTGTACTGGCTACTGGCCCCACCCCTGGGACCTACAGAATAGTCGAGAAGAATTCATTAGGTTAATTGAGTAGTCAATTAACCGATATTTAACATTCCTAAATCACATAACCACTAAGAATTGATGCAGTTACATGATTACTAAATTAAACGATTTCTAACAATCCTAATTTCTACATAGTCTAGCACAAAGGTGCCTGACTTGTTGAAGTCTGAAGATGCTACCACAATACAAACATGCATATATTCAGGTTAAATAATTGCATATCTTTGGTGAGTTCTCTAACTTGATCTATGTCCAACCTGGTGTAGTGAGGAGGCAAAACTAGGATCTTCCCTGCAGAGACCTGAATTTGGGCAGATTGCGGCCTCAAACAATGTAACGCCATTACATTCAGACAATAAAGAGACATGACCTTCATTTAAGCCATTTTCAAGTGTTTGCCTAAATGCATAAATTCATAGAGCCTTCTTCCAAATCTCCCTAGCACAAAACCAATTACACAACTCCAGTGACCTGCATGTAAACAATTAAGTTTGTGTGTTTTTAGGCGTATGGAGGTGTGTGGGAAAGGACATCTAAGTCCAATGGGCCCTGATCCTTGACGGGTCTAGGTATCACCGCAATACAACTTACCAACAGCCAACTACAAGACGCCAGTGTACTACACGAGTACACTAACCATTCAATACAGCAGTACACTGGACTGGGTTTCCTCATGTAAAATGCAGCCCTATTTTTAAAATCCCTCAGGATTCCTTCCTTTCAAGGGAGCTGAAAAAAGACTTTAGTACAGAAAACAATATAGGGTAATAACCTCCTTAAAACAACTTTGTTACAAACAGACCAATTCACACACTAATATTAATTTTTTACCTTGTAACTTCATTTCTCCAAGTCCCTCTATGCCACTGCAAGCAGTCGATTGAGTTCTCTCACCAGCTTATGGAGATAGGAAAAAGCAAAGATTTTGTATATTGTCACCTTCTTTCTACAAGGGCTGACTGGTTAGAAACTTCACCAGCAATATATTTTCATGTTAAAATAACCCTAAGAACTAAAACAGCCCCAACTCTACCAATGCAACATATGCACGGTAAAATAAATAGATTAGCACAGAACAACTGTGAGAAGAAAAAATAATAGGTAAAACGGATCCATTTTCCATTATGCCAGCTCAAAGAACAGGTACTTGAATAGCAATGACCATCTTCATCAGAAACAATGGATACTTGTGGCCCACAGCATACAGGGCTACCTACAGAAAAAAAGTCATGCAAAGACTTGCCCTTATGAAGACAAAGGAGTTTAAAATAAGGGTGGGAAACCTTAAGCCCAAGGGACCAGATGCAGCCCCTGGCTTGCCTGGTTCTGCCCCCTGAGGTTCAGGGTTCTCCTTCAGCATTGGGGAGCCCGTGCTGGTGCTCCAACACGCCTCCAGCTTCTCACTTATGTGCGGCCCCAACTGATTTTTCTATTGGTCAGCAGCCTGATTCAAAAAGCGTTCCCCAACCCTGGTTTAAAGTCTTCTTACTCTCCTCTCCAAGCAAGTGGCCACAAGAAAAGCAGTTTCAAGTGTAACAAATCCAAAACCCTTTCAACAGAACTCAAAGGGCACTCTTGGCAAGGGCTTTTAGCACTAGGTTGGCTCCCATGGACTACAATAATCTAAAGCGAAGGCTTAGCCCTATCTTCTTCTACTATTTAAAAAATTTACCTTAATGAGACCCAAAAAGTGACCTCCCTCATGACACAGGGATATTGTCATCAGATCTAAACAGACTGCAGTGACAGGGAGGTTAATCAAGAGAAACAATGATTGCTTACTACATGGCAATTGAGAACCACTCTGCAACGTACAAGCTTTGCACAAAGGTAGGGCAAGTTCAGTCCCATAAAAAAAGCTTCTAGCAAGCACTGAAAAGGAGCATATTGGCCATTAATGATATAGAACACATAATAGACATGTTCTGGAAATACCTCTAGGCTATGTCTACACTATAAGGTTTTTGAGCAAAAACAGTTGTTTTTGTGCAAACACCAGCAGAGTGTCCACACCTCAAGCGTGTTTTTGTGCAAGAAGATCGACAGAACAGAGGGCTTTTGCTGGTAGAGTTATTCCTCTCCCCACGAGGAATAACTCCTTTTTGTGCTACAGCTCTTGCGCAAACAGGCAAGTGTGGACGCTACAGAGGGGTTTTTGTGCAAAACACCCCTATTGGAAAAAGCACAGGTGTTCTGATGGCCATTCAGTGAATGCCCATCAGAGCTTTCTTGCGCTAGAATGCCTATGCAGTGTAAACACTCTTTTGTGCAAAAGCACATCACTTGTGCAATGTGCTCTGAGGTCTGGATGCACTTTTGCACAAGAAGTTTTTGCACAAGAACTCTTCCGCAAAAGGTTTCTTGCGCAATAACCCTGCAGTGTAGACAAAGCCTTCAAGTATCTCTCCTGCATGCTTCTGCTTCTACACACACACAGCCAGACAGACACGGAGGATTTCGGCGTCTCAACATGTGAATAAGAGATGTTAAATAGGCAGGGTTTAAAGTCACTGGACATTCAGGGCTTGTCTTCACATATAGCACTACAATTAGGGAACATGCTCATATGCTTGTCAATGGGAGAGCTTCTTCCTGGTCATAGTTAATCCACCTCCCTGTGAAACAGATTCTATGACAAGAGAAGAAGCTCTTCCTTAGACCAAAGGCTGTCTACAACCAGTATTACCCCTCCCCTCCCATGGACCTCCCTTGTCCAGCATCCTTGGGACCTGACCAGTCCCAAACAAGGAGATTTGCTAGAACAGGGGAGGACCCTCCCAACACGGCCTGTGCTGTCCTGCTACTTCCCAGTAAGGATCTAGCCTAGCCCTGCTCCTTCCTGCCCAGCTACTGCTGCTGCTGCTGAAGTCAGAGCTCCACAGCCAGGGATAGAGGTCCCTGGCTGCCACTGGGGCCAGAGCTCCGCAGCTGCTGTCCCCCAACTCCATGGTTGCTGCTACTGCTACCACGAGCTCCATGGCCAGGGCCACAGCTCTTTGCCTGCTGCTGTGGGCCCTTAAGCTCTGCAGCCGGGCCCAGAATTCCGCTGCTGCCTAGCTGCAGAGCCCAGAACTCCCTCTGCACCACCCTCCCCTTTACACCCTGGCTCCCAGCTGAGTCTTCACACACACACACACACACCCCGCTACGTGGCACAACCTCCCTATACCTGGGCTCCCTGGTCCAAGAACATCTGTGGTCCTACAGAGAGACCCAGTTCAGGGAGGTACAACTTGTAATTTCATTGCTCAGCTATGTATATTTTTAACATCCCTGGGTGATGAAGTTATACAGATATTAGTTCGTTATGTAGATCTGGCCTTAGGAACCTTTTGGGAAGATGCAACCCATACAGAAAGCAGCTCACCTTAACTGAAATGCACCCAAAATGCCCTCATAGAACAGTTACAAACATTTTGGGGTATCAAGTATACTAGAAGTTGAGGGAAAAAGAGGAAAGATATCTATCAGTGATGTTAGAAATATCGACGGTAATGGGACCAACTGGTGCCTAACCAGAGAATTTGTTGAACCGCGGGAGGTTAATATTCTCCAGCAGCATTACCACACTTTCACTGTTTACTGGGCTCTTAGTAGACATTTGAGATAAATTAGAGCTAAGTAACAGCACAGAACACAGAGAGCCAGGACTGGTGGCTGTAAACACACTTTATGAGACCACAGGAAACTTGGCCACATCCATGGTAAGTGGACATCTAGCTAACTAAAATCATGTCAGACCATGGATGTTGCTGGACCAGAGTGGTTCAACATCTATCTTTTTCCAGAATCAGAGATCAATGAATAGATGGAGGTACATAAAAGCATTTCAAGGAACTGGACACAACCAGCATGACAAAGTTCAGAAATCGGGGAAAAGTTTTGACACTGAAAAATGACAATACTGACACCACCTTCTACTTAGTAAGTATTACCAACAACAACAACAACAACAACAAGCTACTAAAAAACCTCAGAACACTGACACACATTCAAAGCCAAAAACCCTACCTTCCCTCCCAGGCAGAGTTTTTACCCTCAAAATAGCAGTGTCAGAGAATCCATAAAGTCCATTAGAACAAAGGTGAGCAATAATTTTTAAGATGTTGGCAAGTGGCCAAGAGCTGCACTTTTCTGTGGAGGGTTGTAGGGTCTGGGATAGAAGTTGAGTGCAGAATAGGGCTGTAAAATCCTGTTTAATTAGTTAACTGGTTAAAAGGGAAGCAGGTGGGGAGGCCACTCCAGCCCTGCTGGCCCCAGCCCCCACCATTTAACGGGTAACTGGAACCGGTAAGCATTACCCAGTAACCTGTCACATCTCTAGTGCAGAAGGGAGCTCAGGGTACAGGACTGAGGTGCAGGAGAGGATGTGAGGTCTGAGAAGGAGTTTGGGTGAAGGAGAGGGTTGGAACATGGGGCAGGGGATTAGACTGCAGGACCTGGGTCCACGAGAGGATTCTGGCTCAAGGGAAGGATGCAGGATGCGGTGCAGTGTCAGGGAGGGAGCTGCAACGCAGGGAGGAGTGAGAGCGGGTTCCACAGAGGGTTCAGCTGGTGATCTGAGGCAGGGAGTTAGCATGTCGGAGGGGGTGGGGTGCCAAAGGCAGGCTCTGGCCGAGAGGTGTTAAACACTGGTGGCTTCAGGTGAGCAGCCCAATGGTACCATAGCCCCAGACTGCTCAAAGCAGCTGGCTGCTCCGTGTGACTCTCTACACCATATGCGGGAATAAGGAGGGAGGGGACTTTGTGCACTACCCTACCATCGCAGCTCCCATCAGCCCACCCCTGCACTAGTGAATTCACTGTTGCTAATGCCTTTAAATGGAAAGCCGTCACCACAATGATAGAGGTAGTATAACACACGAAGGTACCCAGATGGCTACTGGCAGAAACAGAGGAGCGACCTATGATGGATATTCTGATTCACAGATTTCATGGCCGGAAAGGACCATTGCAATCATCTTCTATAGTCTGACCTCCTGCATTAACATAGGCCACAGAGCTTCCCCAAAGTAATTCCTCGAGCATCTCTTTTACAATAACAAGCAATCTTGATCGGGGTGCTGGAACTATTTGTATTGCGGGAATGGTAAGACCCATTAAACAAAACTGCAATCCGTATTTATGATGGAAACCTCTTCAAGTCAGGTGGTGCAGCAGCACCCCCAGCGTCTCTAGTTCTGGCACCTGTGATTTTGATTCTAAAGTGGACAGTAATGGAAAATCTCTCTTGACCTTTGGTAAGTTGTTCATATTGTTAATTACTCACTGTTAAAAACTTACATCTTATTTCCCGTTTGAATTTGTCTAGCTTCAACTTCTAGCCAATGCAGTATGTCAAAGCTTCTCTCTCTGCTAAACTGACGAGCCCATTTTTATTGGGTATCTGTTCCCCCCAAGTCATCCCATAGCCTTCTCTTTCTTAAAATAAATGCTTCAAGCTCTTAGAGTCTATCACTGTCCTGCAGATTCTCCAATCCTTAAATCTCAGTTCTTCTCTGAAACTTCTCCAATTTTTCAACACTAGCCTTGGACTCCAGTGTTCCAGCAGCAGCAAAATCAGTGCCAAATACAAAGATAATATAACCTCCCTATTCCTACACAAGATTCCTGTTTGTCCACCTATAGATCACGTGACCTCTTCTAGCAGATCAAGTTCAGTTGATATCTATTACAAGCCTCAAATCTTCGAGAGAACACCCCATCTTGTTCATAGACACGTACATTTATGTTTAGCTGTATTAAACTCCATATTTGTTTGCATCCAGTCTCCCAAGAGATCCAGATTGCTCTGTATCAGTGCCCTATCCTCCTTGTTATTTACTACGCCCTCAGTTTGAGTTGATTTGTCTGCAAATCTTATCAGTGGATAATGACACGTTTTAAAATCAAAATGTTGGGCCATATTTTATTTTGCAACTTCCAGATTTGACAATGAAAACCAGAAGGAGGGGTTAGGTGAACAGGGCTGTGTTGATCACACACACAAAGCACTAAGTGTGGAACCTGAACTGGAGAGAGCTGTGTTTGCATTCTTCTAATCCAGGGCAAAACCTAGTATATGTTTTGTAGATGAAGTAGCTGCAGAGACACAACCGAACAGGCCTGGTCAACCTGCTTCATCAGATGAAGACGTTATAAATACTATTCTTTCTACCCCCATGTCTCCATTTGCTTGCATGACGACTTACTACAGTTTCCTACAAAACAAAAAAAAGTAAGTGTTTCTCAAGTATCCCTCTGTCCTAGATTAGCTGATGGGTATCTCCTCAGGACAACCTATTGTAAAACGTTATCCATTGGCATCATATGCAATTATTATGGAAATGGATTGGTGACAGGGTGAATGTTTTAATTGTATTAGAAAACTACAGTTCCCATTTGTAGAATTACCATAATGATGCTACTGATGGAAAAGAAAAAAAATATTTGAAAGACAAAGACCTAATATTGAAGTTTTGCTATTAAAAAGTTTTTACCAAAGTATTTAAATCTAAACTTTCATAAGATTACTGAATTCCTATACCAGAAAATACTGGAACAGACAAACCTTCAGTCAAGGAGACTGAATCAGGAAGTCTGCATGCATCTAAGAATCTATTTCAACATTTTTTATGTTAACTCAGAGAGAAGAAATGAACGCAGTTATCTGAACTGCTTAGAAGGCACTATTGTTCACACTTTCAAAAGATTTCCCCTCCCCCCCAAAAAACAAAATGCAGCATGTATGAAGCCAACGAAGGATGGGGGAAGGGATGAAGTCATATGGAGAAGAGAAAAAGCTTTTGATACGGATGTCTTAATTTAAAAATGTGAATTCATACCTCCCATTGCAAGTGAGGTGGGATGTTTCTGATTTGAAGTTTTCGACTCCTGCAGACAAATTAAAGAAAATAGTTAACAGAAAAATATTAACAGCAAAAAAATGTACATTTAAGCATATTTTCTAACAAATTAGGCAGAACCAGATCCACAAAACTCAAAGGCAAAACAATTAAGAACAAAGGGAGGAAATTTGATCAAAACCCTATTAAGTCCAAACTGTTACAGTAATACTTGTTTTACATTTGGCAGCTATGATATTTCATAGAAACATGTAGTGGAAAGCTATTTTCATTTAAACCTCTCAAGACACACAAGTATCTAGCTCTCTATACACAAAAGCATAGACAAAAATACTAGTTTGTCACCCCTCACTCTTTTTGAGAATTTTTTTTTTAAATACCAGGACACTTTCAAGAAGAAATTTCAAATATTTACTGTATTGTACAGCCTCTGCAAAAAACACATAGAATAAATAGGTTTGGTTTGAGATTTAAAGACTTGCCTAATTGATCACATTTTAACACCTGAATTCCTGACTTTTTTTGCTTCCACAGTAGAAATCAACAAATTAGTTAATTATATTTTCATTTCAAATGGATCTTAGTTTTCAGTCAAAATATTTAGTTTTTAGAACAATAGTGAAGTCCAGTGATATTCTGACTAGATTCACAGCCAAATCCTTTGTCTCCTTCCTTCCCCCAAAGCAAGAGAACAAATAAATGCCAGAGATGCCACATAGCCCCTGGGATTCTTAAGAATGTGTGTAGATTTAACACAGTGCTAGCTGTACTCAGGTAGTGTGTGTGTGCATGTGTAAGCTAGCATTGTAAAAAAAATATTACTACATTTGATAACACTGTACTATAAAAAGTATCACTTAGTCTCACTCTATATCCCTCACGAGCTTTAAGTCTTAGGTGGCTAAAAATAGCTGAAGAAACTTTGTCTCAGAATACACAATATAGTTGGTTGAAGCACATACAATTTTGCTTTTTCAATGCTTTAAAAGTTCAAAGTTTATTTATGAAGAATGTGATCGGTGTAAAAACTGTATGGTTTTGCAAAAAAGTAACAATTAAAACAGACTGGCAAGTAGTGTATTATGATGAACAGACTTGCTTAACAATAGCATGGAAGGCATTCTTTTTCTCTGTGACCATTTCTGCTAGAATGGATTTCTCTCCCCCTCACCACTCCAGGCTAGTTTTTGCATCTTGAAATACTGAGTCTAAAAAGGACTTTTGTCTTAAACCAAACTCCAGTTGTATCCTTAGCATGTTTGGTGTATGAACATTCTCCTCAGTAGCTAATTCCTAGCCCCAGTATTCTAGCTGTACAGCTCACTTCCATATAAACCATTTCTGATAGGCAATTAAATTGACTAACATAGCAGCTATCATCTCAAAAGTTAATGGAGAAGATGAATAGATACCTACTGCAATGTAGTTGTATAAGGATTTTATATATGCCAACTTTCTTAACTAGGTCAACACACATTTGATCACTTCATGGTGGAGCTCACAATCAAGTGGACAAAATAAAAGTGGTCTTCAGTAAAATAAGTGAATTAAAAAATAAATCAGACTCCTGAATTTAGAAATATTGGAAATTAAAAAAATCTACTGGCAATAGTCTGGAGCTACTTTAGCCCAAGGAGCAATGTGAAAAGTATGAATCTTTTTGGAACATCTTTGCAAACTGGCAACTTTCACGTTAAAGGCTTTTCATTAAGAGATTAAAAAGTCCACATTTGTCCTATCCTGTCCTGCATTCTCAAACTATTCTCTCAGTCATCACCCCAACTTTAAAACTCAATGAATGTATATTTACAGTCAAGTCTGTAATCACAGTATGAAGCATTAGAACATTTCAAGGTAAAGTACCAGTCTAAATGCCATTCAGTGTGGTTCAAAGTATGTTATTATAATCTTGCTCATTTGTAGATTCCAATTAAAATTCACTAAAGTGTTCTAAGTGAGTGTCACCACTTGCAACAAAAGGATCTAAATGTACTGACAAGACACACCACATGCTATCAACAGGCTTAACTGAAAGAGCTCAACACCAGATAAAAAACTAGGCAATAATTATGAATGCATATCAGCTGCTGAATTTCATGTCCCCAATTCCCTTCTCCTATTTCATCTAGCAAGAAAATCGTGTTTCTTCAATTTCATCTCAAAGCACAAGACACATAATAAAACTCATTTTCTCTCTTTATTCATGACCTCTTGTACCAAGTCTCAATTTTTAAAGTGACTAGAGACAAAAATAGTTGACTTATTAGCACATAGATATAAGCATTTTAAAAAAAAGACATTAGAAAATGACTAGATCCCCTATAATTTGTGGGAATGCCAAAAATGCTTTTACATCATCTAGCTTTTCTTCCCAAATCACAAAAATATAAGTACAAAGGTCAGGGTGGGGGAATCCTTTCCGATTACTGTTTTGTAGTAGATGCAATTAGAACACAGAAATTTCAGTCCAAACCCAGAGCCATCAAGAGCTAACGTGACAGAAAAGACGCAGACACTTTCTACTACAATGTAGAAAGAGTGCAAAGATTATTTCTTTTAAGTAAAAACATCTGAGGCTTTTTACCAAAAAGCAATATGGAAAAAAAAGTGGGAGAGCAATGCTTTATCATGCCTTATAGCAGCTCATGAGGGATCAAGAATGTACACCCATGATGAATGCCTGATGCCCTAGGCTGTTCATATTTGGACAGGATAGCACCTACCACCGCTGTTGTACTTTAATATCGTACAACTGGTCATGCCAATAAAATATTACTTAATTACATTAATCAGATCTGCATACACATACCCAAGCAGGATCACCATGAAACTTTACTTCAATAACATCTGAGAAAGCAGCATGAATTATATTACATGCAAAATCTGTTAATACTGTACATAGTAAGGGACAATTCCCAATTACTGATTTTAGCTTTTATGAGAGCAGGATTCTATTCTTAGAAAATATGCACTTAGAGTGTATAATATGTGGAATAGGGAAGTAATATCCCATTTAATTTGTTAACTTGGTAAACATGTTAAACAGGTTAACGGATCAAAGATGGGAGAGCCTAAGGATGTTAAATTTAGATCAATCAACTAATTGAATAGTCGATGCAATTTGCATCAACTATTTGATTAGTCAATAAAGGCCCCTCTGCCTTTGAAATGTAGCAAGAGCCCTGCTGGTTCTTGCTACATTTCAAAGGCAGAAGCACCATGGCAAACACAGGGCCAGCAGGGGACTCAAGCAGTTTGCCATGCTCCTTGCTTTTGAAATGTACAAGAGCCGCCCCCCTCCCGCTTTGAAATGTACAAAGCATGCACAGAGCAAGCAGCTGGTCTATGCCCATGTTTGCTTCTGAAATATGCAAGAGCTCTGGGCGGGGCTCTTGTACATTTCAAAAGCAACCAGTGCAGGGCATTGCAGACTCAAGCAGTCCCCCGCTGGCCCCATGCGCTTTACTTTTGAAATATAGCAACAGTCCTGCTCTTGCTACATTTCAAAGGCAGAAGCACCACCACTTTCCCTCTGTACCCCTGCTCCCCCCGGAGACAGTGCTGGGGGGAGCCAGCTTTTAAGCCAGTCCCTTCCAAGCACCGGCTCCTGTTCCCCACCTTGCTGCCTCTCTTCAATAGAGGCAGCAGGGGGAGAGGGGGAAGTGACTAGTCAAGTCAACTATCCAATAAGCATATGCTTATCGGATAGTCGACTAATCACTTTGCATCCTTACTCCAGCCCCCACCAGTTAACAGGAACTGGAAAGCATCACTCATTAAGGTTGATGTTTACCAGTAAACCTGTCACATCCCTAGTGTGCAATTCCCATTTAAAAAAAGATGCCTCAATCCTGGGAGGATGGAAATCTAAACCTCATTCCAGAGACATTGTCTATTTCACTAACTGTTAGCTCATGAAAATCCACACCTTCTAACTGCTACTGCTCTCTTTGGCAATGTATAGCATGCTAGGCTTAATACTACAATGTGATTGTGCTCTTTGGTCTTGCTCAATTACTTTTGTTATGTTTATTAATAATTTATAAAAATTAGGCCAATTGCAAGTCACCCATAACTTAAAGAAATGACACTAAGGTTTTGCTTATTGAATGAAATTTTTGCTGATAACCTGACATTAAGAGTGCATGAGCATCTTAATAGAGCTTTAAGAATCAATGTAGTCAGTGTGACCAATTTTCTCTTGTTCACTTGAGTTACATATTTATTGCAATCTGATTGTATGAATCTGATTCTAAATAATGTTCAGTTACTTTTCAAAAGTTAGACATATGTAAACTGCCTTCATTTCTCTCTCTCAAAATACACACAACAGCCCTCTACTGGACAAGATGAAATATATATGTATTTTACTTCCTGCACTAGACTTGCTCTAAAACTGCAGCTGAAGAAAAGAGGAGGATAACTTTTAATAGTTTTATTTCAATTGTACTTTCGGTGCAGAGTTGGAAACTGGATCCAAATACAAAGATCAAT
Source organism: Pelodiscus sinensis (assembly GCF_052426305.1). Lineage (NCBI taxonomy): Eukaryota > Metazoa > Chordata > Testudines > Trionychidae > Pelodiscus > Pelodiscus sinensis. Next base: position 201,597,798 of record NC_143053.1, on the reverse strand, counting down.
GGTGAGTTGAAGAAGGTTTTTAACAGATTTATCCTGCGCCCACATCAATTTTATATGCTTACCCAGATTTCACTGTGCTCAGACAGAAAATTGCACTTCATTTCTTTAAAGGAGTGCAATACAGATTACTAAATTTATAAAGCTATTTTTCTATAGCTTAGAACAAACTCATGAATGAGAGTATATTCAAAACATGTTTTGTGACCCCACAGTGCTTGTGGCCAAGGAGAATTCTATAGGTTTAGGGTAGCACTAAGAGATTGGCAAGGAAAGGAAATACCAAAATGATTGGCTTTTATCATTTCTCAAGAACTAATTGTGTGGTGAAGGTGCTCAAACTCTGGTCATGCACAGCTTTCTATCTTAAATAAAATTCCAGCATTCTCATTCCTGTATGATGAAATGAGTAGTATCTGGCCAAAACAAGTTCACAGAATTTTTTTTTCCAGAGGAAGGGGAGAAGGGAAGATTAAGATGTTGATGTGCAAATGTGTTTACAGGGAATACCAAAAACATATCCATCTTTTGCTCAGGATTCCTAATCTTTATATCCAGCATTTTATAGCAACTAAAAAAAGACTGTGCTATATACTGCTATTGTCCACATAGCTTTTTACAAACCCCTTCCACCAAAAAGCGATGAATTCACTATCCCAAAGAGTTTGTATCTGAACTGTTTTGTAAATTATGTTGTGTGTTTGTAGCTATAGTACAGTGCTCATCTACTCAATCTGATCAACAGCCATACAGAATAAGAATACACAAAATGGTTTTCACATAGGACAGAAATCACTTCATACATTTGAAAGGGTCACAAATAGTCACAGAAGGCTAGACTATCTACACTTTTACTTCAACTCACCTGCAACAGCTTCAGCTTCAAACAAAGCTGAAAATAAGTCATCTTGATTTATACAGGTAAGAACTTTGTGAAGAATGCAAAGATATTTCATTTCAGATATGCTTACTTAGAACTGGTAAATGGCAACCTCCCATGTCTTCATATGCTGACTAATGACTTAAATTGAACTTGGTAAAAGACAATGAATAACGGTATTTTAAAATGTAAAGTTGAGATTTGTTACAAATAGCATGTGGTGTAATGATGGACTGAAGTAGATAAAAAGCTACCCAGATATTCAAACTGGATTCTCCAGACACAATGATTGTCAAGCTAACCACTCACCTACCCATATAGCAAATTCCTGTCAACGAATCAGATTTCAAATGATTTTGCTGCTTTCAGGAAAAACATATTTATTTTATTATTTATTACACCTGCTGTTTAATCCTAAAACAAAAAACTGCATTAATAACCATTTTAATTCACTCTGTAGAGTTCTTTTAAAGGCTACTCATTACAGCACCTCTGCTTTGCCCATGATCATTTCAGCCACTATGACAGATTTACTCCTGATTGAGAGGGAGAATCAGGGCCACATTCAGCAGTTACAAAAATTAGTTATTCACAAGAACACACGATATTTTCTGTGTAGCAAATATAAAGTGGTCACACCAAACACTAACCAATGTAGCATCACAATGTGGGAAGAGAGGGTTTAAGCTAGCAAAGGAATAACTAACGTTCATTACAGTCAACTTGTTTGCCAGTTAAGTTGAGTAAGTGATTTTGAGAGATTGGAACGATTTAAAAAAAAAAAAAAAGGATTAAATTTTAACCAGATAAGAAACACACAAGAAACAAAATCATTTTAACAAAGACATTGAATAAATACTCTGATTTTAAGTCACCTATGAGATCCAAATAAAATTATGGCCATAGTAGTTCATTTGCTCTTAATGAGAAATTCTGAGGGGAAAAAATATTTTAAAAACCAAATTTTGTTTTCATCTCTCTTTGCTAAAAGGAGAATTACACTGGGTAGCTTTTAAAAATACACACACTTGAGATTGTTACCCTGGAAACTATGTTTAGAGTTGACAAATGGCTAGTGAAGTTTTCACATTATTTCTATAAAAAGAAAAGCAAATTCTAATGCATTCTAAAGAAACACACATTAAGAGGAATAACTACCATATTTTACCTTAATTTGGGCCGTAAGCTTGTAAAACCAACCAACATGCTTGCTAGAAGAGGAAATACTGGGGAACAGGCTTCTAATACTTAAGCTGCCTACATTATACTATTACTAGTATTTAAGATGAAGATTTTTTTCCTGAAACAATTAAGTATTTCCCCTCAAAATGCTAGATGAACAAGTTTAATCAAACTGCCCAAAGAGAGATAGTTGCTAAGTATAAATAGCTTATATCAAAATACAGATACACCATTTTATTTTTATTTTACTGTAGAAGACAACCTTGAACTGCAAATCCTACTGCTGCAATTGAGGCTAATATTATCACTCTCACAAATGGAGGCCTACAAAACAAGCTGTGTTACACACACAGATGGCACACTTCTGCACCCCACCCTACCCCCTGTTTAACACCCTTCCATGCATCACTATATGCAGAACAGGAAGGGTTTTAAATTTTCAACAAAGGGAAATCTCTAAAAATGCAAAGCATGCAAGATTTAAATTGGAGGATCTGATTCTTATCTCAGGCTTATGTCTACACTGGAAAGAGCTGGCAACAAAAGTGCTGTCTACATTCATAAGTTGCCAAAAAGAAAGTCACCAAATCATGTTTACACTGCCACCCTCCTTCAACATATCATGGCCACACGGTTAACACCCATCGACAGAAAGAATACAACAACGTGGGTAAGCATCCCACAGTGCCTGGCACCACCTTCAGTCACTGAGTACTGGGGGAATGTGCCATGTAACACTAGGCATTTTGGGAATGTGTAAAACATGCTCTCAGCCACCTATTTGCTCCCCAGTCCTCCAAGGGCTTCCAGGTTACTTGTGCACCATTCCAGCGTCAGCCCTTGCTGCACACTCCATCTGTGAGAGATGGAGAGTGAGGCTGTGAGAAATCACGGGTTCCAGACTTCTCTCCCATATTGTGTTCAGTGCGTTCAGGACGTCATACACTGCAGCAGAGGTACTTAAGCACTGAGTACCAGAGGAAGTAGTCTTGGATGCAGATGACAATGTGAGAGCCTCTAGGTTAAGTCCTGTTTCTGACTGTGCTACAGGAAGTATCCACAGGTTCCTTGGCTGTGGACATAGGGCCCCCACCCAGGACTGAGTCTAGTTGATCAAAGCAGCACGTTTTGGGTGAGCCACCAGACCGCTGTTTGCCTCCTTTACCTTCTCCTATGCCTGCTGGAGTTCCTTGATCCTGGCACTGCATCGTTCAGGTTGCACCTCCCTAAACCGGGACACTCTCGTCCGTCCGGCAACTGCACCATGGATGTTGTTGAATGAGAGAGTTCTTGGACAGGAGGGCAAGCAGCTGAAAGCCCCAGGCAAGGTAAAGCTGGTGGTAGCAAGGTGGGGCAGAACAACTTGTGCATGCTGACCCAGCATTGAGGTTGTGCTGTGGCAACCCGATGGCGGCTGCGTGCTGGCCCAGCAGTGGGGACAGAGCCATGGCAACCTGGCTGTGGCTGCCCCACAAGGGAAGCCTGTTTTGGGCTGTGGCAGCGGAGCTGGGGCCACAGCAGGTCGGCAGCCCAATTGGGGCCACATGCTGGCCAGCAGTGGGGCCACAGCTGAGTTATGCCAGGCCTGCTGGAGCCACGGTTATGGCAGCGAGTCCAGGGCAGCTGTATAGCCCAGCCAGCAGGAGACCTTCCCTGATCTAGCAAATTCCCTCATCTGGGACCGCTCAGATCCCGAGGGTGCTGAACTAGGGAGGTTCAACCTATAGAGTGTCTCGATCATACCGGTTCACATAAAGGGTCACACAAAGCTGTGCACCGATTCTTCATCCCATACACTGATAAAATTCAAAATCTCCTGGGTGCTCACTACACAATAAGCCAGACAGCAGGAAATGTATTTTAAAAGTTACCAGAGTTTACAGATGAGAATGGCGTATCTGTTTACATGGCTGCAGAGCAGCAGAGTGCAAAGCGCTGGCCAGAGTGACTCATCAGGCATTGTGGGAAACATTCTGGAGTTCAATGAACGTGACCAAAAAAAAAAAAAAAAAACACACTACTGTAGTACACAGTGCATGACTTAACAGTAGAGGGTGAGGGGAAGACACAGACAGACACAGACACACACACACACACAAATATCAAACGGAGGTAGAAGTTTTTTGTCACCAAAACTGGGCATTTGGGGAGACTTTTGTCACGTTGCAATGTGAATGCTCTCCAGATTGTGTCACCAAGGGTACGTCTAGACTACATGCCTCTGGCGACAGAGGCATGTAGATTAGGCTACCCGACAGAGTAAAATGAAGCGGCGATTTAAATAATCGCCGCTTCATTTAAATTTACATGGCTGCCGCGTTGAGCCGACAAACAGCTGATCAGCTCTTTGTCGGCTCAGCGCGATAGTCTGGACGCTCCCCTGCCGACATCAAAGGGAGTTGTCGACAACCCAGGTATGCCTCATCCCAGGAGGCATACCTGGGTTGTCGACAACTCCCTTTCATGTCGGCAGGGGAGCGTCCAGACTATCGCGCTGAGCCGACAAAGAGCTGATCAGCTGTTTGTCGGCTCAACGCGGCAGCCATGTAAATTTAAATGAAGCGGCGATTATTTAAATCGCCGCTTCATTTTACTCTGTCGGGTAGCCTAATCTACATGCCTCTGTCGCCAGAGGCATGTAGTCTAGACGTACCCCAAGAAGGGTTTTATGGCAACAAAACTTGCCAGTATTGACAAGCCCTCAGACATGATGCATCATGTATCTCTCATTTTCCTTCTGCACATACAAACCTAACTACAGAGGCAGTTTTGGACAGATGTATACCTATATATGCAGCACTCAAGATGAAAATGTGGCCATTATGTTACCACCTGAAGAGACATTACCCCTCTTCTTTATGAGAGAGAGAGAGAGAGAGATCATTTCCCCCACACCTCAGATGTACACAATACCTAAATGTGTGTGGATCTCTATCAAAGACTTTAAGAATAACTATGAAGTACATGTATGGCTAAGGTTATATATCTCCATTCTTATGTCACAATTTACCAGTCACACTACTTGACCCTAGCAGAGAAATGTAGTTTCAGTGTAGATTTATATTAGAAGAGAGAAATCTTTGGGTGTGTGAAAGGCAACGCCTCTCTCATGCCTTCTGCTTTATAGACTAGATTTTTGAGGGTGGGAGTTGCTGGAATGCATGAAATGTAGAAGTTATTATTGATCAACTTGTTCAAAATAGCTCATAGTGGACACTCAAATCATAGGCCCTTTAAGAGTGCAGAGCAGTTGCGGGGAGGGTGTGGTGTATGTGTGATAGTCGATACTACCCAATAAGCTCCTGCTTTATCAGGTAGCCGACTACTCATTCACATCCCTATTTAAACCAAGGCGATTTAAATCGCTAAAACAAAATGATTGATTTAAATCAAGTTTCCCCTTTATACTTCTTCACATATTTCTTCAGACAATAGTGCAAATCTGATTACTAAAATATGTTAATTCACACCTAAGGATAGCATTTTACAACATTTACACCAACATAAACTTGGTGTCAAGTTGCAGGTACAGCAGCAGTACATTAGGAATAGTAAGAACTCTCACACACACTTTTATTAAACAAATTCTTACATGTTACTAGGGATGTTAAATTGTGTTTAATGAGCTAATCAAGTAGTGGATGGAATTTATCAATAAGTGGGGAAATTGCAGAGCCACAGTGGGGTTAGCTCCCAGCCTTTGGAGCTAACCCTGCTGCAGCTCTGCCTTTTAAACATTGATGACTCTTAATACGTTTAAAAAGCAGAGGTGCAGCAGGGGGACTGGGCTGAGCTGGGAATCAGCTGAGTCCCCCTGCTGCACCTCTGCCTCCCCTGTCTCCTTCTGTGGAGACAAGGCTGGGGGGAGGGAGGAACTGGCTTTTAAGCCAGCTCTCCCCAGCACCAGCTCCTGTTCCCCCACTTTACTGCCTCTCCGATAGAGGCAACAAGTGTGGGGGGCAAGCAACTAGTCAAGTAATGACTCAACTACCCAATGAGACTATTCGAATAGTCACTTACATCCCTAAATGTTACATGTTTCGCACTTGCAATTGCAGCAGTCTCCTGAGTTGCTAGCTCATGGCTGTCCTTATAATTTTCAAATTTTATTATCTCTGATCCAAGTCCTCAGAACACTAAATATACGGTATCCTTAAAACTTCTACAACTTGCTCTCATCTTCCCACTTCCACTGTCATTTTGATGCAGATATGATTCCAAGTTATCAAAACAAGCTAAGACCGTGCTTAAAGTGTAATTAATTTTAGAACGAGTAGTCCTGTGGCATCTTAGAGACTAACAAACACATATAGTATCATGAGCTTTTGTGGGCAAAACCCACCTCAGATGAGCTTGAGTGGAAAAAGAGGAGGGCTAAGACCTATTGAAAACATATATACGATGGAGTTCCTTTTGGAAAGCTGGGTTATGCTGAAGTAAAATAGGGAATAAACTTATGCCATCACCATTATGGTCTGTGATGGAGAGAGAGGCTTGTCTCTCTCTATATATATATTAAAAAAAAGATTTTCCTGCTGTGCAACAGAATGACGTGATCAGGCTCTCTGGCCATGAAAGCCACAGTTAGTGGCAAATGGCAACTCTAGGTAGCTCTTACTGCAGCGTTCTGTATTGTATACTTGGGTGATAGATTCTAACCCTAGTTAACTAATTATACAAGCCATAAAGATCAACTAAGCTGATTTTTTTTTCTAGCAACATCCAACGTAACAGACAGCTTAGGAATTTACTTGTTAAATCTTATTTATTCTAAAAGGCACAGAGAGTCTTGAAGAATGAGGCACTGCAAAGTTGATCCAAATGGCTCTTCAGATATAGCCATATCATTTTCTCCCAATAAGAAGTTTTCCTTATGTTGTTTGATTCTTACAGCTAGGTCCTGCACCATCTTCTTGCACTGCTTACACTTGACATGTTTTCTTTTTATACCCAGAGAATGAATTTCTTCGAAATATTGCCAAATAGGGTTTCTTTTACACCCAGAAGTCATAACAGTTTTTCTGTGGCAAAAACGTGGGAGAATATAGGAAACTGTGTGTCTTCCTTTTTCTTTCCAGTTCACTCCAACGCTCCTTCCTATTCTGCCTCCATAAATGTCTATATATTGTCTCTGGTTGTAGACAATGTCTTACCTAACTCTGCTATACTTGATCCAAGTTCACCACCACATAAGCACAGAACAAAAACAATCCTATTCAGTCCGTATCGGCACGTTTCTCAGGAGACCAACAGAAATTGAGAGCCCAGAACTGTCAAGAAACAAGAGCTGGTAGTTAAGCTGGACAGACCAGAGGCATTAATTCATTTTTATGAGACTAAGTAGGGCTGGCATGTTTGTGATAAGATTGAATTGTAACTTACTTTTAAATGAGAAATTTTGTATTTTATTGATGATTTGAACAAAAAAATCCCATTTTAAAATCTTTTATCCAACCTGTACTCTACAGCTCACCCTTATTCCCATTCACTACACTTTCATAGAAGCTGCAAGTTTACTGAAAGTTACTGTTTCTCCCTGTTCCACCCCCACTCAAACAACAGCACCATTAAGCTCATTTTCTTGAGCCATTGTATTGAAATAATACAAGCATTTGCTACTTTTCCTCTCACTCCCCACCAACTAGTATCCGGATCACTGTAAGATATCCACCTAAAGAACCAAACACCTCCTTTTCCAAGCAGAAAGACACTTTCAAACATGTAAAAGAATAGTTTATGAATTATCTGAACAGCCTAGATGTCAAACTCCTTAAAAACAACACGTTAATCTTCTCTACCCTCTTCCTCCCCCTCCCCTTGTTTTTTTTAAACACCAACATTGTTATTAACTCTTCTACTTCCTCCAATATTTGAGTGCCTACCAGTGCTGCTGATGTTGAGGATATCAGCATTTCCATTACAAACCAGTTTTCACCAGTCAGCCATAAAAAACAGGTCCAAGCTGAAACTTGTGTATATAGAGTCTCTACTGGAAACAGTAGCCAGTTTGGAGGCATTTACAATATTCACTAGCAAGTTCTATTCTTTTTACACTACAAGAGGGAAAAAGAAGAGTCATCTAAGCATATATTAAAGCAATTTGTGGGCAAATACACGCACTAATGCCTGTAATTTTAAAAGTCTAACAGTTACTTCACATTCAGCTTCTAGCTAAAGGGCAGCACACATGCCATAACTTCTGGGAATATTTATGAAATAGATGTTTTGACTATGTCTAGTAGCTCCTCGTTGAAGTAAGCATGCATTGATCTAACTCATTGACAATAGTGGTAAAAACTGGCAAAAAAAAAAAAAAGAGGGAGGAGGAGAAGGAGAGATGATGTAGAGTTAACCCAGGAAGGATGAGTCACTGAACTGCCCCGAAGACTGCTGAACCATCAGTGAGTGCTTCTCTTCTAAGTATTACCAGATATATTCAAAAGTCATGAGATGAGCTTAAATACATTTGCCTTCTGGTTTTTTAACCCTTAAGGTTACATTTTCAAGGTTCTCTCCACAATTTTAAGGGCTAGAAACTTTTTTCAATGGAATCTTAAATTCACACAAGCCACAGGATGCCAGTATCCAAGGCTTTGAAAAAAACAGTACTGTGAGTCTTAGAGTAAAATCATGAAAATTGATTACACTCTGCTGATCTGTTCTTCAGGTTCCACAGCATAAAGTTAGCAAGTAAAGTTATCCTGATCTATCTCCTTTGCTAATACAAATTTGATTCAAACTTTTAGAGTTAGACCTTGAAATCAACAGGTCTATATAAAGTAGCACACTTGTCCCAAAACGCGCCCCCTCCCCCCACACACACAATTGTTCCGTAGTTGGAGGTTTGTTTTTATACATCAGTGATAGTCTGACTGAAACTTGGGAGCCACAAGCCACCTCTCAATGTGTGTGGGGCTGCAATTCTTTGCATCACATGACATTAAAACACTGATTTAATTATTAACTGACGAGGATGCTTTTAGTACATTAACCAATCATAATTAATAAAATAATATTTGATTACATCATGCTGTTTAAATATGAATATATAATACTTCAGTAAATGAGAGAATGAATTCATACTACTGAGGTTCTTTTAGTAATGCTGATAACTAATTTGGTTACAGAACCATTGCAGTTTGAGTATTACTGTTCTACACGCTTGTTTTCCTTTTCCAGAAGAAAAAAAAAATCTCTCACATCTTGCTATATGATGGACAGTAACAAAGAGGGAAAAATAAGACCCTGATACTGGAATGAGCCCCATGATGGAAGACCAGAGGACTCTACTTGACTATACAGAGTGTGGGAAAACACATAAGATAAACAAATCTTAGTGTTATAACAGAAGTTGGTGAACATTCAGGAAAGCTTAACTGTAAGTTGAAATTCACATTTGTGAGAGTACTGTGTTTACAATGGCAATTTGGAAAACGTGCAATTAATGCTATTTTTACCTCTGATACAGGAGAAAAGTTCTAATTTGATTAGGAAGCCCCCGATTCAGATTACTTTCTTTGACTAGATGATAAAAATCTGAACACTTTTAATGCTTGGAAGTATTGTTTTTAAACACGGAAGTATTACCCACAAAAAAAACTGAATGTATAAGAGCACTTAGTTCTTCAAACACTGTATTTAAAGTACTGTCACATGAATAATGACTATTTTAGGTTCTATCCATATCTAATCACCTCTGGCAACTGAAAGTTTTGACCAATGGAGACAAGCTGTGGAAGTGTAGTTGTATGGATACACCTTACACACATTATTTTTTAAATAAAAAACCTCCCTCTAACTACAAGAGTAACTTCATACTAATTTATGCTAGTGGTGCATTTTAAAATATACTATATTTGGACAATGATTTAATGGTTACACATTTGAACAGAAGTCACAGTTTAATATTTCTATACAATATTTTCTTTCTAGAAGAGATTAACTGTCTAAGCTATATTTGGTAGTAGTTAAATATCCCCCTGTCCTTCTCACCCATACTCTCTAACTTTCCAAGAAGAAAAAATAAACAATGATGTAGACTACTGTTAGATCTAGGACACTATACAGGAACAAGTCTAAGTAAATTTATACTTCACTTCTCCTGCAAAACAGAAGAGATTGCCTAGTAAACTTAACAGGAAGATTCCCATTATCAAGTTTGAGTTTTTTAAAACAAGTTTTACCCAGAGATTTATTTGCATTCAAACTATTCAGCACAGCAGAAAATTACGAATTCACACTAACCAGTAAGAGAACTATTTTATTTGCTACTTTACAAAATTCAGTAAGCAAATAATATTAAGACAAGCCAATGCATCATAAATGGTTCATATATTTTGGCAACTTTAGTTATTAGTTGATAATGCTTTAATAATTGTTCTGTAGATGTTAGTATTTCTACAATAATTTGCTAAATAGCTGTAAGAGGAAATAGCAACAGCTTATAGGGCCAAATTCAATTGTATCACCAAACTGAAATCTATTTTTAAATTAACTTAAATCATGTCTCTTTGCTACCTCCCAACTACAGAATACTTTCAAAAGGAGCATATAAAATTAAGCAAAAATAATAATTCTCTAGACTAAGTTTTAAATAGTAAATAGTTAAGGATTGCTTATCAAAAAACTACCTACAAGTTTTTAAAACAACAGTGTCATTTTTACCTTAAATGCCCATTAAATGTTTTTTCTGGTTAGAAACCTCACCTGGATTGTGTTTGAATTATGGGAAGGGCAGATTAACAACATTCTATTGGAATTAGTTCCATATCTATAATCCCTCTATTACTTAAAGAGTATGATTTAAAAAAAATTGCCTCCTTTTTCCTACAAAAAGGGGCAAAAGAACAAGAGCTTTCAGATTGGAAATAAACTCCCTATCATCTTAAAAATAGAGAATACACTCTCTTCTTCAGCAAGTTGACCAATATCTAACAATTTTGCACTTCTAAATATATGGAATACGTATAAAATCTTTATACAATAAGGCCTGGCCCCAACACAATATCTGGTATCAATGTTAACCTTTTGTATTAGACGTCCCTCAGCACATGGATGAGTGTTCCCTTCACATTTCTTTGTATCTGAACAAGTGGGTTGTATCCACACGAGCTCATGATTCCATCTACATGTATTGTTAGTCTTTAAGGTGTTGCTAGAGCATTTGTTGTTTTTTTAAGTTTTCACACTTCATCATGTCAGTCGCTGACAAAGGGAAGCTATCGATCCAACTAGTAGACCAAATCTGGCCCCACTTAAGGCACATTGCATATAAGCCAAGGAGGAATCCCCGACACAACACGCTTTCCCTAAATAATTTATACCAGTACAACTCCTAGCATGGATGCATTTATACCAATATTAACTATTCCCCCTTCTTATAGGGGAATAAGATTTAATCAGTCTAAAAGAAGTAACACTTATCTGTGCCTACACTGTGGCAAGAAAGATGTGTCTTACTGCTTTAACTGCACTGGCACAAAAGTTGTGTTTAAATCATGTCCCCCAAATATATTTCTTTAAGGTAATACATAAGGTAGCTTACTTCAGTAAGCATGTAAAACTATTTTTAGAAATAGTATTTTTCAGATATGACAAAAGTTATTGTAACTTAGTGCTCTACTTTTTATGCTGCATTTTCATAAGCTGTGTTTATGCCATTGATTTAAACAATATTCTAACTCACAGACATTGTAAAGATGTTCACTGAAAATCTACATCAAGCCTTACAGAAAGTGTCACTAACATATGCCATTCCACTGGCAATAAGCTGAACTTATCACAAAAGTTTAATTCTGATATTTTAGTCGTACATCATTCTACATAATATTTAAGATGTCGCTCCAAAACATTATATATTACAGTAAGATTACATATATACAAATTATATAAGTGTGGTATTTTTTTTAAACGCACAAAAGCTGTGAATTTTATTTTACAAGGTAAAGATTTTCATCCATTGGCTTCACAAGACTAGGAAAAGTTACCATGGAGTTTAAAGAGTTACTTAGACAAAGATAATTTAAGCTCCAAACCATAAACTTTCAAACAAGCTATTTCTTTTTCTACTTGCCTGAAAACAAATGTTTTGAAGACATTATAACAAATAACTTTTAAAAGAACAGATACTGCACTGGTAAAAAAGTAAGGATTTTTCATGTTACAGTACAGCATAACCCTAGGACATGCATTCTACTGTACAATCAGAGAACCACACCAAAAGTTACCGTATGTTTCTACTATCCTGACAACTACGCTACTCAGAGGAATGATACATTTCTACCTGTGTTGCCCTCAAAGATAACATCAAAGGAACACTGAAATTGATCTTAGCTACCACATAGAGAAGATATAATTTCCAACAACACAATATAGTCTTGTCACATTATAATTTCAGTAGATCCATTATTAACAAAATGTGTTATTTCCATAGAAAGATGATAAACTGCTTACTTTCCATACCACAAGATACAATTCCACTCATCTTTCATGAGACAGAAATTTGCACAATAATGTAAATACAACACACTTAAAATCTTGACAATCAGCTGTTCACCCTAATACAAAAAAGTTAGGACCTAAATAAAATCAAGTGCCTTTTCAAACTATTAACTATGAAAAGGCAAGAGAGCACTAAAATACAGGATTACCCAAGATCATCATGAGGAATGCTATATTAGAATCTAATAACATTCAAAATCCAGACATGAGGCTATCGGTATTTACGAGGAGTTACTATCCAATTTTTACATTAGTTTGCATCATAAAAAATAACTAAATATTTATATTTACAGTATTTCAAAACAATGAATGCCTACTCATACCATGTACTGACAAGGCAATATCAATCAATCAAATTAGCAGTAATAAGAACTATAGTTTTCAACCTCAATACAGAGAAAGTGATCTCAAAATAAGTGGCTTAAAGAACAGAATTCATGTTATCTATAGAGTGTAAGTAAAGTGTATAGAACTGATGTTAAAGAAGGAAGATATAGGCAGGTCTTCTAATCAGTCCTTTAGAACTAGACAAGATTCTCCTTAACTAAATACATCAGAAGAGCTTTATCTACCTTAAGTTTAAATATTGCCTATGACAGGGCACTCATAGCAGACTTCAAAAAATTAGACGCCATTCTAAGCCATTTGTGTCTCACTAAATTTTCAGGATTGCAGGAACTTTATGCGCTGAAGCATCATTAAATTTTGGACAGCATCTTACATGCCCACCTTCCCTGAGGTCTCACCCAAAATTATAATGATCCAAGTCAGTTTTAGTCAACAAGTATCCTCATTGACACAGGACCCCGCACATGATTTCAAGCAACTCTCAACAGCTAATGAAAGTCAAAATAGCTTAATGTTAATTTCAATAGCCATTTTGAAAAGCTTCTACTCAAAACATAGCACTGGTATACAGCAGAAATTTGCCTGTAGTCCTGGTAGTAAAACAGACCTCTACTACTGATCATGCATTGAAAAGTAGCATCCCTGATGCTAAATTACTGTATTTAATCCCACGTGTGCAGCAGTATTAAGATGTGCAATAAATGAACTGTGTATATACAATGATGTAATGGGGAAGCAGGAACAAAAAACAATGTTCAAGAAAGATACTGGTCAGAGAGGAAGTCAAAGAAAAATAGAGTATATAAAAAACACATTTCTGTACTAAGCCACATGCATAAAGTTACCTTTACTAGTCAATATCTATGTAGTTAAAAGGGTCAACATACTAATCTTAGTTCTAGAACAGCTGCCATAATTATTATTTTGCCAAGCACTTTGCTGTTACTTATTCAACTGCTTTATGTTTGAAGCGTATCTTAGTAATACTGTCCCATGCAGATGACAATGGCTCAATTTTAGCGGTACTCTAACTGCAGACTCACATGCGTGCACACAAATTATACTAGAGGGCACTTTCCATTTCTGTACTTAATGCAAGGTTTGCAGAATGTTTCAACAGCAAAATAAACACTGCACCACAGTAGCCAAATACCACAACATAGATATTTAGACAAACTGAATATTGGTCAAACCCACCAAAAATGTTTGGGGGTTGTGTTTTGTTTTGTTTTGTTTTTGTTTTTTTTTAAAGGCAGGTAGACTTATGCCAACAAGCACAAAATAGCCAATCTAAAATGAGATTATTGAGAAGTAAAGCAGAACTTTACAAATTTCCATCAATGGCTAAAAAGACTTCTGAGGATCACCAAATTTGGGTATTTGATGAGTAAATGAACCAGTAATACACACTTGTACTGTGTAATACTTCTGTATTTCAGAAAATTGTAGATTACTGTTGCTTTAATAATACTTAGTATACTAGTAAATGTTTGTTTTGTAAAAGTGAGACTTCACAATTTGAGATCTCTTTATATCACTCTGCTATTGACTCTTTGAGAAGCGGGATTCAACTCATCAGGAGTTGAGAGAATTATCAGTTTGGTAGACAAAACATAAATTAAGAAAATAATGCCATGATTTATTAAAAAGGCAACCAAAATGCTTGCTGTATTTCCCATCTGTCTGATTTGACATATAATGAAGTCAGTATTTGTAACTTTTGTTTTCTGCTATACAGACTTACACTTCTGGATCCCCTCGTTTTAACTTTTATCCAATATTCAGACAATTCAATTACATACTTAGTTTATGGTACCATGCAATTCATAGGGCATAAAAATCTAAATCGGTACATATTTACTTAAGTACCAACCTGGCAGAAAGATTACTAGTTCCCTTACAAGTATTCTAGGTTAAGAACTTCTGCACATATATGATGAAATATAATCAAATGCAAATTCTAAATAAAATGGTTTCTTTTAGGGCCAAATTCTACGATCCTTAATCAAGAAAAGCTTCTGGTGACTTCAACAGAATCTTGTTTGATTAAGGATGGCAAATTTTCTCTTTGTCACTGAATTATACAATTGGAGAAAATATCTTAACATTCATTAAGAAATCACTTCTGTGAAGCAGGTCACATGAACTGGTTTAAACACAATATCTTATTTTTAAGAGACTAGCATTGCTGCAAAATACTTTTAATATTGAATTGTTTTCACTTGTTAAGCTTTAAGAAAATCTAACAAAATTTACACTAACAAAAAGACCACACACTGAAGAGCTTTCTCCACATGCTGGAATATTGTTTTTTTAAATCAAGCTCACACAGCGTATGTACTATCATTGTCAAGATATCTGAATCAACTCAGTGGAAGAGAAGGATGGCATAAGCTTAAGTGTTCTGTACTGTACAGCAGCAAAGCAACACATACAGCAAGAAGTCAGACTGTGGACAGTACATGCGATATTAGCAACTAGACATTTGGAAGACAACTTCAAAGTGAGTAATATGATTCTAAAAGATAAGGGATTTTTTTTAAGTTTCCTTCTGCTATTTCAGGGCTGCAACAGCCACCATCAGTTTCCACCAGAATTATACTTACATTCTTTACTCAGGTGAGTAGCTATACTCACCTGAAAAATGAAGGATAAATTACAAAAGTATTTGATATCAGCATGTTTTAAGTTTAGTAGCTAAGGAAAGTCAGTTAACAGACTAAAAATTCTTTTCTTGTAAATAATGTTAATTTGGAATAGTTCTTAATTCTAAAAGGAAGAGAAAGAGAAATGTTTGTTCACAAGGAGCAAACCATCATGTTGCTTTCACATCCAAAACACATTCAAAGCATGAACACTAAAGATTTGTAAGCAAACAGCTCTACCCTGAAAATAAACGTCCACAACAGTTTAAACTTTTATTTTTTCTAAAGAAGCAGGCAACTGTGGGGACCAAACACAATTAAAACTCTGGCTACTTTTCCTGGGTTTCTTGTGCAGTTATAGTCCCCAAGATAGGACACAATTCATACTCCTCTAAAAGCCTTCAAAGTCACATGAAGACTACACAGCTGGAAAAAAAGGTTTGCAAGATCAGATCTCATTATGAGAAAGTTGTTATATAGTGTTTGTGTATCTCACACTTTCCTTCAACTGGTCCTCTAGCCTCGCTAGATTAAAATTCCTTTTGGATACCATAAATACAGAACTGTTACAAAGAAATAAACTCAGCTTTAAAGTATTTATGCGAACATTTCAGATAAATGCCTTTCTGAACATTTAAACTGAACAAAACTAAAACCAAGTTTTGTAGATATAAAATGACAATGAAATCTTGTTGCTCATGGAACACCATAAGTGCAGGTTTGCCATAACCAGACTTTCAGTTTGTACTTGACAATGCAGTAGACGAACTCGGTAATGCAGTATACGAATTCTCTGAATTCACCATTAGCAAATACCACTTCTGAGTTTTACCTACACATACATAATTGGTAAATAGGTGTTACTTTCATAAACAATAAAAAATTAGCTATTTCCAGAGGGAAAATATGTATTGGACGCAAGGTAGGCTTACTGATATTAAAATAGCATTCCACAAGTTCAACTGAGCATGAAAATTAATCTTTCAAAAGTGAATATTCAACTACAATTGTACTAATACTGAAGAAAGGAAATTTTGATAAATTCTTTAGACACTAAACCATTTTCTACTTAAATAATAGCAAGTGGTTTATTATGATGTCACCTCGATTAAAAGGCATTTTATCTGAAACATTGTTTTGCATATTGTCTGATTGCTTTGAAATACTGTAATCACAAACATCTCACACCAAAACAAATATTAAATGAGAAATTGAAGTTCTCATTTATTTAAATTCTTTCATGTGTCTGAATGTGGAAATACTTCCGTTTCTAATAAAAAAGGAATTATATTTTGTGTAACATATATAATAATTTGACAAGAGCATACATTAACACATCTACTTCTCCACCCAAAGTCCAATTACAAGTATTAGAACCAAATACTTATTTTGAAGAGACCATCTTATTTTGAGCAATTTCATATAGCCATATATATCTTTACAAAAGGCCATTTTTAGAGGGATTTTACTCAACTAATACCCTCTAAAATGAAAAAGTGACCTTTAAAACCAGTAGGCATGCAAACAAAGGGGAATATGGAAGATTCCTAAAAAAAAAACTACACAGAACACAAGGTAACTTACATTCAGTAGTTCAGATTTTTGTCACATCCATTTTGAAGGGGAAATAGCTTAAGCAAAGTGACAAAAATATAACTTATTTTAGCTTATACTATAAATTTTCTATTGTAAACATGATGAATATCCCCTTATACAGAGGAACATAACTCACTTGCCACTAAAGCATAATAGGTGTAAAACCCATAATGCAGGTTATCTCTAGCAGCCTCCAGTAACAGATTCATAACACAAACACCTTAAGTAAGTACACATTAAGATTTCCTGTGTTTATTAGTTAGCTGATTCAAATCTTGACTAACTAATTAAGTGGACTGAAGAAAAAAAAGTCTGGTTAAATGGATTTTAAAAGCTGTGGCAAGTGTCTTAACCTGCCAAAAGTAAAACAGAAGTTTTACTTTCCAAGCAGTATTTAGAAGCCAAACTGGTCATTTCAGTAGATGAATTTAGAGAAGGAAACAGCAGTTGCCTCAGTGAACAGGTGAATTGGAAGTCAGAGACACTGGTAAGTATGGAACTACTTACTATCACCTCCATCTCCAGCATAAGCTTCAATGCAAGACTATATTAAATTCTATTATATGCTGCAGCTCTTTGAAATCTTCTGCCCTATTCAGATAGGAAGAGGAAGGTTCACAAACAGAAACAACCACAGAACAGAAGGCAAGACAAATACATATGCTTGACAACTGGCAAGATACACAAAGAGACCCGTGAGGCTCAAGTATAAACATAATTCCTAAATATTCCACTTGACAAGGCCAGTTTTCTAAAAAAAATTCATTCCTTCAGCAATGAGGCAGGAACAAAAGTCACATTTGTATACCAGTTTTCAACAACAGTTAACTGTCAAATCTGCATAAAGTGGTAGACAATTAACTGACTCAGAAACATGAATAGATTTTTATGCATATAGAAATTAAGAAACCATAAAACTGAGAGTACCTTGAGGGTTTTTGAGGAAGTATTATAGAAATGTAAACTTTTTATAAATATTTGTCATGCATTCAAATATTCCTAGGTCTTATTATCAGAAAAAAATGAAAAGCAATGTCCTTATTTCTGCTTCATAATATCAAATATTTTGTAGCCAGTTTCAATTTTCATTTATTTACCTTTTTTAGAATGGCTAATTCTCAGTCTAAGTATTCTTACATAACAAAGTTTTAAGTATATAAAACATACCAAAGATACATCTACACTGCAACTGAATATTCATGGCTAGCCCATGTCAGCTGACTTGGGCTCATAAGGCCTGGTTTGCAAGGTTGTAAGACTGTGATGTAAACATCTTATTTCAGGCTGCATGCTGGACTCTGGGACAGTCCTCCCTTGCTCTGGGATCTACAAGAGGGACTGTCCCAGAGCATAGGCTACAGCCTGAGCCCAAGCGTCTATACTGCAATTTTACATACGTATGAGCCTGATTTATCTGACACGGCCAGCCAACCTGGGCCACCCAGAAGTGTTTACTGCAGTGTATACACCCCAATAATCTTCTACACCCAACATGTCATATTTGCCCAAATTGCAAACCATGACACGACCTCTGATATCTCTTTATCTCCACACAATGCCTTACAAAAGGCCAAAAAGAAAATGAAGTAATCTTTGAGCCAGGGAGGGGAGCAACTTCCACAGTTGAGGATCTGCCACAGAAAATATTCTGCCACCAGGCACCCTTCATCTTCTAAACTGCAGGTACATTAGCATCACTGATTGCAACCAGGAGAGGTATCACAAAAAGAGAAGTAATTTCTTGGGTAGTTTAGTCCCGAATAATTTAAGGATTTATAGGTCACAACAAACCACCTAGTTTCTGGGTGGAGTTTAATTGGAATTGAGGAAAGACTGTAGTGCTGAAATAACTTGCTCTCTATGCAAGCACTAATATTCTGCAATAATTTCAGCTTCTGGAACATCTAAAATGTACCCCCATGTAGAACTCACTGCAGTAGTTTTCAAGGGTTTTAATTATGAAATAGAAAAAGTCTGATTAACCACGCCCTGACCATGTTTTACAGTCCTTCAATTATGCTTCACTTAAAACGATTGACATTTAGCATGCCTTCAGAGTAATGAGTCTATATGCCGCTTAGAGAGAAAAAACCCTTTAAAGCTTAACTTTAAGAGCCATGTGCTTTTTATACTTCACCCCACTTTAAGAGACTGCTACAAAAGGGGTTCTTTCATCTTATTATTGTAGGAAACTGCATTTCTGTAGCTCCTCGCAATATAATTCTCCACAACCTGGGTATATAATCTCTATTCACTATAGCTACATACTACAAGTTTAAGAGCTACAACTGACCAAATTTGTGTTTTCTACTATTAATAATTAGATTCCCTTAAAAAAACACACTACTGTTCATATCTGCAAAAACAAATGTAGATGATACACAAAGAACCAGAGTTGTTAAGCAGAATTTTGAGTCTTAATTCTTCCAACAGATTATCTATCATAGCTCAAAATGAGTGAGATTCAGCTACATCTGCTCCACCTAACACGACACTGTGCCTAACAGATCATGAATATGTCCATAAAAATAATGTTCTGTATTTTGCTATTTTATGTAGTGTACTAACACCATGTGACATTAGCATGGTGATCATACCCTGCCTTATATTCACATGCTCTCTCAAAATCCATAAGTATTCTGTTCCCTAACTTAAAAATGTGATCACTTCACAAATAATAACCACATACAGCTCAATCACCCATTAGCATTTGAAACATAAATCATTCATTCCCTCCCTCCCAACACACCTACCACATCCATGTTAAAACTATACAAATTTTAATCCACAATTGACAGAAGCTTATATGCATCTCACTAAGCAATTATATTAAAAAAGTATATTTCTTTTCAAACCAAACTTCATATTGGGACTTTAGGTGAAGTATAATTAGAAACGTATTTAGATTTCCTGTAACAAGTGGTCAAAATGACTGATTAAAATGCAATGTGATCTACCTTTTGTACCTCATCAGTTCTCTCCCAATACCAAAAAATTAAAAAAGAAAAGAAAAGATAATTAATTTGTTTTTAAAAACAAAACAAACTGTTAGGAACAGTATCTAACCTCCAAGCTATGAAAATGCCTCACTAGTATCATATCATCTGAGTTGGAAGTGTAAACTAAGCGTTTTAAGCTTCTAAAAAGGAAGTCACAGCAAGCAAAAAAAAACAAAACAATTTTAAGTAAAGTAAGATCAACACATTTTACAG
Organism: Pelodiscus sinensis; assembly: GCF_052426305.1. Classification (NCBI taxonomy): domain Eukaryota; kingdom Metazoa; phylum Chordata; order Testudines; family Trionychidae; genus Pelodiscus; species Pelodiscus sinensis. The sequence goes on along the minus strand of NC_143053.1, from coordinate 201,577,438 downwards.
GGATTTAAGAATGTTCTCAGAAATTTTAAAGGACTGACTCAATGTTCAGTCCTCAAGTGGCTAGTGTCAGCTTCCTACCCTCCCCCTGCCATGAATCTGAACATCACACCAGTGACATCAGTGCTATCTGAATAATCAGATTGCAGCATGTACATTGCCCCACTAGATACCAGCTGCTTTTGAATCACAGAAAGGGGGTCACTGCAGGGCTCCAACGTAAGTGTACATGTATATCAATCTTGCTGCATTTTTGCTGCTCAACACCAAATTAATGTGAGGTGATTATCAGAATTCACAATGCTTTGCATTCTCTTGGGAAGCAGGACTAGCACTCAAAATTGTTACAATGCCTTCTCCAAGTTTTGAATGAAGTGACCTAAAGTTCTATGAAGTACTGCAACAGTCTTCCATGATTCATAAGGTCTGAATGCAAAAATTCCACATTGCCCTTTCACATTCCCTTGAGATTTCAGTAGTAAAACAGAGATCAACTTTTGGCTTATTCAACAGTAGACACCTCACACACAAAAATCTCCACTCTTCTTGCAAGTAAACCTTTACCAGCTCACCGCACACACTACCTACAGTTGGAATGTAACCATGATCTGTCTTAACGCTCCAATAGGCACTCTACAGTACCATATTCCCAGCCTGCCTTTCACAGCAGGTATAAAAGTAACTTTTGCAAATGTGGGTGTGCTCACTTCAGAATGGAATGTACAACAAAGGTTGAAACACAGTGACTACTAAGTCTAAGAATTTCACTTGGAATAACAAATCACACTTCACAATGACTAGCCTTCTGGACTCAACACAATATTATGACAACCCTAACTGACACCATCTCTTGACCTTCCTTTCCATGATTAGGTTATGCATTACCAGCTCCCTATCTTCACCCTTTTTTCACAGTCTCTCCAACCCCAGAAGGTGGGGAGGAAAATGTAGACAAATGCAAAAATGCATATTTTAAAAAATTAAGTACAAACTTCCCACTCGGCCACTACATAGTGATAGAGGTCAATACATCAGTATACACTGAACAATGTAAATGCACTACAAACAACTTTTGCTGTTATTCTTATGCAGAAATAATTTTATCATACTGTATAGCTATGTATGCTAAAAGGATATGACCTATAGCTCACATAATTTTCTTTACTGTAACATCTATTTAACCAAATGCCCCACAATGGTAGAAGTTGGGCTCCACAGAAAACTAACCCTACACTTTCAACCTACTAACAAACTGGATAGGTCTTTTGAACACCCCTACACAGGATTCTCCACAGAATTGTGACTACACTGCCTCATTGTAACTATATCTGCCATATTTACCACATATAGATATATAGGCTTTTTAAAAAATCTCTCTTTTACATCCATACTTTTGAACACATGTAAATAACTTTCCTTTCCCCTAAATTACTGATGTAGCTCAACATTTAAGACTTAACTTTTTAAAGTCATCTAGTAACTCTGGAAACACAACAAGTAGACAATACTTAGAAAGATCCACTGAAGGATGGTGGGGGGGGCGGGGAACAAACTTGTTGAGCTGGTGCAAAGGAAGTACTACACAGCTTTGAAAGGAAAGAAAACTACTTTTGTATGAATGTTACTGACTTACTTGAAAATAAAAATTCTCACCTGCAGAAATCTATTTACAATTATGAGAAATGCAATCAAATTTTCTATGAAAAAAATTCAGAGATACTCTGACCAGACACAGCATGTTTGTATGATGTTTAACGAACATTAATTGCAGTGGGAAATTTTTGGTAACTAAATATTCATAAATATAAAAATAGGAGTGTACCTGTACCTCTGCAACATATTTTGGAACCTTAAGTTCAGTCTCAGTATTATACGTTGTTTCTGACAATTTACAGAATTACATACCCAAAAAAAAAAAAATGAGTTTTAGAAGAGGGAGTGCTAGTTCACAAATATGAAAACATGCCTAACCCCAACACAAAGAACAATGTTTTTTTATATTTGCAGCTGAATTCTATTAATATCAGGGAAATATGCATTTAAACACATAAAAAAATGGTACAGAAAGTTTTTTAAGCTACATCTGTGATCATAAAATCATTTTTTAATATAGTGTATGTATCAGTGTACTCTATGTATTTCAGATTAATAAATTTCTGTTTACAACTTAATTGCAATGTTGGCATATATTACAAAAACTAGAATGTACTTTTGAGACTGATGAATTCCTGCATTTGCCATTGCATTTTCTTCTGTTAACCCCAATAACCTTTTAAGTATACAAGAAAGTACTTAACTAAAATTATACATTCAAAAAGCTAAAAATTCAAAAAGCTAAAAATATGCTACTGTAACTTGCTGTTGACACATTCAAATTGCATAACATTGCATATAACACTACATTAAAAAATGATGAAACAAAACTAACCAGACAACATAAACACACATTTAAAGATTTTCCTACTAGCATTAAACCAACTAAAAACCCAACAACCATACATTCTTAAGTGAAGCTTCCCTTCACTGCTAAATAAAGATGAATCCCACAATCAGAATCTCAACAATAAAGCCACTAGTATTTATACACACATTTTTATAAAACTGTTTTAGAAATTTATACTTTCGTAAAAGTATAACGGATGTGTTAGGAGCACTTTTTAAATAAAGTTATTTTATCTAGGAAGTATGGCTGTTTGTATAATGAAGAGTAGGGACAAGTAAATGCAAAGTTTAATCTATTTTGTTAATACTCTCTAGAAAACTTAGAGCACACTATAATCTAAATATTTCTTGGGGGGGGGGGCGGAGAGGAGGAGAACACAACACTACAGTCCGTAAATAATTATTAATCTGCTTTGCTGCAAGAATCTGAGTGTTGGTTCTTTATATCAGGCCCACAACCTACATGCTACTGAGCCCTGAAGTACTCACTTTTCAAAAATTACACATACATTAAAAAAGGGTGCATAAATCATGCCTTTACTAAAAAGAAATCAGCATTCCCTCATATGTCTGTACATGCCAGATCAAAACAGTAAAGAAAATTCCTCCTTAAATCTAGACGAAACTTACACTACTTAACTATAAAATGCTGCAGCCTCCAGCATGGCAGGATCAAAAAACTATATCTATACAAGTATATTTGCAAGATGCTTTGTTCAAAGCTCACGTGCTTGCCTGTTACACAGCTCAAAACATCCCATTTCACTTCCTGCAAATGTACAAAATTTAACACTTCTCAGGAATTTATCATTGGTAATAATTATTAGTCTTTCAATCACAACCTGCTTCCTCCATGAAGAGGTTGGCTTCTATAGGCTGCAGACTAATATGTTAAAAATATAAAGAGATTATTCTGGATTTATTTCTGATATCAATAGTGGTTTTCTAATTTAATAAAGTAGTTCATTTATCCACAAGGAAACAAACATAACTTAAGCATTTTGTTTTGATTTTGCTGTAGCAGACAAGGGCAAGAAAAAAAATATTTACCTTTGTCTTTTAGGGACTGAATGTTCAACTTCTATGAGTTTACCATGCAGTTCCACTTTACCTGAAAATAAAAACAAAATTAGGGGAAAGTGTTTTTAAATGTGTTTGAAGGACTCTCTCATTGCCCCCCTCTTCTCAAATTGAATATGTGGTGTTTTAAAACAGCACAGGAAATTAAAAGTGCAACACATTCGCTTATTTATTAATAACTGGTGTAACAACAGTATAGTGGCAAATTGCAACCACAAGCCAAGAGACTTCACTTTTAATACGTCCTTTAGCACAATAATTGGCCGAAAGGGTAAGTGAAAGACGCTGTTTTAAAAGGTACCTCTACGTGTATTTGACCCATTTTCTCGAAGTGATCTGTAATACAGATACAAATTTCGCTGGGATGAGCTGATCAAAGCCCTGGAGCTCAAAGAGAGAAGACACTGGGAATGCTTCAGGGTTGTGTGAAAACGCTTGTGTCTCCCCTACTTGCCTATTCTGGGCACCCCTCCCTCCCTCGGCTACCTCCAACGCGTCCCACAGGGCGACAGGCCTCGATTTAAACTTCATGGCATTTTCTGGAGAAGGGATGGATGAAAAGACAGGATTTTAGAGGGGGCCTCAAAGCCCCAGGAGCTTCCCCTCCTCAAGCCTCTGCAAACCGAGTTAAGCAGGCTACATTGCCTTTTTCACAAAAACAGGATGTAGAGACAGAGAGGCGGCCTGGCTGCTGCAAGTGACGGGGGGTGCGGGAGAGGCAGGCAAAGGGAAAGCGAAATAAATAATCCCGAAGGAATGCAGCCCTCCAGCGCCGAGCCCTGCCAGCTCCTCACCCCGGGGTGGGGGCCTTTACTCTCCCGAGTTTGGGTTACTCTCCAGTGCTGCAGGGAAGGCTGGAGCATGCGTCGGCTCCGTGCAACACCCCGCGTGGGGCCGGGAGCTTCGCCAGCCAACTCCTTCCAAGTGCACCCAGAAGGCGGCTTCTGCCAAGCCCGCAGCCCGGCTGCCGGGGCGACACGCTGGGCAGGGAGCGCCTATGGGTGCGCGCTGTGTGCACAGAGCAGGGCTCGCCCGCCGCCCCTGCGCACTATGCCGGAAGAAGGGCTGTTTCCCCTCCGCACCCTAACCTTGGCGTGGCCCCCCGAAACCATTGCACGGCACGGCCTCCCCTTGCTGCTAAGTCCCCCGCGTCCCCGGGCGCTCGCAGGGAAGCCAGGATTGTCCGTCGGGGCGGGGGAAGGACTATGGGAGCCCCGGCGTGGTAGGTGTCTGGGCCCAGGCTGGTGCCTCTGCCCCGGCCTCTTGGAAGCGATGGGGGGGGAAACGCCGCCTTGGCCACCTCCCGCGCCGCCAGAGCCAGCCTAGCGCACCCCGGCCCCCTCCTATGGCCCCCCGGCTGCAATGCAAGCCCCGAGCTGCGGAGGCCAGAAAGCAGCGGGATGTCACACCCCGGCGTGCCCGCTACCTGCCGCCGTGCCCGGGGACCGCAGCCCCCCCCCCAGCTCCTGCCTTGCAGCCCCCAGCGCACCCACCTCGCCCCCACCCCCCTGGCAAGGCAGGGACAGATTGCGGGGTCTCCCCGGCGTGGAAGCGGCGAGATAAGGGGGGTTCTGTGGGTGAGGGAAGAGGAGCTGCCGGGGGGCAATGAGACGGGGGGGGGGGGGTTCCTGAAGAGACTCACCTGAAAGTGCCTCGATGGCCTTCATAGCCCAGTTATCATCGGGGCAGTCGACGAACGCGTATCCCGTCTTCACCAGAAACTGGCCCGTGAAGGGGATCTTGGACTCCTTAAAGAGACTTTCCAGGTCCAGCGGGCTCACGCTCTCGCCGAGGTTGCCGATGTACAGCTTGTTCATGGTCTTGCTCGTTTAAAAAAAAAACACCCACAATCCACACACGCGCAACAAATTACAGCCCGGGCTTGCAAAAATAAGGTGAGGAGGGGAGGGGGGGGAGAAAATAAAATGCGATGGAGGAGAGCGAGCGAGAGAGAGCGAGGTGGAAAAAAAATCAGATCTGCAGCCTGAGTCCCTCCCACCCTCCCTTGCTTGCTCTCTCCCGGGGTAAAAAAAAAAAAACTGTCTCCAAATCGGAATCCGGAGTGAATGCTGCGTGAGCCGGGCGCGGAGGGGAGGCCAGGGGGAAACACCCAGCGTGGGGACTAGGATGGCGGGCTGAGAAAGGAGGAGGAGGGGGAGATAAACTACTTTTTTTGTCTTGCCCCCAAGCCCGTTTGGCAACGGCGACAGCAGGCGGGCTACGAAAATGTCACACTACGTGCATGGAGGCGCCGCCTCTCAATTAAAAAAAAAAACCAAGAGGGGGGGAGGAAGAAAATTACTTGAATATTCCGGCTTTTTGAATGAGCCACGTGTTCAAACTACAAATCAACTTCTCACGTGAGGAATCCCAGCTCCTCAATTAGATAGCGGCCGTAGCTCGGCGGCTCTCACACACACACACTCACCGGAGGAGGCGGAGAGATTGGGTGAGGGACAGGCCGGGGGAGGAGGCAGAGGCGGGCTGCGCACAGCACACAGGGACAAGTTGAAGAGGGCTGGGGACTAGAAAGAGGGAGATCGGGAGTTTGATGGGCGCTGGCCCCGAGCGCGTGTTCCCTCTCAGCCCCTGTTCCAGGCTGCGGCCGGCGGCTCGGCCCTTCCCCCGAGCACACGCCCACTCGCAAATAACGCCCGGCCTCGCTTTGCTGCGGCCAACTCTGTCTCTTCGGCGAGCAGCGAGCGAGCACAAACAGCTGCGGGAGGAGAAGACGCACGCTCTCTCGGGGCGGGGGCAATCGCCGAGGGGATTCCAGGAAGGAGGGAAACATGCCATTATAATGCCCACGCCCCCCACCCTTCCCCCGTGATGCGAAGCCACCAGTATTATTCTTAGGGGTCGTTCGTGCAAACTCTGCTCTCCCTGCAAGCTGGCTCGAGCCCTTGGCGAGGGTGACTCACCAGCGAGGAGGGGAGGGGTACTTAGGAAAACTGCGGGGGTAATATTCTTATTAGCACTTCCCTGAGCGATCTCTCCATGCGCAGCACCTTTGCCTGCGATTTCATGTTTGGTGGCTTTCTGGTTTCTTGTTTGCAATTGGCTGAGCGCTGGGGAAAGACAAGGGACTGAATGAGGGAGGGGAGCGGGAAGGGGGAAATGAGGGTCTTTCCAGCCTAGAAGGAGCCCCCCATCTGGTAATGTTTCTGGTGGGTTGATTAGTATGAGTTGCAATGTATGTGGAATGGAGCTGTACGGAGAAGAGGACAAAGGGGTGGGACGCAGGACAGTTGGAAAATGATTAAGAAGTGGGAGAGTCCAGAGTGAGAATAACATGCTCTTCTCCTTTCTACTAAAAGGAAAAAAATGTGTCCTCCTTTCTTTTAATCTAGTTAATGGTGGATCTGATCTTAGAAAATGTGAAGACTGGCCAACCAGCGTTACCCTCCGATTTTGCGATATCCCCCTCCCCCTTTTGGTTTAAAGAACCATTCATAATTTTCAACATTTGTAAAGAGTACAATGGTGGGCTTGTGGAAGGGAGGGGTTTGGGTATGTGGAGCCTTTCCAGTGCAAACAAAATGTTGCCTGAAGATGAAGAAAGGATATGGAAATGAAAGCCAGCACTGTATTTAATATAGCAAAATAGTAGGTTTTGTTTAATAATTCAATGCACTTTAGTTGAAGGTTTCATTTATTCCATGGTAGATTTTAATAGGCATTCCATGGAAAATAGTTCAATGTGTGTATTAGTTAACAGTGAATGAAAATATACATGAGCTGTATTTTATATGGAAATATTCATAAACAGAAATATCTTGGTTTTATACTTCATGTCTACAAACTAAGTAAATATATGTAACTTAATTTAACCTGAAAATATGTTGTTGATGAATGTTGACAATTTTTTTGTTGTTTGTACTTTGGACACCACAGTCAGTATGTATTACTAGACATTAATTTACAAAAGGCACAGCAAAGATAGTTATTGAAGAGTTAGCATAGAGTGGAATAATTAAATGTGGCATTTTTTAAAATGGGAATATTAATGTGAAAAACACATGTGGATTGTTACATTCAGTAACTTTCAAGGAATAATTTGTCATAAGCTAGTATGCATAATTTTACTAGTGCTTATCAAGAAAGTAGTCTGTATAATTTTAATCAATGTTTAATGTTAATTTTATGACTTTTACTTGTAGTTGATAAAAGGAATTTGTGTGTGCCACTCTTTTAGATTTTAAACAATTTCCATTTTGTAGAAAATGGACAAATAGTTCATTAGTGTAGCTAATCTTCATGCAACAGTACCAGTTTACAGCACTATGCTCTGGAAGAGACATTTTTCTTAAATGAGCTTGTATTTTATTATATTATCTTGTATAGTCTGATTAAAAACAGATGCATTTTAGGAGTTTTTTAAATTATCTGTTAATCAAAACTATACAGTAGTTAGCGTTCTCTAAAATTGGCTAGTTTTCTTTATAACTTGGATTTGTACTGAATTTATCATTCATCACCATGTGCTCTTTTCTACATGTGTGGTCTAAAAATCACAGTGCAAATATTTTCTCTTTACACTGTTAAAATGTAGTATCTGTACATTTTATTTAATTTTCTAACTTGCTAATCTGTTTTGCTGCCCACTTTTTTTTTTTTAAAGTCAGAGGTGGAAATGTGTCTGTCTATACACACTAGTTGTCCAACAACTGATAAATATTTAATTGTCTAATGTTAGGAGGGGGAGCCTGCATATTAACATCAGCCACATGTACTGAAAATATATTTTTATAACAAAGGGCAAAAACTGCTTAACGTGTTTATACAGAACTATATTGTATTGTTTTATTTGTAATACAAAGAAGTGAATTGGCTAGTGTTTTTAAAATTAAATCCTAAACATTAACATAAATCATTGTTTGTGCTATTAGATAAATGGGACTCTTCTGATTACCATACACAAATTTAATTTAGCACCCTAAAATTTAATTGACCATATTTTGACAGAACTCATAATTTGATGTGTTATTTATTAAGCCCAAATTAAATATTGTATGATTTTCGTAGTTAACTATACATTTAGCAAATCTGTTATGCTAAAAATGTTTGGATCTAGTTTTACCAAATTCAAAGCATTTGAGCTGTTAATTTTCATGTTTTTAAAGTATGTACAGAAAAATGTAAGTTACTGAATTTTATCGCATATGGGGAAACTGAACAAGACTAACGTTTAATTGGTACAATTGCCTTTCAAAACAATATTTTATTAGGAAAATGAAAGGTAAAAGTATCTGTACTAAACTTTTATCACTTGCAGAAAGTGTAATCATTTATCTAAAGAGTCCCCTCCCTCAATGACAAAACACGTGCTACCTTTTATAGATATCAAGAAAACAAGTCTGTTGGGGAAATTATTTTCCTCATAATACTAGTACCCACAATAGATTTATATGAAGCAATAGCATTTGCCATGAGATGTGGATTTTTTTAACACTTTTCTGTCACTGGGTGGTGTTAATTTTTTTAAGATACAGGTGTGTATGTATTCTGTAGATAATTATAGATCATTGTTTAATCTTTTATTTTAAAAGAAACACTGAGGACTATATTGAGCTCTGTTATAAAAAATAGAAATGATATTGGAGAAAGGTATTTCAAGGGCCTGCAAATGATCTAGTAAACTCTTAACTGTTTAGACAGAGTTCAATTTACATTAGGTAAATGTTAGAATATAAGATTATATCTGGCATCCATAATCGTGTGAAGAATAGGTTATGTGCTTGTTTTAGGAATATAACAGTGTCTTATATAATGCAACAAGTTGAAAGGTCATTGAAGGGGATTCGGGTTTTTTTTCATTAGGCCCCAAATAAGGAAACATAGGTGCATAGAATTTTAGGGAGAGGGGGAAGAAGACTGTACTGACTCTAAACCACAATTAGCAAGTGTTAGAAATATAATTCAATGGGTCAGCATTCTGGTGCCTTCTCATTCTTCCCTCCCCCTTCTGAACACCTCCACCCTTTTCAAGGCCCTGCCTTGTCTTTGCCTCAACTAAAGCTTCCTACAGCTTGCAGAGAGCTTTAATTGGCTTGAACATGGATGCATAACTGAGTCGTGCATGAAGCTAACACCCTAGACGAAGAGGACACCCCCAAAGGCAGTTGAAGAGGGGAGGGGAATCTCTCACTGCCTGCCGCAGCACCACATTATTTCACACGGAAACAGACGAATCGAGCTGCAGAAGACATATATGCTATATATAAATATTAACCTTATTGTTACGATCCAATTAATTATAAGGACAACGGATTGGATCGTGCAGAAGTTCTTTGCCAGCTGGAAACTGCCCGCCTCCAGCTACAAAAGCCAGTTGAGCAAACTCAGCACGTAGTAGAGCAAAGGCGCAAGGTTGCAGTTTAGCAACAAGCGCAGGGCGCCTGGGAGGGAGCAGCCGTAGTAATCGTAGTAAGCAGGGCATTGAGCTCACAGCGATGACTCTGAGGCTGTGAGCGAGCGCTGCATCCTATTGGCTAAGAGCTGCACCTACCAGCTTTCCCAGCCTCGTTTGTGCTGGGGCCACTGGCTGCCTGATTTGTTTGCGCTTCTCCCCATTCATTGGCCTCTTGCGCGCATTCCCTGCAGCTGTAGGGGTTGTGGCGCGAAAACAGTCCCCTTTCCTGTCTTGAGTGTTTTTTGTTTCTTTCCTCTGATTGTTCCGTTGGGCCCCTTAAAAAAAAAAAAAAAAAGGAAACAAAGTGTTACTGGGTAGGATGCAGCGACACAATGTGTAGATCTCCCTGCGATTCGTTCACCCTCATGTCTGATGGAGGGTTCGGCTGGGGCTGGGGGCTTTGTAAACGTGTAAGTTTGTACCACGCTGCAACACAAAGCAGTGACGCTTCTCGCCGTTGTCGTGTGCCTCTCTTTTACATTTTGACTGCGTTAGCCGTTAAGATAGTATTTAAAATACTTTTAAAATGCCTAATGCTAATATTCAAACGCTTCTAATGGAACCGGTATCTTTCCCCAGTTTCCATAGCTAAATGTTAAAATACTTTAAAAAAATCCGAAAGAGACTAACAGCACAGTACATAATTATTTTTAGTGGATACAATACTTTTATAAAACCTTTTTCTTTTTTTTTTTTTTTTTTTTTGTTAGTTTGAAACAGTTACAGGATAGGTAAGGTTGCTGCAGTTTTATGGCTGAACAGCTAGTTCTAGGATGGAGGATGCAGCCTAATTTTGTAAAATTTTGCAAAAAATTGTCTGGTGTTAAGATAAAAACAAATCCAGCTAGAAAACAAATGACAGAAGTCTCTTCAAGATGGGCAGCAGAGAGACTGAAAAAGTGCACTCAACAAAATGCTGCAGTTGATGTTATCATTCCATTACATAACAGTCCAATATCTGATCAATATTGCTAGTACTTGCATTCCAAAATCATCAAGCATATAAGCATACACAAGCTTTTTCCCAGTTTTAACTGGAATAATCACACTGGTCACATTACCTGTCATACTGATTTGTGTTGCTAGTAAGACTGAATGAAAACCTCCAGTGAGAGCTAAATGATGTATTTTATACTAGTATAAATAGCTATTTAAAAACATGTAAGAAAATTACCTAAATTAAATAAATATGAAATCCAGATAAATAGTAGAAACTGGTCATATCTTACGTAGTGAACTGGGATGAAATACATTGTAATACTTTCTTGGTGTTAACTATTAGCAAAGTTACAACAGTATTGAAATTCTTTAGACTATTTACAGAAGTACATTTATGTAGTTAACTATTTTATTGAAGTTTTAATCTTGAATCCATAACAATAAGTGAATGAACAAAACCAGTACTGTGCTCTATTTACTAATAACGAGGTAGATAATTTTCAATTATCTCAAGCTTTAGTGATTAGGGTAAAATAATTATAACAAAGAAATCTGTTTATATTTTTCACTGAATAAAAATATATGGAGATTAACTCCTGTGGATTGATATACCAAAAAGTTAAGTTATTTTTCTCTTTATTTGTAATGCTAAGAAGAACTGTTGAAGAGTGTAAAGACAATTTAATATAATGGTAGAAACAAAATAAATATTTCAATATCATCTGAAAGAAATAATTGCAATGTAGTCATAGTGCAATATATTTTGATGGAAAATTAAATAACTTGCTCTTACATTTCATGGAAGAATATTTTTATACAGCAACTGGTTTCCTCTATTTACTAATTTAGACATTCCCAAAATAGATCTTGTAAAATGAAAACCTCATTATATTTGTGTGTTTACATAAGATAAATGTAGCCTAATCATACAACATTGTTTACATGTAAATATACATGTAGATATGCACACAAGATTAATTTGCATGGCACAAATGGATTTCAAGTTTGAGTTTCAAAATTACTTTAAAATGTTTAGTGTGTTAATATTTAACATTTTGTAGGTAATTTATAGATACTACATAGGAGGGAAGATAGTGATTGTATTGAAAATATATCTCTGAAACTATAAACCTCATGTAACACACATCTATTAAAAAACCAGGAAAATGCAAAGATATATTTGATCAAGTGACAATAATAATAGTTTATATGGCTTCCTCTCTATAATAAAGGGTATTTGAACCCTTTATAAGAAATCAAGAAATTAAGTATCTATTTCACAGACAATAAAAATGATTGTCCTAATTTAAATATTTTTTTTCATTTGGGAGAAGTCAAAGTATGTTTCTTATTTGTTACTCATTTGATCTGTTGCCAAGGGAAAAAATGTATTAACTAATGAAATAAAATGGGACAGCAACCCAAGCATGAAATCCCACTGGAGAGAACAATGGGAAGCTGCTCTGCACTATCATATTAATAAAGCAAAACACATTCTGATGTTTTCAGCTATCCTTCAGCATCAGAGGTACCTGATGAACATAGCCCTTATATTGTTCAATATCCATAGCTTATAGGAAGGGAGCCTTACATTTATTTTTTTAATACTGCTTTATGATTGAATCTTGGTCTGTTCTTTCTGTCTAAACAACCAACAGCTATAGATTAAATTTCTTTTGGTAAGATTTTCAAAATGTAGCTCATGATTTGTGGGAAAAATTTGATGTAGTGCCAGTCTTTGACAAAACTCCAGAAGACTTACACCTGTAATAGTACTCTGTTCTGGGATGTCAACAAAAGAAATGTTAAACTTACTAATGTTGGGAAGTTTTCTAGGATTTACAGTACTAATAAAATGTTTTAAATTAGTCCTATGTCTTATAAGTAACTGATCTGTAGACTGAGATAGAGAAGAGTATTTCAGTTAATTAATATTTAGTTTAGATTTTGTTTCTCTCTTTTACCAGTTGTATTTCATTGGACTGAACTGTAAACATTTCCAGGAAATAATAACAAAATAGTTCTTTACAAGATAAAATTAGTTACTTATGATTTTACACCTTAAAGATTTGATCAATAACTTTTAAAAAATGCATTAGGGTTTCATTACTTCCTGCTTTTTATTTTTCTCAAAATCATAAAGTAATTTAAATTGCAATCCAATTGTGTTGCTCTTCAATTCTTACCACAATTTAGCAGAAGAGCTGAAATTATACATAATAGGATATGTGGTAATCTAAATACACTAGAAAAACTGAGTTGCAATATTATTGGTTCCTCCTGAAGACAGCAATGCTTATATACCCTTAGTAATTTTTTGTCACTTCACTGTTCTTTGCCTAGTTATAAACAAATTGTCCTCAGTTGTCTGTTTTTCATGTAACCTATATCATAACTATTTCCTCAGTAACTGGTTAGCTTTTTTGGTTGCTATTTAAAATATGTTAAGAAAATCCAGCTACAAATGATGTAGACATATAACCACTGTAAACATAAAATAATTTGCACAATAATATATAATGAAACTACATAGACCATCCTTTTTACTCAGTTATGGAACTGAAAGTGTTAAGTAGTCAGAATAAATTTATTTATGTTTCCAGATGTTCAGAAACTTCATCTGGTCCAACCAAGTAACTAAGACTTCTACAAAGATTTTTTTTTCATTAGACTGATAACCAATGTTTCAACAATATAATTCTTTGTCACTGAAGGAAAAAGTCCCATAATCAAAAAGTGTCCTGTATCATCATAATTACATGTATTTCCACAAATTATAACTTAATATGGTAAGGGAAAATACTGCTACTCCTGAACTTATTAATTTTGATTTCAAAACCTCTAATTTACATCCAAGTTGTGTTGTCTTAAAGGCTGTTTTAAAATGTCTAATCTAAGAGATGAAACCTATGTTCTAAAGTATAAGTAATGAAACAGCTTACCCATGTGTCTTTCATATTTAAAGACTCCTGTGAACTAAAGTTGGAACTGTGAGCAACAATAAAATACAGAGAAAAACTAAACTATTTTTAGACAAGGCTAGAAGTTTAATACTGTATTCATTGTATTTTGTTATTGCATGGTGAACTTGTATGGGGTTTGTGATTCACACTTTTAAAAATAAGGTCACTGAAGGCACATTAAAAGTAATATAATAGGGGTCACAGAGGCCAGGGGGGAAATCAGTTTTGTTGCATCAGACCTGTTACAAAACTTCAACCTATATGTAAACATTCAGTGACCATTTTTTATGTGTGGCAGTTTAAATGCAGAATAGTGTCTACATTATTTGATGTAACTTAACAATGCTAAAACAACTTAATTTTTACAAAGTCATACTAATACTTCAGTTTATTTTTATTCTTTGTTTTTGTCTTAAAGCAAGACCTTGAATGATGCTGTTGAAACATTGGATATTACTCATTTTAACATTCAATAATAGCATCAAGAAGGTTCAGAAAATCTGTTTTTATATCACTCTTTTGTAGAGGCATAGCTGTTTCGATTGAAATGTTAAATAATAGTCAAAGCTAAAATCAAAATGAGCTAAAATCATAAGATCATGGGCAAACTAAGATCTTGATCTTTTTTCAAAATAGGAAATTAAAATGTTGACTTCTGTACTAATGTAAGTTAAATGCAAAATAACATCATTTAATACAGTGTTAAAGTTGCCTAATTTAAACTATAAATCAGATAACTGAGGTTAGAGTTCACAGGGTTTTGTGAAGGTAACCCAAGTGCATATCCTTCTAAGATTTAAAATATCAAAATACATTCATTAAGCTACATAGTTAAGAAAAAACAGGTACAGAAAACACTACATTTAATAACATGATCAAATTAAGTTAGTTCTTTGAGTTCGTTCATATCCTGATCTTGTAAGTTTTAATTCTGAGTTCTTAATGTTGTGTTAAATCTTTTGAGTATGTATAGTCTGTTTTATATAAATATATTTCTCTAGAGAGTTGGGAATTTTTTGGTCATGTTGAGTTTTTGTGTTTTTGTTTTGCTGAGGGAAAGTAGTGGGGCTGAGAGTGGTAACTAAAAATAGTAGGAATAGGACAAAAGTGTTAACTGATAAGAGAAAGCAGCCTCAAATAAGTCAGAGGCCAACAGGTGCCTACTCAGTTCCTCACCAAAGAACATATTGACTAACTGAAGTTCTACTCTGTAGCTATTATTGTTCATTTTTAAATGCTCACTATTGAAAAAAGCACAAACACTATCTTTGTTTAAGTGCAAATTCTCAGAATTAGTGACATTGTCTTCCCTGTCCAGTAAGTAACTTTCAGATGTTCACAACTAACTTCTAGATTGTGGGTTTTGTTTTGTTTTTTTAATACAAACTTGTTCTGATGAAATGTGTTTTACCCATAAAAGCTCATGACCTAATAAATTTGTTAGTCTCTAAGGTGCCACAGGACTGCTTGTTCATGGATGTACTCCAGCAAGAACTAGTTAATTGTCAAGTATCAGATTTTAGCTATCTTAATTATTGGGGCTGAGAGGATACCATTTTTTAATTAGTGCCACTCCTTCCCTATATGTGCATATATATATACACACACACATACCTCCAACTTGTCATTTTTAAAGCAGAAAATAAGCATGAAAACGTTATCCTAAAATAATAACTTTCTCAAACTTTTGAGTGATTAAAAGAGATGGGAAGATTATAAATGAAACCACCATAAAAATTATCAAAGAGCATCTGGGTTTTCATCTTCTAAAAATAAAAATGGCAGCCTAACTTTTTTGTTACCCACAATGCAACACTGAATTAGTGTACACACATGCTCAATTTGGGTAAGTCATTCATGGTTTGTTGTGAGATGATAAAACAAGATAGGGCTTGCTTGCAATTTTGAAGTTGTGGGTCAAATGATGTTTAGCAGTGAATAGTCGTCTTACCAAATCACTAATCCAGAGTCTAAGGCTACATGTACATAGCTCAATATGCAACATTTTTTTAATCTACACTATTTTTTTTCCTTTTTTAGTACTACTGTTTTCCTTTGTTTTGGTTTTAGATTTTTATTAGAGTTTGAGAGGGGAGGTTACTAGATTGAGGTTTTTCTATTTCCCTCTTCTGTCTAGTTAAATGTTTGTTACATTAGAGTAAGTTATTTTACTAGTAGTATTTAATTTGACTTTTTACAGACATAATTCTATGAACATCCACCATTTCTGTTAAGCATTATTTCCTCCTTTTTTGCTGTGGGTTGTTTTTATAGACTTTTCGTTATTGCCCTCTTTAGTCATCATACATGTTGAGGATATAAAGCTTTCTTAGAACCAAAATATTACGCATTCTCTCATACTGTCAATGAAATAGAATAATGATATGATGTTGCTATGTGAGAGGAGGCATTTGTTGAAATTAAATATTGAGACACTGCACTTAAGATTTTCAAACTGATCTCTGCCTACTTTGCTATAGTTCTTTTTCCTTTGCAGTGTACCTGTAAAATTAGCTAAATGGTTTAAACATGGCCACAAATTAAGTTTTCTGAGTGGCCATCAGTTATGGTTATCACTGCAATCAGGTGACAGTTTAACATCTTTATTTTCCACAGCATACAGAAAAGAACTTTAATGCTTAGTTACCTATTAGTTTCAGTACAATTAAGTACTGACACATTTTCAGCTGGATACAACTGAAATTTGCATTAATATAAGAAAATTAATCTATTTTACCTTACTAAGCTGTCACTGGTCTTGTCTCTTTACTGTAAAAGAAAATAGTCTCACAAATATTTGTTTGCTTTATAATAAATGTCACAGTACTTTCTGACAAATTTCACCCATATTCTAGCAAATCTGTTGAATAGTGTTAAGAAATACACTAGCTAATACTGTGCAATGTGTTTGGCTGTACCAAAGGATAGTGGAAGGAAAAGGAAATAAATGCCTTTTAGACTGATGAGTATTAGAGGTATTTCACCTTGTATGCACCCCAACTCTGCATGCTGTAGGTAGGGTTGCCAGGTGTCCAGTTTTGAACCAGATAGTCCAGTATTTGAGCTTTCTGTTCGGGAAACAAATGGAGAAAATATAAATGTCCAGTATTTTCTAAATAATATGTAATGTCAATTGTGATGTAATGTCAAGTGTGTCCAGTATTTTTGTTGAAACCATCTGGCAACCCTATCTGAGATAGAACTGTCCTTTGGAAAACTTTAGAACAAATCATTTTAGCCTGTATTCTGTTTTACAGTAAGTGCAAAGTTACTGCTTTTATTTTTTTTCTACTAGTCAGAGACCTACACTGTTGCTATGGGTGACAGATGGCCACATATACACCATTTTATCTATAAAACTATAGCTGTCAGTTTCATACTGTGGAATCTACAGAATGGAGGTTGGATAGGAATCAGTTATTTAACCCAATAGAGTTAATGACAGTCACATGCTCATAAAACAAGTTCCTCCTATTTATCAATCTAGCACGTAACTTAAGGGCAGTGGTGGAATACATTTCCCTTAAAGAACATATATTGGACTTCTAATCTAAATCCAGTTGTGTAAATGGTGCATTTATGATGATGATACAGTGCACAAAATTAACTGGGAGGCTTTTTTGTTTGTTTTTTTTTAACTTAAGAGCTGACTCTTTTCTGCCTCTGCTTTTAAAATACAACTGTATTCTGGTATCTCTTAATTGTTAGACTTCTAGCTTTGGGAAACAAGAAAGTCACTTTCTTCTGCTGCTCATCTGCTGGTGTGAGGGGTGGGAAAGGCAGAGTTAAATTATGCAAAACTGTGGGCATCTAACAATGTAATCATTTTTATTGGAAAGGCACCAAAACCCAGGAGGGAAACATGCAGAGGGTAGAAGCTAGAACTAGCACTAGTTACTAGTAAAATGAGATTGACACCACTATCAGAGAGAGACAAAGTTTCCAGAAAGTTTACATTCCAAAATCTTGTTTCCCCTCCCCCTCACCCCCCAAAAAAATCCTTTTTGTAACTGAAATATCATGTTCAGTTTAATCACAAAGGCAAATGTTTGGTTGAAAATGGGAGATTGTTAAATGGGGAGTTGTTCTACTGGAGCCCAAAAACATTTTTTTTGTTTATATTCATAACAAATGTGATCTTATAACTTCAAAACCTGCTTGTTTAAAACCAAGTTTGCCACACTTTATTCTCAAATGACATAAGTTTGAAAAAAAAATCATCCTATAATTATAGCTGAGGAAACTTTAAACCCTCTGTTAACTAGTGGCAGCATGAATAGTTTAAGTACTGTGAGATGCAGATCTCCAGTGGTCTGCAAGTGCGGTTCAATAGAGATGTGTATATTCCCAGTGCATTACCCTCTCTCTCTTTCAGCTGCCTAAAACCCTCCCCTCCCCCACTGAGCTGCCAACTGTCCCTTCCCACCCAATAGAAATGCTCTGTTATCTCCTTTCTCCCAACCCTGACTCCTTATGCTATGACAGAGGAGAGGAGACAAATCACTTCTTGGGGCCCTCGCTGTTTAAACAAGGGCAAAAGGAGTGGGGGCTGGAGGGAGTGGTTGTTCTCCAGTGGCTGTTGCAAAATCGCAATTTATGTGAGGTGCATTTGCAGCAGTCACATAAGACCAGGTAGATACAAGAGACGTCCCCATTCCCAAGCCTCAGAAGAAGAGGAATTGCTAATATTTTCTCCCCACTAACCAACCACACAAGAGGAGCCCCAAGCCTGAGGTGAGGGACAATCTAAACCATCCCAGACCGCTGTGATTGTTTTATGCGTTTATTTTGCATGCACGATTAACAAGCAATATTGGTATTTAAATAGGGGTGGTTTTTTAAAGCATGTGCTTGGAGTTTCTCTTTTCCTTGCTCTCAAGCAGGGGTTGGGGAAAAGTTCTTTTCTCTTTGTTGGCAGGCCCTAAAAAGTTGGGGGAGGAGGGAAGAATGTTATTTCTTTCCCTTCCTTATAGGAGGCAGAGGGGCAAATGTCATGCATTTGTTCCCTGTTCTGGGCAAACCAAACTTTGTGTAATGGTACTCTCAGAAAGTATTTTTGAAGCATTTTCCTGCTACCCAGACAAGGTGAAGGGAAAGTAGTCAACAATTTTTAAAAACATATCATCTCTTCATGAGCCCTTCCCCTAATACACAGATTGGAATGAACATCAATAAATTACCACAGCCCAGTGCAGGTTTGCTCCGCTTTGTTTCTCTCTATACTGTACTATCCCTATTCAAGTAGACTCTCAGGTAAAAGAATCTATTTGTTGTTCAGCACAGATGGCCCTTTGTACTGTGACATGTATGCATTCATGCAAATATAAACTAAATATTAATGTGAAAGATGTGATTTAATTTTTTCTTATCCTTTTCACCCTTCTGCCAGATCTCACTCCATTCTATTATTTTCCTTACACTTATTGTATTTCATCTTCCATTTCTCTTCTTCCACCCGTCTATTAATATTTGACCCTTGTTGATTTTTGCCTCTCAAGTTTTGCTATCCACTCTCCAATCTTTCTTATTTCTCCCTTCTCACAGTGTTGACACGTGCAAAGTAATGCACATTGAAAAATAACCCCAACTATACATATAAAATGATTTGGTCTAAAGTAGCTGTTACAACCAAGAAAGATCTTAGAATTGGATAGTTCTCTGAAAACACCCATCCTGGGGTGCTACGTGATTACGTCATGGCCATTGATGGCCGTGCAGGCGGGGGCGCCGATTGTGCCTTTCACCTGGGGCGCCAGCTGCCGCAGCTGGCCTCGGACCACTCCTGCATCCACCCAATGTGCAACACCAGTCAAAAAATGTTGGGAATAATTAGGAAAGAGATTGATAATAAAACTGAAAATATCATATTGCCCTTATATAAATCCATGGTCTGTCTATATCTTGAATACTGTATATAGATGTGATTACTCCAACTCAAAAAAGATATATTGAGACTGGAGACAGGACAGTAAAAATGATTAGGGTATGGAACAGCTTCTATATGAGCAAAGATTAATAAGATTGGGACTTTTTAACTTGGAAAAGAAACAACTAAGGAGAGATATAAATCATGACAGTGGAGAAAGTAAATAAGTGTTATTTACTCCTCATAACACAGGAACTAGGTATCACCAAATTGTTTTAAAGCCTCTGCCTATTTAAACAAAAGGATGCGTATCTTTACCTGACATACAGTCAACAAGTGGAACTCTTTGCCAGAGGATGTTTTGAAGGCCCAGATCACTAAAAAACTAAATGAACTCTGGGGCTAGGTCTATACTGTGTTCTCTTGCGCGAGAAAATATGCAAATGAGGTGAAGTGGTGAATATTGCTGTGCCTCATTTGCATACTTAATGAGCCACCATGTTTGTGCAAAAAGGAGCCATCTACACAGTTCCTTTTTGTGCAAACATGGTGGCTCATTAAGTATGCAAATGAGGCACGACAATATTTACCGCTTTGCCTCATTTGAATATTTTCTTGCGCAAGAGAGCGTAGTATAGACGTGTAGCCATGGAGGATAGGTCCATCGATGTCTATTAGCCAGGATGAGCAGTGATGCAAAACCATGGTCTGAAGTGTCCTCAGCCTCTATTTGCTAGCAGCTGAGAATGGAGGACAGGGGATGAATCACTTGATGATTGACCGTTCTGTTCATTCTCTCTGAAGCACCTGCCATTGGCAAAAGACAGGATACCAGGCTGGATGCAGGGGTGCTGGAACAGTTTTTATAGTGGAGATGCTGACAGTCAATGAACCAAACTATAAACCCTATATATAATGGAAACTGCTTCAAGCCAGAAGATGCAGTAGCAGCCCCAGTTCCAGTATTTGGTCTGACCCAGTAATGTGGCCATTCTTATGTAATTTATATTCTTTCCTCTTTACTGGGTAACATTCCTGTCCTCCAACAGCTCACTATCTTTTTTTTTTTCCTTTTAAACAGGGTTCCTCCATGCCCCTAAGCTTGTGTAATAGATACATGGAGGGTGACTGGGGATATTAATTCTATTGTCTGAGACCAGGAAATAAATACGGGTCTCTTACCAGAGCACATACAGATGATGCGTTTCAGGATTTCCCTTTCAGGCTCTCTCTCTAAACTGTCTGCCCCCTTCCAATAACTTCTAAGCATCCTTTCCCACCTTCCTCTCATCCCTTCTAGATTTTTTTTCTTTCTGTGGGCAACAACGCCTACTACACTCCTAATAGCACTGAGCAGGGATTCAAAGCAGCATGTGGGGGCCCTATAGCAATAGGGAGCAGAAAGTTATTTTGTTCTCCTTCACAGACTGGGAGGCAGAAGGGCAGCCAGCAATGGGTGGGAGGGCCATTGTTGGCTGCCCTTTGACCACCAGGGCCTTGCTACAGCTGTGCACAGCAGAATAGGAGAGAAAGATTAAGGAATCAGTAAGGCCAAGAGGAGAAGGGTATATAAACCTGCAGGGGGACATGGGCACTTTCTGTAGTGTAGCACCCTAGGGCTATGTGTACACTACCAGGTTACTTCAAAATATTAACTCCCAAAATAACTATTGTGAAATAAGCTTATTCCTTTTCAAAAGCAGGAGTTATTTCAAAATAACAAGCCCATTATTTCAAAATGACAGGCTTGGTAATGTGGATGCTTGCCTTGTTATTTTGAAATAAACTCCCCAGGGTAGAGATGCCCTAGCTGGCCAGCCTATTGGTAGAACCTTGTGTTTTTGGCCAGTGGGAAAGAACATGAAATAAAATGAAAAATTCACCCCACTGTGGTGGCCTTGGGTTAGCTACCTGTCCAACTGATAGCATTCAATATACTATATAAGAGCCAAGGTACAGCTGAAAACTTTAAAGTAGGTTTGTTAGGGATCTGCTTTCTGTAATAAGAAAGTGGGGTCTAAGAGGAGATGTTAGCTGACAGGGTTCATAGTGCTGAAGAGAGGCTGAGTGGCAATTAGTGAGGGAGTGGGGCATAAGCATAACACTTATTTATTAAGATGTGAAGACTGCAAAAAAGTATAAGATGTATTGTATTCAGTACTGGTGTTATACCAAAGCATTAAAGATTTCCCACCTGCACAAACAAAGTACTTCCCTTCTACCTGCTCAGGAACCCTCATTAACCCATCAGTCCCATAAAACATCCATCCCACCAGAGAAGCTCCCAGTATTTCACCAGATCCTGAACTGTGGTCTCCAGCAGACTTGGGCAAGCTTTCCAAATTAGAGGAGTCCATACGGAGGAGTTCTGATCCTCAGGGATTTTGGACCCCATCACATCATCTCAGCTAATTGCCACTGAAGTATGGTGTATCCTACAAGGGGAGGCGCAAATCCTCCATGGCACAAAGAATCCAAACTGTTTAGAGCATTACAGGGCAAAACCTACACCTTAATTTAGCTGCAGCTGTAATAATACCAAACACGTCTTCACAGCAGTTGGCTTGATAAATTATGTGTGCAAAAGTTGGAGACTGCTATGGTGCAGCCTCCTAACTCCAGGGAGTGCTCTTGTACTTCTTTGCAACTCGTCCTTTTCTGAAAAATAGTTTGCCCTGCCCTATTACTTGAACTAACTGAGAGCAAAAGCCAGGGAAGGCCTCAGCTGAATGTTCTCCCTTTCCTTCCACCATGATAATGGGGAAGTGATAGGGACAGTGAGGCTGTAGAGAGGGATTGATCTTAGAGGCAAGAGATGGGGGTGAACTTAAGAAGAGAGGAAATTTGGAAAGATAAATGGGGATAAGGAGAGCTAGAGAAAACAGGCACTGGTGGACCTGAGGAGGGGTTTTTCATGGCTTAGTGAGTATGGTATAGGCAGGCACTCTCAGAATAGGCCTCCATTATACCTGCAATGATTAGCCGTGAAAATGGGCTACCAGCCACACTTGACTGTTAAATGAGATATGCTATATACATGCTATACAAACACAGACTAAGAAGTATGTTCCTGCCCCAATGGGCAATGCAGCAAACAGGGGAGCCAACAGCCTCTCTGCCCCTCTGGGCAAGGTGTGGAGAGGCCTGTGCTGCACTCCTGAAAGGGGTGGGGCCTCAGGTGGAAGGGGTGGGGTTAGGGCAACCAACTCTCAGCACCACCCAAAATGTGGAATGCTGCCCCCAGCCCTCAAAGCTGCCTGGAGTGCATGGCACGGCGCTCCAGTGGTGATTTAAAGGGCTCAGGACTTCTGCTGCTGCTGCAGTAGGCTGGCCTGGCTGCAAATGGAGATTTAGGTGGGATTCCATTGTAGAACACATGTAGGTACACAACGTGTGCTGGGTGGCTTGTAAGAGAAGGGACCTTCATTTTGAGAATGGTTTCCTGGAGATGGCCCTGACTTCTTTTCCTGAGCTTCATGGATCTGACCCACAAACAACAGCAGCCCTAAGACCTCCTTCATTTTCCTCTTGCATCCAATTCCACTGACTTTCTCTTCTAGTTACAGACTCCTCCCCATGAAAGCAAGGGACAGTATGCGATTTGCAGTAAAAACAAATTGTGCTTTCCCCTTTGTCATCTTGCTGCTTTAGCACCTTCGCTTTTCCTGTCTGACTCCTGTGGTTTCAACCCCATACAACTCTTCTCTGCTTTTGACATCCTCCTCTTTACTCGATATCTGTGATACTTACCTGTTTATCTAGGATCGTGCCAGTTTCTTCCAGGAAAAATTGATTCCTTCTAGCTGGAGCGTTTCTTACCCTGAGAGACCTCTCTTACTCTCAGATTCTTATTCCTCAGTCTATTCTTTTTTCACCTCCTCATTTTCTGCCTCAGAGTATGTCTACACTACAGAGTTTTGTCGGAAAAACGGCCATTTTTCTGACAAAACTTGAGGAATGTCCACATTGCAATTGCGTTCTTCCACAAGAAAATCAAAAGAACAGGAGCTTTTCCGGCATTGGTAATCCTCGTGCTACAAGGAAGAAGACTTTTTCCGAAAGAGCTCTTTCTCAAAAAGGCGCATGTGGATGGGGAAGAGGGAGTTCTTTCAGAAGAAGAGGAAAGAGGAAAAAGCACAGGTGCCCTGATGACCATTCCGTCCATAGTAATCACATCTTACATGTGAGAGCGCATCCATTCAGTCTGGACGCTCTCTTTCGAAAAAGCAGATCGCTTTTTCAATTCACATTTGCAGTGTGGATGGTCTTTTTAGGAAGGAGTTTTTCCAGAAGATCTCTTCTGAAAAAAGCTTCTTCCAAAAGAAGTCTGCAGTCTAGATGTAGCCTCATTTTCTGCTCTCATCTTTTCCCTTAATCTCAACGGCTACGTCTACACAGCAGGCTTCTTGCGCAAGAACTGTTTTGAGTAAGAGTTCTTGCACAAAATGTCTTGCACAAGAGTGCGTCCACAATGCCACGTGCTTTTGTGCAAGAGATGTGCTTTTGCACAAGAGCGTCCATGGCAGTGTGGACGCTGTCTTGCGCAAGAAAGCTCTGGTGGCCATTTTAGCCCCAGGAGTTTCTTGCGCAAGAAACCCCTGTTGCCCGTCCACACTGCCTTCTTGCGCAAGAGCTCTTGCACAAGAGGGCTTATTCCTCATGGGGAGAGGAAAAACTCTTGCACAAGAAGCCCTCTGTTCTGACGCTTTACTGTACATTTACTTGCTTAAGAATGCATGTGCAGTGTAGATGCTCTTCAAGTTCTTTCACAAGAAGCCTGCAGTGTAGACGTAGCCAAAGAGTATTGCATTTCTCTTTCGAGGACAAACGAAATTGCAAATGAAGCGTGGATTTGAATTTCCCGTGCTTCATTTGCATAATCGCAGCCAGTCGCTTTTCCAAAATACCCAGTGAACAAAGAAGAGTCCAAAATCTCCATGATTTACCATTCCTGTCTTCAGATTGCTATGATCTTGAACTCTCCTGGGCAGGGGTGGCAAGTTATATAGACCCATGGTGCCTGGGCTCCAGGAATATTCCTGGCCTGGGGCCCCTTCTCCAGTAAAGGTCTGGGACTGGGTCTCTCCCCCGGCCCAGCCTGTTGCTCCTGTGCACCTCCCCTCATGCATCCCACAGCCCCACTTGCCACCCCTGGGTGATTTAAAAGGGCCTGGGGGCCCTGCCACCACCTCACTGCAATGGGGCTAGAACAGCTTCCTGCCTGCTCTCGCTCTGCACATGGCTGCCAGCATATCCCTGTGCTTCTGGGAGGAGTGTCTCCATGCACTGCCCCTGCCCCTGAGTGCTCCTGTGGCCAGTGGGCACTGCAGGAACAGTGTCTGCAGGCAGCAGCACGTTGAGACTTTTCTGCCCTACTGCCTAGGAGCCACTGCCAGAGGGGAGTGCCTCAGCTAAGTTCCACCTCCACCCCTGCCTCTTCAATCCCTTCTGCCCCTAAACTCCCAGCCAGAGCCTTCAGCCCTCACTCCTTCCTGCATCCCCACCCTCTACCCCAGCCCAGAGCCTGTGTCCAGCATCCAAACGCCCTCCCAGAGCCCCTCCCATACCGCAATCCCCTGCCACAGCCTCTAAAAGCCATTCTAGAGCCTGTACCCCAGACCTTCTCCCACATCCAAACTCCCTCCCAGAGCCTGAACTCCCTCCTGCACCTCAATCCCTGCCTAGCCCACAGCCTGCATCCAGCACCTAAACTCTGTCCCAGAGCCTGCACCCTTGACCCCTGCCACACTCAGGCTTCCTCTCAGAGCCTGAGATAGGTTGGGATGGGGGGACTTGGGCCTGTGCTGGGCACCACCAACATTTCTACAAACCTGCCACTCTGGTTCTGCTTCTCCAGCTTCTTCAAATGCTCCCATACCCCTCTCGACAATCTGTTCAGATCCCTCAGTCCCCTGTTTACTTTAACCTTTGGAAACGTCCTCTTTTCTCATGCCTACAGCGGTATTGGGGACATCCCAACCTACCTCTGATCTTCCCAACTCCTCCCTTCAGTCTCAAGTCTCCAACCCTCCCCGCCCCCAATGTCCCAACGTCCGCTCTCAGCACAGCAAACATTGATCTCCTCCTCTACCGTCTCCTTCCTCCCTTCATAAATGTCAAATTCCATTATCCTCCCTGTCACTCTTAAATCGCGCTCAATTCTTCTTCCCCTACATCCACCCTGTTACCCAACCCCATCTGTTTCTTTCCCTTCCCCATCTCTAAATAAGAACATTTCCCTCCATTTCTCTCACAGGGGGAATTTTCTAGCCACTTTGTATGTAAGATTATTCTGATGCAGATTGCATTGACCCTTTTTGTGGCAGCAGGGCATTACCATGCTTGGGAGGAGGTACAAAAGCAGTCTTCCCTGCTTACGTCTGATCTATTGCACTCTGTGAAGTTCTGGAAGATCTTGGCAGGTCTAGGTTAAGACTTGACATTTTGACCTTTATGATCTTCCTGCTTGGTAAAAAAATTGTGGGAAGACTCTGTGCAGAGATTATCAGGGCTTCTCTTTTGGAAGGCAAAGTGGCAGCAGCCCTTAACTGAGCAGCTGGTAAGAAATGGCTACCTAAGTATTATCTTGACAACTGCAAATGTTTCTCGCCTTTCTTTCTGAGGAGAAGACACTGAAGAGGGTGTTCGATGGCACCTTTGGCAGTTATTGGAATCTTCTGTTTCTGGCTCCTACTAGCCTGGTTTATTCTTGAGCAAGGAGTCTTATTGGTGGACTGACTTGTGGCACTGAACAAAAATCCACCGGCCATTTTGATTCCTTAACTGCCTTTGGTGTTGTTACTAATACTAACACAGTGTGTGGATTCCAGGAGTAAGGGTCTGTGCCTCAGGCATCTACCAGGGGGACTGTGAGGAGAGTGGCTTGTGCGAAGCTAAAGGGCAGATGTGGAAAACAAAAGGAGACAATTGTAGATAAATTCAATTTCTTTCTCAGAGAGTGCAGGGAAAGGTATTGGATTAATGTCCTAGTTGCTCTTCAGTCCCAAAGGATTTCTTATGTGGGCAGGATTCCATTCTGGTACCTCAACTGCTCAGAGTGAGGCGAAGAGGAAAGACTGACTACCTCCATTTTATGACTGACACTTGCCTCTATCACCGCTACATTCAGCCCTAAATGGTGTGGGTGACAGACTCTCTCATTTCCTGGCTGGGACAGGGCCCAGATTATTGTTAGCTGTCCTGACACAACCACAGGGGTAGTTGCTAAGTGTCGTGGTATGGCTGCCATGGGCTGTTCTGATAGCAGCTGTAGCCAAGACTCAGAGCTGTGTTAGTCTGTATCTGTAAAAACACCGAGGAGTCCTGTGGCACCTTAAAGACTAACAGATTTAGATGGACATCAGCTTTCATGGGTAAAATCCACTTGTCAGATGGTTTTTACTCAGAAAAGTTTAAGACCAAATACATCTTTAAGGTGCCACAGTAGCCAGGAGTGTTTTTCCCCCCATTAGAGCGTGGAATATTGGCGCTATTCCTTTTGATCCAAATCTTGCCCTGACAACCACTGCTTTTTCATCGCCAACCAAAGGGAGTATGTTAGGGAGAAGGCACAAATTAAATCTAAACAATAATTCTCCCTGTAGAATGTAAAGACATATCTTTCTAGAAACACTTTCAAATGGCTGCTGTTCTCTTTCTACTTTTTATAGAATAAGTGAAAAAAGGAGACTATACAAGGAGAAGCATAAAAGCTCGGAGCTGCTCTTTTACAGTTTGAAACTTCTCGGTATAATTTTTCCTTATGTATGTCCTACAAACACACTATGCACAGACGTCCCAGTGAAGTCAGTGGGACTACTCATGAGTCATATGTGTTTATCAGTCTGAGCCCCTAGGGCTATGTCTACACTGCTGGGGAGGGGAGGATTGGAAAAAGGTACACAAAATGCAATTTGCGTACCTTTTTCCGATTCTTTTTTCAGAAGAGGCTTTTCTGACATTTGGCCCGTCTACACGGGGCCAAATGTCAGAAAAACCTCCTCTTTCAGAACAGCCTTTATTCCTCATAAAATGAGGAATACAGGGCTTCTGAAAGAGCGCGTCTGCTCTTACGAAATTTTTTTTGGAAGAGCAGATGCATTCCCTGGATACGGCAGAATTTAAGTATCCCGGAAAAAAACTCCATAGTGTAGACATAGCCTGGATTACTAGAAGGGATTCCTTTCTTTTATTAACCTGCAATGCATGATGTGCACATGTGTCATAACAATCTGAAGTCAACTGCAATTCTCCCTTTTCAGCATTTTCAGTGGGATGTTTGAGAGGGACTGGAAGACAAGCAGCTCCTACCCATAGTTCCCCACTCCAGTTCCTCAAAAAGACTTACTATACTGTATGGCTATAGCACACATCCCTACATCTCAGTTTTGAAGGAAGTTAGTATCCCCATTTACAGATGGGGTATTTTAACCACTTTGGACTTCTGTGATTTAGGCTATATCTACATGATGGGGCTTTACTGGAAAAAGGTATGCAAATTGTGCTCCGCAATTTGTGTACCTTTTTCCGATATTTTTTTCAGAAGAGGCTTTTCCAAAATTTGGCTCGTCTACACTGGGACAAATTTTGGAAAAAAAACAACCCTCTTTCGGAAGAGTCTTTCTTCCTTGAGGGAGGAGGAAGACAGGGCTTCCAAAAGAGCACGTCTGTTCTTCCCCCCAAAAAAGTGGAATAGCAGACGCATTCCCTGGATGCGGAGGAGTTTTTCCAGGATACCTCTGAAAAAACATTTCCCCAGGGATGGAGCAGGCTGTGGTATTGGAAAGGCAGGATAAGGGATGTCCTTAAGGTAGGGAGGTGAGATGGGTTCTAGAGGATAGGGCAATTGCCTGGGGAGCGCAGGGTATCCTGGAAAAACCCCGTAGTCTAGACATAGACATAGCCAACATTACCCAGGAAGAAGTGGGTTTTGCCCACGAAAGCTCATAATACCTTTTGTTAGTCTCTTAAGTGCCACAGGTCTACTCATTTTTAAAAGTTGTTTTTAAAGTTACAGACTAACACAAAATACAGGACTATGTAGCACTTTAAAGACTAACAAGATGGTTTATTAGATGAGCTTTCGTGGGCCAGACCCACTTCCTCAGATCAAATAGTGGAAGAAAATAGTCACAGCCATATATACCAAAGGATACAATTAAAAAAAAATGAACACATATGAAAAGGACAAATCACAAGTATTTTGGATTAAAGTGGATTTAGGTCCAAATACTCCATTTGGGAGGGAACTGTCACGTTACATAAATATAATTCCCAGATAGTTTTCAGCTTCTCTTTGTTTGTATCTGCTAGCATCCACTTTGCAGGGTCTCCCAACATTCAAAGCCAATATCTCCAGTGGGCCAGCAGAACTTGCAACAGTTTCCCTGCATCCTCTGCTTCCACAGAACAGCGGTAAAAGCCCGATGATGTTTTCAGGGGAAATGGATGGAGCAACACTATTGGTTGTTGTCACAGCACATCTCTGACTAGTGTGCAGTGTTTGATAAGGACTTTTTATTCTTTTTTGGTGAGGTGGGAGGCCAGGTGCATCAGTTAGGGTATGTCTACACTACCCTCCTAGTTCGAACTAGGAGGGTAATGTAGGCATACCGCACTTGCAGATGAAGCCCGGGATTTGAATTTCCCGGGCTTCATTTGCATAAGCGGGGAGCCGCCATTTTAAAAACCCCGCTAGTTCGAACCCCGTGCAGGGCGGCTACACGGGGCTCGAACTAGGTAGTTCGGACTAGGATTCCTATTCCGAACTACCGGTACACCTAGGAATCCTAGTCCGAACTACCTAGTTCGAGCCCCGTGTAGCCGCGCTGTATGGGGTTCGAACCAGCGGGGTTTTAAAAATGGCGGCTCCCTGCTTATGCAAATGAAGCCCGGGAAATTCAAATCCCGGGCTTCATTTGCAAGTGCGGTATGCCTACATTACCCCCCTAGTTCGAACTAGGAGGGTAGTGTAGACATACCCTTAGAGAGAAGAAAGCTGTCAGTGTTGCCAGATGCTTAGATAAGGAGAATACAAGCTAAAGCTGGTTTTAATTTGAATTTGTGATAAAGTTTACATTCAATTTAGGGATGGGACATACTTTGCTCTTATTTCTTAATGAGAGGCTGAGGCAGGGGATAAAATTATTCCAGTGATGACATGTAGAGCACTAAACAGTGGCAGTTCAGTGCTGAGACACTCACAACTCAAGTAAAAATACTCCCCCTGCACATTCTCTGTCTCCATAATGGGAGAGGCAGGGAGAATTAGGGCAACTACATCTGTACGTATTGCCCTCAAAGCGAGTACCTGATCATTGAGGGAGAGGAGCCAATGTGTTAATCAGGCCACAGTGGAGCAGTGAGAAATAGACAAGAAGACTTTACATTTGTGTGAGGTGCCACAAGGAAAGGATGAGGCTATTCTTGCCCTGCCCATGTATCTGGCAGTACCTTTCTTTCATCTCGCTCGTGCCTGCTCCATTACAGTGCCTGAAACAACTTCTCTATGGTCATCTGCCTGCCCACCTCATTTAAGACCTCCATTTTCTCCCTTTCTTAATATTAAATATTAGTCATTGCATTTGTTACAGTATTTCCTCGTCTGCTAAACAACTGAATCCCAACCCAGTGTAAATGATGCACAGGGTCTCTAGAGTGCTAGCTAGCCTTAGACGTTCAATAAAGCCAACATTGAAAAGCAAGTTATTAATTCTGATAAGCTGTGCAGTAATATCATACAGCTGGAAATTACCATATTACATATTTTTCTGTATTTTTGAAAACACGGGGCTTCTGGGGATTAGCTCCTACCAGTAATATGCATGTAGTTTATACTTTTACACCGCTTTCACAAATTGGGACTATATGCTGCTGTATCTACACTAGATAATTCTACTATGTTTGAGAAAAGAGTTAAACATCTGGCACTAGCCACTGTCAGAGGACAGGATACTAGGTTAGATGGATCATTATCTGACCCAATATGGCCATTCTGGTGTTTAAGGTTTCCCCACTCTTTTTCGGGGAGTTGCAAATGGATGGCCCATAGATGTGGAGAGGGTCCGGTGATTTTTTTTCCTCCGAGCCAGTAATTCCTCTGCACTGTAAATGTCAGAGTCTAGGTGTAACAAAAGCTTTTAAATGTTGTTTAGCCCTGACAAAGACTTTTTACAAGTCTACAAATCTTTGTTTCTTTAAAAAAGGGGAGGGAGTGGCTGTCAGAGCTTCTAGAGCAATAATTTCTGGGTGAAATAAAAACTGTCAATACAAGCAGAAGACTTGTCTATCTTAACATCAATTTGTACATGCTGTAAAATAGACAAATCACGGCTCCTCCTGGGCAAAGGGATCAGCAGAAGCAATGGATTTAGGGACATATCAGCCCCTTCCTGCACCCCAGGTCAGAAACCATTTCACAAGCTATTGCACTTCAGCACGCGCTGCATAGACATTTATTTGAACAAGCATTTGGGGGTGTGGGTGGAATGTAATTATTTTCTCCCAATCTCTGGGGTGGGGCAGTTTTGTTAAGGTTTCTTGCTGTTCAGGGAGGGAGGCGCTGCTGCTTTGTTTTGACCTGTGTTTTTAATGGTTGTCAGGGCACCCTCTAGGATAGTCATCCTTTAAAATTTTTTTAATGTAATGTAAAATGTTACATTTCAATAAATGATACAGACCTAGTTTCACTCTTTGAAGCTTCCTGCTGTCTAGCCCTATCACCATTCCACAAGGCTGATTTTTATTAGCGTTTTCCAAAATGCCACTCAAAAAAAGTTCACTTTGTCCTTGCTGCTCGTCATTTCTGGCTGTTGTTCACAGGCTTACCATCTTCCCTTATGACAGAGATGAGGAACCTAAGGCCCACCCGGATGTGACCCCAGGTTTGCCTGGGTGCTGCCCCTGAGGCTCAGGGCCACCCACCCCATCATTGAGTAGCCTGTGCTGGCACTCCAGTCCCCCAGCTGCCCTAGCACGGGGCTGGAAATACAAAATCTACCAGGCTGGGCCCTCATAGACTCTGTGCACGGGGAATGTGGGAAGTGTCTTTTCCCTTAGTTGGGGACTACATCAGTAAGGGGGGTTTTGGTTTTGGTAGTGGGGTTTTTTGTTTTGTTTTTTTGTTTCTCACTTGTGTGCAGCCCCCAACTGTTTTTTCTGTGGCTCAGCAGCCCCCAACCCAAAAAGGTTCCCCGCCCCTGCCTTATGTAATCATTGCTTTTTCTATATACTAATATACATAGCCAGTTACATTTTTCATGGAGAGAAAGAGGGTGGAGAGTGGATAATTACACACTGCACCTGAGATGGGTAGTTTCATTTTAGCACCCACTTTTTAGTGGTGTTGGATGGTGTCTTTAATGTTTGGTGCAAGGAGGATAGGTGTGTTTTCCATTAACACTGATAATAACTAGTGCCCCATGTATTTTGTGACACATCAGCCCCCTGTGGCAAAGTCTCCTGATTTTTGACACGGTGCTGAATCTCATAGTAGCATAAAAGACACATTAAAAAATTGAGGCTTCATTGAATATTAAAATAGCATTATACTGACTCTGCAGAACTGAGTTGAATACAAACCTGTGAGTTCAAATGGCTTTCCAGGCATTTCAAGCTGCTGTGCAATTTGCAGGTCACTGTGGAATTCAGGACAGGTGTATGTGTAGAGGTAGAGATTAGGAGCCCTTACTGCAGACATGGCCCAGATTAATAGAGCTAAATTTGGAATGGGAAAAGGGGCCTCAGCCCTTCTCTCTAATTTCAGTGAGAAAGTGGGATTCCCTCTTCCTTAATTTCCTATTAACTGGGAAAAGGAGAAAAGTCCAATCCAATGCATCATCACAGCTCCACAGAGGATATGAAAAATCCCCAATAGCTTTCCTACAAAGTTCTAAGTCTTCTTCCACACAGGACCATTCACGCTGGTTGAGACCAGCCATTCATGTTGTCTAGTATTCTGTTTCACAGAGAAAGGAACCATATGCCTCGTAAGAAGATACGAGAACCCCATGCTGAACAGTTACAAAATAACCTGCCCACTAGGAAGTTTCTTCCTAATCCTTGTCAGTTAGATGCTGTTTTATGTCTGGGAGTGTGAGGATTTATAATTCTATAATTTTTCTGTTACTTTGTTGTACTACAGGAGACTGTAAAGCCCCCTAGAGATTGAGAGCCTTTTGTGCTTGCTTGGTATTGTCCCTGCCCTGAGAACTCATCATTAATGCATGTAAGAGGTGGAAGAAAATAAATAAATATCCCCATTCCTACATGTAGGAACTTGAAGCAAGGAAAGATTAAGAGACTTGTCCAAGGGTATGCAAGAAGGCTGTAGCAGTGCTAAGAAATGACCTGAGACCTCATGTTTTCTTGATCTATGCCAATACCTAATCCACTTTTTGTACTCTGTTAAGCACTTGGCTTTAATATATTGTGGCAGTGTGTTTCAGCTATTAATTGTAAAAAGTACCTCCTATTTTAAATCTGCTATATTTCAATTTCACTGCATAACTGTAATGTTAAAAAGGACAAATAGAGCACAATTTACTTTCTACATATTCTTTATTTATTTATAGATAGATAGATAGATCTATATATATTTCTGTCACGTTCCCTGTTGTTTGTCTCCTTTATAAACAATCCTACTCTTGGTTTCTGGGTGTTTCCTCTTCGAGCCTCCCACAGACATAAGTTACAAATATTTTTTGGAAAAAAGTTTTTCCAAAGACAGTGTACATCTTCAGTTGAGAAAATTGTGTTAAAAACTAGAAAACATGGTTGTCTCAATTTGTGTGTATAAGTAACAACAATGGAGTATTTTTAAAATGTAGTTTTGTTCTAGGTGCCTCTCTTCCAGAACCAGCAGCTAATCTGATGTCATTTTAAAACTCTGGTGCAACAGCTGGCAGAGGCTATGTCTACACCAGAAAGGTTTGGTGACAAAAGTGCTGCCCACATGCAAAAGTTGCCATAACTGAAAACTTGCCAAACCTGTTTTTCTGCCACCCATTGTCAACATATCATGGCCACATTGTTAACTCTCCTATCAACAGACAAAGTGCAGCAATATGAGTAAGCATCCCACAAAGTCCGGCATCACCTTCAGTCGCTAAGCACTGTGGGAACACACAGCATAGTACTAGGCATTTTGGGAATGTGAATAAACTTCCCAGCTCTCCTGGGGCTTCTGGCTTACTTTCGTGCCACTTGAATGACAGTCCTTGCTGCGATCTCCAGCATCTTCTGTGAGAAATCATGGATCCCAGGCTTCTCAGCCATGTTGTGTTCAATGTGTTTTGGAAATCACACACTGCAGCAGAGCTACTTATGCATTTAACAGCAGAGGATGAAGGCTCAGATGCAGATGACAATGTGAGCGACAGGGACAGCAGCAAAGTGGCAATGCACTGGGCTGTCACAGAGCCACTGTGCACAGTAGAGAGTCACTTTTGGGTTAGGGAAACTAGCACTCAGTGGGATTGCATTGCCATGCAGGTGTGGGATCAAAACCAGTGTCTACAGAACCTTTGGATGTGTAAAGTAATCTGGGTGCTGAGCTGGCCTCTGATCTACAGCACAAGTACACCGGAATGAGAGTTGTTCTCTTGGCAGAGAGGCATGTAGCAATTGCTTTGTGGAAGCTGATGAGTCCTAATTGCAACTGTTCAATTACAAATCAGTTTGGAGTGAGAAAGTACCATTGGGGTAGCACTTCTGCAAGTATGCAGGGCAATAAATCACATTTTGCTGTGTAGGAGTGGGGCTATGTCTAGACTGCAGGCTTCTTTCAGAAGAAGCTTTTCCGGACGAGATCTTCCGGAAAAATGTCTTTTGAAAAAGAGCGTCCACATAGCAAAAGCGCAAGGAAAAAGCCATCTGCTTTTTCGAAAGATAGCGTCCACATTCATTGAATGCTATCTCACATTTAAGTTGTGATTACTATGGACAAAGTGGCCACCAGAGCACGTGTGCTTTTTCCTGGAGGCAGAGGCGTGGGGAGGGGGGAACAGTTGCCCCCTGGTGCCATGCTACAGGGGTGCCGGGCTGGGGTGGAAGTGGAGCGCACATCCCCATACGTTGCAGTGAGCCCGGAGCTGGCAGGCCACGTGCTCCCTGTGCAATCAAGCCTCCAAGGCAGGGCCAGACGGCGGGAGCGGCCACTTCAAAGGTAGGGTTTTCCATCCAGTACCTCCAGTGCCTGGCTCTGCGGGAGCGGGAGGGGGATTCCGTTAGGGTGGGGGGGGAGAGCTGGGACTTCCTGGCTCTGGGGGAAGAGGTGGGACAACACCCCTCCGGCGATGGGCAGGAACAGCTGCCAGCGCAGGGCAAGAAGCTGTGTGCCTGTGCTGCCAGCCCCTAGCCGGGTGCCCCCAGCAGGCATGGTTGGCTAGTTGTTAGCAGCATGGGCCACATCATGCAAACGCTTGGGGCTATGAGTGCCCCTGGCCTGTGCTCTGGTCACCCCCCTGCAATCCCACAACTCACTCTCTTGCATCAGCTGGTAGAAAACATGCCAGTCTCCAGCCCATGGTCTGGCAGGCCAGGGCCAGGGGCCACGGAGCAGGGAGTGGGGGGCCAGAGGCGTGTAAAGGCAGGCAATGGCAGGAGAAGAGCACAGGTAGGGGGTGGGTCCTGGGAGGAAGAGGTAGCTCAGGAGCATTTTGGAGGTGTGGGACAGTGTGTGGGTGGGGCCTTGGGGCAAGAACAGCAGGGTGGGGGATCATGGGTCTGGGTGCTTGTGCCCCCCAACCCCACTTTTTGGGCACGTCTGTGATTGCGGGTTAGGAGAGTCAAGCCCACCCCGGAGCAGTGCCCAGGCAAGGCAAGGGACAGCCCATGTTAAGGACCCAGAGTAAAGTGGTGGCTTGGCTGGCAGGGAAGTGAGAAGAGCTTTGTCATTTGTGAACTCCACCCGCAAGTGCTGGGAACTTGGGTGTGGGGACCCTCATTCCCCATATGCTCAATTTGCCAGTGACCTAGCGCCTGGCACCCAGTTCCCTTCCCACTGATTCTTAGCCATTCACCCACCTGTCACTGGACCACCTCACTTGATTTCATACGGACACAAAGCGCTGTCAAGCAATTGATGGCCCCATCCACCCGCTGGAACAGTACCATGCCCACATGACCAAGGCTAATCCTCGCCAGCCTTCGCTCCACCCATTGGCAGCACTCAGAGGGCTTTCCCAAGGAGGCCAGCATTGTTCCCATTTTACAGCTGGGGAAACTGAGGTACAGAGGGACCCACGACATGCCCAAGGTCACACACCAGGCTAGACTAGAAACTCAGTTTCCAGTGGTTATGGGGCTGTCTACACAGGTAGCGAAGATGTGACCACAGCACAGGCCGGCATAACCCAGCTCACTGTAGTCTGGCTAACATGGGGAACAACCGCGGGGTGGGGGGAGGCTTCAGCAATCATGCCCTGGCTAGCTCGTGCTGCGATCAAGATGCCCCTGCACAAAGGAGACAGTCCTGGGAGCTGCCCGCCAGCCCACAATGCAGCCCAACTAACGGCAGCGAGGGGCAGAGACTGATACCCAGCAGCTACCTCCTGCCCCCCCTTCTCCCATCTGCTCAGCCCCTCCCCCAAGCTTGCGGAGCCCTATGGGGGGACGCTTCGGACCTAACCAATCCACCCTCCTCGCACCCCCAGTTCGAAGGATCTACGTGAGGGAGGGCCTGGCACCAAAATCCCACTGGTGTATAGGAGGCTACAGGACCCCTCTAGGGGGTGCTGGCCCTAGTTCAGTCCCAGGGAGGGGGGCACAGGCTGGCTCATGGAGGTATGGATGGGCTCTAGGGACCCATCCCCTCTAGGGGGCACCAGCCCCTATCTAACCCCATGTGGGCAGTATAGAATCACAGAACACAAGCACTGGAAGGGACCTCGAGAGGCCATCGAGTCCAGTCCCCTGCCCTCACGGCAGGACCAAGCACCCAGGGTACTCAACACACAACCCATTGGCTGCATGCTGCCCACGGCCCGTTTGTTTGCAGCCCGCGATGCGGTTTGGGTTCATGTGGGGATCAACACACAGCCTGCAGGTGGGATCCAAAACAAAAAAGGAGTCAATATAATGGTCTTCTGTTGAGATGCGTTTTAGTAGTTAAATTCCTGGACTATCATTGCTCATTAAAAGTGCTGTCATATGAGTAGAAATCAGGTAAATGTTGCGTTTTGTTAATATCAGCAGAACTGACTTAAATGGGGCCTGTGTGTTGTGTAGTCTTGCCTTAATCTTTGTATTCATGCCTGTCAGTGTGAATCTATTTGCATATATATTTGTATGTATATGCAACCACACTTAAGTTGCAGCCTTTGGCATGTGCTGTATGTGTGTGTCCTCCAGAGCTTCCAAAGTTGAGTTGCCCTACCTCATCCCTGACAGGTGTCTGTCTAACCTGCTCTTAAATATCTTCCACAACCTCCCTAGGCAATTTATCCCAGTGTTTAATCACCCTGAAAGTTAGGAAGTTTTTCCTAATGCCCAACCCAAACCTTCCTGGCTGCAATTTAAGCCCATTGCTTCTCGTCCTATCCTCAAAGGCCAAGGAGAATCATTTTTCTCCTGCCTCCTTGTGACACTCTTTTAGATACTTGAAAGTTGCTCTCATGTCCCCTCTCAGTCTTCTCCTCTCCAGATTAAACAAGCCCAAATACTTCAGCCTTACTTCATAGCTCATGTTCTCTAGACCTTTCATCATTTGTGTTGCTCTTTTCTGGACTTTCTCCAGTTTGTCCACATCTTTCCTGAAATGTGGCACCTAGAACTGGACACGATACTCCAGCTAGGACCTATGTGGATGACTCATTCCCTGCTTAGGGGACGTGAGATTGGGTGGGTTAATTTCCAATTCTCCTGTTTATTCTCCTCCTGGCCTAGCAGGTCTGATAGGGGCTCTGCAGGAAGGCAGCCTGCGCTGCCCCCTGCCCGAAACCCCTTGTGCAGGTGTTAACAGTTGTCCTATCCCACCCCAGAGGTGACTGCATTTCAGCATGCCTGAAGTAACACAGCACCAGAAATGGACAGGGGAATGGTTCCTGGGCATGGCTTGCTCATGACTGCTCCAGTCTCTTTGGATGGGCCTCAGGCCCTTTATTTCCTCTCCCCCGCTTTGCAATAGGGCTGTAGACTTGGAGGGCGTGGGGGTGGAGGTAGGCAGGGGTGTCTTCCTGCAGCAGATGTAGACACGTCTCTGTATTAATAGTTCTCTCATTGAAGTTTTTAGCTTTGTATTGAGTCCTTTTATATGGAAACTTTGTATAACATCTTGGTAGAATAGTCCCTAAAACAAGTAAGGTAGAGATTGCCCTTTGGCGTAGGAATGAATAAGGCGGAAGGCGAGACCTCTGGGCAGTTGCAAGGGTTGGAGAGGGGATGGAAGCCAGATCCAAGACTAATGAGCCCTGGGAAGCGGGTCCATTGAAGGAGACTGGATCTGTGGACGCCTTGGAGGTCAGCAGGAAGGGCCTGCTTTGGGAAGTCCCCTCTTTGGAGGGGAATGTGGCAGCATCGAGACACCCCCCCAGAAGCAGGCACCACAGACACTAACTGCAGATGCATGGGATGGCTCTCACAGATCTTGCACATGCAGAAGATGCTAGATCTGCAGGAGTGGGGAGCAGTTACCCCCGGGCGCTATGCTAGAGAGGTGCCAATTTAGTCCCCCTCTGCTTCCCCTGTCATCCCTGGCTTCCCTGCTCCTTCTCCACCTGCCACCGCCGGCTGGAGCCTCCTCCCCACCTCTGACCCCAGCCCAACCCTCCTCCATCTCCACTGGCAAGTTAGTGCGTGCGGGGCTTGGCCCCAAACTGTAGGGGGTAGGGGAAGACGAGGTACAAGCTCCTCCCCTCTCCTTCTAGGGTCGGGCTCAGCCATGTGCCAGGTTCGGGGCCCTGCCACGCGGCAGCAGGGGAGGGAGGGGCATAAATTTTTCCTTTGCTCCCAGGTGCATAATGCCCTTGCTACGCCTCTGCCTGGAGACCTCTTTAAAAAAAAATCCTCTTCCCCATCCACACACGCCTTTTTCCGAAAAAGGCTTCTTCTCGTAGAAAGAGGTTTACCGCTGTTGGAAAACCCCCTGCATTCTTTCAACTTCCTGTCAAAAGAATGCAATTGCAGTGTAGATGGAAGTGTAGTTTTTCCAGAAAAACTCTGCAGTATAGACATATCCTGTGACGCTGGGAACTGCCGAGGACATAGTGGCTAGCTTTGCTGAAATGGGCTTTCCATGCTGTGGTGGGGGCAATCAATGGCACACATATTCCCATTACAGTGCCACTCCACCTTGCCACAGAGTATATCAGTTATAAAGGGTAGTTCTCCATGGTGCTTCAGGTGCTTGTAGATCACTATGGGTGTTTCACAAACAATGCAGGGTGGTCTGGAAAGGTGCATGATGCACACAACTTCAGGAACACTGGCCAGTACAGAAGGCTGCAGGCAGGGACTTTCTTTCTAAATCAGAAAATTACAGTGGGGGATGTGGAAATACCCATAGTGACCCTGGGAGACCCAGTGTATCCCTTACAGCCCTGGCTCATGAAGCCTTACATCAGGCACCTAGACAGCAGTAAGGAGCAGTTCAACAACAGGCTAAGCCAATGCCTTTGGAGGAATGAAAGATAGAGGGAGGTGTCTGTGTGGCAGGTTGGACCTTTTGGAGGACCATATCTTCAAGGCAGTGGCCACATGCTGTTGCTCACATACTTTGTGTGCGAGTAAGAGTGAAGTGTTTGGCCATGGGTGGAACAATGAGACCTAGAGCCTGGGCACATACTTTGAACAGGCACTTGTGCTGTCAGGCTGTGTCTAGACTACATGGCTCCATCGACGGTGCCATGTAGATGAGAGTTGCAGGCAAAGGGAAATGAAGCTGCGATTTAAATAATCGCCGCTTCATTGAAATTTACATGGCTGCCGTGCTGAAACGACAAACAGCTGATCAGCTGTTTGTCGGCTCAGCGCGCTAGTCTGGACGCTCCCCTGCCAACATCAAAGCCCTTTGTCAGCAGCCCCGTTATTCCTCGTGGGATGAGATTTACCGGGGCTGCTGACAAAGGGCTTTGATGTTGGCAGGGGAACGTCCAGACTAGCGCGCTGAGCCGACAAACAGCTGATCAGCCGTTTGTCGGCTCAGCGCGGCAGCCATGTAAATTTAAATGAAGCGGCGATTATTTAAATCGCCGCTTCATTTCCCTTTGCCCAATAAACAAATCTACATGGCTCCATCGACAGAGCCATGTAGGATAGACGTACCCTCAGAGTCACCCATGCAATGGTCATCACTATCAGGGAGGCTCTGAGGACCACTTTGACAACGTGGGGCATTGACTTTTCTGTATTTTGAAGGTTGCTTCCCTGCCTCATCCTCCTGCTCATCCTGAGTGAGGCATTCCCACGAAAAAAACAGTTACTTACCTCGTAACTTTTGTTCTTCAAAATGTGTTGCTCGTGTCCATTCCAATTAGATGTGTACATGCCATGTGCACGGATTCCGGAGCTTTCTCCCTTACCAGTATCCTTTGGGAGCCCCCTGGAGTGGCGCTGGTACAGTGGCGCATATATACCCCTGCTGGCCCCTCACCCACTCAGTTCCTTCTTGCCTCAGTCCTCCATTGAAGGGGAGGTGGGTGGGATTTGGAATGGATATGAGCAACACATCTCAAAGAACAACAGTTACAAGGTAAGTAACCGTTTTTGAGTGCTTGCTCATGTCCATTCCAATTAGGTGACTCTCTAGCAGTGCCCTAGGAGGTGGGGTTGGAGCCTAACACTATATACATTGACACAGACTGCAGCACAGCCCTGCCCACGATCAGATCTATCTTGGCTTGATGAGTAATCGCATAGTGCTCCGAGAAGGTATGCACGGAGGACCATGTGGCTGCCCTACATACGTCAAGGATAGGCACCTGTGCGAGGAACGCCGTGGATGTTGCCTGCACCCTCGTAGAGTGCGCCGTCAGATGGGGCGCTGGCTACCCATGCTGTCATGGCACTCCTTAATGCATGAGATAATCCTGGAGGACAGGCATTGGGCTGAAACTAGTGAGCCCTTCATCCTCTCGGCTGCTGAAATAAAAAATTGTGGAGATTTACAAAAATCTTTCATCCTCTCTCTATAGAACATTAGGGCCCTTTCTAATGTCCAGGCCATGCAGGGCCTGTTCCCTAGGTGAGACATGAGACTTTGGGAAGAATACTGGCAAGTAAATGTCTTGTGACATATGAAATTGAGAGACCACCTTAGGGAGGAAAGTCGGATGGAGACGTAATCGAACCTTGTCCTTAAAGAAAACTGTGCATGGGGGCTCCGAAGTGAGGGCCCTCGGTTCTGCAACCCTCCTTGCCAAGGTGATAGCAACCAAGATGCCACTTTCCACGACAGGTGTTTCAGAGAGCAAGTGGCTAGTGGCTCAAAAGGTGCCCACATGAGACCCATGAGGACCAGATTAAGATCCCAGAGTGGCACTGGGGGGCGTGTATAGGGAAACAACCTGTCCACCCCTTTCATAAAGCGTTTTACCATTGTATTGGCGAACACGGACTTGTGACCCGCCCCAGAGTGAAAGGCTGCAATCGCTGCTAAATGCACCTTCAGCGAGGAAGTCATGAGTCCCTGGTGTCTGAGGTGTAGCATACAGTCAGGGGCTATTTAACTTGGCGCCCAAGGCGACCGCCTAATTCACCTATATGGACAGGCCGCCTTCCTTCACGTAGCGAACAGGTCCAGATGGGGATAACCCCACCTCCGGAAGATTTCCCCTGTAATATCTGTCCAGATGGTCCACTCGTGGGCCCGAAAGGACTGACTGAGCTTGTCCACCAGAACATTGCTGGGCCCCAGAAGATAAGTTGCCTCCAGGTGGCTGTTCTGGGCAATGCACAACTCCCACAGTTCTAGGGCTTCTTTGCAAAGGGGAGAGGAATGAGGTCCACCCTGTTTGTTGATATAATACATGGTGGTCGTGCTGTCTGTCAACACCGTGACCACTCTGTTTTCCAGCTGAGAAAGGAAGGCCTGGCACACCAACCTGAACGCCATGAGCTCTTCGACATTTATGTGTAGGAAATGCTCCCCCGGGGACCATATACCTTGAGTCCTGAGAGTTCCCGTGTGGGCCCCCCAGCCTATGTCTGATGCGTCTGTATACAGCTACACCGATGGGCTCCGCTTAACAAATGGGACCCCCGCACAGACCTCTCCCTCCTGCAGTCACCAGTCCAAGGAGTGGAGCACCGTCTCTGGCAGTGTAACCACTGCATCCAGAGGTGACCGTGCTGGGTTGTGGACACTCCTCAGCCATCTCTGTAAGGGTCAGAGCTTCAACCTGGTGTAGCTTACCATGTAGGTGCACGCTGCCATGTGGCCCAGTGATCTCCTACATGTCCTTGCTGTGATGATGGAGGACCTCTAGAGGTCTGTGATCATCAAGCCCATGGTCATAAACTAGCCCCTGGGCAGGGACGCCCTTTCAATGGTGGAGTCCAGGCGGGCCCCCATGAACTCTATTATTTGCATAGGGTCCAGTGTAGACTTCTCCTCGTTTATAAGGAGGCCTAGCTCAGAGAA
Source organism: Pelodiscus sinensis (assembly GCF_052426305.1). NCBI lineage: Eukaryota > Metazoa > Chordata > Testudines > Trionychidae > Pelodiscus > Pelodiscus sinensis. The sequence continues at coordinate 201,535,163 of NC_143053.1, read as the reverse complement.
CAACCTCCTGGTTATCGCAATATGGGTTATCACTTGCTCTTAGGAATACCCTCTTAATCAATCATCCAGGTAGGGAAAGACCTAGATCCTGAGGCACCTCATAAAGGCTGCTACCATGGCCATACTTTTAGTAAAGACTCTTGGGGCTGTGGAGAGGCCAAACAGCAGGACCGTGAACTGAAAGTGATCCTGACCTACTGTGAATCTGAGAAACTTTCCCGTGGTGGGGATCACTGCAATAAGAAAATATTCGTCCTTTAGATTGAGGGCAGCATACTAGCCTCCTTTCTGTAGGGAAGGGATGATGGAGGCTAGGATGACCATCCTGAACTTTGTTTTCTTTACAAATGAGTTTAGGTTTCGCAAGTCCAAAATAGGGTGTAGTCCCCCTTTTGCCTTGGGAATAAGAAAGTAGTGGGAGTAGAAACCCCTTCCCCTGAATTCTTTGTGTACGGGCTCAACCACACCCAGCTGAAGGAGTGTAGACACTTCCTGTCTTAGCAGAATCTCGTGAGGGGGTCCCTGAAGAGGGACGGGAAGGGAGGATGGGAAGGAGGGAGGGAAAGGAAAGGGATAATGTAACCCTTTACTACTAAGTCCAAAACCGATTGGTCGGATGTTATCTGGGACCAGGCCCAGTAGAAAAGGGACAAACGGCAAGCAAGAGAGGGTGATGGAGGTGCAACTGCTGTGCTGTCCTCAAGCATACCCTCAAAATAAAGGTTTGGGTTGTTGACTTGGAGGCGGGGCAGGTCCCTTATCTGAGTCGGATCTCGAGACCCTATGCCTGCTCCTAACTGGGTTGTTCCGACCATTATTATGGCCCCTCCTCCTTCCTCGGTCCAAACTGAATCCATGTTGGAAGGGCCTAGCGTTTGACCTGGGATTAAGAGGCCTTCTTTGAGAGGCTGGGGTGTGGATCCCCAGAGACTTTAAAGTCGCTCTGGAATCCTTAAGACTGTGCCGCTTTGAGTCTGTCTGGTCTGAGAACAGGCCCACCCCCTTGAAGCGAAGGTCCTGTAGTGTATTCTGCACCTCCAGAGGGATGCCCGACACTTGCAGACACACACTTCTCCTCATTACTGTAGCCGTGGCCATCGTTCGGGTTGCTGAATCAGTGGTGTCCAGGGCTGCCTGTAGCGCTGTTCACGCAACTGTTCTGACCTCCTCTGTTATAGCCCCAAATTCTATAGCTGTGACTGCTGTGGGAGACGGTCTTTAAATCTGTCCATGGCTGCCCCAGGTATTGTATGCGTTATCTACCCAGCATCACCTGCTGATTGGTGATGCAGTGCTGAAGACCCCCCATGGCCTAGGTTTTCCTTCCAAGGAGGTCAAGCTTCTTGGGCTCCTTAGATTTGGGTGTGGGCCCTGGGGATCCCTGACACTCAATCTGCCCAGCAGTTTGGACTACTAGTGAGCCAGGGGGACGGTGTGTGAAGAAGTGTTCGTGACCCGCCTGGGGGACAAAATAGCGCCTTTCCACCCCCTTTTGTGTGTGAGGGATTGTGGTCAGGGTCTGCCACAAGGTATTAGATAATTTGTCAACAGTTTCGTTGAGTGGTAATGCCACTCTGCCTGGAGTGGCCTCCGAGAGGATAACAACCATAGGGTCAGACTCCTCCTGGACCTCCTCTACTTGGACCCCCAGGTTAGCTGCCAATCTCCTAAGCAGATCCTGGTGTGCCCTAGCATCCATTGATGGAAGAGGCGGGACAGGGTCCACTAAGGCCTCATCCGGTGAAGACAATGACTCTCTAACTCCCAGTTGCTCCTCTCCCAATTCTGCAGCCTGTGATACTGCTGTCACTGGGGATGCCATCTGGCCTACCTCTGATGGAGGCTCCATGGCTCCAGGACCTTCCCCTATTACTGGGGGGGTCTTACTAGGTCCTTGTCCCCAGATGCATGGCCTCCAATGGGGGAGCTCTGTGAAGGGGAGTTGCTGGGGGGATGTTCCCTGACGTGATGACCCCGACACTGACGCCAGGGGAGGTGGACCTTGAGCCTGGTGGTATGCCCAGGGAGTCCAGAATGGCCACTGGGGATGTGATGCCAATGGGGTAGCCAAGTGCGTGTATCTGAAGGGCTCCTGCATCACAATCTATGATTGGAGCAGGAGCGATGCTGGGACCTTGACCTATCTGAGGATCTCACCGACCATACAGATTCGGCTTTTGACTCCGATGAGTCATCAGAGGCTGATCATGGGGGAGCTGTTGACATGTGCTCCCACTGGTGTTGGGCAATGGCTGTTGGCTTCCCTCTGTGCACCGGGCCTGGTGCCAGTGGAGGCATTAGCAGTATTGGATGCATTTGTTTCATTGGTACCAGACAGTGTGGCATTGCCAGGGTTGAGCACACCGATGGCAAAGATGGCAGTTGGGAGGACGCATACGCTGGTGCTACCAGAGCAGTCTGCAGTGCCGAGCCTCCCAATGCTGTCTACAGAAGCATGGGCATTGGCAGTGCCAGTACCAGTGCTGGTATTGGCACCAATGTTGGTATCAGTGCTGGTATCGGTGCCTCCCATTGACTTAGTGCTCGTGTCGATGTCGGTTCAGACAATCCCAGGCTACTTGTGGTGCTGGAGATAACGGTCTTGTCACCTGCAGTGCTGAGGCCTCTGCCTCTGGGGAGGTCAGTTCGATGAGCTCCCATGCCACATCGAAGGTCTCTGGGGTCGATGGCTTTCTCTCTGTGTAGGGCAATGTCTTTGTCTTGGCAGTATCGGGACATCCTGGAGCACCCTCGAGGCCGAGTGCCCCTCTTAGGGCACACCTTGTGGCCACACCTCTCCAGGGATCTTCCCCTGGCATCCTTAGCTCTACTTAGTGCCTCCAGGGCTTCAAGGAGGTGGTCTGGTGCCTGAACGGCACCACCGAGGATGGTGCGCTGCACACTGATGGAACCCACTCTGGAGCCGGAGGCTGTAAAGTAAACTCTATGAAGATAAGCTTGAGCCTAGAGTCTCTCTCATGCTTAGTCCTCGGTTTAAAACTCTTGCAGATGTTGCAGCTTTCAGTATGGGGGGCCTCTCCCAGACACTTAAAGCAAGAGTCATGCGGATCCCTGAAGGGCATAGGCTTCAAGCTTAAGGCACACAGCTTGAATCCCTGCGGCCCTGGCATTCCCTCTCCAGCCGGGGAGAGTCCAGAGAGGAGAAGCCCTCCTTATCTAAAACTATTTACAGCAACTAATGAACTACTAACAAACTAATAAGTAGAACTATATACAGGCTAAGGGTAAGGACTATCAGTCTTAACAGTGCTCCAGGTACCATCTGGGTGGTAAGAAGGAACTGAGAGTGTGAGGGGCCAGCAGGGGGCTCCTTGGTATATCGGCGCCACTCCAGGGGGCTCTCTGGCTGGCCCAATGGATACTGCTAAGGGAAAAAGCTGCAAAATCCGTGCATGTGGCACACGCACACCTAATTGGAATGGACATGAACAAGCACTCGAAGAAGCAAACAATATTACAGGCTTCCACAGGGGCCGGAGCGACTGGCGTGGGCTGTCACACAAAACAAGCTAATGGAAACCTGCATCACTTTTGTCTGATGCTGATCAGTTAATGGTGTTGGTTACACTCAGGCTACGTCTACACTGGCCCCTTTTCCGGAAGGGGCATGTAAATTTCAGCAGTCGTCGTAGGGAAATCCGCGGGGGATTTAAATATCCCCCGCGGCATTTAAAGAAAAATGTCCGCCGCTTTTTTCCGGCTTTTAAAAAAGCCGGAAAAGAGCGTCTAGACTGGCCCCGATCCTCCGGAAAAAGCGCCCTTTTCCGGAGGCTCTTATTCCTACTTTGAAGTAAGAATAAGAGCCTCCGGAAAAGGGCACTTTTTCCGGAGGATCGGGGCCAGTCTAGACGCTCTTTTCCGGCTTTTTTAAAAGCCGGAAAAAGCGGCGGACGTTTTTATTTAAATGCCGCGGGGGATATTTAAATCCCCCGCGGATTTCCCTACGACGACTAGTGAAATTTACATGCCCCTTCTGGAAAAGGGGCCAGTGTAGACGTAGCCTCAGTGTCTCCTGGGGAGGTGGCTTTGCTGCAATAGCAGAGCTTCTTCCCTGGGAGTTAGGCAGGCAAGAGCTGCCCACTCTTCTTCCAGGCAGGCAGCCTCACTCCTAGGGAAGTTTTGCTGCAGGCTCTGCAGTATAAAGCTTATATACATTATACTGCAGAACCCTTAGTGTGACTTGCAGCAGTTACATGGTTACCTGATTAACCGAATTTTAACATTCTGAGCTATGGGACATAGCTACACTCTCCTTGGGGATGAATATGGTGTCCTCCCCCCTACCCCGGGCTGTGTCCAGTTCTTCATAAAAATGGCATATTGTGGGCACCAGACCAGCTGTTCGCCTCCTTTGCCTTCTGCTACGCCTGCTGTAGCTCCTTTATCCTGGCTTTGCATTCTAAGGTGTCTTGTTCATATCCCTTCTCACACAGGACTCAGAAATATGACCATACGTCACATTTGGGACCATACAACACAATTCCTATGGGTCACTTGCAGCTGTGATTGCACTAGCTCTTCACCCCACACACTGATAAGATTCAAAAGCTCTGGGATGCTCCAAGCAGAAGAGTGTCTTGAGCGATAGCCACCCCCGTTTCCCAAGACGACGCTCTGAGGACTACACTACACAATGAATTTTAAAGTTCCCAGGATTTGCAGGTGGGAGGGACACATCTTTATGCAACTGCAGAGCAGTGGTGTTCAAAGTGCTGGTCAGAATGCTTAATCAGGCATTGGAGGAAATATGTTGGAATTCAATAAATTTGACAAAAAAAAACAACTACTGTAGTATACAGTGCATGACTATGTCTAGACTGCCACCTTTTTTTGGCAAAAGGTTCGTGTTACACTTTGGTACGGTGATGTGGTGGAAGCTTCAAGGGTTAAAGCCGATTACTCAGTGAAAACTACTGGATGATGGTGTAAAACAAATGATCTTTATTAAGTGGAATGATTCTTTTATCAAAACTAACAATTAGAAAATGGTCTTTTTAACTAACAATTGCCTAATGCTTTTACAGGGTAGAAAACTTGAACACAACTATACCTAACCGATTACAATTCCTAGATTACAATTTACTTATATTAAATCACTATCTCTAATTCGCTTAACAAAAATACAAAAACAAAGACAATATAATGATAATAAAAACTCCGTCTAAAGCCAGCCTCTCTATGGTTATTTTAGGGCAGCTGGTGGAGTTAGTCATAAATCTACTTTTACAACTTAACAACTCTTGGGCTTCTATTTCTAACACTTATACTTAACCTAAATACAACACTACTACGCAACACAAAATTATACAATTTACACAGTGTGGTTAACAGAGCTTAGATACACTTTACAGAAATACACAGTGAAATTAACACAATATAACTATTAATTAAACCAATAACTAATACATTTAAACAATACTTACAAATCCAGCAACGATAACAACACAAAGATACGTTAGAACTCGGAGCATGCTCAGGACTCGTGCACCTCTATATTTGACTCGAAGGGTGGAGAAGCAGCCTCAGGGTGATCAATCCTTTAGCCGGGCAAAAAAAGATATGTGCCCTCAATACACGGAACCTCTGTCGAACAAAGGGGTTGAGGGTCTTTTATAACATAACCTGATATCCGGTACCTTATTAGGGTTAGTTCCTTGGCTGGCCTGATAGGCTGGTAATGAGGTAACATGAAATACTGCCCTATAGGATTTTTCATGATGCCCGCCTGATGGCCCCGTGGACAGTGCTGGGTGTGGGCATGGTTAGTGTGCATGGCAGTTGCGTCTTATCTCCCTATGCCTACCTCCCTGCCTTCAAGGACTGGTCAAGAGAGTCTTATTTATCTCTTGCAGCTTGTGTTCTATTTTTTCATGCTCACCTCCCTGTTCTATGATGCCTACAAGGCCAAATTCCGTTTTACAGAAAGCTGCATTGTGCTTCCTATGCTTCTCTGAATATCTCACAGTCTGAGGGGCCTTGTGTGGCAGGATGGGCTATACGCGAAGGCCATGGACAGAAAAAGCCTGCTTTACAACAGTTCGCAAATTGTGCTTCGCAATTTGTGATCCTTTTTCTGATAGTTTTGTTGGAAGAGGCTTTTCCAAAATTCGGCCTGTCTATACTGGGCCAAATTTTAGAAAAACCTCCTCTCTCGGAAGAGCCCTTCTTCCTCGTGGCACGAGGAAGACAGTTCCGAAAGAGTGCGTCTGCTTTTCTGCAAAAACTGTTGGAAGAGCAGACGCAGTCCCTGGACGCAAAGAAGTTTTTCCGGGATACCTGTGGAAAAACTTCATAGTCTAGACATAGCCTATGACTGTTGGCAATAAAGGGAGGGGAAGAGACAAAAGAACCTTGCAGGGCTATAAGTTTTTTGTAGCCAAAACTGTGCACTTATGACTTTTGTCATGTTGTAATGTGAACACTCTCTAGGGTTTGTTTCCAAAAAGGATTACTGTCTTCCCAGGTCTGTTATACCACTATATGGTACTCTGGGGAGAGTACACACCATCTTCCCTGTTTATTCTTCTTGCATCAGCAACTGCCAGCTGGATGAGGTCAATGAAGGAATGGAGTGAAGTAAAAGGGCGGACAAATCACCCATTCCTCAAAGCTGTGTGAAACTGCTTTTACACAAACTGAGGCAAAAGGCCAGTTAATGAGTGTACCCAATTTGTTAGTTATTTGTATTACTTTAGCAGCACATAGGAGGCCCAGTCATGGATCAGGACCCAGTTACATTAGCTGCTGTACAAACACTAACCCAATAGTGATACATTTCATTTGCATTGCTATTCAAACTACAAATACCATGTTTCAAGTGGGGAGGAGAAGGATTCTGGTTGGCAGAATGTTGGCACTGACATTCTGGAAGGTTCTGGCCATGTGGGATGGAAAGAGAAGCAGAATGAAGGCAGCAGATTTCCTCTCCCCTCCCCCTACCCATGGAGCAGACATAGGAAACAGGCAGTGAAAGAAGGCTCAAAGGAAGTAGCGTAGTGTGTGTAGAGCAGCTGCATAAGGGGAAGTTACAAGTGTGTTGTAGGAGGGGGAAAATGAGAGGGACTACAAAAGAACCAACAAACGGAACTAAGGAGGAAAGGACACAGAAAGGAAACCAAACTGCCCTACCTCCTCCCCCACCTCCAGATAAGTGATCTGCTCTTTGTTACTGCTGGTTCCTTGAGCATATGAAAGGGTTGAACTGCTGCATAACCACTGTTACTTAAATATGAAGAGTCAGCCTTAACTGCAGCGTTAAGCGATTGCAGATACTATTATAAAAACCTCACTGTTTTTTCACACTTGAACAGTCTTGAAGGCAATCATTTATTTTGTGAGGGATAAACAGGTTTAGTGGTTATTACTACATATTCTGAGGTATTTATGGATTGTGCTGTGGTTATTTGGTGCTGCAGCAATGACTCCTAGAAAAAGGGACTCTGCATAATCTGTTCTTTAATTATCAGCCCTGCTTAATTAAATACATGTGGAATTCTTAAATGCAAGCAGGCAGCTTTTCCAGAAGGTAGTAAATAATCGTTGTTATCGGGACTAAGTTTTTGAGCTGCCAGGCAGTAGTCTACTTCTATGCCACGCCTATCCAAAATATAGATTTATCTCCTCATCATATAGTCCACTTGGTATTTAAAGGAAAGAGAGAATGTCCACAGCAGACTGAAACATGTTTGTAATTTGCACTCCACTCCATGATTTGACCCTATCCCCAGGCAAAATGAAGTATTATTTGGAGTATGGTCCCTCCTCAGCCTGGATATGAGAAAGCCAATCAGGACAAGACATAGGTTAAGCAATTGCTGGAAGGCACAGGGCTCTGGTGACAGGGCTATGCTGTTTGTGACCTGTCAACTAGTCTTCCCCTGCTAAGAACCCATTGGTCTTGAGAAAGAGGAACTACTGAAAATAGTCCCAAGGAGTCACACAAATATGTGTATGTCTACACTGCAAAGTTAATTTGAAATAACAGCTGTTATTTTGAATTAACTTTAATAGCATCTATACATACAAACCGCTATTTCGAAATTAATTCGAAATAGAGAGGCGCTTAATTTGAATTTGGTAAACCTCATTCTATGAGAAGTAACGCCAAATTTGAAATAGCTATTTCGAATTAAGTGCTGTGTAGACACTTAATTCGAAATAGGGGGCCTCCAGCCCTTCCCACCACTTTGGGTACAACCAGGAAAACTTACTCTCCTCTCCTCCAGCCCCGGAGCCAAAAAAGGGGTAGACCCTGCCAGCCCAGAGCCAGCAGTTGCCACCAGGACGCCCCTGATCCAGTGGACCCAAAACATGAGCCTGCAAGCCACTCGCAGCCAGCCCTCCACAACTCCCCAGTAGCAGTCTGCCAGCTCTCAGGAGACCGACAGGGGCTGGAAAAGACGGGCACCGTCCTGGTCCAGGGTGGAGATCATGGACCTTATTCAGGTGTGGGGATGCCCCACAACGTCCATGATCTCCACACTAGATGGAGGAATGCGGCCGTCTATGGCAGGATAGCTGCCAGCCTGGCCACCAAAGGCCACATGTGAACCCAGGAGCAGGTTTGCATGAAAATCAAGGAGGTCTGGCAAGACCCCCAACCCTGGGCCTCCCCTCCCCCTTCTTCCCCTTGCTTCCCCCTTCCAGTTCCCTAGAAGCTTTTGCGCAAAAGGGCCAGTGTAGACAGCTCAGATATGCTTTGTGCCAAAAAGCCCCCATCGCAAAAATGGCGATCGGGGCTTTCTTGTGCAAAAGCACGTCTAGATTGGCACGGACGCTTTTCTGCAAAAAGTGCTTTTGTGGAAAAGCATCCATGCCAATCTAGATGCTCTTTTCTGCAAATGTTTTTAACTGAAAACTTTTCCGTTAAAAGCATTTGCGGAAAATCATGTCAGTCTAGATGTAGCCCTCATGTGTAGTGCCTTCATAGAACCATGCAGTAGGATTGTATGCCTGGTCCCACACATCTTTTATAACTGGACAGCTAGATACTCAAATTCATGAAGCTTAAGATTTCATTGACCACAGATATATCATGAATGCCTTCTAATCAGCCTTCAATCCCTCTCTCCCAATTCAGGACCTCTAGGGGTGTAAGAAAGAAGCAAAGACAATCAGTGTGGCTCTGTGGAGGTGATGTTGTTGAAAAATGCATGATGTGATAGACAATCCTTTTTTGTTTTCATAACAGTGCCTCAACAGCACTATGCCAGAGAACTATCTGGCAGTGACAGTCATTAGGAGATGGGCTGAGACTATCACTTGTTAAACAGTAGCTAAAGCCCTGACCTTTTTGAAACTAGCATGTTGTTATTTGTGAAGGTGTGAACCACACTCCATAGAGTAGCCCTACAGACTTATGATAAGGGCATACTGAGAATGAATATTATTGAAGCAGCCATCCTCCAGATTGTTGATTCCTTCCTGATTTAGAGGAGAATGGCCACTAACTAAAAAGAATAACCAAACTGTAGATAAGTCAGCTCTTCAGAATCTGAGCATTTAACTTGAACATTGCAGGGCTCTTGGCATAACATAGGGCCCCATCTCAGAACTTATGTGCAGGCTTGAACTATCCAAGGTGCGTATACAGATATATCCATGAAGTAAAAGAATCACGTGGTACCATAAGAACACAAGGCAATAAAAATCTTTTAGCTCAGTCTGCTCTTCTGAGCTACTCATGCCAACAACAGACATACACCAAATACAGTAAAACTCCAATAGTCCGGCATCCAATAGTCCTGCACTCCTGGTAGTCTGGCATCAAAATGGCAAGAGCCTAGTGAGTGAGCTTTGGCAAAAAATGAGTCACAAGGTAACAGCGGCAGCAGCTGAACTGAGCAAAAAGGGTAAAAAAGACTTAAAAAACTAAAACATTACAGTATACTGTATACAGTATGTACAATAAAAAGGGTTAAGAACACTTTATATACAGTATATAATGTATACAGTATATATATATAACCATCTTACACTACCTCCTGATAGTCCGGCATATCTGATAATCTGGCACCACCTAGGTCCCATAGGTTCCGGATTATCGGAAGTCTACTGTAGTATATTTGATTGAGCATGTGACTCTCTGTGGTCGCTGTATCTTAGAACCTCAGTCAAGAAAAATGCAGTTTGATAACTGTTTGAGACAAGTAAGTTGGTCTGATGGGCTTCTCCCATCCGCACTGTATATTTGAACTCCAGCTCTCTTGTGGAGAGAGTTTGGTAACTCTGCAAGCCAATGTGACAGCTGACCTAGTACTAGACACGGGTATCCAACACAAATTTTCCCTCACAGAGAGGCTACATCTAGACTGGCATGATTTTCCGCAAATACTTTTAACGGAAAAGTTTTCCATTAAAAGCATTTGCAGAAAAGAGCGTCTAGATTGGCAATCTAGCCAATCTAGACGCGCTTTTCCGCAAAAAAGTCCCGGTCGCCATTTTCACGATCGGGGCTTTTTTGCACAAAACAATTCTGAGCTGTCTACACTGGCCCTTTTGCGCAAAAGGACTCTTGCCCGAACAGGAGCAAGAAGCACTGATTTTAGACAGTAGGAAGTCAGTGTTCTTGCGGAAATTCAAGCGGCCAGTGTAGACAGCTGGCAAGTTTTTCCGCAAAAGCAATTGCTTTTGCGGGAAAAACTTGCCAGTCTAGACACAGCCAGAGGGTTTGAAGAGAATAAAATATGAAGGATTAAGCTGGCTGAGTTGTTGACCTGAAGCAGAATAGTTAAATTTCATTTGAGGGTAAAGAGTCTCCTACAGCACTGACCACTGTCTCAACTCCAATTTTTAATCATGCTGTTTCTTCCTGGGCCACTTACCATGATGTGTCGAGACCCATGGAGGTACCTCACTGCAACACTGGTACATCCACAGTTATCTTTGTAGGGAGCACCTCTTGCCAGCACTTCCCCCTGGGAGAAGTTTAACTTGTTCCAACATATCAAGGATTATAGTTATTTGTGAAGAGCATTACTTTCTGCCATGGCTTCCTCTCAGCAATCCATTTGATTAGGATGGATTGCTCATCTGATGAACAATGCTAATTGAATTGTGTCTGCATGCATTGTGTCCAGAAATGTCAGCAGCTGACAAACTGGGGCAGTTGGGATTTTGTAGCACATCTGCAGCCTACTTCTTAATAGCCTGCTAAGAGGGACACAAGAGCTCAATCACTAGGGCTGTGTCTAGACTGGCCAGTTTTTCCGGAAAATCAGCCGCTTTTTCGGAAAAACTTGCCACCTGTCTACACTGGCTGCTTGAATTTCCGCAAAAGCACTGACTTCCTACTGTAAGAAATCAGTGCTTTTTGTGGAAATACTATGCTGCTCCCATTCGGGGAAAAGTCCCTTTTGTGCAAAAGGGCCAGTGTAGACAGCTGATTTGTTTTGCGCAAAAAAGCCCTGATCGCGAAAATGGCGATCGGGGCTTTTTTGCGGAAAAGCGCGTCTAGATTGGCCATGGACGCTTTTCCGCAAAAAGTGCTTTTGCGGAAAAGCGTCCGTGCCAATCTAGATGCTCTTTTCCGAAAATGCTTTTAACGGAAAACTTTTCCGTTAAAAGCATTTGTGGAAAATCATGCCAGTCTAGACGTAGCCTTGAAGTATTGTAAATCCACCTTTAACTTGTACTTAACGTTGTAGCCTCTTATATACTTTATAGGCTTTAGTAACATTTTCTATTTTCTTTCATTTTAGCTGTCACCTTCCTTAGTTTTTCCCCATAGAAGAATGTTCATTTGGATGTGCAGATATTGGGCATCACTGCCAACTATCTGTGATACAGCTCTATAGCTTCCAACCACATGGCTAAGAAGCAATCATTTTGCAGAGGGTACAGCTGTTTATCTACCTTACATCTGCAACTTACACATTTTAGAAATTGTGTGTTTTTGTTCAACCATTATGTTATTCTAAGTGTGAATTTAGATCTCAAAGTTGTGGAGAAATCTGCAACAATCCTAGCTTGCATAATAGGAGACTTACCCTTGCTTTTGAGACCTTTCCTCTATTACTAATTAATGTATCAAAATAACTGGATGGAAAGAATCTGACCTGAGTATTTGGTTCTGATTTGATGTCTGATTTAGGTAACTTGACCTGCACATGGGCAGAGTGTATGTGTGTGTAAGAATGACTGCCCACTTTTGACTCTTTCAGTACCATTGCCTTTTAGTCTGTTTCAGCAACTATTACTCTGTCTAAAAAAGCTTGTGGGGAAATGCAAGAGTGGTATATTATGTACAGACATGATTTTCTTAATTGTTCTTCCATGGGGCAACTGTGTGTTGCACATCCTCAACTGGGAGCAGACTAATCCAACAGGCATGTGGTAGCATTCCTTTGTTGTCAGAAAGAATTGTAAGGAAGTCCTGGAATCTGAGTCTACTTTCCTAAGTTAGTTAAGCTCCCCGTTAGGAGGGACCCTTGGATCTTTCCCAAGTAATCTGCTTTTCTTGAGTGTCCTGGGATGAAAGCTAGTTCTTTATGTATCTGTTTTTCTGGACACAGGCAGCCCTGAACACTCCCTGTGTCATGTGAAAATGGGGGGAGGGAAGGAAAGACTCCTCTCTAGCCTTTGAGCCCTTTTGCCAGCTTGAGAATAAAACAGGTATAGACCCCACCCCACTTCGCAGATGAAGAATGGCTTGACTCTAAGCTTCTTTATACTGTCTCAGAAGGGTAGCTGTGTTAGCCTGTTACTTTGCAAACAGGTAACCTTGAAGCATCTTAGAGACTAACAAAAATGTATATACAGTATCCTGACTCACTTTGCTCATCTGAGAAAGTGGGTTTACATATAGTATCATACAAGTTTACATAATCTGAGGATGTAAGTTTTGCCTACAAAAGCTCATGATACGAGACATAAATTATTAGTCTCTAAGGTACTCCAAGACTACTCCTTTATATTTGAAGCCAACATTATTGCATAGAGGATTGTGTGCCTGAAGAGAAGTTGACTCCTGCCATGTCACTTAAGACTTCAAGTTAACTGTGACCAAACACTTCAAGTTAACTGTGACCAAACAAAGTAATTATTAAGTAACAGTTGGAGCCTTCCTCTACAGTGAGACCACAGGCCAGTATGAAGACTAACGGTGGCTGGAAACAGACATACTTGAACTACTGATCCCCTTAGTAAAACGTAACATGAATAACAAAGAACTTAATAAACAGAAGAGGAGATGGACATACCAAGTCAGTCCCTTTGGTGATCTCAGAAACAGAAGATCTTAGCCAAACATTTTTGAAAACGTTGAACAGCTGAACACTTAAGACTATTTCATAACTTGCATGTTGCTTGTTAAAATTAACGGGTGCATCTAGACTACCAAGATTTTGCGCAAAAGTGTCTGCTTTTGTGCAAAAACTTGCCAGCTGTCTACAGTGGCCGCTTGAATTTGTGCAAGAGCACTGACATTCTAATGTAAGAATTCAGTGCTTCTTGCGCAAATACTCTGACGCTCCCACTCAGGGATAAGCCCTCTTGTGCAAGAATATTTGCGCAAGAGGGCCAGTGTAGACAGGCACCTTAATTTTTTGCGCAAGAAAGCCAGATGGCTAAAATGGTTATCAGAGCTTTCTTGCACAAAAGCACGTCTATACTAGGCACGGATGCTTTTGCGCAAAAGCACTTTTTGCACAAAAGCATCCGTGCCAATCTAGACGCTCTTTTGCGGAAATACTTTTAGCGGAAAATCTTTTTCGTTAAAAGTATTTCCGCAAAATCATGCCAGTCTAGACGCAGCCAACAAGTTTAAGAAATATAATTTACATGCTTCACATGTGGTGAGACTCAAATTTTCAAGCATAAAGTATGGATCTACTATGTAAGGCATTTTCAAAATGGTAGTTTTAGTAAAGCTATTTCCCTTGATAGCAAACATTTAGACACAACCACCACCATTTTTCTGAGAACTTGGTCCTGCCTCAAAGTCACAGATTAATGATCAAGAACTCCTCATGCAATGACTGGTAATGCATAAGCATTATACCCAGAAAAACTTCCAATCAATACTCTATGAAAGCATCCACTCCTTCATTAGTGTCATGTCTGCTTACTTTATAACAATTCTTACGTTTTACTCTTGTTAGCCCTGTAGGACTAGCCATAGCTATTGGAAATGGATTTGATTCCTTGCACATCAGAATTATTCCACTATTACAGCAATGTAAGTGCAATGAGAGTTTCACAGGTGTCACTAAACTCTAATCTCACTTCCTTTTCTTGCAGGCAACCTCCACCCCCCATCAGTAAAATGGCTTATTACTTCATTTCTTCACAGCAGTGTTTGAGGTTTAATTCAATTTGTTAACATTCTTTTGATAACCTCAGTTAAGGCACTGTGCACATAAAAGTAATTATTGTGGAAGTTTCTGACAGTTTTGGAATTAAAAGGAGAGTTAATTTCAGCCCAAAATTTAGACAAGTCAAAACTCCAAAAAATGAAGTAAATTAATTTCCTGTGTTAATTAGTAATTGTAAGTTTTTAATTACTTGAATGGGGAAAAAATTAGCCAGGTAACACTTCTTTCAGAAATACCAAGTCAATGCAAATAAAGTGAAATCTAAATCTAGTCATGAGAGCTTAATGATTCTGCTGATTCTTGGCATATGGATCTTCCCCATCTCTAGCTCACTGATTAGAATTTAGCCAATAGTAGCTGAAAGCTGCTTCAGTGGCCCGACTGTCCAAAGCCTGGTTTTAAAGAGAAAGGTATCCAAACAGCATATATGGCATCCTTCTGTGTGAAAATGGGAGACTGAATTCTCCTCCTCTCTGATTACTCTTCCAAGTTAACAATGGGGTCAAACTTGAATTGCAATTCACTAATTTATCTGACCTGCAGACTGAGCAACATTTTTTTTTGACCAACACAACACTTTTCAGAAATAGAATACCAGCTCTTTCCATTTCACAGGCATCGTAGATAGGGAAACTCATGGATATTGGAGGAAGCTATATGCACAAGGGGACATCACCGAATAACTGTTTTATGCATAATGTGAAAACAACTTTATTCATAAAGTTAAGGCCAGAGAAGACTACCTAACTGAGCTCCTGTAAAACAGTCCAAATCTCAAAAGAATTTCACACAGTTGCTCCTGTACTGAAATTGGTAACTTGTTTGACTACAGCATGTTTTCCAAAAGATCAAATCTTGATTTGACAATTTTAAGAAGAAAATTCCATTAGACTTCCCTGGTACTGTAATTTGTTGCAATGGTTAATTATCCTGTTAAAAATCTGTGTTTCCTAATCTGAATTTGTATTGCTTCATCTTCCAGCCATGGCTTTTGATGCATTTCCCTGCCAAATTAAAAATCTAATCTAATTCACCACTCTTTGATAAATTAAATCTCTTAGCATAACAGTAGGTTTCCAATTCTCACGCAAGACAATGCAACGTAAGATTCTGAAAATGCACATGAAAGCAAATTATAATATCCTTTATCAAATGGTAACTTGTCTGATTATCTTTTTATATCCGGACAAAATGTAAATGCAGAACAGAAGACATGGAAATCCATTTAGGTGTAATTAACTTTATTCTGAGGAAGAGGAGCTTTATATGTGTAACTGTAATTTTTCTATCCTTAATGGCAACTCCAGAAGGGCTGAAAACTAGAACTTCTTTAACCATCATTGCAATACCAACCTGAGTTTCACTGAACAGCAAATTATAGAACTAATTGCTATGTTCAATAAATATTTTTTCTGCACTGATTAAGGGGAAATATTACTTTGAGTTAAACAAAAAAAATCAGAGTTATAGATCTTAACTTCAAAAATTATCTACTAAATAGAAGTCTAGAAACTTTCATCTATAAAACACAACTTTATCTTCAATGTACACGAATCTGTTTTGAAAGAAGTTGAACCAAATATGGAATTTTACTATAGTTTTAATATTGTACACTCAAAGCAATTTAACCAAAACCTGTTGGGTTCATGACTATCTAGAAAAATTTGTCATTACAGAAGAGGTTCAGAGTGTTGCTGTTTTTCAAAAATTAACCACCAAACATTAACAGAAAAATTAACAAGTTATTTGGAAACACAGGTTTATATTCAAGTATCTAAGTGTGTATATTACACACCACACGCACGCTTTAAAAACAATCAGTGTTTTCTTCTCCTCATTAGATTAACCAAGAGTACAATAGTTTTAAAAACAAAAACAAAATGACTTTACAAAATGTAGTAACACTTTCGGATTTCTATTTAATTTTGTTTAAAGATATTTCACTACACAAATCTACAACCATTACGACTTTAAGAATATTACAATAAAAAGGGGTGGAAAACAGCAATATTTCAACTGAAAATATGTATCTTCTAAATGAACCAAAGATCTTATGAAAGAGACTTGAGGGGAAAAGAAGGAGAGACCAAAGGGAAGCTAAGGGAAGAACTTTATTTAAAAATCAAGTCCACAATTGTAATTCTTCCTTTCTTCAGTAACGTCCTAAAAAATAATAAAAAAAGACAGTATTAGTATAAAAATAATTTTACCATATAAAAACATTTTAACTTGCAATAGCCCAACTTATACGAAGGTGAATATTCTGTTGCCGTATTCAAGATTTCTCAATGATCACAAATCTATTTTCCATTAAAACTAACATATCAAGTCCAGATGCACTAGAATGGTTCATTACAGATTAATTTCATATACTTACTTGGGCTATAGGAGCGGGATCTTGACCGTGATCTATATCGGCTATAATAAGGTGAAGGTGATCGTCTCCTTTAAAGAGAAAAAGTTTTAACTTTGTTAGGACACCTTATTTGCAATCACTTCTATAGGATACACTTGTTCCCCATGATGCTGGAATACTTGAACTGTATAGTTGATTTAAATCTGATTTGGTAGTGATTCGCAATGAAATATATACGGCACTCCTAGCTTTAGTCTCAGTATTATATTTAAACGTATTCATTTATTGAGACAATGCTTATTATCTTCTATGATGCTCCAAGTGTTTATTGAACTTCTGCAGACATGTAAAAACAAGTCCTTATCTCCACAGAATTCAGTTTAACTAAACAACTCGACGAAAGAGAAAGACAATATTTTTAAATGGATTTAACCTCATACTTAACCATCCCCTTTGGTGGCTTTTATTTTCAATAGGACATTTCCCATTTTGTTTTAATCCCCATTTGACTTTTATTTACACCCTTATGATTTACATCCATTCATGTTACCTCACCTATATTAGCCTATTCTCCAGCTGCCTAATGACATTGTTTTCTTTTCTCCCCCACTTATTTCTCTAGAAATTAGTGAGTTGGAAGACTCCCCATGGCAACTTACTTTTATTAAAACTTTAATAAATTGCAAGAATCAAATGATGAGCCAAACTGGTTACCTGTACCGGTAGTCATATTCTTCATATCTATCATACCCTCTATCATATCCCCGATCATAATAGGAATCACGACGTCGACCTGCTCCTCCACCACCGCCGCCACCTCCACCTCCACTGCTATTTAAAAAAATAAAAAGGAAGCATCAAGTCTGAATTTGTCTTAGTTTTAAATTCTAAAATTATCTTCAGCATCCTCTCAAGTGACAACTATTCCCTTTGTAACTCAGATGCACTAGATTCTACATTTAAAGAAAATCACTAAGTGCATTAATTGAACAGAGAGGGGTGTGGTTTAGACATTAAAGAACCTTGGAACAAATTTTCCCCCATTCTGTTTGCTTTTAATATATTCTTCAATCAGTAAGCTATTTGTCTCTCAAAGATATGTTAATCTTGAGTAAAAATCTAATAAACCAGGATTTAGTAGAGTACTTCAAGAGCAACTGCAACAAACCCATCCGGAGTGCATGCAAATATATCAGAGATAAGGAATAGCTTTAAAAAAGGCAAACAAGATTTAAATCGTCACAATATAGTGCTGGTAGTTAGTTAAACAAGTTCTGAGGTCCGTTTACAGAGACAGAAATTGCTTACTGGGTTGGTCTGCCCATGTAGATTCCCGGGGTGGGAGTGTGCGCTCTTTTAGTGATGGAGTAATCCACTCGAATCCTCCTGCCGTCAAGTTCCATGCCATTTGCATGTTCCATCGCCTGCAGGGAAGACAGGGGCACGGCCATTAACTCGCGAGCTGCTACGCTAGTTAATGAACACGAGATAAAATGAGAGCGAAGCTCTCCAGTAAGCGGCGCAAGCCTGAACAAACGGGCTCTCATTGAGGCTAGTCACTACCGCCCCGCTGTGGCGAACAGCGGCTCCCGGCTGCGGACGCGCCCGTCACAGGCGGAGTGTTGCAGCGCTCTGCCTGCACTGGGGCGCTGGAGTTACGTGACACGCGATCCCTGTGCTAGCCATTAACACACTGACGCTTTCCTCAGACTTCGACATGTAGCCAACAAAAAAGTTAAAAAGCAACAAAGCAGCTCTCCCTACAAACTGCATCTTTCCCTGCTCCTGTCCCGAAGCGGAGGGGAAAGCTCATTCAGAAGCCGCGCGCGCATAGTGACTTCCTACGGGGTGCATATGGCCGGATTACTGTTAGTCGGCTGCCATTTCATGCTCTCTCTGCCTCCTGCCATCTCCCTTACAAGGACCTACTCCAGCATTGCTTAATAAAATGGCGGGTTCAGCCTACATGGATACCTAATTACAACCTGCCTCTCCACTCGCATTCTGCGTAGCTCGCTAAACGGGTACATGTCAGGGTCTGTTCAGGAAAGCTGCGCCCCCCTACAAAGGGCTTTGGAACCCGTGCACACAGGCATTGGCCCCCCTGCTACTCTGGGTTGAATCAATACAATGGCCCCTAACCCTACTCCCAATCACGCAAATTGGAATGCAAAATTGCACTTGAAAGAACTACGTGACTATAATCTGAATGCTTCAGTCAACACAAGATCAGAATTAACCACCACCGTTTAAATATATTTATTATGTTATACACTTAAATGTTATTTGCAGTAATTTATGTCCACTTACATCTAGGGGCGTTCTGAGATGCTATAAGTGGTTTTGGGCTATCAGTTCATAGTAACAACTAATTTACCTGAATTAGATTATATTTTCCTTCTCCTATGTGAGTTAAATAAATTAGCATGCCACACATTGTATGTACTTTAAGTTAAATACATGCCACACTTAAAACGATCTTAAATTATATACAAAAATTTTTACTGACCGAAGAGAACTAAAATTGTAACCATTAAAACAAAATTAGAATACAAAATGGTTCCCTTTCCATACAACTCCCCTCCCCCATTCTTGTTTTTTATAATTTAATGTTAAATCGGTGCAACAGGAATCTCCAAGAATCCACATGATTGCTGTTTATATCCCTACTAAACTGGAAATAAATATCCACTAACCTATTTAATTCCATTTAGCTAGCTCATTTATAATATGCTGTTTACATCTAGAGTATATCGCCACCTAGTGATATCTATTTGAGTTAAAAAAATAATAGCTAGATTTAATACACTAAACAGCAGAGTAAAACCAAGAGAGGAAAATGAGCAAGATCTCACTCTTTCAATATCAGATTTAAACATATAAACAGTTCGGCTACGTCTAGATTGGCATGATTTTCCGCAAATGCTTTTAACGGAAAAGTTTTTCTGTTAAAAGCATTTGCGCAAAAGAGCGTCTAGATTGGCACGGACACTTTTGCGCAAAAGCACTTTTTCTGGAAAAGTGTCCGTGCCAATCTAGACGTGGTTTTGCGCAAGAAAGCTCCGATTGCCATTTTCACCATCGGGGCTTTTTTGTGCAAAACACTTTTTAGCTGTTTACACTGGCCCTCTTGCGCAAATATATCTGCGCAAGAGGGCTTTTTCCCCCGAACGGGAGCAGCATAGTATTTGCACAAGAACGCTGACAATCTTACATTAGATCGTCAGTGTTCTTGCGCAAATTCAAGCGGCCAGTGTAGACAGCTGGCAAGTTTTTCTGCAAAAGCAGCTGCTTTTAGGGAAAAACTTGCAAGTCTAGACGCAGCCAAGGGTTTGAAGTGGGCACAAAGTCAATCTTTTAAATTACTCCTGTACAGACATAAAATCAAAATGCTGTTTACCAAAGATGCACAACCATACAAAAAAAGCAACACATTAGAACTCAACTGGTATACATTTTGATGGCGTATCTCAGACACTTGATTAAATTATAAACAGTGGGGTTATTTTATATTAAGATGGAAGACATTTTAAAAACCCAGGAAATATGCACCAGCAATTTTGGTCAACTCTTACAAAACAAATATGGTTGAAGTTACAGTTCACAAATACAGTACAGAGTTTTGATTGGGGTTTTTGTTTAACTGAAGAACTCTACAGAAAAAAGAACTTCTATTTCAAAATGGTGCCTCTCCTTTCTGGAACAGATCGGGAACTTTTTTGGATTGGGGGCTCCTGACTTACAGAAAAATAATTACAGTTTAATTTTTAATTCTACAGCTCTTCAGAAAACCTGAGTGGCCTGTGTAATGTTTGCAAAAAAAAGTTATCAAAAACAAAACAGACTCCTACCCAACACCTCCCTGAAAAATAACTACACAAAAATTATGGTTGAAAGAACTGTCAGCATCAACTGTCAGGATTTTAAATATAATTTTAAAGCAATTTCCTTTTTTAACTCTTCTTAAACACTATCAACAGCACAAAGCAATTAACAGAAAAACTCATGCAATGATAGTTCATGAAATGCTTTTGGCATGTAAGGATCTTTGCAAAATGAGTTAAAGCCCCTTTGAAAATCTGTTTCCAATCCCTGCTTCCTCATCCAAAGGTGAGTGTCTTAAATTTGCACAGGCATTACTACCAGGGACACACATTAGGAATACTAATATAATATTTGTTGATAGTTTTGCACTTCTGTATCTCAAACATCTATTTGTACTGTTATTTTGTATCTGTTCTCAAAATGTACGTTCATTTACTAGTTACTGTGAAGTATATAATAAAGTATGTTAATTTTACTTTCCCAAAGTTAATCATTCTTTAAAACACTTGGAGTAATAACATTTTCATACAGGACTGTACATCTATACAGTACGAAATCTCAAAAAACAAATCAGAAATTTGTTTTCACGTTTCTTGTCAAAAGGAGGGAAAACACTGATTTGAATGTTTGGAAAATCTTTAATAAGATGACCAAATTTAAGGAGGAATTTTGTTAAAAATGAATTTTGGATTTAAGCATCACTGTTTACTGCTCTTTTAGAAGGCGGTTTTCCCCTGCTGATTTTGTCCTTTATTTCAACACTGATTTCTCTCCAAAATGTTTCTAGAGGACCTGAAATCATCAAGGCTTTTAGAAGATAATGCAACAAACAGAGCACCATTCTACAGAAACAAGTTTTAGTAGTTTACTTGCGTAGATTCCATGGGAAAGTTTAATTTTGTAGATCACTATCTTCACCAAGGGAGAAAGAATGGAAGCACACAAACACTGGTAACCCGCACGTGAATCCTTCAATTCTAAACTACAGTAAAACTCCATTAGTCCAGCATCCAATGCTCCAGCACCATCAGGAACCTGGAAGTGCTCAGGGCAGCCGGACAAATGGAGCTGCTCTGTGCCTGGCTTCCCCGATTCAGCAGCTGCTGAAACTGACCAGCAGCAGCTGAATCGGGGATGCCTGGGGCAGAGCCAGACTATTAGAAGGGAGGGCATGAGGGGTCTGGTGTGGCATCCTCCCCACCCCACCTCACCCCAGACCCCTCATAGCCCCCCCTTCTAATAGTCCAGCCTATCTGATAATCCAGCACCCCATGGATCCTAAAGGTGCCGGATTATCGGAAGTTTACTGTACTACCTTAAATCTGGATCTGTTTAGTACAGAGGTGTGGACCCCCACTTGCCTGGAACTGGCCCCCAAGGCTCAGCTCTGCTCCTAAGTCCCCCCATTGGGGAACCTGTGCTGGTGTTCCAGCATACAAAGTCTATTAGGCTGGGCTTCCCTAGGCTCTGGGAGGGAATGAAGTTGTTTTTTTCTCCTCTCTTGTGTGCGGCTCCAGACTGATTTTTCTATTGGTCAGTGGCCCTTGGCCCAAAAAAGATTCCCCACCCCTGGTTTAATAGCTGTTCATATCCCTATGGTTATTCAGTCACCTACTGACTTCAAGTTGGTAGTTTGTGTAGATCCTCCTACGGGACTGGTATACACACCTTTACTCTAGGTTTGGTGTGGGCAATAATTTTTGGTGGGGGGCCACTCCAAGATTTTGGTAAATGGTCATAGGCCGCACTTTTCTGTAGAGCTGGTGCAGGGTCTAGGATGGAGGCTGGGTACCGAAGGGGGCACAGGATAAGGGACTGGGATACAGGAGACAGTGTGGGGTCTCAGAGGGTGTTTGGGTGAAGGAGGAGCTTGTGACATGGGGCAAGGGTGTGTGTGCAGACCGCTTGGATGGTAACCTGGGGGAGGGAGTTGGGGTGCAGGAGGGGCAGGGCTGCCAGATACAGGCTCTGGCTGGGAGGCACTTACCCAAGCATCTTCTGGCCTGTAAGCACCCCCAATACAGGCTGGGCTCCCTGCCTGCTGTAGCCCCAGACTGCTTGAAAACATAGGCTGTTCCCTTCATGTGGCTCTCAGTTGGGATGGGGGAAGAGGCTTACCAGGCCAATCTCTCAGCTCTGATTGGCTGGATGTTTCAGCCAATAGGAGCTGACAGACTAACTGAGGTCAGTTCTTATTGGCCAGTTATTTCTGGCCAATAGGAGCTAAGCATTGGGCTGGGGCAGGAAATCACACATGAAGTCCCCCCCCCAGCAGAGAAACATAGCACTTTAAACTGTGGTAGCTGTGTGCCTGAAGACCAGTGGGGTGCTCTGTGGGCCAGATCTGGTGGCTTGGCAGGCTGCATTCAGCCCCTGGGCCATATTTTGCCCAGCCCTGCGCTAGGTAATGATGACAAAGAATTCAACAGGCAAAAGAATCAACTACCCTTTCATCCCCTTAGAACAGGGATTGCCAAAATGTGATATTGCATACCCCTGGGGATACATGAGGGAAACAGTGCAATGATGGGATTTTATTTATTATTTTAAATATTGCATTTTCATAAGACTACCTGGACAAAGCTTTAAAACTCCATGGGAATTTGTTATATAAAATAGGTACATCTCAGAATAAATTAACTATTCTAACAGAACACAGGTACAAAGACTTTGTCCTAAAGATCCCTCATCTTCAATCATCATACAGCGCTGGTTCAGTTGCCCAGCAGCTCTCCATGCTGACCTCAGAACTTAATGACAGGTTTTCAGTTGTATATTGTCACACTATAAACTGTATCTGTATTTAGCAGTGAAATATGGACAGATGGCTAAAGACCAGTAGTGTTAAGAACACAAAATAGTGATGAGAAGATTAGACGTAAACAGGCAGTTAGTCAATCTGGAAAGGGATAGGTAATAGAAGTTTGGAAACTTCTGCCCTAGAAAAAAAAAATCTAGGGAGGATTGAGGCATGTGTTGCACTTATTCAGCAAATACAGGATTTCACTTTGTAGAGCTGTCATCACCTTTCATGAGACCTAAAGGCACTAAAAATAGTTGTGGCAATTACATGATGGGTTTTAAATAAAAGATACCCAAAATACAAAAAAGATCACACATTAGAGACCTTTATTTGTCAGTCTCTCATGAACTGCTATGTACACCATTAAGAACTAAAAACCATAATTACTATTTTGAAATTACAAAACAAATATTTCTACATATTTATTTCTGTTATTTCTTTAATAAAATTGTGATTACTTACATGGAAAGGATTTCTACTAAATCACCGGCTTCTGTTGCCTATTTCTTAAGTCTTTCCTAGGTCAGTCACATTAACAACAAAAAATTGTGATACAATGGACAATTAAAATGTGATAGAACTAGATAGTCACAATGTCTGAATTAATCTAAACCTTTTACGAAACCAATATAATGTTTAATATCTAATACCAATCAAAATAAAAATGTAAGCAAATTAAGCATATAAAATAGCTCTTTTTACTTACTGTTATCTGTCAAGTCTTACATTTGGGACTACATCCCTATAAGAGTGAGCCCATTTCCTGTTCTGGTGTATGTATTTGCAATGTTAAATGTTAGAAATTACAAGCAAGTCTGCATTTTACATAGTTAAACATTCTGCGAAGACTATAGAATACGGTTTTTTAAAAAGCTTTGTATTTATCTACCTCAAATTCTTTAGAATATAAACTGACATTGCTAGATGGAATTCTATTCTAATGGGCTACGAGTGTCAGCAGTGTCAGGTCATTTTCCAATCTGCAAACATGTTTTTTAATCGTAATTCCATAGGTGCAACATTCTCTTTTGATATCTGCTCGTGTACTTTGTTCTCAAGAGTTTCTTCCTTAGGACTTAAACATGTGAACATATCTTTAAAGCAATTACTGTATAATTTATATGAGAATTTTTGCAATGTATAATATACTATATAAATTTATTTCTGAACACAGCCATAGGAAAGCACTGATGGGAGTAATCAGCACTGTTAACTATGAATTAATTAAGTAAATATTTGATCAGAATATCTGTGATCTTTTTGCATTTGAGTTAGTGTTTTAGTGCTCGGAAAAGGTGACTGACCATCCTAAAGTTCTCTATTTGCAGAAAAACCACAAAGCACATCTAGAAAATGTAAAGTTCATGCTTTATTAATAAATTATGCTGAACTAGGGATGTAATATAGGTCAATTAAGGTTAATATTATAGATTACATGCATTTACCCTCCTCCCCTGCCAGTAAATTTTTTAGCAGCCTGGTTCAGTCTCGGCTTCTGCTGGATCCAGTACCTACTCCTGCTGCAGCTCTGCACTTAAAGTGTATTAGGCAGCCTGGCTCAGTGTTGGTTCGCGCCAGGTTCAGAAGCTCAGACACACCCCCGGACATGGTGCTGCTGCCACCCCACACTGATGCCTCTGTATCAGAGGCAGTAGTGCAAGGTGACAGGCAGGCAGTCTGCGAAGAGAACTGGTTTTTAAGCTGGCTCCCCTCATGGACCAGCTCCCACATGGCACCCCAGCATGCTGGCCCCACCTCTGGGGACTATAGAATAACTGAGTAACCGATAAGAATTAATGAGGTTAATCAACTGTTCAATTAACAGATATTTAACACCCCTATGCTGAACCAGGAAAATTAATTTATAAAGGTAAAAAAACAGTGCAATTTTTATTCCTACACTACCTACCTAGTCCTTGGTGCCTTTACAACCTCTTCTAAAAGTAGTTTTGAAAATGAAGAAAACTAGAAATTTCACAGCACTGGTAAAATTTAAAATTCCATATCATTACAATAACCTGAATTGTCCAGTCTCTCATAGCTACAACAATTTCCCCGATAATATTACTAACAAATACACAATGTATTTTAAAGAAAAGCAGGTCGGAGGTTGGCAAGTGAATCAACTCTGCCATGTATAACAGCATGTTAGTACAGGCCTCCTAAAAGCTTACAGCAACAAGAAATGTACTCAACACAGTCTCTGTACTAATAGCAACATCTATTCAGTTACTGTAGAATACAAAAAGCTGGGTGGATTAAGGCTATTCAATGGCTTATCTGTTGGAAACATTGCCACATCTGTTGAAAACAAAGATGGGTTTTGTCAGTTGACCTCACGGTGTCTTGTAAGCTTAGCAAGTAGACGACCTTTTACAGTACTCCACATAAGCTTTTGGGAAGAAACTACCGGTACTTACTTTGTGAACTCTCTGAGGTTCTTTGAGATGTCTCCCTCTTCACGTGCACATGCACCCTTCAACCTCTTCATCAGAGGTAGTTCACGTCCATTCAGCCCACAGAAGTACCCCACACCTCCTTGCGCACAGTACCAAGGCTAAGGGACATGCAGGTAAAATACCCTTACTGTCTTCTCCACCCGAACAGGAATAGTCTGAAGCAAAGGGGAAAGAGGGCAGGTAGAGGAGCAAGCACAGAGACATACATCTCAAAGAACCTTGGGGTGCTGGAACAGGAGGGGTCAGGTGACCATGTTGGTCCCATCACTTAGTGAGAGGGCATACCAGGCATAAAAGTGATCAACAGGGTAGTGGGTGGGGCATGGAGGAAGGGATCAAAGTTAAGGTGCTAGTGACCCTTCTCCCCTCACTTTTAGGGAGATTTTGACGCTCCTGAAATAATCACAGTTGCTGCATAAAGTAACTTTCTTCTTCTTTGAGAAGTGTCCCTATGAGTGCTCCATGTAGTGAGGAAACTTCAGAACAGAGTCCAGAACTGAAGTTGGTACTGCACTGGATCCAACAGCATGTGGCAAGGCATATTACAGTGGAGTCCAGATTAACTGACACCCAGTAATCCGACACTGCAGCAAGTCCCCGGGAGCTGCAGAGTTGGATACAGCGCGGGGCAGGGAGAACGGCCCCGCTTGCTGCCCCGTTGTTCTTTAGTAGCAACTGCTGCTGCTCGTGCTGGGGACGAAGTGGCTCCGGCAGGAGCGGCATCAGCTGTTCCCTTGCTCTCTAGGAGAAGCTGCCGGTGCTGCTGCCGGGACACTTCCAGGCAGGAGCAGCAGCAGCTTCTCCTAGAGAACAAAGGAACAGCTGATGCCGCTCTTGCCGGGACGTCCCCGGCAGGAGCGGCATCAGCTGTTACGCTGCTCTCTACAGTAGAGTCAGTATCATCCGACATATTCTGTAATCTGATCATGTATCGGTCCCATTTAGGTCGGATGATAGGGACTCAACTGTATTTTGAAAATGTATGTAGAACTGTTACCTGGGCTTCAATATAATATTTGAGATACTACATTAATCAGTGATGCTGTAGATGATGCCTGTGATCTGGCTGAAAATGCTATTACCTCTGGGGTGGGGATAATGGATAAACACTCTCAGCACTGTAACAAATGGCAAATACATCTAGAGATATCAATCTTGATAGCCTGTGATAGAGATTGAGAACAACATGGATGGCTCTGTCTGCAAAGGAAATTGTTTGGTCCCAACAAAATAGAAGGCCAATGCCCTTTTGACATCCAGAATACATAAACAAAAATCCTTTAGGGAACTATGTAGATTTGGAAAAAAAAACACTGGCAACTTATGTTTTCGGAATAAGGAAGAGCTCTGATAAAGAACCACAGGTAAGAGTTAAGGAAGTTGAATATGAGCAAATATGGAGAATTTTTCTAGCAGAGGATCAGAAGATATACTAGGGCAAAATCAACCTAATTCTTGTGGTACCAAACAGATCAGTAATGACATGGCAGATGAAGCCAATGGTGAGAATATTGGTATAAAATCCAATGGTGGGTGTGATGCTGCTGCTTGTGGGAGCCAAATGCTCCCATGGGCACTGACAGCTGGAGCTGAACTTGATGTTTCCAGTTCTGAGTGTTTATGCTTGCCTTCTTACTGGTAAAAATCTACCAAATCCCTATTGGACCTCTCTTTCTCCTTGGTGCTCCAGCACTGCTGGTACTGGACAAGGACTCCTTTGACTCAATGATACAGTCTGAACCTCTCTGATCCAGAATTCTCTTGTCCGTTAACGTCCAAAATGATTTTAGTTAGCTGGTTGTCCACTTTTCATGGGTGGGGACACAGTCATGTACCAAGACCCCGCTGCAACATGCGCAGCATAAACAAAACAAAAAAGGAAGTTCCTGCCTCAAGGAGCTTGCCATCTAATTATACAAGAAGCAGAAGTTTACAACATGTTGTACAAGGAAGCCATGAGACAATATTGGCCAGCCTCACTGGCTACAAGTGACCATAGCCCAACTATTAAGTATTTTTGGGGGCATGATGGCAAAAGAATTTTGAGGAGGAATCTGAAAGGGAACAATGAAGCTGTTTTGCACATGGCTAAAAGAAGTTCCTCTCAAGTGTAAGGGGCAACATGGGAGAAAGTACAAAGGCTCTTTGTTTGAAAATCTAGTAAGTGGGTATGAACCAGAAGTGGGAGTTGACGTCTTGACATTTGGAGCAATGATAAGTGGGCCTATTAAGTGATGTTGAGTTTGGTTGTATTCTCTTATGATGTTTTTACTTAGAGAGAAACTGAGTAGCGTATGAAGAAATGACAGTTTTATGTTCTATGACATGCTGGATAGACCTACATTTTACCGTAATAGAAATTTAGCACTCAGGTGAAAACTGGAAGTTTTGTAGCATCTTCACACTAAAGAATTTCACTGAATTAAATAAATGCACGTTAATGAAAATTAAATATTGCACCATAAATATCAGTTTTTAATCTGTTGCAGAATTTTGTACTGAAAATGCATAATCACGCTGTGGAAGCTGGAGATGGTTAAGAGATAGCTGGGTGTTTTGGAAACTGGGAAACAATTTATGACTGAGAAAAGCATATTATCCAGATGTTTTTGCTAATGTGGTCAGCAGTGTAATAGTTAACAAGGCTGACAAACCATCATAATTAGGTTCTAGAATTAACATTCTATCAATCATGAGGATAATTCACAGCTCCTAGATATACTCTGCCCACACACTTTGAAAGACAACACACTTTATACTAAAAAATTTACATTCATGTCATGTTGTCTTCATAACCATGAGCAGGGCTTGACAATCTATGTAATCTACTCACCCATGGCAAGTAGATTACATCCCGGAATAGCCGGGTTCGGGCAACCTGCGCATGTACAGAACACTGGACAGAGCGGCTGGCGAGTGGGGCTTGCTGCGGCTCGGTGAGCCCTGACCATGAGGGCTAGAAATTTTTATATCTTAAATTTTGCTTAAGGTGGGATCACTGTAGTCAGTTAAGCAGCAGCAGAAACATAGGTACTGAAAACTCAATGAACTAATCAGCTCTGCCAGGGTCACATTAAAACTCAAATGACACTTACACCACATCTCCACTTACCAGAAGTTCAATGCTTGGGTGATCATCTTCCAGGGTTCAATTTAGCAGGTCTAAAAGACCCGCTAAATCGAACGTCTACTGAGGTACTCTCGCAGTTGCGAGGAATAAAGGAAGTTGATAGAAGAGTTTCTCTCATCAACCTCCTGTTTGTGGGGCCACCCTAGACAAATTGGTGTAAGGTATATCGACTCCAGCTATGCAGTTGTCATAGCTAGAATTATTTAGAATAGCTAGAATTATTTCTTCCGCTAGCACAGACCTGGCCATAGTGAAGTTTCAGATATGTCTGAATGCCTGTGAATCTGACAAATGATCCGAAGAGACTCGTGTCTATTTTGGACTAATTAATAAACTAAAGCATATTTCCATATTGAACATGATATAAAGTTCAGCTATTTACATGGATCACTTTATGGGTAATTCTTAAAGGTATGCAAAATAGCGCTCTTCTTCCAGTTACTTCAGCTTAATGTGCCAAAAGAGGGAGCATGATCTAGTACTCTGGACTAGGGATGTTAGCTATCAGTTAATTGAACAGCTGACTAGCAGCATGAATTCTTAGTGATTAGTCTACTATTCTATAGTCCCCGGGGACAGGGCTGGCAGCCAGTGCGCTCTGGCCCTACTCCCTTGGATCCCCCCCTGCCTCCTCTGAATCAGAGGCAGCAGCGGCATGGGATATAGCAGGTAGGACCTGGTCCGTGAAGGGAGCCAGTTTTAAAAACAGCTCCCCTCAGACAGAGGTTGCTGGGAGGGGGCAGGGGAAGCAGCTCCAGCAGCAGCTCCTGTCTGCGGGGAGGTTCCAGCGTCCCTTGGACAGGGGCTGCTGTCGGAGCAGTCTCTGTCCATGGCCAGCACCAGCACGGGGTGGGGAAACCAGACTAGTTGACTAGATTAACTGACAAACCTAGGCTAATCAGTTAATTGACTAGTCGACTACTCATTCACATCCCTACTGCGGATAAGAACTGTTCCCACAAAGAAGCCAATCACTGGTCACACTTGCCATTACAATCCAAAATCCCACAAAAATTTGTGGCCACAAGAAAGTACAAACATAGGTTCCACAACAAGAAACTGGGGCTCACTTTGGAGATCGGGGGCAGGGTGCTGAGTAAGGTGCTTATAATAACTGTATGCTTCCCCATATAAGCCAACCTCCTTACATCCTATTGTTTCAAGTTATGGTGGAACAAAAGAGTGAAGAACTGTAACTTTAAGAAAAAGACTGTTTCTCCTTTCCTCTCTCCTAAAAGCTGCAGCCTTTGGTAGCTTTCTTCCTATCTCCCATTCTTGTCACATGGGCTCTTAATAAACCATTAATAAACTGATGTTCTACACCCATGAGGTATTTCCCATTTTACTGCAACTCCTAAATCTATTATTCCCATTTTACAGTCAGAAAAGTTAACCTGCAAATTATTCATCCATGGTTACACAAAAAACCTGTGGTAGAACCACATCTCTTAAGTCCCAGTCCAATGATAACCACTAACTCATCCTACCTCTTTAAATTAAATTTCCTTCTACCTTAGCATAGGAAACTTTGTTTCTCAGCCTCTAGAGTGCAGTCAATCTGGTAGCTACTCAGAGAGAAGATCCCTGCATGTGAGAAGCATTAGTTTAATGAAGGGATCATTGACTGCAAACCTGAAATTGCTGATGTAAAACTGAAATTGCTGAAGTGGCATCTATTTTATTTTCACAGAATGTTTATAAAAATCCTAGAAATACAGAATCTGCAACTGAGGTGGCCAGAGCCCATAGAAGTTTCAATATAATTTGATATCTAGGAAGTAACAATACACCTTTCTAATTTTTTTTTAAATAGACACTATTTTTCTATAGTGTTCTGAACCCCTTGTGCAAAAAATTCATTTAGATTCTTGAATTCCATTCTTTCTTCCTCAACTGACCATATCATGGATAGAGAATGATTAGTCCCGGGAGCAAAGTGCATCAAATATTTTGAATTGATTAGTAACCCACTGAACACTAATGGCACACTGACAAGTCAAAGTAAGCTGTTCAAATCTGGTTTCTTAAAATAATGAGCGACAAAGTTCAAGACTAAGAAGGGAAAGCAATGGTATTTTTCATTATTTTAAGAAATTAATAGGGCCCACTCAGGGAAAATAGTAGTGACTATTTAAAGACAGATGTTTTAAAACTTTCCATAAAGTTTTTTAAAAAAATCAATATATCTCTTAAGAGTTTATTTACTTTTGCCTCCATAGATATATTACAAAAACAGGACTTGCATTAGTGGATAGTTATAGTTGTGTAAATGGATGTATACTGACTGCACTTGATAGCTATCAAGTCCAATAATGTTTGCACCTCATATACCATTGCTTAAATACCATATTAATAATTACTTTTCATTAATTTAGCCAACATACTTTTTAAAACGTTGATTCTCAGCATTTACAAGTCACAACATTTAAATTCTTCAGTTTATAAAAATACTTGTAAAGACAGATTAGGAATTTTAATAAGAGTAAACTATAGGCAAGAGTCATAAACAAGCATTTACCTCTTTAGAATCGTCTATTCTCTCAAAATAAACAAAAGCGAATCCTCTTGAACGTCCAGTCCGCTGATCATAGACTACATTGACACCACTCAGAGGGCCATAACGGGAAAAGACTTCACGCAGGTCTCGCTCTGTGGTATATAAACTGAGGCCAAACACTCCAAGGCATGTGTTAGGATCTGGATTAGCCTGTTAAAACAAAAGTTCGAAATATATTCCATTAAAATGCTATTACTATCTATAAACTCATACTACTCATTTTGCTCAATTACAAAACATGGTCATTCAAAGCTTAGCATTTCAACCTTGATGAGCTAAAAATATTTTCAGAAATTCAACTTATATTTTTTGATAAAATCAATCATATCAAGTTAGGGATTTAAATTTTTATAATAGATTAACATGGAATCTTGGTTAACTAATTTGCTGTAGGGATATAAAATCCCATTTAAAAAGCTACTTTAATCAAATATAGAAAATGAGGCTGAATTCACAATACTCAAAACTGAAGCCATTTATTTACCTACAAAATAAATACAATGTAGGCAGCTGCACTAGAAACTTGACCTCTCTGCAGACACTAGACTGTCATTCAATATCGGTAAACATTTAGCACAGGGATGTCAGAATTCCTAATTTATCTTTTCCTAGAAATGGACATCTCAACTATTGCTAAACCTGTAATCTTCTCATAAGATTAAATATTTCTGTCACTTTCCCACCCACAATAATTCTCTATCTGTAAATATAAGGCTTAATTTAGTTTTCTATGGTGTATCTCTGCCCTATCCCTCTAAATCAGGAATGGGAAATAAGCGGCTTGTGGGCTTAATGAAGCCTGCCTTGGTTAGCATGTTTCTTTGGGTTTTTTTTTTTTTTTACCTGCATATCATACCAACAGGCTAAGATTTATCAGGTCACTCCCCTCACTTAAAGATAGGCACTCCATCTGCAATTCTCCAATCATACGGTATATGAGTTTACAGATTAATTAAAAATCCTTCTTACTGGCAATTTCACGAACCAGTTCCTATAATATTTTTGTATAGAAATTATCTTGGCCCCTCAATTTGATCTCACTAAACTGTTTTGAGTTTGGCTTCGACCTATAATGTGGTAATATCCTTGTTCACACCAGCAACTGTAGCATTGCCATCAAGTGCCTCATTCTTATTAA
The DNA here is from genome assembly GCF_052426305.1 of Pelodiscus sinensis. Classification (NCBI taxonomy): domain Eukaryota; kingdom Metazoa; phylum Chordata; order Testudines; family Trionychidae; genus Pelodiscus; species Pelodiscus sinensis. Next base: position 201,502,562 of record NC_143053.1, on the reverse strand, counting down.
AAACTGAGGCAAAGTATTTGTTTAGGTATTCTGTCATACTTATTTTTTAATCTTCACCCTGTCCTCAAGGCTTATCAATCCCACTTCCTTTTCTTTTCTTTTTATTTGTATATGGTTAAAATAGCCTCTCACTATTGGTCTTAGTTTTCTTTATAAGGCCCTGGTCTGCTTGACTTTTGACACTTCTCATTTTATCCCTACCCTTTCTGACCTATGTTCACAATGTTGGGTCAAGGAAAATAGTTAATTCTTACAAATACCAAAACAAGTCCATTCAAAGTATTTAAAAAGGGGAGATTATATGATGAAAAACTTAGTGCTACTCAAAGTTAAACAAAAAGAGAAATGTGTAAAAATACATAATGTCATATACTATTACAGAGGGAAATTATGGTAATCTATATTTAGACTTAGGCTTTCCAGTATATCCAATTCTTATAACACCCTCCTCCCCACCCCGAAGTTTGTAACACCTACACTGTTCACAGTAGGCTTGGCAATTTGGCAACCAGAAAGCCTTCAAATAAAGTGCCCGTAATCCCATGAAATTACTCTCAGATTCAGCAAAGTTATAAATAGTTAAAATAATTTCCCTTCCCTCACTTCTATTCCTCAAGAAAATGTTGTCTGCATGCCAAAATATTAAAACACAGACATTCTAATGAACCAAGCCTGCTACAGCACTCTGTATAGCCGTGCTCACCAACCCGTTGATCGCGATCCACTGGTCGATTGGGAGGGCTCAATCAGTCGATCGTGAGGGCTCAACCAGTCGATCGTGAGGCTTTCGGGGCCCCCCAATTCCCCCCACCCCCAAGAAGCCCCACTACCTACCTCCAGCGACAATGGAGGTAGTGCCGGCTTCCCGCGGGGTGGACGGAAGTCCGGCAGCTGTGCGCCACTTCTGGGGTTTCCGGAAGTGCGCTGCCTGCTCCCCTCCTTCAGGTCTGAGGCACGCCAGGGACTTGCTGCGTGGGAGGAGGAGGTAGAAGTCCCGGGGAAGAGGCACGCCGGGGCTTCCCTCCTCTGGAGGGGGAGGGGAGAGGAGTTAGGAGTCCCCAGAGGAGGCGCGCGCCCCGGAGCTTCCCTCCTCTGCGAGGGAGGGGGAAGGAGTCACAGTGGGAGGCATGTGCTGGGGCTTCCCTCCTCTGCAGGGGATGGGGGAGGAATCCTGGGGGGGGGGGGGGGGAACGCAACGGGGCTTCCTTCCTCCGCATGGGGAAGGGGGGTGCTTTTCTGCTCTGTGGGAGGGGGGAGTCAGGCCCGGAGGATGTGTGCAACAGGGCTTCCCTCCTTCTTTCTGTTGGGGGGAGGAATCCTGGGAGGAGGCTGGTGCAGGGGAGACTCTGCCCCCACTGGCACCCTGCTCCCTGCCACAGAACCCTGTCCCCTGCCCTCCCAGCACCCTGTTCTCTCTCTCCCCTGCCCCCACTGGCACCCTGTCCTCACTGGCAGGTAGCATCAGGCTGGCCCCAGTTCCGCAGGTAGAGTGCAGTCAGAAGGGCCAGGTGCAAGCACCCCTGGCCATCCTCTCAAGTCCGGTGCTTACAGGCACCCGCTGGCATGCATTGCCACCAGGGCCCAGACTCCCCAGCTGGCGCACACTGATGACTCCTCTTTGACACGCCTGACCAGACTGCTACAGCCAGGCTGTCCTGAGGATGTCAGCTGGTGCCTGGCAAGGGCAGGAGCTGCTAACAGTGAGATTGGGCCTGGCAGTAGGGGAGCCTGAGGCCAGCATCCAGCTGCTTGGCTGGGGTTGGCAGCCCAGCCGGGCCAGAGGCAGGGGGTCAGTCAGGTTGGAAGTGGAGCTGGCAGTAGGCTGGAGGCAAGGTGTTGCTAACACCCTCATTCAGAATAGGGATGTGAACGGGTAACTGGTTAATTGGTAAGCATCATCTTTACCAGGTAATTGGTTAACAGGCAGAGATGAGAGCCTCTTGGGTTAGGGCTGCTCCAGCCTTGCTAGGGTCCTGTTTAATCAGTTAACTGGTTAAATGTTAGGTTAAACCAGTTAACTCATTAAATAGGATTTTACATCCTTATTTTGGGACTGGTCAGGTCCCAAAGGTGCCAGACAAGGAGGTCTAATCTGTATTAGGAACAGCGGGGCCCTACCAGAAATTCCAGTAATACTGCTTAGGCAAAGAGCTAGAAAAGCACCTTGATTCTCCTGCCATATCACATTGGTTGAACCATGAAAATCTGTAGATATCTGCAGACAATGTTTGCTGATTGGACACACAAAATATTGTATTTGTTCAGGGATCTATACATAGGACTCAGGAGGCCAGATTCTGGTTCTACCTCCATTTGCCTGCTCTTAGGGGCATCACCGGGGTAGGCACTCCGTCAACTCAGGGGGCAATTGGGAAGGGAGTGAAGATAATCAAGACAGGATCTCCACTTATCCGACTGACTCTTCACATGGCACCTGCAAGCCATGTGCTACTCTAGGGCAACTGCCTTCTGTGGCTGATAAGTTAATATGGGCAGTTCTCAAGGAGCAGAAATGGCATTGCTGAGGGGGTTGAGGTCTCTAATCAAAATCAAACTTCATGGGCAAGTCCTCTATACCAACTGCTATCTGTACTGCCCTTCTAAGTATCTCCTATTTGCATACAGCAGTGGTTCCCAACCTTTTCGAGCATATGACCCTTTTAAAATCTATAAACTTTTCATGAATCCCCTCCCCCCGCCCCGGGAGAGAGAGAGAGAGAGAGAGAGAGAGAGAAAAAAAGAAAAATAAGGATCAGGTTTGATCCTTATTTTTAAACTTTCCATGGACCCCCTGAAGTACTGACGTGGACCACTAGCGGTCCACAGACCACAAGTTAGGAAACACTGGCAGACAGTATGCCAAAGACAGCTAAATCTTTACTACTGTATTATCTTTCTAATGTGGCACAGAGAGCTAAGCATAACAGTAACTATGCAACCTTATCACACTGTAACCATATGTAATAGGTTACAATCCCTGTTATAGGAGATGAATAATGCCTCACCACCACTGCATGTGAGAATCCTTCATGTAAAACCAACAGGAATAGTGCAGTCCCTAAAGGTTTGTGTGTCATCTTTGGCACTCCCTTCCATGGATAGGATAAAAAAGTCTACTTGGGTATTATGTTTTAGATTTTATAAATTACCTTCTGGAGAGTCTAAAGGGTTTAACTAGGTTGAAAGGGGGAATTAGTGTTACAAATGTCTCTCTCTGTGAAAAGACCTTTTCAAGAGGAATTATTTGCAGTGTCTTTTCTAAAGTGGTAGCAGAATTTATTCTTGCATCTTCCTTCAGCCCTCATTTAAAATAACTAGTATACTTTATAAATTTCATTATTAATTACAGCCATTTTTTCTAAGTGTTATATTAATTCATATTCTCAACATTTTAATGTAAATAATTACATTTGGCACTGTCATCTGCCAATTTAACTAATTCTTCCATAGATAATTGATAAAATACTTGAAAATCAATTCCTACACTGACATTCCAAGAAGTCTTGCTAAAAGTTAATTCAGGCAAGATGTTCAAGTCAAACAAGGTGCAGAATTATTTCTTAGGTTACAAATTTAAAAGGATTAAAAGATGACAGGATGTATTTGTCCAACAGTGAAATTACATTAAATAAAATTAATCTGCAGCATACTCAAGTGTTTTAGAGAAGTCTAGATATCTTTCATAAAACCAGGAGTCATGATCCTATCCTACCAAGGTAAAGTCTAATCTTGGGTAAATTTTAATCCCTCCATCAATCCCATGTCTTGGCTTTGAGTAAGTAAGGGTTTTTTGTTTGTTTGTGAAGTGCTTTGAGATACTTAAGATACCACCATTCTGAAATATACATAAAGAACTGGTTTATACTGTAGCTAAATACAAGTGTAATTTATTTTAAAAACTAAAAATCCATGCCACTTTGAATCATTAGATCCCAACAGATTTGTTACCCCTTACATGCTATTGAGTTGCAGATGAGATTCTGGGGCTAGATTCTTTACTCCTCTGGCTAGAACTTTCATACAGGCAGATTTCTGCATTATATTCCCACATCCTATCCACCAGATGCACATAGCAGAACTGATTAAATTCCAAATGTACCAAGATGTGAAATCACAAAGCACCTTCTTCACCAAGGCGGCAAAAAGAAATGCACTTTAATAGCTAAAGGGCTATGGTTACCAGACTTAAAAGCGTCTGGAAAACAACACATTACAAGATAGGTATGGATAACTAGTCCGGAAATCTCTTATTCCTTCAGTCAGTCTTAAAGGCAGACATCTGGAGTTTCTCTTAACTTACTCATCTGCATACACAAAGAAGTGACTGTAAATTATTAATCTTTTTTTTAAACTAGCCGCCCTTATAATATAAATGTCTGCAGGCAGCTATATCTTAAGACATTTAAAAAAAAAAACTCAGCCATGATTAATACCACATACTCTGCTGCCAGTGTGCCTTCTTCGATTAGACATTGGAGAATGGCTGCGGCTCCTTCGGCGACGATATTCTGGTGTATACGATCTGCTTCGAGATCGTCTCCTATGGGAATGAGAATGGGATCTGGAGCGCGTGTAACGTCTGTGAGAATGTCTTCTTGATCTGGACCTTCAATGAAGAAAAAAGTTTTCAGGTATATCGTAGAATACTAGGACTAGAAGGGACCTCAAGAGGTCATCGAGTCCAGTCCCCTGCCCTCATGGCAGGACCAAATACTGTCTAGACCATCCCTGATAGACATTTATCTAACCTACTCTTAAATATCTCCAGACACGGAGATTCTACAACCTCCCTGGGCAATTTATTCCAGTGTTTGACTACACTGACAGTTAGGAACTTTTTCCTAATGTCCAACCTAAACCTCCCTTGCTGCAGTTTAACCCCATTACTTCTTGTCCTATCATCAATGGTCAAGATGAACAAGTTTTCTCCCTCCTCCTTATGACACCCTTTTAGATTTCTGAAAACTGCTATCATGTCCCCCTTTAATCTTCTCTTTTCTATACTAAACAAACCAAATTCTATTAGCCTTCCTTCATAGGTCATGTTCTCTAGACCTTTAATCATTCTTGTTGCTCTTATCTGGACCCTCTCCAATTTCTCCACATCTTTCTTGATATGTGGTGCCCAGAACTAGACACAATACTCCAACTGAGGCCTAACCAGCACAAAGTAGAGTGGAAGAATGACTTTTCGTGTCTTGCTCACAACACACCTGTTAATGCATCCCAGAATCATGTTTGCTTTTTTTGCAACAGTATCACACTGCTGACTCATATTCAGCTTGTGGTCCACTATAACCCCTAGATCCCTTTCTGCAGTACTCCTTCCCAGACAGTTGCTTCCCATTCTGTGTGTGTGAAACTGATTGTTCCTTCCTAAGTGGAGCACTTTGCATTTCTCTTTATTAAACTTCATCCTGTTTACCTCAGACCATTTCTTCAATTTGTCCAGATCATTTTGAATTATGACCCTCTCCTCCAGAGCAGTCGCAACCCCTCCCAGTTTGGTATCATCTGCAAACTTAATAAGTGTACTTTCTTTGCCAATATCTAAATCGTTGATGAAGATATTGAACAGAGCCGGTTAAAACAGACCCCTGAGGAACCCCACTTGTTATACCTTTCCAGCAGGATTATGAACCATTAATAACTACTCTGAGTACGGTTATCCAGCCAGTTATGCACCCACCTAATAGTAGCACCATCTAAGTCCATGGTCCCCAACGCGGTGCCCGCGGGTGCCATGGCGCCCGCTGGGGGATTTCTGGACGCCCGCTGGAACATCTGGGTTGGCCCTGCCCTCGGCGCGCGGCACACGCATGGTGCCGGCTCCAGGCCCAGGACGCATGGGCGGCCCCTCCCCTGGGCGCGCAGCACATGCGCAGGGCCGGCCCGGGGTGCGTGGGCGGCCCCAGCCCCAGGGCACACGTGCGGTGCCGGCCTGGGGCGCGCGGCCCATGTGCGGTGCCGGCCCGGGGTGCGTTGCCGGCCCCTGCCCCGGGCGCACGTCACATACGCAGTGCCGCCCCCGGGCGCCCGGCAGCCACGCAACATTGGGGACCACTGATCTAAGTTGTATTTGTCTAGTTTATTGATAAGAATATCATGCGAGACCGTATCAAACACCTTGCTAAAGTCTAGGTATATCACATCTACCGCTTCTCCCTTATCCACAAGACTCGTTATACTATCAAAGAAAGCTATCAGATTGGTTTGACATGATTTGTTCTTTATAAATCCATGCTGGCTGTTCCCTATCACCTTGCCAGCTTCCAAGTGTTTACAGATTATTTCCTTAAATACTTGCTCCATTATCTTCCCTGGCACACAAGTTAAACTAACTGGTCTGTAGTTTCCTGGGTTGTTCTTATTTTCCTTTTTAAAAAAGGGCACTATATTTGCCCGTTTCCAGTCTTCTGGAATCTCTCCTGTCTCCCATGATTTTCCAAACATGATAGCTAGAGGCTCAGATACCTCCTCTATCAGGTCCTTGAGTACTCTGAGATGCATTTCATCAGGCCCTGGTGACTTGCAGGCATCTAACTTTTCTAGGTGATTTTAACTTATTCTTTTTTTATATTATCTTCTAAAACTACCCCCTTCCCACTAGCATTCACTATATTAGGCATTCCTGCAGAGTTCTCGGTGGAGACTGAAACTAAGAAGTCATTAAGCATCTCTGCCATTTCCAAGTTTCCTACTGTTTCTCCCTCCTCACTGACCAGTGGGCCTATCCTGTCCTTGGTCTTCCTCTTGCTTCTAATGTATTTATAAAAAGTAGTCTTGTTTCCCTTGATTCCCATGGCTAGTTTGAGTTCATTTTGTGCCTTTGCCTTTCTAATCTTGCCCCTGCATTCCTGTGTTGTTTGCCTATATTCATCCTTTGTCATTTGTCCTAGCTTCCTTTTTTATATTACTCCTTTTTAATTTTTAGATCATGCAAGATCTCGTGGTTAAGCCACACTCATATGTATGTGTACGCTTATATATATATATATATAAAAGCAAAATACATGAAAGTAAGTTTAAGTTACAGGTATCAAAAAATTTCACAAATTCACTACCACCACACACAATTTAAAATGGTTTAAATTCTACTTAGTGTACCTATAGATTTGAGAATTGCAGATTCCTAATAGTTTACATTTGCACTGTGTTTGATCAGTAACTCACATGGCAAAATAAACTTTTGGCATGTGAACTAGAATGTATTTTAAATTAGAGAAGAGGTTTTACAACTTACACATGCAGCATGTTAATATAAAGTGATTAGCATATATAATGATACGGAAGCTCAATATATTATGTTTTAAGAAGCAGTCTTGCACCAGCAGGGAGATCGACAGATCAAACAAGGCATTTCTATCAATCTACGACTGATATAAACTTGAGTGTACCAACAATCCAAAACTAAGGCCAAAGGACCATGCTAGTTTCTCAGTCAGGAAGGTAATTCTTTACATCATTCATGTATGTCCAGCTCTTCTCAATAAGATGGTACAAAATTGTACAAATGTGGTTTCACACACAAGTATCATAGTCACAGGTAAGGTACAAACCTCCTGGCCTAACAGTACAAGAAAAACATACTGCAACAGTCAAAGAATGCCTGACCGTTGACAGTTCAATTCATGGTCTTTTGGCAGTCATAACAGACTTGCAGCTTAACAACACCAATAAAAACTAAGCCATATTCCTTGAAAAATTTGTATAGTAATAAGGGCTACTGTTCAGACCCCAAGACAAACTGCACAGCAGACATAGATTAATGAAGTATCATAACATGGAAAAAACGTTCTTTACAACAGGTTTGGAATTATAGCTCCCCTGAAAGCATTTCATCTGGAGGATTACAGTCACCAGTTTTTGTTTAAGACAAGGGATGTCAAAAATGCATTTATATTGGTCAATATGTAACCACTGAAACTTTCAGAAGTTGCATGTTTACACTAGGAGGTGGGGGACAGGCAGGAGCCAGTGCTCACGGGGAACTGCTCCCCCCTCCCCCACTCACACTTCCGCCTGCGCAGCACAAGGGGGCGGCATGTGGCTCTGTGGGGGCAGGCTCCTTGCGAGTACTGGCTCCCACTAGGGATGTGAAGGATTAGTTGACTATCCGATAAACAGTCGATAGGATAGTCAACTAGTCACTTCCCCCACCCTTGCTGTCTATCAGATAGAGCAGTGGTCTCCAACCTTTTTACACCCAAGATCACGTTTTAAATGTCAGGACAAGCCAAGATTCTTCGATTCTTCAAGGTATTTTTGTTCTACTGAATGCAGGGATGCATGTTGCTTCTCTAAGCAACATACATCCTCCTATCAGTAAAACAAAAATAACAGCAAAAAAGCAATTTAAAAAAAATCCCACTTTTTGTGTAATACCTTGTAGGGCAAATACACTACTTAATGCATCTTCCTAACAGGGCATGAAAGATGGTCTAAGTACAGAAGGGTCGTATTCAGTTTAGGGATGTAATAGTGCAGTGGTCCCCAACCTTTAGAGGCTCTCGGGCGCCCAGGGATGGGGCCACGCGTCGTGGGGCACGCCCAGGGCCGGCACTGCCGCCCGAGTGGGCACCGTGTTGGGGACCACTGTAATAGTGTAAGCAATTAACCCATTAGCTGATAAGCAAAAGCTTATAAATTAATGCTATAAACCAGTGGTCTCCAACCTTTTTACACCCAAGATCACTTTTTAAATCTCAGAACAGGCAACGATCTACTGCCCCACCCCTTCCTTGAAGCCCCTCCCCTTCCTTGAAGCTCCGCCCTCTCTATTCTCCTCCTGTCCGTCACTTGCTATCCCCAGCCCTTACTTACACCACTCTGATAAACAGTTTATTTTTAAATTATACAATACATACTATTAAAATCACGTGTTTATAGTTATGAAATAAATAGTCTGTTTTTTATTCATGCTATTTAAATCTGAAATGAAGCATTTATAATTATACATTTTGTGGGGACAGAGTACTGTGGCTGGGGGCAGGGGAGAGGGAACAGGGTGCTGGGAAGGCAGAGGACAGGATTCTGCAGCAGGGGACAGAGTGCCAGTGGGGACAGAGTTCGGGGAGTGGGGACAGAATTCAGGGAGTGGGGACGGCATTCTGTAGTTGGGGACAGGGGAGTGGGGACAGTTCTGTAGCTGGGGACAGAGTTCGGGGAGTGGGGACAGGAATGGGGACAGCATTCTGTAGTTGAGGACAGGGGAGTGGGATGCCAGTGGAGGCAGAGAGTCCCCTGCATCCCCCTCCTCCCAGCATCCCCCTCTCCCCGGAAACCAGCGTGTGCCTGCCCCGGGGCCGACCCCCAGTGAAGCCCTGCGCATGCGCCTGCCCAGGGGGCCGACCCCCCCACCCGTGCAGGGAAGCCCCACGCGCGCGCGCGCACCTGCTCTGGGGCCAACCCACCCCCCCCCCCCCAGTGCAGGAAAGCCTTGCATGCGCCTGCCCAGGGGGCCGACCCCTCCACCCGTGCAGGGAAGCCCTGTGGGCGCTTGTCCAGGCGCCAACCCCCTCCCCGCGCCGGGAAGCCCCGGGGCCAAACCCCTGTGCACCGGAAGCCGACACTACCTCCGTCTTCTCTTGAGGTAAGTAGTGGGGTTTCTGGGGGGTGGGAGGGAAATGGGGGCTGGGCTGACAGGACGCCTCGCGAGCAACTGGTCGAGGCCTCGAGATCGACCAGTAGCTCGCGAGCGACGGGTTGGTGACCACGGCTATAGACTAAACACATTTCCCCTTCTCCCCGCACCAATAAATTTTTTAGCAGGCTGGCCAGCTGCCCAGCTCAGTTCTGGCTTGTGCTGGGTCCGGGACCTACCCCCATTGCGGCTCTGCATTTAAAGCGTATTTGGAGCCAGGTAGGTAGGCAGCCCAGCTCAGTTCCGGCTTGTGCTTGGTCCAGGAGCTCAATCTACTCCCCTTCCCCACTCCAGACGGGCTGGTTTTTAAAAAGGCTCCCCTTGTGGACCAGTTCCCACCTGGCACCCTGCACTGTTGCCTCTGATATGGAGGCAGAAGCAGACTGGCAGGAGGCTCCTCAGGCTGCTTGGCCTTGCCTCTGGGGCCCATAGAATAGTTGAGTAACCAATGAGAATTCATGAGGCTAACTGACTATTGAATTAACCAATATTTAACATCCTTAATTCAGTTCAGTTTTGTAAATACCCAACGTCTCAAAAAAAAAAAAAAAAAAAAAAAAAAAACCCACCACGTCATCTAAACAAAAATCTTCATTCCTTACAATAATTAAACTAATTTCAGAACCAATTTTCTTTGGAACCAAGCATTTTCTCTGGCTTGATTATCCCAAGATTTTTGGGGGGAAATGGCATGAAAATTAACTTTGAGCAACTGTTCTACTTAAGTTAACATTACTTGAACTACAATAGCACTTTAAGACCTCAAATGAGACTAGAGTGCCCTTTCCCTTTAGATCAGGGGTGAGTAGTGACATGAGGTGAGAATATTCTCCGAGAATGAGAATATTCTGAGAATATTCTCCAAACATTATTTCCCAAGAATTGTTGAGATTTTTCTAACGCTTTAATTCCTCTTGAAATAATATACTGAATTAAACTTTTAGAACACCCTGAATGTTAAAGAGCTTTCTTGATCATTCAAGATAGTTTGAGAACATTATAGAACGTTCCAGAATGTTATGGAACTTTCTAGAACATTCATGAGTCAGGAATTCTGACTGTTATGGAACTTTCTGGAAGCACCACAAAAAGTATATAAAGAGGCAATAACACATTTATTCTCTTTTGTGAAAGATGTAATTGTGTTTTCATCAGTATGAAAAGAAGAACTAAGCCTAAAAGTGATGTGTGGGATTATTTCCTTCATAGAACAGTTGAAGACAAAGTGTTATATGAAAGTAAGTACTGAAAGGCTGAATACATCAGAAATGCGACAAGGATGAGAAAGCATATTTCCAACTGTTTGAAGACTCCTGCTTACATCAAGGAAAAGGAAACAAAATTCTCAGAGTCCAGAAGCACATCACCTCAACCATCAACATCTAAACACTGTGATAGTGGTAGTGAACTTACATAACCACCTTCCACATCTAGTTCAGCCAAGGTGTGTCACTCTGTAAGTCGCAACTTTGATTCTATGAACGAAACTGAACACAAAGTTTTGGATGAATTTTTTGCACAAACTATATTCTCATTGAGATCGCCTCTTTCACTAGTTGAAAATGAAGACTGGATTACTTTCATGCAAAAATTAAGAACATCTTACAAGATCCCATCCAGGTACACACTTTCTAAAACTTTTGGGAGCTGAATATCAACGTATTGATGTGCTTATAAAATAAAAAATTGCTGAAGTCTCTTCTCTTGAACTGCAGTGTGATACTTGGAGCAACCGAAGAAATGAATCTGTTATAAATTTTATTATAACACCCCAACCAGTGTTTTACAAGACAGTGGCAACCGATGTTGAACGCCATATTGCTGAATATATGGCATTCTGTATGGAAGAAATAATGACAGAAACAGGCACTGAAAAATTTGGTGCCATTGTCACTGATAATGCCACAGCAATGGTGAAATCCTTATCAATGCTTACCAAAAAATACAATCACATTGCTATGTACACTTGTGCTACTCATATACTAAATTTGTTAATTGGTGACATCAGTAACTTAAAATCTGTTCAAGAAACTGAAGCTACCTGTAAAACTACTGTGAAGGAAATTAACAAATTGCAAGTTTTACAGGCTCATTTTACTGCATTTCAAAAAGAGAAAAATCAAACTTGTGCACTTAAATTGCCAGTTAAAACTAGGTGGAGTTCCATTTTATATTGTTTGAAAAGCTTATTAAAATAAAATAATGTCTTAAAATGCCTTGCTGTCCATGAAGATTTAGAGACTAAATTGAGCAAACGTACCAGGAATTCACTCCTGGATGAAGATGTATTTTGGGTACGGGTCCAAAATCTGCATGCACTGGTAAGTCCTGTTAAATGGATTACGCTGCTTGAATCTGACCAGCCAAAAATGAGCAAAGTTCCTGAATGTTTCAGGGAATTAAGCAATCATTTTGATAGGCTACTTTGCAAAAGTCCACTTACCAAACAAGAAAAACAGGATGTGATGACCTTTTCTGATCTTTTAAAAAACCCTAATATTTAAGCATTTATGAATTTTATTGAAAACAATTTTCATTTGTGTTTGCCAAGATAAGTGTCCCTGTGTATGCCAGCTAATCCAGAGAGTGAGGACCATGTCACTACTCAACGCTGCATGTGCAATCAGTAGTGCGATCGCCTGCTATATACCACTGTAAATCCTCGTACTCACTCTCAGTGGTCTACTTTTTCAACTCCATATATAAGACTGTTATTAGGGGTTCTACAAAATTCTTTCAAGTTTAAAAGATTTCCGTGGCCAAGTAAAATTGGGAACAATGGTCTACATTACTGCTTTCTGTAGCCAAGGCTTCAGATAAATTTCTGGTGTTTTTCTGCTATTTATTGGGTGTAAAAAATTTCAGTATTGCGATGTTTTAATGCGTTTCTTGGTCAAAAGTGAAAATCAGAAGCTCTAGCTTTCTTACATCATACCCACGGATACACGATACAGAATTAATGTTTATCAAATTCAGTACATACCTGGATTTTGATCTTGACCGGGAGTGCGATTCAGAATGTTTGGAAGCCCTCGACGGACTACGAGATCCTGACCTGCTCTCCGATTTTACACGAGCAGGACTCCCAGCTGGAGATTTTGACTGGGAGCGAGACTCCTAACAAAAAAGATAGTATTACAAATGGTACTGGTCACATAAATGCCTAGCTCCTAACATTTAAAGTACCGTAATTATATTATTTGATTGCTCCTGAAAGACAAATGGTTAGACGACTCCCTCCAGAACAATTTTCAGTCTGTTAACCCACTGTTAATACTGTATGCTTTCCTCAAATAATTCCCTACTTGAACCAGATCACCAATTCTCTATTAACTAAGTAATCATGCAAATTCATCTACAACTTGATCATACAGACACTGGAACATAAACCATACATTTACTTAACCTAGGACCCATTCATTCTTCCAGATTCTTTTAATTCTACTTCACTCTTGCTTTCTACTTTTCTTCATTCTTCATTGAGTTTTTCATTTTTCATACTTCGTGTATTCTTCCCCAATTCAAACAATTCATTATAGCCTTAAAAAAAACATTCAAGTGCTTCTATCTGACCAATCTTCTGTTCAATTTTTTCCCCCATTCAATTTTAATTTTCTGATCTTTAATACTTTTCATTAGCCTTCTTTTATCTTGATTTATCTTCCACATTCTTGGAAAAAACTCTTCAATCTCTTCACGAACATTAACCTTAATGGAAAAAGAACATTTAGTATATTTAAGCACTAGGGATTATAAAACTCTGCTGGAGTTCAGAATGTTATCTACCAAAATTGAAAAGCCAGCAGGTAAAGTGCAAGTAACTATGTTATAAAAACAATTAAAAAAAATCTTTAAAGTTGTATTATTTCTAGGTTCTGACAATGAGTTTACTGATTTTCTCTAAAAGTTTCAAAGCTGCCCTCCTCCCCTTTCAAATTCTATAATTATCCTTAGTTTTAGAACTTCTACAATATACAGGCATGTACTAAAAAGTAATTTGCACAAATATTAAGATGTTCTGGTGCAAAATGCGGATTTTTCATAAATATGAAATTTGCACTTTGATATTAAATCTCTCAAATGCTAGTCTTATAAGCTTTCTTAAGCCATATTAGTTCACTAGAACATTAAAGTAGAGCTTTCCCACTCAAAAAAATATCTGTCATGTACATAGATATGTACAGGGCCCAAACGAAACCTCAAGTTAGAGATTCTCTAATTATTTTCTTCTCCTTACTGTTATTCTATTTTCCTTGAACACTAATCTCATACTTAAAGTAAAATGACTATTCTAGTACAAAGCAACCCAATAAGGGCCATTTTTACTTATATAAACACACACATGAGAAATAATCAGGAAAACAAGCAAACAGAGCAGGCTAGGACTTTTTTTCTACAATATTGGGGAGCTTGGCAACATGGGTTAAATTTGCTAACTATAAATGTTTACATCTGGAAATGTATTAAATATGCACAAATAAAATTTAAACATGAAAGCATAGCAAGCCTTCCCCCACCTTCAATATTGTTTTCCTTTTGTTACATTTTGCTTTACTAACTCTGTTTCTTCATCTTCTAATCTTACGGCCCATTTACAAATCCATCTCTCATTCTGCAGAGAACACTATGAAGTTCTTAGTGCCTTTTCTCCTTTAAGGAGAGTTTCCCTTGTTTTTTCATAAGTACTAAAATGACAAGATTAGTAGAAATAGATGTTAAAATTATCTACTGAGCCTCATAAGATGCAACCTTAGCAAGCTTCCCCAATACCTCTACAAGAAGAGAAGGAAGGGTCAGCTACATTCAGACTGCTATTTATTTATGACCTATGGAACATAGTATAAATTAAGGACTACATACTCCCCACAATATGCAACACAATGTCCTCTGATGCCCATGTGAAGCTTTTACAGAGATCAAGAGAAGATGGTAGATTTATGTATTAGCAAACCTTATGCTATTCCATGCTTTATTCATACATCCAGAGAGCCCTCTGGAAACACACTCCCTTTTAGGCTCACAACTATTCTTCCTTTCCTATTCTCTCTACTCTATTTCTCTGTCCTTTCATTGTCTTTGAGACTCCTTCTATTCATTCCTCTATAACTTTATTCCCTGAAGCAATTCCTAAACCTTACAGAAATCATTCCCACTGCCTTACTCATTAAAAGTGACCAGCAATTAAACTGACATATCAATCAAATTAAAAAGGGGAAGGAAGTTCTTCCTTTGAGTCCCTGTTTCAGACTATCCACACACTCAGGAAAGCACCACTGCATTAATTACACTGTTCACATTTTAAAGGTTTTCTCTACAGGTATGATTATGCAGAATCAATTAGAAAACTTAAAAGCTACCTCAATGTGTCCTATGGGTCACAGTTTCTTGGGGGCCAGGTGTGACCCATAGGCAATATATTATGACACCTCTGGCATAAGAGGTTTTAATTCAGTATTCCTACCAATTCTAACTTAAAAATTCTGCTGACATTGCCAGCAAGTTTTCTAATTAGTGCCAAATTAACATCAATGTGTCTGCTGAATATTTTAAAGGAAACACCACCTCATTTCATGTCAAATTGTCATCCATTTGTTTTACTTTTTTATAAATTATTTGTGTGCAGCTAGAACAGGTTAAACTAACAAGACAGTTAAACTGTTTCAATTTTCAAGTGGCAGAGAGAAACTGGTCCTTACAAGTCTCAAATCTCTTCAAATTAATAACAACTTGAGATATGGATTGCAGCTGGGGAGACAGCTATGATCTGTTGCATATTGGATGTCAGTGACAGGCATTAGAACGTAAGAACAGCCATACTGGGTGAGACTAAAGGTTCATCTAGCCCTACATCCTGTCTGACAGTGGCCAATGCCAGATGCCCCAGAAGGAGTGAACAAAACAAGGAATCATCAAGTAATCCCTTCTCCTGTCACCCATTCCTAGCCTCTGACAGAAGCTAGGGACACCATTCCTACCCATCCTAGTTAATAGCTATTGATGGACCCAACCTCCATGAATGTATCTAGTTCTTCCTTGAACCCTGTTAATGTCCTTGTCTTTAGTTTTGTATTCATCTGCTCCCTATTCATTTCATTTGGTGACCCCTAGAGTTCTTAATATTATGGGACAAATAACTTTTCCTTATTCACTTTTTCCATACCAGTCATGATTGTATAGAACTCCATCACATCTCCACACTAGTCTCATCTTTTCTAAACTGAAAAGTCCCAGTCTTTTTAATCTCTCTTCATATGGGACCCGTTCAAAACCCCTAATAATTTCTGTTGCCCTTTTCTGAACCTTTTCCAACACCAATATATCTTTTTTGAGATGAGGAAACCACATCTGTATGCAGTATTCAAGATGTGGGAATAACATGGTTTTATATAGAGGCAATAAGATGTTTTCTGTCTTATTCTCTATCCCTTTTTAAATGATTCCTAACAATCAGTTTGTTTTGACTGTTGCTGCACGAGTGGATGTTTTCAGAGAAGTATCCACAACGACTCCCAAGATCTCTCTACTTAGTTATAGCTAAATTAGTCCCCATCATTTTGTATGTATAGTTGAGATT
The DNA here is from genome assembly GCF_052426305.1 of Pelodiscus sinensis. Taxonomy (NCBI): domain Eukaryota; kingdom Metazoa; phylum Chordata; order Testudines; family Trionychidae; genus Pelodiscus; species Pelodiscus sinensis. The sequence continues at coordinate 201,486,345 of NC_143053.1, read as the reverse complement.
AATGCACATTGGGGAAAAATACTTTACATTTATCAACATGAAATTTCATTCACAGTCAGTTTTCTGATGCAACATAGAACATCACTCCCACAGAACTTCGAAAAAAGTATTGAAAGAATCTGTATAATGGATTTAAGATAAATTCTTCCTACCTGCGGCCTTTTGCTGAACTAGATCAGATTTTCAATCCCTGGTGAGCTACATAATATGGAATGAAATCTTCTGTTGGGAAGGATTTCTTCCCAGAGATCTCACCATTGTTATCCTCTTTCCCTAACCACTCTTTTTCATCCCCCAAAACCAATGTGGTATCTTTAAAGTTTTGCCATATACAACACAAACAGAACATAGTGATTTCTTACACAAGCATTTTATAGGATGGATATAAGCCACAAGCCCCATTCTGTGTTGTCCTACAATATAATCCCTGTCCTGGAAAGTAAGACTTTTTCCTTAACACACAATTTTTAATAGACAGGAAAAAAGTCTCCCAGCATGATCTGAATTGTCTATGCAGCTACTAGGTCATAATTATAAAAAGCACACCAAAAACAAGGACTTGTTTACATTTAAGCAATCAATTATTCAACTGGTCATACAGAAGTGATGGAAACACCAACATGTCCATTCTCACCTCCCTAACTTGGTTTACATTTTCCCCTTTCATCCACATTCATGACAACAAATCCTAATTTCATGTCGCCACCTTGCAGAGCCAACACTACCGACACTAGCGACAAGGAGTCCTGTAGCACCTTATAGACTAACAGACGTATTGGAGCATAAACTTTCGTGGGCCAAGAACCACTTCGTCAGATTCATGTAGTGGAAATTTCCAGAGGCAGGTATAAATATGCAGGCAAGAATCAGGCTAGAGATAATGAGGTAAATTCAATCAGGAAGGATGAGGCCCACTTCTAGCAGTTGATCTGGAGGTGTGAACACCAAGAGAGGAGAAACTGCTTTTGTAGTTGGCCAGCCATTCACAGTCTTTGTTTAATCCTGAGCTGACGGTGTCAAATTTGCAGGTGAACTGCAGCTCAGCAGTTTCTCTCTGAAGTCTGGTCCTGAAGTTTTTTTGCTGCAGGATAGCTACTTTTAAATCTGCTATTAAGTGTCCAGGGAGATTGAAGTGTTCTCCCACAGGTTTTTGTATATTGCCATTCCTAATATCTGATTTGTGTCAGTTTATTCTTTTGCATAGGGACTGTCTAGTTTGGCCAATGTATATAGCAGAGGGGCACTGCTGTTACACGATGGCGTATATTACATTGGTAGATGTGCAGGTGAATGAACCAGTGATGGTGTGACTGATCTGGTGAGAACTTGCTTCAGGTTGGCGGGCTGTCTGTGAGAGAGGACTCCCAAGGCCTGAGAAAATGAGGGATCATTGTCCAGGATGGGCTGTAGATCACTGACGATGCGTTGAGAGATTTTAGATGAGAACTGTAGGTGATGGCCAATGGTGTTCTGTTGGTTTCTTTGTTGGGCTTGTACCGCAGCATGAGGCTACTGGGTACACGTCTGACTCTGTCGATCTGTTTCCTTATTTCCTTGTGTGCGTATAGTAGTTTCAAGAATGCTTGTTGAAGACCTTGTAGCTGTTGGTCTCTGTCTGAGGGGTTGGAGCAAATGCGGTTGTACCTCAGTGCTTGGCTGTAGACAATGGATCGTGTGGTGTGTCCGGGATGGAAGCTGGAGACATAGCGGTCAGTAGGTTTTCGGCATAGGGTGGTGTTTATGTGACCGTCACTTATTTGTACCATGGTGTCCAGGAAATGGACCTCCCGTGTAGACTGGTCCAGGCTGAGGTTGATGGTGAGGTGGAAGCTGTTGAAATCATGGTGGAATTCTTCCAGAGTTTCCTTCCGATGGGTCCAGATGATGAAGATGTCATCAATGTAGCATAGGTGGAGAAGGGGTGTGAGTGGACAAGAGCTGAGGAAGCGTTCCAGGTCAGCCATAAAGATATTGGCATATTGTGGGGCCATGTGGGTGCCCATAGCGGTACATCTGACGAAGTGGGTCTTTGCCCACGAAAGCTTATGCTCCAATACATCTGTTAGTCTGTAAGGTGCTACAGGACTCTGTCGCTTTTGCAGATCCAGACTAACACGGATACCCCTTTGATACTTGACTGCCTACACTGATTTCTATTTACACTAAGGATTGATAGACTTTAAGGTCAGAAGGGACCATTATGATCATCTAGTCTGACCCCCTGCACAGTGCAGGCCACAGAATCTCACCTACCCCTCCCAGAATAATCCTCTCACTTACATATCAGATATTGAAGCCTTCAAATACTTTGAAGACCCCAAGATGCAGAGAATCCTCTAGCTGTGATCTGTACCCCTTTATTTCCTTAAAATAAAGATGTGGACTCATATCTGACTGCTGCTTAAGCCAGTACATATCCAAGTCTTGAGAAAAGTGTACTTACACCCCCTCACTTTCCACCCAAACATCTCCAAAGTGTGTTGGATATTCGTTTGACAAGCTCATTCTAAGAACCCCACTTCTGAGATACGACATTAAAAAAGATAAAACCAGAAATAGTAGTGTGTGCATGAAGAGAAGAATAGGGGAGGAAAATTAATTCTATGAAACTTCGTTATGGCTAGGTCTCAGAATAGCCCCATAACAAATTTCAGTATGTTTGCCTTGATTAACCCCCCCCTCACCCCCAGATATTATATGTAGAACAAAGAAAAAAAATCAGACTTCTATGTAGTCACTTTACTTATAAGAGTTTCATATACATTAGGATTTTAATTTGATGAAAAGTCTTGTAAATTCTACCTTCACCATCCCAACCACACTTAAAACTTCCACTGAACCAGTCTTACACATGTTACTATTCTCAAAAGTCTTTTCCTAGTACAAGCATAAGTAGCAAAGACTGACAGTTCTGATAATACACAATGCTGTTCTTACTTAGCCAGGAAAAAGGAGTACCACAGCCTGGAGTAGTATCGTGAGAGGATTTTTTTTGTTATTGCTGGGGAGTAGCAACATGCTCAGTGCTAGACAAAAGACAGGGGTAAATACAAGGGTGTAGCTTGCATCACTTGCTGGATATCACCCCAAATCAGTTGAGGGATAAACATCAAGGGTCTGGTTAGGGATGTAAGCGACTCTCGACCATCTGATAAGCATACGCTTATCAAATAGTCAATTAATGACTCAACTAGTTGCATTCCCCCCCTCCACACACACTTGCTGCCTCTATCAGAGAGAGGCGGGGGGAGGGGGGGGGAGAGGGGGAATCTTAAAAGCCAGTTTCCCCCAGCAACATGCTTGACGGGAATGGGCAGGGGCATAGCGGGGAACTGGTGGGGCTTCTGCCTTTGAAATGCGAGAACGGGAAAGGAAAAATAAAAAGCGACATGACCAGAAAAGGGGTTTTGTGGATTTTGACAGCAGCCTGAGCCTGTAGAGTTAGATAAAACTTCTACAGCAGGCATGTCCAAAGTCCGGCCCGCGGGCCAATTGCGGCCCGTGTTCCGGTTTAATACGGCCCCACAGGTAATTTGGCAATATCTATCTTTTATGGCCCCCAACAAATCCATATGTATTGAGATGAATACATTGTAAAATCTCAGTTAATGTCAGTTGGTCTAAATCAGTTATAAATATATTTGGACACAACATGTATACTTGGTGTTATGTTCCTGTTCATATTTTTTGAACTTAAAAGTTGACAGACAACCTTTATTACCAATAATATGTACTATACTTTACAATGTTCCTGACATATATTTCAGCTTCCTGGATTTTTTTTTCGTCTGGCCTTCAGATATGAAAGGCAGAGTGATTTAACACCAGTTTAGATTTGTCATCCATGTGACGAAATGAAAAGTATGCCGTTTGCAATAAGCTTTGCATAGTTAATTTGCATTTAATTTTAATGGTTCAAAGAATGTCAGGCAAAATGGTCGGCCCTCACGCATGTTCACTTAATCAAATCTGGCCCTCTTTGAAAAAAGTTTGGACACCCCTGTTCTACAGGATAACATCAGTTAGAAAAGTCCCTTCAGTCACAATTATTAACTCAGGGATCAACTGGAATGCCTTGCTACAGAATATGGATAACTTTGCTCTAAACGAAGCCCATTTCTTAAAGGCTATTTACCCCATATTCTATGAAGAGCTTAAAAAATATCAAAATATAAGAATGCAAATCCTATAATAATGATATGGGTAAATCAAGTTGTTTACATACAAGTATTTCAACATATTTAAAAATCTCAGAGGGATAGCTGTGTTAGTCTTTAACTTAAAAAACCCACAAGTAATTCTGTGACACCTTAGAGACTAAAAATATATGTATAGTATCATGAGCTTTTGTGGGCAAAACCCACTTCAGAGATCATCTCATCTGAAGAAGTGTGCTCATGAAAGCTTATGATACTATATATATTTTTTTAGTCTCTAAGGTGCCACAGGACTACTCTTTTTTTAAATGAAAATGCAACATATACAGGAGCAAGATGAACAGCTGCCAACAAAGGAAATTTGCCAATTATATGGTAAAAAAATACTGAAACATTCAACTCACATTGTTCAAGAGTTACTTGATTATCAATAGAAAGCCCTTACTACCTAGTGTTCAAAAAAATTAACTGGAGCTAAATGAGTACTCCTCTATCAGGTAAAAAAGGTAGGAACAAATCTAATTTTTGGAAACATCACAGTCCTACTGGCTACAGTGGCATGTATTAAAAGATGTTAAGAGGCGGGTAACTGAACAATCATGTTGTCAATACAAATTGTATCTACTACACAATTAGTTGATAAGGGAAGATGCTCTGTCTAGGCTCACACAGTCCAGGAACTACCCCTGCTGTGGCTCTGCAGTTTAAATGTAGGAGGAGCCGGGTGCACAGTCAGAGGTTGCTTTGCAGCAACCTCCTTTATCCCCCCCCCAAACACACACACACACACACACACACACACACACACACACTGCTGTGGAAGGACAAGCATTATTGCAGAGATGGTGCTTAGAGGAACTGGCTTTCAAGCCAGCTCCCATTTCACCTCACCTTGCTGCCTCTGATACAGAGGAATTTGCTTAAGCTTATTAGCCTTTAGCGTAAACTTATTGGGTAAGCTTATCCGGTAGTCAACTACTCGCTTACATTCCTAGCATGGATAGTCATCTAGGAACTACCAACATCAGGAACAAACAGAAAAACAATATGCAGACACCAAATTAATAAAAAATGTTATCTTCCTTTTTCATACTCAAACTCAGACCATGGGATTATCAGAGCATTTCTCAAAGAGCTGTGCGACTACCCATATGTGAAAACTGCCATTGCCAACGCCAAACGCTGCAACAGAGTATGTCCACATTGCCATGCCAACGCCAAACGCTGCAACAGAGTATGTCCACATTGCCATCCTCTAAAATTCTTGGAGGAGTATCTGGCATCTACTGAGACAGAACATTCTTCCAGGCAGTTTGCTGCGATTCCTTTCACAATTTATCTGATCCAGCATAGGGATGTTAATGAAATTATTTTTAAGTAAACATGTAACCACTGAAATTTTCAGCCGTTACACATTTACACGCCGGCAACAGGTGGCTCCCCACCACACACTGGTGTCTGCCTGTAACCATGCACAAAGGAGTCTGCCTGTAACCATGCACATTAACAGTTAACCGTGTAAATGGTTACACTTCCACTTCCCTAATCCAGGAAAGTACTTAAGCATGTAACTAACTACATTGACTTCAAATGACACTGCTCGTGAACTAAAAGCTACATACGCAATTAAGCACTTTATTGAATTGTGGCCAATATTAGGGTTTGTATCGAGTAGGGAGAGATGTCAATTAAAAATCCCAAGGCACTGACATGAAGATGAGAAAAGATTTGACTACTACTACTTTGACCTGGTGAAAAACTGAATACTAATTCTTACAACATACAATCTGTCGCTATTTGACTAGTAAGGTAAACAACTTCTGAAGATATCATTTTAGGAAAAGAATCCCAGTTATATATGTCTAAATGAATGGTTTTATTGGTTATGTATGAGAAGACTACAGGAGCTGAGTAAATGGTAGTAATGTGCTTTTAACGTATTCCCCCTGCTGAGTATAGGAAGTTTTCAGGGTGAAATAACAAATAGAAGTATATTCACCTCTTTGAAAACAAACAAAAAGTATATTAAAAGTTAAAAAAGGATTAGGAATTCTCGTGGAACCCTTACTTTCACTTGACAGAATCCCGGGGTTTGGCGGAGCACTATTTAGGAAACACTGATCTAGATCAGTGGTCCCCGACATGGTGCACGCGGGCGCCATGGCGCCCACGGGGGCATTCGTGTGCGCCTGCCAAGTGCTCAGGGCTGGCCTGGCCCTGGGCACGTAGCGCATGCATGGTGCCGCAGCTGGCCCCGGGCGCATGGTGCACAGTGAGCGCCTGCCCCGGGGAGCGCTGCGAATTGGCCGCCCGCGCTCTGGGCGCGCGGCGCTTGGAGGAGGCGCCGGCCCCGGGCGTGCGGCACTTGGGGGGGAGCTCCGGCCCCAGGCGTGCGGCGCTTGGGGGGGGGGGGGGGGGGGCGCCGGCCCCGGGCATGCGGCGCTTGGGGGGGGGGGCGCGCCGGCCCCGGGCATGCGGCGCTTGGGGGGGGGGGCGCCGGCCCCGGGCATGCGGCGCTTGGGGGGGGGGGCGCCGGCCCCGGGCATGCGGCGCTTGGGGGGGGGGGCGCGCCGGCCCCGGGCATGCGGCGCTTGGGGGGGGGGGGGCCGCCCTGGGCGCGCGGCGCTTGGAGGTGGCCCCACCCCCGGGCGTGCTGATATGGGGGGCCCTGCACCCTGGCGCCCAGCAGGTGAACAGCCACGCCCCCTGGTGCCCGGCAACCTCCAAAGTTTGGGGACCACTAATCTAGGTCAATGTTTCTCAGCCTCTGGGTTTCGACCCAGGAGAAGGAGGGGAAAGGATAGTCAAGAAATGAGTTATGAAGAGTCACAAGTGCAGGGACAGTAGTAGGGGGTGGCAATCAGGGCAACTGTCGGGACCCATGCCATGGGTAACATGCTTCAGCCCAAGGTGGCAGGGCTTGGGCTTCAGATAAGAGTTACAAGTGAAAAATAGTTTCAAGTATCACGCTAAAAGTGTAAGTACAATATTTATATTCCAATCTATTCTATAATTATACTGTAAAAATTAGAAAGTAAGCAATTTTTCAGCATTAGTGTGCTGTGACACTAATTTTGTAAGCAAGTAGTTTTCAAGTGAGGTGAAATGTGAGGTCTGCAAAACAAATCATATTCTTGAAAAGGATACAGTAGTCTGGAAAGGTTAAAAACACTGTCTTCGCATATAGTCTATACTAGGGATGTTAAATTTAGATTCATTTACTAATTGAATAGTCGATGGGATTTCCATTGACTATTTGATTAGTCTATAAGGGCACCTCCGCCTTTGAACGGTAGCAGTTCAAAGCAGAAGTCCTGCAGGGAGCACAGAGCTTCCTTTAGAAATGTAAAAGAGCCCCATTAGTGGGGGACTCCTCTGGCCCCAGCCTTTGAAAGGTACAAGAACCGCAGTGGGGCTCTTGTACATTTCAAAAGCAGAATCACAACAGAAGCAGTGCAAGCAGAGACTGCTTCAGTCCCTGCTCATGCGCTTTTCACTGTGCCTCTACCTCCCCTGCCACCCACAGAGACAGTGCTGTGGGGAACCGGCTTTTAAGCTGGCTCTCCCCAGCACCAGCTCCTGCTCTCCCTCCTTTGCTGCCTCTAGAGAAAGGTAGCAAGGGGAGGAAGCGACTAATAACATCCCTAGTCAACTATCTGATAAGCTTCTGCTTACTGATAGTCAACTAGTCTCTTCAATCCCTAGTCTATACACTGCTTTGGAAAACCTCACTATGAAGCTACATCACTGGATGCAGAGAACATGTTGGTAATGACAACAAGCTGAACACAAAGGAAACGAAGACTCAGAGTTTGTTTAAATTCTCTGTAATTTAGTACTAAATCACGCAAGTTTTGCATAAGATGATTAGGCCCATATTCTTTATTTCACACTGAAAACATCCCTTATGCAGTAGAAGGAATAGATTAAAACCACATCACTACAATTTGTTCACTCCGGTTGTCTTCTCATACATAATATATAAAACCATAGATATAGACATAGATAACTTTCTAGTGAAGTAGTACTCCCTGAAACAAGGAAGGCCTCTCTGCCTGAGACAGGGCAAACAATCTTACTTACAGTGTGAGGAACCAAAGGTAATCAAGGCCAAACTGGAGTTACCAGAATGAAATAGTCCTTTCCTGAATACATTAGCCTAGGGTATGAGTGGAAAGACGTATAAACCAGACTGAAATATTGGTTTATAAGGAATATGGCAACAAAAATCCACTTGACAATCTGGTATCACCTGGAAGATGGAAAAGGAAGGCTTCGTTTTAATATTGCAATTAGTAACCATCACCATATTCTCTTGGGAAGGTCTTTGTGTAGCTTGCAAGATCAATTAGCACCTTCACTGAAAAGGTGAGAATATTTACTCTTAATAAAGGCTGCCTTTATATATTTATCCAAAATATCAGGCATTCAACAGTTTTAGTCACTCTGATTAAAAATCCTTTTCAAATTGCTCAGCTTTCATCTCTTGGCTCTAGTAGGGTCACCATTTCACTAGCTCCCCAGTGTCTTTCAGAACAAAGGTGTACATCACTTTTAATTAAAAAAAAAAAAAAAAACCCAGGATTTCCCCCCTCCCCCAGGTCACCCTTTAAGAGAGGCATCAACTTGGAATCTATTCAACAAAATAATTTTAAATAGCTTCAATTGCAATAAATACAAAGAGATGGAAATTATTTTCCTAATAAGATATGTCACAACTCAGCTTCCATACAAGTATAAATACATTCCCCCCCCCCCCCCCCAACCAACACACATATTTTCTATCAGGAATGTTAAAACATGTTTTATTTTTGTAAACGTGTAATCAATGACATTTACAGCAGTTACACGTTTACACATCCGGGGTCAGGCAGAAGCAGGCTTTCAATTGGCATGGGCAAGCTCATACCTCCTTTCCCTACCCTGCCAGAGGCAGTGGGGGAAGGGGCAGGTGTGGCACAGGTGGCTCCTCAGAAGCTGGTACATGAGGGGATCCGGATTCCCACACACACCAGTTCCCACTTCCCCCAAGCCCGCCTCTGATACAGAGGCAGAGAGCTGCGTGTAACTGTTAGGATCGTTTGAGTACATGTTCACATACCTAATATATATGAACTATAATATTCTATATCCTATCAGTAATAATTATAAGCATTGGCCAACATGTTTACTAGTTCAAGCTCTGGAGACACATTCCCATCATAGTATGTCTCCAGAAGGCTAAAGAAAACTGTGACAAATGCTAGAAAATCTTATTTTTTATGCACTATAATATCACTGTTGGTTATTGGACCTTAGCTAAAATCAGCAGAAGCGGTTTAGGGCTGCACCATACTTTTTTATTTCACTTGGTCATATTTTTCCCTAACTACTTGACTTGATTAAGCATCTCTAACCTTTTTACAGCACCTCGTGCTCAATTAACCATTTTTAAAATTTCTATTACTTACCTAAGCGTTCAATAAGGTGACAGTGGTATTTCCATGACCATAACAATTTTAACACAGTCTCTCTCATGGTCTATTTTTTTTCTGATTGAATGCCTCAGACTTCATGTTGTTAAAATCCAATCAACATAAAAAATCAGTTTACTTCAGCTTAGATCTTATGTAGGCCTATATTCTTACCCCAAGATTTCCCAATTTTGTGGCTTTGCAAACCACATTTATCTTTAGTGGATGTGTTCCAGCCTACCATGTGTATAGGTAAGACACTCCCAGAAACAAAGTCTTACTGATTATACAGGGAGAGTAGTATTTAAACTGACTGTACATAAAATGCTGTCAAATGCAAAGTGATAAAGCTATCAAATTATTTTTCTAATCTAGTCCACAACATTTTTTAAACTACTGTAACTTTATTGTAGCCAGACTTATGACATCCACAACTGTGGTAATTCAGCTCAATTCACATAATTTTGTAACACAATAACATGTTCAGAAAAACATGCATCAAAGATACATGACAATTAAAGCATGGCTGGCTGGTTGGGCTGAAATACTGAAGAACACATACTTAACTAAGCAGCACCATACTTTAATGTTATTTTAATTAACTTTAACTGACTTTTGTTGGATTTGGGAAAGTGTTCAGCAGATGAATCTTCAAAATCATTCACAATCAAAAATGCAAGACACAGATAACAAGATATATAGATTTTATTTTGTATAAAAATATTTATACAAAAGAAAACCAGATAAAAATAGTGTAAAAAAGAATTAATGTTTGTGACTGTTCATGCATATCAGAACAGAAAACAAAGTAAACATATCACTAATTTTCTCTGCCATGTGTTCAGCTGCATGGAAAACCATAAAATGGAAAATACACTGCTGCTTAAGAAATTTCATCACTGAAAATAAAGTGGGTACTCCAAAAAGAACTAAAGTAAGACTAATGGCACACGCTGATGCTGACGAGTAAACTTTTCCCTCTAAAATAGAGGTGGGATCAACTGCAACAGCAGTCACAAGAAGCCCAGCTTCAAAAATGCTCAGGTTCTGAATACTGTAAGTTATTCTCCCCTTTTAACATCAGGCAGTGGAAAACAGTAAATCTAAAGCTCATCAATTTTACCATCTCCCCAAAAACAACGGATCTGTCCAGGAAACTTAACAAGAATATTAAACCAAAGAAACTGATGTGAAGATATATTTCACATAATAAAAATTCATGGTTAAGCTCCTACTCCAAGAATGTAATAAACTGTAAAGAATTACTGACAAGTAAGCATGTTTGTTGTAGCCCAAGTTGTGACTTTCACCAGAATAATCCACACCAGAACTGTTTTTGTCTACCTCACCTGAGGAAATGGCAGCCAACTGTATAGCAGAGTATGGTGCTTCCAGCATAGGGATTATTTTTATTTAGTTACACAAGTAGCATTATTTCAGTAGACACACTTGTTGAAACAACAATGTACTGTCAGAATTTAACTGGTCATTTCTCTAGGCAGCATCACGCTGCTGCAAAGCTGCTCTTTCTGGTTCATCAGAAAAGGTCATACAAATCCTCTGAAGTTCTCTTCAAGAGCAACTCTTGAGAGGACTCCAAAGGTTTCCTACAATATAAAATAGGTAAACAGGGATGGAAAGAGGGCAGTAACCACTTGGACATGAACATCCGTCCCATATTTCAAATAGTTCCAGTTTCGAATTCTTGCCTTTGTTCATCACTAAAACGAATAGGGACCAGTCACACGTGTACATAAAGACTGCAGCAACCATTAGGGGTGATTGAAGCGCTCAGCCTAAACAGGCCAAGGGCCACCACACCCAGCATGTGGCACATGTGGGAGAGCAGGAATACAAACGATCATCGGTGAACTATACAAGAAAGTGAGAGACACCCCCCCGGTGACATCGGGAGTCTGGCTCATAGGAAATCCACGGCCTATCGGAAGAGAAAGGCTCGGCTTGCCAGGCGGGCTCGCCACTTACCCTCCCCTAGAAGTTATTCTCCACGCTCCTCAGACAGTGACACTGCCCGTCTCTCACACAGGCGGAGCCATTAACTGCCCGCCAAAGAAAGCGCAACTAGACCCGCCCTGACACGTCGGGATCCCCCGCGCCCCAAGGGCAGGCACAACCCCGCCTCCAACGCCCGGGTTCCGGGTAGAGGGGCTCCAGGGGCGGGCTCTCGTGTAGCGGGGGGCTCGCGGCGGGCAAACGGGGCTCGAAGCCACCGAAGGGCTCCGCGCTGCCAGGAAGAGAGACCGGCAGGCAGCGGGGCTCACCGCCCGCATCGAGGAGGGAGAGCGGCGGCGCCAGCTCCCCAGCGAAGGAACCGTGGCGAGGCGGCGAGGAGAGAGGGAAGGTGTTGGGCATGGGGGGGGGGGGGGGGGCTCGGAGAGCGGCTCAGCGCAGAGCCCGCCAGGCGGGGGAGAGTTAGCGGGAGCCATCTTAGTGAGACGCTGCTGCGCCACCCGGGCAGCCGACAAGACGCGCTCCTCCTTCCCCCCACTCACGCCCTGGAGGGCCGGGCCGGCCTCCCCCCCAGCACAGCCCGGGCGGGGTCGCCACTCACCCTCCCCTCGAAGTTATTCTCCTCCACGTCGCTCATGGTGGCGGTGGCTGCGGCTCAGCGAACTGGGACGTGAGCCCCGGGTAGCGGCCTCCCTCCCCGCACAGCCTCCGGAGCCGTCCAGCAGGCAGCGACAGCAGCGCAAAATGGCGCCTCGGCCGCCTCTGCGCCCGACACTGCGCGGGGGGCGGGACCGCCCCGCCAATCACAAAGGAGACGCCGCCGCCGGGACTGGGCCGCTGTGCGGGCGGGGGAGGAGAGGGCGCGGTCCCGGCCCGCTCTTCGGCGGGGGCGGGCTCTGTCCTCATTTACCCCGTCTCCTTAGCGGCGCGCAGCTCACAGTGTTTGCCACCAGGGGACTCGTGTGTGCAGTCCCCAAATACACACACACACACACACACACACCCGCTATAAACCGCCTCCCTCCACTACACGCACCCATGTGTAGGACCCCTCTACACACGTACACAGACAGAGCCCATAGCATCACGAGCCCCCTTCACACAGCACCCAACAGTGTGTATAATCCCCCCTCCGCCCACAGTGGTGTGTACAAGCCCCCCTGAACGTGCACTGGTGTGTATGAAACCAGAAGGGAGCACCATCTACTGAAAGGCATGGGATGCGTAGTCCTAGGGATGGGGGTTCCACGGCCACCACCCCCAAAAGGAAACGACGGGTGGTGGTGGTCGGGGACTCCCTCCTAAGAGGGACTGAGCCATCCCTCTGCCGTCCGGACCTGGAATCTCGAGAGGTGTGCTGCTTACCGGGAGCTCGCATTCGGGATGTCACTGAGAGGCTTAGCAAGCTGATCAAACCTTCAGATCGCTACCCCTTCCTGCTTCTCCATGTAGGAACGAATGATACGGCCAAGAATGACCTTGAGCGGGTTGCTGCGGATTATGTAGCACTGGGAAGAAGGATCCAAGACTTTGGAGCGCAAGTGGTGTTCTCGTCCATCCTCCCTGTTGAAGGGAAAGGACTGGGCAGGGATCGTCGAATTGAGGACGTAAATGCGTGGTTGCGCAGCTGGTGTCGCAGAGAGGGCTTTGGTTTCTTCGACCATGGGACTCTGTTCCGGGCGGAAGGATTGTTAGGAAGAGATGGGATCCACCTAACGAAGAGAGGAAGGAGCATCTTCGCGGGCAGGCTTGCGAACCTAGTGAGGAGGGCTTTAAACTAGGTTCGTCGGGGGACGGTGACCAAAACCCTGAGGGGAGTGGGAAAGTCAGATACCGGGAAGAAATGCATAGAGCAAGGAGCGAGAAAGGAGGACCCCAGTTTCGAATGGAGAAGATAGGGCAATCAACTGGTTACCTGAGGTGTTTGTACACTAATGCGAGAAGCCTGGGCAACAAGCAGGAAGAACTGGAGGCCCTGGCCCAGGCCAAGAAATATGATTTAATTGGGATAACAGAGACTTGGTGGGATGACTCGCATGACTGGAGCGCTGTCATGGAAGGGTATAGATTGTTCAGGAAGAATAGGCAGGGGAGAAAAGGAGGAGGAGTTGCACTATATGTAAGAGAGCACTATGATTGCTCTGAACTCCAGTATAAAGAGGGAGAAAAACTTGTTGAAAGTCTATGGGTCAGGTTTAAAGGAGCAAACAGCAGTGATGTTGTGGTTGGTGTCTGCTACAGGCCACCGAACCAGGTGGATGAGGTAGATGAGGCTTTCTTCGAACAACTGAGCGAAGCTTCCAGATCGCAGGCCCTGGTTCTCATGGGGGACTTTAATCACCCTGACATCTGTTGGGAAACCAATACGGCAGTACACAGGCAATCCAGGAAGTTTTTGGAGAATGTTGGGGATAACTTCTTGGTACAAGTGCTGAAGGATCCGACCAGGGGCCGTGCACAGCTTGACCTTCTCCTCACAAACAGGGAGGAACTAATAGGGGACGTAGAGGTGGGTGACAACCTGGGAAGCAGTGATCATGAGATGGTAGATTTCAGGATCCTGACCAAAGGAAGGAAAGAGAGTAGTAAAATACACACCTTGGACTTCAAAAAAGCAGACTTTGACTCCCTCAGAGATCTGATGGAAAGAATCCCCTGGGATGTTAACATGAAGGGGAAAGGAGTCCAGGACAGCTGGCAGTATTTTAAAGAAGCCTTATTGAAGGCACAGAAAGAAACCATCCCGACACGTAGCAAGAGAGGCAAACCTGGTAGGAGACCGGATTGGCTTACAGGGGAAATCCTTGGTGTACTTAAGCACAAAAAGGAAGCTTACAGAAAGTGGAAACTTGGACAAATGACTAGGGAGGAGCTTAAATGTATAGTTCGAGAATGTCGGGGGGTTATCAGGAAGGCGAAAGCGCAAATGGAGTTGCGACTGGCTAAGGATGTGAAGGATAACAAGAAAGGTTTCTACAGGCATGTCAACAAGAAGAAGGTGATCAGAGAGGGTGTGCAGTCCCTAATGGATGAAGGAGGTAACCTAGTGACAGAGGATGTGGGGAAAGCTGAAGTACTCAATGCTTTCTTTGCCTCTGTATTCACGGACAAGGTCGGCTCCTGGACTTCTGTGCTAAGCGACGCAAGATGGGAAGAAGATGGACAGCCCTTGGTGGGTAAAGAACAGGTTAGGAACTATTTAGAAAAACTAAACGTACACAAATCCATGGGTCCAGACTTAATGCACCCAAGGGTACTGAAGGAGTTGGCAAATGTCATTGAGGAGCCTTTGGCCATTATCTTTGAAAAGTCGTGGAGATCGGGCGAAATCCCAGATGATTGGAAAAAGGCAAATGTAGTGCCCATCTTCAAAAAAGGGAAGAAGGACGATCCAGGGAACTATAGGCCGGTCAGTCTTACCTCGGTTCCTGGAAAAATCATGGAAGGGATCATAAAGGAATCCATTTTGAGACACTTGAATGAGAGGAAAGTGATCAGGAATAGTCAGCATGGATTCACAAAGGGCAAGTCGTGCTTGACCAATCTGATTAGCTTCTATGATGAGGTAACTGGCTCAGTGGACATGGGAAAGTCAGTGGATGTTATATACCTTGACTTTAGCAAGGCTTTTGATACGGTCTCCCACAATATTCTTGCCAGCAAGTTAAGGGAATGCGGATTGGATAAATGGACGGTAAGATGGATAGAAAGATGGCTAGAAGGCTGGGCCCAGCGGGTAGTGATCAACGGTTCGATGTCAGGATGGAGGTCGGTTTCTAGTGGAGTGCCCCAAGGTTCGGTTCTAGGACCGGTTTTGTTCAATATCTTTATTAATGACCTGGATGAGGGGATAGATTGCACCCTCAGCAAGTTTGCAGATGACACTAAGCTAGGGGGAGAGGTAGATACGCTTAAGGGCAGAGAGAGGGTCCAGAGTGACTTGGACAAATTGGAGGATTGGGCCACTAGAAATCTCATGAGATTCAACAAAGACAAGTGTAGAGTCCTGCACTTGGGACGGAAGAATCCCAAGCATAGTTACAGGCTGGGGACCAACCAGTTAAGTAGTAGTTCTGCAGAAAAGGACCTGGGGGTTACAGTGGATGAGAAGCTAGATATGAGTCAACAGTGTGCCCTTGTAGCCAAGAAGGCTAATGGCATATTAGGATGCATTAAGAGGAGCATTGCCAGCAGATCCAGAGATGTCATTATTCCCCTTTATTCGGCTTTGGTGAGGCCACATCTGGAGTACTGTGTCCAGTTCTGGGCCCCCCACTACAAAAAGGATGCGGACGCATTGGAGAGGGTCCAGCGGAGGGCAACCAAAATGATTAGGGGTCTGGAGCATATGACCTACGAGGAGAGGCTGAGGGACTTGGGTCTGTTTAGTCTGCAGAAGCGAAGAGTGAGGGGGGACTTGATAGCAGCCTTCAACTTCCTGAAGGGAGGTTCCAAAGAGGATGGAGAGAGGCTGTTCTCAGTAGTGACAGATGGCAGAACAAGGAGCAATGGTCTCAAGTTGTGGTGGGAGAGGTCCAGATTGGATATTAGGAAAAACTATTTTACTAGGAGGGTAGTGAAGCATTGGAATGGGTTACCTAGGGAAGTAGTGGAGTCTCCATCCCTAGAGGTGTTTAAGTCTCGGCTTGACAAAGCCCTGGCCGGGTTGATTTAGATGGGATTGGTCCTGCCTAGAGCGGAGGGCTGGACTTGACGACCTTCTGAGGTCTCTTCCAGTTCTGATTCTATGATAAGGGGATGGTTGGATGAAATAACATGATCTTGGTAACTAATTGACCATTCATTTCCAGTTGGAAATGGGTCAATGGAGGGATGATAGGAGTTGCTATAGGGAACTTTCTGGGTGTCTGGCTGGTGAGTCTTGCCCACATGCTCAGGGTTTAGCTGATCGCCATATTTGGGGTCAGGAAGGAATTTTCCTCCAGGGTAGATTGGCAGAGGCCCTGGAGGTTTTTCGCCTTCCTCTGTAGCATTGGGCACAGATCACAGCTGAAGGACTCTCTGCATGTTGGGGCCTTCAAAGTATTGGAAGGCTTCAATATCTGAGACATAGGTGAGAGGATTATTCTAAGAGGGGTGGGCGAGATTCTGTGGCCTGCACGGTGCAGGGGGTCAGACTAGATGATCATAATGGTCCCTTCTGACCTTAAAGTCTATGAGTCTATGAGTCTATGAGTATGCCCCCAAAATAAAGTGGTGTGAGGAGGTGCCCGCTGGCACATGATACCTGTTACTTTACATCAGTGGTTCTTAATCTTACAGCAGCCGACACTCCTTTGGTTCTCAAAATATGTTCTCACACCCCTTATTAAAAATCGTTGAAGAAGGTCAGTTTTAAACCTAAGATATATAATAAAAAACTGACATGTCTCGCACCCCCAGGGGATGTGTGCACCCCAGGTTAAGAACCACTCACTGCCTTACATGAAAGGTGTTTCAAGAAGCAAGTGGCCAAGGGCTCAAATGGGGCTTGTGAGCACCAGACTAAGATTCCAGGGGGTAAGGGCTGATGAACATGTGGGTACAACAATCCACCCCTTTGGGGAATTGCTTAACCAGCACATTCACAAACACCATCCTGCCCCCTTTGACTGGGTGCAATGGCTGCTAGGTGAACCTGCAAGGAGGACGTGGAAAGGCCATGCTGCCTGAGGTGTAGGTAATTCGGGATGAGAGGGATGGGGGCCTGGATGGGTTTCACACACCCCTGGGAGATCCCCAAGGAGAAGTGTCTGCACTTTCCCAGGTATGCAGTCCTAGTGGAAGGCTTCCAGCTTTCCAATAAGATCTTCCTTGCTGCTTCTGAACAGAGGCATTCCACCCTCGCTAACCATGAAGCTTCCATACTGGAGGAAGAACAGGCTTGGGTGGCATAACCATCCTTCCCCCAGGTCATGAGTGATTAGGTCTGATACCATGGGCAGCACCACTGGTTCCTCTACCGCTAGGTCCAGGAGGGTGGGAAATCAGTGCTGCTGAGGCCATGCCAGTGCCAACAGGATCACTGAAGTTCTGAACCTCTTGACCCTGAGGAGGACCTTCTGTATTAAAGGGAATGGGTGAAATGTGTATAAGAGTTGAGGAGGCCATTCCACACATGGAGCATCCTCCTTGGACTCTGGTCCCTGACCTAGGTAAGTGCAGTAGTCGTTTGTTGTTCTTGTGGGAAGCAAACAGGTCCAAATGGGCATAATGCCACTTCTGGAAAACATCCCACATTCCCCCCAGGGACCACTCTGGGCGCTGAATGACCTGCTGAGCCTGTTTGCTAAGAGATTCCAATTTACCAGAAGGTATGCTGCCTCCCAGTGGATATTGTGGGCGATGCAGAAATCCCAAAGAAGCAAAGCTTTCTGACACAGGAGCTACGTCTACACTGGCCCCTTTTTCGGAAGGGGCATGCTAATTTTGAAAGTGGAAATAGGGAAATCCGCGGGGGATTTAAATATCCCCCGCGGATTTAAATAAACATGTCCGCCACTTTTTTTCCGGCTTGGGGAAAAGCCGGAAAAAAAGCGTCTAGACTGGCCCGATCCTCCGGAATAAAGCCCTATTCCGGAGGATCTCTTATTCCTTCAAAGTAGGAATAAGAGATCCTCCGGAATAGGGCTTTATTCCGGAGGATCGGGCCAGTCTAGACGCTTTTTTTCCGGCTTTTCCCCAAGCCGGAAAAAAAGCGGCGGACATGTTTATTTAAATCCCCCGCGGATTTCCCTATTCCCACTTTCAAAATTAGCATGCCCCTTCCGAAAAAGGGGCAGTGTAGACGTAGCCAGGGAGAAAAACAAGCTTCACCCTGTTTCTTGATATAGTACATTGTCGCCGAGTTGTCTATCAGTATCAAGACCACTGTGTGACCCAGGTGAGACAGAAACACTTGACAGGCCAGCCTGACTGCCCTGAGCTCTCTAACATTTATATGAAGGGAGCGCTTTGCCAGTGACCACATACCTTACCCTCTGAGATTTGAAAGAAGGATGTTCCAACCTGCATCCGATGCGTTTGTGACCAGTTGCACTGATGGGCTCTGTCTGATAAATGGAACACACTCACGGAGTACTGGCTCCTGCAGCCACCAGTCAAGAGTGAAGGACATCATCTGGGACTGAGTGTACCGCATCTAGCGGGGCATGTGTTGGATTGTGCACTCTTACTAGCCACTCTTGCAGAAGCTGGAATCACAGCCTGGCATGTTGCACCATATAGGCAGAGGCTGCCAAGTAGCCCAGCAGTCTCATGCAGTTCCTTGCTATTGTGGGGGATGCAGTCTTGAGTCCCTTGATTAGAGCCCTCACAGCTTTGAACGTGGCCTTGGGAAGAGAGGCCCTTGCTGTAGTGAAGTCCAAATGGGCCCCCACAACGTCTATTAATTGAGTAGGGCTGAGAATGGATTTCTCCTCATTTATGAGGAGATCCAACTTGTGGAATATAGCCTTGCTGAAATATATGTGTCACAGAACCTGATCCCTGGATGAACCCCTAATTAATCAATCATCCAGGTAGGGAAATACCTGCACCCTATGCCTCCTTAGGAAGGCCAATACAGCCACCATGCATTTTGTGAAGCCCTGAGACACCATAAAGAGGCCAAAGGGAGGAACAAGGACTGAATATGATCTGGCTCTATGATGAATCTCAGGAGGGCAGCATACTAGCCTCTTTTCTCTAGAGAGAGAATAATGGAAGCCACCATGACCATTCTGAACCTTGTCTTTTTTTTATGAACGCATTGAGGTTCCTGAGGTCCAGAATGGGTTGAAGATCTCCCTTGGATTTTGGAATGAGGAAATACCGAGAATAAAAACCTTTCCCCCGAACACCTCAAACATGGCTTTCATTGCCCCCAGTTTTAAGAGTGATGACACCTGTCTTAACAGGTGCTCATGAGAGGGGTCCCTGAAGAGGGATGGAGAAGGAGGGTGGGGGAGGGGAGGAAAGGAAGGGGATAGTATACACCCTTTTCACCATGTCCAGCACCCACTAGTCTGAAGTGATCTGGGTTCAGGCATGGTAGAAATGGGAGAGTTGGCACCCAAAGGGAGGAGTTATTGCAGAGACTAGGACTTAAGCGTAACTTCAAAACAAAGACTTTGCTGATTAGGAGGCAGGCCGGAACCCCTTTGAGTCCAGCCATGACCTCTGATGCCTGTTCCTCCTATTATTGCTATGATTATTTCTACCCCTCCTTCCTCCTGACCTCAGGGCTGTTGCTACAATCCAAGGCTATGTCTAGACTGGCATGATTTTCCAGAAATGTTTTTAACGGAAAAGTTTTCCGTTAAAAGCATTTTCGGAACAGAGCATCTAGATTGGCACGGACGCTTTTCCATAAAAGCACTTTTTGCGGAAAAGTGTCTGTGGCCAATCTAGACGCGCTTTTTCGCAAAAAAGCCCCAATCGCCATTTTCGTGACTGGGGCTTTTTTGCAGAAAACAAAACTGAGCTGTCTACACTGGCCCTTTTGCGCAAAACTTTTGTGCAAAAGGGACTTTTGGCCGAACAGGAGCACCACAGTATTTCCGCAAAAAGCACTGATTTCTTACAGTAGGAAGTCAGTGCTTTTGCGGAAATTCAAGCGGCCAGTGTAGACAGCTGGCAAGTTTTTCTGGAAAAACTGGCCAGTCTAGACACAGCCCAAAGGCAAAAGTGCTGGAGGGAGCACAGGGCCAGTGGGAGACACAAGCAGTCACCCACTGGCTCTGGGCTCCCTGTGGCATTTAAAAGTAGCAGTGCCGCGTGGAGCCCGGGGTCAGTGAGAGAGTCCTCAGCTGATTCCGGGCTCCACTCGATGCTGCTGCTTTGAAATGTCATGTGCAGCCCAGGCCAGCTGAGGACTCCTAGCTGGCCCTGGGCTGCAAGCAGCATTTCAAAGTGGTAGTGTCACGTGAAGCCTGGCTACTGGCTCCACACAGCACTGCCGCTTTGAAGCGCCTGCTCCTCTCTCTCCCATTGCTGCCTCTTTCTGATAGAGGAAGCAAGCAGCCGGGAGGAGAGGGGGGAAAGAGCATGACTAGTCGATTGTTTGGTCCCTGACAGGGCATTGATTGCCTGGTCCGCTGACTCCAGACACACATTTCCTCATGTGGGGCCAGCTAGTAGCCACCGACTGATTCCCCACCCTGCAGGGTCGGGTGGCAGCCCGACTCTGGAGTTTTGTGGGGGTGGGCAACAGCCTCGGATCCCCATCCCTGTGGAGCCAGATGACAGCCCCTGACCCCCAACTAGCCCAGACCCCTCACTGTGCAGGGCTAGGGAGTAGCCCCAGAGCTCATTGGGCTGGGCAGCAGCCCCCAACACCCAAACCCATGGGGTGGACTCTTGGCTGCAGGAAGCTGGATAACTGCCCCAGAGCTTGTGAGGCTGGCTAGCATCCCAGTGCTGAGACTGCCCCAGACTCCCTGCCATATGGAGCCAGGTGGTAGCCCTAGAATTTGCGAGGTGGGGCAGCAGTCCTAGATCTCCAGCTTGCCATGGGTCCTACACCCCAGCTATGCATTTGTCTTGACCCATATGGAGCTCATGTGGCTGATTCTGGACCCGAATGGGAATCTCAAACTCTACAGCCCATAGCCCTGAGGTCTTTAGCATACAATGGTATGACTACCTTTACTTCTGCACTGCTTCTGGCAACAGCGCTGCCTTCAGAGCTCGGCAGCTGGAGGGTGGTGGCTGCTGGCCAGAAATCCAGCTCTGAAGGCACAGCCTCTGCCAGCAGCAGCACAGAAGGATAGCATGATATGTTATTGCCACTCTCACTTCTGCCCTCTTAGCTGCAGAGCAGTGCCCTCAGTCAGCACTATCCAGCAGCTCAGCTTCAAAGAAAGCAGCACAGAAGTAATTGGTGGCAGTAACATACCATGCCACCCTTCTATGCTGCTGCTGGTGGCGTCCGGCCTCCAAAGCTGAGTGCCCAACCAACAGCCATCATTCTCCAGCTACCCAGCTCTTAAGGCAGCAGAGAAGGATGGCAATAGTGCAACCCTCCTAAAATAACTTCGGAACCCCACTACAACTCCCTTTTGAGTCAGGATCCTCAGACTGAGGGCCACTAGTCTTCCCCAGGAAATCAGTATAGCACAGGGTTTAAAAAAAAAAAAATCACACACAAACCCTCCCCCTCCCCCCCGAATTTCAGAAGAGGCAGGAACCAGATTTCACAGTCTGTGACATTTTTATGTCTGTGAATTTGGTAGTATCTTAATCATGTCCCTTGTGACAAATGTTAATCTGCATACTGCTTTTAATAAAAAGTTAGTATTACAAAAATAGTGATTCTTTGTGACCTGTACAGAGTGGCTGCAACAGAAATTCATACAGAATGGCAATTGGCACCTTTGCAGACCACAGTTAACACTCAGGCAGGCATCACTGGGGTCATTCAATGTGGCACATAAGCAATTCTTGTCTCAGTTCAGAAGCCCGTGAATGGTATAGATAAAACTGCATCATGGGGTGGATCTGCATTCCATTTCCAGAACTTCAAGCAGGAGGTCACCATTTGCATGGTGCACTGCTTTCTCTGTCCCTGATAAAGCACCAACTAACGATGTATTTTGCTGGCATAAGGAGCATTGTGTGAACATAAACAAGCAATGTACTTTCAGTGTTTTATGATCATTGACATAATTTGACAACTCTGGAGTGTACACACAGCCTTAGATTTACTAACACTGCGCTCCAACTCTGCGTGCCAGAAAAAAATTGGCTTGGGTGCCACTTGTGGTACTCGTGCCAGAGATTGCCAACCCGATTTAGGCTCAATGGCGGAGACTGTTTCTTTTCTATTTTTCTATAGTTTCAGAACAACAGGGTCTCAATCTTCATTTGGCCTCTTGGATACTTTCATAATATAAATATTTACTATTAACTTTTTACTAATATCCCCTGGGGTATAAATACAGGGCTGCACACTACCCTCACTTCACAGTAGAAATAAATTTGAAAAAAAATATAACTATATGTCAACTGGAAAACTAAAGTTGCAGTTATAATTTATTAATTTCCAATTGACTAATGTTTTTGTATCCAGTTTCACTGGGAAAATATGCTTACTGGTAGGACATCTACTTTTTCTACCATGTGCAGACAAACCCAATGAGAATAGCTGTCCCTGAACACCTCCAACTGCAGCAGCTGTCTCAAAATGCCCCATTCCCTGTAACAGTGACTATTATGATCACAATTTTACACTCACTGCCCAGAAGTCAAAGAGACCAGCACTCCACCCCAGACATACTCCAAGCCTCACCATATTTGAAATGCTTTTTCCTACAGCCAACCAGGCAATTCACCCTTGTTGTGTTAAGCCATATAGATACATAATAGGAATGTTATCAATTGGTTATTTTACTAGTTGAGTAGTCAATGGAATTTCCATCGACTAGTGGCTAGATACTTCCACATTCCTCCTTTGAAATATACAAGAGCCTCCACTGAGCTGGGTTTTCAAAGGAGCAGCCACAGCTGATCCCTGGCTCAGTTGTACAAGCCTTACTGCCCCTTTGAAGAACTTCCCTTCCCCTCTTTGCAGCCTCTGATAGAAGCACCAAGGGAGGGGGGGGGGGGGAAATTGATTAGTCAACTAACTATCCGATAAGCATTTGCTTATCGGATAGTCAACTAGTCCTTAACATCCCTAACACAGGCATCTACTAACAGATGGCACAAGCAATGCAGCAAAAGAATACAACAGGTATTGGCCACAGTAAAGGCAAAGAACTGCAGCAGGAATACCACAAGATTGGGAGGCAGACACTAGATCTGATGTAGCCTCATAGATGTAGTGCTTTCACAATCAACTCCATGCTACACTTACATGGGCCCCCTGCCAGCACCCCACCCTCAGGTCAGCTGCTGAGTAAGCCCAGCCACAAGCTCAGCTTTATTCACACACTCAAGCAAAGGTGAAAGTAAGCTGGTGCACCCCAGTGTGGCACAAAGGTAAGACAATGATCGGCTGGAAGAAGGGCTTAACTCTGTCTGCTCCCAAAGTTGAAGCCAGCAGCTGTGTCCCCAGGGTGCTTCCTGTACCCCAAACTTCTGCCCTGAGCCCTCAGGCATGCACCCAACTCTGACCGCTGCACCCGATCTCTCTGCCCTGAGCCCCCCCCAAATTTCTTAACGGCACTGTCATATCACAACCCCCCATTTCTCCTCTTCAGAGCGAAAGGGATTTACAGCTTAGGGCGCTGCCCAGCCTGCAGCGCACTCACAGGGGAACCGAACTCGGGCTGCGCCACCATTGCAGGCTCAGCCCTGCACAGGAACCAGCGGGAAGCGCTCGCCCCGCCTCTGAAGCTCAGATACAGGGCGGGCTGCTTAGCAAGCCTAGGCGACAGAACAAATTTTCCCGCAACCAAACTCACACAACCGAAGAACCAGAAAACCCTACGCCACCAAGCTGCGGCCCGGACTTATTGCGATACGGTAACTAAGCCCCGCCCCCCCAAATCTCCTCCCGCGCACGCGCACCACGCCGCGAGACACGGGACTCTGGAGCGCGCGCAGTGGAGCAAACGTGGGGACACGCATGCGCTTGGTTGGGGAGTCCGTTTCCCAGCATGCGCGCGGGCTCGGGGGCGGGGCTGGAGCTGTGGGATGTGCGGAAGCGGTGTTGGGAATGTGCCTGCCTGTCAGCCAGGTAGGGAAGGGCGGCCCCGGGAGTCGGGCGGCTCGGTGCCCGGGCGGGGCGGGGACGGTCTGTCTACCCAGGGTGTGTGTGAGTGGCCGGGCGATGAGAGCGGCGCTGCCCTGTGCGCGCAGTTGGGACCTGGGGGGGTCTGACACGGGGGCTCAGGGAATTGCAGCGGGGGCTGGGATACTGTGTGAGCTCTGTGCACTGGGACAGCTGTAAGTGCGCGTCGGAGATTGCCATGTGGGATGGGTTCTGTGATAGATGAGGTGCTGGGGCATGGCACTCGTTGAGTAACGTGAGGCTGTTATCAGCTTCTTATTTTGAGTCTTCCCTAAAGATGACTTTCTGGTCCAGGTGGTGCCCTTTTCTCTTCCATTTTCTCCCCTCCCTGCTCCTGCCCACTCTGTGCATGCAGTGATCAGCATTTGCTCTGATATGTCCTGTTTGCAGCATTTCTTGGTGCTGGATTGTGTGAGCAGTGGGATTCTGATGGCAGGAGAAATCCCTTTCCTCCTCTCAACTCCCTGTTGTTAATACTAATGTAACGTTCCCTATGTACTTGTAAGGGCGGTTGTTTCCCGTGCCTAAGTGCCGTGTTCCATGGTAGCGAGCTTCTGTGACTCAGCCTTATTCTAGCTTGGATCCCTCCCCTGCATGTCTGTGCTGCAATGACCCTGCGTTGTCTTGGAGTGAGTCGGAGTTTTACTATTTCTTTTGTATTGTTAAAATATATATACTTTCCTAAATTGTCCTTTTAGGGGCAACAAAATCTGCTGATTATGAATTTTAGATAGAGCCCCCACTTTCATCTTATATGAGACCATCACCGTCTTTAATGTATTTGTCCTTACCACATCTCCGTGAGGTAAGGACTATCACTCTTCTGTGTCTACGCACAAATATAACAATAAGATGTATAAATTATTGTTTAACTTGATTTGTTTTGCAGCAGAACGAGGGATGTATTGAGGAAATAAGGCATCAAAGTCTTCTCTTACTACCAGGGTTCCCTCCAAGCTGGGTGCTTGTGTGGCCAGGTGCAGGAGAGATTCATGTGCCGCCCAGATGATTAGCAAAGCATCCACAGCCAGATTTTTGTTTCTACTGGTGGTGCACATTCATCCATGCCTCAGTGCACGTAACAAAATGTATTCTACCCATGAATGGAAAAAAATCCACACATGGATAGAAAAGATTAGAGGGAAAATTGCTTACTATTCAAATCTAGAATTCATTCAGTATTCATAGACTGATGCTTCCTTAAAATATTGTTGTGTTTTTCTTCCATGTTTGTTACCAGAATCACAATTTGTAATATATATAATTCCTAAGAATTGAGAACTAACTATAGCTGCTGTGCCTTTGAAAAACTAAGGTACTTGCTGTACTTAAGGACCCAATCATTCATAGGATCCAGAAAATCATGGAAATCATTTATAAGTGATGATAATTCTGTTGCTGTTAGTATGCTAGTCCACAGCCTACACTGTCCATAAACTCACACTTATAAAATATAATTTTGTTAATTACCACTGTATTTTCTGTTTAACCCAGTTATTAAACTTTCTCTATAAATCAATCATTCACTTCAACTTCTTATTCGATTTTGCTAATTTTCTAAACTAGGAAGTTAAAATAAGTTTATTTTTGTAAATGTGTGACTGCTGAAATTTTCAGCAGTTACATTTTTACACACGGGGGGTGCAGGCAAGCACCAGCTCCTGCCTCTTATACGGGTATGTGTGTGCATGTAACCGTGAGATTTAACCAATGAGCCAAGGCTTATTGGTTAACCGTGTACATGGGTACACATTAACATCCCTACCCTAAACTCCTTTTTGTAAACCTCATTATTGAAAAGATACAGATAACTATAATGGAATATACTTTCCAAGTTGTGATATAAAGAAGGATGTTCTCTCTGTTTTGTGACATGACCTGAGGTTTACTTGAGCAAGTTTGAAGTACAGGCAGTCCCCGGGTTACATGGATCCGACTTACATCGGATCCCTACTTACAAACGGGGTGAGGCAACCCCGCACTAGCTGCTTCCCCCCAGCAGACCAAGGAGACGCGAAGCTAGCGCCTCCCCCCCCGCCCCTCCCAGCAGACCAGGCAGATGTGGAGCGGCTTTTCTCAGCAGACACCTCAGCTTGAGAATAAAGGACTGAGGGAAGTGAGGTGTGGGAGAATAAAACTGAGCTCTGGAGAAATGTTTGGCTAGAGTTTCCCCTACAATATGCACCAGTTCCGACTTACATACAAATTCAACTTAAGAACAAACCTACAGTCCCTATCTTGTACGTAACCTGGGGACTGCCTGTAGTTTTGTAATCTAATGCTTTTTCTTGTTGGCACCAATATTTCTCTCCATAATCCAGGTTTCACTTTTAAAAATAAAGCTGATGGGTGTTATATTTACCAACACCACTTTCAGAATCTGAACAGACTGTAAATTGATTGCGTTTTAGTATACAGTTCGGAGACGTGAGAGTTGTTCTAGTTAATGTCAGTGTAGTATTTACCTCTGGAGCTAAAATATGGTTTAAATACCACTTTTGGTTACTACTTAAGAAACAAGAGGAACAATATGAAGATGTGCAAAATCCACTTGATGTGTTATCTCATCTTGGTGTAATGAGTGTGGGGTTTGGTTTATAGATAGAACGTGGAAAATTATGACTATTGTTGGCCCATGTTAATCGTCATGATGTGATTCCCCTGTGTTAAATATTGGGATTGGCCTCATGACTTTTTAATTTTGCATTTTGTATTAATGTTTAATTTGTTAATGTATTTGCTGTTATTTTACAGCTTCTATTAATTATGCAAATGTTAGTTCTCTGGTCTACTAAATATGGATATTTCCCCAAAAATGTGAACAGGTAGTATATTTCAACTGCCTTTGTGTTCCCTTTGCTCTAAGACAACTCATCCTGTATTTCAACTGTTGAGTAAGTGAGAGGCTGAGATATTTCTTCTGAGCCAATTCTGACACAGTAAGGTATTGAAGGTCATTCTGCTGCTAGAAGTGACATCTTTCACTGAAGAGAGATACTGGGGTCATCATCACTTATATTAAAAATCCCAATATTTTCATAAGATTTAATAGTGATAATCCTTGTAACCTAAGTTATAACTTGAATAATTATATATTGTCTACTTTACTTGCTACAAGTTTGGTCTACAACAGTGGCCTCCAACCTTTTTACACCCAACATCACTTTTTCAATGTCAGGGCAAGCCAGGATCTATCCCATCCTTTCACCGAGACACCACCCCTTTCTTGAGGCCCTGCCCTCTCCAAACCTTTCCTCAGACTATTTGTTGCTAATGGAAACTCACATAAATATACCTGATCTATTTTGCTAGTGCTGCAGTTGGGGAGAATGGTTTAATTTAAATTAGAAAACAGATTAAGCATTTTAACTTTCTCATGTTAGTTGATCAAATTTGTTTTTAAATAAAGTAAAACATTATGTCCAACACAAAAGGTTTCAATGTTTTCTTTATTTAGGGCAGGAGTGGGGAACCTTTTTTTGGAAAAATCAATTGGGAACCACACAAGTGAGAAGCAAAAAAACCCCCCCAACCTTCACTGATGTGGCCCTCAACTGAGACACCTCACTCCTCTGGTGCTCAAGCCCCCAAAGGGCGAGGGGAAGGGGCAGGGAGGACTGAGGTTCAGGGCTTCCCCTAGGCCAGATTTACTTTTCTAGGGTTCCAGAGTTAGTGGATTTTGTGGACCCCCTTAGGCTCTAGGATGGGAACAAAAAGGAGGAGCTCAATGTGTGGGATAGGGATGCAGGATCTGGGTGGGAGATGGGGTGCAAGGTCTGGAAGGGAGTTTAGCAGCAGGAGAGGGTGTGGGTGGGGGGGTATGAGAGGAAATTTGGCGATGGGAGGAGGTTGGGGCAGTAAAGCAGAAAAAGGTGAGAGGGTGAGAATGCAGTCAAATAGATAATGTGGGGAGTAAAAGAAAGTACAGCTTCTGCAAAGTACAATTGTATGTCCCTCACATCTTCCTTCTGCTCCACCCTTGCTCCCCTCAGCCCCATGTTCCCCCGTAGCCTGATCCCCTGCATCACCCCATGCTCCTCAGTGCAACCCCTGCCCCTGTCCATCCTGCCCTTGCATCCTCCTTTGCCCCCACATCCCTGTGCTCCCCGCGCACACACTGGCAAGACAGCAGCGCTGGGACTCACAGCCTTTAGGGAGCAGCACTGGGGTGAGGAAGGAGAGGGTGCAGAGTCTCTTCCCTGCCCAGCCTTTTGCCTGCAGGCAGCGACGCTGGGGCTGGGGCTGGGGCTGGGGCAGGCAGAGCCCAGAGCTGCCCAGGCCTGGCTTCAGCTGGACCAGGTGCAGCGGGGCACTGGGGAGGGTGGCTCTCCAAACCCACACACACAGCCCATGGGGAACAGCATAGGGTAGCCCTGTCCCCAGTGCACCACATGTGCCAGCAGTCCAGCCCCCTCTGAGAGCAGGAGGCAAGAGCGGAGACATACCGCATGTTCTTTTTCCCCCCTTTCAGCCAGCAACTTAACAAAGAGGGGCAATCTAGCCCAGCTGAAACACGGTGCAGCCTCATGGGCCACAGTTTTCACCCTGCTGAAGCTACACCATACTCCAGCTGGGCTGGATCAAAGAAGGGCAGCCGCCTGGCTGGCAGCCACATGGTCAGATGGCCGGGTGGGTGCCCCGCTTTGATCCAGCCCAGCTGGAGCGCAGCGCAGCTTTCAGCCTGCCAAGGCCACTGCAGTTGACCCCTATGGGCGCAGTGATCGACTGGTCAATTGCAATTGATAGGTTGGTGACCACAGGTCTACAATATCTTAAGACTAATTGTGCTGGAGATAGCAAAGATTTTACAGCAGAATTTATTAGGGCTTCTCAGGGTTTAATAGTTAGCTGACAATGTTGAATGCAATTTGTTCTGGTCTAAACAGACTAGTAAAATATGTTCAGCATTGTGTAAGTTATTAACAAACACAAAATAATACCGAAATTATCTATTTAAGTTTCCAAACTTTGTGCCATTTAAACTATCTCTTTTGCCCTTATGATCACGGGGGGCAAGCAGACTTTTCTTGATTATACTCCTGAACCTTGAATAAACTGTTACGAACAACAAAATGCATTGTCACTCAAACCACTATAGTTCCCATGTTTACAATGTGATGTTGGCTTTAAGATAAATTGACCATTTCACCGTGTCAGGCTAGCAAGGGTAGTTCCAGAAGAACAACAAGCACTGTCTTTAAAGCCAACTATGTGATTTTATTTAAAAAACAAAAAAACCGCACACTTCTGTTGGGCCAGTATGCTGTATCACAAGTAAAACACATTTGAAAAAAGGAAATTTTAACTACTTTGACACTTTAGAGCAGGGGTGGGGAACCTTATTTAGGTCTGCGGCCACTGACCCACAGAAAAATCAGTTAGGGGCCGCACACAAGTGAGAAGCAACAAACCCCCAAATCAAAACACAAATTGTGTCCCCTGGGTGAGAAGGAAAGAGACTCCCCACATTCTCTTTGCATACCAGAGCCTGGAGGAGGCGGAGGGGGGCTTACCCTAGTAGAGTTTGTGTGCTCTAGCCCAGCAGTGAGGCAGCGGAAGGCAGGGGGAGTTGCACCTACACAGGCTCCCCAGTGCTGGGAGAGGGGAGGCTCGAGCCTAAGGGGCTGGGTCCAGGCAAGCTGGGGGCCACATCCAGCCCCCAGGCCTGAGGTTCCCTACCCCTGCTTTAGAGGATTCTAAATTAACTGTGTAATCTTACGAAAGGTACCTGAACATTGTTGTCGGAAACTCAATGAAGACCTCAACTCATTGTGTAGCTATGGTCCAGCAGCCAAGATTTTAGAAGGCCTAAAGAATGTGATGGAGAATATGCCATTATGTAAAGTAATGCTGAGGGCTCACCTAGAGTATTATGTGCTGTACTAGTTACTTAATCTCAAATGGGATATTGCAGGCTTGGAAGGGGTACAGCAAAAGATAACATGATTTAGGCATGAAGAAAAACTCACTTAAAGAGACTCAGAAAGATAGCAGTGCTGGTCTGTAATTTTAAAAACGAGTAGTCCTGTGGCATCTTGAAGACTAACAAAAATACGGTAAAACCCACTTGATCAGATGAGTCATTCATCCGATTAAGTGGGTTTTTCCTATGAAAGCTCACAATAATATATATATTTGTTAGTCTTTAAGGTGCCACAGGACTACTTGGCATTTTAAAAGCAACTGAAAAAATTGGGTTTGTCTGCTTTTGAAAGGCAACAAGAGGGGATGTGATAAAAAGATATCAAAGGTAGATACAGGTAAAGATTTTGTTGTTCTTGTCATGTCACAAAAGAAGGGGATGTTTTCATGAAGTTAAAGGATGGCAGATTCAAAACTTATACAAAGGATGTTTTCACACATTATTAAGCTGTGGAAGTCATTGCCACAGGATATTGTAGAGGCTAAACACTAAAGGTACGGCTACACTGTAGAGTTTTTTTCCCCAGAAGAAGGTATGCAAATTGCTCTCTCATTTGCATATCTTCATCTGTTGTTTTTTTCCAGAAGAGGACTTTCCAATATTTGGCCTGTCTACACAGCGACAAAAGTCAGAAAAAAACCCTCTTTCGGAAGCCCTCTGTGTATCTCATTTTATGAGGAATAA
Organism: Pelodiscus sinensis; assembly: GCF_052426305.1. Lineage (NCBI taxonomy): Eukaryota > Metazoa > Chordata > Testudines > Trionychidae > Pelodiscus > Pelodiscus sinensis. The sequence goes on along the minus strand of NC_143053.1, from coordinate 201,455,442 downwards.
GGGGGCTTCTGAAAAAGAGTTTTTTTCTGACATTTGGCTCTGAGTAGACAGGCCAAATATCGGAAAATGCTCTTCTGGAAAAAAAAACAGGAGAAGATATGCAACTGCGAGAGCAATTTGCATACCTCTGTTTAAGTACCCCCTCCATCCCACACACAGTGTAGCCCTACCCTTAGATTCTAAACAAGGATTTTAAAAGGTAAAGTACTGCTTAAAGGCAAAATCTTTGCTTGCCTTTCAAACAGAGTGATTTTATTTATGTGAATTGTATTATTTTGTGTCTGTCTGTATAAGAAGACATGATATTCAGTTTCCATCATTTTAATAATTTTGGGTTTTCAGACATAGTTCCTTACAATTAGGCAATACAGTACTCAACTTTAGGCTCCTCCTTGAAAATGTTGGTTTTTGCCTAGTATGTAGAACTTAATCTGAATAAACTTTGCTTGACCTCCAGAGTTCTCTTTAAAGATGTATGGCTGGTACTGCTTCACATCCTCAAAAGCTGAATATTTGATTTCTAATAACTGATATGTTCCTGCTGGTCTCTTTCTTCCTGAAGTCCTAATCTGTAGTGGGTCCAAAATTGATAGCTACGGTAAGGATTATTTACAAACGGATAATTATTAGCCAAAGTGCTATAAGCAGGTGTAACTTAATTATTTTTTATTAAGACAGTCACAATGTGTTTGATGCAGTACAAAAGCAAATGAGGATCTTGTTTAATAAACTTGGGAAATAAGCAAAAGCTGCAGATGAATTTGCAAGAATGTTTGTATGACTATATGGTATTATAAACAAAAATCCAGAAAATATAGCTTACAAACTGAATAGTTTCTAAAGGGAAGAGTTTCACAAGTTTATATTTGGTGACACTTGCATCCTGGGATTGAACGCAAATGCACTTTACAAATTTAATGACAATTACACTAATTTAAAACTGAAACAATGATGGAGGCACTGAAGCAAAAAATCTAAAAGACAGAGCTGTAAAGTGAGAGGGATAGGTATGTTTTTTGCATAGATATGAATCCACAAAGAATTTCTAGCATATTTAATATTACTAAACTTGGAACTTTTTGTTCTTTTTTTTTTTTTGATGAATGAACTTTTTGGCTAATCATGTAATACTTCAAATTTAGCAATCAAGAGACATGGAGAAAATGCGTTTAAGATGGTCCAGCCAGAAGAATTGTTACTTTGTGAAGATTTTGTTTTGACTAATCTGTAAATACCTTGACAACTTCAAATTGAATTATTTTTCTTGAAATCGAGACTTATCTGTTGCCTTCATCAGAAATGTTTTTAACATTTTCAAGAAAAAATATGTCCCAGAAACTGAGTTTGTTGTTGCTGATATTTGGATTCATTTGGGGCTTGATGTTGCTGCGCTACACTTTTCAGCATCCAAGGCACCAAAGCAGTACTGAATTGCGTGAACAGATATTGGACTTAAGCAAAAGATACGTGAAAGCACTGGCAGAAGAAAATAAGAACATAATGAACGGTGGTAATGGAGCCTCAATGGCAGGATATGGTAAGATTAAATAAACCTGGTTACACAAACTTTTTTGTTCTAAACTGCCTTTGGTACAATTTTTAAGTGGGTTGGAGCAGCGGGTGGGGAGCTTGCCAGTTAACCATTCACATCCCTAAAGCGAACATGATGGTGGAATTGGGGAGGTGGGGACTTGATTAAGTATGTAGCAGAATCTGACCCTTATTTTACAGTTGGCTATAAGTGCTTCAAATTTAAGCCTCATTGTGTTGGTATTACCATATTTCCCTCTGACATCACTATGGTCTGTTATTTGTGCATTTGCTATATGACTACTGTCCAGGGTCGGGCAAAATATGGCCCGTGGGCCAGATCCAGTCCATGGGAGCCTCAGCCAGGCTTCCTGCCTGCCCAGCTGCCACATAGCACTCCTGTGGGGACATGTGCTTCTGTGAATGCTGCAAACCATACGAGTGGGGAAGAGGCTTCTCACTTAGCCTCTGCCTACAGCACAGTTTTGCAGTTCCCATTGGCTGGTTTCTGGTCAATATGAACTAAGGATGTTGGCTCATAGAGGTTTAAATGATTAACCGATAAGCCTGGGGTGCCAGAGCAACCTCTGTCTGCAGGGACCTCGGGCCCCCGTGGACAGGGGCTGCTACCATCCTGTGCTGCTGCCTCTGTATCCGAGGCAGCAATGTGGGCTAGGAGGGGCTCCCTGAAAGCAGGGCTGGGAGCGCACTGGCTGCTGGCCCTGCCCCTGGGAACCATTTTAATAAACATGTAACCGATGATAAAATTGTTGTGGCTACATGATTACTAAAATACACAAAACCTAACATCCTTAATATTAACTGCCTTTTTGTAGGACAGGCAGTATGTGAAGTACTTCTGCCCCCCTTCTCCCAGGCTTGTAGCATTCAGAGCAGCACACATGGCCCCTGAAGCTTCTCTGAGCACATGTAGGGGCATGAAAGGCAGGGTCTTTGGCTAAGGAACATGCTCCTGACAAGAGCCTGCCTCTGGCACCCCAGCCCCTCCCTGCCTCCAAACCTCTGCTCCCCCTTCCTGTAGCTCTATTCTAGGTAACCCAAACCCTATGTACCCATGCCCATTCCCAGACCCTGTGCCCCCTGCTACACATCACTACCCCCACCCTTATCCTACCCCTGGTCACCACCCAAATCCCTGCACTCCCTCCTGCACTTCAGCTCCAGGTTACAACTCTGTCAGACCCTATACCCCCTGCTGCACTCCTACCCCAGGTCACAACACTTTCCTTTGCCTAAGCTCCCTCCCAGATACCATACCCTCTCCTACACCTCAGTCCCTTACCCCAACCTCCCTACTGCACCCAACCTCCGTCCCAGACCCTGCACCTCCTCTGTTAATATCATGGAAGAGTGCGGCATTTTACTGCTTACCAAATTTTGAGTGGTCCCCTCCATCAAAAATTATTGCCCACCCCATAACTGTAGACCATGTTCATCTAGAATGCAAGAGAGATGTGTGTAGAGCTTAGTTATTAAGACTTATTTAATGTAAACATTGGAAAAAATTCACTTAAAAGAACATAATACTTTAAATTCTGCATTCCCCAGCTCATGATTTGTCTAGATGTTCTATCCTCCAAATTGACACACATACTTAAATTTTCTATACTCTTCTCCAGTGTTTTGTTCAGCCTTACATTTCTGAAAACTAGATAGAAGAAACTAGTTGTGTTTCTGTATTCTGATAGGCAGAACAAAAGCTTCTGTGAGGATACATGTAATATAGACTTAAATAGGAATTGGTTTTCCAAGAAGATAAATTAGGATTTTACATGCAAAGAAACTCAGTACTATTCTTATTGCTCCTTCTTAGAAGGAACCTCTCTTTCCATAGGCCAAATCCAATATTTTTGTGTGTCAAAATCTTTAACAAGGCATTTTAAGGAGTGTGTGTGGTAGAGAGGTTAAATTTAAATTAAGCAGCTAATTAAGTAGTCATTGGAATTTTCATTGATAAAGGGTGAGAGGAGCACTTGCTATCCCCGCTGCACCTCTGCTTTTGAAATATAACAAGAGCCATGAGCAGCCCTTGCTACATTCCAAAGGCAGAGGCCCAGCGGGGAACCCAAACAAGGGAAGCAGAGGTGCAGTGTGGGACCAGGAGCAAGCCGGGAATCAGCTATCTCAGTTCGCACCCAGTCCCATAACCTGTCTCTCTGCTTTTAAATGTAGATAAACAGTCACTTAACCAAAAAAATAGGGAGAAAGGAAGAGACTGTTATTTTATACTTTGTGATTCAGTGGGCCAGTTCTCAGTTTGCTATTGTGGCAGCATTGTCTAGTATGGGAAAAAAATGTATTACAAAATATAGACAGCTAGAATCCATATGTAGAAGGAAAATTGAAGCACACTATGTCTTCTCTATTCTCTCCAAACAAATCCAGGAAAAAAAGAAAATGAAGATGTACATTAGATGTCCAAATCTGCAATTTTCTCACACATTGCTGATAATATAAATGAACAGTACTCAATGCTACTTTCTTTGTTTTGTCTTCTTCAGCTGACCTCAAAAGAACAATTGCTGTTCTTCTGGATGACATCTTACAACGTCTGGGGAAACTGGAAAACAAAGTTGACTACATTGTTGTGAATGGCTCAGCAACAAATACTACCAATGGGACTAGTAGTAACCTGGTTCCAGTAACTACAAGTAAACGTGTAAATGCAGCAAACATTAGATAGCATAGAAGATAACCTTAAGCTGATTCATCTATCATAGATTTGATTCAAAAAAAGCTTTTTACCTCTGGCTAGGGCAAAGCAATAGTTGACACATATCTGTACACTGTTCGCTATAGAATGTGCTGAGTACATGCAGTCTCAACTTCTATACATAAGGTTCTCAAAGGCTTAATTTGTTGCTTTCAGACAACTCAGTTAAAGCAATGCTGTACAATATTTAAAGATTGGTTGATGTAGTATGCCAAATGAGTAATACACTAATGTTTGAAATTAAACTAAAATGGAAAAATATATATTCACTTCTAAAATATATTTATTTAAATAAAAACCTAAGATCATTTTGGATAAACTGATAATATAGCTTAATCATTTTTGTGATGTTTTAAACATGTAATTAAGGATAATGTAATGTTAAGTTAGTGTATAACAGTACAATATTTTGTTACTCATTAATTTGCTAGTGGTACGTTGAGGATAACGAGGATAACACTGAGAACGTTTTAAAATAGCAACCCAAAGAATGTCTTTATTTGCACTACCTGTTAGAATAGAGAGAATTTCCTGTATATAAAAATATCATTTATAATGAATATCTTAGGTAGCAACACTGTCCAGATATCTTTGCTCCAGAACGAGGTCAGTTAGATTATCAAAGGCAAAAGAGCCTGATACATAGTTATTTTGTACAAAAATATTTAAGTGTGTGTATTTTATAACTTCAGGTAAATTATTTAAGTGATGGAAGTCTAGTTTTCAGATGTGAATATTTTTATTCATTGCTGTTTCTTTAAATATTTTAGTATCTTGCAGCGTGACAAATATAACACATCATCTCCTTAACTTACTTTTTTAAACAGGAGGGAATAAGTAAATTAAGTCGAAGGGAAGCAGAGCATCTTGGCAAATACTAAAGAGATGCATATGCTAATGGTGTTTTATGAGGGACACGGGAATGAGCTAAGGTTAAATTGCCTTATATCCATGTTAGCCTTACAGCAATGAGAATTGCAGTGAGGGTGCCCTATACTTCAAAATGGGCTTTCTGCATTATAAATGCTAAAATGAAAGTGCCATTCAGACCTATGTTTTTTAAAAATATACTGAAGTTGGGGTATTTTTAGAATTATGTTCTGGAATTTTTGCTTGAAATATGCTGTATAATAGCTTTTTACTATTTTGCTTAGAAAAAACTGATTCAGACCAGAAGTGCTGGATGATCTCAAGGTTTTCTGCTTTTCTCCCTGATAGTCCAGACTGGTCTAGAGGAAAGTAGACTATATAAATAAAAACTTGAGTTAGTGTCCTAATGTTTCTTATTTTGTGTTTGACATACTGAGTGTAAATTTTTTTCAGGAAGAAAAAAATAAAATTGTATTTATATTTGGGAAAGGTTTTTTTTTTTTTTTTTTTTTTAACTAGAAAATTTACCTGTCATTGCTTGGGTCCTTAACTCAAATATGCTTTTTTTTCTTCTTCATTTAAATGACTTATCTTTTCCTGTTTTCTGTATGTGCTCTCCATGTACTTTGAGATTTTAAACTGTTGATCTTCATAGTTTATCACTAATCATAAAGTTTGCTATTTAATTCATAGGTTACATAAGTAGAACAGTACAGCCGCTCCCCGAGTTACGACCATCTCCACTTATGACCATCCGCACTTACGACCAAAGTGGTCGTAAATGCAGATCCAAGTTACAAATGGCGATCCACGCTTACAAACAGTGCAGTCGCCATGTAATTCTATGGGATCCGAGTTACGAACACTTCGAGTTACAGTGTTGGTCCGTAACTTGTTCATAACTCGGAGAGCGGCTGTAGATATAACTTACTTGGTTTTGAAATCCCAATATTCTTCTTTCAGAGGAGTCTTTGTGGGGGCTTCACACTTGATCTTGGTGCCATCCTGACACCTGGATCAGAGATTTCTCTAGCAGTCCTGAATGGGCTTCCATACCCCGTACTTTTAAGAGGGCTGATAGGAAGTACTATGTACCATCCAGGGGTTCAGAATTCCTTTTCACCCATTCCACTCCAGATTCCTTGCTGGTGGAAGCAGCACATCAGAGAGATAGGCAGCAACATTTCCGATCGACCTCTGGTGACAATGATAATAAAAGGTTAGATCTCTTTGGATGTAAAGTCTACGTCTTCTCCATCTTACAGTTAAGAATTTTTAACTATTCTATGCTTCTGGCCAAATACTCTGAACTATTCAATACTAGGAACTATACAAAGCTCATGGACTTTGTAAAGGACATACCTGAGGCCAAAAGGCCACAGTTTAAGGCTATAGGCTTAGAGGGCCAGACTATTGCCCGTGCAGCCTTGCAGGCAGCAGCCCTCCATGCGGAAGACACTGCAGAAAGATCCACTGCAACTGTGATAAGGATGCACAAAGCCTTAGTTTATCTTGACCATATACCCAAGAGAGATACAGTCTACCGTGGAGGATCTTCCCTTCAATGGGGAGAAACTTTGTGGGCAAGAACAACAAAGTCTTGCACATCATAAAGGACTCACATGCCATACTGTGTTGCCTACGAATCCACACTGACACATTCAGAAAGAAGCAATATCATTATCAGCCCTATCAACAGTCCCGATATCCTCCCTACACACAGGAGAGACCTTTCGATCAACCAAACCAGCAAAGCCATAGACTGAGACCAGAACACTGACATCAACCACCAGGATCAGCACCTCACTCTCTGGCACCCAATAAGCAAATTTGAAGGTTTGGTCAAGGGCCTCGAAGACATCTCATCTTTTTCAGCACTGTCCTATGTTTGTGGATCGACTGCACTCATTTTATCATCAATGGACATCCATACCTGCTATCATGGGTATGGGTATATGGGTTTTAGAGGTTATCTTTTCTGGATATATTATTATTTTCCTCTCCTTCCCCACTGCCCATCTACCTACCTCATCACTTTCCAGGGATCCTTCCCATGAAATGCAACTTCATCAAGAGCTATAACATCATCTACAATTATGGGCAGTGAAAGCTGTCCCTCCTCAACACAAAGGGAAAGGGTTTTACTCCCACTACTTTTTAATTCGAAAGAAAACCGAGGTTAGTATCCTATTCTTGATCTTTGCAGACTCAATGAGTATGTTCCACATGATTACTCTCACCACCCTCATTCTGGTTTTGCAGTGGGGGGATTGGTTTTCAGCCTTTGACCTACAGGATGCTTACTTCCCTCACATAGACAATTCCTAAGTTTCACAGTGGAAACAGATCATTACCAATATTGGGTCCTGCCCTTTGGGCTTTACATGGCCCTTTGTGTCTTTTCCAAGGTACTAGCTGTTGTAACAGCAAACCTCCACAAATTAGGATTAATTACATTCCCCTATCTTGACGACTGCCTCCTCAAGACTCACACATATGATAATGCAATATTAACCACACAAATGACAATTCATTGTTTTCAATGCCTAGTTCTACAAATAAACTGGGAAAAATCCTCTACAGCCCACACAAATCGTACAATTCATTGGCGCACACCTAGACTCCACAGTAATTCGAGCATCACTTCTGGATAAGAAATTTCACAGCATACACACTCTAGTGACTCATCATTAAACCATGGCCCTGGAATATCTACAGCTCACTTCATGGTGACACACGCTCTCCAAACGGATTGCAGATTATACCCTATTGTGGTACCAATTTAAGGAATCTCAGTCTTTTGTAACCTGACAGTCCATTCTACAAGATCTATTTCTATTTGAACCACATACCTACATAATGTCCCTCTACTAAAAATCTGCAAAGCTGCCAAGTGAGCTTTTCAGCATACATTCGCAAACCATTACGCCCTCACATATGGTCCTAGAGCTGATACTCATTTGGACAGAATGGTGCTTTCTTCAGCATTCTGACACACTCCAAAGCCCCTACCACCATAGGGGGAAACTGCTCTTTAGTGGCCAAGTGTGGAGCACTCAAAGGGAAAACTCTCTCTTGAAGACTTATGCAATAACTAGAGTTCTTTAAGAAGAGTGTCCCTGTGGGTGCTCCACTACCCATCCTCCTCTCCTCTGCTTTGGAGCTAGTGGCCTCTGATGTAGAGATGGAAATGGAGCGCTTGGACTGCGCACACATTATTCCAACCACCCAAGTTGGACTGCTAGTGAAATCTCTAATCCAGGCACTGGGATGGCACCAAGACTAAATGTGGAGCATCCACAGGGATGCTCATCTCGAAGAACTCCAATTATTGCACAAGGTGAGTAATCTTTGCTTTCTCATTAACTTTGCCTAGGTTGGAGAGGAGAGAAAAAAATATGATTATGCAATAGTTTTAGCAGAGGAAAGCTTTCAAAAGCACAGAAGACAGCTTGGCACGTTATCCAGATTTTTCAAATGCATCAACAGAAGTTATCTGAAGGCACACTAATTTTCTGGATACTGGTTAATTTCTCCAGGCACGCTATAGTAATATTTAGTAATGTGTATATAGAATCCTAGAACACTAGAACTGGAAGAGACCTTGAAAGGTCATTGAGTCCAGTCCCCTGCCCACATGGCAGGACCCAGTACCATCTAGATCATCCCTGATAGATGTTTATCTAACCTGCTCTTAAATATCTCCAGAGGTGGAGATTCCACAACCTCCCTAGGCAATTTATTCCAGTGTTTAACCACCCTGACAGTTAGGCAGTTTTTCCAAATGTCCACCCTAAGCTTCCCTTGCTGCAGTTTAAGCCCATTGCTGTCATCAGAGGCCAAGGAGAACAATTTTACTCCTTCCTCCTTGTGACACCCTTTTAGATACCTGAAAACCACTATCATGGCCCCTCTCAGTCTTCCCCTATCCAAACTAAACAAGCTCAGTTCTTTCAGCCTTCCTTCATAGGTCATGTTTTCTAGACCTTTAATCGTTCTTGTTTCTCTTTTCTGGACCTTCTCCAGTTTCTCTTCATCTTTCTTGAAACGTGGTGCCCAGAACTGGACACACTATTCCAATTGAGGCCTTATCAGTGCAGAGTAAAGCGGAAGAATGACTTTTAATGTCTTGCTCACAACATTGCTATTAATGCATCTCAAAATCATGTTTGCTTTTTTTGCAACAGCGTCGCACTGTTGATTCATATTTAGCTTGTGGTCCACTATGACCCCTAGATCGCTTTCTGCAGTATTCCTTCCTAGACAGTTGCTTCCCATTCTGTATGTGTGAAACAGACTGTTCCTTCCTAACTAGAGTACTTTGCATTTGTCCTTATATATATACTGGTGATTGATTGCTCCTCTTGAAGAGCATGAAATCCAAAAGAAAATTGTCAAGGACTATTAGACAATGGTGCATGGTGAAAATGTTGAAAGTAGGCAGATGGATTTGCCCAGGCATTGTGTGTGAGGATTTTGATGACTGATGAGCTTGTGTACATGTGTGCAATCATACTATTACAAAACAGTTCTGTAGTGCAACTGAGTGTTTACTATTTTTCAGCTTTGTGTAATACACAACATACTCACTGGATATAGTTTATAAAATGCTAAATATTTAAGAACTTGGAGTTAAATTTATAAGAAATTATTTTTATGGATGGAACAAATATCTCACATTGGGCTTACTATTTTAACAATACCATGTTATACTTTTCATTTAAAGTTGTCAGAAACCACAACAAAATGGGACTGTTTCAAGCTGGTACAACACTGTTTATTTACTTTTTTAAGATGGTTACCACTCTGACACCAAAAATTTCCTGTGATTTTTTTCTAATGGACCTGAATTTTATTGAGGCCAATACCTAAAATAAAAGGTAATTGTTTGCTAAGTAAGAATAGATGAGGAGAAAAAAAGTAGTCGTGGCAACTGCTACCTGGACAGCCAGAAGCACCTGGGAATCCAACACAACTCCCAAGAAGTTCCTGACCTGATTACTCTAACATGCACACATGTCCAATTAAAGCAACTGAAATAATCACTTCTTTTTCTCAGCTGTCTTCTGTCTTTGTATAACTTCAGTTTTATCCTGTTTGAGTCCAAGCCTGCATCTAAACTCCAATCTCAGTGAGTCCATGGGTAACTTTGGCAATTGGACTGTCCGTCATCTGAACTGGACACTAACAAACCGCAGTCCCAATGTGACCAACTCCAACAGCTTTATGTAGATGTGCATATAGTACCCAACATAATGGAGCCCTGACCAAAATTTGGGACATCTAGTGTTATAGGGATGTTAAAGAGTAACTGGTTAAATGGTTAGTTGGTCAGCATCATCCTTAACTGGTGATGCTTACTGGGTAAAGGTTAACTGGTACCTGGGAGCAGCCCCGCCCTGCATGTGGCCCACCTGAGGGCTGCTCCAGCTCTGCGGAGCCCCCCATGCTGTTACCTGCACAAAATTCTCTGTTTCTTATACATTGTAGGGCACCTACCCATATCCCTTTCTAGGGCCTAGGCATAACTCTCATAACATGATTTGGCGTAACCTTTTCAATATAGGCACCCACTGTTGCCCTTCTGCAGGTTAAGGTATTAGGGGCAGGTTTGCAGGGTTTTTTTTTTTTTTTTTTTTTTTTTTACCAATGAAAGAGCCTTACACAGTAATATCCTACTTAATCTTTCTTTATTAATCATCTAAACTAGAATGCACATGCTAGACATACAGTGCTCACTACTCCCAATGTGAATAAGATGAACTTGACTTGGTGGCCAGACAGGATCAGATTAATCTGGGGGACTTCAATTTCAACATGGTGTCATTGACACAGAGTTGAGGTCTGGCCGCTCTGATCTTGGAGCTGTGTCCTGGAGTTGATTCCCAAAGAACTTCCTTTTAGGTCCCAGCTTACATAGTGAAACCTGAGTTCTGCTTAGTGTTACTATAATCAATTGTTTTACTAACCAATCATAACCTATTGTAACAGAATTTACCTAGCCTATCAGCCCCCATCACCTTAGTTGATTAACACCTAGCAAAATTAATTATGCAGCAAACAGAAATAATTAAAACCAGACAGAGATCATATAGACAAACAACAGGAAAGGGAGGACCATAATCATAGAATGAGGATTACACAACTCCAACTATTGATAAGGAGTTTCTAAGTTTTCTTTACTCATCTTGAGATGTGTTTCTTTATCAGGTGATAGTGAATGCCAGTGGGAGAGGATCTCCTTAACAACTGGGTATTATACTATTTTAACTCAAGTTAGATGGAATGTGAATATGTGACTCCAAGAGCTAGTGCTATTCACTCTGGCTGCAGAGGAAGGTTTTAGGCCTTCCAATATGGCTACAGAAAAAGGTTGTATTCTTACAGTGCAGGGCTGCTGGGTTCCAGCTTGCATGGGGGCCAGCAGGGGTGGCCTATGGGGAGAGGGCCAAGAACCACAGAGGCAGCCCCTGCAGGGGCTGAAAGAACTGCCAAGCTGGGGCAGCCCCTGCCTGTGGGTGGGGGAAGAGGCACTCTAGCCCTGTTGGAGTAGCTCCCCATTTTTAATTGGTTAATCTGTTAAATGCAGTGTCAGCACTGCATTTAACAGTTTAACCAATTAAAGAGGATTTTTAAATTCCTAATTATAATCCAATTAACATATGTTAAAAAAGGAGCAGTGGCAGAGCTTTGTGCAGCCCCCTGTTAGAAAAAAAATTAATGGAGCATAGAAAATGCCCTTTCACCTCTAGGGTTACTATGTGGCTGTGTCTAGACTGGCAAGTTTTTCTGCAAAATCATCTGCTTTTGCAGAAAAACTTGCCAGCTGTCTACACTGTCCGTTTGAATTTCCGCAAAAGCACTGATGATCTCATGTAAGATTGTCAGTGCTTTTGCGGAAATACTATGCTGCTCCCGTTCGGGCAAAAGTCTTTTTCCGAAAAACTTTTGCGCAAAAGGGCCAGTGTAGACAGCAGAGATTTGTTTTCCGCAAAAAAGCCCTGATCGCGAAAATGGCGATTGGGGCTTTTTTGAGGAAAAGCACGTCTAGATTGGCCACGGACGCTTTTCTGCAAAAAGTGCTTTTGCGGAAAAGCGTCCTGCCAATCTAGACGCGCTTTTCTGAAAATGCTTTTAACGGAAAACTTTTCCATTAAAAGCATTTCTGGAAAATCATGCCAGTGTAGACGTAGCCTATAGGTTTAGAAAAAATACCGGACACACTTGATGGTGAGGGCGAACTGGCGGGGATGGGGTGTGGGGGCAGCGCAGCTGTCCTGGGGAGATGTGGGGGGGAGCTGGCCGGAGGAGATGGGGGGGTCGGGGCAGTGCAACTGGCAGGGGAAGATGGGGGGGCAGGGCTGGAGGGCGGGGGTAACGTGGCTGGCCCGGGGAGATGGGGAGGGGTTGGGGACAGCAGAGCTGGTCGGGAAGGGTTGGGGGAAGTGGGGTGGGAGTGACCTGGTCACATGCAGATCCCGGGGCGCTGTCAGTCCCACACACGGTCCGGAGAAGCGGAAGTGAGTCCGGCTGTGGGTCCACCACGTGCTCAGAAGCAGGGACAGGGCTTCTCCTCCTCCCCAAGGCGTCAGACGCAGCCAGGGCTCCCAGTGCCGATTGCACACCACCTCCCAGCCAATCCCCCAGCCCCCGCCAGGCTTCCGTCCGGCACCCAGCCAGTAATCCACGAAATACCGGACATTGCACATGTCTGGTATTTTCTGGATTTTTTTACCAGACAGAGGGCCCAAAAACCAGACTGTCCGGTAGAATACCGGACACCTGGCAACCCTATTCACCTCAAATCCTCTGGAACCTCTCCTAAAAAATCATATCCATTGCTACTTGGTCACAGAATCATGCTGATCTAGTTTTATTTTTTCTTAAATAAACAAGGGTGTAGACCTAAAAGTAAAACTGGCAGAACATCAGTCTCTGGGGCATTCAGTCATGTGCTTTAACCACGATGGTAGGTCTCCCTTTTTAATTGCCTCATTATTTCTTGCTTAGAGCCTTCTTATTCTTAAAACTTTTGTTTGCCAGATTCTTTCTGTAAAACTAAGTTAACAGGGAAAATATACTAGTTTATTCTGAAAATACTTGCTAATGGGGAAAACAAGGATTATTTTGAAATAAATGATGTTTGCATTGTATTGCATAACAAAACCTGTCACAATACCCAATCCTGCAATATGCAGATAAACTGAATAAATGAGATAATTAACATATGAAGTCATTTAAACCACATTTTAAATAAACATATGGCCGTAGTGCAGTTTTCAGCCTACATCTTTAGGTGCCTAAATCTTTGAAAAAAATCTGGTCCCATGTTCTTCATCACTCTTATTCGTTTCCTCCTCGTTTTTAGTCATAGATCAGTAAAGCTTAAACTGCTGACAGCAGAGGGGCCAGGATGGGTGGGCACTGTGAGCGACATAATGCACAATGAATGCACTGTCTACACTTACCCTTTGTCAATATAACGTTACTGCAAAAACTTCTACCCCTCTCATCTCAGTAAGGTGGTGTTAGTAGGTTGGCGCTGCAGGACAGGTGCATCCTAGAGAGGAGCATTTCAGTGACTTGTAGACAACACACTTTAGCGTAGCTGCCCCCCACCCCCAGGCTCGCTACAGCTCTACGCCGGCGGGGGTGCAGGCGGCAGCGCCAGTGAAGCGGCGCGGGGAGGAAAGCCCCGTGAGGCGCCGGTGGAGAATCGGCGCCGAGCCGGCAGCGGCCCGCGAGCGCGAAGGGCGGGAGTAACCGCCAGAGCCGCTCTCCCACCTCTGCGGAGGGAGGCGCGTTTGAGCCGGAAGCCGCCGGCGCTGCCAGGCGCCCGGGGCCGGGGAGAGCCGCGCCGATGGAGCGGCTGCGGCTGCAGGCGGGGGGCGCGGCGGCGGTGGACGAGTACCTGGAGTATCGGAGGTGAGGGGCCGCCTGTCCCGAGGGGCCGATCGCGCTGAGCTGGTTCAGGGGCTGCGGGTTATGGTAAGGCCCGTCCTGCGGCGTGTGGCTCAGACTCAGCCGGCCCAGTGCAGCAGCGGGGGGGTGGGTTTGTGTGTGTCGGTGTCTCCCCCCCCCGCCCTTGTTGGAGAGTGAGTGTGCGTGTGTCAGTGTCTCTGTCCCCCTCCCCCTCGTTGTGGGAGACACAGTGAATGTGTCAGTGTGTCTCGTTCCCCCTTGTTGTTGGAGACAGAGAGTGAGAGTATGTGTCTCAGTCTCACCCCCCCATTGGAATAAACATGAATCCCTGGCATGGATGCTTTGCGGCATCCTGGTAGGAGCCTCTAAATTAAAAAGTGTTGGACACTGTGTAATCTCGCAGCCCCTGTGCTTAAACTCCTGGGAACCTGCTGCCACATAGCACAATTATTATGCCAGCACATTTCATCTGGAAAGGTTTTCTTCTTGTGCAAATCTGTGTCATCCAAATAGTCACCAGGATTCTTTTTGTTGATGTTGAGACCAAGGGGAAGAAAGTTTTTTTCCATCCAGCAAGACTTCCCAAAACTAAAGCAACAGAGTTTCTTGTTTAGCAGAAGGGAGGAGTTCTTTGCAAAAGAAATGTACAGCACCTGAGGTTATAACCCTTACGTTATCTGCCTTTTGTTGTTGGTCTTTCTTTTTCCACTGAGCAATATGCTGATACTGATTTTAAAGTTATCATTTGTTGAAATTCTGGCTGGGAGAGCTCAGCAAAGTTTAGGATTCACCAGTACTCTGGACTATTTTCAAGAGTTCTGTGGATATGTCAGAACACTTTAAAACTTCAAAAATGTTTTTTTTTCCAAAGGCAGGGAGAGGGAAATCTTCCAACTACCCCATGTAATGTCTTGGTCTCTGGTGCTATGACTTTATTAATATTTCATAGAATAATTGTCAAAGTTAGACAGGACTCACAGATTTGTCAGACCACTCTGTTTATTCAGCAAAGCTGCTCTGCCAAATTAACCCAGAAAATGTGAGTACCATACAAGGTTCAAACCCCTTGATTTATACAGTCAAAAGAAAGCCAAGTTAACAGGATTAAAAGGAGGGGCAAAACTTCACATGATTAGTGTGAGACTTAGTCAAGTATTTTCATTTCAACATCAAGCACACAGCAATCTCCGGTCCATATCTCCCTGGTTATCTCTAATTAACACTGCTTAACACTTAATGTTCCTTTTCCTGTTAACTCAGGCCCACCTGGCTAGCACATTGATCTGCATACCTACAAACAACATTAACATACTTTTCTTTTTCCTGTTCAGAGACAAACAGTATTCCTTCAACTTATTCAATTATTACAGCACAATTCATCTTTCTCTTACATTACAATTCTTTCTACTTCCACACATAGAACACTAGAACTGGAAGGGACCTCTAGAAGTCATTGAGTCCAGTCCCCTGGCCTCACGGTAGGACCAAAAGTACCATCTACACCTGGGGTACTCTCTACACCTGGGGTACTCAACATGTGGCCTGTGGACCATATGCGGCCCACGGTCAATATGTTTGAAGCCTGTGGTGCGGTTTGGGTTTATGCGATGCTCAACTTGCGGCCCACGGGTGGGATCCTTTGAACGTGGCCTCCACTGGGAACATGCTCCACAATGGCGAGTCAATGTAATGGTCTTCTGTTGATATGCATTTTAGTAGTTAAATTCCTGGATTGTCATTGCTCATTAAAAGTGCTGTCATATGGGTGGAAATCATGTCAATATTGCATTTTATTAATATCAACAGAACTGACTTAAATGGGGCCTGCATGTTGTGTAGTCTTGCCTTACTCTTCGTATTCATGCGTCAGTATTTTGCATGCATATATATTTGCATGTAACTTATACACTTAAGTTGCGGCCCTCGGCATGTGCTTTGAGTATCACTGTGGTCCCCAGGGCTTCCAAAGTTGATGAGCTCTGATCTAGATCATACCTGACAGATGTCTATCTAACCTCCTAAATATCTCCAGAGGTGGAGATTCCACAACCTCCCTAGGCAATATATTCCAGTGTTCAACCACCGTGACAGGAAGTTTTTCGTAATGTCCAGCTAAACCTCCCTTGCTGTAGTTTAAGCCCATTTTGCTCCTTGTCCTGTCATCAGAGGTCAAGGAGAACAATTTTTCTCCCTCCTCCTAACACCCTTTTAGATACCTGAAAACCACTATCATGTCCCCTCTCAGTCTTCTCCTCTCCAAACTAAACAAGCCCAATTCTTTCAGCCTTCCTTCATAGGTCATGTTCTCTAGACCTTTAATAATTCTTGTTGCTCTTTTCTGGACCTTCTCCAATTTCTCCACATCTTTCTTGAAATGTGGTACCCAGAACTGCACACAATATTCCAATTGAGGCCTCATCAGTGCAGAGTAAAGCAGAGTAAAAGTAAAGACTTTTAATGTCTTGCTCACAACACTCCTGTTAATGAATCCCAGAATCGTGTTTGCTTTTTTTGTAACAGCATCACACTGTTGACTCATATTTAGCTTGTGGTCCACTATGACCCCTAGATTGCTTTCTGCAGTACTCCTTCCTAGACAGTTGCTTCCCATTCTGTATGTGTGAAACAGATTGTTCCTTCCTAAGTGCAGTACTTGCATTTATTCTTATTAAACTTCGTCCTATTTATCTCAGACCATTTCTCCAGTTGGTCTAAATCATTTTGAATTACGACTTTATCCTCCAAAGCAGTTGCAACCCCTACCAGCTTGGTATTATCTGCAAACTTAATAAGCATACTCTCTATGCCAATATCTAAATCATTGATGAAGATATTGAACAGAACTGGTCCCAAAACTGACCCCTGCAAATCCCCACTTGTTATGCCCTTCCAGCATGATTGTGAACCATTTATAACTACTGTCTGAGAATAGTTATCCAGCCAGTTATGCACCCACCTTATAGTAGCCCCATCTAAGTTGTATTTGCCTAATTTATTGATAAGAAGATCATGTGATACTGTATCAAATGCCTTATTAAAGTCTAGGTATACCATGTCCACCACTTCTCCTTTATCCGCAAGACTTGTTATACTATCAAAGAAAGCTCTCAGATTGATTTGACATGATTTGTTCATTACAAATCCATGCTGGCTGTTACCTATCACCTTATTTTCTTCAAGATATTTGCAGATGAATTCCTTAATTACTTGCTATGTTATTTTTCCTGGCACAGAAGTTAAACTGACCGGTCTGTAGTTTCCTGGGTTGTTCTTATTTCCCTTTTTATTTTCTACCCCATGAAAGCTCATCACTGAATAAACTATCTTGTTAGTCTTTATAGTGCTACATAATTTTTTCCCCTTTGTTTTACCAAGATCAGACTAACACGGCTACCTCTGTATTACTTTTTATAGATGGGCACTATACTTGCTCTTTTCCAGTGTTCTGGAATCTCTCCTGTCTTCCATATTTTTCAAAGATGCTCAGATACCTCCTCTATCAGCTCCTTGGCTGTGTCTACACTGGCATGAATTTCCGGAAATGCTTAAAACGGAATACTATTCTGTTTTCAGTTTTTCCGGAAAAGGAGCGTCTACATTGGCAGGCTGCTTTTCCGGAAAAGCCCTTTTTTCCGGAAAAGCGTCCGTGGCCAATGTAGACGCGCTTTTCTGGAAAAGAGCCCCGATCGCCATTTTCGCGATCGGGGCTTTTTTCCGGAAAAGACTACTGGGCTGTCTACACTGGCCCTTTTCCGGTACAGTGTTCCGGAATAAGGACTTATGCCTGAGCGGGAGCAGAATAGTTTTTCCGGAATAGCGGCTGATTTTGTACAGTAGGGCATCGTTGCTATTCCGGAAATTCAAGGGCCAGTGTAGACAGCTCGCAGCTTATTCCGGAAAAGCGGCTGATTTTCCGGAATAAGTGGCCCAGTGTAGACACAGCCCTTGAGTATTCTAGAATGCATTTCAGCAGGCCCTTGTGACTTGTAGGCATCTAACTTTTCTATGTAATTTTAACTTGCTTTTTTTTCATTTTATCTTCTAAACCTACCCTGTTTCCACTACCATTCACTATGCTAGGCATTCCTTCATCATCAGACATCTTTGTGAAGACCAAAACAAAGAAGTCATTAAGCACCTCTGCCATTTCCAAGTTTCCTGTTATTATTTCTCCCTCTCACTGAGCAATGGGTGCAATTTGTCTCATCTAGCTTTGTGTCTGAATATTTTGACATTCAAGTACTTTTTGGTCGACATGTATGAACTCATCTTTTAGATATTTCTCAGTTGGAATATAAGTGTTTAAATTATGTTTCTGTTCCCAGTGTCTAGGCCTCCTCTTATACCTGCCATCTGCTCAAGAGTAAACATTTGTGAAATAGTGTGGGAGGACATTAAGCCAGTTCTACTATTATTTCAGGAAATACAAGTTGACACACAATTTATTTTGACAATTATAAAATCCCAGTTAATCAGTTAACTGGTTAAACCATTTTCTAAGCGTACATGATGCACTAGAATACACACTATATTTAGATTTAAAAATGTTCAGTAAAATATGAAAGATGCAGGTAATCATCATTTTTATCCATATATGTTCAAAATGTTTTACAAAGGAAGGTAAGTTTCAATAAATTATGACATCCAGAGGTTGATAAAATATATTAGCACATAGTATTGGGATATTGTACATTACGGAGATATTGTGAATTTGCATATGTACGGTATAGCTTACTGAAAAACAGGCCCCTATTATATCTGTTGTGAAAAGTATTAATATTTGTAACTTATGCTATACATTTTCATAGCATTTTATAAACATGAATGAATGAAGTTTCATAACTCCATGAGGGAGGTAAGTATTATTCCTGTTTTACAAATGAGGAAATTGAAGGCTTTTAGAGTTTGTCTTCACTGCAGAGTTAATTAGGATTGTAACTTGAGTGTTGCCCCTTGAGTTCTGTCCACATACACAAATCTGTAAGCTGGTTTGCCTCTTGGAATATAGGTTATTGCTCTGGTTAGCATGGCTCATCATCAGTTTATATCAGTGGTTCTTAACCAAGGGTTTTTGTGTCCCCCTTCTTAGTGTATGCACAGATTTTCTAGGGGGCACATCAGCTCATCTAGATATTTGCCTAGTTTTACAAGGCTGTATAAAAAGCCTGGCCAAGTCTGTACAAATTAAAATTTAATACAGAAATAGGACTGCTGACAGCAATTCTAGGCCTCAGGGCAAGTCAGTGGCCCCCACACATACACAAGCTGCACCTGCATGAATGTGGTCTGCCTGACATTTGGAGAGTGCTGTGCCTGTGCTGGCTGGTGCCTAGTAAACTGCTGGCTGCGCTTCTGAGCATGTTCTTCTGGCACGGTCAGGGCTTCCACATGCCCAACCATAAGGCTGACAACTGTCTAACTGTGCAAACCCAAAGACCCTTCCGTGCCTTGCCTCTACCCTGCCTCCTCTTAAGGACCTGCCCCTCCCCCACTCACTCCATTTCCCCTCTTTCCCTGTTGCTCACTCTCCCTCACTCTCTTTCATCAGAATAGTGATAGAAATGTAGCCCTGTTAGTCTGGGGTAGTTGAAGCAAAATGCAGGACAATGTAGCACTTTAAAGACTAACAAGATGGTTTATTAGGTGATGAGCTTTCGTGGGCCAGACCCACTTCCTCAGATCAAATAGTGGAAGAAGGTAGTCTCTTTCATCAAAACATGTAGATGGTGGTATGAGCTTTCATGGATACAACCTAATTCTTCAGATGACTGGAGTATTAGAAGTCCAGATCCAAGAATAAATAAGGGAAGGCGAGGAGGAGAAGGAGAGGGGAAAAGAAAAAAAAAGAAGAAAAAAATAGTGAATTGGATTGTTTAGGTTACAAGAGGCTGATTAAAATTTGCACCTCTATTAGTACCCATTATTTGGTTAAATCATTAGGATGTGGAAGATAGTGTGTGTGACAGCCGATATCTTTATTTATTCCTCACTGATAAAAATCAAACTTGTAAATTAAGTTAAGTTCCAACCCTTCCCTATGTATTTGGCTTGTGGAATTGGCCTGAAACAATACCGTAACATAGAGATCCATTAATGAGTGCCCCCGCAGGTTAAAGTGTTCCCTGGCTCCTGGGCAATTACCCCATAGCTTCCCACTTGTTTGTGGACCTGTACAGAAAAAATGAGAAAGTAAGCAATTTTTCAGTAATGTGCTCTGAAACTTTGTATTTTTAGGTCTGATTTTACACTCAAGTAGTTTTCAAGTGAGTTGAAATGGGATATGCAAGACAGAGTAGATTTCTGGAAGGAATACAGAGTCTGGAAAAGTTGAAATCCATTGGCTTACCCAATCACTTTGTGCTGCTAATGCAATCATTTGATACAACTTGAGTGTTATTTCATGGTGTGATTAGGGATGTGAAAGTGTAACTGTGTACATGGTTAATTGATGGGCCTGGGTTAATCAGTTAACCTTTACGGTTACATGCAGGCTGCTAGTAACTTCCCCTCCGTACCCTCCCGCGCACGCTGCTGCCTCTGTATCAGCTCCTGGGAAGCTGACTGCCCCACACATGTAGCTGCTGAAATGTTCAGCAGTTACACAATTACTTAATTATACACATTTTAACATCCCTAGGTGTGCCTGTTCTCACGCAAGCTGGAGTGAACTTCAGAATAGTTAATTCAATTAACTCTGCAGTGAACATGCATCCAAAGAGAAGTGGTCTCCAGATTTTTCAGGATCATGCCCATCTGTGCCCACGACCTTGTCTGAGCTAAGGAGGGGAGTGGGGTTGTGGCTTCTGGAGCTGGGACGGCAGGGTAGGGGGAAAGGAGACACGGACAGGGGCAAGGGGATAGGTCTGGTTGTGGGAGCAGAGCCAGGAAGGGGGCTGGGAATGAAGTCGCAACCAGAGGCAAAGGCTGGGCCAGGCTTGCAGCCAGGCACAGAGCTGTAGTGAGGCTGAGGCTGGGGCCAGGGCCAGGAGACAGGACTAGAGGCAGAGCCAGAGCACAGCTGAGGATGGAGTGGGGCTGGTTGGTGCTTCCCCTCCACCCCTTGCCCTATGTGTGGGCTGGCCTGGCCCCTCTGCACCCAAATGTTCCTCCTTACCCCCCGGGGGGTCATGTCCCACAGTCTGGGGATCTCTGCTATCCAGAGATGATGTGACTTGTTGGAGATCATGCAGGAAGTCTGAGTCAGAGGTAGGAAGAAACCAGAATTCCTGATCTGCAGTCAGTTTTCTTCAATATATAAAGAAACTTGATAGCTTGTCTGAAGAAGGGCTAAAAGAGAAGAAAGTATAGAGGCATGTTTCATACTACTAAAGCCAGTTTAAAAGAATTTATTTTGAGTACAGTTCCTTGCAAAGATAATCTCTAGGGTACTATTATTATGGAAGATAAAATAATCAGTGTTGTTTATTAGTGCATCATTATATATCATTTTCAGAATTGCAACCTACCTTTGCCTCCCTTCATTTTACCAAAAGTTAAATGTAATTAAAATATTATGAAACACAATTACATGTTACAGAATTGTAGGAGATGATGATGGAGGGAAACTCTTTACCCCGGAACAATATGAAGAGTACAAAAGAAAAGTGTTACCAGTTCGATTACAGAACAGATTGTATGTGAGCTGGAGATCACCAACTGGCATGGATTGTAAACTTGTGGGCCCAGAGACACTGTGTTTTTGTACCCATAGGTAAGATTATTTTTCTTGCTACTGAACTTTCGTTGTACTTAGAGAATGTAAAATGTTCATAAAAAACATTGTCATACCAGCAGTTAACTTGAAAATCCAGAGATGTAAAGTAGGGATGTAAAATCTCAGTTAATAAGTTAAACCTTTAACCGATTAAGCAGGAAGGCCGGTGTGCATGGGGCAGGAGGTTCCTGCTCTCAGCCCCCCTCATCCTCCTTCCTTCACACAGGCATCTGACTACTGTTCCTAAGGCTCTTGGTTGCCCCTGCCACTCGCTCCTATCTCCCACGTGGGATAGCTGGCTTCTGCTTCTGGACCCCCCTATGGGGCTGGAACAGCCCTCTGCCCAAGGCAGGCCGCCAGGCGGGGGGTTGCTCTGGGTACTGGTTAACCGGTACCCTGTAAGGGTGATGCTTACCAGGTAACTAGTTAACCGGTTACCTGTTCACATCCCTAATGTAAATATTGATGTAATTTAAGAAAGCATTTTTGAAACCGAAGAAATCATTCTGTAGTGTTCCATAAATAAAGTTTATGCTTGCGGACTATGACTGTGTCAGAGATGCCTGTGGCCAGAGCGTAAATTGAAGTATTTAGAGCTTTGAATCTACTAGTATGTATGCGTATTATGTAGGTTTATGAGCATGTGACTCCATTTCCATATAATGGTTTGAAAATATATACTTGAAACGGTGCCAAAATCAAATTTAAAGCTCTACAATATTTTTTCACTGGAGTACAAGTTAAAAAGCTCTTGAAACCCCACACAATATTGAAAACTGTGAGAATGAGCACATTTTTTGTTTATAAGAAAACGAAATGTACCTCTGCATTAAACTTGAAATCTAAATTATAAATTCCTTAAAGAAAACTTTAATATTAAATGCTGAATGTATAAGTACTCATTTTTTTCTTCTATTTTTAGGTATAAACAACACAAAACAGATTTAGAAGAGATTCCAAAAGATCGTCCTATTTGTCTACCCTGTCGAGTGAGCCGTTGTCAGTGCAAATCCTATCACTATGTTCCTTTAAATGGGACTCAGCCCATTCGTTGTAGATGCAAGCATTTTTCTGATCAGCACAGTGCAGCACCTGGATTTTCTTGCAACTCCTGTAAGTTAGTTTCCTATAAATACACATGCAGTATTCTTTACAACTAACTTAAGCAGCACAACTTTTAAATACAGGTATATTTTCTAAACTTAGCAGAAAATAGCACTTTGTTCCCCATATAAAATTATTGGTAACACTGATTTAACAAACCAATGGTTAAATCATGGTATATTAGAGGAAGTTTGGAATTGACTTGGATTTGTCCCTAAAACAGGAATTATTAATGTTAGTCATTATATTATGTACTGATTTTCTGTCTTTCATTTTTCTTTAAATGATATATTGATGGAGATTTTAGTTAGATTTCTAGATTGCTAGTAAATTACTTGTATGAAGTATATGAAATAATTTGTACAGAAGGACCTCATAAACCAGTTTTGCTCGCAGAAGAGGGAGTAATATCTAACCGAATAATACACAACATTGATGTAACATTTCAATTTTCCGTAAATCACATGTAGCAAATTATTTTAAGTGTAATTGGGTTAGTTTCATCCTGACTCAACTTGACAAGTTTATGTGGGGAATGGTATGATGACATTGCCTAAAATGGCACGTGTTCCATCAGTGATTACTAGTACCAAATATTCCCAGTGGCTGGAGTTAAGACACTAGATAAGGAAAACTGAGTTACAACAAAGAATTCTCTCTAAGGTATATGGCTAATGGATCTTGAGACATGCTCAGAGTCAAACTGCCATTTTAGAGGCTGGGAACAAATTTTCCTCCAGATCGGACTGGGAAAGACTGCAGGGGCTTTTCGCTTTCCTCAGCAGCATGGGCCATGGGCCACTTGCACATTTAAATTAGTGAAAGTCTAAACATGTACATGGTTAACTGATGAGCCTGGGCTTATTGGTTAACTTTCATGGTTACACGCAGCCCTCCTGCCCCCTGTGCTGCAGCTTGGAGGGGCAGGTGGGATCTTGGGCGTGTGGGGAGTTGGTTTTTAAGCTGGCTTCCTATGTGCACTGGCTCCTGTGGAACTGCCACCCATCTCCTCCACTTACTGCCGCTTCTAATACAGAGGCAGCAGTGTGTGAGGGGGTCAGGTGGCCCGATGGGAACTGCCTCTCATGGAACCGCCTCCGCCCCACAGGTACACGTGTAACTGCTGAAATTTTCAGTCTTTACACACTTACCTAAATAAACATATTTTAACATTCTTCGTTTAAACTAGAGTAAATAGTGGATTCTCTGTAAGTGGAATTTTTTAAATCATGATCTGAGGATGTCACTAACTCAGCCAGAGATTATGGGTCTATTACAGGAGTTGGTGTCTGTGGCTTGAAGTGTGCAAGAGGTTAAACTAAGGCATATCTATACTACGGGACAAAGTCGAATTAAGAAGCGCAACTTCAGCTACGTTAATTGCGCAGCGGAAGTCAAAGAACCTTAATTTGACTTTTGGCGCTGTCTACACTGCAGGAAGTTGAAGGAAGAACACTCTTCCTTCAACTTCCCTGACTCCTTGTGAAAGCAGGGTTACCAGCATCGACCGGAGTGCCCCTCTCACTTCGAATTAGCTGTCTTAACTAGACTGCTAATTTGAACTCTGGAAGATTGACAGCAGCAGCTTCAATCTTCCTCTGTAGTGTAGATGTACCCTAAGTTATCACAGTGGTCTCTTCTTGCCTTAAAATGTATGTGCATGTAAATTACTTTCCCAAGGTCACACAGGGAATCCATGGCAGACCTGGGAAGTGAACCTAGGTTGCCAGAGTCCCAGACCTTGGACTGATCAATTGGCCCATTCTGATTTGAATACATGAATTTTTGGCCCGGCATATTTTGGGCAGTATGCTGCTACTTCTGGGTTACTCTGTCCATTACACAGAACAGCTAAAGCCAATTGACAAGGGAGGTTAAGAATTCAGAGCTGTTGCTGCCCCTTAGGGGAGCATTACAGGAGTGGATCTTACCAGTTACCTTACCTGAAGCTACCTCCAAATTGTAATTGTTTGACAATTTGTAGAAGCACAGTCCACAATCAGTCCTTTGATTTTCCAAAGACTGATTCCAGGAGTAGAACTTAGA
This sequence comes from Pelodiscus sinensis, assembly GCF_052426305.1. Taxonomy (NCBI): domain Eukaryota; kingdom Metazoa; phylum Chordata; order Testudines; family Trionychidae; genus Pelodiscus; species Pelodiscus sinensis. Next base: position 201,430,522 of record NC_143053.1, on the reverse strand, counting down.
TCTCCTGATTCCCATGATTTAACCACATGTTTATCCTTTCTCTTGTAGAGCTTCTAAATGGGAAGTGCGGCTGGGTATTTATGCAGGGAAGGCAATCAGCAGTGCTTGAGAAAGCAACAGGGAAATTCTCTCTTTCACTTTCTGTGCTAATGAATGGATTACGTTATTTAACTCTGAATACTTTTTATTTTTAATTTAGGTTCCAAATGTTCAGGATTTCACAGCTGTTTTACCTGTGGGTGTGGTCAGCCAACATATGCTCATGAAACAATTGTGGAAACTAAACAAGAGCGCTTAGCCCAGGGAAAACCTGTGGGGCAGGATGTTCCTTATGCTGCAATGGGAGGATTAACTGGCTTTAGTTCACTAGCAGAAGGCTACATGAGACTTGATGACAGTGGAATAGGTAAGTGCAGGAGACTTCAGATATCATTTTGATCTTTTATCTATTAAATGTTCATATTTAACAATCTGTTGAAATATTAAGTTTCAGGACAAACTGAACCTTCCCATAGCATGGAGACGCCAAATCACTGATTTTTAAAGGCCAGAAGAGATCATTATGATCATATTTTCAGAATTCTTGTAGAAAAGAAACTACAGAATTTAATTCAGTAATTTCTGTATCAAGACCAATATATTTTGGTTGACCGAGAACATACCTTCTAAAAAGACATTGAAAATGCCTACTTGTTAGTCCCCTGTTTATATATTCAAGAACTGAGTTGGTCTTTGTAGCCACAGTGTTATACTGGGCTCTCATGTACCAGTTGGTTTTCTAACTCCTTATCAGAATCAGTTTCAAAGGTACAGTCCCCCATCCTTCATGAGTGATCTAATTCTTTGTTCTTTAGATATATGATTTTGCATGTTATTTGAAAGAGCACAGTTTGCCAAATGATCCTGATTGCTCAGTATAACTGACTTACCACTATTTACCACTACACCAATTTTTGTTTCATCTGCCAAATTTACTTGCCATGATTTTGTATACTTTTTTCCTGGTCACCAGTAAAGAAGTTTCATCCAGGCACTCAAGAAACCCATGCAAGGAGGGTGGGGGGCCACTCTATCCCCAACCTGACCTTCAGCCTGGTAGCCTGGACCCCCCACCTACCCTGGCTGCAGCAGCCTGGACCCCCTCTACCTGCATTGGCTGGGTTAGCCCAGATCCCCCCTCTTGTGGCCAGAGTGGTCTGATCCTGGAGCTCTCCAGCCCTGGAGCCTACCTGCTGTAGCCTGGCCCCAGGCCCCACCTCCCACCACTGAAGTCCACCTGTTTCAACCTCACCCCAGAGTCCCCAGCCAGAGCCCTTGCATCCTAATCCTTTGTCCCAGTCCTGAGCCCCTCATCCCTGGCCCCACACGAGAACTTGCCCCCCCCCCCGACATAGCCCTTGCACCTAACCCTCTGTCCCAGCGCTGTGCCTCTTACCTCAGAGCCTGCACTCCGAAACAGAGCCCTCACACTTCTGCACTCCAACCCTTTGCCCCAGGCCTGAGCCTCTTACCACACTCCGAACCCCTTGACCTCACTCCCACACATTTATTATTTTGTTATGTGCACCAGTATGAAGGTAATGAGTTGCACATCACCTCCATATTGGTGTACGTTAAATTCATTACACTCAAGGATGGAAAAAAATACAGGGAGAACTGCTCCCATGTAATGTAGTTATGGATATTGGAGTCTTTTCAAATACTGTTGGCATATAATGGTATTTTTAAATCCTGGTCCAGTCTCCAGGATCTTTCTGCAGTATAGTTCCTATATAGTACATTCACGGCAATAGTGAGAGCAGAGTTTGGCCATTTCATTTTTTTACAAGCTCTACTTTAGCTCTTTTATCACGCCTATTTTCTTCTAGTGTGCTGGATGATACACAATGTGTAATTTCTTCATTCCGTATACTAAGTATCAGTATTATTTATTTTAACTGGTAGGTATGTTTGGTTTCCACCTTGGTGGACTCCTAATGCCGATTGTGAAGCTGATTTTTTGACCAATACATTTTCAACTAGGGACACCATCTGCTGAATTTCTAGAGTCACCTAGTAGTGGCATGGACCATCCATTTCTAAAAGCATTCCAAGGCCCATCCAGTTCTGCACAAGCCAACTTACAATTAACAGGTGAAATGAACTTACCATGCTTTTTTCCAAAGTGTATATTGTGTTATTAATATAAGATTAACTTTTTACTGGGTATGTTGTATTAAATTGACTGTTTAATGAATTAAGGAACACTTAAAGGTGTCCATTAGAGTTCAAAACTAATGACAGTGTTTAAGATTGTTTCTTCTAAGAGATGTATACATAATGAATATACAAACTTTTCTGTAATCTGGATTTTGAAAATAATAGGTTTTTCATTGTTGCATTATAAAATATTTCTCCTATTAGCTTATTATGAAATTAGATTTTCTTGCTTTTGATCCGTCCTCCTGCACCTCTTTCCTTCTTAAGAATGGAATTACATATCCCCTGGGGTACCATCTCTGTTTCCTAGTAAGAGATCATTTTCTGCGACTATATATTGCATATGCATTTACTCAGTGTAATAATGTGCAATTGTTTTCTCCCAGTGTGGCGAGAACTGCTTTATTTTATGTCCCTTGGCTAGTATGATGATAGTCATAATGTAGCTCCTCTGAGTCCTTTCATCAAAATACCAATCTTTTCATTCCAGATTCAGTTAATAGTGCTGCTTACTTGGCTGGAGGAATTGCTTTGAAATAAAATAGGGCATTTCTCCCTTGGGAAGGCTGAAATTTTCATTTGAAAATTTTTCCCAACTATAAAAAATTGAAATCAATAAAATAATAAGTACTTTTAATATACATTTGTTTTGGTTTATTTCAGGTGGCTCTAGTTCAGGAAAACAAGTTAGTAATTTAAGGAGTTCTGAAGAAGATGACATGGCTTATTTTGAAAAACAGTACCAGGAACGGGTAAGTTAGAGCTTAATACAAACAGGTTCCCTAAAAATAAAGAGGCTCAATTTAAGATGCACAAACTTACTTGAACTTATCTATAATGGTGCACATTGCTTTAACTGCTATTCTGATCCTGAGAACTATATTAGTATTTCAAAATGAAGGTAACCGAATAGTGTAGGCCCAAACTAAACAATCCTGGAAACAAAAACTCAGTAGATGTTTTGGAAAATTAGAAGAAATTTAAAAAAAAAAAGGAAAAACCAAAATCACAGACCTCTTTCTGACACCCCAGAAAGCATGCTTTGTTACTGTCAGGCACAAAACCGCTTAATACCCCATTAATTTATTAAATTATATATAGTCATTTAGATTCTGCTTTAACTTAGTAAAGGTTGAACCTCTCTAATCCAGCTCTCTGATCTGGCAGCAACTGTGGTCTGGCATGATTTTAGTTATCCGGATGTCCACTTATCATGGGTGTGGCCAAGTTTCCTGCAGTTGCATAAAGTTTGTTTACAGCCACTAGTTCTGGCTTCAGTGTTCTGGGCTGTTATTTTGCTCTAATTTACCCCTAAATATCTTCTAACATCCTAGTAAGTAATGGAAATTTTGGAATGCAGCTAGACAATATTGACTTCCTGTGGTTCAGCAAATTCTCTGGTTCAGCACCGGTCAAGTCCTGAGGTTGCTACAGTAGAGAAGTTCAACCTGTATTACTTAACTCCACCACTTTATCTGGAAGTGAATTCTACCCATTTACCAGCTCATCTGTCACACAACATTTTACTTAACTAGTTTTAATAAAGCCTTTTATGTACCTGATGTTATAATGTTTAATGTACCTGTATGTCACACTCCAGTGAGTGTGATAGACCAATTGCTGTCTCCCAAAGCCATGGTATATACATGCAAAATAATTGAAGGCATTACCACACTGAAATTGCAGTGAAATGAGTAAAAATCCACAGTAAAAATGGTAGACAGGTAAAGCACCGAAAACTCAAGAGAGGCTTTCTTTGTGACTTTGAGCATGTTAGTCTTTTGGTCTCTGTTCCACCTATAAAATAGTGTTAATAGATTTTCTCTTCATCTAATGGGTGTGAGGATAAACTCATATTTGTGATGTTTTGTGGTGTTGGGACCAGGTAAGTACTAGGGATGTTAAACTGTGGAATTTCCATCAACTACTTGATTAGTTGATAAGGGGGGAGTGCTCACTACCCCCTCTGCACCTCTGCCTTTTAAGCCGGCTCCCCTGCCCAGGACCGGCTCCTGCTTCCCCACCTTTGCTGCCTCTATTTTAGAGGCAGCTTTTAGAGGGTGGGGGGAAATGCGAGTAGTCGACTCAACTAGGCTTACTGGGTAGTCAACTACTTGACTCCTCTTTTACATCCCTAGTAAGTACAAAAATGTCTATTATAAAATAGTATTTTAATTAGTATTGCATTGTTTGTTGACATGTTAGTTCTTGAATCATTGCTATGTTTTTCTTTATTAAAGCTGAAAAAGGAGAAGAGTGATAAACTGAAAGTTAAAGGGCCTCTGCGGTCAAAGAATCCATGAAGATTAATGAAACACAGGAGATTTAGTTATACAGAATTGTTTTAAGTGTATTTTAATGGTGTTTATTGCACACATTTTCTAATGTCTCAGTACTAACACTTTTATCTTAAAGTACTTATGAAATTAATTTAAATATTTGATGGTTCTGTTTCTTTCAAATAAAAGTGTTATGTTTTATCATAGTAGCTTGGCATACCATCTAAGCTCTAAAATACTGCTGCACGGATCTCACGTTTTATTCATGTGTAATAGACCCTTTATGTTTTTTTAGAGATGTAATGAGATGTACCTGATGCACCACAACCCCTCCTGCTGGGCACACTAGGAATTAGCTCAATCCTTAGAAGGGCAACTCGCTTGCCCATATGATGAGGTGGGAATTTAAATGGGGATTTCATTCTCCTTGTTATGTTGCATGTGAGTTCTGTTGTCCTATAGTAACTTTGTGTGTGTGTGTGTGTGTGCTTCAGTTTTCCAGGGTACTGCACCAATATTTAGAGAATTTTAGGTGCAACTCTCACTGAGGGTGGGTGGGTACCCTAGCCTTTGCACATACACAATGGCCGATACCCTTCGTAACCTGAGCCCAGAAGTGAGTGAAGCCAGGTGACACCTTTAGCCTGGGCAGGACATAGGCCAGAGAAGGGACTAGGACCAGGCTGCTAGGTGTGAGGGTTAGTCTCGGCTGGTTTGGGGTGCAGGGAGAGGGTTAGGACCCTAGCTCTGGATCCCCCTCAATGGACTGTATTGACTACCTTGCTGACAAGTCTGTTCTGCCCTGTGTCCCTGTCAACCTTTTGTTCTACCTGCAGTCTGAGAGTCTCCTCTGACTGCAGATGGGGATGCAAGGACCAGGGATGACTCATGCCTCAGCGACAGCCAGTCATCACTCTGCAATCTCACCATGCTTTGATTTTGGACCTGCATTGCTCCTAGGAGCAGTGTTTTCTTTAGGGCCATACTGGTCCTCGACCTGCTTCTGGGGGTATCAGCAATCCTCAGTAAGTACACCTGCCACAGTGGCCAATTACAGCCCCAATGTCTAGTCTGTCACTTCAGGGGCAAGCCCTAGTCATCCAGGCCACTCTTCAATGTGGGTAGGTGTGAGGCAAGTGGGGGGACCCAGGCACATCCACTACTCTGGGTCCCAGCCCAGTGTCTTTCTGCTGGCAGTCTTGTCCTGGCCTTCTCTCCCAGTCTATTGCTTTGGGTTCCCTCAGCCACTTTTCCTGCAACCCCTGCACCTCCCTGTCCCTCGTGGCTGCAGCCCAGCAGGTATCAGGCTAGAGTCTCTATCTCCCCTGAGTTTGCACATCATCGCTGTCTCTGAGGTGCGTCCTCTTGCAAACTGGTCCTGCACCCTCCCTGGTCATGAACCAACTGCCCTCCACTCTGCTGAGCAGCTCCTTATAACCAGGGCTGCCTTGGCAAGCCACCTTCTCGTTGACTCCTTCTAAGCCCTTCCCTGATTGGCCAGGGCTCTGTGTAGGCTCCCGCCAACTTGCTCTAACCCCTTCTCATCCAGAGTGGGGCAGCTTCCCCGCTACAAGAGTCTTCTGGAATTTTTCATTTAGACTGATCCAACCAACCCATTCTTAAGTGCTTTGCTGAATCACAGCTTAGGACAGCAGGTAAAATATACATTCTACACTAGGGATGTAAGCAGCTAGTCGACTACATGATAAGCAAATGCTCATCACATATGTGACGGGGTGAGGTCATATATGACCCTTCAGGGGTGCCTCCTGGGGTGCTGACAAGGCCGCTGCCATTGCCACTTGCCTTCCCGCTCTCTGGGGCTCCTCACTGCCTGGTCCTGCTGGGCCAGCTCCGCTGGTCTCTCCGAGCTGAGGTCCCTGCCCCCACCGAGAAGCAGTACAGACACTGAACCACTTCAGGTCCAAAAAGAGTGTAGTTTAGGGCCCAGCCTCCTGAGAGAGCACTCCCCAGATGGGATCAAACCCCAAAGAATTAGGTAAGCCCCCTTTAACAATGAAAGGGGGAATGTGCACACTGGTTCCCCCCCCAGGTAACAATCGCTTACACTGGGTTTGATAGAAAATAAAAATGGTTCTATTAAATTGAAGCAGTAGGATTTAAGTAGTAATAAGTGAAAGTAGGCAGAGCAAATAGGTTACAAATGAAAAGAAACAAACCTGCTTGACTAATTCTACATTGAAACCTCAGTACAAACTTAAACTCACCCTAAAACCTCTTTTCCAGCTACCACTCTAAACCAGGGCTCTCCTCCCCACCCTGGGGTCTCAAGCTCCCTCCTTCAGGTGCAGCCCAGCCAAAAGACCCAGGCCTCTCCTCTCCTTTTTGTTGCAGGATTGAGGCCACCCCTACCAACCATTGCTCAGGCTGAAGGACAAAAGAGATAATTTAACAGTTGAGGGTAACACCCTCCATGTCTCTCATTCATACATTTGAAACTCACAAATTATTCCACACTCCCTGTGTCTAATTTTATACACACAAATGATACATACAACAGAGTACGATAAAGAGAACCAGTGGATCGTGCCATGAAGATTGATGGGTTACACAAAATGATCCTCTCAAAACACTTTTGAGATATGTATATTCATGTCCATAAGTCCATTTCCAAAAGCATGGGGGGAGGGGGCGGTCCGTCACAACGTAGTTGAGTAGGAACTCGACTACTTGCTCCTTCCTCCCCTTCCCCGTTGCTGCCTCTGTCAGAAAAAGGCAGCAAGGGAGGGAGCATGAGCCAGTTCTGGGGGGAGCTGGCTTAAAAGCCGGTTCCCCCTCAGCACCGTCTCCACAGAGGAGGCAGGGGGCAGCAGGCAAACAGCATGAGCGGGGATTGATGTCTGCTTAAATGAAGCACACGAGATCTTTTACAGGGGAAAAGGCAGTACGCCGCATTTATTGAGAACAGTTGCATATGCTTTTCAATCACTCATACACACAAACAACATACACACAAAGTCTCGCCAGACAATGTCATAGTTACCAGTCCAGAGTCTGTATCAATCTAGTGGCCAGCTAGATTGAACACAGGGGGGAACAGGGCTTTTGTAGGTTGATCCATCTGATGCTCGTCTCATCTTCACTCATGCTTGCTCCCCCTCCTTCTTTGGCTATCTGGTTCTGAGAAAATGTCTTTCTTATCTTTTGTTTGCAGTTGTTTAGGTGTATGGGTCCCAGGATGGTAAGGACACAAAGGAATGAGGTAATTCCTTTTATTGAACCAACTTCTACGGAGTGCTCTTAAGTCTGGGAAAGATATTCAGTGTCAGAACTAAATATGGAATAAACTGCTTAGCAAGTTAATTAATGCATACTATAAGAGGCTATTCATGGTGATATGTCTTGTTAACACCCCTGCAGTCATGGAATAAAAAAAGTGCTCTTTCGAAAGAAGGCGTTCTTGAAAGCAAACAGGCTTTTTAGAAAGAGAGCATCCAGACTCACTGGGTGCTTTCTTTCGAAAAAGCGGCTTGCTTTTTCGAAAGTTCCGCGTGCAGTCTAGACGCGCTCTTTTGAAAGAGGCTCTTTCGAAAGTATCTTTCGAAAGAGCCTCTTTCGAAAGAGGCTTGCAGTCTAGACATAGCCTAGGAGTGCTTGTGTCAAGGCTGTTCTCCACTCTGGCACTCCAAGTGCAGAAGGTGAGGGCCCACAAAAGACTTTAAATATTCCTTGCCTCTGTAGGCTTCTGTTTAAAAAAAACTTCCCAAGGTTACAGATTCCCTGGCCTTGGGAGATAGGCTGCCACCATCAAGTGAATTAAGAAAAACTGTGAAAAACAGGGAAGAAACACTTAAACTTCTCAAGGCGTACTCCAAGCTCTTTTGCCACAAGAGAGCTTGAAAAAAGAAACTACAAACACAGAAAACAAACTCTCTCTCTGATAGCTGGCCTCTCAGTCTAGGCAGGTGCACACACAGACCTCCTATTATTTTTTTAGGACATAAGAATCAAATAATAGCCTCAAAAAGGTGATTTTTATTAACAAAACAAAAAGATATACTTGATTGCTGGGTGTTACAGAGCAACTGAGAAAAGAGCAGATTAAAACACAAAGAAAAAAATGGTATTTCTGGCACATCTTAGGTATAGTGGGGGGGGGGGGGGTAAGGGAGGAAGGCACATGGATTTTACATAGAGAAGGTTAACCAAACAAAACAAAGAAAATTACCCTGATTGTGACTAAACATGCATCTCTCTCTCTTTACTCACAACCCGTACTGATTACTTCATCTTGCTTCCTTCAGCTTTAACTTAGAACTCACACAAACGAACAGCAGCCAGGTATCTATATTCAATTTAAATTTCAACAATCTTTCCCATTGGTTTTCTGCCAACACCCCCTAGCTACCTGAGTTTAACCCTGTAGTCACCTGGTGCTGGCCAGCACTCCTCCTATCCATCAGAGCTTGTATCTGTGCACAATGTGGTGCACTGTGGTTAGGTATCAAAGTGCGCAACCCGCTGTTATCCAACGTTCTGTCTTTTGGAAGATTTAGGCAATGCAAGTAAGGAAGAAATGTGTTGCCCAGGTATGACTGGGGGCAAGGGGTTAGCTTTGAAGCATGCAACTATCTCCATCCTATAATATTAGATATGTTAATTAATTTTTGTGCCTTTTTAAAAAGTCCCACACATGTGTTTGGCCCTCATTGCTATTTACCATCTGATAACAGCAGAGAGCTTGCTCTACACTGTTGTCATGATTGTTGCAAAAACAAGACACATGATCCTCCAGTATTTGCAGTGCCACAAGAACAGAATCAGCATGATGATAACTTGGAGGACAAATTGCTTTAGGACATAGCAAGAACCAATTCAGGGTTGTTGATGGTATTCATAGGACTGCTGCAGATGGCAGAATACAGGTTTTTTGCTTGAGAAATGAGCAATTACTGGTACTATCACCTGTGATGAAGGCTTGAGATGACAAAAAGTGGTTGCAAAACTTCTGGATGCATAAGGGTATGTTCTTGAATCTGTGTGCTGAGCTTGCCCCAGCCCTCTAGTGTAGAAGCACCAGAATGAAGAGCTGCACTGCCTGTGAAGAAATGAGTAGCCATCATCTTGTGGAAATTTGCAATGCCAGTTAGCAACCAATCAGTGGAGAATAATTGTGGAGCTGGAAAATACATTGGGATGGCATTATCATGCAAGTAGGCAGGGCCACTAATTGTCTCTTCCTGCTATGCAGCACTTTAGTTCACAGTAATGTGTAAGATGAAGTGAATAGATTTTCAGTAGTGAGATTCCCAAACTCTGGTGGAAACAATTCACAGAATGATAGCTTGACATACATCCAGCACTGAGCCTCAGTGGCAAATGTTCTTTGTGAATTTCCTGTTCCTTCCCTTTAAAGATACCCTTATATCCCTTTAAAGGGAGTTTTCTTTCCCTTTAAAAGTACTTTTCCCTGTGTAAGTAATGAAGTTCAGGTTACCAGTACATAAATATGTTTCCACAGATGTGGAATAAAACCAAACTTTTGGAAAGTGAATATTATTTTCCAGCATACAGAAACTATTGATAACATTCAGAGATCGTGCCAATACTTGCATTTGCAGTAATAATCTGCACAATAATAATTACGAGGTTCATAGCAAGGTGCACCCCAGTCTCCTGCCCCAGATCACAATACTCTCCGACCCTAGGTCACATCTCAAACCTCTGCACTCCAGTCCCCTGCCCTAGGTCACAACCACCTCCTTCACCCAAACTCCCTCCCAGACTGCAGTCTCCCTCCTGCATCCCAATCCCTTACCTCTAGCTCCTCTCTGCACCCATCCTCCATCTCAGACCCACATCTCCTCCAGTAACATCATACATAGAAGAGTGCGGCCCTCAACCACTTTCCAAAACCTTGGAGTGGCCCCCCATCAATAATTATTGCCCATGCCTATGTTAAACATATTGGCTGTATCTAGACTGGCCAGTTTTTCTGGAAAATCATCCGCTTTTCTGGAAAAAATTGCCAGCTGTCTACACTGGCCGCTTGAATTTCCGCAAAAGCACTGACTTCCTACTGTAAGAAATCAGTGCTTCTTGCGGAAATACTATGTTGCTCCTGTTCAGGCAAAAGTCTCTTTTGTGCAAAGCTTTTGCGCAAAAGGGCCAGCGTATACAGCTCAGATTTGTTTTCCGCAAAAAAGCCCTGATCGCGAAAATGGCTTTTTTGCGGAAAAGCACGTCTAGATTGGCACAGACACTTTTCCGCAAAAAGTGCTTTTGCAGAAAAGCGTCCGTGCCAATCCAGACACTCTGTTCCGAAAATGCTTTTAACAGAAAACTTTTCCGTTATAAGCATTTCCGGAAAATCATGCCAATCTAGACGTAGCCATTGTTTAAACAGTTAACCAGGGGTGTCCACTGGTCCCCTCACCCACCGCTGGGCTGGAGCGGCCTCTCCCACTGCAGACAGGAACTGCTTCAGCCTGGCCGGAGCAGTTCCTGTCCACTCTAAACCTCCCTCACAGGGCTAGAGCAGCCCCCTACCCATGGCAGGCAGGGGGCTGCTCCAGCCCCCACCAGTTAACCAGTAAGCCTCACCAGTTAAGGGTGAGACTTACTAGTTAACTGGTTAAACCTTCACATCCCTAACAGTAACAAAGCAGCACAACTGTAAATCAACTAAGTCTATAAAAAAATTATTTCACAGTATGAGATAAATTAGAGATAGGAGCAACATACATTCATATTTTTCTGAACAAGAATGCACAAGACACTTTGAATGTAGGAATCTGACAGCTTAAGTATGACAAGATAGCAATGAGTTTCTGAGGTGTGAATCTTTATATTGTTTTTTTTAAAGAAAAGAGAAATTGGATAAGAACATAGGTGGTGATGGAAACTTATAATAAGGTGGTTGCAGTTAATATTTATGTTATGTTAGAACTCTCTTGTACAGCATCCTACACAATCATAGAAAATAAATAATTCCTTTCCTGAAATGCTTACAATCAAAAGGAAGAGGAGCTGGATACAATTCACCAGCAAACTGATATGGTTAAAAATTGGCACAGCTGTATTTGTTACATGAAGCACAGTTTTGTATTATGGTTGGTTAGAGCTATATCAAATTCACAGCCATGAAAAATGCCTTAAGGACAATGAAATCTTGTTTCCCACCATGAAATCTGGTCTTTTGTGAGCATTTACCCTTTACTATACAAATTTCATGGTGGACACTAATGTTTTTCAAATTGGAAGTCCTGACCGGAAATGGTATTGCAGGGGAGATTGCAAGGTTATTTTAGGGAGGGTTGCGGTATGATATTGCCTTCCTTATTTCTGTGCTACTTTCAGACCTGGGCAGCTGGGGAGTCGTGGTTGTTTGCTGGGTGCCCAGCTCTGAAGGCAGCACCCTTGCCAGAAGTAAGGATGATGATAATATAACATACCAGAAGGGTCTAAAGAAAAAACAAAAAAAATCTGTTGTATCCCCCAGAGGAACATGTCTATTAGCAGTGGTTGTTCTGGTCCAGTAAAAAACTACCGTATTTTTCATATAAACATCCACAACACAAATCACACAAGGATAGATGATTTGGGCTGGAAGAGACCTCAGGGGGTCATCTAATCATGGCAATTCTAGTTGACCTCTCCTCATCATGAGAACAGAGCAGTGCGGCTGCCACAGCGCATTAGGTTGCCAGTTTGGGTCGGAGACATTCCTAGAGGTTTCCACGCCGCTGTCTTTATTAGAGAGGTAATGATGCAGGCTTTAATTCCTGCAGGCTCCAGGGCAATCTCGCTGGCAACACCGCAGTACAGCAAAGACTCTCAAACTTGACAAAGTATCTTGTATAAGGGACAAACCAAGGGATACGCAGAGAGACCCACCCGCTAAGGGCAGGCGGGGTGCTGGGAAGCCACCCTGCGGGCTGCCATGGGCGGGGCGAGCCAGGTGTGCAGAAGGCAGAGAGGGGCAGGGGACTCCCCCGGGCGGGCGAGTGGGGAGAAGAGGTTCATTTACATTCTGTTTGCCCTGCCGCAGCTGCATGAAGTGCACGTGCTGACCGCCGGTCACGCAGCCCTCGCTGAGGCCAGACACCCGAGGCGGAGGAGCTGAGCCGCTGCCACACGCCCCTCGTGATTGACAGCCAGCAGCGGCGTGGCTCGGCCGGGCTTCCGCGCGCGCATGCGCAAGGGCGTGGCGCGAACGGCGGCGCTTCTGCTGGCGTCGCTGCCGCGGGAAGCTGCAGCACGTGCGCGCGGGCGGTGGCAGCGCGGCTGGAACTCGCTGTGGGTAACCGTCTCTCTCCCCGCCCGCGTACGGGACCTGCAGCCCCGGGCCGGGCTCCTGGGCTAATGCTGGCCGCGGCGGCCGGGCTCGTGGTGTGTGGCCGGGGCAGGGGGGCGCTAGCAGCCAGGGGATGCTTCCTCCCCTCGGCCTGAGCCCGCTTGGCCTGGCACTGCTGGGGTGCGCCACGTGCGGCTCTTGCCCTGTGGCTAGTTGGCTTGAACAGTGTCTGGTTTGGCTGTTGAGAGTGGCCAGTTAGCTCTGGCTGCTTCAGAACTGGTTGGATTCCAGGGGCTTGCAGCGCTCCCGGGGGCGGGCTTTTTGCAAACCCCAATGTGTGAGCTCTGGGAATCACGCTCCCTGCAAAGGGATGGCGCTGCACTGTGCACTAAGTGCTCCCAGCCTTGGGTTCAGCTGCCCTAGTTCTTTCCAGACAGGGCAGCTAGCGGAGCTCAGTTTAAACACCGGTGTCTAGACTGGCCAGTTTTTTCCGGAAAATCAGCTGCTTTTCTGGAAAAACTTGCCAGCTGTCTACACTGGCCGCTTGAATTTCCGCAAAAGCACTGACTTCCTACTGTAAGAAATCAGTGCTTTTTGCTGAAATACTATGCTGCTCCTGTTCGGGCAAAAGTCCCTTTTGCGCAAAACTTTTGTGCAAAAGGGCCAGTGTAGACAGCTCAGATTTGTTTTTTGCAAAAAAGCCCCCCATCGTGAAAATGGCGATTGGGGCTTTTTTTGCGGAAAAGCGTCCATGCCAATCTAGACGCTCTTTTCCGAAAATGCTTTTAACGGAAAACTTTTCCGTTAAAAGCATTTCCGGAAAATCATGCCAGTCTAGACGTAGCTGTTGGTTTTAAATCGCGGCTAAACTGCATTGCTGTAAATGCCGCAAAGTAAGCTAGGCACTTGCACTGATGGAACTGCCACAGCTGAAGCAGGCTCAAGAAGTTGAAATGTGAATTAATGATCAGACACTTTAAAATATTTTCTGGAAGTTGGCCATTGTGGCAGTGGTTTGGGATAGTAAGATAATCAGACAACTCATTACTGAAGGGGTCTCTTTAAGATCACATTAGGCTTTTCCTAGGCTACAGTTGTACCTATGTTAGCAACAGTTTAGGTTGCACAGGATTGGCTCTGAGGAAGTTGCTATTTTGCCATCTAAACAAAAATGCAGTATAAAGCTCTTGTTTCTAATGGGCATACTCAAAATATGCACCCTTGACACACCATTGAAGATTTGATGGTAACATTTCCAGATGCTATCCTAAATTATGTTCATACAATTCTAATCTGGGAAAAACCATCCACGTTACTAAAGACAGTTGGTCAAAAGAAGCCCTTTGCTCATCTATAAATATTGGGGGAGGGAAGGAGAATGGCACCATTTCAATTTTTATGTCTTTAAGAAAAAAGCCCTCTCCTCCTTATGTTGGTTTCGATTGCACTATTTAGCTGGCATTCTATTTCCACATCTACAGTGTAATTAAATTGCTTGAGAAGAGATTGGAAAATGGCATTGTGTGGTTCTATGTCCGTCCTAGTGAATTCCAGATTGATTTTACTAGTGGATAGATTATTTGTCTAAAATGGAAACTCTGAACTTTGACTAGGATCTGAAAACTTATGTGTGGCTCTTTCTGATTCTTGCGTCACCAGGATTATAGATCCAATACACAAGACTTATTTTTTGACCAGGTAAGCAGATATGATTATGAATGTACAAAGGCATTAGATCTGTTGAGTAAGAATACTGGTGTTACATTGTAATTTTTCTTGGCATGATGACACTTTCAATCCCTAGTGCAGATGAAAAAGATTTAGTGAGATTACTGTCAGTTAAAGCTTTAATTGAAAAAGTATTAATTTGAGCTCCATTCCGTTAAAAAATAAAAAAAAATAAAAAATGCTTCCCCACTGGAAAGTATGAGAATGTTGGAGAAGTTATTACTGATTCTTGAATATACAGAGGAATCATTCAATATAAATGTAAATCAGTACTTCAAAGTGCGTTAGTCATATTTTCATGTTTTTTGAAGTTGGTGCAAAGACTTATATTTGTATTGATAGTACCTGGAGGCTTCCAACAAGTCAGAGCCCCATTGGCCTAGATGCTCTAAAGATTTATTAAATAACTGCCCCTTCCCTAGATTGCTCTTAGCATCAAAACCAAAATATACACAATGGATGAGACCAAGGGGGGAAGAAAAAGGGAGGGGGGAGAATGGATGTGTTGGTGAGAGTGGGAGAAGTGGAGTAGGAAAAATAAGAGTTAATGAAACATTCAGAAGTAATGTATAGTTTCAGAATCCAATGCCATCCTTAAATGCAACAAGGCTTTGATTTTAATGTGTGTGTATACACTGGAGCAGTTTTCATAAAAATTCTGAAATATTTCATGGGTGTCTGGACATTAAAATAAAGGCCACAGTATACAGAACTTAGTATAGGAGTAGGGCCCAACTCAGTAAATTATTACATACCTTAATTTCTACTATTAGGTGTAACTCTAGATGTTTTGTAATGTTTCAGGATTTGTCATAATGGATGAAGACACAGGATATAATAAAGGTATTGAGGGAAAATAGATTGTTTCTTTTGTTAACACTGAAATTCAGAATTGATTTAAAATATTTGTTTCCCTCCCAGTTGAAGATGTGGTTGGTTGTCATGTTGAAGATGCTGTGACATTTTGGGCACAGGTGAGGTAAAAAAAAACAACTCCTTCTTGGAAAAAGGTATTCCAATAAATTGTTCGTTTAATCTGGTTTCACACAAAAATGGCAGAGTTAAACTTAGACAAAAGTTAACATGTTTGATGGGTATATGAATAAGAATGGAGATGGGGGGAAAAAATCCTAACCTAGGTTCCAAAGATGAACATTCAACAATGTGGTTAAAATATTTCATCCAACTGTTGAGTTGCTTAACACTGGTCTAAATAGAAGTCACGTATTGCCTTCTGAGTTGGGTTAGAAAACTATTGACCATCAGCCAACTCAAATTTTGCATAGATTCATTACTCTATTCAGTGTGCAATAGGTGTTACTTAAAATCTTGAATGTTAGAACTATCAGTGTTGGATCAGGAATAGTATGGAACATTTACTTTGGGATCTTTAAACTTTTAACATGACTAACTTAGATGTTCTAAGAAAATAAAAATGAACAAAACAAAAATAATGGAAAAATCTATCCTGTTTCTCAAGTTAGAATGGAAAACGGCAGGCCGCTTGGCAATTTCTGTAACTTTGTGACTTTTAATTCTTCATGTGGAATTTTACATGGTGGCAATAAGAGCAACTGTTAAAATAGAGAAAATGATTGTAAAATCCAAAATTGGTAAGGAGACTCAGTGGCAGATGTAGTACTTGAAACTTCTTTTAACCTTTTAAAAAATTCACTAGATATCCTGTTGGTGTCATGTTTAATTACAGTATTTTTAATTACTTACTGGCTTAATTGTACACAGGTAGTCACAGATTCATTATGGGGCATAAGCGTTTCTTTAAACTATTAGAAGATTTACCTGACATTGGTTGGGTCCTTCACTCAGATATGTTTTGTTTTTCTTAATTTAATAATTTTTTCTTGGGAGGTGCTGGGGATGAGGGATGAAGTATGCAGGCTGCTTTGGGGAGAGAGGACAATGCCATCCCTTTCTCACCACAACAGCTTGAGAAGTGCCTGTGCATAACTGCTGTAGTTGCAATGTGCACAACCAGGGGAGGGGTGTATGTCCCCTGGCTGAGGGACAGACAGACACATAGACAGAGAAACTCTCTCAAATACATAGTATGTAGCTGTCCCTTACTCCACCTCTGCCTTCTGCTGCCCTAATGGGGTTATGGGTGTCCTGTTCCCCATCTGTGTCCCTTTGCTGCTCCCCAGTAGTCATTCTGCAGTACAGGCAGTCCCCGGGTTACGTACAAGATAGGGACTATAGGTTTGTTCTTAAGTTGAATTTGTATGTAAGTCGGAACTGGCTCCAGATTCAGCTACTGCCACTGAAACTGACCAGGGGCTGACTACAGGAAGCCGGAGGAAGAGTTGCTCTGCCCCCAGCTTCCTGGAATCAGCCTGATCCGTTTCAACAGCTGCTGAATCTGGAGCCTGGGACAGAACAGCTGGGGCGCTACCCGGTAGGTTCCCACAGGACCAACCCGGCAGCACCCCAGCTGCTCTACCCGAGGCGTCCCGCAACAAAAGCCTGGTCTGCTTGGGGGGGGCGCACTAGCTGCGCTCCCTTCCCTCCCCAGCAAACCAGGGAGACCCGAGCAAAGCCGCACAGGCGGAGGGACCCCGCCGCCCATGTGGCTTTGCTCCTTTGCCCCCGTGTGGCTTTGCTGCTTTGCTTGTTTGCCCGGGAGCAAAGCCTCCCAGGCGGCGGCTTTGCTCGGGTGTCCCTGGTCTGCTGGGGGGGTCCAGCGGCTTTGCTGGACCCCCCCAGCAGACCGGGGAGACGGGGAGAAGCTTTTCTCGCCCCGGAGGACACGGGTGGCGACCCGCCGCCCGTGGGCTCCGGGGCAAGAAAAGCCCTGTTCGTAAGTGCGGATCCGACATGGATCCGCGTAAGTCGGGGACTGCCTGTATAACTGTCCCTCCTGTCAGACTCCTCCATTTCCATTTGATAAGAAACAATTGAATTCCAGGCATATCCCATTGTCCTAGCATAACCAAAACCTGACCTCACTTTAAGCTACGATAAGAAGAAGCTGCATGCCAACCTTGGTGATCCTAGCTCTTATCATTTAGGAGCAGTTGTGGAACAAATGGACTCATGGATGAACAGACAGACAACATTTCTAAAATATGTAGTAGACTTGGAAATTTATGCACTGACTATTATAAGGGGTTCATTAGAACTATCACTAGTTACAATGTCCCTCTTTAGAATTTTAATTTATGCATTCTGCAACTTAATCCTATAATTTTTCCAGTATTCTATACCCTGCTATTCTTTTAATGGATAACTAAGTCAATTTTATTACATTAATATTTTCTCTCCCTCTCCACATTCTGGATTTTCTGTTTATGTACTACTATGTATTTGAGAGACTTTATCGGTCTCTGGTTCAAAAACTCCTCCTAAAAATGGTAAGGGTTAGAACCACCCTTTGGTATAGCTGTTTTAACTTAAAGCAAGGAAAGGGTTTAGTTATGACAGGAAAATGGGATCTGCCTGGAAAGGGATTGCGTCTTATAAAACCAAACAGAAAAGAGACAAAATCATTAGGCAGATGAAAGGGGCTTGCTAGGGGCATGCCTCTTCCCTTTTGTCATTTGGCACTGCCCCAGTCTCAAGCCTCCGAGCACCAAGGCACCCTTTAGGGAGAGCCCCCGCTGCTCAATTCCTATGCGAACATTGTTGGCCGTTCCCCTTAATCAGGGAACCAGAGGAAAGTGCACAGTTTGCCACATTGCTCACTCTGGCTAGGGAGTGCAGGATGCAGACAAACCCAAGCCTGCCTCATCTGGGGGTCATGCATCCATCTCCTAGCTGTACCTGCTGGAGCTACATTGGACATGGGGAGGCGCTTCTCATCTGGTCCCAAGCAGTGGCAATAAAAGGGGGCTGGGGTAGTTCTCTCTCCCCAGGCCAGCCTGTTTACTGAAGTCCTCATCATTGCAATGATTCAAATGAAGACTGTACGTTTTCATTTTATTTTCCAAAAAATAGAAATTAATTGAGTTAAGGACCTAAGCAGTGCTGCATAAATCTAGTATAATATAATAAATGTCACATTTATTGTAGTTGATGCATTTTGATTTATCAGGTTGTAAAAAACTGTAATTTAAAAGGATCTGTTCATATTAGTAAAATCAAAAAATTATTCTTACAAGTAAGAAAACCGGATATAAACATATTGCTTTTCCCCATAATGTTGGAAGAGGAGTGCTACATACATATTCCCAAAAATACTGGAATGCTCACATTATGTGAGTTTTTTATAACAATGTTTTGCAAGATATCTTAAGACTATAATCTCTCAAAGTTAAGCTATTAACTTAACCATGATGATGTGGCTTGTATAGATGTGTGGCTTGTATAGATGTCATTCTAGCAGAAAATTGGCAAACTGTGCACAGGTGCACTTTCCTCTGCTTCCCTGATGCACAGGTGTCTCCTGATCCCTGAAAGTCAGTTTCCAGCATTGGAGAGAAATTGCAAATAAGCGTGTGTATATACAGTTCAGAATTTAGAAGTTAAAAGTTGTCAGGGCAGTGCAGTGGTGTCAAGATTAGTAGATGTTTTGACTTACTGGCTTTTGAAACATTTTAAAAGGTTTTCAAATTATAGCTAACTCTTTTTATTCTCCCATCCTACGTCTTAGAACATCAGTAGAAATAATGACATCTTGAAATTGAGTCATACATTGGCTGAAGTTTGTCCTCAGGCCAGCTCGGTTTTTGGCAATCCTGATTTTACTAAGGTAAGAAGTGTGTGAGATTGATGGTTTTTTTTTTTTTTTACACGTACATACAAATCTTTAAAAAACAGTGAATAGTCTTGCAGCACCTTAGAGACTAACAAAAAATATAGATGGTATCATGAGTGGTGGTCTGTTGCTTTCTTAGTTGGGCCTATCTTGAAGAAGCTAATGCTTAGGTACTCGTTTGGCTCTGTCAGTCTGTTTTTCCACTTCTCTAGGTGGGTATTTTAAGTTTTAAGAAGGCTTTATATAGACCCTATAGGTGTTTGTCTCTGTGGGGTTGGAGCAAATCCGGTTGTATCCTAGGGCCTGGCTGTAAACAATTAACTGTGAAATTTATCTGGGATGGAAAGCTCGTGATACCATCTACATTTTTTTTTTTTGTTAGTCTCTAAGGTTCTATAGGACTATTCACTGTTTTCAGTTTTTTTTCTGTTAGGCTATGTCTAGACTACATCTCTCTGTTGAAAGAGGGAAGTAAATGAGCCCAATCGAAAGCGCAAATGAAGCGCGGATTTAAATATCCTGTGCTTCATTTGCATATTCGTGTCCAATTGCTGTTTTGAAAAAGGGTATTGCAAAAGCGCAGTCTAGACGCAGTTCTTTGGGGGGGAAAAAACACCTTTTTCGAAAGAACTTGTACTCCTGAAAAAATGAGTACGGGTTCTTTCAAAAAAGGGTGGGTTTTTTTTGTTTTTTGAAAGAACTGTGTCTAGACTGCACTTTCGCTTTCGAAATACCCTTTTTCAAAACAGCGATCGGACACGAATATGCAAATGAAGTGCAGGATATTTAAATCCTTGCTTCATTTGCACTTTCGATCGGGCTCATTTTACATCCCTCTTTCAACAGAAGGATGTAGTCTAGACGAACCCTTACAGACTAACATGGCTACCCCTTCTTAGTTACACAGTTGAATTTTTAGATATTTTCTCTGTAACACAACTTGTATTTTCTCAACTAAAAAGTAAGAGAAATACTCAAGGAAAAATGTTTGTTTAATGTTAAATCTTTCTTCCCTTTAGATATGATTCTTTTCCATTAAAAAAGAACCTGTTAAGAGAACATTTAAAGTTGCAGTTAACTACTGGATTCAGGAATTGGCATAGTGAAATTTACATGTGTAACTTGAACTGTTCCTGTGTCCATTAGGCATTATAGTAACTAGGGATATTAAGGACTAGTCAGTTGACTAGTTAACTTTCCTCCCCTTCCACCTCTTGCTGCCTCTATCAGATAGAGGCAGCAAAGGAGGGGAAAGAAGGGGTACTTCCCGGGCTCAGCTGTGCAGCGATGCCCCTTTTAAACACAGAGGCAGCATTCAAAGGGAAAGTGCCGCACAGCTGAGCCCGGGATCAGGTATATAGTGCTGCCGTGTGTGGAGCCCGGGGTCAGCTGAGGACTCCCCAACTGACCCTGGGTTCTGGGGAAATGCGTGGAACCACGGTCAGCTGGGGAGTCCCCAGCTGATCCTGTGCTCCGCGTGGCCTTTCAAATAGGCCGCGTGGCATGGAGCCCAAGGTCAGTGGGGGACTCTGCGTCCCCTGCTGACCCTAGGCTCCATGCTGCACTGTTGCTTTGAAATGCACAAGAGCCCCCATTGGAGGCTCAAAGCTGACATGAGCATGCTGTCCAGAGTCCACGGGACTTCCCGCTAACCCCGGACTGTATGCGGAGTTCTGCATTCCTCCTTTGAAATGTATGAGAGTTCCAGCGGGGACTTTGGTACATTTCAAAAGAGGAATGCGGAAGTGCCTGCCGACTAGTCGAGTAGTTGCTGGAAATTCCATCAACTACTCAACTAGTAAAATAACCAATAGTTAACATCCCTAATAATAATCTTGAATTACAGTGACATTATATTTCAAATGTACAGTTCTCTTCTATAACTTAAATTAACATAGCTAGTAGGATGTTGTAGAACGGCGTGTCATTCTGTGCCTGCTGGACAAATTGTTAATGACACGTTGCCGTGAAGTATTGTATGACTGTTGAGGGTTATATATTTTGAAGCATCCAACTTATGCTAGTGTAGGGGTTAGAATGCTGGGTTAAGTGAGCTACCACTCTGCTTCAATATTGTACAAATATCCAGATTACAAACTTTTAAAAAATAAGGGTTGTAATGAATTGTGATTTTTATATAAAAAATAAATTTCAGGTGCATTTATACTTAAAGAATTCCATTTTCTCATCTACAGATCTACGGTGGATGTTTCTCTGAAGATAAATGTTGGTATAGATGCAAAGTACAGCAAGTGATCAGTGATGAAAAGGCAGGAAATAACCTTTAGGATATAACTGTTCTTTACAAGCAAATATATGGAAGCCAAAACCATATAATTTTGAGGTGTATCATTGCCTAAAACCCATGAATGGATATTTCTAAAGATTGTTCTGATTTTTTTAAACTGTATACTTAATTAGTAAATACTTAGCTGTTTAAGCAAGCTACTAGAACAAATCTACTGAAGATTTCCTTTGAGAAGATTGCTGTAATTTCAGGAACACTTACTACCTTTCGTATCTCAGTTTCACTGTTTTCATGTATGATACCATTTTCTTCAGATATTGAAATTTTAAGATACTTATTAGTTTGTCATAGGGATGTCAATGTGTAGTTGACTATACAATTAACCAGTAAGCCTAGGCTTATCAGTTAATCTTGTTGGCTACATGCATTGCTGTAAACACCGCTAATAAATACTAAGGATTTTTAAACAGAAAAGCTTTGACCTTGAAAATGTGTTTTGCCAACCATAAAAATGATACAACTTAAGACAACACATTTTATATTTGTAATTTTATTTTTAATTTTTAGTTTTAATGGTGTAGCTTGAGCTGTGACTTCTTTTTCTGTAACAGACTTGATTCTAAAGGCTTAGCTATCTCTTCTGTATCTCTTGATCAACTGTAAAACTCCCTTTTACATCACAGATATATAGTCCTCTTAAGTACGGTAAATGTTAATCCATATGATTTAACTAGATTTTTAGTTGCTGTACTTATTTATATTTTGTATTATTGCCACAGTGTCAGGTATTATACATTGATTATGGAAATTCTGAGATTCTAAACCGATCAGAAATAGTTGAAATTCCAAAGAACTTGCAGTTTCCCAGCATTGCGAATAAGTATAGACTCTGGGGATTACAGATTCCTCCTGATCAGGATTTAAATCAATTTGACCAGGTAAGTTATAGACGTGTGTAGCTGATGAACTCTGTAACAAATAAAACCAAATTGTCTACAGATTTTCATCCTCAGGGATCTATAAAAGATAAATGGTGAGGATGTCTTTACCCATCAAGCTGAGACTCAGGAGGGTGTTGGTAAGATTGTCAGCTCTCCAACCATTAATGAACTTTAAAAGCCAATATGGCCATTTTGAAAATCAGTGCTCTAAAGGGCCATACGGCAGGGACCTAGACAGGAGAGAAGTAGGGGTTGGTGGAAACTGCATAGGGGATCAAGTTAGAGCTTGCAGGACTGCTGTGGGCCTCTCTTCTGGCTCTTGAGCTTTCTGCTGCTAGAAAGGAGAGGGGGACCTCTCCCCCAGAGCTTTATACTACCTGCTGGCAAGGGGGGAGTGAGCCCCTTTCCAGGGCTGGATTAAATCTTCTGGGGGTCCCCTAGGGTCTGGAGTGGTGCCAAAATGATAGGTTCAGAATGTGAGATGGGGCTATAGGACGATGCAGGAGAGTGAGAGCGCGAGGGAATGCAAGCTCTGGGGTAGGGTTGAGAATGAAGTGTTTGTGATGCGGAAGGGGGCTCCAAACTGGGGACAAAGGGTTTGGAGTGCAGACAGGAGGTTGGGGTTGGTGGTGCAGGGCATGGAAAGGAGCTAGGGTTCTTGAGTGGGCTCAAGGTTGGGCTGTGGGGTCTGATCAAGACCTCATATGCCAACCCTGATCCCCAGCACTGAGTCCCATCTTGCACCCCAAGTCCCTAACTCCCTCCCGAAATCTTTAAGGAGGGTTGGGGTGCAAGGTTTTGGGAGGGGGTTAGGGTGTGGTGGGAGGGGGCTCATGGCTGGGGTTAGTGGGTTGGGGTGCAGGATACTTAGCTGGGGCAGCTCCCCTTTGGTTGGGAGAAGCAGGTGGCTCAATGCTGCCTGCACTGCAGTGCCCTGCACTTGCCTGTAGGCACCACCTCCTATAGCTCCCATTGGGTGTGATTTCTGTCCAGTGGAAGCCGTGGGGGCAGAGCCTGTAGGTGAGAGCAGTGTGGGGACAGAGCTTCCCTTGGTGCTCTCAGAGACATGGCTTGAGCCCGGCTTACATAGCAGCATGTAGAGCTGCTTCCCTTCCCTACCCTCCCCCCCAGCCAGTCACAGCCAGATAATGTGCAAGAGGTTTAGTGCCTGCAGTTCTGGGCTAAGGGAGGGCTTGCAAGAAGATCTGGACTTCTGGCAGCCCAGAAATGTTTTTGCAGGACCCCTTCTTAGCCCTGGGCTGCATCACTGAAATCCCCTTTGTTAATCTGGCCCTGCCCCTTCTCCCAGAGCACAGTGCTGCTTGCCAGCAGGGAGAGAGCGCCCCTTCTGGAGCTAGCTGCTACTTCTAGGGAAAGGGTTTGGGAGAGTCCTCTGACCCCAGCTTTGGGGCAGCCTGCCTGCCTGCATCCCAAACTCTTCATCCTTGGTCTGGGACATTGCAGCTCTCTGCCAGGCACACTTTTACTCATCCTGTTTTTAAATTTTACATTGTTCTGCTCTTAAACAATTTACTTGCATGGGTGCCTTTTTAATTCCATATATTTCCTGGTTATTTTACAAAAGGAGTATCATTTTACTGTACAAATTAGACTTTATGATAGTTCCATCAGTGGCTCTGTAATATTAAATCATTAAGGAGTAATAAGCAATGTGTTAAATTTAGTGGCTCCTACATTGAAGGTTTTTTGCCAAAGTGCCCTCCCCTCATGAAGCGCATTGACCTATCATAAAAGCTGCCTGACTGCTTCCATTTACTTGTCTTTGCCAGAGATGAAAGTTAGCTGGTGCACCCCTGTATGGTATGCTGGCTAGAAATTGTCTGGCTGGGGCACTCAGCTGCAGTGGGAGGGGCGGGGTGCTCCCAGCCTGGCTCCCAACTTCCTGTGGCTGCTGCACTCAGCATCAGGCAGGCAAAAGAAGCTTCTTGGGGACCCCCCCCCAAATGGGCCTGCTATGTTGCTTTTCTTGTTTCCTGTGACTAGTGATTGATGGGAAAGTATACAGCCTGCTGCATTCCTCCTCTGCCCATTCCCTGTGCACCCCCATCCCCTGAAACGGTGCCTTTAGGAGCCGCTCGCATTTGCTTCTGTACACCCAGGCTGCTTCCCTGAGCCCCCTGCCCTGAATCCTGCACCACCATATCACATTTTGCCCTGAGTCCTTACACACTCATAACCCCTTGCCCTGAGCCAGTCTTCATACTCTTAGCCCTGACTCCTGCATTCCCCTTCCCTGAGCTCCTCATACACCCAACCCTAATTCCTATACCTGCCACATTCCCAGCCCTACACTCCCCATTTCCTCAGCCCCTCTCCTAACTCCTATACCCTCCACACGCCAACCCCCTGTTCTAAGCCCTCATATACCCCAACCCTTTGCCCTGAGCCCCCGCACTCTACCTCACACTTACATCAGTACCTGCAAGAAATGTATCCAAGCCCCTCCTGCCTGCTCTATACCCACCACCTGGGAGGGTGGGTTGTAATAGGACAGTACCTGTCATAAATTTAAGTTGCTTCCACTCCTGGTATTTTTAACTGTTAGGGATAAATATTTCCATAACTGCTCTCTGCCTCAGGCTGAACTTTTTAAAAAACTTTATAAAAACAGCTTATTTGAAGAAATGACCAAGTTAACTTAACAGAGAAAACTACTCTTATTTTCAGCCACTTCTTTTAGGGGATACACCACATCCCATTCTTCTCAGCCTTCAAACTTGCCAATGTCTGCACTAGCCATCAGGCTAGTAACTGCAGTTTTTGCCTTTCCTGACTTGAATGCTTTGACTTTCTTAGTCTAGAAATTTCAGTGTTGACATTCATAATGTAGATTTGTATATGTGATAATATAAGTACATTAGTATTCCATTTCAAGTAGTGGATATGTTGCTAATCACACAATTTTTATATAACTTTCTCTGTAGTAGTGAGGTCTTATTTAAGTGGGAGAAATTTGGTACCGTGATTAAACTTTAGCCATTTCATGTAAGTTATTATGACGAATGTGAATAAAATGTTGACAGCTAAAATTAAGGGGAATAGATTTCAATCAGTCACAGATCTTTTCTGTATTACTGAAAGGTTAACCTTGGTATAATGCTGTTAAATTCTTGGCTTGGTATTTTTAAAGTAGCCTAATGTAGTTTGGTACCCAACTTCCATTGAAGCTCCTCTAGGCTCCACTGAAGAACAGATCTGTTTGATGGTGAAAAGTTAGTTACGTTAAACAAAGAGAAACTACTCACTATGAGCAGTTTTATAACTTCTGTCCGTTTATTTTACAGGGGAGAAAGTTCTTGTGCAGTTTAATTTTTGAAAAAGACATTAAAATGCGACACAGAGCCACGTATCAGGATGGTACCATTGTTGCCCAAGCAGAGTATGGAAAAGTGGATATTGGGGAAGAAGTGTCTAAGAAGGGGTTTGCTGAAAAATGCAAATCTCCTATAAATGCTAATAACTGCAAAGAGAAAAAAATAGATGTTGCTCAATGCCAACCCTGGAATGCAAAAATTTCAGCTCCAGTGTGGGAGAACAGACCCAACCCTTCAGGATCCAACCGATTAAAAGGGCATTTTGGTGACCATATCGGAACCATCATGAGGAATCATAACCATCCTGGGAATCATAGGCCTTTTGCAAAGTAAGGAGTGGGAGTTTGATTGTGTGTGTGTCACTACTGAGATTCATTACTGGGCAGTGTGTATTTAGGAAAGGAAGCTGGGAAAAAGGAAAAGACAGTACTTTTTCAGCTATTGCTAAGTTGATATTTTCCCCTTAAAGGTCCCTTAACTAAAGAAAATATTTTGGATTTTTTGTGTGAATTGTATTTCCAATGGGTGGTTAAGGATACCTTTCATTACTTTACTGTAAGACTCACTAGCATTGCCTGAGTCTAGCCTGGAGGGGAGGGGGCATGCAGGTGGTGTTTGGACCTGGCCCAGGGCTGGAGGTGGGTGGGGCCCAGGCAGATGAGGGGAGAAAGAGGGAGATGTGCAGGCCAGTCAGCTGCAGATGCGCTGGGCAGCCTAGCAATGCTGGAGGCAGGGTGCAATGGTGGTGTTGCTCCTGCGAAAGGGGCCGGGGCTGCACTGCCTGGCCATGTATGTGGGACTAGCAGGGCTTCCTCCCCACCCCCTCAAGTCCAGCACCACTTCCTTAGCGGTGTGGCTGCCCCCCGGTGGTCACTCTGCAGTATAGTTGTTCCTAGTGCTCACTGTCCCCAGTAGTGACTGAGTATAGCGTCCCTCATGTTTTAGAAAACATTTGAATTCCAAGCATATCCCATTTTTCTGGCACAACCAAACCCTTACCTTGCTTTAAGTTAGGATACGAGGAAGCTGCCTACCAAATTTTTAAGTCCTAGTTTTTACTGTTTAGGAAGTCTTCTTGAACAAACAGAGACTCAGACACACAAATCTTAAAATAAGTATGGATATAGATAGATCAGTATTGCACAAAACAATACATAGTTTTAGAGATTAAGTCATTTAAGTGCTTTGTCTTTGCTTAATTCCCAAAAGCCATTTGTTCTGCATATACTACAAAGCAAGAGATGTTACTGCTGTAAAATAACAAACTGTATTTGGTGTTAAATGTTAGTTTTGAAAATGCTATACTTATCTCTTGGACTTTCTAAGAACAAAATGAGTTATTGTAGCCTGTTATTAATGAATTGGAGCTTACGCTTCAAGGGCTGACTTTTTGAAACTCTACCCTTCTTGAGAGAGTGCTTAGCTCACAGTTTAGGAAACTCCAGGGGTTTTCAAATTGGTCATCCAAAATCCCTGGACACTTTTGTAATCTTTACGTACCGTGTTGGTCTTAATTATTTTTTTCTAGCTGCATCTTATTTTTCTTTAGTATTGTTTTTGCCCTGTGACTCTTTTCACTTTGACCTTTTTTTTCTCTTACATGTTGTTTACTCTCCTAGTCACACTTACAAATCTTTGCACTTGAGTAGCAGAGAGAGAGGGTCATGCAGTGCGAGTGCAACTAATTCTCTAGATATTTACTTTCTGAAGAATGTTTTCCTCCTTCTCTGGGAAGAGCTTGAGGCTTGGCTGTTAATAGGTGTGAGAGAATCTAGAAACATTGAGGAAAGTTGGGATAGTGATTCCAAGGTAAGGGAGAAGATGCTGTGGGAAGTTATTCAAGGATTGAGGCGGCAAGGCATTGGTTCTTGCAGTGATTCTGCGAAAGAAAACACAGATATGCATTTAAGTATGCATTCACACATTTAACCTTATGATAGAGCATATTGGTTACTTGTGCTGGAACTTACCTGATTGTCAGTCCATGTTAATTTACCTGGATACTAAAAAAATCACTGTCCAAAAATGCAGCGCATAAAAGTAAATCTTTTGACCAGTGACATCCCTACTGAAGCACAAACTATGCAGCTGTGTAGGGTACCACCAAATTGCCCCAAACTTTGTGGTGCCCTAGCAGCTACTTGTTTATCTACTCTGGTAGACAGTCCCATCCCTCACCCAGCCCCCCTCGAGAGATAAGTGCCATCCCCATCCCTCTAGCCACAGGTTGCACCCAGTAGCCAATCACTTGCAGGCCGAAGGACTCAGGTTCACCTGCATCCTCAGGAGAGCGGGTGGGAGCCCCACTGCTCCTCCTATCTGCCTTGCAGTGCTCCTGTACTTAACAGCTTCTGTCCCCACAATATCTTCTCCCTGCATGGAGCAACATTCTCTCCCTTGTCCCCTGGGGGTGTGTGTTGCAGGTCCTGGACTGTGTAGGGCACCAGCACTGTTAGGGATGGCCCTGCTTTTGACCTTGGTTGTCTGTTAGGGAGTACAAGAGCTATACTCGTATTAAATCAAACCAAGAACTACAACTGAAAATGTGAGAGACTTTGTACCACTTGCACTTAGAGTGACAAGAGGTGGTGATTGTTGTTTAAATCTTTAAAAAGACACTTGTGGTATATAGAGTTTCCATGGCTACAGTCTGCTGAAGGGGGGGGGGGGCGCGTGTGGGTAGGAAAGTGCTGCTCAGCAACTGGAAATGTTACGCAGCAGAATATATTAACATCTTTTAAAATCACATGTACACACACTCTAGAACATCACTGGCTGTTGATATTTTCCTGATCTCCTCTATTTAGGAATTTATAGAGAGCCCATCGCTGAAACATCTGAGGGCATGACTTCCCCCATTTTGTGTCCATTGCAAAATTGCGTTCTGGATCACCAGGCTGTTTATTCACATTGACGTTTGTTGGGATCATAATTTGGAATGCTGCTCAGCTTCATAGTAAACTGCCTCACCTCAATTGTTTTGAAGTAGCCAGGACTATTTCCTCAATTTTAGAGAAGCTCAGAGACTGATTAAACAATTGGTTCTTCTTTTCGTCCTTCCTGCTGCCAGCAGTATTGTCTTCCAAGATGTCCAGATTGACTAGGGAAATGTGTACCTCTTGGCAGTAAGGAGATGCTAGCTTTCTACT
Organism: Pelodiscus sinensis; assembly: GCF_052426305.1. Classification (NCBI taxonomy): domain Eukaryota; kingdom Metazoa; phylum Chordata; order Testudines; family Trionychidae; genus Pelodiscus; species Pelodiscus sinensis. The sequence continues at coordinate 201,401,675 of NC_143053.1, read as the reverse complement.
TCTGTCCTTTCCCTTGACTGTCTTTAATAATTCTCTGCATATTACAGCCTTTATTTAGCAAGCTCTTGTGTACCTATGTTGATACAGGAATCTGAGGCATAAAGAAATGGTGTCATATCTAAAGTCACAAAGGAAGTTTATGATTAAGGTGGGAGCAAAACTGAGGTCTTTAATGGACAGTACCTTTCTAATAAATCATTGCGATTAGATTCCAGGATAATGTTTCTTGCCTGTCTTTGTGGAGAGTAACAAACAGTAATTGTAAAGGGCTTGGGTCCATTTTATAGCCAGTTATAGCAGGTTTAGATTTCCCAGTGCAGTAGTGTGATGTACTGAATCTTTTGTTTTTTTTTGAGAGGGTAGGGGGAGGAGAGAAGAATTTGATTTAAAAACTTCTATTGAAAATACTTGAATGTAGAAAAAGGTTTGTTCCAAGCAAGTGAAACCAAATGAAGTGGTGTGGTGTGCAAATCTGTTTGAAGACTAACCTTGGAAGATCTCCCTTCTAAAAAAATGTGACGTAACTTAATCATGTATAGTTGCTTATACAGTAAATTTCTATTCTTGATCTGCATGACTAAGATCATGACTAAAATCATTCTTGACTGTCATAATTAAAGAATTGTACCATTATAAAATGAATATCTTGATTTTATTAATATTCATTTTTAATAGGGAAAAAGTAATGGCTTGTGATTTTAATACGGGATCAAACATCAGTTTAGCAAAAATAAAAGAGCATCAGAAACTGATTGACGAGAATGAAAAGCTCATAAAAGAGAGAGACATTCTGAAGGGGGAGAATGAAGTTCTCCTCCAGAAATATAAAGAACAAGAATCAACAATTGAGCAGCTGAACCAACTAGTGCAGGTATGTGGAAAAAATGAGGAAGATTTTCCTGGTGCTTTTTCAGTCCTCACCATCAAGGTTGCTTATAACTTATAACCTTGTATAGGTTGAACCTCCCTGTTCCAGCAACATTGTTTAATCGTTTACATGGGTACACATTCACATCCCTACTCATGGGTGGTCGGTGAACTGGGCAAGGCAAGCTCCCCCATGATGGGGAAGGGAGGAGAGCGGGTGGGCATGTGCCTCAGCCTCTCTGGCCCCAGAGTGCGGAGGGCATGCAGCCCCCAACCTCCCTGGCACCGGAGCACAGGAATGGGCGCTAGGGACAGCAGCTCAGCCCCCAGAACACCTACAGTAGGAGTTCTGGGGGTGAAATGTAGGTGAGGCCACATCTGCGGTTTGGGAAAGCAATAGCTTTCCTCACCTAGCACGCCAGCTGCCCATGTCCCTACTGCAAACCCTGATCCAGGAGTGTAGCCTGATGTGAGTTTTTCATGTTTATTGATTTGTGAGAGTTCAGGAATAATGGCATGGTTGCAAATATAGTACAGTGTGTTGGCTTATCAATTGGTGTTTGCATTTGTGGTGTTTTGACAGTAAAGATGCTAATGGGGTTGTGGACTTGTTTTTTTGTGTGGGGGGGGCGGGTTCTGCATCAATGAATATCTTCAGTGTCAAATTTCTTAGTGAGAGGAAAATCTCAGTAAAATCTTACATGCCATTAACAGTTAGGAAACAAAACTACCAAACATCCACTTCAGCAATTTAAGACTGAAAGGGGAAGAAAAGTAAAGAACGAGCATTATTTAAAGACAAACGTATAACTTTTTAAAATCATGATTTTTTTCATCCATCATAGTGGCACAACCATATTTTAGCCATTTTGTCAGTGCTTGGCACAGGTTTGTCCGCATTTCTGGTTACAAAGCCTAATAATATTCAATATTTTAATAATCTGAAGCTAACAATTTAACCATTATTTGTGTTCTTTGTTCCCCCCTCTTCTCCAAAAAAATCAATAATGCAGAAAGAAAAGGAAGCATCTATGGAAACCCTTAAACATTTGGAAAAAACACTACATACACATGTAGGAACTAAAATGAGAAGTTTGGCTGCCCAGGTTGAGGTACTGAAAGAAGTTAGGTAAGTACAAGTTTGTCAGCTGTATTAAATTGACAGTACTGTGGGGTTTTTTTTAAAATGAGTGCATGCTATTTGTTCTCTGACTTTTAATTTTTGTATTCATTAATTTATTCTGCTATTTTTATTTTAACAAAACTAACATGAAAAGGCTTAAAGAAGTCATCTGGACTTGCTCCTACAGGTTGGACCTGCCTGCTCTGGCACCCTCGGGACCTGACTGGTCCCAGATTAGGGATTTTTACGGACAAGGGGAGGTCATTTCAGGCTCCCTGTTGCTGGCTCCCCTCCCCAGGCTTCCTGGTTCTCTCCCTGCTCCCCACCTGAGCTGTGTGCAAGCTCCCGGTCCACTCCCCAGCCCAGCTGAGCCGTGTGCCGGCTCCTGGTGCGCTACCTCCTCCCACCCGCAGCCCTGCTGAGCCACACACCATTTCCTGCAGCCCAGCTCAGCCCTGTGATGGCTCCCTACCCCCCCTCACAGCCAAGTTCAGCCATGTGCCAGCTCCCGGATACCCACCCCTGTGCAGCACGCTGGGACTTTCTGATCCTGGAGCATCTGTGGTCATGCCGGACCACGGATGTTGCCAGACCAGAGAATCCCAGATTTTAGAAGCGCAACCTGTGCAATCCTTGACTGAAATCTTCAGCTTTTTGTGTACACCTGTCAAGATGATAGACTAGTTTCTGCCTTCCGGTGTTGGTTGGATAGATCTGAAGAGTTTAGTTTAGATCTTTCAGTTTGTTTCTTACCATCAGCTAGCTATTGAAATTGCATACTGCCTCATCTGGGGTGAGCTTATAGGGTACGTCTAGACTATAGGCTTTTGTCGACAGAAGTTTTGTTGACAGATACTGTCGACAAAGCTTCTGTCGACAAAGAGCGTCTAGACTACATCCAGTTCTGTCCACAAAGCAAGCTGCTTTGTTGACATGACAGTGTAGATGCAAAGGACAGTGTAGATGCAATAATGCTTTCTGTTGACAGAACTCTGTCGACAAAAGGCGTTAGTCCTCGTAGAATGAGGTTTACAGCCATCGACAAAACTGCTGAGTCCTGTCGACATTATGTTGACAGAACTCAGCAGCAGTGTAGACGCAGGTATAGTTTTGTCGACAAAATTCCACTTTTGCCGACAAAACTCTGTAGTCTAGACATACCCATAGAGACCATGCTGCTATTGTTCAAACTAGGTCAGAGCTAGCTCAGATATGGCTGGGCATGTTGCAGCCATACCTTTGCAGCATAGAAATAAGTCTTTCAGGTACTTCCCTCTCTGTGCTGCTTTGTTGTGTGTTGCCTTTGTGTTGCATTGTAGGTTGCAGAATGAAACAAAATGAAGCAGTACAGGATATCTGTAGAAAGATGCGGTGTTGGCAGAAGTCTAGGCTAGAAGTGGCCATCTGTTTTAGTGAGAAGGATGTTGCTCTAGTGTGCGTAGGAGAGAAAATGGATGAGCTTTTCAAAGAGAGAGGTGTTGGGTTAGAGAATAAACAAATCGAAGAAAAATGAATAGACAAAATATAAAGGGAGGGAATGACAAAGTTCAGAGCAAGAGACACAACAAAAGTATAGCCTCTTACACTATTGAATATTTATGTATATCTGTTACTTTTGGCAGTATTGTATTACTTTCTAGCGTATGTCATAGTGTTTCATTATCTTCTTTTTTTGAGGTGAGAGTGGATAAGAATATCTGCAGGGACAAGTGAAATGTTTGCTGACTGTTAAATTAGATTAATGTGGCAGGTTTTTAAAAAAATTATGTGCACCACTATTGAGTAATATTGTTCTAGTATTGTGTCAAGCTGTGAAGAAAAGTGCTTTCCAGCTAGTTGTCTTTAATTTCTTCTCTCCTTACCACCCAGGCTTGCAAATCTGAATGTTTGTTTTGGAGATGACCTCTTCAGAGCTGTAAATGAAGTTACTGAAAGGTGTCTCATTGCTCCATCTTTTTTGGAAAATTTGGAGAAGACTTGGGCAGAATATAACTTGGCTCAAGAGATGATTCAGTTGTGCAAAAATGTGGTAGGTTGGAATTTTTTTCTCACAGCTGTCATTTATAGGCTGTTGATAGAGTATATTAATCTTAGAAAATGAACTCTGGTATCATGAATAGAGAATGGGAAAATCTACCCTGCCTTAGGTAACTGCAGTATTTTCCATGAATGATAAATGTATGGGTTGTTTGTTTCATTTTAAAGAAAATTAAACTTTTGACACTCCCAATTTAAACAAGGGTTTTGGGGCATTAAAAGCCATCAGCACATACCAGGTACAGATTTTAGTATGCTTCCTGCACAGAAGACAGTGAGGACCTGTGGTATGGGTCTTAACAAGCCTGCAGCTTTCTTAGCCATGTTACATTCAAGATTCCCATCAGGGGACAATCCTGTGCAGTCACTAATATCCCACTGATCTTTTTCTAGTTCTTGGGGATCCCACTACAGAGGGAACTAGTCATCACACTAAGAGGTTCTCTGTGTGTCTCCACTCACCCTCTAGCATACCTGTTTGATAGTTTAGATGAGAGGGGGCCCCCGCCAACACAACTATGAAGTCCTGGGGTAGTATCCTGGCCTTTGATTTGCACTTGCCTCCTGGAGGTTAGACACAAGCCCCGTCTTGTAAGGAGCTGCCCTCAGGACACCCTGGGTTACCTTTTTGGATCTGGAGCATAAATCAGCAAGTTCTTGCACTGGGTACCTGCAAAAGCTGCAGCAAGTGAATGTCTCTCTAACAAATTCAAAAACTGTGCAATCTGTGAGGGAGAGAATCCCAGCCCTCTGACTGCTGAAAACTCACCCCTAGGTTTCACTGTGAGGAAGGTGAGAGAACCTCACCAAAGTCCGCCTTGGCCAGTTGGTGCTATCTAGAAACATCCTTTCCCAGACTCAAAAGGATGACTAGCACAGCCCACAGCAATCTAGATTCGGGGGCGGGGAGGAGGGCAGCGAGTGTGGGGTTGACTGCTGGAAGCAAGCAGAAGTGGCCCTGAGCATGGGGCTCCTATCATGGCTACAAGTCTTCTGCAAATCCCCTGAGACCTTATGGTTCCAAATCTCACGTGATCTCAAGCCAACCCTGGACCTTCCCAGGGAGCTGGCAATCTTATGGGATCTGCGCTGTTTGTCCTCTCTTGTTGCGTTAGCCCTCAAAACTCACTGCTTCCTAAACTTGGGGCCCTCTTGTGTTACTGTAATAAGAAATTAGTTTCTTCTTTAATGCTGGAGATTCTGTGTCTGTCACACCCCATAAGTGGTCGTAGGGACTGTATTCTAAATACAGGAGAGCTTTGTGCTCCTTGCTTGTGGTAGGGAGAAATCAGAATGGTTAACAATATAGAAATGTGTGTGGTAGTCTAGTGTGGGACAGTGCTCGGCAGCCTTTTTACGTCAGTTAATTTGATTGGAGCCTGCCTGAGTCAGGGAAGGTTCTAGTTATGTGCTTCACTGGGGATTTTTAGGAAGGGCAGGGTCTCAGCCTGTTGGAAAAGGGGATCCCCCTCTCTGTCTCTCTTATGTATGGCTCCAGCATTGGGAGAAATCAAAGGGAGGAGTGGATGAAACCAGTGTCCTGTGGAGTCCTTAGGACCAGTAAGAGAAATCAATGGTGCGTATACGTTTTGGGGACAACAATGAGGGGATCATACTTCAATTATCAGGAGGCTGAAACTAACTCAGGTACTTCTGCAAAGCTGCCCCAAGGAATTGGGAAAGAAACCGTTATCTACGGCACCCCTCTCCCTTCCTAAGTGCACGTACGCAGGCTCTTTTTCCCTGTTTGCATTCCTGAGTGGTGACTACTGTAGGCTTCTTTTACAGGCCTCCTGTACTCCACATTCCTCTTTGGTGCTGGCTTGTTCTGCTGCATGTTCTGTAGTGTTTACTGACCTCATAATTCTGCTGTTGAGGCTAAAATAAGGTTTTCAAGGCATCTTCAGTTTTTGTATGGAGAATGCTATAATACAGCTTTATCCATTGATCTCAAAGGGCTTTGCAGAGCAAGATAAGAGTACCGTAAGTGCAAAGCAACTTGTTCTTAGTGTATTTATCACTTTCTGAAAAACATTCCTCCCTGGGAGTGCCACTAAGGCTGAGTTCAGTAGTTCTGCAGCTAAAGTGAATCCTGAGGGTTAATCATTCCTAGAAAAGATAATTGTATCATATGAAATGGGAGAGCAGTAGAAAGTGTCATGAATTTTTCCCTAAATTTAAGAAGAAATGTTTTCAGTAAATCTATTTATTTCCCTAACACTGTAGAATTATACTGCAATGGACTAGAAAAATTATCATGAATAATTACTGAAATAGAAGTGAAACAAGTCTACTTTCTTCTTCGAGTAGTGTGTCCCCGTGGATGCTCCACTGAAGTTCCACTGAAGGTATCGGGCTTGTCCTGGCGCCGCAGTCTGGAGATTTTTCTCTAGCAGTAGCCCCGGGAGGACCGCGCATGCACAGAAGCTGTCTCATGCCGTTCATGCCTTTTCTGCGTCACATGGTCCGTCCCACCAGTTCCTCCTAACGGTCCATGGTCTTAGACGGAGTTGGGACGAACTCCTACCTCCGCCTGAGGAGAAAACAGAGTTACTTGTATTTAGCTGTTCTTCTGTCCCAATTTAGCCCCTACCTTATAGTTAGTTAGTGTTTTTACAGTTCTAGTTAGTTTAAAAAAAAAAAAGACGACTTTTTCATTATTGTACATACTTCTCGTTTACTCCGCAGACTCTCTTAGTTTATTCTGACGGATGTTTTTCTTTTTGCCAACATGCCCAGCTCTCCGGGTTTCAAGAAATGTGCGTCGTGTGGAGATGCCATGCCGGCATCTGACGACCACTCCAAATGCATAAGGTGCCTCGGGGAAGGCCACATAACCCAAAAGTGCGCCCACCTGTTCCAAGTTAACTGCCCGCGCCAGGCGGGTCAGGGAGATGCGGCTTAAAATGCTGCTTTTTATCAAAGTGCTCCAGCCGCTGCGTATGGAACAGCAGATGGACACTCCGGCCCGTAAGTCCCACGAGACGAAGGGCTCTGCTCCACCTCGCAGCGCAAGTACAGGAGACACACCGGGCACTTCAGGCTTGCCACCAAAACATTCCACGGGGAAGTCTTCCAAGGCCTGTAGTACTTCGGTGCCTAGCCCCATGATCTCCTCTGTATCGTGGCTGGTGTCGCATGTACTGCCCCGCCCTGAATCAGCACTGGCGACAGCACCACGAGGCCAGCCGGCACAAAGAGTGGCTCCGAGGCCTGAGTGGGCACTGTCAACGGCACCGAGAGCCAAGCCGGCATCGAGGGGCCATGTGGCACTGAGAGCAGCAAGGCAGGGCAAGCTGACACTGAGGGGCCAAGCAGCACCAGGTGCAGCACTGAGACCTGAGCCGGCACCGAGACCCGAAGTGGTGTCAAGGGTGAAGGAGGCACCGAGAACGGCGTTGAGACATGAAACGGCGCCGAGAATGCATACGGCTCCAAGAAATTAAGCTGTGCCAACTGATTGGAAGCGCATCAGTTTATTCAGCACAGGAGCCTGTTACCGTGCCACCTGGGCCTTCAGTTGTACACACGGCACCGACATCCCCAGGGCCCACATCATTGTCTGTGGACTGGGGTATGTCAGACATGGGCTCAATGTTATCCTCACAGGCTAGCCCTACACCCATGGCTCCTCCTCCACCCTCGAGGCCCACCTTGCCAACCAAGGCACAGAGGAAGGCTTGGCATGTGCGTACACCATCGTCCAGCCACAATAGGGCTGTGTTTTCTCTTGAACCTTCCCCTTCTCAACATCATTGTATAGACAGGCATGATCACAGGCGCTACAGATTGCCACCTTGGCGCTACTGGAGATCCCCATGGAGATCCCACACACCTCCACCATACCTTCGTTCATACTGTTCCCGATCTCCTCATTACACAATACGATCAGGATTTTCAGTGTCCCCACCGTGCTCTCACTATTCCTGCTATAGTAGTGCAAGTTCTTATTCTCCTTGACGCTGCCCTCATCATCGCCATGGTAGTCATTATACCTCCTACTACTGGGACCATACACACTCCTATAGTGCAGCTCGCGCACCATCGGTCTCACCAGAGTGTCCTCAGTCTCATTCGCCGCACCTTCCCACCCAGGAAATTCTCCCTCCGGGGCAAGCTCCCCCAACACCCAGCACAAGAGGGATGATAATCAGTCTCTTGTTTGCGAGGAGCGGTGCATGGACTCCCCTACCAACCAGTCGTCCTCTTCACCGGACGATGCAATCTTCCATGGAGACTCTTCCCCAGTGGATGACTACAAACAATTTCAGGACATGTTCAAAAGAGTGGCCCACTCTCAGAACTTGCGTACCTCAGACGTGCCGCAAAAACAACATGCCGAGGAATTTACAGAACACAACCAAATCAGAATTGGCCCTGCCCTTTGATGAAGCCATCTTAGAAATATCTAACGATATCTGGCAAACTCCAGCTTCTGTGCCCCCAACAAACAAGTGCGCTGATAAAAAGTACTTTTTTGATGCCAAAGATGCAGAATTCCTGTTCACGCATCCCCAACCCAACTCCATCGTTAAGGATGCAGTACAGCAGAAGTCGAAAACAGCACAGGGCAGGAACACAGCGCAGAACATGGAAGCAAAGCGCCTAGATCTGCTGGGTAGGAAGGTTTACTCCTCGGCCACAGCAACCCTCAGAATGGCCAACTATTCGGCCCAGGTGGCCAATCACGATTTCGACAATTATTCCAAGTTGTTACCTCTGTTGGAATATTTGCCCGAACCCAAGAAACAGATCCTTAAGGCTGTGATGCAGGAGGGTTACACGGCAGCGTGCACTGCCCTCCAAATTGCCCTTGATATCGCCGACACGGCCTCCCGAACAATGGCAACCTCTGTCGTCATGCACTGTGCTTCCTGGCTTCACCTGGCTTCTGTGCCCGAAGACCTCCAGCCCAAAGTTGAGGACTTACCCTTTGATCGGCGGTCTTTGCTTGCACAGAATACATATCAAGTCTTCTATTCCGGGAAGGACTCACACACCACCCTGAGGACGCTTGCGATGTACAGACTGCCGTTCAGACGGAAGAAGTTTGGCCCATATAATAGACAGCGGCATTTTTCATATGCAGCACCCTGATTTAAGCCCTACGACCAGATGAGGCAGAGACAACAGCCACAATGGCGACGTCAACAACCCAACAAGGCGTTGAACCAGCAACAATCCAGGCAGCAAGTTTGATGTGTCAGTCGAGAGACTGCACACTATTCCCCTTCGGGAGGCTTCTCATGAATGCACCAAGCTGCTCCGCTATCGCTGAAGACCATATTATCCCCATTGGTGTGCCATAACTACAGATCAGTGGGTCAGAGAGGTCATCACTTCTGGGCTCACCATTCCTTTTTCCACTCGGCCCCCTCCCAACTCTCTCCTCCCGTCCCTTTTCAGGGACCCCTCTCACAAGCCTCTCTTACAGCAAGAGATTTCAGGTCTACTTTCCAGTGGGGTGGTGGAGAGGGTTCTATTCTCGGTACTTCCTCACCCAAAAGAAGTGTGGAGGATGGAGGCCTATCCTGGATCTCCGCAAACTCCATTGGAATCTTGAATTTTTACAGAAGCAAAAACTAAAGATGGTTACGCTAGCCTCTATCAATCCAGCACTGAACGAAGGGGACTGGTTCGCGTCTCTTGACCTCCAGGACGTGTACTTCATGTGACGGTGCACCCAGCCCACAGGAGGTTCCTCTGTTTCACGCTGGGCGACAACCACTATCAATACACGGTGCTACCGTTCGGCCTCTCAGCAGCACAGAGGGTGTTTTCCAAAACCCTGGCTGTTGTAGCTGCTTACCTCCGCCAGGCTGACATCACAATTTTTCCTTACCTGGACAACTTCCTCTTAAAGGCCTCTATTGTGGACAAGGCGTGAATGGCAGTCAATACTACCAGGGACATATTCGAAGTTTTAGCCTTATCGTCAACATACCAAAGTCCTCTCTAACCCCCTCCCAGTCACTCGAGTTCTTTGGAGCGAGACTGAACTCCAAGACTGCTACTGCATACCTCCCTCTCGACAGATCTTAGACTATTCAAGAACTAGCAAATATCTTGTTCACCGCCCCCAAGTCTACCATACTTACATGCCTGAGACTCCTAGGGCACGTAGTGTCAGCCACTTATGTCGTCCCCCACGCATGCCTTCATTTAAGATGCCTTCAGTATTGGGTTCTCTCAGTTTACAAGCCAGGCATTCACAATACTCACAAACTTGTGGTTCCTCCTGGGCATGTGAGAGATTCCCTGGTGTGGTGGCTTGATCCGAGCAACATGTTAGCTGGCACACCATTTCATTCCCAAAGGCCATCTATCCAAATTACCACAGATGCATCCCTAGATGGGTGGGGTGCTCATATGTGCCCTCATCAAGTTCAGGGATTATGGTCACAGCACAAGCCCCTCCTGCATATAAACCTTCTGGAGCTGCAGGCCGTCTTCAACGCCTGCAGACATTTCATGCAGTGGATCTGAGGAGTTACGGTGCAGATTCTCACCGTCAATATCTAGACGGTCTATTATATCAATCGACAAGGTGAGGCCAGATCCCGATCCCTCTGTGCGGAGTCCATTTGCCTGTGGAATTGGGCTATTCGCCGCAGAATTACTCTCATAGCGGCATATCTCTCAGGCAAGAACAATACCATTGCCGATGCCCTGAGCAAGACCTTTCATCTTCAACACGAATGGGAACTGCTCGACAAGGTAGCTCACAGTCTCTTTGAAACGTGGGGTTATCCCACCATAGACCTTTTCGCTGCTCGGCGCAACAAGAAATGCCATCTTTACTGCTCAAGAGTGGGCATAAGAACTGACTCTCGGGGATGCCTTCCTTATGGACTGGGGAACGCACCGTCTCTTGTACACCTCCCCTCCAATCCACCTTATTTTGTGGGTGCTAGAAAAGATAGCCACGGATTGGGCGACAGTGATACTAATAGCATCCTTCTGGCCCCGTCAGACGTGGTTGACCCAGCTGATGTGGATGTCAGTATCCCAGCTGCGGCAACTACCACAATTATACAATTTACTGTCACAGCAACATGGGTCACTCCTTCACCCTTACATCAATCGACTGCACCTGACAGCATGGCTCGTGACTGGCTCCAAGGCCCAGAGTTAGCACGCTCTCAGGCAGACAAGGACATCCTGATACATAGTAGGCGCCAAGCCACACAGATATCTTACCTCTATAAGTGGCGTCGTTTTCAGTCTTGGTGTCAGACAAATAGCATTGATCCTTCATCCATATCCATTCCACACATTCTGGACTATATCCTCCACCTGAAGTCGGGAAACAACATCGTCACTCAGGGTCCACTTGCAGCAATTTCCTCCTTCTGTCAACCCATAGATGGTTTCTCAGTCTTTACTCACCAAGAAGTTTCTGAAGGACATTGTGAACCTCTACCCTCCACGCAAACCATCCCCGGAACCTTGGGATCTAGGCCTTGTCATAGACACCCTCACTCGACCACCCTTTGAGCCACTAGCGACTTCCGATTTACGAACTCTTACCATGAAAGTAACTTTCCTGCTGGCCATCACATCCATCCATCACGTGAGCGAACTGGCAGTGCTGTCTGCTGACCCTCCCTATACATTATTCACAAAACGAGGAGTGACTTTACGAAGTCATCCCGCATTTCTACCAAAGGTCAATTTGCAGTTCCACATCAACGAAGCCATCACTTTACCTACCTTCTACCCAAACTGCACTCCACTGCAGAGGATGCGTGGTTACGCACATTAGGCATCAGAAGGGCACTTGCCTGTTACCTGGACAGGACACGCCATTTTCGAAAATCACTGTGTCTTTTGCTGTTAGTAGTGGACCACTCCATGGGCCAATAACTGTCCTCCCAATGCATCTCGTCTCACATCGTAGCCTGCATCACTCGCTGTTACTGCCTACAGAACAAGCCATTACCTGACAGACCAAAAACTCATTCTGCCAGAAGTGTAGCTACCTCTACAGCCTTTCTTAAGGGCGTACCACTTTGTGACATATGCCGGGCCGCTACCTGGTTCTCTACATCGACCTTCGCCAGGCACTGTGCCCTTCAGCGCATCCTACCTACAGATGTGGCAGTGGCCCACGCAGTGCTCTCCTCGGTGCAGAGACCATAAAGCCGAAGCACAACATGAGCTCTGGGTTACTGCTTCATACTCCCCTTCAGTGGAACATCCACGGGGACACTACTCGAAGAAGAAAGAGTTACTCACCTGTGCAGTAACTTCTGTTCTTCGAGATGTGTGTCCCCGTGGGTGCTTCACGACCCGAAGCAGGGAGGAAGGCGGAACTGTTGTCCTTCTGTATTTTTCAGATGTTCTGGCTAGGAGGATCTGGCAGGATGGACCGCGCAACGCAGAAAAGGTGAGAACGGCGTGAGATGGCTTCTGCGCATGCGCGGTTCTCCAGGGGTTATTGCTAGAGAAAAAATCTCCAGACTGCGGTGCCAGGACGAGCCCGACACCTTCAGTGGAGCACCCACAGGGACACACATCTCGAAGAACAGATGTTACTGCACAGGTGAGTAACTCTTTCTTCCTTACACGTATGAGAAATATTAAAAATAAACAATTGTGTAAAATAAACTTTACATTTTCAGTTTTTAATGATCCAATCAGTTAATTATAATCAGAAAAGAGATTAGCTTTTAAAAACATTTTAACTTTGTGTAAGTAATACCCAGTATGAACACGTAGGCTAACACTAAAACAAATAAAAAAGATGAACAGTCCTGTGGCCACTGAGGGTATGTCTACACCGCATTCCTCTCTTGAGAGAGGAATGCAAATGCAGACAAATGAAATTGCAAATCAAGCGTGGATTTGAATTTCCCGTGATTCATTTGTATAATTACGTCTGGCTGCTATTTCGAAATAGCTCATTTTGAGATAATGGAGTCTACATGGTGTTTTTTATTTTGAAAGAAAACCCCTTCTTTCGAAATAACCGTTAAACCTCATTTTTTAAGGAGTAAGGGTTATTTTGAAAGAAAGGGTTTCTTTCAAAATAACCACGTCTACACGGAGTTTTTTATCTCAAAGAGATAATCAGGTTGTGGAGACGGGGCGAGTGCACAAAGTCTCTTCTCGTCTCTTCTCTCCCTTCTCCCTCCCCCCAAAACTTCTTTTTTCAGGTCATTAATGGATACCACTGGGCTAAGAACAGGTTTTAGTGAGATCTTGCAGGAAACACCCTGCTGTGGATGATTCTTTTATTTACTTTTTGAGCTGATCATTTAGCTATTTTTAATTAATTTAATATATACTGTATTGATTTTCTATAGTGTTGATTTTTTAAATTGAAATATTGTGCAGGACTAAGTCAAATACCTTAGAGAAGTTTTCAGTATGTTATGTAATAGTTATTTTTATCAACCAAACTTTCAGTCTTTTCAAAAAATACCAAGTTTGTTTCATAAGGTCTATTTTCCTTTAAACCATCTTGATTCACATTAATCATGCTACCATTATTTAATTCTTAATTGTTTGTGTCTTGTATCTACTTTTTCCATGGTTTTGGCCAGGATTGATGTCACACTAACCAGCAAATAAATGCTTGTATCATACCAGTTGTCTTTTTTAAGATATTGGTTACAGGTTGGCTTTGTGTCAGTCCAGCAGGTTTGGAAAGCTGTAGTTTGGTTTTACATTCATATGTCTGCTAGACTCTAGAGAAAAATCTTATACTACTGCTGATGTGACACTTAATAGAATGATTTTAATTCTTAATTTATTGAAAAGTAAACAAATTTATTACTTGGAGGGAATGCTACAAATGTACCGTTGAGTTACACACTGAATTTCCCCATTTAATAGACACATTCTTTCTTCTCTATTGTATTCTACAGTGGGGTTTCCCTCTTGCCTACCGTTTTTGTTGGCAGAATCAGCCCTGTCAGTTACCACATGGGGACTTAACTCTCTCTTGTCTGGAAAATTGCCCTTTATTTTAATCATCTTCTTGGCAAAAAGCAGCAGTCAGTTTTCCAGATCACCTTCCTCCCAAACTACAGATTGTGGAAGGGAAAAACCTACTAAACTATCCATCTGACTCCAGCATCCTATTTCCTTTGTTTTTGCTCGGTAGGTGGTTTTTTACCATGTCTTGACTTTTTGGAGATCCTGCTTGGTTTCTGACTCCTGTACACTGAAGACAAAGACAGTGAAGAGTTCTCATCAACTAGGCAGCAAGAAAGAAAATGAGAGAGTAACAAAAAATAGGCAGTCCCTTTTATTTCCCCACTCTGGCAGTACGAATGCAGAAGGTGAGGGGAGCCTGCAAGAGAGCTTCAAAACCTTACCAGTACAGACACTGGTTACAAAAACCTTCCCCAAAATCCTAATACACAGATTTTGGGAATTTTGCCACCATCAAGTGCTTTTGATTCCTAAAAAATCCAGGGGTGAACACTTGAAACCATCCCCGGGGTAACCCAAGCTCTTTTACCCAAAAGAGCTTGAAAAAGAAAAGAGGAAAAACAAGTTGTAGTCTCTGGTAGCTGACTCCTCAAAGGCATGCTGATACTCAGTCATACCTTCCAGGACACAAGAATCCAACCATCACCTTAAAAGAAGTGATTTTTTTATTACAAAACAAAATATAAACTTGATAAAGTATACTTGGTTGCTAGATGTTACAGAGCAACAAAGGAAAACAAATGGAAAAAAAACAGAGAAAAGTCTCGGTACAATGCTTAGATGGTGGTAAATGGGGAGCGGAGGCATAGATAAACACAGAGCAGTTCAAACTAAACCACAAAATAAAGAAAAATTACTCTGAACGAGACTGGGCTCATTTCCCTGGTACTCACTTCTAATTTTTTCTTTGATCAGTTCACTTCCATGCCCTGAATTCCAAGGGGGCGGGGGCAGGCATGGTAGTTGTGCCTGGGTTTAAATAATTCTGTCTTTCAACTCCTGGTTGAATTCTCCCACACAAAGAAAGCAGGCAGTGAATCCAAATTCCAAGCCTTTATCTTGATTGGCTCTCCCAGGCCCCTGGCTGACCCCTTTGCTCGATACCTGAGTTAAACCCTTAATCACTGGGTGCTGGTCAGCACTCCTCCTGTTTGAGACATGTGGCTTTATCACTGTTGATACTTGAGAGGCAGTTAACTGGTTAATCATGTAGCTGAAGGTGCTCAGTCCTGGCTTGTGCTCTGCTGGGGACCTACCAATACTGCAGCTCTGTATTTTATATGTAGTAAGAGCCGGGAAGGCAGGCAGCCTGACTCTTAACTACATTTAAACTGCAGAGCCACAGGGACGGGGGGACTTAGCAAGCCCACCCCCCACCCCCCGCCGGCACTGGCTCCTGCTCCACCTCCGCCTTGCTGCCTCTGATACAGAGGCAACAATGGCTGGGGGAGTGCAAGTAGTTGACTCGATTACTTACTTAAATCCCTAGTTGATACCAGCCTCTCTTTCCTGGACAGTGAAGAAATGATTGGGAATGGATGTCTGTTGTTTTGATAGTCCCCTTTTTCCTGACCACAGAGATCTTGTTTCTTGGATCTGATAGATCTTACCTTGCATTCCTTGCTGCATCTATGGACAGCAGAGTTAAAGGCAATAAGGAGTTTGAAAAGTATATTGTGTGTCTGGGTCAGGCTGGAGGGCTATAGGAGAGTGATAGGAAATATATTAGCCCTAGTTCACAGGGCTTCAGTTAGTCTATAATGTGCCACAGGACTCCTCGCCACTTTTGCAGATTCAGACTAACACGGCTACCCCTCTGATACTAGTTCACAGGGTAAACTAACAAGGACTAATCTTGAGCCAGTAGAAACCTGCTAGAATGGGTCATGGCAATCAAACCAGTTAAAACACCCAGAGTCAATTACGAGTTTTCCAGAGTCAAGTGTGTCAGACTGATTAGAACACCTGAGGGCCAGTTGAGAACCAGTTGAGGCTGGTTTAAAAAGGCTTCCCTTTGGTTAGCTCACAGTGTGTGAGGAGCTGAGAAGAGAAGGAACTGTGAAGGATCTGAGAGGAGCAAGTGCAAGCAGCTACCAGGAGGAAGAGCCTACAGTAAGCAAGGTTCTGGGGAAGCCCATGGTCCAAGGGATTGTATTTGTCATGCAGCTGTTGCTGGAGACATTTGCAGGCAGCTGCTTTCACAGGATACCTGAGTTGGAACTCAGAATAGAGGACAGATCCAGGTTTTCCCCACCAGCCACTCCCCATTTCAACACTAGAAAAGAACTGACTTTGGGAAAATGGTTTGTCTAGCCCTGTGCCACTTGGAGCGGCGACAGAGACTACGGAGTTTGGTTTCCCTTCTTTTTTTCAAATGCTGGCCAATGACCAGAGTAGCTCAACAAACTGGAAGCTGATGCCTTAGAGAAAGTGCCTAAACTGAGGGCTGCCGAAAGCTTCTGAGACAAGTAATCCTCCTGAAAGTGCGGGACCCGTCAAGGTGGAGGAGAAGCTTTGTCAAAAACAGAAGCAGAAAGAATCTTGACAATGATGCTGGTCCATTACCACATGGAAATGGTAGAGTTATCAATAATAATGCAGAAGATGCGTTCAATAATTATTTTGATTCTGTATTTGGAAAGACAACAGATGACGGAATTATCATGTGATACCACTCTGTCCATTCCATTCCATTCCATTCCATTCCATTCCATTCCATGAGAATATTGAACAGCAGTTACTCAATTTAGACATTTTAAATGAGAGTAACTTGTATCCAGGAGTTTTTAAAGAGCTGGCTCATGAGCTCACTGGATTGTTAATATTAATTTTCAATAAGTCTTGGAACACTGGGGAAATTTCTGGAGACTGGAAGAAAGATCATCTTGTTCTAATATTTAAAAGGAGCAAATGAGATGACCCAGGTAATTATACTCCTGTCAGTCTGATATTGATCCTGGGCAGATAATGGAGTAGTTAATAGAGAATCAAAGAAAGGTATGATTAATGCCAGTCAGCCTGGAGTTTCTGGAAAATAGATCCTGTCAAACACACTTGATTTTTTTTTTTTTAGATTATAAGTTTGGTTGATAAAAGTAATAATGTTTGTGTAACATACTTAGACTTCTGAAAGGCTGTTGACTTGCTTCCATGTCTGAAAAAAACTAGAAAGAGATAAAATTAATATGGCACCCATTAAATGGATTAAAAACTGGCAAACTGATAGATCTCAGAGTTTACACACAGGGAATCATCATCAAACAGGTATTTCTAGTGGGGACTTACAGGAATCAGGTCTCGGCCCTGTGCTATTTAACATTTAGTGCTCTAGAACAGCGATGTTCAAACTTTTTGGGCTCCGGAGCCCTTTACATGCATAAAAATTATGCGGAACCCCAGCGGTCCACGGATTGTATGTGTTGTACCTATCGATGTTTCCAGTTTTGTCAACCTCGCGGAGCCCCTGGAAATGTCTCGCGGAGCCCTGTGGCTCCACAGAGCACAGTTTAAGAAACACTACTCCAGAAGAAAACATATAATTATCACTGATGAAGTTTGCAGATGACCAAAAAATTGGGGGAGTGGTAAATAATGAAGAGGACAGGTCACTAACACACAGTGATCCCGATCAATTGATAAACAGAGTGAAAGCAGACAATGTGTGTTTCAGTATGGCTAAATAGAAATGTGTACATCTAAGGATAAATGGGAGACTATGCTGGGAAGTAGTGTCTAAGACAAAAAACGTGGGTGTCCTGGTGGGTAATCAGACAAAGATAAACTCCCAGTGTGATGTTGTGGCCCAAAGGGTCAATGCAGTCCTTGGACACACAAACAGGGGAATCTTAGTAGGAACAGAGATGTTATTTTACACCTGTATTTGTCACATGTGTGACTACTACTGGAATACTGTCCAGTTCTGCTGTCCACCTTTGAAAAATGATGTTGGTAAATTTGGGAGATCCTT
The DNA here is from genome assembly GCF_052426305.1 of Pelodiscus sinensis. NCBI lineage: Eukaryota > Metazoa > Chordata > Testudines > Trionychidae > Pelodiscus > Pelodiscus sinensis. Next base: position 201,383,739 of record NC_143053.1, on the reverse strand, counting down.
GAAGAACCACGAGAATAATAAAGAGAAAACATGCCTCATAGGGTACGTCGAGACTACAAGCCCCTTTTGAAAAAAATAGTCTAGACAGCCACAAGACTTTCGAAAAGCGATTTGCTTTTTCAAAAGAGAGCACCCAGGCAATCTGGATGCTCTCTTTCGAAAAAGCCCTGTTTGCGTTCAAAAATCCATTTTTCAAAAGAGCTTTTTCAAAACAAAAGGCATTCTTCCTCGTAAAAGCAGGTTTATTGCTGTTGAAAAAACAGCCGCGTTCATTTGATTTAATTTCAAAAGAAAGTGACAGCAGTCTAGATGCACGTCATAGCCAGAGTGAAAGACGTAAGAAGCTCAATCTGTTTAGCTTGCCAAAGAAAAGTTAGGAGGTGACTTGATTATCTTACTGTTCATTTTAGAAATGTCTGTCCACCTGTGAGTCTGTTCAAGAACTACCCCTAAAGGGTAAGAGCTAGGACCACCAAATTTGGCATGGAGCTTTCTCTTATGTGTAACTTAAATCAAGGTAAGGGTTGGTTGTGCCAGAACAGTGGGATGTGCCAGGAAATTGATTGTTTCTCATAAAATGGAAAGGGAAGGGTTTGGTAGGCGGGACAATTTTATTGTAGAATGTCCACAGGGAAGCAGCAAATGGCCAGAGATGGAGACCAGAACAGTTGGAACCCTGTTGGGCCAGCAGGAGGCAGGGGTGGAAAAGGGTCAGCCCTCTCCTGTATATTTGAGAGAGTTTGTCTGTGTGTCTGTCTGTCTCCCCCAGTTGGGGGATGTGCACCCCTCTCCCCCACTGTGCCCTCTGCAGTGACCATGAGCAGGTGCTTCTAATGTGGCCTCCTATGGCCTGTACTACAAAGGCAGGTCAATCTAAGCTATACAGTTTGAGTTACATTAGTAGCATAACTCAGATCTGTGTAGTTTAAATCTACTTCCTGCAGGGTCCATGTTGCAGGGGGTTGACAGGAAAAAACTCTCCTTCTGACTCCCTTTGCTCATCTCATTCTGCTGGAGTACCAGAGTGGACAGGAAAGTGTTTGGTCCATTTATTAGGTCTTATGGAGATCAACCACTTTGTACTTTATTAGCTTGTCTTGTAGTCACGCTTAGTTGTAATGGATATGGCATTTCCAGTGGTGCAGATAACAGGAATGTTGATCAAAAACCTATAATTTCATTTGTCATTCATTTCTATTCAAGTATGATTCCTTGTAACCAAATGAGTTAAACTAACCTTATATAAATAAGAAGCAATTTTACTATATAAGGAATCTGAAAGAAAATACTTGGTATCATTTTTGTTACATTGAGCTTGCCAGGAATTTTGATATGATTTCTGTCTGCTGTTCCTTTTACATAGAATGAAAGTGATGTCTTGATTCTCAAGAGAAATGAAGTGCAACATAATTTATACTCTGCAGTTGAAGAGTTCATTGTGGAAGTGGATAAGATACCTCTCTCTGAGCGTGTAACTACTTTGCAGGTTGAAAATAAGCTTTTTATTACTATTATTATGAGTAAATGCTTCTAATCTGCTCTCTAATTTGTCTGAAGTTCAGTGTGTTAAAATTGGAGGTTTCAATAGCAGAATGTTGAGCTTACTATATTACATGGTTAAGCAGCACAACTTACCTCTGTAGTTTGATTTACTTCAGTAATTGCAGCAACTTGCAGGAGACTTTTAAAAAGTTCTAGTAATTTTTGTTGAAAATGTGCACTTTTACAGTGTATGCTTTGAGATTCCCAGTAGTGTGGTTTTTTTCCTACATGAAATAAGTGAAAGTAGTGGTATATTACTAACAAACACTTTTAAAATACTCAAACAGTTCAATGCTGAAAAATGGTATCAAGGCTCTATTCCTGTTTTTTGTGTAGTTCTTTCATTTGAAGGCAAAAGAATAAGAAAATGAAGACTTGCCATAATACACAATTATTAAACACTTCATTTCTGTTTTAACCCCCAACTGTCAACAATTTTCTGTACTGATCCTTAAACCATTAGGAAAATAATTAGTTGCTAAATGATTGTAAGCGGTGTGTCCTTGTATCCCCAGAAGCTCTTCAGATGAATGTTGAAAGGGGGTGGATGGTGCTAGTTTAGGCAGAGAAAAACATTAGTCAGCACATTCCCAGAAAGGATGACCGAAACCAAGCTTTGCTGGGTCTGTTTTGCTTTCTGTTCTAATCTTGTCTGATCTCTGTTAGCTCTTAAACCATTCACAGCACCCTTAAAGTCGGGTAAAATTGGTAGACAAACGCTAATGCATGTGGCTTTTCATATCAAGTGTGAACAAATGTCAATCAAGAAGGTTTAACTTCTGACAATAAAGCTCAGTTCCTGTTTAATGCAAGGTTGCTATGAAACCAGGTCTGTGCAAGTGAGTGTTAGTATTGCACTAGGAATGTTAAATTTAGATTAATCAACTAAGCAAACAGTCGATGGAATTTCCATCAACTACTCAATTAGTTGATAAGCCCCACCAGCTCTTGCAACATTTCAAAGGTAGAAGCACCGCAGGGAACATGGGGTGAGCGGGGGACTCAAGCAGTCCCCCGCTGGTCCCCTGCTTTTGAAAAGCAGGGAGCAGGAGGCCAGCGGGGGACTGCCTGAGTCCCCTACTCACCTCGTGCTCCCTGCAACACTTCTGCTTTCGAAATGTAGCAAGAGCTGGTGGGGCTCTTGCTACATTTCAAAGGCGGAAGTGTTGCCACTGCACCCCTGCCCCACTTCCCATGGAGACGGTGCTACAGGGAGCCGGCTTTTAAGCTCCCCATTTGCTGCCTGTCTGATGGAGGCAGCAAATGGGGGAAGTGGCTAGTCGAATCACTAGTTGACAAGTCACTTACATCCCTATATTGTACATTAGTTAATGGCTGCCTAATGCATATCTGCATAATTTTTTTCCCTTTTTTAATTCTGTTGAGTCATTTCAAAAGTGACTAAGTTGTACGTTAGCAAATGTTTATAACTCATATTCAGTGTGTTTGAGGGATTTTAATGAAGAGTTTATCATAGAGAATAATGACAAGCAAGCAGCATTTGTCATTAAGCTCTACTACTCAGAATTGTAGAAACAATCAGTCATCTGTGTACATGTAAACAAATTTGAACGTAAACTTCAGCTAAGCTGTTTAAGTCTGGCATGGATCTGATCAATAGTGTGTCCATAAAAATTAGCATTATTTAAATCACTTGAATTGGGAGTATTTTTAAATAGTGCATTCTGAAGTATGGTTAGATTGTCTTAATACTTGTTTTTCTCATTCTGCTGCTGTGTTGCAGAACTGGGTTGTTTTTGATTCACTAAAAAATGAATTCATATACATAGATTATTAGGGTCTGGCATGATAGGGAAAAAATGATATATGTCTGGACCTAATAGTTTCAAATAGAATAAAACATTTCCCCCCCTAGATGCATTACAAGATTGTGCTGCTTTAGCTCCACTAGATGGTAGTCTTCAAACATTTTTCGTTGCAGTACTGGAGTAGAATTGCAGCAAGATTTTTTTTTTTCAGATATTTGATAGCATCTTGAATGTTGAGTGCAGTGAAACCTTCTATTAGTTGTGTTCAACAAAATAAACTTGGTTTAACATAAGAATGGCCATACTGGGTCAGACCAAAGGTCTATCCAGCTCAGTACCCTGTCTGTCGACAGTGGCCAATAATACCAGGTGTCCCAGAGCGAGTGAAGCGAACAGGTAATGATCAAGCGATCTCTCTCCTGCCATCCATCTCCACCCTCTGAGAAACAGAGGCTAGGGACACCATTCTTTACCCACACTGGCTAATAGCCATTTATGGACTTAACCTCCATGAATGTATCTAGTTCTCTTTTAAACCCTGTTATAGTCCTAGCCTTCACAACCTCCTCTGGCACGGAGTTCCACAGTTTGACTGTGCGCTGTGTGAAGAAGAACTTCCTTTTATTTGTTTTAAACCTGCTGCCCGTTAGTTTCATTTGGTGTCCTCTAGTTCTTATATTACGGGAACAAGTAAATAACTTTTCCTTATTCACTTTCTCCACACCACTCATGATTTTATAGACTTCTATCATATCCCCCCCTTAGTCTCCTCTTTTCCAAGCTGAAAAGTCCCCATCTCTTTAATCTTTCCTCATATGGGACCGGTTCCAAACCCCTAATAATTTTAGTTGCCCTTCTCTGAACCTTTTCTAATACCAGTATATCTTTTTTGAGATGAGGAGACCGCATTTGTACGCAGTATTCAAGATGTGGGCGTACCATGGATTTATATAAGGGCAATAAGATATTCTCCGTCTTATTCTCTGTCCCTTTTTTAATGATTCCTAACATCCCGTTTGCTTTTTTTTTTACTGCCGCTGCACGCTGCGTGAATGTCTTCAGAGATCTATCCACGATGACTCCAAGATCTCTTTCTTGATTAGTTGTAGCTGAATTAGCCCCCATCATATTATATGTATAGTTGGGGTTATTTTTTCCAATGTGCATTACTTTACATTTATCCACATTAAATTTCATTTGCCATTTTGTAGCCCAGTCACTTAGTTTGGTGAGATCTTTTTAAAGTTCTTCACAGTTTGCTTTGGTCTTAACTATCTTGAGCAGTTCAGTGTCGTCTGCAGACTTTTCCACCTCATTGTTTACCCTTTCTCCAGATCATTTATGAATAAGTTGAATATGATTGGTCCAAGGACTGACCCTTGGGGAACACCACTAGTTACCCCTCTCCATTCTGAAAATTTACCATTTATTCCTACCCTTTGTTTCCTGTCTTTTAATCAGTTCTCAGTCCATGAAAGGATCTTCCCTCTTATCCCATGACAACTTATTTTACTTAAGAGCCTTTGGTGAGGGGTCTTGTTAAAGGCTTTCTGGAAATCTAAGTACACTATATCTACTGGATCCCCCTTGTCCACATGTTTGTTGACCCCTTCAAAGAACTGTAATAGATTAGTAATACATGATTTCCCTTTACAGAAACCGTGTTTACTTTTTCCCAACAAATTATGTTCTTCTATGTGTCTGACAATTTTATTCTTTACTATTGTTTCAACTAATTTGCCTGGTACTGACGTTAGACTAATCTGTCTGTAATTGCTGGGATCGCCTCCAGAGGCCTTTTTACATATTGGCGTTACATTAGTTACCTTCCAGTCATTGGGTACAGAAGCTGATTTAAAGGATAGGTTACAAACCACAGTTAATAGTTCCGCAATTTCACATTTGAGTTCTTCCAGTACTCTTGGGTGATTGTCATCCGGTCCCAGTGACTTGTTACTGTTAAGTTTATCAGTTAATTCCAAAACCTTCTCTAATGACACTTTAATCTGTGACAAGTCCTCAGATTTGTCACCTACAATGGACGGGTCAGGTTTGGGAATCTCCCTAACATCCTCAGCCGTGAAGAGTGAAGCAAAGAATTCATTTAGTCTCTCCGCAATGACTTTATTGTCTTTAAGTGCTCCTTTTTAATCTCTATAGTCCAAGGGCCCCACTGATTGTTTAGCAGGCTTCCTGCTTCTGATGTACTTAAAAAACATTTTGTCATTATCTTTTGAGTTTTTGGCTAGCTGTTCTTCAAACTCCTTTTTGGCTTTTCTTATTACATTTTTACACTTAATTTGGCAGTGTTTATGCTCCTTTCTATTTACCTCACTAGGATTAAACTTCCACTTTTTAAAAGATGTCTTTTTATCTCTCTCTGCTTCTTTTACATGGTGTTTAAGCCACGGTGGCTCTTTTTTAGTTCTTCTACTATGTTTTTTAATTTTTTACATTTAAGTTGGACCTCTATTATGGTGTCTTTGAAAAGTGTCCAGGCAGCTTGCAGGTATTTTACTTTAGTCACTGTACCTTTTAATTTCTGTTTAATTAACCTCCTCATTTTTGCATAGTTCCTCTTTTTGAAATTAAATGCCGGGGTGTTAGGCTGCTGAGGTGTTCTTCCCACCAGAGGAATGTTAAATGTTGTTATATTATGGTCACTATTTCCAAGCTGTTCTGTTATAGTTACCTCTTGGACCAGATCCTGCACGCCACTCAGGACTAAATCAAGAATTGCCTCTCCCTTTGTGGGCTCCTGTACCAGCTGCTCCAAGAAACAGTCGTTTAAGGGTTCAAGAAATTTTGTTTCTGCATCTCGTCCTGAGGTGACCTGTACCAGTCCATCTGGGGATAGTTGAAATCCCCCACTATTATTGAGGTCTTTATTTTGATAGCCTCTCTAATCTCCCTTAGCATTTCATAGTCACTATTACTGTTCTGGTCAGGTGGTCGATAATAGATCCCTACTGCTATATTCTTATTAGAGCAGGGAATTACTATCCATAATGATTCTACGGAACATGTTGATTCATTTAAGATTTTTACTTTATTTGATTCTAAATTTTCTTTCACATATAGTACCCCTCCCCCATCTGCACAACCTGTTCTATCCTTCTGATATGTTTTTGTACCTGGAATGATTGTCCTCACTCCACCAAGTTTCTGTGATGCCTATTGTATTAGTATCCTCCTTTAACATGAGGCACTTTAGTTTACCCATCTTATTTTTTAGACTTCTAGCATTTGTGTACAAGCACTTTAAAAACTTGTCATTGTTTATTTGTCTGCCCTTTTCTGATGTCAGATTCGCATAAAAAAGAATGTTTTTCATCTGATCTACTTCTTTTTCTTGAAGTAACTCTACCAGCAGACTCAACTAGATATTTGAAAATGGAGGGTAAAAATTAAAATTCTTCCAAGTGCTAACACTACCTTGGTTATGGACAAGTCTATAATGTAATTGCATGTGGTTTTCTGTTACTACTCAAAGAACAAATACTAAGAAATTGGTTTCAATCTACAGGATTTCAACAGGAAATCTTTCCTTCAAAGCTAGATTCCTTATACAAATTCTTTCTTCTAACTAATTTTTCAGTGTTTGTTATGAGTTTGAGAATAACACAGCATTACAGTTATTACAGTTCAGAACAAATTTTTCAGGTCACTTGTGTATTCACATAATTCATGTAGCTGCTATATACTTGTCATAGATCTATCCCTTAGTTAAGGGAAGCATATTTTGCACATTTAAAGATGCCTGCTTGAAAATCAAGTAGTAGAAAAGCATACTATGCTTTCATGAAATTTGGTGTGTTGCACATGTGTAATATAAAGATCTAACTGTGGCACTCTATAATCCTGTAAAATACTAGGTATATGTAATAAGGCTAATCTAGTTCTTAGAATAATTCTTAACCATCCCACTGTACTAATGGGTGTGGGTTTTTTTTGTTTGTATTTTTTGTATTACAGTATTATATGTTATGGTATCTTGTAGTGCAGTCAACAAAGATTTACATCTGTATTAGGGATGTTAAATTGTGTTTTTAATCAGCTAATTGAATAGTCGATGGAATTTCCATGGACTACTCGATTAGTCGATAAGTGGGGAAACTGCAGAGCCACAGTGGGGTTAGCTTCTGGCCTCAGGAGGCAACACCTCTGCAGCTCTGCCTTTAAATGTATTAAGAGCTGTTTAAAAGGCAGAGGTGTAGCGGGGAGATTGGGCACAAGCTGGGAATCAGCTGATTCCCAGCTTGGACCCAGTCCCAGACACTGCGCTTCTGCTTTTAAAATGTATTAAGAGCCTCTATGGCTCTTGTTACATTTAAAAGGCAGAGGTTCAGCAGGGACCGAAAGCAAGCAGGGAATCAGCTGTCGGCTTGGAATCAGCCTGGCAGCTCTTACTCCATTTAAAAAGGAGAGGCGCAGCATCTGGGACCTGGCATGAGTTGGGAATCAGCTAATTTTCGCTTGTGCCTAGTTTCCCTGCTATGCCTCTGCCTCCCTTGCCGCCGCGCCCCCTCCCCCCCCCACTCCTGCAGAGACATTTCTGGGGGGGAACCAACTTTTACGTGCAAAATATGCTTCCCTTAACTAAGGGATAGATCTATGACAAGCTTTTAAGCTGGCTCTCCCTAGCACTGGCTCTTTACCCCCCCCCCCCTTGCTGCCTCTCTCTGGTAGAGGCAGCAAGGGAGGAGGGAAAGCAACTAGTCGAGTCACTACTTGACTACCTGATAAGCATATGCTTATTGAGTAGTTGGCTAGTTGCTTGCCAGTCCAGATAAATAAGATCAGCAGTTCACTTTCTTCAAAGCTGATGGTAGGAGCTTGCAAACTGATGGAAGATGTTCAACAAAGGAATGTAAGTGACTAGTTGACTATCCGGTAAGCAAAAGCTTTTTGGATAGTCATCTATTCCCTCGACTGGTTTCTTCCCCTCCCCTTGCTGTCTCTATCAGGGGAAGCAGGGGCCGGTGCTGGGGGCGGGGACAGCTTAAAAGCCGCTTACCCCCCCTCCGCCCCGTACCATCTTGGCAGGAGGGTAGCGGGAACTGGGCATGAGCCGGGAATCAGCTGATTCCTGGCTCACACCCAGTCCCAGATGCGCCTCTTCTTTTTAAAGGTGTTAAGAACCTGTCAGCTCTTAATATGTTTAAATGGCTACAGTGCAGCATGGGGGACCCAGCATGAGCTGGGACAGCTGATTCCCAGCTTGTGCAGGATTTCCCCCCCACCCTCCCCCAGCTACAGCTCACCAGCTTTTTGATAACATTTTAAAGGGAGAGACGCAGCGGGATTAGTTCTTGGGCTGGGAGCTAACCCCGCTGCAGCTCCCCTGCTTATTGACTAATGAACTAGTTGATGGAAAATTAATCAACCACTCGATTAGTTGATTAAACTAAAGTTTACATCCCTAGTTCAACACAAACTACTGTCAGCCATTCATATCCCTTTTTCTGTGGAGAATTTTATCTTTTGGGCATAGAAAATCAAATGCCAGAATCAAAAAGGAAGGCACAAATATTTCCCACATGGAACTTCTTATCTAGAGACACAGCCCTAGGTTCAGAAAAAGAAGCTTCTTGCCAGGTTGTGTCAGAGAACTGACCTAGCATTTTCTTCAATTTATTTAGCAGACATTTTTTCTTTAAAAGTTTGGGTTTGTCCCCTAACCTTTGTTGTGAAAACCATCTTTCTCATGCTGACTTAATTTTTTCTCCTCAAGTTCCACATAGTGAGAGAGACTCCATGCTTCAGGTATTGGTTACATAATTATTATATAGGTATTGGTTATATAATTGGTTATTTAGATTGAGCTAAAAGGTTCAGTATTGGAAAAGTCCTGTTTATTAGGGTCATGAAATTGCTTTGCGGTAGGTGCGTCTAATACTGCAGTTTGTGTGGGACTGTAAGCTTAGTTACTAACCAAAATTGCTCAGGAGAGATTTAACTTGACCTCGGTCCCCTGATGTCAGTTTAGAATGTCAGAGATGTTATGTGGTTGGTATACCTCACTATCCACTCAGAAGTGGGCTTGTTTGCTGCATTTGGTGGTCTCTTTAGGGAGCAATCTAAGGTGAATCCCTTTTTTTCTTTAATACTTTTGGTCATATCCACACCCCATTCTTGGTCATGGGGAAGAAGAGATATGAAAAAAGGAAAAACTAATTTATGGTAGTCTCTTCTCCCCCCCCCCCCCCCCCCGCCTTCTGATTTGAGCTTCTGTCCTATCTTTTCTTTTGGATATTGTTAAATATGTTAGGAAGTGTATGTAGATTCTTCCACGATTAACAGATTTTTTGTGCCATCTTACCTGTGGCAGGTGAGAGACAGAGCAGAACCATTTCAGAGGGGAAAGCTGAGATAACACACTTACTAGTAAATAATAGTCTAATATGCAACTTGCATAGGATGTGGGTCTAGATTTTTTTTTTAAGAAGTGAAAAGTGCTGTAGTGAGTCAGCATATGAGCTTAATTTTCATTTGTGATTGTATATAGAATGACTTTAATTGACTGTTGATAGGACATCCATCAAGTTCCTTTCTGATTGCATACCTGCTATTTTTTCCCTTATGTTGTACAGGAGCTGTCTGGTTCTCTGGAGGCAGTATATGGTCCAGCTAGTGAAGCAGATGAGACTGAGGAGGTGTTTCTGCAGTTTTTTGCATGGAAGCAAACCAAGCTAGAGGAATTCAGTCGTGTCAGAAGTGGAACAAATGCTTCTGTTCAGAGTCTTTCAACATGGTTCAGTGGCATAATAAAGGTAGAACAGACTTGACATCTAATCTGTAATGTTATGCAAAAAGGACACCAGTTGTGCATGCAGACTGTAATCTTGTGCAGTAGATGTTAGGACTTGATAGGTGGGCATTATAGGATAGTTCAGTATAAGTTTCCATAACTGTACTTAAGAAGAACATGACTAGGTGCCAATGTTTGTGCCAAGAGGACAGTGCTCAATGAAGATGAGTTTACTATCTTACCTCAGTATCTAATACATACTGGAGTCAGCTGGTTTAAAATATAAATGCATGCTCCCAGGTTAGAGGACATATTTCATGGTACAGTTAAGTGTTTTTCTGGTCTAACCTAATATAAATATAGTATGGGGGAGAAAGAATTGATCAATGCATTAAAATAATATGTTCAGACTTTTCTAGCATTTAAAAAACATCCTCGTTGCTTCAGTCACACTACTTTTGAACTAAAGACTTGAGGGCAAATTAAAGGAATCTAATCAAACATTGAGGCTGAAATAGTCTGAGAAGGGAGGAACAAAAACAAGGATTACGAAAAGAATGAACAGAGCATTTTAAAATCAGAAATGGCCTAGGTGCAGATTACCTTTTCTCTTTCCTAGAAATATTATGTGGAGGAATTAATGTACATTGGGAGGTTGTCTAATACTACAGTATATTTAGTGTTGTTCCTGAATTGATGTGGTGTTTTAATGCTATCTTCTAGTTCCTTATGACAGTGCTCAGTCTACATCCAGTTGTTTCTCCTCAGTACATTGGGTAGGGGTTGAGTTACCTTCCAGTCTCTAGCTCCCTCCATGAAATAGAAGAATTGTTTTCAGAAATTTGCTAGATCACAAAAGTGATCTTTGCACGACTGATGTAAGATGTGTTTTAAGTGCATACCAAAAATAAAGGGCTGTTTTGTTTTACTGGTCGTCAGTTTTATTTTCTTTGTTAAATGGAGGTAATGGTTGCTATAGTAGTTTAGAAGGCGCTTCTGAAAGGTGCGGTTACAGCATTTTTCTTTAAGCTTTATGGGAACTAGTCAATAATATTATGGAGCAGCCTTCTGGGTATGTCTATTCAGCAGTGAAATGGCTCTGGCTGGCCTGGATCTTCTGACTCAGGCTGCAGTGCTGTAAAATTGCTGCGTAGAAATTTGGACTGGGACTGGATCCTGAGTTCTGGACTAGGATTGTTAAGAGACGGATAATTAACTAATTGTGTAGTCAATTAACAATTTGTATCTACTACACAATTAGTCAATAAGGGGAAGGTGCTCTGTCTCAGCTCACCCCAGTCCAGGAGCTACCCCTGCTGCAGCTCCGCAGCTTAAATATAGTAAGAGCTGGGTATGGAGGCAGCCTATATCCTACTACATTTAAACTGGAGAGCCGCAGCCAGGGTAGGTTCTGGAGTGGCGCAAGCTGGGAGAGAGCCAGGACCATTGCAGCTCTGCATTTTAAATGTGGTAAGAGCCACCCGCCTCTTCCTTCATTTAAAATGTAGAGCCACAGTGTGGGGTAGCTTGCACTGGGTCCGGGACCTCTGCGGCGCTGCATTTTAAACATAGCTCTTCCTATTTTAAATGTAGCTCTTAAAATGCAGTGCTGTAGAAGTCCTAGAATGGCGCGAACCGGGACTGCTCAGTCCCAGGTTGCACCAGGTCCAGCAGCCCCTGTTCACAGTGGCTGGGGCTGGCTGTGGACAGGGGCTGCTGCCAGAGAAGCCTCAGCCCTCCGCAAGCTGAGGCTGCTTTGCGACTGTCTCCCCTACCCTCTGCTGTGGGAAGGTGGGGGTGGAGGGGCAGGCTGCACTATGGAGATGGTGCTGGGGGGAATGAGCTTTTAAGATGGCTCCCCCCCAGCACTGGTTCCTGTTCCTTCCTCCCCTTTACTGCCTCTGATACAGAGGCGGCAAAGGGGTAGGGAAAGCGAGCAGTTGAGTACTCGACTCAACTACCCAATAACCTTACTCAACTACTCGCTTACCTCCCTATTCTGGACCCTAAGAGAGGACATATGCAAACACTTGGAAGGTAATAAAGTGATAGGGAATAGCCAGCATGGGTTTGTGAAGAACAAGTCATGCCAAACTAATCTGATAGCTTTCTTTGATAAGATAACGAGCCTTGTGGATAAGGGAGAAGCGGTGGATGTCATATACCTAGACTTTAGTAAGGCATTTGATACGGTCTCGCATGATATTCTTATTGATAAACTAGGCAAATATAACTTAGATAGGGCCACGATAAGGTGGGTGCATAATTGGCTGGATAACCATAGTCAGAGAGTTGTTGTTAACGGTTCTAAATCCTGCTGGAAAGGGATAACAAGTGGAGTTCCTCAAGGGTCTGTTTTGGGACCCGTACTGTTCAATATCTTCATCAATGATGTAGATATTGGGATAGAGAGTACGCTTATTAAGTTTGCAGATGATACCAAACTGGGTGGGGTTGCAACTTCTTTGGAGGATAGGGACATAATTCAAAATGACCTTAGCAAGTTAGAGAAATGGTCAGAGGTAAACAGGATGAGGTTTAATAAAGAGAAATGCAAAGTGCTCCACTTAAGAAGGAACAATCAGTTCCATACATACAAGATGGGAAGCGACTGTCTAGGAAGGAGCATGGCGGAAAGGGATCTAGGGGTCAGAGTGGACCACAAGTTGAATAAGAGTCAACAGTGTGATGATGTTGCAAAAAAAGCAAATATGATTCTAGGTTGTATCAACAGGTGTGTTGTAAGCAAAACTCGTGAAGTCATTCTGCCGCTCTACTCTGCACTAGTTAGGCCTCAGCTGGAGTACTGTGTCCAGTTCTGGGCGCCACATTTCAAGAAAGATGTGGAGAAATTGGAAAGGGTACAGAGAAGAGCGACAAGAATGATTAAAGGTTTAGAGAATATGACCTATGAAGCCAGGCTTCATGAACTGGGCTTGTTTAGTTTGGAAAAAAGAAGATTAAGGGGGGACATGATAGCGGTTTTCAAATATCTAAAAGGGTGTCACAAGGAGGAAGGAGACAATTTGTTCCTCTTGGTTTCTGAGGACAGGACAAGGAGTAATGGGCTTAAAGTGCAGCAGGGGAGGTTTAGATTGGACATTAGGAAAAAATTCTTAACTGTCAGGGTGGTCAAATATTGGAATAAATTGCCAAGGGAGGTGGTGGAATCTCCCTCTCTGGAGATATTTAAGAACAGGTTAGATAGACATCTGTCAGGGATGGTCTAGACAGAGCTTGGTCCTGCCTTGAGGGCGGGGGGCTGGACTCGATGACCTCTCGAGGTCCCTTCCAGTCCTATGATTCTATGAAGGGTCCCAGATGCTGGGCTCTAGCCCAAATCTGAACGTGTACATGGCAGTAATACAGCCCCGCAGCCTGGAGGCCAAGTCAGCTGACTCAGGTCTGCTGCAGGGGTTTCATTGGTGTGTGGATGTGCTCTTAGTCCGGAAAGTGTCAGGCAGTGGCTGCCTGAAGATAGCTGCTTTTTAGGAGCAATTGGACAATGGTTTGGAACTAGGAAGAGGTAACATTAAGACAATGAAAATGACTTGACTGTGCAGGGATGATTTAAAAGTGAAAAACACAGTCTGCTTGGAAGAGGAAGGATAATATTGTTTAGCAGTTTATTAACCAGTAAATAGTTTCAGCCATTTAGGCCTATTCTACGCTACAAATATTTTACTGTGTCTGTCTACTGCTGTGAACCTGACATGATGAATGCTTTTTAGTAGTTAGAATAGACTGGAGTGGGTTGAATGTTCAGTATGATGTGAGTTAACATAATTATTTAGAACGGTGTTGAGTTGTATTTCAAGTGTACCAGGCATTAGAAAGACAGTTACAGTTAAAGCAGCCACACACAATATTATGAGTTACATGACTATTTGATAGTCCCCAGGGGCAGGGCCGGCAGCCAGTAAGCTTCCAGCCTTACTCCCAGGGAGCCTCCTGCCACCCCGCACTGCTGCCCCTCCATCAGAGGCAGCAGCACATGGTGGCAGGTGGGAGTCAGTCCATGAGGGGAGCCAGTTTAAAAAACAGCTCCTTGCGCAGACCAGCTGCCTGCCTGATAGAGGAAGCAGCATGGAGGTAGCAGCAGTTCCTGTTCCTGGGAAGTCCCAGCTCTCTGTGGACTGTGGACACCGGAGAGCTGGTGCTTGTGGAAAGTGGCCTTTAAGCTGACTTCCCCCTAGCACCAGCTCCTGCCTGCTCTTCTCCTCGCCCCCCGGCCTCTGTAGGAGGTAGCAAAGAAAGGGCAAGCGTGTCTGTGGGAGCTACTAGGCATGGGGAGCTAACTTGAAAGCTGGCTCCCTGCACGTATTGGCTCCTGCCTTCCCCTCCCCCTCTCTAGCAGAGGCAGTAGTGCGAGGTAGAGGGGAGGGATAGGTGGATCCGGTGTTTGTGGGGAGCTGGCTTTTAAGCCATATCCCCACAGGCACCTACTCCTGTTCCTCCACGTTGCTGCCTCTGATACAGCAAGGTGTGGGGGAATGCGTGTGGTCGTAAAGATTAACCGGTGGGCCTAGGCTTATCAGTTAGTCGTGTAGCTGTCTACCAGATGACATCTCTGTACATGATCCAAAATAGTAATATTACCAAGGGATATTTTTGGGTGCCAATATGGCTGCATGAGCTGATGCATTCAAACAAACCTAAACTCCCTGGGAAATAGTCCAGGGTGATGAGGAATTTCCAGATTTATGCAGTTGTGGTTTTGGATGGGTGGTGATGTGGGAGGAAGCTTTCCAGCCCCTAGACCTTTCATTAGTTTCAGTTGTGCTACTAAGATTACTTTGTTGTAATTGGCTAGACATTACAGTTGCAGTTTTATGGGAAAGGGTGACCTAACTGGACCGAGGAAGTATTTTATATTCATTATTTTAGATTTTTGTTTTTGTTTTAAAGTTCCTTTAAATGTTAACTACTTTGATTTCAAATCTGTCTTTTTCCATGAAATCCACAATGGAAATGATAGTCCACAGCAGAGACATTGTGGCTATCATTTTCAGAGATTGAGTGATCATTTTCAAATGTACTCTTCTAGAATTTTTGATCTGACACATTGTTCTAGTCTGCATTGTTACATACCTATTATAATTTTAGCTTTTTATTTTTTAAAGTGCTTAAAATTAAAGCAATAACACATTTTCAAGAGCTGCAGTTTAACTGAATATACATTTTTATTGGATTTGAATGAATCTGAATAGGGCAAGTATGCCACATAACTGTATTTGTGGTGCATAAGCTTTGTATTAATTACAAAGATAAGATTCCCATGTTAGTGTGGTTGCTGCTGCTAATTTAATACTCATACATGCACAATGGGAGAACACAGCTATTTATCTAAAACATTTGGCATTGCAGTTAATGTTCAGTGTAACCACAGGCTAATTTTGCCTCCTTGATTTATTTTCTGCTCTGTGGCATCCTAAACTTCAGGCAGAGGATAGTTTAATTGTTTTCTTTGCAGAAAAATCCCGTACTTCATGTTGGGCACATCTATGAGATCACAGAGCACAACAAACTATTCACTTGTATGCTCCTTTGCTGTGATCTCTGAAGTAGCCTTGATTATAGAATATATAGAATTCCATCTTTTTTTCAGAACAACACCTTACTCCTTTACTTCAAGGCTCTCTAGAATGTTTTCATTTTGGAAATCTACAGGTCTTTCCCCCCCTTTTTTTCCTCCTCACCCACCAGCTGTTAAAATGTATCATTGACCTCAAAATACATTCAGACACAATCTACTTTTTACTTTCCATTAAAATGTTTAATTTGCTTAGTTCAAGGGAACAACACGGGGGGAGAGAGAGAGACAGGAGAGATCTGAATTATGGAAGTTCTGCTCAAAAGATTATTGGGTTAGAACAGTGGTCACCAACCAGTATATTGGGATCTACCAGTAGATTTTTGGAGCCTCTGATAGGTGATCCTGACTGGTTTGGCCAGGAAGGTGCTGTCATTGTCACAAACATACACTGTCCTTCACACTCATCTCCAGACCCAACATGTATGCGGGGAGGAGTTGTGATTTCTTTTTCTGCTTGCAAAGTGGATTATTTTTGGTTTTAGACTGATCTGTGCATTTCATCATTTTCATTTCTCTCTTATGCTTACATTTTTCAGTAACCGGGTTTGGTTCTTTAAAGGATTTGAAACCACAGACAGAGGAATACTTCTTTTTAGTGTCAAACCAAAATTTTTATTTTTCTATTTACTTTATAATTAATTTTCCATTTAAATCAATTCACTATCTTTGGTTCTTTTAAGACAGTGTAATATACAAATAAAAAGTAGAAGAACAGTACAGTTAAAAAAAACAAGAAATAACAATTTCTCCTACAGATATACCCTCCTGATTTACCTTTAAACAATTTATGAAATTAACAAATATATAATGCTCATGTTAAGAAAGATAGAAGCATTGCTTAGATTCAGGAGATATTCTTTTTTGTTTCTCCTTTTTTTGTTTTTGTTTTTTTCGTTGCAACTTACGAACGGTGTTCCCGTTTCGGAGCTTATGTGTGACAGCGAGATCTATTCCTCCAATCCGGGGACCCTCCAATGTGTCTAACTCTCCCCCTAACTTAGAGTCATCTGCAAACTTGCTGAGGGTGCAATCTATCCCCTCATCCAGGTCATTAATAAAGATGTTGAACAAAACCGGCACTAGAACCAATCCTTGGGGCACTCCACTTGAAACCGATCACCAACCAGACATCGAACCATTGATCACTACCCCTTGGGCCCGACAATCTAGCCAGCTTTCTATCCATCTTACAGTCCATTTATCCAATCCATACTTCCTTAATTTGCTGGCAAGAATATTGTGGGAGACTGTGTCAAAAGCTTTGCTAAAGTAAAGGTACATCACATCCACCGACTTCCTCATGTCCACAGAGCCAGTTACTACTTCATAAAAGCTAATCAGATTGGTTAGACATAACTTGCTCTTGATGAATCCATGTTGACTATTCCTGATCACTTCCCCTCTTCCTAGTGCTTCAAAATGGATTCCTTGAGGATCCCCTCATGTTTTCATTTTGTCAGTATTACATTTTAGTTTATACTGACTTTGCTAGTGGTTTTTATATAGCCTGTTGTTAAAACTAGGAAAATATCTAAATGAATTGATATACCTCAGAGTATTGTTTACCTAAGTTTAGAACTGGGCTAATATATTAGTGAAAATATTTTAATCCTGATAGTACATGAAAACAGCTGAGCTCAGTACAGTTTCACCACACTAAGCTCAGTAACCAAGTAAGCTCTGATAACAGCTTTTGTTTCTATACTGAAAATGGGTAATAGAATACATCAGCTGTCCATGTATCTATTTCACTTAGTTTATCTATTGTTTATCTGTGTATCTATTTCACTGGCACTGTGCAAGAGCCAGGTGTACCAAAAGTTCATGTGCTTTTGGTACAAATCTTGTGTTGAAGCACGAGGTAGAAACCAGCATTTTGACCACTCAGGAATGTACCAAAGATTCTGAAGAGCTTTTTACTGTTGGAATATTTAAAAAAAAATCTTACAGCAACTTAGAGCTATTAACAGCTGGTATATAAACCAGTATAAAAAAGTTATTGTATGAAATTGTAGTTTGTAGTGACTTCAGTTATGCTTATGCTTTTCGTGTATCCTATTGTAAAACTAGGCAAACACCTAGATGAGTTGATGTTCTCCTTGGAAGACCTCTGCTTACTCCCAGAGGTATACATTACCCCTGATTGAGACCCATTGGATTAACCTATGAGTTTTGTCATAGTAATTTTCTGTTTCATTGGCAAGAAAATACGTTGTTTTCAACATCAGAGCCTCAACAGGTGATGGATTTGTGGTTCCTCTGCCACTTAAAAAGTGACAAGGAGTCCTGTGGGACCTTATAGACTAACAGATTTCTTGGAGTATAAGCTTTCATGGGCAAAGACTCACTTCTTCAGGTGCATGTAGTGGAAATTCCACAGGCAGGTATAAATATACAGGCATAAGAAAAGAGTACCAATCAGATTCAGACTAACACGGCTACCCTTCTGATACTCTGCCACTTAAAGTAGTTTTAGTTTTTAATTCAGAAAAAATCATGGGGTTTCAAAAAGGCATCAGAAGAGGACAGAATTCAGTTCACATTTCTTTTTTGTTGATGAGGTACAGTCTGTGGTATACATTTTCTAGGAGTTGTCACTTAAGTTTCACTTAGTTTCTTATGGGCTTGCATTAGACCCTGATGGCCTGCATTCTAGAAGTGCTTGGCATTTGTGCCAAAGCTGTGTCTTTATAGGAGGTACTCATTCTTTGTTAGTATTGTGCATTAATTTGTAATTACAGCATTCAGTTCTTTTCCCTCAAGTTTTTTGACCTGACATCAGAAGTATCTTTGAAGTCAGAAGAGGTGGTTGGCAACGTAGATGAAGTCCTTGAGAAGGTTGAGTCAGATATCTGCAAAGAGCTGGAGATTTCTCTAGTTGTAAGTTCCTAACTTATTCATAGTTCTGAATTTTTTATTCCACTCTGCTCCCAGTTACAGCTTTTAATTCATGGATAGGTTGCTATTGATCATTGCAAGGCAGCTTCTCTTTCACAGAAATGAGATGGAGAAGTTTTATATAGCTTGTGTCCGATGATGTATGCCAGCATGTCTGAGCACGATTGGGAACTAGGAATGGTGGTGTTTTAATCTCAGCTCTATCACTACCTTGTTACGCTGCCTTGGGCAAATCAGTGTCCTGTCTGTATAATGGGAATAATCTCTCAGAATGCTGTTGTGAAGCTTAATGTAATGTGCTCTGAAAATGCTAAATGTATAAAGTATTGTAATATTAGTAGATGATTTAGCCCGTCTCCATGCCAGTTCTTACTACAGTATATTCTCTAGTGCTTTGTCCAGTCTTAAATGATTTTCACTGCTTCCCTTTAAAGATTTACTTCATTCTAATTTGTTAGGAAATATTTTCTGATGTTCAGCCTAGTTTTTCCTCTTCTGTTGTTTATCTTTTATGATCAAGGGGATTTCTCCACGCTAGGGATGTGACAGGTAACCGGGATCAGCCATCGGGGTGGGGAGTCAGGGGCTGGCCACCCTGTACATGGGGTGGGGGGATGCTAGCTCCTGCTGCCAGCTTCCCCATGCACGGAGGGGGAGTAGGGAGTGGGCGGGAGCAGGAGCTGGCAGCCCTGTGGGCTTGGGGCTGCTCCACCTGGGCTGGAGTGGTTCTCCCTGGGATCCTGCTTAATTCTAAAGTTAACTGATTAATGGGATTTTACATCGCTACTCCATTCTCTTTATTTTGGTATTTCTTCTCTGGACTCCTTTCACTGTCTCAACAGTACACGTCCTTCTTGTTCCAGACAGAGAAAGCCAGGAATAGAAATTGAATCTGTCTCTTGATAATCCAGTGCTGCTAGAACACTAGTTTAGTCAACACTTACTTTGACCACAGTCTGTAACAGAGCACGTGACTTGCTTTTTAGAGGTTGTGGTGATACACATCTAGACATTTAGGTTCCATTTAAAAAAAAAAACCACACCAATCTGTTAAGTTCTTTTATACAACACAAAATATAACATGACAAAAATGAAGCTTCTGGGTGCAAATGTGGATCAGTCTTTATTTTACAGCAATTTCTTGGTGAACTCTTAATACCTGTGAACTTTCCATTTCCAGTCTCCCCAAGAAGAGAGATAAAAATCTGACAGTAGAGCCATTCTATTAACATCGATCTTTTCAGTAGAATTTTTTAGCTTAGATGTTGACTTACAAATTAATAACTGTAAGCCTTTCATTTACTTATGTATAATTTAACTCAGGAGCAAGACGAGGCAGATAAGGAAATAATCTTAAATGCTTACAGTAAAGTTATAGAGAAGATTCGTCAGGAGCAACATCTAATCGCTGTACTCCAGAGCAAGTATTTGGACAGCATTGAGGTCAGTTTACCCCTTGCCTATCATACCATTCATTATTTTCTGAACTAATTTTTTTTTTAAAAGGATTTTCATTAACTTTTTTTTAAATTGAACAAATGTGAACATGTGTCTGCTTATATGGAGGTGTAATTTGCTTTTATTTTGGGAGTGTGAGAACTGATGGTCTCTTAAAATTTAGAAATGCTTTTTATAAATAAGTAACTTAGTATATGAGCCTAGAAACACTCTTTAAAAATTAATGAATTATAACTGTTAGTACAGTAGACGACTTTTTTCCTGAAAAGTGGGATTTTAAGATTGTACTTGTGAAGAAGCTTGCTTCTATAGGCAAGCAGTAATTTGTCCTACAAAAACTAAATTAAATAGTAAGTTCTGCTAGTCTGCTCTTAAATGCATTGAGATGTATGTAAATACATTCACTAACAGTTTCCTTTTTTTAATTTAGTTTAAAAAGCAGATTGCGGAATGGTTGAATAAAAGTCCCAACATTGACAATTTGTTATCAATTAAGAAGACTTTGAAAAATTTAAAGAGACGACTGAGATGGAAGTTGGTTGAAAAGAACAACTTGGAAGAAGTATGGAAATGTTCAATTTTTTTAAAACATACTACAGAGACATTAATTTGTGTATCCCAGATAAGCAGTAACCTATGGTTATAGTTTGCAAGATAGAAAAAGTTTGCTTGAAATTCTGACTAAACAGGCATTTGAAGACCAATTTTAAGTTAAGCAATTTTGACTACAAAGGCTGAGCAGAAGCTTTCAAATATTAGTCTGGGCCAGAGTTCTTCTGAAGTATGGAGATAGTTTTGTGTCGTGACCTAGTCATGTTTCATGTGCTACTAAGCAAGAATATCTCTTAGTTTCCTGTGTTCATTATGTGATCCCTTTCACCTTTCTTGGTTTCTCACATTCCTTTTTTGTTCACCTCCCTGTGGATTATACTTTGGCGTTCCTTGATCACTTGAGGTTTTTATATGAATATTTTTGCCTCCTCCCTATTTAAGTGTGGGGAATCAAAAAAACAAAGAAGATAAACATACCAATATTGTTGTTTTTCTTGTTTTGAACTCCTAGTGACCTCACTGAGAGCAGATAGGTCCTGCTCACTGGTGGAGCATAAAGGTCATTTTTTGCCACAGCTGTCAGTTCTTTTTCCACTGAGTGAGTCTTATGGTGTGTAAGTATTACCCCAGCACTAGCAGGGAGAAAGAGAAGATAAGCATCAACTTAGCTGCACAAACATGGGCATTTTGTGTGGGGGAAGTGAGAGCCAGATACACTTAATCAATATTCTCTAAACTCAGGTCACTAAACCACTCTCAACCTCTCCCTTCCAGACAGACAAAAAACAAAAAAATAGGCAGGCGCTAAATATAATACGGGCTGAAGTCCATTATCAGAATGAGGGCCATCCAGTTTGTTGCAGTGAATGCAACTTACATGATTTATCTACCTTGTGGGCAAGTGGAATATGTGTGCACGTAGCCCTCACAAAATGAGTATGGGCTCTTGAGACCAAAATTGGAGGAGTAAGGCAGATAGAGGTACACAGAAGAGATTTTCCAGGACACAACAGTGCACTCCTAGTCTGACAAGCTTTGTGCTGTTGAGAAGGATGGGAGTTTTTTGGGGAAGGAGAATATCAAACTGGAGTAGAGTGAAACAATATTATAGGATCCGCCTTTCAGATAAAGTCATGATACCTTCTTGCACGGAGTATATTTCTTCAGGGGAGGGAATCCCAGTTACTAGGAAGAGACAGGTAATAGTAATGGGGGGTTGATCATTGATTCATTGGAAATATACATAGGTGGGTTTGTTATGACTGGGAAAATCACATGGTGAATGACATGCTGGGTTCAAAGGTTGTAGATCTCTGAAGACGTATTAAGATATTTGTGCTATGCTGGGGAAGAGCTGGTGGTACATGTAGGAAAAGTAGGAGCGAAGTCCTAGAGAGCAAATTTAGGTTACTAAGCAGAGGCTGAAGTACTTGACCGCTTTATGGGAGCATTCTCTGAAATGCTTCCAGTTCTTCTTTGAGTGCTTGCTCATGCCCATTCCATGTTAGATGTGCGTGCACTGTATGCACAGATGCTAGAGGATTTTTCTCCGAGCAGAATCCATCAGGCTAGCACTAGTGCCCTTGGGTGTGGGGTGCACGTGTCCTGGTATAAGGGCCTCGATGATTCCACACCCTTAGAGTTACTCCTTGCCAATCATAACGGTTGCTCAAACAACTCCTCTTGCCTTGCAGGGTTGTTCTTCTAGTGGTTCCATTATTCCCTCCTGACTTCACAGGTTTAGTTACCTTCACTTTTTTTCTTTTAATAGCAGTGTAATTAGTTGAAATCCGCAGTTGTTTAGGGCTAGATTTTCCCCAGATTCTGAACTTCAAACCTTGTCCCTCCTGCTGTGAATGACGCACAATCCAGCTTTCTAAAGTGTCTGCAGGAGACTTGTGTGTAAGAGTGTTGTCAGATACGCTGCCAGTTAAAACCTTGTATGAGAGGGGACTGGGAGTCTAAGTCTAGGCTGTGGTCCAGTCGGATGGAAGCTGCACTCAGATTGGCATCAGAGCCAATTTGGTGAGACTTGACACTGAGTACCTCAACATTGGTGTGGAGTGTTCCTATGGCAGCCCAAGTTTCTCGGCCTCTTGCCTGGGACTGAGGAAACACAAAAAGCAGTGTCCCAAGAAGGTACGTTCTCTGGGACTTGAGTAAGGATAAACAGGGAGGGTCATGGAGTGCAACATGCATTAGGCCACTCCTTTACCCCCACTTTGCAAGCAACATTGATGGTTCTGCCCTGCTCATAGGTGTTTCTGAGCGCAGTGCAAGACTATCCACCAGCATTGGGGAGACATTGTGACTCCCATGGGATCTCCATGCTATTTGCCCTCGAGGTGTTTGCAGCAGTCAGGGATCTGATGACTCTCACGGTACCACTGACCCTGGAGAGGCAACTGAGGGCAGGTGAGATTACTGGAGAGAAGGGAGCATGTTCCCCCAAGCTCCTAACTGGCACAGAGTAGTCTGGTACTGACCAGAGGGAAACCAACTCTGCTGATGTCAGTGAAGACTTCCCACTGTCACCATTCCTCAGACATTTGGCAGCAGCTGGTGGAAGTGAGGGGCACTGATCCCCATTTGGAGTCTGAGGAGGAGTTCTGCATCCAACCACAGGGCTGTTACCAGTAGCTTGACCTAGGCCTTGTTGAACCCCAGTATGGGTGTCTTCCCAGGCCCTGTGGGCAGGTCCATGGCCTTTTTGGGGTTTTGGCGTTTCCCTCCAGTTGTGGGACTGCCTTCCAGCCAATCGCACTCAGTGGTGTCTGAGAAAAGGGCCCACCTAAATCATCTGGCATCTGACCCAGATTCTGATACTGAGCCTGTACCAGTACTTAGGACTTTGGACTGTGTGATGTGGTCAGTATTGAAAAAGAGGTGAATGTCCTGTATTGGTGCTGGCTGCCTCCTTCTCAGAGAAGCCTACGTGGAACTCAAGAAGATTGGTGTCTCAGGGCAACTTCAGAACTCACAAGGAGCTATTGAGAAGAGTGGCTTGTAAATTCAGTGTAGTTGTGATGGCCTGTCAAAGGGGACGGTGCCCCTCAATAAGGCCATTATGGGTCCGGTGAGGTCCCTGTGGCAGACCCCATTCTCTTTGCCCCCCACTTCAAAAACAGCAGAGGAAAAAAAAGTGCCATGTTCCTGCCAGAGGGTATGAATATCTGTATACACCCCCCCCCCCAACCCCTTAAGGTTACAGTGGCCAATGAAAGAGACTGGCAAGGAGACTACAAGCTTTGTTTCCCCTCTCTCCCTCACCCAGCCAAAGGACTCAAGCTGGACCTGTTGGATAGAAAGATTTATTCTACTGGTGGGTTACAGCTCTGCATCTCCAATTAGCAGGCCTTGCTAGAGAGGTATGACTACGTCCAGGG
Organism: Pelodiscus sinensis; assembly: GCF_052426305.1. Lineage (NCBI taxonomy): Eukaryota > Metazoa > Chordata > Testudines > Trionychidae > Pelodiscus > Pelodiscus sinensis. The sequence goes on along the minus strand of NC_143053.1, from coordinate 201,359,787 downwards.
CTCCATGTCAGAATTCAAGGACTTACTGCCTCAGGAGTTCAGACAAGAATCCTCTGCTCTGCGGGAGGGTGGGCCTCCTTTCAGGCTACCTCAGATTCATCTGATATGGTTGCCAGAACAGTGGCATCAGCAATGGTATGAGAAGGTGCTCGTGGCTCTGGTCCTTGGGACTGCCACCAGAAGTTCAACAGTCCATTCAGTTCCTTTCATCTGAGGGAACTTCCCTCTTCCTCAAACTGATGGATGCAAAATTCCTAGGCCTGAAATATTCCAGGACTACTGTCAGGTTCCTGGGCCTCTATTCCCTGGTATCTTTTGAGGAAATGCTTCAGACATATGCAATCAGTCCACTTTTTAGCTCCACTACCTCACCAAGAGCTGGTTAAGAAATAGAACAGGGGCTATGCAAGTAGGCATCTACTCCCTTCCATCCAACTCTACTACTTTAACATTCCTAGGCCATGCTGTGCTAGGCAGCATGTAATCCAGTAACCATGCAGCCGACACAAGTTTTATTGGTTACATAATTAATTGCTGTAGCTCTGCATTGAAAGGAGCTTGGGAGCTGGTGTGCATGTAGGCTGGCTCGGTCCTGGCTTACACTGGGTCCTGGCAGGTGCCCCTGCTGCGGCTCTGCTTTTAAAGCCCTTTGGGAGCTCAAAATACTTTAAATGCAAAGCAGCAGTGGAGGTAGCTACTGGGACCTAGAATGAGCCAGGACTGAGCCAGCTTGCCTGCCCACTGGCTCCTAAATTACTTTTCTTGCAGAGCTGCAGCAGGGGTAGCTGCTGGGACTTGGAGTGAGCAGGGATTGAACCAGCATGCCTGCCCGCTGGCTCCCAAAATACTTTAAATGCAAAGCTGCAGCAGGGTAGTGTAGCTGGTGGTGTTAACCAATATGCATCTGGTTTATCGTTTAACCAAATACACTATTACATCCCTAGCATGGTCTCATCACTTGGCACTGTTGGCTGCAGTGTACAGCAGAGGAAGGCTACACCCTTCAGTTGTATTATACTCCTCTCTTCCATCCTCATTCTTCTTCGGAGACTCTTCTTTTGAGCAACTTGTAGGCCAGGAGCTACAGCACTCAGATCTATTCCTCCAATCCGGGGACCGGCATGGAAGAGAAGAGCCTCAGTGCAGCGATGGGGACTGGGACCAGCAAGATGGGCCTCTAGGACTGGAGTAGCTTGGTGCCTGCGAATATCTATGGTGCAGTGAATAGCACAGTTGATGTGACGAGTAGGAGACCCATTATCTCTCCGGAGCCTGTGGTGCTGGGAGAGTACATGCCTGCTGGGAGAGTACATGCACTGGCGACGAAGGAGCCCATGCATCATGCGCTGGCCTCTCTCTAACAGAGCTCTGGGGACTTTGAGGTGCAATCCTATTGGATGCTGGGTGACAGTGGCACTGGGCGGTACCTGGTGACCGAGGGCCAGACAGTGTCTTCCCCTGTACCGAGGTCCCATTGATACCAGGGATGGTGGTACCACCATAGTATGAAAGTCCTGTGTGGCCTGAAATGCCTCCAGTGTGGAGGGGAGACGGACTTGCAGCACCAGGGAAGGTGACTGGGTAGGAGGGCTCACTGCCACCTACGCCTTCTCCTGCCTGTCAGCTGACTGGTCACCTTTCTTCCCCTGGTCTTTACATGGGGCCTTATCGCTGCCTGGCTTCCTAGCTTGTTTTGCTGGGATCGTGGGCAGCAAATGGTGCTGAGCCGTCCACGCTGGTGGTGTGCTGTGCACCGATGCACTGGTGCTTGGTGATGAGTCCACACTTCCTCGCAAGACCAAAGGTCGGATTCCATTAGAAGCACCTGGACCCTAATGCTCCTTTGTTTAATGGTGCTGGGACAGAAGGACCTGCACATTCTACACTTGTCCAAAATGTGTCCTCCCCCCAGACAATGAAAGCAGTTCGCATGCGGATCACTGACTGGCATAGGCCTGTGGCATGCAAAGCCCCTCCCTCGCCCCCCCAAAGTCTCTAGGAGAATCAAGAATTCAACTATTTGTAGGTATGTAAACTAATGATAGAACTATTTACAAAACAATAGGATCAGGGAATGCTAAGGCTAGAGCATGCTGATCCAAGCACTGTCACAGGCAGTAAGAAGGAATTAAGGAGGGAAGGGCTGTGGGGGTGAGGGGGTGGGTGGGAGGGAGTGCCCTATATAGCATGGCATACATTCCATTCCAGGGGGTGCTGGGACCCCAACCCCGACAGTTACTGCTTAGGGAAAAACTTCTGGCACTTGTGCATGTGGCAGGTAAATCCACATACCTGTGTTGAATGGACATGAGCAACACATCTGAGCACCAGTTACAGAACAGGTAACTGTCTTTTCAAGCAGTGGCACAGAATAGAGATGTAATACTGTAGTTGATTAACTGATAAGCAAAAGCTTATAAGTTAATGCTATAGACTACACACATTACTCTCCCTCCACCCTTGCCAGTACATTTTTTAGCAGGCTGGCCAGCAGCCTGGCTCAGTCCTGGCTTGTGACGGGTCCGGGACTTACCCCTGCTGTGGCTCTGCATTTAAAGTGTATTAGCAGGCGGGCAGGCAGCCCAGCTCAGTTCCGGCTCATGCAGGATCTGGGAGCTCAGACACAACCTAGACAGGGGCTTCTGCTACCCTGCACTGCTGTCTGTTGAGAAGAGGCAGCAGCACCGGGCAACAGGCTAGGGAAGTCTGCTAGGGAAGCTGGTTTTTAAACTGGTACTCCTTGGGGACCAGTTCCTGCCTGGCATCTCGCACTACTGCCTCTGATACAGAGACAGCAGCATGGAGTGTCAGGGAGCTCTTCGGGAATGAGACTGGAGTGCACTGGCCCCACCCCTGGGGACTATAGAAGAGCTGACTAACTGATAAGAATTAATGAGGTTACTTGACTATTCAATTAACCAATATTTAACATCTCTAGCACAGAAAACTACAACCAAATTGGAGTGTCATTGCAATATCACTCACTTAGGTATGATCTGGCTTCCCATGCATCGTGGGAAGGGGCTTTTTTGATATACCACACAGTTCTGGTCAGAGGCCAGCGAGAGAGGAGTGGGTTCCCCCTCCTGTTGTGTGCCCTGTGTTGATCAAAAGATAGGGGCTTGCTGGAGGGTATATGAGAGAAAGTGTCTGCATTGCATTCTGGAGCTTTAGGTTCTTGCACATTCTTTCTTTTCCAGCCTTGATAAACAATGACAAGGAAGAAAGTAGTCTCAAGGAAATTTCACACCTTCTACAATTATTTGTGACACAGGCTATTGCTCAAAGCAAAAATTCCATGGGCTCTAGTCTGTTTTTGTCACAAGAAAAAAAAAGAAGTAATGAAGTCCAGGCAGAGTTGGACTTTAAGAGGCTGAGTGGGTTGGATAAGACTGAATACAGGATATGGACTTTCATTTCTCTATTGCTGCACTCTGAGAGAGCAGATAATGGACCTGGCAGAAGCTTGTCTGCATAGTTGTGGAAGGCCCTGACGCCTGCAGTTATTTTAGGATGTTTATAAAATAGCTGCTGTTAGTAGAAAATGTTTCTATGCAGTTTGTCCTCCCCACAGTGAATGTTCACAAAGGTCCTGCCTAAGGAGTTTCTAGGGAGTCCAGATGCATCTTTTTTTAAACTACACTCATCCCATGCAATATTGAAAGAAGCAGCCTACCTAGACTGTGTCTGAGCTGTAGGCACGTGTGTATGGTAAATTTTAAAAAAGAGCTCCCTGGTTCTCTTTCAGAGGACCATCTGCCTTGGAGTCAAGCTTTACATAAGAACGGTCATACTGGGTCAGACCAAAGGTCTTCCAACAGTGGCCAGATGCCCCAGAGGGAGTGAACAGAACATGGAATCATCAAGTGATGCCTCTCCTGTCATCTGTTTCCAGCTTCTGACAAACAGAGGCTAGGGATATCTTCACTAATAGCCATTGATGGACCTAACCTCCATGAATTTATCTCGTTCTTTTTTAACTCTGTTAAAGTCCTGGTCTTCACAGCATCCTCTGGCAAGGAGTTCCACAGGTTAACTATGCACTGTGTGAAGAAAAACTTCCTTTTGATTGTTTTAAACCTGCTACCTATTAATTTCATTTGGTGATCCCCTAGTTCTTATGTTATGAGAAACAAGTAAATAACTTTTCCTTATTCACGTTTTCCATACCAGTCACGATTTTATAGACCTCTATCATATTCCTCCCCTCCCCTTAGTCTCCTGTTTTCTAAGCTGAAAGGTTCCAGTCTTTTTAATTTCTCTTCATATGGGACCCATTTCAAACCCCTAATAATTTTTGTTGCCCTTTTCTGAACCTTTTCCAATGCCAATATATCTTTCTTTAGATGAAGAAACAATATCTGTACGCTGTATTCAATATATGGGTGTAGCATGGTTTTATATAGAGGCAATAAGGTGTTTTGTCTTATTCCCTATCCTTTTTTAATGATTCCTAACATTCTGTTTTCTTTCTTGACTGCTGCTGCACATTGAGTAGATGCTTTCAGAGAACTATTCACAATGACTCTCAAGATGTCTTTTGCAAGTAGTTATAGCACAATTAGGCCCCCATCATATTATATGTATAGATGGGATTATTTTTTCCAATGTGCGTTTATCAACATTACATTTCATTTGCCATTTTGTTGCCCAATCACTTAGTTTGGTGCGACCTTTTTGAAGTTCTTCTCAGTCTGCTTTAGTCTTAACTATCTTGAGCAGTTTAGTATAATCTGTAAATGTTGCCACCTCGCTGTTTACCTCTTTCTGCACATCATTTATAAATAGGTTGAATAGGATTGATCCCAGTATGCATCCTGGGGGACACCACTAGTTGCCTCTCTCCGGTCTGAAAACTTACCATTTTCCCTACCCTTTGTTTCCTGTCTCTTAACCAGTTATCAAACCATGAGAGGACCTTCCCTCTTATCCCATGACAACTTACTTTACTTATAAGAGCCTTTGGTGAGGGACCTTGTCAAAGGCTTTCTGGAAATCTAACTCCACAATATCTACTGGATCCCCCTTGTCCACATGTTTGTTGAGCCCCTCAAAGAACTCTAGTAAATTTATAAATCGTGATTTCTTTTTACAGAAACCATGTTGACTTTTCCCCAACAAATTATTTCCATCTATGTGTATTACAGTTTTATTCTTAGTTTTGACTAGTTCAGTTAGTTTCAACTAATTTGCCCGGTACTGACATCAGACTTACTGGTCTGAAGTTGCCAAGATCACCTCTAGAGCCCTTTTTAGATATTGGTGTCACATTAGCTCACCGCATAGGAAAGGTTTGACAAGATTTGAGCATTGCTATCCACGGTGTTGAGGAGTACCTTGTGCATTCATCCTTGCCTTTGGCTCCTAGGTTTTACAGTCTTTGTGCTAAAGGTTATTTCATTGGTAAAGTGACACTAGAAAGGATAAAGGATTAATATTAAGAGCCTGTAACAGTTTTCAAGAGAAGAGGAAAAGGAAAGTGAGGATACCACATAAAGATCAGGTCCCTAAGCTGGTAGAGAGAGCAAGTCCATGTGTTGGTAGCATCCTTCCTACACAATCCAGAATCCCAAATTGTCACCATGGATAGTGATGCTATAGGTAGCCTGAGACACCACAAAGCACAGGAATGTCATCAAGGTCAGAAAGGTTCCAGATAAACTAATTCCAAGAGAAAAGGGGGGTGCCAGCTCTTTGAGACTTCCAGGAGAGTACGATGGAGGAACTTATATTGCCTCAGTTAGACAACTCAGTGCCTGACAGACATAAAATGGCAAGGGAACACAAGCAGGTCAAATCTATACAGTGAAAGAATACAAAGACTTTTCTGAGCAGAATGTCATCATTATAGACATTCACGTAATAGTGATGCTGAACACACAAGCTCACAACTACTGTAGTTAACAGCTTTACCATTTAAGTGGTCATTGAACCCAGAAGTTTTCCATATGACATTTAAGTATCACCCCCTGTGTATCAGTCCAAGCACAAGTATGAGAATTGTCAGTGGAGAAAGGTAGTCAAAGATCACTAGAAACTGATGCTGTAGCTAATCTCATTTCTTTATCCTTCTAATTTTTCCTTACAGCTTGCTACATCCCACATGTCTTGGTCTGAAAGGAAAGATAAGGTCCAGAAAGGACATGTATTACTTTTGTATTATTTTCTTCTCCCCCCAGATCTATCCCACTCAAGATAAATCTTCCAAAAGTATATTTTGTGATGGATGGTCTCTTCCACGCATGTCAATAATATCATGAAATAAGGCTTTACTATTTAAATTCATATTTAATCTGCCATAGGAATAGTATTTCCATTCAACATTGGAATATACTGATTCGGAGAGAGTATGCAGTATTGTAGTCATGTTTGTCCCAGGATATTGGAGATCGGGATAGGCGAGGTGGTGTCTCTTATTGGATAGTTGTCTGTTGGTGAGAGACAGGCTTTCAAGTTACACAGAAAAAGCAGTCATGTGGCACTTTTAAAAAACTAACAAGATGGTTTATTAGGTGATAAGCTTTCGTAGGGCAGACCAGAATATGATCTGAAGAAGTGGGTCTGCCCCACCAAAGCTTATCACCTAATAAACCATCTTGATAGTCTGTAAAGTGCTACATGACTGTTTTTTCTATTTTACCAAGATCAGACTAACACGGCTACTTCTCTGTTAAGTTACACAGAGTTCTTCCTTAAATCTCAGAGGAAGTGTTCTGTGTAGCTTGAAAACTTTTCTCTCTGACACTGGTTCAGTTAGGGATATGAGAGATTAACTGCTTAACCAGTAAGCGTCACGCTTAATGAGTGATGCTTACCAGTTCCAGCTAACAGTTAACCAGCTCCCTGCCTGCTACCAGTGGCACAGCCTCTGTCTGCGGGAAGCCCAGGTGCCCTGCAGGCAGGGGCTGCTCTGGCTGGGCTGGAGTAGCCCTTACCTCCGGTGGCGGTGGGGTGATCCAGCCCAGCTTCAGCAGGCGGATGGGTCGCTCCAGTCCAGTGGGGCTGGAGTGACCCTGCTCCCCACCCAGCCCCCCTTTGATTGATTAACTGGTTAAACATAATGTTTAAGTGGTTAACCAATTAAACCAGGTTTTACATCCCTTGGTTCAGTAAAAGATCTTACCTGCCTCATCTAGAGAGAGGGCAGAAGAGGTTTGTTCAGGTACTAACACCTCATGGATAAGTCTTACTTTCTATGGCCTCAGTTATTTTCAGGAAGAGATGCCTAGTTTGTATTTTTTTTTTTTTTTGAATGAGGGGGGAAGAGAGAAGTCAGTATAAGAAACGAAATAATCCGGTAACTTAAGTTTCCAGATGATTTGCTGCATAGGCTAATGCAAAAATTCAAATGCTAATATAGTTTAATTGGAATAGGAGGATACTGTTAGCTAGCCAGTTTTGGGTGGACTGGGCAGTGCTGTGTGTAAGGCTTGGAGATCAGAGGGGAAGAGGTAGTGGTAACAGTTGACATGGGATGATTAGGGAATGGACATGTGTTCTCACTGTTAGGATGCCAAGGACAGGGCAGATCATCTAACAGTGCGGAAGAGGCGCTAACAAGTTTTGGGAAAATGAGTGAGGAGACCAAACTGATTTAAATTTATAGTTGGTTAGAAAATACAGGTTAGTTAAAACCAAAAGATTTCTTGAAGTCATGTAGATTTCATTGAAATTTTGCTGCTTGAAATTTTTCTTTTCTACGTTGTCAGAATACTCTGTTTCTACATTTCCTGAGTTAAATATTTTCATTTTTCTTTTTGAAAGGGCTTTTGTTGCTCATTTTTTATATTATATATTTTAATAAATTCAGAAAGTCAATATGAATGTTGATCTGAAACAGTTGTTCAGAATTTTCTGACACACAGAATTTCGAAACTTTAAAGCTTTGTTCCAAATCACATCTCAAACTGATTTTGAAATCTCAGATTCCTCTGTGAAATGACATTTGCATCTCTTTCCTGAGCTCTATTTAAAATATTCCTATTCCAATATACAGGGCCTAATCTCCAGTTGCCTGGTAGACATGTATTTGCATTCCTATTCAGCAGGTGCCACCTAGCTTGATAAGTGTATGTTTAGTTTCATATATACACAAATGTTGATTTGCATATTTGCATCCATATTCATGGTTTACTTTCCATATACAGAAAACTTTGAATGTGTTTGTGTCCCTCATACTTCTTTTTAGGACAATGTGTCTACTCTGGCTTCAGACATAACTGTGTTAGTCTGTTTCAACCAAAACATCAAGAGTCTGGTGGCACCTTAAAAACTAACAGTTTTAATATGGCATGAGCTTTTGAGAGTTGCAACTTGATGTATCTGATAGAGAATGGGTTTTAAAAAGTTATATGGGGAAAAAAAAGTTCCCTTCTCCTCCTTTTCAGAGCTCTCCTGTGAGCACTACTAAAGTGAACACACCCTCCACTCTGATTTCCAATACCTTTTTCTTGTCCAGGTTCTGTGAAATATATTTCTACAATTTAGCAATGGCCAGGAATCTTCAGATGATATCTAAATCTGGTGAAGTGTCTTATCCAGCAAGTCACCAGGATAAGGTGACCCCTAATTTTCTTGTGACAATATTTTAGGCTGCCTCTTTAAGTGAACCGAATGCCCTTTTTAAAATTCAGATTTTTACTGGTGCCAAGAGGATTTCCAAAAAGGAAACATTATTAAAAAACAAACAGCAAATAGATCATTTAGAAAACCAAAAAGAGGTTTGATGGTGTTAGTGACTTTTCCCTCATACTACAATACTTTTGAGAGTCACCCTCAAATTATAATGTGATTTGGAAGCTGCTTTTTAGGTCTTATGTACTAGGTGACACTATATAGTATGCTATCTTGAGAGGCTTATATGATGGTAATTGTGGTGTTTCTGCACACAGTCTGATGATTACAGTGAGCATGAAATAACAAAAATAAGAGAAGAAATCACTGGACTGAGAAATAATCTCATTCAGGAAATATACAAGGAACAAGAAGAGTATGTAAGTATCAATTATGTAAGCAGCTTAAACTATGTACTTATATGAACCACATTTTACATTTCAGTTGTTTTATTATATACATTCATTCTCAGTAAAATCTAAAGAATGAATGTTACAGTACTGAAAGGAAAGACTATGCTCATATTCTGTAAAGCCTCTGATGATCAGTTTTATTCTTTATCACCTGATACAGTGTTTTCAAAATGAATGGTAGAGGAAAATCTGGAAGTACGAGCCTCAGTCCTCTCAACAGAGCTGCAGGAAGATGATTAGATAGCCCAGTATATATGCAGGGGGGTGCGAACATTCTCTCCCCCACAGTCCTTCGTGGTTCGCCCTGGGGCTGATTCTGGCCAACCTAGGTAAGGCAGGGAAGTGCACTGCCCCAGCCTCCTTCCCCTATGTTCTGGCCATCTGAACAAGGCTGGGTCTGATTCCCCCTTTCCTCACCTGGGGGTGAGGCTCGGCCATGGAGATTGCGGGAAGGGGCGGGGTGGGCAGCCACCAGCCCCTTCCCCAGCTGGCATTCCCCCCCACAGAAATTCCTGTGTATGGGCCTGGTAGCTGAATAAAGCCTTTTTCTGTGGGAAATGAGGAATAGGATTAGCGTTCCCTTACCGCTTTCAGGGGTGAAGAGGGAGGTACTTCCTTAGGCTATGCCTAAAGTTGCTGAGTTTTTCCACTGTCAGTTTCACCAGTGATAGGGAACTGGTAAAAGAAGAGTTCTCGTTTGTGTGTTTACTTACTTCCACAGGCTTCAGAGAGTGTTTCCACTTACAGCAGTTCCATCACTGATGGGAGCACTGCCCTGAGGTCAGCTATCCCACAGTGCCACTCTCTTGGGAAACATAGGGAGTGATTGTGAGGCATCCTGGGCAGAGTTCTCTCTAACTTTTTCTGTGCATGTGTGGAATAAATTTTATGTGCTCTGAGTCATGTGTAACTATGCATCACCATAGAGAAACTTGCTGCTGGCTATGGACACAGCACCTGAATCTCTCTCTGCTGGCCTCCCAAGCACTCCGCTTACAGGGAACACTGATCTTGGGTCCTTGCATAGCCGCCTTTCCCCCAAACAGTAGCTCAGAATTGCTACAAGCAGGGGATCATTTGCTTCATGGAGCAGATATTGTCATCTAGCCAGATGGTAAGTGAGCACTTGGCAAGAAAATAGGAAGGGGAGTTTCAAAGTCCTCAGAGCTTTACAGGGAAGAAGTGGACCTCTGTTCACCTGGTGTCAGAGCAGCAGAGGTACTGGCTGAAAGTAGTGATTGTGTAGGCACTATGAGATAGCAGAGTAAACAAATGGAATGTGTCTTCACCTGCGCATCACTGCAAAAGCATCACCGGTAAGAGCTGTATATGTCTCATGAAGGTGGCTTTCTTTTTACAGTTAACCTTCTGAGTCTCTCTCCAAAAAGTCACTGACAAGTGTAGATGCTCCTATGGGTTTTACTCAAAAAAGGGATTTTTTGGCTTTAAATGACAACTGTAGACATGTCCTCAAAGTTGAAGGCAAGAGAAACACCAGAGATCTTTCACTTCCTAAATACTCATTGTGAAAGAAGGAGGTCCAGAATCCATGGCCACTCTTCTTAAATGAGGGCATCAGGAAGTTCCTAAAATTACCACACAAATGCTGTTTTTAGAAATATATCCAATTAGGCTGTTACAGTATTGATGCTGTGAAAAAGTGAAAGCCAGGTGTATTCTGAGTGATATAAGTGGAAGATATTCTCTTCATATTTTCAGAAATCAGTGGTTTGTGAGCATACAGCCCAAATGTCAGTTAATGTGTTTTCTGGTATTTAGTTGTATGTACTGCTTGCGGGGGTGGTAGGCATTGATGAATGTATCCATAATTTAGGAGAGGCTTACTTGGCTGGTGCAGAAATGGTTCCCTGAGCTGCCACTCCTTCACCCGGAAGCAGGAATTCTGGAGTATATGGTAAGAAGCCCCTGCTGTGTTTCTAAGGGCAGGAAACTGGAACTGCGTGTTTGAGGGCAGGGGAAGTGGCTTTGTAAAATATCCCATAAAGCAAGAGATGCTAAAGAGTCTAGTAAGTAATGAAGTCTTTAAGGGTAATAGTCCAATTACAAGTTTAACAACTGAACATATTGTTGTGGGTCACATGAAAGCTTTAAACAAGATGTGAGAGATTTCGTTATTCACATGCCCTAGAGACTTCTCTCATACACACACTTGTAGTGTTACCTACTCAAGTCAGTCACTAGAACAGGGGCGGCCAACCCGTGGTTCGCAAGCTGCATGTGGCTCTTAAAAGGAAAAATTGTGGCTCCTGCACCTCCGCCTTGGCTCCTGAACCTGCTGCTCTTATGCGTTCCCCTCCTCTGACCTTTTTTTTTTCTTGTCTGGTCAGGGCGCTGCTTGGGACAAGAACATCTGATGTGACAGCTGATGGAAATATGCTTGGGCCCATGCGGCTCTTAAAGGGGCAGCGTGGTTTATTTTTTGCTCAGCATGGTTTTCTTTCCCTCGGCTCTTTGCACTGTATTCACCACTATTTTGGCTTTTTGTCTTTAACGGGTAGACCACCTCAGCACTAGAAAATAAATTCAAATATGGTATCCAGACTGCAGCAGAATTAGTCAGGTTTACTGATCATGTTGTGATTTAATGTTCCAGCAGTAATTCCAGCATGAAATGCTCACACTGTCTGTGTCTGGGACAGAGTGAAGGGAGGAGAAAACAAAAACTGGTGTGTGTCAAGAGCTCAGGTTTTTAATGTATATGAAGTAGACAGGGGGTTAGTGGCTAATGTATCGGACACTGACAAATTAAGTCCAAATTGTGTGTTGAAGAAATGACAGTCAATTTAATATGTTTACACAGAGCAGAAAAAAAAACAAGTGGAATCATTCTCTTTAATTTTAAAAAAGGCTCATTAGTTTAAGCTTATGTTTGACATTCCTTATGTTCAGGGCTTGACAAATCACTGTTCAGCCGGTCGCGCCCCGTTCACCATCAGTGCGCGCATGCGCAATGCGGGTCTTGCGCATGCGCAGTGCGGGGCTGGCGAGCAGATTTCGCCACCGTTTGTCAAGCCCTGCTTATGTTATTGTGTCATGTATTGTCCCCGGTTGCAAAGAATGTTTAAATGTATGAGTGTTTGGATTATTAAGTTAGTTGGTGACATTTCTGGTGTGTGTGTGTGTGCTCCAGAACTCTGGGGGACTTCTGACAGTTAGCTTGGAACGGGATCTTCTAGATGCTGAACCCATGAAGGAATTGAGCACTAAGCACCCATTAGTGTGTGCAGCAGTTCAAGAACAGAAGGTTCTTTTAAAGGTAATTTAATATCACTAAGACTTTCAATTTTTAGTTGTGTGGGGAGCTCCTGATAGCTCAGCATATATTGGTTGATTGTTGTGCTTGAACTCAGTAAGTGCTTCTTTAGCATTTATAAGGTTACTATTGAAATAGTAATAATTCTGGCTAGCCTCTTGGATCGCTACCAAAGAAGTGGGTTTTTTCCCTGTTTGTCTCTGTGTGTCTCCTCTTTTACTTCTCTGTGGACAACTCAAGCGTGTCCCTTTCTTCTGCTGACTGCCACTTCTGAGAGTCAGTGCACCTTTCTCTTTCTGGCTATCACTCTCTACTCCTGGTACATTCTGTCCCCATCCTACTCATACCCCCCACAATACTCGTTGGACAATAGGAACACTGGGCCTATATCGTCCAACAATTCATGAAAATGTAAAGAAAATTTGGGACTGATTTCTCAAATCTCAAGTTGAGAATTATAATACAGTGCAACAGGAAGTCATGCAATAGAATTTATGTCATTGTTCTTAAAGTACAATGTTATAATTCCACATTTAACAGCTTTAATCATCTGAAAATTTTGATTTCAGGGCTATTCGGTAGATGTAAACACAGAGTCAAAAGTGATAGAAAGAGCAGCCAAATATCACAGAGCATGGAGTGAATTGAAGGAGAAATCTGGATTATTACAATTGATGTTCCTTTTTTTGTGCAAGGTAAATTCCAGATTGACATCCTTTTTGAATGCTGGTTTTTATCTGAAAACATTCAGAATTTTGTTCAACTTATTGTTTAAATAAAGTTTGGATAAAAAAAGCTTTCATGCAGAACTGATGTAAACAATCAAACTGATTTGGTTTAATGAGGGCTTAATATTCACTAAATGTGTAATAAAGTTAATTTCACAGTAAGTAGATATATTAACTGGAATTGCTTTCTTTATCCATCTATTGGCTTGTGGGTTTGTGTGTTTTTTTTGTTTTTTGTTTTTAAGTCTGATCCTTTGGCATATCTGATGGTACCATATTACCCAGGAGCAAGTCTAGGAGCATTGCAAACTAATACACCTTTAACTTCAGAAGTAAGTAACAGTGACATTTATTCAAAACCTTGGCAAGGATTTTTATGAAATATTTAAAACAACTTGATTCTGTCTTCTCTTACTTCACCTTTTCTTTCTCTGCTAGCCAGTGATGTGGCAGTATAACTTGCATTCACGTGAGTACTCTTGATTAAAACCCTGCAAAGAAATAGGCCACTTTGTGTTTTTATGAGTACTTCAATTGAGTGTCCAGTCAGGGCCCCACCGGCTGTGCCCAGTAGGGCTGCCCCTAAAGGTTTCAGAGCCTGGGACAAACCTCCCCCCTCCACCCCTGCTTTGACCCAACTGACCTCTTCTTGCCCTTGCTCTGTCCCTGCCTCGTCTCACTCCACTTCTTCCCCCATGTCCCCTCTCATCTGGGAATGCTTGGCGCTGGCAGAAGTGGTTAAGCCTGCCCCCACGTTCACTGGCAGTAGTGGGAAGTGGAGTGACTCATCCCGAGCTTGCTCTGCGCCACTGGCTCCTAGTTGCATTACTCTGTTTCCCGCTGCCAGTGCATGCGGGGGAAGGGGGCAGTCCCACCCCTTCTGTTGAATCTCCTACTCTAAGCAATGTGGCTGGGAGCTAGCACAGCGGGCTGAGCCCAGGTCATTCTGCTTCCAGCTGCTACTGGTGAGTGTGGAGAGTGGACCTGACCCCTGCTTCCTTCCTACCCTGCTCTTGCCCCCCACGGCTCGTGGCCCTGCAGCCCTGAGTGTGGTCCCCACTACAGAGTAGCTGCCCCCCATCCCACCGAGCGCTCCCCCATGGAGGTTTGCAGATGCTTGGGCTACATAGTGCACCCAAACTGCTAGAGATGGCCCTGTGTCCAGTCATGGGCTGGCATTTTCAAAGGACTCAGGAGGTGCGGACCTAATTTACTTATGCTCTTTCGAACATTACCGGAATTTGTTTTGTTGGTTGCTCTCCTTTAAAAATATTGGTAAGCAAATTTTAAAATACTATGGACATGATTACTCTTGTCGGAGTTCTCAGCCTGTCATTTTCTTTTCTACCTTTCCTTCTCCAAAATGATTTTCAACTGTAAACAAGCCATTTGGTCTTAGAGCCTTCTAAATAAATGATCATGAGTTTGTGTGTAGCTTTTTTCCTCTTGAATTGCTCATCAGGCACTAGTTATGAATCCACATATATCCCAATAGGTAATTACATTGTTTTTTCAAAATGATTTATCCAGGTGTGACTGGATTATTTTTTTAACTGGCTGCACAACTCACTAGAATCTTACCAAGTGTGTTGTGTATTTTCCCATTCAGAATACTTGCTGTGGTTCTGGACTGGAAGCATACTGAGTTTTTTTTACTTGACTTCTTCAATTTTTAAAATTGTTTGTTTTCATCAGGAAATTTTGAAAGTAATGAAAGGAGTAGCAGGTGGTCTGCATACGCTACACAAAGCTAATATAGTTCATGGATCTCTGCATACAAATAATGTGTTTGCTTTGAATCGAGAACAAGGAATTGTTGGAGATTTTGACTTCACCAAATCAGTGGTAAGAGTAACAAAACATTTTCAAGTATATTCAAGGATTTCCTTACATCTCACTCAGAATTCTTCATAGTGCGCTACTTTGTAAATGCCTTTGCTGTTTTTTGGTCCCCCTTTATTGTGAAAAAAGAAAAGTAGGTTTTATTGACAAATTCTTCATTTGCCAGTGTATTGTGAATACTTCATTTTGAGTATAATCTGGATTCCCCAGTCTGGCAATACTCTGATCCAGCAGTTGACTCCATGGGTGCTCCAGGCCTGGAATACTAACGGGGGAAAAACTGGGAGGCTGAGGCCAGGACCATTGCCTGATAAAGGAAAAATGGCACTTGGGGGCTGGGGCTGGAGCAGGGGAGACCCAGTGACTTGGGGACTGGCAGCCAGAGCAGCAGACTCTTGCGGCCCCGGGGCTTGGAGCAGCAGAGTCCTGGGCGCGACAGTTGGGAGCGGAGCCAGTCAGCGGCTGGAAGTGGAGAAGTTGGTATTGCTCTCCCCTGATCTGCCAAATTCCCTGGGTCAGGACTGGTCAGGTCTTGAGGATGCCAGATGAGGGAGACTCAATCTCTGCATCAAATGTGAAAGCACAGTGTATGCAATGATTCTGAACAATTCCAAAATAGTGTTAGTGCTATTCCACCAGTATTTCTATCACCTGTATGGCACTGGTTCAGCAAAGCAGTTAAAAAAAGAACATGGGTACTGTTGTATTGGGTCAGCATTGTCTATGTCTGTCTAGTCCAGTCTCCAACAGTGGCAGCTAAATTCTCTGAAGATTGTGTCTGCAGGGGCTGGGCAGAATTTTCCCTGCAGTTGCTCCTGGCAGAGTTATGCTTCTAAGCAGCACACAAGATCTTTTCTAGTGGAAAAGGCAATATGCCATGTTTATTGAAAATACAAAATGAAAAGAGTACATGCGTGCACACACACGTATCCTGCAGGAAAAAAACAACAAATGGTCTGGTAGCACTTTATATAGACTAACAAAACTTGTAGATGATACATGTTTTGTTAGTCTATAAAGTGCTACCAGATCATTTGTTGTTGTTTTTTTCTGTACAGACTAATTCAGCTACCCCCTGAAGCTTACATCCTGCAGATTCATTCATCCTTAAGTGGTGTTAATCTCATGTTTTCCACAGTTATCCTTTGATGGTTATTGTCAGGCTTCTCACAGATGTTTCTCAGTCTTGGGTGTGTCTCCATGTCTCCAGGGTTCATCAACGCTACTAATTCAATTCAGCCTCAGACACAATGGCTGTTTGCTGGTTATCTTCAAGGTTCCCACTTCTTGACCATCTGGGCATCTGTGATGGCTTTCACACTTACACAGGTCTTCCACTCGCGCCAAACAATTTACAGAGTATTCCAGATAAGGATTACATAGTCTGGCCCACGAAAGCTCATCATCTAATAAACCATCTTGTTAGTCTTTAAAGTGCTACATTGTCCTGCACTGAGGAAGTGGGTCTGGCCCACGAAAGCTCATCATCTAATAAACCATCTTGTTAGTCTTTAAAGTGCTACATTGTCCTGCATTTTGCTATAGTTACTAGAAGACACAGTTTAATTTACAATGCAGACATGTGGTACAACTTAATTTGTAAAGCTAACAGGAAGCAAGACCTTACCTCAAACATTATTTAATCATAAGAAAAGGGTGAAATAGACATATACAGAACTTATGAGCCAGTCATTATACGTCATACTTTTATTCTTATACCAGTACTAAAATATTACAGCTTGGCTACAGCAGCCATGGAGTGTTATTGTTCTGGGCATGAGAACTGAGAGCAGAAAGTGTCTCTGCTCAGCTCTAGGTAATTCTCAAGTCCAGGCAGCCAGCAGGAGGAGAAGGGATGTAGCTGACTCAGATTGGGACCTGAGTCAGAGACAGAAAAAGCAGGAAGCCTGACAGAACTGAGATCAGAAGCTAATTCTGTGGATTCTGAGTTCAGTGCTTTTATAAGACACCCTCCTCCCTCCCCCCCCCCCACCTTCTTTCTCTGGGCTGTCATTGCACGCCTCTTCAAATTTCTTCAGATAAGACTGTCAGGGATGTAAGAGTGTAACCATTTAAACGGTTAACCGACAAGCATCGGTTTATCAGTTTCCATTATGGTTAGATGCTGGCTCCCAGCCCCTCTCCCAGCGAACTGGCTGCAGCCCCACCCTGCATACTGCAGTATAAAGCATTTATATATTCATTGGCTGGTCCTGCTCTTGGGGATCTGGCTGCTGCCCTGTGCTGCAGGCTCTTTATCAGAGCCCGCAATGCAGGGCAGCACCTGGCTCCCCAAAAGCAGGGCCAGGGAGCCCACAGTGCATGAAACCATGTTGTTTAATGGTTAAACGGTTATATTTTAAACCATTTTTTTACATCCCTACTTTGTGGGATGTTCTAGAGTTGATATATTGCCTTCAGAGTTCTGTCTATTTTAGAATGGCTTTTAGAGAAACAGAATAGTAGCTTCTTGAATTTCCTTTATATTAGCATAGTGATAGAAATGTAGCCATGTTAGTCTGGTGTAGCTGAAACAAAATACAGGGCTATGTAGCACTTTAAAGACTAACAAGATGGTTTATTAGATGATGAGTTTTCGTGGGCCAGACCCACTTCCTCAGATCAAATAGTGGAAGAAAGTATTTTCTTCCACTATTTGATCTGAGGAAGTGGGTCTGGCCCACGAAAGCTCATCATCTAATAAACCATCTTGTTAGTCTTTAAAGTGCTACATAGTCCTGTATTCTTTATATTAGCATAACTTCTTAGTCTGTATTTCTTGTGGTACTGGAGTTGGGGTGTTTTCTTGTCATGTGTAGTTTTTGGTACTAGAATTGTTGTTTTTTCATGAGTGAGAGCAGGAACGAGCTAGTCCTGTATTTAAAGAGTGATGCCTCATTAACTTTATTTTCTGTCCCATTCCTGATGGTAGGAGGCCTTTACAATCCCCTGCTTGGGCAAGCATTGAAGGAAGAGGAAGGAAAAGGTGTTCTTGTGAGACTGTGGGGAATGGGCAAGAATATTTACTGTGCTACCGGTTTGCGTTCAAATTGCTGATAGTAATGTTGTCCCTTCCAGGAGCAACGTACCTCTGCAAACACTATGACAGTGGGTAGCTTGAACTTAATTTCCCCTGAATTAAGAATGGGACATCTGGCATCTTCATCCTCTGACATGTATGCCTATGGCTGCCTTCTATTCTGGGTATGTTATTGCGTATGAAAATGACTTTTTGTTAATATTGTGAAAATATAGTAGGCATTATAAATAGCAATATATGCTAGGTCCCTCTTCTGTTTTAACTTGTCCTATTTTAATGAATTCTCATATTCTAAATTGAGTGCTAGGGGCAGAGGAAGTGGGAATTAGGTTTTGTGAGCAGAAGAATGCATTTTTCAATACAATTTACAGCATGGCTTGTCTCCCCTAACAGCAGCACTTAATAAAATGAGACTTTTGTTCTGTACACTGAAGTTTGTCATTACTATTGTATTTCTTATCCTTTTTGCGTTCTCTAACTTCATCTGCAGGTCAATAGATAGCTGCCTTCATTTTCCATGCCTTCTGTTACCTGAATTAAGAGTGGGATTGACAGGTGCTCTGTTTTCTACAGTATCTCTTGGATTTTCATTCTCTTATCCTATGGTATCAAGTCAGAGAAGAGAAAATGCCCCATTATCAGTTAGTTACTGGGTAATGCCTGGTAACATGCACTGCAGTGGTTTGTGCTGCCTCCATCTATCCTGGTTTTCTGTCATTTTACTGTGGTGCCCTCTTGCTAAAGGTTTTAAGGAGTGTAAGGACGTAAATATGGCAGTTGTAAAGCTGTTTGCACACGATTATAGTTTAGAGAAGCTCCGTCAAAAGGGTCAGTGTTATGAATAAAGGAATTTGGAGACATGCCCAGGGAGCAGGGGTGGAGAACACAATGTAGCTGTTCACAGCAGTCCACCAAAAAAAGCTCCCTGGTTTGTTTTTCATGAAGGATTTATTCACGTCTCATTCAATGGGTTGTTGTTTAACGGGAGCCCCAGGATGATTATTATACTGTCAAATGTGCCTTATGGGAAGGAGACTAGTAAATTTGAGGTTTACGCCTGTGTTTGAAAAGCAAAGGGGAGCATGTGGAGCAGCAAACAGAGAATAGCAAAGGCTCTTTTACGTATTTTATGAGCACAACAGTAGCTTGACTATCCTAAGAAGGGAAGAAGGCCAGAAATGGATGTGTTGCAGCCTCCATCCGGTCTGCAGTTGTCAGGTAAGCTGCGGAGAATTGCAAAAAACTTTGACACAGAGGCAAAGGAGAAAAAATTATGGAGTGAAATCATCAATCTTTTTGATGGTGTTGGTGTGGATGCATTGAAAAAGAGGAAACCATGAGATGAAACTTTTGACTACATGTGAGGAAAGGAAAGGAATGAGATCTTTGAGGCGCACGCATTTTTAAATGCATGCTCAAAACCTGGGAATATCAAACTGCATTGCACTGTGACTCTCTTTTGACAACAAAAATTACTACATGTCCTCAGGAGGGTAGCCCGAGGTCTAAGAGCCCCCTGCCTAGGGCTGAAGTCCTTAAGCTTTGGCCCTGGATGGTGGGGCTCAGACTTAGACTTCTTCAGCTCTGGGATCTATCAAGTCTCAGCCAGCCCTGGCGAGCCCATTGAAATGGGGTTGAGACCCATTTGGGGTCCCCACCTAGAGTTTAAGAACTGCTGTCATAGAGCAATATGTCATAGAATTAAGGTAACTTGAATCAGACCTGTGACTTCGGAAAGCTGACAAAGATTTTGGTTAGAGATAGGCATTGCTCTGTGAAAGAGGTTTAATTTTAGAAAAAACTCTCTAGATATGCAGGGTAGCAGGAACTATGAAAATGCAAACCAAAGAGCCTAATTCATAAGTAAAGGTTATCTACAAACTAAGTAAAGAATGTAGCCAGAAAAGATCAACTCAAAAAGTGGAGCCTACTCACTGTGAAAATCACTGCTGGGAAAAGGCTGGGAACAGAAAATTAAGAGGAAGGTGTGGATCACAACATGGTGCCAAACAGTGTACTGTATTGCCTTTGGGAAACACTGTCATAAATGTGGGAGAAATATTCATTTTGCAAAATGTTGTAGATCCCAAATGCAGAAAAGTCAAGTGCGTTCAGTTGATGACAACTTGGTTGAGCAATTTTACAAAGAGGTACTGAGATCCAGCAGACCTGAGGAAAGGAACTGCACATCACCTGTGAAAGCAAATGTAATAATTATTCCACTCAAACTGGGCACAGGTGCTCAGGTTAATATTCTATCAGAACAATATTGAGACTGAAAATAAGACTAAAACTGGGATCAACAAAAATAAAAGTAACTCTTTATTTCGAAAGTCCTTTCGGTGGTCATGTGAGTCTGTATCTGCAAAAACAACAAGAAGTCCTGTGGCACCGTAGCGCTGGTTTACGCTAGGGATTTATTTTGAAATAACCCCCTTACTTTGAAATAGTCAGTAGAGCATCCACATTACCAAACCCATTATTTCAAAATCTGTACTCCTGCTTTCCTCAGGAAATAAGCTTATTTGAAGTAGTTATTTCTGGAGTTATTTCAAATTTAGTTATTTCGAAATAATTTCCTAGTGTAGACATGCACTTAGAAACTAATAGATTTATTAGGGAATAAGCTTTCATGGGGGGGGAAAAAAACCCACTTCATCAGATGTAATAGAGTGGAAGTAACAGATGTATAAATAAAGAAAAAGTTGCTTGTGTTTGAGGCTAATCAAGTAAGCGTGGAAGTGGCTTGTTGACAGCATTTGTTGTGGAGGTGTGAAAATCCAAATTGGGGAAACCTGCCTTTGTAGTGTGCTAAGAAATAGACCACTATCAACCATAAAATCTCCATATACGGGTTCCCATTTGTTCTAGTCCCCAAGAAGGTATGCCAATTTTAGGCTTTGCTTGCTTGTGAAAAACTCAACTATGGTATAGTGATGACAACTTGATTGAGCAGTTTTACAAAGAGGTGCTGTGAGCCAACTCTTACTGCAGGATCATACTGAATCTGACTGTTAGGTGCTAATTTGGGAATATCATGATCTGTTTCAAGGGTTGGATTGTTGTTAGGTTGAACACTCAGTCTAGAGAAACAAGCAGGTCCCTCCAGTTTTCCATCCATATGGAAAGTGCCTTTTGATATACTCAGTGCTGAGCTTACAAGGATGGGAACAATGCAAGGAATAGAAAAAATTGAGGTGCCAATGAAATGGGTGAGCACGTGCACTTGGCTATTATTTTTCTTGTTGTGGAGAAAAATAATGGTAAGCTGCACATTTGCTTAAATCCTATAGACTTCATTAAAGGTATGAAAAGAGAACATTTCAAACTACATCCAGAGAAAAGACGATGCTTCCATTTTTAAGTCCATGATATTTCAGTGCATTGGATGCATCCTCACAACTTTAGCAGCTAAAATTAACCAAAGAAAGCTCAAAGCTATATGCATTTAATTCCCTATGAGAAAGATACAGATTCTTCCTCATACCCTTGATCATAGCTTTGGTGCCAGAAGTGTACCACAAAACCATACATATGATTCGTGAATTTATTAATGAGGTCGACACCTCAATGGATAGCATCATCATCAGGGACTTAATTAAAGATGATCATGGTTACAGATTCCAGGAAGTCTTTGTTGCAACTAGAGCAGCTAACTTGAAATTAATAGGCAGAAATGTGTGTTAGAGGTTACAGAGGAGATTTCTTGTTGTAGATATTTTTTTTCAGTGAAGGTGTAAAACCAAATAAGTTTTCAGCCATTGAAAAGATGCTACCTCTGCAGTCAAAGAAAGATGTTCAACAATTCCTGGGAATTATTAGTTATCCTGGAAAACTCATACCTAATCTATCTACAAAAGCAGCGGTTTTGAGGAAACTCCTGGAAAACCAAACATGGTACTGGGGTACAGAACAAGAGGAATCTGGGAAGGCTTGGAATAACAACTGATGCAAAAGTTAGCATTGAAGTTCTGTGCAGCAGTCAGGCTCCTATTAAAATTTCAGCAGATGTTTCACCGTCTGGGTTAGGTGCAGTGATTTTACAGAAACACGAGGAAACATGAGGACTGACAACCAGTGTCAAATCCAAATCACTGACTGAAAAACAAAATCTGCACAGATTGAGAAGGTGCTTTTAGGAATATTATTTGCCTGTGAAAGAGTCAATCGATATATTCATGGCCAGACTGCAGATGTTGAAATGGTGTTGCCTGAGAGGGAAGTATAATAGAATTCATGTGGGCGAGGCTCACCAATCTGACTAGAAGGTTCTAGGTTTTGTCCTCCTTCCCCAGGTCACAAAAGCTGAGAATTATGAAGCTCTATGTTTGGAGCAAAATACAGGACTATGTAGCACTTTAAAGACTAACAAGATGGTTTATTAGGTGATGAGCTTTTGTGGACCAGACCCACTTCCTCAGATCAGATTTTGATTTGAGGAAGTGGGTCTGGCTCACGAAAGCTCATCACTTAATAAACCATCTTGTTAGTCTTTAAAATGCTACATAGTCCTGTATTTTGTTTCAGCTACACCAGACTAACACGGCTACATTTCTGTCACTATGTTTGGAGGTGGATCTGGGAGCCCACAGCAGAAGCCGCACTCACAATGAGGATAGTACTGAATTAAAACTATGTACATTATGACAGATATTCAGATGGCAAATAAAACAAAACAGATCATACAGCACTGATCTCACAGGTCGATTCTGAGGATAGCATTAAAAAAATTTGGTTATACAAATTGTAGTCATCTAATTATACAGATAGTTACCTAATATAATACCATCCTCACATACCCGTCTAACAGAAGACTGTGTGCCAAAGAAACCAGCCTCCCTCTGCCTGTGGGACTTCGGTGCAAGGTGAAGTCTGGATAATTCGTAAGCAGAGCAAGTTAGAAGTGAAGTAAAGGCTTGAACGTGAAAAGAGAAGATACTAAATTAGGGAGAAGAGAGAGTTTGTGCTCAAGCCCTGAGCTTCCTTATTCCCACAGCTTTTATTAAACTTTTTGCATTATTAATACCCAGCCCCTAATTACCATAAGCAGATTTCTGCACCAAGAGATTTTGTGGTATACATGCTTGATTGGACTCTTGGACATAGGAAAAAGTGAGAGAACCTGCAGTTAGGTGCAAAAAGGCCTGTTTCCTTACTCTCAAATGTCAGTTGCTGGGTCTTCAGTTTTGGACCTATTTTAGGTCTCATGAGGTACTGAGTCACATACCCTATCTCTGTACTGACCCAACTGAAAACTTTGCTACAAAATCTTGCACCATTTCTAAAGAAATACCGTATATTCCGGCGTACAAGACGACCTCTGATGTTAAAAAACATCCCCCAAAAATCGGGGGTCGTCTTGTACGCCGGGTATACATCCCAGGCGCGCCTGGGATGCTCCGCCGCCGGCTTCCCCTGAGGCTTTCAAAGCTGCTGAGGCTTTGCTCCCGGTGCCTCTGGTCTGCTGGGGACCATCTCCAGCAGACCAGGGACACTGGGAGCAAAGGAGGCGGAGGGGCGCTGGGGTATAAGATGAAACCCTATCTTTTAATTAAAAAAATAGGGGGTCGTCTTATACGCCCAGTCGCCCTATACGCCGGAAAATACGGTATTGAGGATATTCAGTTTAATTCCTAAAAGATATTAACCCTTACTTATCATGCTACACTACTACAAAAGCCAACTCGTATAGGATATGTCAAGTCCTACAGGCCTTGCATTACTGGCATCACCAAAAATATAGTAAAGGGGTAGGATAGGAAAAGATATAGCTTAGCAGGATACAATGGACTAGGGATGTTAAATTGCAGATAATTGACTATCGAATAGTCGATGCATTTTGCATCTACTTGACTAATTGATAAGGCGTCTCCACCTTTGAAGTGCAGAAACAGCCCTAGGTCTGTTGCTACACTTTAAAGGCAAAAGTGCCACATGGAGCCCGGGCTCTGCACAGCACTGCTCCTGTGAAACGCTGCGGAGCCTGGCGTCAGGCTCCTCCCAGCGTTTTAAAGCAGCAGTGCCACGTGGAGCCCAAGGTCCTTCACGTCCCTATAATGGACACCCACTAGCGTTATTTGGCAAATGACTAAATAGCAGTACCTCAGGATTCAAAGCATAACAATAAAACTGCAAAGCAAAACTATGATTTGGTTGTAATCTATACAACTGGTAAAATGAATGTTCACTGCAGATGCACTTCCCAGAGCAGTAACTCCCATTACTAAACCAGAAAAGATCTTGGAGACAGAGGTGCCAATCTAGGTAGGTTTGTCTCAGGAGCAGTTGTGTTAGTCTGTATCTGCAAAAACAATGAGGAGTCCTTTGGTAGTTTAGAGACTAACAGATTTATTAGGGCATAAGGTTTCATGGGTAAAACCCACTTCATTAGATGAATTGGAGATGAGTATACAGAGTCATGGGTATATATAAAGATAACAAAAGAAAGAAGGTACTTGTTTAAATGAGGCTATTCAAGTCAGGGTGGAAGTAGCTCAGTCACAGCCGTTGATGTGGTTATCGAGAGGAGAAATTGCCTTTGTAATGTGTTCACCAGTTAAGATTCTTATTCAATCCTAAGTTGATAGTACTGATAGTATTCAATTTTCAAATGAACTCCAGTTCATGGTGGATATACACCTACATTAGAAGACTTATCTGGGATTACTCAAGCCCTTAACTCAAATTAGATTTATTCGTCTTCATTTAAATCAATGTTCTGGGGTTGAGGGCTTCAGTATGCAGGCTGCCCCAGTCCTCTCTCACCATAGCAGCTTGGGGCCAGGTGAGAAGTTCCTGTCTATGGTTGCTGCAACTCTAATGGGCACAGCCAGGAGAGGGATGCATGTCCCCTGGCTCAGGGACAGACAAACGTAGACAAACTCTCTGAAATATATACAGGCAGCCCCTGACTTGAGACGCGATCAGTTCCTGGGGAAGCGTCGCAAGTCGGGGGTTTTGTAACTTGAACCTGTGTTTACGACAGGTGCTGTGTGCCATCGTAAATGCAGACTGAGGACGTAAGTCGGGGGTTTTTGGCCCCTTCTGCATTTACAAAAAAGGTCATAAGTTCAGGGGGTCGAAACTCGGGCCATCGTAAAGCGGGGATTACCTGTAGTAGATAGGTGTTTTGAGGTTATAGCTATCCCAGTCCCTATCTCTTTCGCCTTGCTGCCCCTGTGGTCATTCTACAATATAACTGTTCCTTCTACCAGACACCTCCCTTTCCATTTTATAAGAAAAAATTGAATTCCAAGCACATCCCATTGTCCTGGTGCAAACAAATCCTTATCTCGCTTTACGTTATGATAAGAGAAAACTGCGTACTAAATTTGGTGGTCTTAGCTCTTACTACTTAGGAGGATTTCTTGAACAGACTCCCAGATGGACAGACAGGCAGAAGTACACTTCTAAAACATATAGTAAGATGTATGTATAGAAAAGCTAATTTTTAAAGGGGGAATATGTGGGGATATATTTGTGCAAAATTATAATTTAGAGTGGCTCCTTTTAAGCGTCAGTATTATGAATGTAGGAATTAGAAGGCATGCCCTGGAGGCAGGGTGAATAAAAGTGTATGTGTGCTCAGCAGTCCTCCACAGAAGCTCTCTAGTTTATCTTTAATAACTTGTATTTCCTCTCTATCATTTATGGGTTTGTTATTTAATGAATCTTAGAAATATTACAGTAATGGTTGGGTATTTAATATGGAAAATGACATTAAATAGCTGTGAGTTAACAGTCAAACATCCACATCCCCAAGCTGTGATTTTTAGTAGGAATGTTCTTGACATTTCTTAACTGTCTTGCCAAGGGCCAGTTAAAGTTGGAGATAAATTACTTGGGTTTTCTGAGATCTCTCAGCAGGTTAGAGATCCCACTCCGTCAATTGCAGTGTGATAGGTTTGATAACTTTTATACCAGAGCCTAATAGCATGCTTAATTATAGACTTTGCTTTGATAATGCATCTCCAGATTGTTGAAAGGATGCTTGCAATGAGGAAATCTTAGATCTCTGTGCTGAACAGGTAGATCAATACAAAGCTATTTGTATAGTGGTTAGGCTGGTAAGTTAAATTCACTTTTTAACATGTTTGCTTCTTGATGATTTGTTTAGGAAATGATAACAATTAAGTAATCTTTGTGATGGTAAATGGTATTATTTCTAGTAAAATCAATTCTTAAATCCAAAACTAACGGTTGTTTAATATGATAGCAGCTAGTTGCAATTTAGTAATACATCAGGGCTCATGTATTTTAGTAGTTTAAAGCCACATTAAAGGTGGTTGAAAAATATTTTTCATAATATAAGAAAGCTGTAGGCGCCTGGCATAAGAAGTAGGTTAAAGTATATGTATTCCTGCATGTAGGGAGTAATGTTAATTTTACACACACAACACACGATTCTTAGAAGAAATAAAAAGATTGCAACAGAATCTTTAAGTGAAAACACTTTCAATCTTAAATTGAGTGCTGACATAAGCAGCTGCCCCTATTCTCAATATTGTGGAAAGAGATTTAATTGATAAGGTTAAGAATGGAATGGTGACATCTACTGTGCCTTTATCCAACACCGATTGCTGCACAGTGCCAGCGGCCACTGGAATGTTACTGAAGAACGCTTTGGTACTGGACATGTTTCTTCTTGGTGAATTGTAAATTCTGTCGTCTTGGCCTGGCCTGCAGAACCACTGGGAATGTGTATGGGGGAAGGAAAGGGCCTGTCACTTTTCATTTAAAAAAATTCCCTAGCCAGTTTAAAATGTTCATTGCTATAGGAAAAATCAGCTAGGGAGTTGATCTTGGGTGCAGGAGTTAGTGGTAGCTAAGTGGAGAAGAGCAAAAAGTTGTGTATTGGGTTGTTTGTGTGTGCACTGAGGCATAGTAGACAGATTGGAACATGGTCAGCAGCTGCACCTATCTGTGTCTCTGGGAAGAGGCAGGAGAAAGTGGCCAATATGGAAGCATGAGGGGAAGTGAATAGAGGTGCCAAATTGACTGGTGAAGGCTGGTTCAGCCTAAGAAGGTTTGTAGTATGATGTGACAATAGCAGCCCTCTGAAGTGTCATCAGTTCCATAGGTACAGCTGTTTCCTTCACAAATTCCAGATTAATACACATGTGATCATTTCATTTGCCCCTTGTAATTCAATTTGGTATGGTAATGTCACTATAGCTCACTGGGTTATAGCTGAGAATTCTAAATTCAGAACAGACTGCTGAGAAATAGGGCAGATTCATCCCAAGCTGGTGGTTATCTTTTCATTGTATTGTACAAATGTGAACTTTTATATCATCACACTTGTTAAGAAGAGGTCAAAATGCAGTGTGTATATATAGGCATTCCAGTCCTTAACTTACCACTCAGATACTGGACTTCACAATGAGTGATTACTGAAAAACCATTTTATCAGATGTGGGGTTTGTCCAATCCCAAGGGATCAATCAGCCACATACCCAGGTCAATATATAACACGGATCTTATCCAATAATCATGCTATTACCCAGGGCTCGACTAACTGCGGCGAGATCATCTTGCCAGCCGCGCATGCGCCAGACTGGCACTGCGCATGTGCACAGCACTGGTGAATGGGGTGACTGGTTGAAATCTACTCACCACAGTGAGTAGATATAGCAATTTGTGGAGCCCTGCTAATACCAGTCCTTTAGTAGATAAAAACTAAAGGGTCAATAATATAAAAAGAGAGAAAAGAAGAGAGTTACTGAATGGTTAAAGGATCATATGCATACATGTAATTTTTAGTGTTCATAGATCAGGATCACCGCAGGAATGAAATAAATTGTTGGCCTTAGATGGCTCTCTGGAATTATATTGGGGATCATAAATCCTTGTTTAAAGGTTTCATGTTAGAAATCCAGTCCAGAGAAATTAAGCAGGGAATGAAGACACATGGAGACATTTCAGGGATCTTTTATATTTTTTGCCTTGTGCATGGAATTTTACTATCCCAAACCATGCCCATAGCCCTGTTTGTGGAAAGCTTTAGTGGCCAGAGATGGAGTCTAGGGCCTTATGAGCATATCACATGTCGTAGACTCATAGACTTTAAGGTCAGAAGGAGCCATTATGATCATCTAGTCTGACCCCCTGCACAATGCAGGCCACAGAATCTCACCCATCCACTGCTAGAATAATCCTCTCATCTGTGTCTCAGATATTGAAGTCCTTGAAACGATGGTTCAAAGACCCCAAGATGCAGAGAAGTGACCCGTGCCCCATGCTGCAGAGGAAGGTGAAAAACCTCCAGGGCCTCTGCCAATCTACCCTGGAGGAAAATTCCTTCCTGACCCCAAATATGGCAATCAGCTGAACCCTGAGCATGTGGGCAAGAGGCACCAACCAGAAACCCAGAAAAAAGTTCTCTCTAGCAACTCCTATTTTCCTACCATTGGCCTTTTTACCACTGATAGTAAAAGGTCAATTAATTGCCAAGATCATGGTACCTCATCAAACCATCCCCTTCATAAACCCATCTAGCTTTATCTTGAAGCCAGATAGGTCTTTTGCCCCCACTATTTCCCTTGGAAGGCTGTTCCAGAACTTCACTCCTCTGATGGTTAGAAACTTTCGCCTAATTTCGAGTCTAAACTTCCTAATAGCCAGCTTATATCCATTTGTTCTTGCGTCCACATTGGTACTGATCTTAAATAATTTCTCTCCCTCCCTGGCATTTATTCCTCTAATATATTTAAAGAGAGCAATCATATCTTTCCTCAACCTTCTTTTGGTTAAGGTAAACAAGCCAAGTTCCTTGAGTCTCCTTTCATAAGACAGGTTTTCCATTCCTCGGATCATCCTAGTGGCCCTTCTTTGTACCTGTTCCAGTTTGAATTCATCCTTCTTAAACATGGAGACCAGAACTGCACACAGTATTCCAAATGAGGTCTCACCAAGAGTGCTGTCTTGTATAACGGCACTAACACCTCCTTATTCCTACTGGAAATACCTCGCCTAATGCATCCCAAGACCGTATTAGCCTTTTTCACAGCCATGTCACAATGGTGGCTCATAGTCATCCTGTGATCAACCAGGACTCCGAGGTCCTTCTCCTCTTTCGTTACTTCCAACTGATGTGTCCCCAGCTTATAACTAAAATTCTTGTTGTTAATCCCTAAATGCATAACCTTACACTTCTCACTATTAAATTTCATCCTATTACTATTACTCCAATTTACAAGATCATCCAAATCTTCCTGTATGATATCCCAATCTTTTTCTGAATTGGCAATAGCTCCCAACTTTGTGTCATCCGCAAACTTTATTAGCGCACACCCACTTTTAGTGCCGAGGTCAGTAATAAAAAGATTAAATAACAATGGTCCCAGAACTGATCCCTGAGGAACTCCGCTAGTAATCTCTCTCCAGCCTGACAGTTCACCTTTCAGTATGACTCGCTGTAGTCTCCCCTTTAACCAGTTCTTTATCCACCTCTCAATTTTCATATTGATCCCCATCTTTTCTAATTTAACCAGTAATTCCCCATGTGATACTGTATCAGATGCCTTACTGAAATCGAGGTAGATTAGATCCACTGCATTTCCTTTATCTAAAAAATCTGTTACTTTCTCAAAGAAGGAGATCAGGTTGGTTTGGCACAATCTACCTTTTGTAAAACCATGTCCTTGCATGGTTTGCTAAATCAGAGAGGTTGGCCACTGGTCCCTTGGTGTCTGAGGCATCTTCAGCAAGCGCTCATTGAGCAGGATGAATTTCTTCTATGGCCTGCTGTGAGAGCTGAGTGTTCTAGATGGGCAATCAATATATAGGTGTCTGTCTTTGATGTAAATTTATTTGAGAGGTGTCACCCAGGAACAAACCCATTTGAGATACAAATGCTAGCTAATATTCAGAACTTTAGATGATACATGGATTTAACCATCATGTTGGCTGGCTTGTAACTTTGCAATTGACACCTTACATGACACACTTTGTAGAAGTTGTATAGAGTGCTCATATCAATTAGATAAATGGTTGTAGTCAATCATACAGCATCGCAGGTCATATTTATTGTTTGGCACAAACTCTGATGCAATGATACCGTGCAACATTGAACAGTTGCCACAGTTTTATCCCAGACTCTGCAAAAAAAGATGCAACATCCCTCATTGATCAGACCTGTAGATTGCCATTTGCTATTGGAGACAAGGTTAAGTCTCTGTTTAGTCACTATTGTGTCATCACTTCCCTTCAAAATTTAAAAAAAAGTCAGTATTTCTAGGGCTCTTGTGACATGGACCAGCCAACAACTAAGAATTGAGACATTGCCATTCTCACCTTAGTGTCTGAGATTTTTTAAGGATTGTGGGCTCAAGTACTATTTCATGCAATAAAGGCTTATAGGTCTGATATATATACACTTCCATCTTGGTCTGAAGATGTTTCTCCCACAGGCTTCCTTAGTTCATAGTTTAGATTTTTTTTACAAGGCAGTCATAAGAACCTTGTTGCACCTATGGGTAGGATTCAGGTGTGACTTATGGATAGGATACAGGGTGGGAAACAGGGCTCATCCTCTTACAATATGCTAGTGGGGCTTCTAGTAGTAGACCTACAACCAGATCCATGACTTTGGAGTTTGAATCTCATTTTTAATGGCTCTGATCACTTCGCTTGGTGCCTCTACTGGCTTTGTCTTCTACTTTGATACTAAAAGTAAAATTACTAGTGGTTATTATATCTGTATGAAGAATATGGGTGACATAGAATCTAAGAGTCTGTACTTATGATGTGTGGAGATTTTTATTCCAAAGGTAGTATTCCCATTTCATTTAGAAAAAGAGATGTCATTGATCGGTTTTTACTCCGCTGTAAAGATAGAAGTGAGTTAGTAGCATGCTTTAGAGATTAGAGACTCTAAAATTTTCTGTGAACCATACACAGCAATATCTGAAGTTATGCAGGAATCGTATTTTTAACTTGCAGCTGTTCATTGGAAACCAAGAATTTAAAATTAAAGAAGATGGGACCCCGGAAGTGGATGAATTTGATATGGTATGTAAACTCACTTATTTGGCAGCTAAGTGAGACACACAGAATATAGGCCAGTGCTGCTTTGGTTTTATGCCCCCTGGAGTTGCAGCCTTATAGTGCTGTTTTTTTCTTACTGACCATGATGGTCTCTGGAAGTTCTGCTTGACTTTGTTTTCACACAAGTATCATTCTCATTGGATTTCCCCCTTTCCCTTCCCCCCCCCGAAAATATAGCTAGTTATAGTGGTTAGAATTTACAATTTTGTGTTACTTAGTAGTTGTTGAATTACAACCCTAGTAAATGGCGTTGCCCCTCCCCAAGCAGTGGGGCATGCCTCAATCGCTAGGGTTTAAGCCATGTGTGGCTTACCATAAACTCATGCCCATTAGAGCAGGGGTTTTCAAAGTTGGGACGCAGGCCTGCCCAGGTAAGCTGCTAGCAGGCCACATGACACTTTATTTATTTAAGCATCCGTAGGCACAGAGCCTTGTAACTCCCATTGGCTGCGGTTTGCTTTTCATGTGTTAAGATTTTGGATTGTAGAAATAAATCATCTAAACTGTGGTATAAATGAAGGTCAGATGATAAGTTAGCCCTGTTGGTTTACTTTGCTTTTTTTTTTAAATGTCAGAGTTGAGACTAAAGTGAAAAATAAATCTTGAACTTGATAAAAACTAAAGTAACTAAAATGAATGAAGTGGAGGGCACATGAGTTTTAATTGTCCCCTTGATATTCAGGATTTCCCTAATGATATCAAATAAAAGCAGTTGAAAGTATTCATTTATAATGGCTATGGGTAGTGGCACTGTGAACACATGACATATTAAAAGTCTCAGAGGGGTAGCTGTTAGTCTGTAACTAAAAAAACTTCAACAACAATGGTCCTTTAGCCCCTTAGAGACTAACCAATATATACAACTAGTATCATGAGCTGCTTCTTCAGATGACAAATTAGTGAGGAACTTGCCATAGTGTTAACAAGTACCACCTTTGTTTAATGTCCTCAAAATTGGCATTGTTAGGTCAGCACTTTTTTTTTGTTTTTTGTTTTTGCATGTGAGAGATATCCGAGCTTCAAATACTTGGAAGATGCATTGAGGAAATATTTGATTTGTTAATGGGGCTTTATGGAGTTGGAGACTTGTGTGTTTCTCTTGCTAAGTAACTCTTTTCTCTCGCCCTTACCTTTTGTTTTCCCTTAGAACCACAAGGTTAAATCTCTACTCTTGAATTTGACCTGCAGTAATAGAATGACTGCTGAACAGGTGCTGAATCATGACTGTTTCTTGTTGCCTGATGTGATCTCAGCTCCACCACACAGTGAATCTGGTGAAGAAGTTGAATGTGAAAAGAAAGAGGAAAAAGGCGAGGACATCATCAATTCCGACAATATAGATGACAATGAGGAAATAGGCCCTTCTCAGTAGGCCTGAGGACTTGCCAGTTATTTTTTGCTGCATTTATTTTTATTTTGAGTTCTTAAATAAATAAAAATAAAAACATAAAGGGGATCTGAAAGTAGTTGTCCTATTCTCAAATATTCAAAATATAAAAGGATTTGATAATCTCAATCATTTTTGTGTAATTACAAGTGTGGCCCCTTCATTGGGATTTCTTCCAAAAATATATTTCTAAACTGTTTGAAGTTAAGAGCATGATGATTCTAATTGAGGCAATAGCAAGGAGAAATGCTCCCAGGTTTGGCAGTGCTTTGGCTTTTTCACTTTGACCATTCTGAAGACTTTTTGAGGAGACGTTAATTAATGATGGTAGAGCTATTAGCTAGATACCAGGAGATTACATGCCTGTTCATGCCTGCTATCCTCTCCCTCTTTCCTCTTCTCTTTCTCTGCTCCCTTCCAAATTGTTCCTGTTAAAATAGATGGCTGCTACTGTTAATGAGTGGCTAGTGATGTTTTTTGTCACATAGCTAGGCAGATGTTCCAACAACAGCCTCTGTGACAGAAACCACCTGTGGTGCCTTGGAAATTGGTCAGCGGGGTGCACTAAATGGAGAGAGCTATCAAGCCTATTTTCCCTATCCAGAAATCAAGCCAAATGTGTTTGAGCCCTTCTGATTGAGTTGGCAAAGGGCCAAATATATTGTCTATTTCATACCAAAGCACCTGGCTGGCCAAATAAAATACCAGGTCTTGTTATCTCAAGAGAATCCTACATATCTGTTTATAAAAGTGTTTGTGTGGGGGGAAGAGGGAGGGAGGTGTTTAAGCAGGAAACCATATTGTGTCTTCCAAGTTTTAATCCTGATAAAAATAAATACAATTTCTGAATGTTTGTTGAAACACATTTTGAAAACTGCAGATTTTCACTATAGGTGGGGGAGGTGTTGGAATAAACAAAAAAATAAAACCTCAAAGTATTATGCAAAAATTGGAACAAATCTGTATATAATTTCTGGGACACAAGAAATCGGTCCTGAATTGAATGTTTATTGAAGCCACTGCTAGGCCACTCATTCAGTAGTGTATTTGGAAACCTAAATGGGAAAGAAGAAGTAGCAGTGGAAAAGATCAGAGGCAGAATTCCTGTAAAAATATATCTGGCCACCGGGTGTTGCTCTTGCCTGGTAATATTGCTCATGGACAGCCTTTTAGCCAGAGATTATTGTGTGTAGTAGATTTTTTTAACAGAATTACTGTAGTAGGTCATTACCATTTGAAGATTGTTCAGTGTTGTAGTTTTTGTTTTGGGGAAGACTGAAGTTTCATGTCCAGTGATACTTAACGTGCAATCTTGGAATTGCTTCTGTAACATTAAAGAATGTTTTGGCAGAGGTGATATTTCATCTTTAATTGATATTTGTTTTTCTGACTGTTTTATTGCAGATTAAGATGTTCAGTCTTATTTTTCCTATTAGAGGGCGCTTATCAGATATTTGTAACTACCGTAAAATAAAAATTGGTGATAGCAAAATCTTTGGAAAGTGACTTTGGTTTCTGAGTTATTTAGGGTTGACACATACATTTTGATTACTACGCATCTAGCTTTTTTTTATGTTAAACTGTATTATCACAGTGAAAAATGTAACAGAATATGCAAAAAATTTAAAACAGTACTTACATATTGTTGAATGAAGCTTTTATTAATTCAGGGATATGTTTTAAGTAAATGCTGCAGTAAGTATCTAGATCACTAACCTAATATTTGGGTTTTATTTTCAATACTGCATTGAAGATTTGGTTTGAGGAGGTATGTGTGTATACATAACTCTCCCCAAAATGCTTTCTTGAGCCCTAGAATTTTAACTATAATCTTATTATTGCTTATATTACGATTCACCTTGGAGCCCCAGTCATGAAGAAGGACCCCATTGAATGAGGTGCTATACAAACATGAACCAAAAGATGGTCTGTACCTCAAAAAACTTGCAATTTGTTGTAACCAACATAGTGACATTGGAGTTTGCAGAGAGCCTGAAACAATAGCTCTGAAAAAAGGAAACCAAGTAATTTTAATGAAAGCATCAATGCCTAATGATGATTTAAATGTCATTAACTCACTTACTGATTAACAAAGTGTGTTAGGAAGTAGAGGCAGGGTGGTGGTATGAATCCACTGTGGATAACATCTCATTCAGCCACCATGAGGGGTAGTTCTTATGAGAATACCACTACTTATTGTGGAAGCTGTTATCCAAGATTGTTCAGGTCTGTGTCCCAGTGAAGGAGAAACCAGTGATGTGGACTCTGAGTATATTCTAAATGTGACTTGTTTTATTTAAACACATACACCAAATCTGAAACAGTGGTCACAAATGACATACTGGCAATCTTTTATTTCAGAAATTTCAACCTGCCCTGTTCCCAGAAAGCAGAATGGATGAAAAGTGCTATGTAAGAGCTAAATGGTATATTTATTACTTTTATTTTATTATTGCAGATCTTGTCTTCATAGTCCATACAGTGTAACTAGCGGGCTGTGTCTACACTGGGCCACTTATTCTGGAAAATCAGCTGTCTACACTGGCCCTTGAATTTCCGGAAAAGCAACGATGCTCTACTGTACAAAATCAGCCGCTATTCCAGAAAAACTATTCTGCTCCTGCTCGGGCATAAGTCCTTATTCCAGAACACTGTTCCGGAAAAGGGCCAATGTAGACAGCCCAGTAGTCTTTTCCAGAAAAAAGCCCCGATCGCGAAAATGGCTTTTCCAGACTCAAATCGCGAAAGGGCTTTTCCAGAAAAGCAGCCTGCCAATGTAGACGCTCCTTTTCCGGAAAAACTGAAAACAAAATAGTATTCCGTTTTAAGCATTTCCGGAAATTCATGCCAGTGTAGACACAGCCATACAGAATTAAAAGTTACTTTCACAAGATCGTGTTTTATTGTTTTCTTAGGGAGATGAAGATTCAGGTTGTTCTCTTTCTTCCTTGTAATAAATGTGTAGCTCTAGGTAAAAAAGTTAAGTATTCTCAAGCTGTTCAAAGAGGTGTCTTCTTCTAAATACAATATTTAAGTTCAAATAGTCAAAATGGTTGTTTGCTGTGTCCCAGAACTGACATGTTAACAGATAAAGATAGACAGAACATGGGTCCTGTTGCAGTGTCTTGCCATGGTATGTCTAACACTCCGAATTATTTGGAGAGTACATACCTGTAGAGTGAGATTGATATATTGTTAGAGACTCAGGAGAAGGGTACAGAGACTCTGAGGGATTACTGCTTGAGTTATAGCTATGACATTGTCCCACATACAGATTCAGAAAGTGTAAGCAAACCACGTCTCCAGTTCCTTTTTTTTTTTTCTGGGTCTTGAACTAGTCTTTGGAAGGTGGACAGAGCAATACTACGTGGAAGAATTTAGAAATCATTCTGGTGTTTGGAGGTAAATTGATGTTCCATTTACACTAGTCTTTCCCAGACTCCTGGATCAAGATACATTCTATTTGCATTCACTTGTGACATCAGTGATACAGGATGCTTCAATATATTCAAATATTTTGTTCTTCAGTTCACAAAGTGATTCTGAAACTGTTCTCTTTGGTTTGCTTATGATCAAATATCTGAAATGGAGAAACTGAAAGCAATTCCCTAGCCAAACCATTTCCTCTTTGTAGTTAAATACTTAAAACGGTGGCATCATCTGACAGGAATTAAAACCTATGTTATTGCTGCTTCCCAGTTGTAGAATAGGAAGAGAAACTGGGATTTTTTTGCTAGAACATATTGATTTATGAGTGCTTTGATCTAACTGTCATGAAGGGAATGTGATAAATTTCCCCAAATACATGCCTGCCAATTTATAGCTATCCAGAGTTATATGAGATGGCTGATATTTATACAAGCCTCTCTGAAAGTGCTTATATTTGCGAACAGGTCTTTTTTATGATAACTTTTTACAAATAAAAAGATGACAGTTTTGTAGGAGACTCAAATCTGTGTTTCATAATGTATGGAGGTCCCTCAGTGATCAAGAGGATAATCATTATGCTTAGTCCACAGAAACAGTGCCAATCTTCCAGTTGATGCACCTTTCCTAAAAATACTTGTCAGTACTTTTCAACTGAAGGAAAAAAGTATTCTAAGTGAGTACACCTCCAAGTCCTGAAGTTCTTCAAAGCAGTGTCCATTGGCCTGCATGTTTTTAGTAGCTCTACTTGTTCTACTGACTGAGGGTATGGGCGGTAGAGGTTGGCACCTCTCAATTTTCTCCTTACTGTCTCATGGCCTGAATGGAAATCTGGTCCTCCTTGCCTTTGTTACATAAGCTATATAGAAAACATTTATAAATACTTATAGTCTTAGGCTTTGTCTACTCCATGGCTTTTTGCCAGAAGGGGCTGTGCAAATGAAGCGCTGATTAGCATTTTGCCACGCTTCATTCGCATAATCTGTTCTGAGCCGTTTCTGTTTAAGGGGTTTTTGGGCAAAAACAAGCCGTGTGGACATTTCTGTTTTGAGCAATAAGGGTTTTTTGCACAAAATTGGCCACGGCCACACTGCTTGTTTTTGTACAAAAACGTCTCAGAATAGATTATGCAAATGAAGCATGACAAAATGCTAATTAGCACTTCATATGCATAGCCTCTTCCAGCAAAAGCTGTAGTATAGACATAGCCTTAGATTGGTAATTAAACATTTAGGCTGTGTCTACATTGGCAAGATTTTGCGCAAAAGCAATTGCTTTTACGTAAAATCTTGCCGCCTGTCTACACTGGCCACGAGTATTTGCACAAGAACACTGATGTTCTACTGTATGAAATCAGTTCTTGCGCAAATACTCTGACGCTCCCACTCAGGGATAAGTCGTCTTGTGCAAGTGTTTTTGCGCAAGAGGCCAGTGTAGACAGGTAACATCAATTTATTGTGCAAGAAAGCCCGATGGCTAAAATGGCCATCGGAGCTTTCTTGCGCAAGAGAGCGTCTACATTGGCACGGATGTTTTTGCGCAAAAGTAAATCTTTTGCACAAAGGCACATGCTAATATAGACGCTCTCTTGCGCAAATACTTTTAACAGAAAAACTTTTCAATTAAAAGTATTTGTGCAAAATCATGCCAGGGTAGACGCAGCCTTATAGTATGGTATAGAACAGTGGTCCCCAACCTTTAGAGGCGGCCGGGCGCCAGGGGGCGTGGCCGTTCGCCTGCTGGGTGCCAGAGGGCGGGGACACATGCACGCCAGTCCCCCCCCCCATAGCCACGTGCTCGGGGGCAGGGCCCCCCTGCAAGCGCTGCGCTCCCGGGGCTGGCGCTCCTCCCAAGCGCCGGGGCCGCGCGCCCCCCTCTTGCAAGCGCCATGCGCCCAGGGCTGGCACCTCCCCCCCCACAAGCGCGGCGTGCCCGGGGCCGGCACCCCCCTGCAAGTGCCACGCACCCGGGACACGAGCGGCCAATTCGCGGCGCGTCCGGGGCCGGCGCTTACCATGTGCCCAGGCCGGCTCCGGCACCGTGCATGCACCACGTGCCCGGGGCCGGCCAGCCCCGAGCACTTGGCGGGCGCACACAAATGGCCCCGTGGGCACCGTGTTGGGGACCACGGGTATAGAATATTTCTCTCTTGTTTGGGAAACTACTCCACTGGCTCCAGGACTATACCCGAAGTCTTGGGATTCAAAAATTGCATCTTCTGCCTTGGAGAAATTGTCTGAAGTAAACAGGATGAAAGTCAATAAGGACAAATGCAAAGTACTTCACTTAGGAAGGAACAATCAGCTGCACACATATTAAATGGGAAATGACAGCCTAGGAAGGAGTACTACAGAAAGGGATAAAGGGAGGGCAGGAGGAGAGGGGGAATCATAGTGGAACACAAACGAAATATGGGTCAACAGCATGATACTTGCAAAAAAAAAAAAAGCATTCTGGGCTGTGTTAGCGGGAATGTATATAACTGATGGCAAGTAATTCTGCTCTATTCTGCACAGATTACACCTCACTGAGTTGTTTTTTTTAACCAGTTCTCAGTGCCACATTTCAGGAAAGATGTAGACAAAATGGGAAAAAGTCCAGAGAAGAGCAACCAAAATGATCAAAGGCTAGGAAACCTGACCTATAAAGGAAGATTGAAACAACTGGGTTCCTTTAGTCTGGAAAAGAGAAGACCGAGGGGGGCAAAATTGCTTTCAAGTACCTAAAAAGTTGTTACAAGGAATAAGGAGCAAAATTATTCTCCTTAACCTCTCTGACCAAGCTTTTACTTGAACTTGGTGAGTCCTGTGCTTTCAGGTAGACTTGCTTGCCTCAGAGAAACCCTCCAATTTAGGCACCATATTTAGGGCATTAGCTTGCTGGCTGTTGAGATACTATCATCATTGGCAAGCATAAGTTATAAAAGGAAACCAAACTCCACAGTCCTGTTGGACCCATTTTCCTCCAAGTGTTTTCTACCCTCACTCCTTCCTTATCCCAGCACTTTCTGCATGCTGCTGAACAGCTGATTATCAAGGGAGGGGGAAATGCTGTTTGGTGGGGCCTGCTGGCAGGCAGAGGTAATGACGGGGAGGAGGAGCTGATTGGGAAGGCTGCCAATAGGTGCTGATAACCCATCTTTCTTCTTCGAGTGCTTGCTCATGTCCATTCTGATTAGGTGTACGCGCGCCGCGTGCACGGATTCCGGAGCTTTTTTCCCTTAGCAGTATCCATAGGGCCAGCAGGGAGTCCCCTGGAGTGGCGCTGGTATACCGGTGCATATATACCCCTGCTGGCCCCTCCACCTCCTCAGTTCCTTCTCACCGCCCGTGTCGGTAGCTGGAGCATGCTTCAGGCTGATAGCCTATCTCTTAGCAGCTTATTTCTTATCTGTTGTATTATAGTTCTAGTTGAAGTTTTTATCTAGTTACGTAGTTGTTAGGTGTTGTAAATATTTTAGTTAGATAGGGGAGCAGCGGAACCCGCCCGTGAGGGGAGGGCATGCCAGGGCCCCAGGGCTTTAAACCCTGTGCTTCCTGCTCCAAACCTATGCCCTGCGGAGATCCCCACTCCGATTGCCTAAAGTGTCTGGGTGAGGCCCATTGAGCTGAAAGCTGCTCTGTCTGTAAGAGCTTTAAGCCCCGGACCAAGAAGGAGAGGGACTCCCAGCTGAAACTCCTACTAATGGAGTCGGCACTGCAGCCTCAGAGCGAGGAGCGACCTCACTCTGCCCGCAGCGCACCGTTGGCGGCACCCCCGTCGGACAAGGCACCGAGGCACAGATCGCAGTCTCCGGTGCCGAGGGCCCCCAAGAGCTCGAGGGGACGCTTGGCAGAGAGGAGTGCTCAGAAGGTGCGCCCTAAGGAGGGGCACCTTTCTGCTAAGGCCTCCAAAAAGAGGCGCAGCCCGGACAAGGGCAAGAGCCCGGGGCAGCCCGTGGGGCTAAGAGAGGTCCGTCGGCCCTCCACCCCAGAAACTTTTGAGGCAGCCCAGGACCTCATTCACATGGCTGTGGATGAAGGAGAGAGCCCGGTGCCGCAGGAGCGGACTGCGCCGGCACCGGCCTTAAGTGCCCCCCAGCAGGCTATGGCCGGGTCGTGGGACCCTCTGGGCGAAGGGCAGGCCTCGGCCCATCAGCAGTTTTTCCCGGTGCTGGGACGAATGCCGGCACCGGGAGCGAGTGCGCTTGCGGCGCCAACGGCACTGGCACCGGTGCAGGGTCCGGTGCCGCAGACCGCCCCCTGGGCGGTGAGAAGGAACTGAGGAGGTGGAGGGGCCAGCAGGAGTATATATGTAGGGGTATATATGCACCGGTATACCGGCGCCACTCCAGGGGACTCCCTGCTGGCCCTATGGTACTATGCGTCATCTGCGGTGCCACAGCAGGCGCCCCGCACGGCACCGAAGCTGATGCCTCTCCCGGCACCGATCCCTGCTCACACCCTGGGAGTGCCAACCCAGCCGCAGGGCGTGGCGCCGCTGCACATGATGGCACCGGAGGGTTATTTACCAGCCTATCAGATGCAGCTGGGCATGGTACCGCTACAGCAAGGACCTCCACTTATGCCCCCACTGGCACCGCGTGCGGTGCACAGGGGCAAGCCATCGGCCATGGCAGCACAGCGAAAGGTGCAGGCTTCATCGGCCCCTCCCTGGTCAGCATCAGAGTACTCTTCGGAGTCTGGGGCCGAATCGGTGGCATCGGCCAGGTCATCATACAGGTCACGGCCCCGTCATAGATCTCGCTCATCGGTCAGATCATCTCACCGGGAGCCGGTGGACCAGCAGCAGTGGCAGGGGCAACCTCAGTGGGCATTCTGGACGCCCTGGGCATACCACCAGGCCCAGGGGCCTCCCCCTACGGGGCTGGTGGCGGGGTCGTCCCGAAGAAGCAGCACCCCATCTGCCACCCCTTTGTCAGCCCCCCCGCCTGGAGACAGCTCGTCTATGGTGGCGATGCCAAGACCCCCGGTTATTGATCAGGGGCAGGGGGCTATGTCCCAGCCGGGCTCAACCTATATGGACATCTCTGCCCAGGGGGAACCAGGGGCACAGCTCGGCGAGGAGGAGGCGGTCCCCTCGAGGAAGTTCTCGTCATCTTCACCAGATGAGGCCCTGGCTGACCCCGCGCCCCAGCCCCCGTTGATGGACTCCAGGGCACACCAGGAGCTGCTCCGAAGGCTGGGGTCAATCTTGCGGTCCAGCACGAGGAGGTTCATGAGGACCTAGATCCTATGGTGGACATCATAGCAGCAGCGGGCCCTGGTCGAGTGGCGCTCCCACTGAATAAAACGGTGGACAAACTGTCCAAAACTCTGTGGCAGACGCCGGCTTCTATTGCACCGACTCAGAAGGGGGTCGAGAGAAGGTACTATGTACCCCAGGCGGGGCACGAGCATCTTTTTAACCACCCGGCTCCGGGATCCATTGTGGTCCAGGCTGCAGGGCAGAAGGAGCGCCAAGGGCCTCCAGGTCCTACTCTGAAGGTGAAGGAGCCCAGGAGATTGGACCTACTTGACCGGAAGGCCTATGCCACGGGGGGCCTCCAGCTACGTATAGCTAACCAGCAACTAATGCTGGGGCGTTATGCCTTTAACACATGGGCATCTATGCAGAAATTTGCTAGCCAGCTTCTTCCTGAATCCCGCCAGGAATTCGGGGCCCTGACGGAAGAGGGACGAGCAGTGGCGCGTACCTCTCTCCAGGTGGCCCTGGACGCGGCCAATTCGGCAGCCCGCACTATGGCCACAGGGGTTGTTATGAGGCGTAGTGCGTGGCTGCAGGTGTCTGGCATCCCACCCGAGGTGCAGACTACCATTCAGGACCTTCCCTTTGAGGGGCCGGCCTTGTTCTCAGAGCAGACTGATTCCAAGCTTCATAGCTTGAAGGACTCAAGAGCGATCCTGAAGTCGCTAGGGATACATACCCCGGCTCCTCAGAGACGCTCCTTCCAGACTAGACCCTACCCTAGAAGGGGGCAAAACAATGATAGGGGTCGCAGGAGGGGCCGTAACAATAGCCGCCCTGACCTCTTCAGAGGCAGGCCAAGGGGCCCTCGGTTGGACTCTGAGAGAGGCTCAGGCCCGTCACCCGGTCACCAAACTAAGCCATCATTTTGAAGGTATGCCAGAGAGCAGAGTACCAGTAGCACCTACCTGTCCACTCTTTGGGGACCGTCTTTCCCTCTTTTACCAGGAATGGTTAAAGATCACTTCGAACCGTTGGGTCCTAGACCTGGTGAAGCAGGGATATACTATCCCCTTCCTTTCCTACTCTGCCTCCCACCCTCCATTCCCTTTCCTTTTCATTTCTGTATTTGAAGTTAGAAATATGAAGTGTAAACCGGTTTGTTAATTTTGACATGTTAAGTGAGGGCCATTAGCAGTACTTAAGGAACTTAATGGTCTACTACTTGAGTCAGTGATCTGTGAATAGTCTTGTTTTGCATATAAGCCTAGACTACGGTTGGTCCTACCAAGACATGTGGCCAGGTCATCTGATGCTGGTACCCATTTTAGAAGCTGTACATTTCCTCTGGAAGTGTATTAAACTGAATACAAGGGATTTCTGCCTTTGGCAAAAGAGATATAAAATTGGGAAATCAAACAATGGTGGTGGCTTCCAGATGCCAGGACAACCCTGTTAAGATGACTCAAGATGACTGCTGGAAACACTGAAGACAGAACAGGGGGAAAGATCAGGCCCAAGTTGGATGCTTTCCCACTTGTGAGAAAAGATTATTTGAACTACTGTTAGGGTAAGAAATTACAGGTAACAAGTTTCTTAGAGGATTAGGCATAGCTGGCATGCTTTTATTTTGCTTAAGTAACTTGCTTTGAGCACATCAAGTGACAATCTCAAGGGGATCTCAGTGACCAAACCTGTCATACCTTATTCCATATTTGTCTGTCTAACAATATCACCGAAATTGTCTGTGTAAGCAAACAGGGCAGAGTGAGATCTTGTTCTCTCTGATGGGAAGTTGTCACTTTGGAACTGGTGCATTAGAAACCATATCACTACGCAAGCCGGATAGCTTCTCAGTATTTACAACTCCTTGGCAGACTAGTTAAATAGAAGCTTCTTGATAGATCACAAGTGGGAGATTCACAATACAGTTGAGTGGCGTGCTCTGCTATGGGATCTCATTGCATCCCAAATGAAAAGAAAGTTCTGTCTTGCTCTGAGGAGCCTGCGTTATGATTCTCAAGGTGATGCTTTGCTGATGTCTTAAATTAATAGCTCCAGATACACCTTTCCT
The DNA here is from genome assembly GCF_052426305.1 of Pelodiscus sinensis. Classification (NCBI taxonomy): domain Eukaryota; kingdom Metazoa; phylum Chordata; order Testudines; family Trionychidae; genus Pelodiscus; species Pelodiscus sinensis. The sequence continues at coordinate 201,316,756 of NC_143053.1, read as the reverse complement.
CCCATTTCCATTTCCACAGGTTGCAGAGCAGACATAACAGAGGCAACATCATTCTTCTAGCTCTCCCCAATCCAGGGTTATGCCATGTCATGGTCTGGTTTTTTTTGGAAGGGTGTCAGAAATAGAACATTCATGTTCGACCACTGTGCATAACCAGAAGAGAAGTCTACTAGAACCTATCAAGCCAAACATTTAGCAGCAATTAGTGACTTCCTCTTTTCAGTGGAAGGATGTTCTCTTTTTACTCACCCCGCTACAGTATAATTCATGAAAGGCCTGATTGGGACCTTCCTACTAGTGCTTAAACATGCCCCTCATTGGGACCTTAACCTGTCCTGTCCAAGCTTACTATGGCAATTTGTGCCATGGCCCACCTGTCCATGAAGGTTAGCAGTGATCATGTCATCTTGGAGGGCAGCAAGCTCAGAGCAGCAGTGGCAGACTCTCCTTATACAGTGTTTCACAGAGAAAAGGTTTCTCTTAGACTACACTCCAAATTTCTCCCCAAGATTATTTCAGAGTTTCACATCAATCAAGTGATACACGTCAAACTTTCCCCCAAACACCACACTTTCTCTGAAGACCAGAGACTTTTTTCCACATTCAGCATGCTCTGGCATTCTACTTGCAAAGAACCAAACCTATTCGGAAATCACAGAAACTCTTTATTACCATAACAGAGAGGCAGTGTGAGCAAACCATATTTTCCCAGAGAATTTGTAGGTGGGTTTCAGAATACGTCGGTGTTACAAGTTAGCAAAATGCCTGCTCCTAGGGGTGTTACATCTTGTTAGGTGGAACAGGTTCAGTAAGTAACCGCAACCTCTCTCTCTCTCTCTGTTTAAAGCACTGTGTTTACACAATTCTGTTAACCCAACTACTATGGCATTACTCACATGGCAATGTTAAGTGAAAAGAAAAAAGTTATATAAGATCCCAATAATATATGGAAGGTTAGCATTAGTTGAGTGAGAATATAGAAATTTGATACAACTCTGTGGCTCCTGGCAAGTTGCTAATGCAGCTGTTGGTGCGATAGTTTTGGTACCACTGGTCTTTCCTTCATCCCACTAGATTGCAGTGTTTCATTCTGTACTTTATCCTGTCAGATGTCCCTGCTGGATAGACCAAAATGAGTGATGCTGTCCATCACTTTGAGCTGCTGCTATATGCTTAGCTTGTCACGTTTCTCAAGAATGCAGCTACTGAATAAAACGGTGAAGGAATTGAATGTATGAAGAATTCATTGTTTAGATGGCTGTTTGGGCTAGCTAGTAAATAGTCACTGAGTTCAGTAGAGCTGGGCCTTCACTGTGGGATGGATATACACTATATGTGGTGCTATGCACGTGTTATGACACAATGCATTGTAAAGAAGCCAATAATCTTAGCATAAAAATGGGGGTTGTAAAGTTGAAGCCAACTCTATTCATAGGCTCTTTACCCTGTTCTTGGTAGAGTGATGCCAAGTGAGACCAAAGGAGAGCTGGTTACTAGTACGCAATAGTTGTGTTAGAAATACCTTTCATTTTTTTCTAGTAATGGCATTTTTATAAAAGTTCCCCTGAAAATGGAGTGAGATTGGGAAATATGCACCAAAACGTATATTTAAGCAACTCATGATAAGAGAAGCTTTGAATTCACAGCAAAATGTTGCTCCCTGAAAGTGTGATGATTTTACATTGGCCAGTCGTTCTCTAGGAGCTATCCTTCTTCCTTTCACAAGAACTCCGTGGTGTTTTATTGCTGCCAGAAGAGCCAAACTGATGAACTCAACAAATTATTGGAAATGTAAAACATTTTCTAGTCGAAAAGCATCGGCAGGCCCATCTGTTCTGTTAATACCTTGAAGTCTTTATCACTGCTCTGAGGTACAGTTCAAAGTTAATCTTTTGACAGTTTTATTTGCTATTTTGTTGAACATCACGATTCATTTTTATCTTTTAGGAATTCCATTTATGTCTGTCATTTAATTGGTGGTAACGACAAATTATACTAGCAGCAGAGGAACACATAAAAGATGCAAGTGGTGTAATTTGGAACGTGGTAATCTTAGGAGGGTGACTCATGGATTGCATCATCCACTGTAGTTAGTATCATTTTATGATTCATAAGTTTGTTCATTTCTTTTTTGGTGTGTCATCAGATAAATATCTCAACTGCGGGATGGTAAAACTATTGTGTGTAGCCTGGGTGGCAGAGAGAATGTGGTTCTCACCTGCTCCTTTGTGTAAATTTGTCCAGCTTTCACGTAGTCATTCAATAAACATCTTCAAAAACATAGCAGCTTCCAGGGACAGCAAAGAATTTCCAGTTAAAATTACTTTATTTCCAGGGCACAAAGTGACTGAACAACTAAATTTTAAAATGTCTTGTTAAAATTGTTTTTACACTTGTTTTACACCTGCTCAGATAGGCTATTACTGGTGATTAGTGAAGCAGCACAATATAAAACAAGTTAGGGGAGATCTGAGCTGAGCGCATTTGCTGCTTTGTTGCCTGCAGTACAGAAAAGTGCACATGGACCCTTGAATAGCTGCTGCAAGTATCTTAAATTAAAAGTAAATAAAACATTCTTTATCACACTGTTGGTTCACTCTTGAACTAAGATTTTTAAAAGTTGTTAGCAACTAGTTTTTTGGGCAGCCTGCTTGAGATGCCCTAAAGCTGCCACGCACCTGGTTTCTGACAATCACTCTCCCTTGAAGGTATCTTAAATTGGAAAGTTAGGCACTCAAAAATTAAGGCAACCAAAATCACTTGTCATTTTGGAAAATCATGGCCTCTGTTTTTAATTGCAAAAGTGAAAATTACATTCATGAGAAACATCTGCTATAGGCAGCATCCTTCTCTTTGGGACCCCAGGGCAGAGTGGGGAGGGAAGTAAGGTAAATTTTATGAGGAGAGATGCAGTACATCTATAGAGTATATATATTTCTGGCAGATTTATAAAGTCAGTATATTTCCTTTCTGTTAAGCTTCTAAGCTTATGCGAATATAAATCTGTTATATAAACTTAATGCCTTGGAGGATTAGCTTTAAGGCACTGGCAGACACCTTGATAGCCAGAAGTAACAACGTAATCATGGAGTGCCAGCAAAAAGTAACTTTACATTGAAACCAACCTAGTTTTATAAAATACAACCAGAACCATTTCCTATCATGTGTTTGGTAACATTTAGTGCAGTTAAAACTGTACCCTTTCTATGTAATGTATGTATGTACAGGCAGTCCCCGGGTTACATACAAGATAGGGACTGTAGGTTTGTTCTTAAGTTGAATCTGTATGTAAGTCGGAACTGGCGTCCAGACTCAGCCGCTGCTGAAACTGACCAGTGGCTGAGTACAGAAAGCCCGAGGCAGAGTTGCTCTGCCCCAGGCTTCCTGGAATCAGCCACTGATCAGTTTCAACAGGCTGAATCTGGATGCCAGTTCTGACTTACATACAAATTCAACTTAAGAACCCCAGGCGTCCCCAAGTCAGCTGCTGCTGAAACTGATCAGCAGCTGATTCCAGGAAGCCCGGGGCAGAGCAACTGGGGTGCTGCCGGGTTGGTCCAGTAGCGCCCAGAGCGCCGCTGTGGGACCAACCGGCAGCACCCCAGCTGCTCTACCACAGGCGTCCAGAGAAAAGCCTGGTCTGCTGGGGGGGGGACGGGGGACCGAGACGCGCCGTGGTCCCGCCACCCAGGTCCTCCGTGTCTTTGCTCTCCGTCTCCCTGGTCTGCTGGGGGTAGCCCTCCACCCCCCCACCCCCCCCAGCAGACCAGGGAGAAGCGGAGCAAAGCCACGGAGCACGCGGGCAGTGGGACAGCCCAGACGTGCTGCGGCTGTCCCGCTGCTGGTGTCCCCCAAGGCTTTGCTCCGGGAGACGCGGAGCAGCTTTTCTCGCCCTGGAGGATGCGGGCAGCGGGACCATGGCGCATCTGGGCATCCCGCTGCTCCCGTCCTCCGGGGCGAGAAAAGCCCCATTCGTAACTGCGGATCCGACATAAGTCGGATCCGCGTAACTCGGTGACTGCCTGTATTCAAATTCTACTATAGGATTTATTTTTACAGTTTTACTTCACATACATTTATTTCTCCATTCCAGAGATGTGATACAAATTTGCAATTGAACTATGTACTTAGAACAAGGGTTGGCAAAATACAGCCTGTGGGCCAGATCCAGCCCACCACTGTCCCATGGTTCAGTGGGAGCCATGGGCAGGTTCTCTATCTTCTGTGCTCTTGCACACTGTTCAAAGTGGCTGGCTGTGGGGGCCATGTGCTGCTCTGAGCACCATGAGTCCCTGGGAGGCGGGTTCATGCTTTGCCCTGCCCCTAGGACAATTTAACAGTTCCCATTGGCTGGAAACTGGTCAATGGGAGCTGCTTGGGCTATACTTGTGGCACAGGCACTGCACAGACGCCCAATCCCCTTCCCCCCCAGGCATGTGTTGTGCAGAGAGAACATGGCCCTCATAGCCAACCACTTTGAGCAGTGTGCAGGGGTGAAGAGGCAGGTATGCTGGGCTGCTATCTGGGAGTTGCCTAGACAAGCACCTCTGGGCCAAAGCCTGCACCTGGCACCCCAGCTCCTCACTCCCCCAAACTGTCTGCTCCCCGTCTTGCATCCCTGCCCCAGGTCACAACCCAAGCCCACTTGCTATTGCAATCATACCCCTTCCCAGACCCTGCATCCCAAACCCAAACCCCTAGGTCACATCCCAAGCCCCTGAACCCCTGCTTCAGGCCACAACCCACTCCCAGACCCTGCACTCCCTCCTCCAGGTCACAAACCACTCTTTCACCCAAACCCCCTCCTCCACACCAGTCTCCTACCCTGATCTCCCTTCTGCACCCAACATCCATCCCAGACCCCACACTTCCTTCATTAGTATGGAAGAATGTACCCCTTGATCACTTACCACATTTTTTGAGTGCTCCCCCATCAAAAATTAGTGCTCACCCCTGACTTAGAATGACTTCTCTGTTAATTATGAAATGACCCACGAGATGCCAGCTTCTCTGGCCAAGACCTTTTTGTCTTTCACTCATTTCAATAAATAAAAAACTAGCTCAGCAGCTCACTCTCATTTGTGCAAGTTACCATTTGTGTGTGTGTTGTCTATTTACCCCAGGAATCTCTTTAGTTAATTAGGCCATCATTTGCTGATTTAATCCAAAATGGTTTGTTTGTGAGTGAAATCCGCATTTTAAAACTAATCTTCTAGGTGCTTTTCAAACACCCCAGGAGATGGTCCCAAACATATACGTTTAGCTTCTTATTAGCAACTGAATATTTTTTACTTGTGTTGTTTCAAAGGCAGACTGACATTTGCAAAGATCTGATCTCTCTGAATATTACATCCTGCCCAGCAGGACGACTTTAGTAAATACACTGAATAAGACTGAACGATTGATATATTTGTAAATCAGTTTTATGCCATTTTAATTTACTTTACAGAGGTCTGTTTTCTTGAGTTATCAAATGACTGGCTCTAAGCAATAACTGCCTTCTGTAGCCAGAATTATAGGGATATTTGATTAGTAATATCTTGTGCCTTGTTTTGATGCAGTTCCTAAAACACCCACTGATGCCTCATTGAAATCTTTTAGGGAAACATTTCATTTATAGACCATTTAGCTTGCATATCAAATCTCCCATGGGGGAGAATTGTCAAAAATCCCACTCTCTTGCAATGAGTAGTCACTGGGCATGGGGGGGACTATATCTGAATCAGTATTGCACCATCCAACAATGTGATCGTAGGACAAAAAAAGACTAGAAAGAGGCATCAAAGCATAGACTGAACTCTGTCCCAAGAGAAAAGCTATTCAAACATTTCCTGTTTTTATTCCCTTTCTTTACTACAAGTATATTTTATATGAAAAGATCCTTTTCTCTTTAGAGCATCAGCATCTGCTGTTGATACCCCCCACTTGATAAAACTAGCATGTTTTGATGCAGCATAATTGTTTGTAGAGGTGGTTATGCTGATGATCTAGTCACAATTGACTTCAGATGGGAAATGAACAGCAAGAGATGAATTTAAGGTGGGGGAATGAACAGCAAGAGAGGAACTGCTAAGAAACCTGAATCCTGTTTTTTATTCAACTGTTCCTAGTAGCTGCATAACCCCCCCCCCCCATACAAACAGAACTGTTTTTAAATGGAATAATTTGCCAAGAGTTCCAGAAGAGGTCAATAATAAAACATTTTAAACTATTATCTCTGGCCTGAGTCAGTGCTATTAGATTTTCAGGTCTAAAAATCAAAGCTTGAAAGACTCAACAGTGGGGCTAGGGAAATGTTAAAAGAAGAAAAAGCAGAAGGAAAAGCCCTGTTTTTTCAGTCACTTTCAGATACCTTAGTGATATAAATAATAACTACAAATGTTTCCTTCTCACATGCAGGGCTAAATAGGAACCTTAAACACGGCTTTTACATAGTTTGTGCAGAACATAGCTGCTATGATTTTGCAGTTAGTTGATTTGAATTGAAAGTCTTCCAGTGCCTCAATAGGGCATGGTCCACTGGGACTTTTAGTGACTCAGATTTTAGGTTAATACCATTTGGATGCTCTAATTCTGCCAGCCCCACCATGCCCATTCAACACATGCAGTGTTCTCACTCCTTCCCATTAAGGCCTTTATTCAGCAAAGCACTTCAATAAGGCTTTTCTGTACATATTTAACAGAAAAGGATGTAAATGTGGTTGAGATGCTTTGCTGAATCAGGGCTTATGCCACACTGTGCCCTGCCATGTGCTCACAACTGTGTAACACAAGCCCTGTGATTGGGAGGTCTGACACAACCTTTAATTTGAACCCTACTTCTGTTATGTAGTACATGTGTTTTTTTTAGATACCAATCATGTCTCCCATATTATGCACTGAGACCCTTCTTATGCATTTCAACTATCTTTTTCTTAAGACAAAATTTACTATATATTTGAGAGAGTTTGTCTGTGTGTAGAATAGTGATAGAAATGTAGCCGTGTTAGTCTGGTGTAGCTGAAGCAAAAAACAGGATTATGTAGCACTTTAAAGACTAACAAGATGGTTTATTAGGTGATGAGCTTTCGTGGGCCAGACCCACTTCCTCAGATCAAATAGTGGAAGAAAATTGGCACAACCATATATACCAAAGGATACAATAAAAAAAATGAACACGTATGAAAAGGACAAATCAAATTTCAGAACAGAAGGGGGATGAGGAGGGGAGGTAAATGTCTGTGAGCTAATGATATTAGAGGTGATAATTGGGGAAGCTATCTTTGTAATGGGTAAGATAATTAATGTCTTTGTTTAGACCTAGGTGATAAGTGTCGAATTTAAGTATGAATGACAGTTTAGAGGATTCTCTTTCAAGTCTGGTGTGAAAAGGTCTTTGAAGCAGGATATAGGTAATCAAGTCATTGAGCCAATGCCCTTTCTGGTTGAAATGGCAAGAAACTGTTTTTTCTTTGTGATCCTGTCTAATATCTGTTTTGTGGGCATTGATTGTGGTTGTCTATAGGAGGCTATGGGTCTGTCTCCCAGAGCCTCTTGGAGTTTAGTATCCTTTTCTAGTATAGGTTGTAGTTTATTGATAATGTGTTGGACAGGTTTAAGTTGCGGGCTGTAGGTGATGACAAGTGGTGTTCTATTGTTGGTTTTCTTGGGTCTGTCTTGAAGTAGATGGTTTCTAGGTATTTGTCTGGCTCTTTCAATTTGCTTTTTTATTTCTCCGGGTGGGTAGTTGAGGTTTATAAATGCTTGGTAGAGATCCTGAAGTTTCTGGTCTCTGTCAGTGGGATTAGAGCAGGTGCGGTTGTATCGAAGGGCTTGGCTATAGACGATGGATCATATGGTGTGTTCTGGATGGGAGCTGGAGGCATGTAGGTAACTGTATGAGTTGGTGGGTTTTCTGTAGAGAGTGGTATCTAATTTTCCATTGGTGATTTGTACTGTGGTATCCAGCAAATGGATCTCTCATGTAGAATGGTCCAGGCTGAGATTGATGGTGGGGTGTAGGTTGTTCAAATCTCTGTGGAATGTCTCCAGTGTTTCTTGGCCGTGCGTCCAGATCATAAAGATGTAATCGATGTAGCGTAAGTAGAGAAGGGGTAAAAGGGGACAGGAGCTGAGGAAACGTTGTTCTAAGTCAGCTATAAAGATGTTAGCGTATTGTGGGGCCATGCGTGTACCCATGGCTGTGCCGCTGATCTGGAGGTATAAGTTGTTCTCAAACTGGAAATAATTGTGGGGAGAACAAAGTTACATAGATCTGCTGTCAGACTGGCAGTGGTGTCCTCTGGGATAGTGTTTCTAATTGCTTGTAATCTGTCTTCATGTGGGATGTTGGTGTATAGAGCTTCTACGTTCATGGTAGCAAGGATGGTGTTATCGGGGAGGTTATTGATGTTTTGTAGTTTCCTTAGGAAGTTAGTAGTATCTCAGAGATAGCTTGTGGTGTTGGTTGCGTATGGTTTGAGAAGAGAGTCTACATAGCTGGATAAACCCGTAGTGAGTGTGCCGATACCTGAGATGATGGGATGTTCAGAATGTCCAGGTTTATGGATTTTGGGAAGCAGATAGAACAATCCTGGTGTGGGTTCAGAAGGTGTTTCTGTGTGGATTTGTTCCCGAGTAGCTGTAGGGAAGCCTTTAAGGAGACAGTGTAGTTTCTTTTGGTATTCCGAGGTGGGATCAGAGGAGAGAGGTTTGTAAAATGTGGTGTTGGAGAGTTGTCTGGTTGCCTCCTGGTTATAGTTATGTATGAGTCTGTCAGTCAGTATGTGTGTGTCTGTCTGTTCAAGACTCCTCCTAACTGGTCAGAGCTAGGACCACCCAATTTGGTAGGCAGCTTCCTCATATCCTAACTCAAAGCAAGGTCCATGTTTGGTTGTGTCAGGAAAATGGGATGTGCCCGGAAGGGATTGCTTCTCCTAAAACCATACAGAAAAGAGACAAACACCAGGCAGTCCAGGACTGCCCCAACCACAAGCTTTCCACCCCTCAGGTGCCCTAGAGGGGGCTGAAGCACCCCCATCCCCAGATTTGTTTGGGAACATGGCTGGCTGTTCCCCTTTATCAGGGAATTAAGGGAAGTGCAGTTTGCTGTATTCCTCACTCTTGATGGGGTGTGTGTGTGTGCAAGGGGCAGACAAACCTGGATCTACCCTGGCTGGGGAACATGCACCCCTCCCCCAGCTGTGCTCACTGGAGCTCCAGCAGCTATAGAAAGGCACTTTTCACCTGGTTTGAAAGGCCCCAACCTGCTGCAGTAAGAGAAGGTTGGGGTAGTCCTCTCTCCCAGGGGCAGCTTACATAATGAACCCTGCAGCCCCACCCCAGAGTCATGATTTTAAATGAAAAAAAAAAATCAATTGAGTTAAGGACTTTAGCAATGTGGGCTAAATTTTATAAATTACTATAAATTGCCCCCAAAATGCTGAATCCTATACGTATGGAATTCTACACACTACGTCCAGTTCTTTTATTTAGACTTTTAGCACCAATATGCTACTTTGATGTTTAACACAGTGAAACAATTTTCAGTACAGAAATTCTGTCGATGTTTTATTCAAACTTCCATGTAAATCCCTCAACTCAAACCTTTCCTCACATCCATCCATCTATTCCCTCCTCTCAGGCCCATGTAAACAGGAGAATTTTGTGCTGCGCCTGGAGGGTTAACAGATTCGGACTCTGGAGAACCAAGATAGGGAAAGGAGTGCCAATATCAAGGGGCCTTCATGCAGGGGCAGATGACCATTTTGCGGGGCCCAGGGCAGCACAATTTCATGGCCCTCCCCCCTTTGCCACGGTGCATGCGTGTGGTGCCACGGCGCATGTGCGGGGCTTCTTGAAGTGCGGGACCTGGGTGGCCGCCCCGCTTGCCCTGCCCTATATCCGCCCCTGTGTTCATGGAGAGCCCATTGTGGTAGTCACCAGTCTAGCAGGACTCCAGTTTGATTGCAGTTGTGATTATATTGCACTTGCAGAAATACAGTTTTTCAGGTGACCTGGTCTTTGGGCTTTATTCTGTCAGGATAAAAGAAGTCCCTTGATTTCCCTTGGGACTCCTATTGCTAGCCAGGGCAGATAGATGGTGAAGCGCCAGTCTAGCATGCTTTCTCTATGATGCCGTTTTTAATAAGCATTCCACACTAGATCAGTTTCCAAGTTCTCTCAATGTGTAACTTCATATGGAGCATATACTTCTGTGTCGTACATAAACTTATTGAACTGAAATTGGTGTTTTAATAGGGTGGCGGCAGGTTTGGGAGAGTGTGTTCTGCTCGAGGACCTTGCAGTGGAAAGCAGCATGAATGTTGGCATTGCTGACCCAAAGTGAAATGATTTTCATAGCTTTCCTTATCACTTCCAAATTTTATACACTTTGTTACCGCACATAAGAAATGAACGAACGGAGAGTTATCACTAGGAGAATTGTTAAAAATGCATTTTAATCTCCAATAAATAGGATAAAATGTAGTGCTGGGACAGCATCTAGGTACACGGGCCAGCAGCATCTCTTGTGGATTTGGTTTAGTTCTCCTGCCAATCCAGTGTTGTTAGAGGTGGATTAAAAGTGAGACAGCATTCTTGTAATTTTTCTTGCCTTCTTGGCAAAAAGCTTGGTAACTAAGTGAAGCATTGAAAAGAAGATGAAAATTCACATGCTGCTAATGGAAAACAGCATGGGAGAAGTGTGTGTGCTTGGAGGGAAAGGAGGTTTAAGGCTGGAAAGGCTCCTTCTTTAAATTTGTTATGGATGATCTGCCAGTAAATGCCTGTTAAAATCCCATATTGAAACAGGATACTCTTGAGAGGAAAGTTTGCATTAATACAGTGAGCTGCTCATCATACTACCTGATGTCTGTTTTGTGAATACACCCTTTTCTCTGTTTCTTCATAAAACAGACTTATCATAACAAGGAAGATCTGTTCTGTGCAAAGCACTTCATACCACATCGTTCTTTTATTATTATTCAAAAAGGATACAATGAGCTTATTTGAGAACATTTTTATGCTGAAAAATGCTTTTGAAATCTAAAATAAGATCTTTGGGATGGTATGGAGGGCTGAGTCGCGTGTTTTCCATAGCCAAATTGGCGGAGGAGGGGCCCTGGTGATAAAGATGCTAACAACATACATTTTAAAATTTGTTTTTGGAGGAATATTGTATATCATCAGCCAGAAGGTTCTGGTGTAGTGGTACAAAAATATTGTTAATCTAATAATAACTTTCTTTATGTTGATATAAAAGTCTTCATTCATAGATACATGCAAATATTTTATTCATACTAGAGGTATTTATAGGGACAGGATAAGCTTTATAGCTGTACATCTTCCTTGTTTTTGAAAAGCCTGGCATTTCTGTAAGTTTTCAGTTACAAACTAGTCATTTGAATTGATTGTATGGGGTTTCTCTCACCTATTTGGACAACTGTCTTAATATTGTTCTAGCTCCAGGTAAGCTTTGGAAGGAGGTTTAAAAAACCCTGGATTCTAAAGAAACATACACCTATAAACCTTACAGACACAGATTTTTAACTATAGTACATTGTTTTTGCAGCACTTCTCAAATGAATTTGTAATAATCTTATCCACAGACATTTGCTGCTTCTTGGTAATAAAATTTCTGCTCTAATTAAACAAAATTATGAGGTACCCAATGATGTGGAAACTGCAACAGTCACCTGTACATAAATCCATTTGTGGCTTCCACACAAGTTATAAATGAAACAGGTTGAATCTGGGTTAAATTTTTCTGTAGTAACCCGTATAATGTATGAATAGGTTTAATTATACCAAATTATACCGTATTTCAATGGAGCAGTTTGACAGTAGGATTGCATTTATGTGCCCTGTGACTTGTATCAACCAATGCTCTGTACCATGCAGGATGAGGTCCTACACCGATTTCTTGTAATCTGCAAATGAAGCATGTTGCTAGTCTGTAGAATGATGTATCCTATTACTTGTACTCTTTTCTTCCCTCACACTTAGCATTGATTACAACATTCTTCTTACCTTTAATTTGATCATAAGCTCTTAGGGGCAGGAGCTCTCTGTTACTGTTTCTAACAGCACAAAGAGGAGCTCTACATGTGCACAAAGGACTACCAAAGCTCCATTATCTTAAATGGGCCCATGCATGGCTGCAGAGTTCATTGGAGGGCCAGGATCCTAGTTACTACTGTTATGAATGGATTCACTGGTACAGTTTTGCAGAGAGCTAATTAATTTCCTCAGTAACTGGCATCTTTTCAGCTATGCTTTAACATGTATAAAATGCTCAATGACAATAGAGCTTTCTTGTAATGAGTGTTGATTTTCTTTGGAGGTGCGGGGGTTGAGAAGGGAATTAGTTTTTCCTTTTCCATTTGCTGAGTGAGGATGCCAGAAATAAAAACATGGTTGCACAGTGAGTGACAATTTCATTTAAGAACCCATGAGTATATGTCTGTCTTCTGTTTTTGTGTTGTGACCCAACATAGCTATTCTCCTTCAGGAGTCCCTAAATGTTAGGGAAAAGCCTATTTGCACATCAGATCGTCAACTGCAAGCTCAGTTGCTTACAAAAACACCATGAGACACTCAAAAATATCCAATCTGAAAGCTGACATTTCAGCTTAATCTTCCCCTGATGTGAACAACTCAGGACGTGTCAAAGCAGACATCACAACAGTAACAAACGTATTTGTACATATGCACTGTGTGGAGATCTATCTATCTATCTATCTATCTATCTATCTATCTATCTATCTATCTATCTAATCAGTGATAGGCATGTGACAGATTGTGGAACCTTTCAACAAATTAATTTACCATGCCTCTTTGACTACCTCTGTGGCTATGTGTGGGCTAATCCCCTGTTCTGGGATTTAGTCTAATATTCCAGTACTCTGAACAGCCTTCAACAGCTGACATTTAAAACAAATATGTCATCCTGCTACAGAAGTGTTTTACTTTCCCCTCAAAAGACAGGGAAAACTCATTTCCGGAAATTCAAAATCGGGATATTTGTGCTAGGGGAGTTGAGGATTGCTGGGCCCCTGGGCTGTTGAGGATTGCTGGGCCCCTGGGCTCTGTGTGTGGGTGGGGGCAGCTCTGTGTTCCTGGAAGGGGCGGGGCTTTGGGTGGAAGGGGCAGGGTCGAGACAGTCATCTCTCAGTGCTGACCGAACAGCCCGCAAAGCCCACAAGAACATGCAGCCCAGGGCTTCGACGGTGATTCTAAAGGCCCTGGGCTCTGGTAGTAGTGGCAGCCAGGAATCCTAGACCCCTTAGAATCGCTGGACCCTGGGGCAACTACCCACTTTACTCCCCCACAAATTAGCGGGCCTAATTTGTGCGCACACTTGGCTAGTTAGATGACCATTTGCATGTGTAAGTACCTGTTTTGTGTGTGTAATCTTTAACGGCATACTGTATTGGTATCTGCACGTGCAGAGTTTTGCAAATAGAGCCCTAAATATTTGAGAGAGAATTGGATTAAAATTCTCTTTTGTCACTTGCCTGAAATGAGAAACGGCTCTGGCAGTGACTTAGGCAATTGGGTGAGGAATTCTGAGAGTTGTAATTGAATCAGAGTACAGAGATTTACTGCAAGTTCTTCCATGATATCCACAAGAAATCAGAGATGGAATGAAGCTAGGCTGAGCAGTAGTTGAAAATATAGTACCTTTACATTTATTTATGCACTCTAAATTGATGTAGATCTGCGGACTGATCTCATAGCTAGACAATAATCATATGATCTTTCCACGGGTACTTGTCTCCTCCCCCTTCCTATATTATTTTACTTTTTGCATCATGTTTGAAATTAGAACATAAAATCTTTGGGTCAGGGCCTCATGTATCATTCAGTACCCAAAATGAGGATCAAAATCTGTGTGGGGTGGCTGGGTGCCATTGCAATACAAACATAATAACTTGCATACTGTACAGGTACTGAAAATTGACTAGTATCTCTGTGCTCTGTCTGGTTGAGACTATTCATTTTCAAAATGTAATTCAATATGTCACCTGTTCACTTCAATAACAGTGTGTGTTTTCATTCTAAAGCATGTCACCTGTGAGAGAAACTGAGACAAATTTGTCAGGTTATATCAATGATGGTCAACCAAGGAGCTTTCTGTGTCTAATTAAGCATATTCCCTCTTCCCTATGGAACAATATAAAACTTGTATTCCTTTTATTTCTTTTGATGCAGCCAGCATGACACAATTTTAGTTTTGCTGTTTTATTCTTTGATTTTTTTATTACTTTAGCTTTAAGGTTTGTAGAGTATTTGAAAGACCTTCATTTGGTCCTTTTATTCACGTCCATGGTATCTGAGTGCCTCTTCATGTGGCCCAGCACCTTTTCTTGTTGTTCTTTAGAAACATTTTAGGTGCTGTTTGCCTGTAAAAGTGTATTTGAGACACACATTTATATCTGCAGGCTAGCATATTGCAGCCAGCTATAACCTCATTAATTGTCCTCAGTCATGACAACGTCAGGCTTCCATAGCTAATCTGTGCAGAAAGGCACCAGCAATGCTGACATTCAGGATGACTTGCTTTGTCAGTTTATTGCCACAGAACCCAATGACTTGGAAGCCTGGTGCTTTTGCACCAAATGTAGCTAATGATTGGTTTTGAAAGATCTTGAGAAGGAGAATGTTTTTGCCAAAGGAGCTTATTTGAAACAATGTCAGATTTGGCTCCAATTTCACATAAAGCCAGAGGAAGTACACTGGTTCTGATGAAATAAATTGAACTTTTGGGTGACAGAACAGGGGCCTATGGGTTTTTAAAATTTATGGCACTCAAAAACCATAACATGCTAGGAATTCCTTGTAAACCATATCTGTAGAAGTGGTTGTGTCACATAACAGGAAAGGACAGGTTATTTTCCATAAATCTATTTTGAGTGGCATTATTTATATTACCTTTCTTTAATTCTTTTGAATCTCATACCAGCTGCTCCATTAATTTGCCTGAAATCAATGGCAGGCCTATAATTACCAAGATCATCTGTTTATCTTTTTTTAAAACATTACCACAATATTAGCTTTCTTCCAGCTTTCTAGAACTTCCTCAATTTCAACATTAATGGTTCAGTTAGCTGTTCAAGAGCTTCCTGAGTTGCCAATTTAAGAATGGGCGTACTGGGTCAGGTCAGCAGTCAATCTAGCTCAGTGACTGTTGAAATGGAAAATGTTTTATCATCATCATGTGATATGACTTTGTAACCCTTCTGCTGGATAGGGCCAGCAGCAGCCAGGGCTGGGTTCAATATCTAGGGATCCATCTTGAGCCTCCCCCCGCCCCCCACCCCAGTAGCCTGGGAAATTCACACACTCCTGGGCAAGCACAGAGTCTGAGTGTGGAAAATAAACTTTTAGGCTACGTCTACACTGGCCCCTTTTCCGAAAGGGGCATGTTAATTTCACAGGTCGTAATAGGGAAATCCGCGGGGGATTTAAATATCCCCCGCGGCATTTAAATAAAAATGTCCGCCACTTTTTTCCGGCTTTTAGAAAAGCCGGAAAAGAGCGTCCACACTGGCCCCGATCCTCCGGAAAAAAGCCCTTTTCCGGAGATCTCTTATTCCTACTTCAAAGTAGGAATAAGAGATCTCCGGAAAAGGGCTTTTTTCCGGAGGATCGGGGCCAGTGTGGACGCTCTTTTCCGGCTTTTCTAAAAGCCGGAAAAAAGCGGCGGACATTTTTATTTAAATGCCGCGGGGGATATTTAAATCCCCCGCGGATTTCCCTATTACGACCTGTGAAATTAACATGCCCCTTTCGGAAAAGGGGCCAGTGTAGATGTAGCCTTAATGAAAGAAGGAGAGAAATCACCTGGCATTAACTTGGGAAAATACCACAAACAGAGTTCATAACCCCCCACGAGTAACCATCCCAGCTTCAAGGGATTGAGCAATGTCCTTTGCCCCTCAGGCTCACCAGTCCAACAAGGTAAGGGTTCCATTCACTTACCCAAACTTTCTCCGTACCCCACTACAAAAGCCCCACTTACAGCTCTGTCCAGTCATTGTGGACCCTGACACATCACCCTGATGACTCCACTCATTGAGCCTGAGGCAATTCCACCTTTGTGCTGCTCCTGTGATCCGCTTGGTCTGTCTGCCGCCATAGCTACTGGCTGCCTGCTGGTTGTTCCCCCCAGCAGCTCCACTGGCTGCCTGCTGCTGCTCCTACCGGCTGCCCGCCGGTTGTTCCCACCAACTGCTCCACTGGCCGCCTGCCCCTACTGGCCACCTGCTCCGCTGTCTGCAATGGGTCTGGCTCCCGGCCAAACCCGAGACTTCAGCTCTTAGTGATTTCAACTCTTTAGCCACCATCTAGGCTGGCAGGAGAGTCCAGCTTCCACTGGACTAGCAAAAAGACTCCTGGGCTATGTCAACACTGGCGGGTTGTTGCGCCAGAAATATGCAAATGAGGCTAAGCGTGGAATATCGCTGAGCCTCATTTGCATACCTAATGAGCTGCCATTTTTGAGGAAGAGGCTCTTGTGCCAGAAGGAGCTGTCTACACTGCCCCTTCTTGCGCAAGAAAAACCCTCTTGCACAATGCCGCTACACTGATTATTTTGGCTCAACTCAACTCTGGAATGGTGAGGCTTGTTCATCTGAGACCCCTTACAATGATGGTGTCTCTTCTGCAAGCACTGGTGTCATATTTTACAGTTCTCACATTCAGGGGTAGCATGATTTGTGACCCCAACAACAGCCCAAATTAGTTATAATACATCACATTCTATTCTAACAACTGATCCTCCATCAGCCCTGGCTGAATTGGATTTACATAAATACACCTCAGATTCCTTCCCCATACTGGCATGAGCTGTATTTACATATCTACAGTTAATTATCTTGCAGAGCTAACCCATTTGAGTGAGCATACCCACCCCCAGGTCAGCTCTCTCCTTTTAGCTGGCTGATACCAAGCAGTAATTCAGCCCCTGCTTACATTCACATAATTTATTTTTCCCCAAATATTTATTTAACTCCTCTGCTTTGTTTCCATTCTTACTAACAATTCTGCCATTTTAATCTAGTATCAGACCAATACTACTGAATTAAGAAACCTTTATTTCTAATGCAGTTAAAAAATTCTTATCTTCAGCTCTGCTGGCTGTAGAGTTACCCCTGTGTCCTTTTGCTTCCTTTATCAATTTTCTATAATTCCTAGCTTCTGATGTATATTAATTACTACCAACTTCTCCTTCTTGGGTGTGTGTGTGTATATATATATATATATACACACAATCTTCTGCCTTTTCCCCCTCTCAGCAGGTGGTTTTTTTTTTTTTTAAACCAGCATTATCTCCTTTCTCTATTGTGGCTTTTGGGGCATCCTGTAAAATGTTCTTAAGCAATTCCTAATTATCATTTACATTTTTTCTGTTTAAGTTCTTTCCCAATTGATTTGGTTCCTAATTGTTTTCATGTATGTGAACTTTTAAAGAAATAGGTGTGTATATATTACTGCTTTGTACTTTATTATGTTTCAGTATGCTCACTTGGACTTGAGCTAGCATTAACTTTTAGTTCTGTGATCGATTCCGCTTTATCTGCTAAGACAAGATCTAATACGGAATTTCCCCATGTTGGCTGTGATGCTTTTTGAGTTAGAAAATTGTCACCTCTAATAATTAGAAATTCTGAGGATATTTTGGAAATGCTAGGAAACCTCCAGGGTATTTCACTCAGACTGAGGTCCCAATGCTCATGTAATTTTTTTCTCTACGCTTTCTAGATAAATGCTTAAAGAATATCAGTTCCTTAGTGTGATTTGATGGTCTGTAGCAGACCCAGTGGTATCACATCTTCTGCTTTATCTATGAAGACACTGATCCATAGGCATTCAAGATAATTTTCTTTTGTATTGTCAGTGACTCAGAAACAGGTAATGTCATTTTTGACAAATAATTGCTTTTCCTCCCCTTTTGTTCACTCAGTCCTTCCCAAATAGGTTATAATAATTTATTTTAACATTCCAGTCATGCAACTCATCCCATCAGGTTTTAGTAATACCAACTAGATTGAATGTATGTTCCTAAAGGAACAATTCCAATTCTCCTGTTTGTTATTGAGACTCCTAGCATTGGTGTATGGGCAACTAATGCATTTCTTCTCATCAGGTCCTTTGGTTTCTTGATTAATTTTATTCTCACCATCCTGATGTAAAACTCATTTATTCCTCTTTTAAGCCACCTCTTTTGTTACTGCTTTTTTGACTAACCCAGTCTTTCCCCAAGGACACTGGTTTCCCTGAGGTAGAGGCCATTCAAACTGTACAACCTCCTGTCCTTATAGGAGGTGGACTAATATTCAACAAAATGAAAACCATCTATTTTACACCATTACCGAGGCAGTAATTCACTTCCAGACAGGGTGATGCTAGAATAATTAGCTTGGTGTAGTGAAGGCGTGGTGAAGGCCATTATTAGGAGAGCAAAGATTTTGCTATGTATGCTTTCTAGAATGGGGATAAGTGCATGGGTAACAATTTATTTACCTCACTGAAACTGGCTACATATGCTGTTATGTGCAGCAGCAGATCATTTTATGCCTTATGTCAACTTAACTATGTAGTGTAGGCCTAGCCTTTTTTGAAGTGTTTCAGTTATTTGATCATGCACTACCAAAAGGGCATGGTTACTGGAGTCTGAATTATCTAAAAGAGGCTGTTCTGCACTTCACACTTCTTTAGTCAAAACTTTTTTAGGCCATTTTCATACATGTCCGTATATTTCCTAAACTTCAGACAGTTTCAAATTATTTCCCAAAGTTATAGCAACAACTTCCCCATGTATTTAAACTGCTCGAGGTAGTTAAGACCAAAGCAGACTATAAAGAGCTTCAAAAAGATCTCGCAAAACAAAGTGATTGGGCAACAAACTGGCAAATGAAATTTAATGTTGATAAATGTAAAGTAATGCACATTGGGGAAAAAAAATCCCAAATATACATACAATATTATTGGGACTAATTTAGCTACAACTTTCAGTGGGTATGTCTAGACTACATGGCTCCGTCGATGGAGCCATGTAGATGAGGTTTCTAGATATAGGGAAATGAAGTGGCGATTTAAATAATCGCCGCTTTGTTTACATCAAAATTACTGCCGCGCTGTGCTGATCAGCTGTTTGGTGGCACAGCGCGGTAGTCTGGACGCTCTGCGGTCAACAAGGGAAACCCTCGTCGACCGCCCCATTATGCCTCATTGAATGAGGCTTCCCTTGTCGACAGCGGAGCGTCCAGACTAATGCACTGTGCCACTAAACAGCTGATCAGCACAGTGCGGCAGCCATTTTGATGTAAATGAAGTGGCGATAATTTAAATCGCCGCTTCATTTCCCTTTTTCGAGTACACTAATCTACATGGCTCCATTGATGGAGCCATCTAGTTTAGAAGTACCCAGTATTTCAGTCACACTCAGCTGCTTGCAAGAAGACAGACATAACTTCAAGTAGTTGAAGAATTTTTGTGAATATGTAAAGGAGGACAATGAAGTCAGATCTAATACTGAACTAAGAACTCCTGCACTGACTGCTCTGCCACCTCCTTGACATATCTCCAGATAGTACAGTGGGTGTGACAAAGAGGGATGAAATTGTCTTTTTTACTGCATTTCAAGTAGAAACTTGGCATGTCCATCCAATGTCTGATATTCAATTATAAGACTTTATTTTTGGGTTGTACTTTTTTGAATTACTCTGAATTTATTGTGTATAGCTGAATCAATAAGAATAGTGCACAGTTTTTACAGGATAGTGAAAAAAATCAATCCATGTTTGTTTCCTTTGCATTCATTGGCAATAACTAATTTGAGCCTGCAATTGAAACAGTTAACATACAGTACTTGATGTACTTTTCCCCCTAGAGAACTTGATTATCATTAAAGTTTCCACTCATAACATTGGCACTATCATAAGTTAGGCTACACAGATCTATATCACACTGTGTCAATGAGTTCTTGACATACTCAAGTAGACTTTGCATCAAGTGACTCAGCAGGTTGGAAACAAGAATACAGGCAGTCCCCGGGTTACATGGATCCGACTTACATCGGATCCCTACTTACAAACGGGGTGAGGCAACCCCGCACTAGCTGCTTCCCCCCAGCAGACCAAGGAGACGCGAAGCTAGCACCCCCTCCTCCCAGCAGACCAGGGAGATGTGGAGCGGCTTTTCTCAGCAGACACCTCAACTTGAGAATAAAGGACCGAGGGAAGTGAGGTGTGGGAGAATAAAACTGAGCTCTGGAGAAATGTTTGGCTAGAGTTTCCCCTACAATATGTACCAGTTCCGACTTACATACAAATTCAACTTAAGAACAAACCTACAGTCCCTGTCTTGTACGTAACCTGGGGACTGCCTGTATACAATGTGATGCAAATAATATCCCAACACAACTGACACATGTTCTGTTTCACAACTGTGTATATTATCATCAACTGCTATAGAGAAATCTTTAGCCTCGTTCACTTCATGGCTTCTGTAGTCAAGTACCATTTTTGACATATGGATGATTTCATTTTGTGTTGACAAATGAGTGCATTTTGCATTGTGTGGTCCACTTGCAGTTTTCTTTCTTTCGTATTTGGTTGTTAGATTCGGGAGTACCAAGAAGATGGCCTTGTTGTTGCTGCTGCTTTTGCTCTCATCTTTTCCTCTTTGAGCAGTCCACTCAAAAGTAGTGAATCATAGGACATCTGCCACAACTTCAGTGTACACGTGGTTCTCCTTCGAGAGATGTCCCTGTGGATGCTCCACTCAAGATCAAGGTGTGTCCTTGCACCTTTGATTGGAGATGTTGACAGCAACTCCCCTGAGCGCTGCACACATGCAGTGCCTGCCTTGCAAGCTGTCAGAGCTTGAACAGAGCGTGCATGTTGCGGGCTCCTTAGCTCCTTCTCCATTGTCTCTGGCTAGAGATGGAGTTCAGCAGTCTCATTTCTATACCTCTATTGCCTATATTTTTCATTCACAGTTAATTATAGAGAGTCCTGTTTCCAGTTGATAGATAAGCTTAGTTAATTTTTACAAAAAACATTCCTTACGTCAGCTTGCCGACATGCCTGATTCCCCAGGCTTTGAGAGGTATCTCAGATGGCCATTTCAGATGGCCATTTACAATGTGTATGTTGTTTTGGGGAATCTCATGTACCCTAAAATGTGTTCTCTGTAACAAACTCAAAGGACAAACTTTGCCTCAAACTTCTATTGGAAAACTCACTCTGACCAGCATCTGACCTGGGCCAACAGATCTTTTCTCATAAATCCTCAACGGACAAAAAGCCAGCAAAAAGTGTCTGACTTCCTTTCCCCTCTGAGGTCATTCATTCTTTTGCATAGAGACACGCTGCTTGGGCGTTGCTGGCACATGATGGCACAGATCACATTAGTAGACGTGCAGGTGAATGAGCCCCTGATGGTTTAGCTGGTGTGGTTAGGTCCTGTGGTGGTGTCACTAGAGTAGATGTGCGGGCAGAGCTGACCACAGGATTTGTTGCAGGGATTGGTTCCTGCATTAGAATTTCTGTTGTGTCGTGGGTTGGTGGAGGTGAGTATACCTCCTTAGCACTGGTTGTCCACCTAGTAATGTAACACAGCCATCTTTGTATGTATATATAAATCCTTGCCAAACTGAAGCTTCCGTTTCATGTATCTGATGGAGTGAGCTGCAGCCCATGAAAGCTTGCACCCAGGCAAACCTGTCAGGGTAGGTCTACACTACAGAGAACATTGAAGCTGCTGCTGTCGAACGTCCAGGATTCGAATTCGCAGGTCTAGTGAAGACATGCTAATTCAAACTGAGAGGGGCACTCTGGTTGATGCCGGTAGTCCTTTTTCTACAAGCAGTAAGGGAAGTGGAAGGGGGAGCGTTCTCCCTTTCACTTCCTGCACTGTGGACACTGCCAAAAGCCGAGTTAAGGCTCTTCCACTTCAGCTATGCAATTAACGTAGCTGAAGTTGCATCTCTTAATTCAACATCATCCCGTAGTGTGGACATACTCTCAGTCTTTAAAGTGCTACAGGATTCCTCATTGTTTTTACTGAAACAGACTAATATGGCTACCCCTCAAAAGCATCACCAGTGGATCTTCCCATTGACTTCAGAAGATGTTCTGAGTCACTGCAGCAGGAGGTTTCTCTCCAGAGAGTGAGAAGGGAAAGGTGAGCAAGTAGAAGAAGATTTTATGCACTGAGAAGAAATCACATTTTCATTAAAATGTTTTTTCCACATTGGCTTCCTCACTCCAAAGCAAGCATTAGTAAAGGAAGAAAACATAATACAAATTATTTGGAACAGAATTAGAAAAGTGTTTGTCATCCATCCATAATGATATGGATATAACCCACGTGCAGCAGCTCACAACCTCTCCACAAACTGCAGATACCTTGTCTAAACAAAACCCAACAACTCGACTTTCCTGTACTTGAAATTAGTCACTGCCTCTTCCCTTGCAGAAATGGCACTTACAGATGACAGCTATTCCCCTGGATCACAGATGTTATCGCACTTCTTCGGACTTGCAGTCCAGCTCATCCAGCAGGATCGCTTGTGGCATCTGCTTTTCAGACGTTGCATCTCTTCTGATTTCAGGGTGCCTTGTGAGACTCCTGGTATCTTCCGATCAGCATGAGAACAATAGCTTGGCCTTTCCTTGGGCATGGGAATCATGAGTGAGTCTACTCCAGTCCTGACTGCCTTGGCAGAAGACCCCCTTCTTCCCCAGCTAATCCTTTCCAAGAGACTGTAGCGCTCTCACTGGAGAATTTCTGCCTCCCCAAATGTTTGCTTTTCCTTGGCCAGCAGGAAATGTTCACTCAGTCCACAGCTTTTTTTAGGCCGCTCATTCAGTGAGGCACCCAACTGTCTTCCGCCCCTCACACTCCAGCTCTCCTAGCAGCTGTCAGGTGCCAACGTTCCATTCTGCTGCCGACCTCTTCAGCTTCAGTCAAGAGACCTCTCTGGGGTGTACCCTACCAAGGAGCCACCTCTGTCAGATCCCATTGCAAAGTCCTCTGCAGCAACTCTTGCAGTGCAGTGGCCTCAAGTGTAATATTCAGGAGGAGAGGGAACTACAGGCTGAAACTCCCTTATCTGGGATTCTCTGGTCCAGCAACATCCATGGTCCAGCCTGAATGTTACAGGATCAGAGAGTCGGGTGCAGGGCCAGTGGCAAGGATCCCTGTGGAGCCAGCAGGGCAGGATGCTGCCCACAGTGAGTCTGCCATCAGCGTGTGGCAGAACTGTTCAGCAGGGTTGGGAGACGTGCACGTGGCTGCCTGGTGGGGATGGCAGCTGCGGTAGCTCGGTGGGGAGGGATTTGTGGCATGTGGCTGCCCAGCAGGATGAGGAGCCAGGGCAGCGATGGCTGCCTAGCAGTGCCAGCAGGAAGTGAGGAGCCAGGTGGGAGGCCAGTGGGCCAGGCAGGGGCTGGGGGCTGAAAGAGAAAGGAGAGGGGGCAGGCAGCAGGGGGTCCAGAAATGACCTTACTTGGTTAGGCAAAATCCCTCATCCAGGACTGGTCCGGTCCCAAGGGTGCTGGACTGGGGAGGTCCAACCTGCATATAGGATCCTTGAGTAGACTCCTTGCCGCAAGATACTTATCCCTTTCATGCCTCTCAGTTCAGTTCCATGCCCAAGAAATTCTGAGTTTATCAACCATTGTGCAGACTCTCAAAGAATCACTGGAAGGATTTTGGTAAGAAGCTTTATGCAAAATGCTGTGTGCAACCCTCTATTCACTAACAAATGGGGTTAGGCAGCTCAGTTCCTTCTGGAGCAGCTGTCCTTCTGGTATTCTGCGTAAGCAGCTATTGCAGATAAAGCGGCGCTATGGCTATTCTCCCTTCCCCCACCCTCTCCAATTCACCAGCAGGTGAGAGCAGAAAGCTCCTTACTCTCTGGCACTCCCAGTCTCAGGCTTGCATGTGACACTGATAGCCCAGGAGTTCCAAGGTCTCTCTCTTCATGAGACAAGCTCAGCGGTAGTGCAAGCTGTACAATGCGACCTCATCATCATGCCTCAACTCTGACCAGGAAGGGCCACTTCGGATGGACTCTGAGGCCTTTGGTTTATCTCTGTATCTGTTCTGCCCCTAGCAGCTCTGCTGAAACTGCTCCAGAAACAGACTGGAAGAGACAGCTGGAGTCATGGCCAAACAGCTGCTACAACGCAGTATCTGTTGAGCAGCCTGGGTAAATTGTTTGAGAAGTACCTACCAGTTTCTAATCTTGATGGTGTGAAGACTTTAAAAGGTATTTTGAATTTCCCAAGCCAAAGACTCATTTATTTTTAAAGGAAAACATGGGTCAATCAAATTAGTTGACAAACCAATCATCTCATGACATTTTAATTGTCGGTGTTCTATTCTGAAAATAGAGTTCTCTTCAAACCCTTTTTGGTAAGCAAGGATGTATACACATAATTATACGATGCTTTTGTTGTAAAAAAAGTTAAATGAAATGACTAATCTGTTCTGATGCTAGAAGTGACAGCTGTAACAAACCTGCTGCTCTATCAGCAATACTCTTTTATCCCTGCCTTGTACTAATGAATAAATCATTTTATTATTACATAAAATTACATTCTAATCATTCCCACGTCTGTCTATTTCATGTTAGACCTGAGCAATCCAAGTCTCTTGATGCTTGGGTTTTCTCCTTCTGCGTTGTTGCTGAGAATTCACATTTACAAGCACTAGGGAAGGGACTAAGTGTGGGAACTAGAAGAAAGGGAAGGAGAGAGAGAAGTAGGGAGGAACCTAGGAGGAAGGAAGAGACAACAGAAGAGAAATATGGTGAGAGAGGGTTTGAGAGGAAATAGGCAGTGAGTGGAGAAAATGTGAAGTGAGAAAAAGAGGCATGGAGAGGGAAAAATATAAGAATAAAAGAGAAAAAGGAAAAACCTGGAAGTATATACAGATGAGGGAAAACACCATAGAAATCTAATAAGTGGTGAGTCAGAGGAGAAAGAAGATGAATCATAAACATGTGGGTCATGGTGGGGGGCCTTTTACGTGGAGCTGCTGAAACTGAGGGTTTCAATAGCAAAAATGTTGAGATTGGCCACTGATTCATGCAGGTAGCAGAGTCAGTAGGCAAGTGATGTGCTTGAGAGAGTGCCAGAACACAAATACCAGGAGGGCTAAGAAATGCTGTTCCAGCTCCCCCCAAGAGTGCCACAATGGCATCCAGGAGTGTTTGGGAGGGATCTGAGTCCGGTATGGGGCCCCTTTTAGCTCCTGTGGGATGCTTTTGGAACCAATGAGCAAAGATTCTAGCCCTGCTTCCTGTTGTGTGGAGCGCGTGAGTCAGAAATGGCACTGTCCTGAAGTGTCCTTATGAACGTAAGGACCTGTGGAGTCCATTGTATCCAATGAATGGTTCATGTAACTTTGTGGGCTGGGATTGTATGCAGCCTCTCAAAAGGGAAGGTGTCAGATGTGAACCCTGGATTTCAAAGCCATTTATTGAGCAGTGCTGCACAAGAATGTTCTTTTGGAACAAAACTGTTAAGTAGTTTTCCTGGGGAATAGCTGGAGGGGGTGGGAGTGAGGTGAAGGGAGGGTGTTGTGTTGTTTTTCAGGTGGCTCCAGACTGTGAATCATCTTGTTGCCACCTGTCTCCAGTGTAAGAGAGTCTTGCCTGTGCCAGCTGCATAACATCAGTCTGTCAGCAGATCAAACCCTGTTGTCTGGGCTATACCAGCCCTCTGTATTGCCAAGAGGCAATAGTTCTTCCCTTTAGGGATTCGGAGGCAATAAGCACACACATTGGGTGAAGGCTTAAAGATTTTACTAAGCACATATTAAGGTAAAGTACAATGCTTAATATTAGAGTAAAATTCAATAAAGCAAATCTTAGAATAAAATACAATACTTATTAAGCCTAAGCAAATCTTAGAATAAAATGCAATGCCTATTAAAAAAATACAATACTCATTAAGCCTAATCACATCTCAAAATAAAATGCAGTGTCTATTAAGTAAGTACAATGCTTATTAAGCCTAAGCAAACCTCAGAATAAAATGCAATGCCTACGTCCCTTCTGCTGCTGGGAACCCACTGAAGAAGGACAGCGGATGGACCCCAGTGGCCAGTGCACAGCCCTATTACCCAGGCTGGCATTTTTGAAATGGAGTTTGTAATTCAAAATGGAGTCTGCTGATCCCTTTCACCTCAGCAGTGCCTCTTCCCGCCAAAACCACCTTGAAGAAGGCGTTGCACTCCTCCCTCTCGCCTCTGCACACGGCAGCAAGCCTGTGCACCCCGCACTAATACCACGCGTGCGCATCCCAGTTATGCACCCAACCCCCTTTTCCTGTGCACACCGCCCAATTACTTTGCACCCCACATGCTAACCCATTTTCCCGCCTTGACATCTTTATAAACCCTTCTCTGAGGAGAGCTCGGGTTGCTTGGTTCTCCTTCGTCTGTCTGTGTGCGTCGTTGTCTACCCCTGAGGAGTCCATTCATTCATTCCTGCGTGACCTGATTGGGACTATTCAGATCCAGTGGTGTTACTTCGAGGTGTGAGGGAAGCCTCCTCCTTTTATCCAGCATTTTGGGATTATTGCAGGTCCTGCTTACAAGGGACATTCAGACAAGGACTGGTGTCTACTAATGTCAAGCATCAGCTCGTGTGGAGGGCGAGGATCCAGACTGTTCCGGAACCCGGACCATCATACCACCGAGGGATCTCCCTGTTGTCCTCCCTCGAGTCTTCCAAACAGCTGAGAGGTAGAAGGTCACAAGCGTCCATCGCCGCCTTCTGTGTTTTCATTGTAAAGTATAATCCTTTTGTATCTGGGATCTTTCCTATCTTCTTTCTCTTCTGGGTTAGGGTGGGACGTTTACTGTTTTTCCTGTTCATTAATGTGTGTTCGCGGTCAAAATATATGGTTTGGCCCTAAACTTCCGTCTCAGACCTCATTTGTTCACCGGTGATAGATACGGATACCAGGTCGAATCTGGCTTCTGTGGGGAAGGCTCATTAGGCTTTGATTAATTGCCCACAGCAATTGTTTACTTCTGCCTTCCGGAAAACAGCATCTTCTACAGCTTTGGTCTACGCCGAGGTTCCAACGTTAGGAATATCCCCGGCACTTATATACTGTTGGATCTATAGTAATCACGCCTGTTGTTTTGAGAACCTAACAAGATCATTGATACATTGCATATTTTCCCACATCGAATAATTAGCTTGTTGATGCTTTGCATATTTTCCCAGGCCAAATAATTAGCATTATTAGGTGGGCAACATTCAACAAAGATAGCTATATGATCTTCCCAAGCCCTCCTGCACTCCCATACTAGGTGCATAGACTTGGGACCTGTCCCAGAATTTGTTGAAAGTCAACAGTGCATTCCTACACTGTACCATCTTGAGCAAATAGCTAACTCTTTGAGCATAACAAAAGAATAATAAGAAGCAAAAAGCACATGGCTGCCTAGAGCATCCGGGCCTATAAGAAAATGCAGGCACAAAAGGAACGATTGTGGTACACCACCTAATTTCCTTGACCTCACAATAGTCTTCTGCATTTCCACTACACCCTCCTGGTTGATAATAGATACACCTGAGTCCCTTCAAAGTGCCCCTTTGTGATATGCACTGCTTGATGACTGGACACCCACAGGAATTTCGGATCCTGCATTTCCCCGAGGAACAGTGTGCCCAGGTTTACCAATTTTACTGTTTCTCATAGCTCCTGTATCCCACACAGCACTTGTATTTTATTGTTGCAAAACAAAAGGCAAATTATTTTAAGAAAGAATTCAAATAGAAACCAGTGTGAGTGATGGAAAGAAGTGGCTACATAAAACAAAATAATAAAACATGAAGTAGATCTTATGCTTATTAATAGCTACCTATTCTAGACAATAAACTATATTCTGACCCTGAAATAGGTTTTTTTTGCAGTGTTTACTAGCTCTAAGGACCAACGGCCCATTCATACCTGATGTACTTCTGCTTATCAAAGTACCTCTTCAGTGAATGAATGCAGGTTCTTTGTCCCTCCTTCCCCCCACAGCCTGTGATACACTGTGACCCATTAACCTCTCAGGCTGCATATGCACTGCAGGCTTTTTGTGCAAGAAGCTTTTTGCAGAAGAGCTGGCCATCAGAGCAGAATGGCCATCAGAGCACCTGTGCTTTTTGTGATAGGCTCTTTTTGCTCAAGAAACCCCTGTTGAGCATCCACATACCCCTTTTTGTGCAAGATCTCTTGCGTAAAAAGGAGTTATTCCTCATAGACATACCTACACCGCAAAAAGACCTCTGTTTTGCTGTTCTCCTGTAGATTTTCTTGTGCTAAAACATGCTTGAGGTGTGGATGTTCTGCAGGGTTTTTCTGCAAAAACGGCCATTTTTGGCAAAAACCCTGTCGTGTAGACGTATCCCCAGTGACAACTGACAAGAAGGTTACCAGAATAACCTGATTCTGGCATGTACATATTGGGTCACCAAAAACTATCTTGTGAAATCCAGGGTTGCACTGATCATTAATATTGTGGTGAAAAGTACATACAGATGCTATGCAAGGAGCGATACAAATCTATAGTGAAAATAGAAACAGGTTTTCTGTCAAACAAAAGATGTTTTATTTGCTTGTCTCCCTCCCAACATGTAAATTAAGCACTGTAAGGTAACATAGTGGTGGTGCATTTAATTACAAAGTCTACAGTGTTATGAGATCAATAAGGGAGAGCACACACCAGGGAGAGAGTTAGCTGAGTCTGGACCTACACCTCCAAGGTTTGCTGGACTATTTTCTGTGTAATAGGGAAGACACCTCATCGCCCTGCCCCTGAGAAGTAGACAGAAATACATTTACAGTAATGAAAATGGGATCTCATCTAGCCTGGGTTGCAGATGCCGCAGAAGGCATTGGGTGAGAGATGATTTCTTTAGATGGGTAGTTAGCTTGTCAAGTTTAGTTTCTAGAAAGCATGATATAATAGTGTTTTATATTCAACCCTTTTGTTCCCATTATCTATGCTCACTCTCTCTTGAATCTTTGACGATAAACTTAGCGTTGTGTTCACTATAAATATATCTCAATGCTGTGGTATTAGGCTAGGGGCTGATCCTGAGTTGAATCATGCAAGCTGGCATGCACACTGTTGTCTTAGTGACAGCAGACTAGGTGCTTCTGTGAGTGGCAAAAGGATTGCAAACTACAGAGGAATGCTTCAGAGGGGTTTGGGGAACCGGGTTGCATCTATTATTAATCTGCATAGCAAGGTAAGGGCTGGCCTAGCCTACAGGGCATGCTTGGTGGTTGACAGGTTGATGGTGTCAGGGTGTTGACACCCTGGTAAGCACAAGCAAGGCTTCTTTTTGCTGGAGGCTGGGGACTAACAAGGTGATTCTCAGTCCTGAGTGCCTCAAGAACCATGACATATTGGATCAGTCTTTTGGATTTACAGACAGGGCGACTCCTTCGCTGTCATTTCCTTCCATTACTTTTCTAAGTTGTCTCAGTGTTTATAGTCTGTCTTTAATAGACAATGATTTCTCTGGCATTTGCAACTGTGAACAATCAAGTAATACATTATGTAATTAGCTAGACAGGAGGCCTGACCACTCCTTCCTGTTTCAAGAGCACTGCGCCAAGGCGTACGATTCTCTGGTGACTCACTTTCACTCCAAGACCAAGTTACATTATTCCTTAAATACACAACCCATATACACATTTCACGGTGATTATGTACCAATAAGTTACAAGCTTTCAGTAAAGACATCAAGTGCCAGCCTTTATGGATAAATACAGTACCTTAAAATCAATATATTGGGTATAGTGAGTCTGTCAGGTCTGAGACAGGGGTTGCTTGTAAAGAACAGTGAACCCTTTGACAGTTGGCACCAGCCGCCCCTGTGTCACAGAGATGAATTCAAATTCCCCACCTCCTGATATGCAAAACCCCAGCCTTGAAGCTACAATCTGAGGAATGGGCCATTGTCTGCTGGTCACCCATTACATGACATCAAGATCAAAGGGCCAAGCTGTATAAGGCCTAGTTGTTTCATTTCTAAACTTGTGACCCTGGGGAAACCCCAGTAATGCCTTTTTGAAAGACTGACACCTGGCAGAGTCGAAGGTTGGAGCTGAGGTGACCGTTGATAAGCTTTTTAGCATGTATATAGGCTCTTTTTATTTATTTGTTTGTTTGTTTTCTCTCCCCCTTAAGAATAAATATGCTTGTTTAGAAAGAGCTATGTAGTGACTTATAACTGTGGACCATTTGTATCTTGTCTAACCTGTTTTTCCCAGAACACCGTATGGATGACTGAAGCACTAGTAGGATTATGGCAATGCAGACAAATGCATCTGATTAACTGAGAGAGGGAATAATATTTTAATTCAGACTGAGTGTTTATTATTATACCTATTAACTTAAATGCCTGCCAAACAGTTGGAAGAAAGACTCATGTTGTTAAAAATGCAGAACTTCTACCCCTTCACTAACTGCAGTGAAAACTCCCCATGTATTTCTCCAAGTCCTTCAGAAGAGACAGCAGAGAAAAGACTCAACATTTCCAAGATAAATTTTTAAAAAAGTATTTTATATAACAAAACATAAAATCTTCAAGAATTCTTTGTAAGACACAACAAAACAAACAGGGCACAATCCTTATTTTTCCTTTGCAGGTCATCTTTAAGGAATATCTATGATATTGTGACTACTTTCCAGAGTGGTCAGTTCCGTCAGTAGTTTGCACAAGTATTGTGTTGTATTCAGAAGTTTTTTCTTATTTGCAAAAGAAAAAAGATTTTATTTCAAGACTTTTATTTCAAGAACAAATTGTTTTATTCTATTGGGTAGAGGAGGAGAGGCAGGATGGAAAAGTGTGTGTACGTGTACAGTGGTTTAGTTCAGTTCCCCATCATTGTACTCTTAGCCCCTGTTATGTTAAAAATCCAAATAGGAGCTGAATAGAAACTGGTCCTCTGATTATAGTAGTTACAATAATAACATAAACAATCTGGATTTTAATGTAATTAGGGATAGTGATCTGCTTCAGATCATGCAAGTTGATTATAATTCCAAAATATAATTTTGTGCGCCAAGAATTTTCCTCAGTTGTTTCTAATTTTCACATCATCTATCATATTAGAGTGTTGTGATTCATAGAGATTGATGGAGCATTAATGCTGCTTTAGCAGATTATGTATTTGAAAGGCTCTTTCTTTAGCAGTTTTAGTTTGTATTTGTTGCATTGTTTTTCTGGCATTTAGTCTGTATTGTGATGTAATTCTAATGAAAGTGTAAAAATTGTATGGGTTCCTGTTAGCTGTTTTCTCTCTTGTCTTTGTGTACTGAAGAAGGGGGTCTGTAATAAGCATGTCAATCTGAATTCTATGGGTATTCACTAATGGCTGCTCCCTTTTCAGGAGTTTTCAGTAATACCAAGCATTCTCATCTCACTACTGGAATATTCTTGTCCAGTTGCTGCAAACACACTCCTGCAGGCAGACTTTTTTCTGAGTCTCTTCTCATTTAAGACAATAGGAATTTTTGCAGTTGACTTTGGTGGGCACTGGCTAAGGCTCATTACACTCATGAAAGGAGAATGGGTTGTAAATACAATGTATAAACATAGAGTCATAAGGATAGATGATGATTTTATAATATGTAGAATCTATCTCCCTGGAGTCGTCAGATGCTGGAAACAACGACTATTTTTTGTGGACATATGAAGAAGACTTTGGCAGAAAACCAGAACAAGAAAAGAATGAAGAGGAAAGAACGGATGATAACAACTAACACTACTACAGCATGGAGCTGTACCTACTGCAGCGGAACATGCCTTGCATTGGTCTATTGAGCCACACAAAACATGGCAAAAAGTGACCAGTTTAATGCTGCATCCTCACCGTCTTTCGAGATGTATGGAGGCCATGATAATGAAGAAGAACTTGAATTTGGGCTGGTGGTGGTCAGATTCAGAGCAATCAAAAGAAAACAAAAAAAAAAGAGGGGGAGGAATGAAATAGCATAAACATATAGGTAAATGAGGCATGAAAGAGCAACATGCTACAGCAGTGATAATGAATTAAACAATGGGAAGTATTGTATACTTTAAACAGAATTAATCTGATCTCTATCTACAAAAGATGATGAAAAAGACAAACTGGAGAAACCTTCTCTCTTGTCTGGAAGGTGTATGTAACACCTTGGGGATTAATAGGAAAGGATGCCAGTTGTTTAGAAGAGATAGGAAATGACGTTAAGGAGATGAAATGACCTTTTTTGCTACTGACATCTTGTCAGGCCCTGAAAGAGAGGAGACTGAGAGAAAATGGGTTTGCAGGAGCCAATATGCATTCAAGCTGGGGATGTTTCAGGGGTGGCTGACAAATAAAATTCCCTCCAGAGACCGAGCTAGTCTAGGAAAATCTGCTTGACAAGTTTTTGTTCTGTGTTCGGAGGCCTGCGAAACCTGGCAGAAAGTTTTGCACTTCTCAGCTGCCATCACGGTAAATTTAGGAGTAAGAACTCACACGAAAGACCAGCTAATCTAAGAGTAATGGAATACTCTAGTTTTTAGCAATTAAAAATAGTCTCCAAAAATGGCCAAAGTGGCACTGATGGAAGATTTTAACTACTCAGATACAGGCTGAAATAGTGCATATGTTAAATGGCAAAAAAAACAGACTTAGTTCTAATAGAAGGAACGATTTCTAAAGCCAATGTCTGACTTACAAAACAGGACTGGAACAATACTGGACTTAGCACTGAATAATACAGAGAATATAATTGAAGGCACGTGCTGTTGGCAGGCATGAATTCAGGAAGCAGTGATCAGTGTCTTAATAAAAAAGTCAGAGTGCGGATGAAAAACTTAGTCTTTGGAATAGAAAAGGGTCATAAATTATGGGTATAGTGAATAAAATGAAACAGAATGCAGAACCTCAGAAAGCCTAGGGAAGGAAAGAAGAGTCCAAAAATGGAGGCTGTCCAAAGAAAGCCCTGTGGGTATGTAAATAGGTCTTTCCATTAACTGCAGTAGGGCCAAGATTTTACCCTGCATGTGCCTTGAAGACACACTGGGAGAGAATGGGCAACCAATTCTGAATAAAACAAGAATCAAGCTCAGTTTTTATCCTAAACTAAAGCTGAAACCTTTTTCAACCCCCCCCCCCCCTTTCCCATTCTTGACAAAGTAGAAGGATCTAAATACTGAATGAAATTCTTTTGTCATATCTGTGGCCAAAATAGTATCAGGAAATCTGATAGCCCAGTGTGGTTCCAGCCATTTGGTTATAGTTCTGAGATCTGTGCTTTTGGACACTTTTTGACCGAGAGGCACTTAGACTCTTGAGATTTCTCCAACATTACTTATGAAAAATTTTAATTTTTTAAAATTTTATGTGGACAAATTAAGGATATTTAATTAAAGGTCAGTTCCTAGAGGGAAAACTCACCTTGACTTCAGAAACACTGAATAAGAACATAGGATTTGACCCTTACAGGGTTAGCTGTCTCTCATTTTAAATCAATGAGAAAACATTTATTGGCGTTAGTAATAGCAGATCTGTAGACCACAATCCTGCAGCTGACTCATCAGAACTGAACTTGTGTGTAACCAGTTGCAGAATTGTGCCTTTAGTGATTAAGGAAAAGTAGGCAGCTTGAGATCTTTGAAAAATAACAGGCACCTACAGGGAGAAGGTAGGTTGAAAAACAAAATGGAAAAGAGCTAAGCAGCAAATGAAATGGAAAAAATATCAGTGGGAATAGAGATGAATTGGTAAGATGTTGTTTAAACGTGTAAGAAACAAGCTGCCAGGTACAGTGTCAGTGGGGCATGCATTAAGTGACTGAGTGGGAAGTTAATAATAGAGGAGGTTAATATTGTTGAAGAACCCAGTTCATTTTTTGTGTGTTAGAATTCGTGAAAAGAACACAGGGTCATTTGGGGGATGATGTTTTTCTTGGGGAGGAAATTGCATGTTAAAAGGCTATATGACTATGTCAAATCAGATATATAAACAGTTGGAATAATTAAATATAGGGGTAATGCATGGCTAGTAACCATTACGAACCTCTTACTCATTAGGGGAGTTCTGAAAATATAGAATTATCAACCAAAAGAGCAACGTCAATTCATGTGCAGCTTAAGGAATGGCCTGTGTATTAGACTTTGTAATAGTGCTGTACTAAATATTGGAAAATAGAATGTAACACCCAAGGAGATTACCTAGATCCTGGGGCTCTGTCTGCTGGCAGCTCAGAGAGAGGCATACTGTGCCTGGTAGGAGACAAGGCAAACTCAGTCTGCCCCGCAACAAATAGGGAGTGAGATGCCCCTCCCAGGGAATTCAGGAAAGGGGAGAAGCCATTGTTTTTTATGAGTAAGTCTGGAGCCAGCCAGGGCAAGGGTAGTAGGACTGGCTGTGTGGGGTGCTAGTAAGTCCCAGCCCTGCATGCAGGGTCCCCTGAGAACTGGCCTCTAGGGGCCTGAAAGCAAGATCCCTCAGCTGGGTTTTCCTTCTCCACTGATGGTTCCCATTTTGTAGAGTTTTCTGGGAAACTTCCCCAGCCAGGCTGAGTTAGCCCTCCAGCTCCCTAGGTGAGACCAGTCACCACGTGGTCAGCTCTGCTTTGCCTGCTAGTTCAGGGCTGCTGCCTGCTGTGTGTGTGTCTGGGCACTGGGCTAGGAGGCTACAGTTTGGATTTTAGTACAGTTGTGTAATCTGCACCTTGAGCCCTGCACCCCTCTGAGGGGAAATCCTGGGACCGAAGCAGCCTGATTCCTGCCCAAATAGGGTCCCTGCTAGCAGAGATCAGCCCCTCTGCAGTGACTGAGGAGTCCAGAGTCATCTCTGAACCGGAGGATCATTCATGGAGTTTGTGAGTGAACCATCTTTTAGTTAGTCAGGGAATTTGTTTCGGGGACCCCTACTCCCTGAACTGTATCCTCAAGCCAGGGAGTAAGGGTTTGGGGATTTTATAAGCTGCTGCATATTAAACCTGTGGAGGGATTTACCACCTTATCCCGCTTGTGAGTCCTTTGGGCTGTACTGAACCTAGTCAGCCACACTGCTAAACCACTGCAAAGAAGAATTTTGTGGTCATAGCTCATCAAGGGCCCCAACAAAGTATGCGTACCAACAGGACACTAATCTTACATTTGCTACATCAAGTCACGTGACTGGGGAAAGTCACAGGTATTAGCAGCGTGGGCACCAGTGAACCTAAAAATAGTGTTTTACCCTGTTATGTTATAATTGTTTCCTGTTTAATATAATTATTGTGTTGAATATAGTGTATATACTTGAGTTATTTTTTTGAAGTCTCCCAACTATCTGGCAAGTAAGTGGGGATGACACTGTGGTTAGAATTTTTCTCCCAAACTGCTCTGGTGACCTGGCCAGGAAGGAGTAAGGGGGGTGGAGGCACCGCCAAATAAATTCATAGGAAAAAATAAAGAAGATACACCCTGCTGAGGCGGGATCCAGAAGAACCCAGACCTGTCCACCGAAACCTGTAGGCAGATTGGCATTAAAGAAGGTAATCGGGTGGAGACGGGCGCTACAAGAAGATTAATATCTATTAACCCCCCCCCCCACACACACACATTAAGCTTTTGGCACATTGCCAGCGTACCTGATACACTACAGAACTCAGCTAACCGTGGATGGGTCAGAGAGGGCGGAATCTTGAGATTGATTCTGAAGCAGGGTTCAGTAAATGGGTTTAGATATACTGATCTCTAAAGTGGTTGTGGATTTGGGGTAATAGCAGATGTGGCCAAATTAATGCTTCGTGTTCCATCTTTTATTGGTCAGTGAGTGAAGAGGAAAAGACACAAGAGGAAGAGCATAGATTAGTAATGCATAGATTAGTGATAAGATTTGTGTACATAATCTCCCAACTACTTCATTTTCCATATCTATCTTTACCTGGATACTTCTGCTGGTCTGGGTTTGTTAGACTTGTGACTCCTTGGAGTCAGACCTGGACAAGCCTCTTTCCATGCATAAGCAGAAGGAACAAAGTACTTAAACTGCTGAGTCCAAAAAAATGATGGGGAGTGAAAATTGATCAGTACATTCCATCGTAACAAAGTACTGCAGGAATAGCCCAAAATACAGGTGGTTTCATGAGTTTCTTAGTGCTTAGATGCTACAAGGATAAGTGCTATAAAATACCGAAAATTGATAAGATTACAGATCTTTCATCTTTTGGATGCAATCTGGATGCATTATCTACAGTCAGATATCCACTGATCTCCAACTCCACTGTCAATGAACAAAGGCCTGTGTAGTGCCTACTGCCATGAACAGTCCCACAGTGGGATCTCTCTTGGTGCTTGCCAGGGTAGGCACTAGGCCTGTATCTTTATTCACAAAAAAAGTGCCATCCTCGCCTTTAGTCATAAAATCGTAGCCTCCAAGTCACCCCTGAAGAAGTAATGTTCTTTAGTGAATGTGGCATGTCTCCAACAGTTAACTCCACATAGGCAGAGATTGTAGTGTGACGTTTTCTTCTCCGCTGTTGTTCAATGCTTCTAACCAGCTAACTATGCAGCCCTTTTATATTCCACCTGGAGGTGCTTGGCTGTGTTTTCTTGGGACTGTCTGAATCTACTCTGCTTGACAAACTGCTGAAAAATCTGGCATCTGAAGGAGGTGGAGGAAAAGTTGTGTTGCTGCACAATGGGGGAGTGGAGGCAGGCTGGAAGGACTAAACAGTGGAACGAGTAGGAAGTAAAGGGAAAGAATATGAGGGGACAATGGAATGACTGACAAGGAATGGGAGGCAAGATGGAAGGTATAACAGCAGACAAAGGTTATCCTTCATTGTGTTCCTCATTTCAGGGAGTCTTAGTCCCCTATTGCTAGTCTGACAGGTATTTCAATTCCTGCCATGTACTATCTGCCAGGATGATGTACTGTAGGATGCTGGTTCAGGGCCATGACTATGGATCTGGGTTGTTTATTAGCTAATGCTTCTTCATTCTATCATTTGTTTCATTGACTTGGAGAACACCAAACTTCAGGGAATACAGCGGAGGAGAAATCACTCCACACAAACCCTGCATTTAGACTTGGTACATCTTGGGCAATCCTTCTGGCTCTGGACTAGAAAAATCAATCCAGATGGAGGGTTTGTTATGTCAGGACTTATTAATCACACCTTTAAAAAGATCATAAGCTTTTAATTTAATTTAAAAAACTCTAAACTATTTAAAAACAGAAAGTTGAAACCCTGCTGATAACATACCTGGAAACCACCTACTCCTTAGAAATATGACACCACGTTTACTGCCATGTTTTAATAGCCAAAGCTTCAGGGAGTTTTGTTTCTTTTCCTCCCTGGCTCTCTTTATAAGACAGAGGGAGAGCATTTATTGTACATGGCTTGCTGTGTGGCCTCTTTCTGGTCTTTGTTTTGCTTTGATCATTTTGTGTCACCATTTAAAAATCTCTTCATCTGTCAAGGTAGCAGCCAAGAAAACATGCCCTACCATTCCCTGATTGAGGCAGAATTATTAAATCCAATGCCTGTCTGCTGAAAAAAATTGTTGCCCTCTGCTGAATGGATAGACTGCTTCAATTATAATGGAAAGCTGCATGTGGGACATTCCAAGACTGAAGGCTCACACTGATGGATAGATCTACCTGCCCTCCCCATACTTTTGAGAGAATGGTATGCTGTAATCAGATAATTGGCTCTTTAAAGGACATCTTTAGAACTAAAATATCTCTTGGCATACTATTTGAACCATTGGCTTGAGAGTGTGACTAATTTATGGTTAATCATTTCAGCTTTGCTGTTGCCATTTTGTCTGAAGATAATTGCTCAGACCTGAATTTCTCCTCCTGATGTCTTGATTCATAAGAACAAATCAAGTTGCCATTTTGCACGTGAGTGTGCTACTTCATTTAGGGCAAATAGATCACACCTTTTCTGAATGCAATTCCAGTCTCTGAAAAGTTGTTCAATCCTGTTAAAGAACAGGCTGCTAAGAGAGAAAGGACATGAGTCGAATTCTGGACTGCTGCAATGGTGTAAATCTGAAGTAACTCCATTGACTTTAGTGGAATTAATCTTGATTGTTCACCAATGAAATTTGCTCAGACTTTTGTGTATTTTAAAATACATTTAGGTTGAGAAGATCACTGCAATTTTATGGCAACATTTGCAATATTTCCTCAGAATATTGACCTTGTTCTGCCCTTTCTAATAGCAGGCTGATCTCTTGTTCCATGAATAAAATGGAAGTGACATCATATGATTCTTCCATTTCAATTATGAAAAATCAGTGTTCTGTACCCTTTAACTGTTAGTTTGGGCTTTTTAAATGAATTTTGTGCATGTGAAAGTTTTGAATGGTAAGTCCTTAGACCATGAAATCCTCACATTGTCAAGAAGAGAGGTTCAACATCAGCAATGGCAGCTCAATCTTCTTACACTGCCCCAGCTAGAATTTTCACTGGAGAAGGTGAAAGGGATGGAGGTGAAAAGTGCTTCCTTCTCCATTGCCCACAGACGACCTCTCTCATTTTGTCTCCAAAGGCACCAGTTATAACACTCTGGTGGTGTGTGTGTGTGTGTGATATATATATATATATATAATATTCTGGTCCACCACAATTTCTGATGGGCACCGGGGTCTCTGAATTACTCATAGATTGAGCCCAAAAGAGATCACTGTGATCATCTAGTGAGACTGACCTCCTGTGTAATACAGGCCAGGGAACTTCCCTGAGTGAATTCTGGTTTCAACCAGAGCGCCTCTTCCAGAGCAAAGGAAACCTGCACAAACACTTCCAAAAGACAAGCTTGGAAGCTTAAATTCAGAACTCCGTGAGGAAACTAAAAGCCATGGGAGACACTGGGTTCATGGTTTATTACTACGATCTGCAATCCACTGACCCACTTGCTTTGTCCTATGACTGTGGAGGTGTTAAGGGCCACTCTACCTTGACTGGTGTCTCAGAATATGTGCTAAGTACTTATGGTAAACAATCTGTTCCACATTGCATTTAGCTGTGATGCTCAGCGGGCTGATCTACAAGAACGTTGCTGATATTACTTCACTTACACAACTTTCATAACTGAAGTTGACATAACTTAGGTTAATTTACATTGGACACCACACTATGTTGATGGGAGACACTGTCCTTGACTCTTGAGACATTGGAGTGCAGATGTTGATGGGAGAGCACTCTATCGACTTAGCGTGTGTTCAGCAGACTCACTAAACTGCGTTGATCACAACAGTGCTGATTTACCTGGAAGTACAGACATGGTGTACATGGAATACATGGTCTCACGAAGAAGTTTGCTGCTCTCACCAGCAGAAGTTGGTCCAATAAAAGATATTACTTCACCTCCCTTGTCGTAGTTTATAGCCACTGTCATCTGAGCACTGAACAGCACTGATATAGTGCCAGACTAGTGCTATTCTGTACGATCAGATCTAGATTTCAGATCAGTTGAACACTATCCAGTATATCAACAAAATTTAGTTAGGTATTGAATTTTATACTTGAATTCAAAATAAATTGTATATCATCTCAGTTCTGTCTCTGTCTCAACTGGAGATCAGAGTGATGTTTTAATTTATGTTAAAATGAGGACAAAACTAATAATAAAGCGATGACACAGAATGAGAAATGGGAAAATAGAAAGAAAAAATTCTGGAACAGATGAAAATGCACTAGACAGAAAAATGCCTTTAGACAATTGCAGCAGCAACATTTCATTTAAACTTTCTTAAGAGAATAAGACCACAGCCTCCAAATTAGAACAACCGTGTTTTGTTTTTCAAATAACTATATTCAAAGTCTTAGCTGTGAGCAGAAGAACATTTTCTTGAGCTTTTTTTCCACACCTGTCAGAAACTTAAGCAGGTTCCATTTGCCCTGAAGGAGCAGAATTATTTCCAGATCTCAATGTCTGCTTTAAAATAAGAATAGCTGTAATTAGAACATCTTGAAAATTTTCTGATGGAATAGTTTGCCATTGAAAATTGCAGTTTAGTCAAAATTGACATGTTTTGAGGGAATGAGTTGATTTCAATAATACTTTACTAAGGGAAGAAAAAATTAGTTTTGACAGAGTCATTTTGATTAATTTCATTTAAATTATTTTATTAAATAGGATGTTTATATAATATTTAATATAAATCTCTAAATGAAATGTATTAAAGTGACAGTATTGAAATTAAACATTTTGATGGTCCCAAACTGAGGCTTTTTTTTTAATTTTCATTTCATAGGAAATGTTAATGTTTGTTCTAATTTGGGACAGAAACTCAGGTTCCTCATCAGCTCTAGTTGTAATGTCTTTCATAATTCCTATCATACTCTTGCACAATCATTGTATGTTTATTTCAGGTATTGCTTTGTTACCTTAAGAAGATTTGCTCTCTGCAGGGATATTCCCTTTTCTTTCTCATCCAGATTGAGCCTTAATATAAATAACTCTGAATTTATCCATCTTCTGTGTAAGTATTCAAAATATGCAATAGCTCGTGCATTTAGAAAACCCTCAACTACTGTAACAGCCCAGTAAATAATATCTGCTGGAGCAGAATAATTTAAAAGTATGGAGTTTAGTGTTCCATTGCCATGTGGCAGCAAAAGGGGATTTACTCAGGATGCTGATAACAAACATTTGTAATTCACACAATTTAACATCCAAACTTTGTGTCAGGTCATGCAGCCATAATATTTACATTTCCTGTATGCAGAACTGCATACCCATCAGAAAATCCTCCTTAATCATAAAGAGGCCTTGAATTTCCTTCACTCTGTCAATAATTTTCTAAAGAGTTTACTGAAACTCCATTAAGATGTCATGTATGTGTTTTATATCTTTTTCCTCCTTCCTATTATTGATGATTTACCAACCCATTTGTGTGTAAATAACTTCTGTTTATAATCTGCCCCCTTCTTTTTTTCCTTTGTGACATGGTTCTTAAAGTGGTGAAGGACTAGGAGGTGATTCCTTCTGAATGGCAGGTCACATCTCAATTTTTTAATTACTTCTTCTTCACTCCTTACTTAGGACATTTCCCAGAGTAAGTTCTCAGGATCTAGTCCTCTGCTTTCTCCAGGATGTTGGTCCCACATGTGGATGCTCAGTTTAGGAAAACATATTGAGAGGTATCTAAAATAGACATGTATGCATGTGTGTGCTGATTTGGCCAGGGAATATCCTATTAAAGATCTGTGTTTAGAAAATGAGTTCACACAGCTCTGGAAAGTTAACTTTGACAAGACTGGAGCTAAAAGAGGCTAATTATCCACCCAAAGGATGGTATCCAGCAAGTGTGAGATCCCACCCTCAATGAACTCAATGGCAAGGCTCACATTTACTTCACTGAGTAGGATCATGCCATAGTAGAACAAAGAGATGATTTCATTACAATCTTTACCAAAAATTTCCAATCAAGACAGACAGTTATATGCACAAGATCCATATCTATGGTGTCCAACCAGTTCTGATCCAGTAGTCACTGTCATGGTTACTGCTATAGCGAACTAGCCTCATTCAACCAACCAAATATCCATGTGTGGCTAGTGGCTAGCATGTTGAACACCACAGATTTACATTATCGTTTATGAAAATATTATCCATTGAGATAGAATACAATGTGTTAATATAGCTAAACACACTCAGGGATTTAGACAGGCCCACGCCTTGAAGTTTTGATCCAAGTTTTTCCAAGTTCCAAGGAACGTGGGTCTAGGATTTTGGTTCAGGCCATTAAAAAGCTCATTGCCATATATGATGCTTGGGTCTAAACAGTTCAGACTGATGGGTATTTGGATACAGGATTTTGGTTTGGGACCCAAAGATTTCCTAAACCACAGTTGTTTTCCACCACTATATAAATTTGTTATAAGGTGCTCATTTTTAATCATGTGAGTAATTAATCAGTGGAACAACTTAATTAGGGACATGGGAGATTCTCAAGACTTTAAATCAAGATGGATGTATTTCCAACATCTATGTTCTAGCTCAACCAGAAGTGATGGGCTTGATTTAGGGACCAGTAAAATTCTGGGGCATTTGTTATACAGGATTTCAGGTTACATGGTTGTAAGGGATGTGCCTTAAAATCCACAAAATTCTTCAGTAAATGTTACAATCTCACCTTTAAAACAGCATCTTAATATTACTTTCCTCATAAATAAATGATGTAATTTCTTTATGACCGGAACTACAAGAGACTCTTATGGATTCAGATTTTAAATTAATAGTATTCATTATAAATGACTACAGGATTATAAATTTATAGCTTAGAGAATATACTCCCAGACATGATTAGGTGCGTTTTAAATGTATTACTTATAAATGGCAAAATAAATGATTGTTTTGTCATCAAAAACTCTTAATTCGTTTTCCTTTGGGCAGGGTCTTTTGCTGAGGAATTTATTTGCACTGTAATGTATGGGTAATTTGTTTCTATAAACATATGAGAGAAATCTGATGTAATCTTTAAGCCTTTTAGTCAGATAACACTAAATGGGCCTCGCTATTGTAACATCTGTCCTAACATTATTTTAGAACCCCGACACAGCTAATTAATGAACTATAAGGTAGCACATAATTTACATTCTTCCATATTGTTATTGCCTCGTTAGCATTATCTTGTCCTCAGATTTCTCAGTCAAGTTATGATTGTGTGTCCTTATAATGTATTTGGTAGTACATTAGACATGTGTCCTTTAATGTATTTGGCAACCATGTTGTGGCAAAAATTGCTAAATTGCTACCAGTTAGTTTCTGGAAAGCTATCTGCTCCCAGAATAGCTGCATTCATTCAGTTTGAGTAGATGCAATATAAGCTGGATAGTGGAGATCTTTTCCAGTGAAAACTATCTCTTTCCCACCAAAATTGAATTCTGACTGAGCACATTTAGACAATTAAAAATCAAACCAACCCAACCAATCAATCCCAAACAAAAACACCTTTCAGTCTGGGCAAGAGACCAAGGAGGATTATATACCCAACTGTGCAATGTGGTGAAATAGGTGCTGGAACTATGGGTGCCTGTAAGTAGGTTCCTTTATATAACAGGGTTTACAGCTTCAATGGCTCTCAGCGCCCCCACTGTACAAATTGTTCCAGTGCCCCTGAGCACTAAGCACCCTCAACTCCCATTCATTGCAATGGCTCTTGTTGACCTGGGATTAAGTCCCAAATGAATTACGTCCCTTGCTTGTCAAGCCATCTGGCAATAGCAGAGAAAACAGCTTGTCATTGTATTTATTAGAAAGTGACAGGTTACAGTGACATTCTGACCCCACTGAAGTCAATGGGAGTGTTACCAGTGACTCCAAAGGGCCAGGATTTCACCCTTAGTTCTTCATTAAAGAGTGGATTATCAATAGTGCACTAATTCCAGGACTGGGATGTGTTCTTTTGCATTTCTGTGATATTTCGTTCTAGGTTATTTGTTCTTATTCATGCTGAAGCACCTGCTTTCATTTTAAACTGTATGAAAGGCTGATGAACAGAGGTTGGGAATTACAAAACCTCTGATTTATCACTGGTAAATGATCTTTGCATAGCTGTGGTTGCTACTAGCCCAGAGCAATTTGTTGTGTCTTAGACATTTATTTGGTC
Source organism: Pelodiscus sinensis (assembly GCF_052426305.1). Taxonomy (NCBI): domain Eukaryota; kingdom Metazoa; phylum Chordata; order Testudines; family Trionychidae; genus Pelodiscus; species Pelodiscus sinensis. Next base: position 201,273,144 of record NC_143053.1, on the reverse strand, counting down.
ATTTTCCTCGTGTGCTTTACATGTTTATAACAGCTAGCTTGATGTATGTCCAAGTGGACATTTCTCCCCAAATGGCCTTACTTTAAGTCCTTTTTCTGATGTGGTTTTTCTGTAGTGCTGTTAACATGTACTGTATTGTGAGGGGCATGTCAGATATCTTGTCAGCTAAAACTGCATAGATGTGACTGCTGCAGTGCAAAGCTGTTGGATGCTAATAGAGTTAACAGGCATGTTACAGGCACCTCTCAATACTAAACAACTCTGTAATAAATGCTTTTTTTGAGTGCAATTCTAACAGAAAATGGGGCCATAGATTTATAGGGTGCCCAGAAACCAAGGGAAAATCTATTTCTGATATATGACTGTTTGATGAGTCAAGTAAAATGTTGTTTGTCAGCCCCCAGCATGTATATTTGAAGAAGCAGAAAAACGCACAGTGGCAACCTGCCTTACCCCGCTTTCAGTGATTCATCAAAGATTTGTAAGTTAGTGAATTTTGTGTTAATAATCAAATAGAAGCAAAAAATAAAAGAAAGCAACACCTCGTGGCATTTTATGAAACCGGTTTAAAATTAGGTTTACCTCCCTTGAGACATTGTATTTTCAACTGAATCATATATTTTTGTGATTGCAGCCGCTGAAGCTGATTTCCTGTCTCTATTAAAATCGTCTTTTATGTGCATTATTTTTGCAGATCCTGATGGGGACTAGCTCTTGACTGGTCTGATGGCCCTGCCCTTAGTGGCTTGTTCACTGGTCTGTCTCTGTGGACTCCAGTTATTCTCTGGCCAGGTCACTATAACCGTTTATCTTGGGTTATCAAATTCCACTAGGCAAACTATCCCAACCGGGTAGTCTTCTGATTTACTGCCCACTTTATGCCCTTTCCCAGGGGCCAGTAGCGGAACTTGGGCCTGCCCACTACACTAGATTCCCGCCCAGGGACTGTATGCCCAGCAAACATGGTTTGCTTGAGCTCCAAACTTGTTGCTGTTTGCCTGGTTCCCATCCTACTTCTCTGGAAGTGACTGCCTTTCCCCTCTGGCCTATTTCCAGGTTACCGCTGGAGCTTCCTCTGCTCTCAGTGGCTACTTCTTCCCCCCTCCTCTGAGGTTCTTGCCAGAGTCTGTAGTCCAAGATAGTATCCCAGGCCTCATCCCCCCAGAACTCCTCCTTACACCTAGATGACTCCCCTCATCTCTAGAGAGTGACCAGGGGACTCCTCCCTGCCACATTCTTGCCACCCATTTCCTCTCTTCATAGCTATTTCAGTGTCCCCAACCCCCAAAGCTGGGCTTCAGACATGATTTCTCCTCTGGACGGGGCTTCCTTCCAGGTGCAGCCTATAAAGTTAATTAGCCTAATTTAGCTTTCCAGATCTTGCGTGGGGTGGACTCCCCATCACAAGAGATGAAGATAAATGTAATTTCCCCTTGGCTCTTTGCTTTGATTCTGTGCCATGTATGCTATTGCAAGTTGGTAAAACAAAAGGAAAAACTAAGTAGCACTTTAAAGACTAACAAGATGGTTTAATAGGAGATGAGCTTTCATGGGCCAGACTCACTTCTTCAGATCATATTCTGGAAGAGAATTGGCATGACCATATATACCAAAGGAATACAATGAAAACATTATTAAACTGATACAGGAATACATTATTAAACTGACAAATCAGATTTAGTACAGAAGGTGGGGTGAGGGAGAGGAAGGGAGGGAATAGCCAGGGCTCAGCAAATCGCTGTTTCTACTCACCCGTGGCGAGTAGATTTCAGCCAGTTGCTCTGTTCGCCCCGTTCCCCGGCGCTGTGCGCATATGTGGTGCCGGTCTAGCACATGCATGGTGCAGGGCTGGCAAGTAGATCTCGCCGCAGTTTGTCGAGCCCTGGGAATAGCTATTTATAAGTCAATGAATGGCTAATCAGAGGTGATAAGCGGAGAAACTGTCTTTGTAATGGGTAAGGAAATTAGCCTGGATGAACAGGAATATTTGTTCTTGATCATATAACTGACATGGTTAGGTCCAGTGATAGTATCACCAGAGTAAATATGTGGACAAAGTTGGCAATGGGGTTTGTTGCAAGGGAAAGTTCCATGGTTGGTATTAGTGTGGTATGTCCCATGGTTGTTGGTAAGAATCTTCCTGAGGTTAGGTGGTTGTCTATAGGAGACTATGGGTCTGTCCCCCAGAGCCTCTCGGAGGGTAGTATCCTGTTCCAGTATAGGTTGTAGGTTATTGATAATGCGTTGGAGGGGTTTAAGTTGGGGGCTGTAGGTGTTCTATTGTTGTTTTTCTTGGGCCTATCTTGAAGTAGATGGTTTCTTGGTATTTGTCTGGCTCTTTCAATTTGCTTTTTTATTTCTCTGGGTGGGTAGTTGAGGTTTATAAATGCTTGGTAGAGATCCTGAAGTTTCTGGTCTCTTGTCAGTGGGATTAGAGCAGATGCGGTTGTACAAAGGGCTTGACTATAGACGATGGATTATATGGTGTGGAATGCATATTCCTGTTCATCCAGAAATATAATTTATGCCATCATGTGCCAACAGTGTCCTTCTGCTATGTATATTGCACAGACTTCTCAGACACTTCGCCAAAGAATTAATGCCCACAAATCAGACATCTTCACAAGGAAAAACCAGTTGCTTTTCATTTCAACCTATCTGGACATAGTCTTAATGATCTTACTACATGCATCTTTCTTCAAAGAGACTTTAACACCAGAGTACAGAGGGAAACTTCAGAACTTTCATTCATGCTTAAATTTGACACTTTACGAATGGGCCTTAACACAGATGCTAATTACCTTACCCATTACACTCGGGGGGGGGGGGCCAATTCATCTGCCAAAAGTTATGTTGATAGCTGGACAGTGGAGGGAAGGATGGTGCTAGGACCCTGCGGGCGCTGTTTGCTTCCACACCTGCAGGAAATCAAAACTAAGTGCGAAGCGCCCGGCTGGGGTGGCGCACTGGACGGGGGTTCAGGCTGAGCATACGCAGAATGCAGGTGGTGCACAGGCCCCATCTGCGACTACAAGCCCCACAACCCCCTTCCCTGCCAGTCAGTCCAAGGTGCCGCCCATTGGGCCACAGCTTCTGGATCCTCGCTTGTAGCCCACCCCTCTGAGAAACTGCAACTGACGATTGGCCAGAGGGCGTGTCAATCTGGCTGGGAGTGGAACAGCCCCATGTTCAGGAGGGAGCCCCACATGGCGGTGGGACAGGCAAGAGGGAGTTTGATGGGCGGGGGAGAGTTAATTTTTTTAATTTACATTCTTATTTTTGCTGACTTAGTAACAAATGATTGGGGGCTGCAAATTTTGCCTTTGCCCCATGGCGCATAACACCCTGACTATGCCACTGCTATGTACGCTTTAACTCAGAATACATTCCTAGGATATTGGAGACCTGGTTCTAGACACTCTCTTGCCTGAAGATAGCGAGAGGCTGTGAACTTGGTTCTCTAATTTTGTGGAAAAGTGCCTTATCCATTGAGCTATGACATATTGTGGTCTGAGATTTTCTCAGTCTCTCTTCTTGGGACGCTCCCACGTTTTTTAAGTACTTAAATAGTCACTGCAGCAGTAACTTGAGGTTTCCCACAGGTAAAGCCATCCTGTCCGTAGGATAGTCAGACCCTGCACTTTGTGGGGCTTTGTGGGGACTGCCGCAACCATCCTATAAACAGGATGTTCCCTCATATTTATTGTTAGCTGTGGGGCCCCAGAAAGCGTAGGAGATGACTGCACTCACCAGCTCCATTCTGCTGCCATCTCCCAGCTGGGTTGCTCTGCTTCACTGTGGTGGTGGGAAGTAGAGTGTCCTGGCTCCAGCCTGACTCTACTCCAGCCCACAAGTGATGCTTTCCCTGGCTCAGTGGTAGTCATTGTTCTTAATAGTGGCACTTCAGAGCCATTCATGAAGACAATGAATAATTAGTGGGCTATGGAAAAAAGTGAAAGACTCTAGCAGTTGTCTATCTGAAAGAGAGCTACCGAAAGCAAACTTTGAATTCCCTGGAGTAGATGTTTGTATTATCAAAGCTTTGAGAGAAAGATGGTTTAATAGTTAGGGCAGGGGTTCTCAAACTTTGTGATACTGCAACCCCCCCTCTAAGTTGCTCGCAACCCCCCAGGGGGTCGGGACCCACAGTTTGAGAAACGCAGAGTTAGGGCATTAGTGTAGGACTTGGGAGACTTTGAATTCTTGCTCTGCAACAGACTTTTTAGATGTTCTGAGTAAGTCACTTAGGGTATGTTCACACTGCAATAGAAGACCCACAGCATAGCTGGCTGGATCAGTTGACCGGGGCTCAGGCTGTGGGGGCTAAAAATTGTAATATAGATGCTTGGGCTGAAGCGTGGGGTCTAAAACCCCCACAAAGGTGCAAGGTCTCAGAACCTGGGCTTAAGCCTGAACATCGACACAGCAATTTTTTAGCCCTGAGATGCTGAGTCAATTGGCCTAGGCTCTGAGCATCCATGCTGTAGGTTTTATATTGCTATGTAGACACATTCTCAGCCTCTCTGCTCCTGGATTCTCCATGTGTAAAATAAAGCAAATAGCACCTGCCTTCTTCAGTGAAGGGGTGTGAGGTAAAATACATTAAAGCTTGTGAGGCACTCAGATAACAGGACCATATAAATAACATAGCTATCTAAGATAGATCAAAGTACAGAAATTCTGACTGGACTAAACGGTTTGTCAGCTGTCAGGCACCAACTTTTCTTGGAAAGCCACCTTTAGTGAGAGCAATTGTTCTGTGTAGGAGAGGGAGAGGGAACAGTTAGTGCCAGTCAAATAGCTTCTTCCTTAGATGGTGAGGTTGTAAGCAGCAATTTTCTCCTTCTTCACAACCCTTCTCCATCATCTTAATGCTTTTTCTTTCAGTTAGTCTTGTTATGGCCTGCTTTTTAACTTTTTCTATTAGGATCATATTTAGGGGGATAAAACTAACAAAACACAACCAGATCTGGAATACTCTAAACACAGGCTTTACAGTTTTAAATGCTACAAATTTTCAGTTTAGAAAAGAGGAGACTAAGGGGGGATATGATAGAGGGATATAAAATCATCAGTGGTGTGGAGAGGGTGAATAGGGAAAAGTTATTAGTTCCCATAATGGAAGAACTAGAGGACACCACATGAAATTAATGGGTAGGAGGTTTAAAACTAAAAAAAGAAAGTTCTTCTTCACACAGCATGTAGTCAACCTGTGGAACTCCTTGCTAGAGGAGGCTGTGAAGGCTAGAACTATAACAGAGTTTAAAGAGAAGCTAGATAATTTCATGGAGGTTAGGTCCATAAAAGGCTATTAGCCAGGGGATAGAAATGGTGTCCCTGGCCTCTGTTTGTCAGAGGCTGGAGAAGGATGGCAGGAGACAAATGTCTTGATCATTGTCAATGTTGTAATTGTTGTAAGAATAAAGGGAAATGGGACTGCTTAATCTATCCCAAATGAGGGGGCACTTTCAATCAAGGGAACCTCATTAAGCCAGGGGCTAAAATGTGAAAGTAAGAGGAGAGAGGATAGGTGCCACATCAGGGAGGCTGCAAACCTGCCTTAAGGGTCCTCCTTGGACTGTTTCAACTTATTCCCCACACTGTTCAAAGAAAGAGCTAAACAGGCTCCATCAGGAGTTTCTTTGTTATGTTAAATGCTCAAAAACAGCTGAACGTGGTAGTGGCAGGACTGTGTGTCTGCCTTGCGGGCTAAGAGCTGAAAATTACTAAGAGGCTGATGTGCAGAGGTCACAGCAGAGAGGCAGATGGCCCCAGAAGGTGACTGACAGTTAGCTAGTGAATGAGTGAGTGGCTGGTGAGGCTGAGGCGCACATCTCCCTCTGCAAGATGGCAGTGAGGTGTGAGGAGCAGCCAGCAGGGTGGTGGTGGAGAGGCACAGTCAGAACAGTGAGCAGTAGCAGCTGGCAAGCAGCCAGCAGGGTGATTGGAAGAGAGGAACAGGGAGTGAGTGCCCAAGTAGCAGAGTGGGTAAGGTGCTTCTTTACCCACCCTCCATCCAGGATGAGTGAACTGTGCAGATTCCCTAGAGAATTCTGGGTCTGCACTGACCAAAGATGACAACTGTGAGTGTAGTGCAAAGAAGGGTTGGGCATGTGAAAGGGGACCTTTGGGTTGATGGACTTAAGGAACTGAAGGGAAAAGGACACTATTGGGACAACCAATTTGGGGGTGAGACTTTTACTTATGATTTATGTTTATGAACCCTGTTTGCCGTGTTTCCCCAAAGTAATGCTGAGTCACTTTCCTCCTTTCATTAAAAGTTTCTTTTCTACACTCAGACTCTGTGCTTGCGAGTGGTGAAGCATTGCCGCTCAGAGACACTCAGGGATGCTGGAGAGGAACCCCAGTATATTGAACCTGGCTCTGATTGCTGCTAGATCCACTTGGCAGAAGCCTTACATAGCTTATGTAATATGTTTAATGAAGTTTTGCCCTTTGTGTTTTAATGTCCTTTTAAAAAGCTAATTTAAAGGAGGAAAATATGTCCCAAGGGGGAACCTCACTACCCCCACATCTTGGGGACGAGCAGGCATGGGAAGGTGCTGGCCAGACTGGGAGCCTGCTGGCAGGAGAGGGGCCATAGGATGGCTGGGCTTCCCTCTGTGCCGCTCACACACCGGGTCCGGCAGGGCGACATCCCACAGGGAGAGGACTTGTATTCCAGGACTGGATTACCCAATAGGCAGACTAAGCACGTGCTTAGGGCACCAGCAAAGCAGGGGCACTGTGACAGGGCGCTTGCCCTGCACTGGCCCTTTAAGTGCAAACCCCAGCCCTGAGCAAGGTTTGGGAGTAAAGCCCCAGCTGAGGCAGGCATCACGGATTAGGGTCCATCTGGGGGCTATATAATGAAGGACTCCTGGAGGGAGGAGGACGTTGGGCTGCTGCTCTGGATGTAGGGCAGTAAGGATGTGGCTGCCAGGGAAGCAGGAGGCTCCCTGGAGCGAAAGCAGTGCTGGGGAAGCAAGGCAGGGCCAGGGGAGCTCTGGCCGAGTAAGCTCCCAGGCTGCAGGGCCTGAGACATGGCATGCTGAGTAAACAACCACCCACGGAAGGGGGGCTCAGAGACTGATAGGGGCACTCAGGGCTGGCCCGAGCCCTTTTGGCGCCCTGGGCCCGGGAGTGCGGTGCCACCGCAGGGTGCATGCGCAGGCCCTCCCGTGGGGCACAGGCCCGCCCCCGGGGTGCACGGCGCATGTGAGCGCCTGCCACAGCCGCTGGCCAAAGCCCGGGGCCCACCCCTGGGACACTCAGCACATGCGTGGGCCAGTCGTGGCTGCTGGCATGAAGTCTGGAGCCTGTCCCCGGGGCACACGGCGCATGTGCTGCCCGGCTCGGCCAGCGCTGCTGGGTGCACGTGCTGGGCCGTGCAGGGCCCCGCAGCTGTGGGGACAAGGGCGCTGCTGTCCGGCAGCACGGGGCCAGCGCTGCGGGACCGTGGCTACTGATGGCAGCTGTGAGCCAGAGCGCAAGTGTCCTCTGTTGCAGCCTCTTATGGCTGTGTGCTCCAGACTAGCCCTCCACGTGCACTCATGGGCACAGGCTGCTGCATGATCCTCAGGCTGATGGAGGAATGTGCAGCAGCCCCTTGCTGCCTGCCACCTCCATCTATGTATGTCTAGGGAAAGTAATGGCACTCACCTGAGGGGCCTTCCCTGGCTTCGGATGATGCCCGGGAGACATCCTGGGAAGAGGGTACTGGCTGCAGGGCAAGCATGATGTCCAGGCTGGCAACCATGGAGATGGCGTTGGCCTCTTCTGGGAGGGTGACAATGGGTGTCTCCAGCCCAGAGTCCACACCGGGGGAGGGGAGTGTAGGGGACTGTCATCCACTCCCAGGATGTGATAAAGCTGCCTGTAGTAGTGGCAGGTCTGGGATGCCGCTCCTGAGTGGGAGCTCTGCTCCCTGACCTTCTTTGACCTTCACACGCACCTGCTACTGGGTGCACATGTGGCTCTTGTGGCCCAGGCTTTTGTCCATCTGGCCATAAATGTCCGCATTCCTGTGTCTGTTGAGGGGATCCCGCTGGTTCTTCTTCTCACCCCAGATCTCAAGGAGATCCAGCATCTCCACACCAGACCTGGAGTGTGGACAGAGCAGCCAGCAGATCACCTGTGGGATTTCCTGGAGGCCACTTATTTCGAAATTACTCCAGCTGCCCCGTCTACACGTGCCCTATTGTGAAACAGCTATTTTGGAATAGGCGTTATTCCTCGTAGAATGAAGGTTACAGACTCCAGAATAAGACGCCCTTTATTCCAATATTATTTCAAAAGGGTGGGCTTGTTGTGTAGCCGCTTGCAGAGTTATTTCGGAATAACGCTGCAGTGTAGATGTGCCCTATTTCGAAATAAGCTTATTCCTCTTCACAAGCAGGAATTATTATTTTGAAATAACAGAATTGGTAGTGTGGACACTCACCTTGTTATTTTGAAATGTAGAGATGCCCAAACTGTGCAATGAGAGATCTTGACACCATTGTAACATTCCTGTTCTGCCACAGGAATGGAAGGCTTTCAGAAGTGGCTGATCCCAAAATATGGTGTCCACAGAAGTTCTTGGAAAAGTGAAGCTCATAATCATCCTGTGGATTATTGACTATCCCCTATATTTGGTGGTGTGCCTGCTTGTGGCCAAACTCGTTCTGCCATGATCTTCTCTTCTGTGTACTCTTTTTCAATCTCATCATAGCAGAATCCTATAGACTTGTGCCAGAACTGACATTCAGAACCTGGCATGAACACAATGACTGGGCACAGAATCCTGATCCTGCAGGCTGACCTGTCAGGTATAGGACTGATCGGGACTATTCACAGAACACAGAAAGGGTCCTAATGAAATCTGAAGTGTTGTGAGGTTTAGTAAAACTGCTCCCATTATGGAGGCAGGAGGCAAAGTGTGTTGATGCACTTTCGTAGGTTAAGGAATGTCTTAGAATGGAGTGACAAGACCATAATCAGGGCAGGCTTGGGCTAATTGAGAGATGTTGGTTTATTAGATTGACAGCATCAAGAGAGCACTACTTTGGTTTTGGAACAAAGATTAACAGGAAGAAAACTGTCTAATTCGAAGCAGCGTTTGCTTTCTGAAATGGCAGATAACAGCTGAGTGGCAAGAGGACTGTATTCATATAGACAGGCTCATTATGGAAAGGAAATAGAAGATTAAGCCACTGTTGATTCTCATTGCTTTGGCTGACTCAAAATCCAAGAGCTCCTCACAGTTTGCATTCTGTAATCTTGCCCTCCCCTCTCCTCCTTGCCTTTTGAGAGAATTTCTGAATGTGCAAGGCAAAGGTTTTTATTTAGACTCCTTCTGAGACTGAAATGGATTGACAAGCTGAATGTGTCAAGGATGCTTACGTATGTTATTGCCTAATAATAATAACTCAAAACCACTGTGTGGCTTTTCTGTCAGGCTTGCAGCTCATGCAGGGGACTTGAATGATCCTGTCCAGTGTAGAGTCACTGGGACACCACTGTCCTTGTGGGTAAGGTGGTGATTAGCTTTCTGTTCTAAGCCCACATTTGAACTCCCCCATCTCTCTTCAACAAAAGTAATTGAACGTGCCTGAATGTTGTCATGTTTGATCTTCTGTTTAAGAGTGAGAGATTTTTGTTTTGAAAGAATGGTGGAATCTAGACACAATTTTAACAGACTAGGAGATTTTGTAGTTTCCTTGCCTTTTTTTTTTTTTTTTTTTTTTTTTTTGTAATATAGCTATCAAAAAACAAACAAACTCAACAGCAAATAAAACCTTGGCATAGAAACTCCAAATCTGATTTAATTCTGTTGTCCTCAGTGTGGACTGGTGCCTTCAAATAATTTCTACTTTTCAATAAATTGGAGGGATAATTTTGAAGTTAGTTACTAATTCTGCTTTTGAACCTATGAAAACTCTGTAGAGTTTATGAAACTTGCAAATTATACTGGTGGATTTCATGCAGATTGAAAGGACCAAGTAAAAATCCAAACTGTTTAGACCTATCTTGCTTATAAATCGGATTTCAAGAAATAGTATTCTATCTAATTCCACAGAGATTCCACTGCCACGGTGTAGCACCAACTAAAGTGTCAAAACATAGAACCAATAAAAGCTAAGACAGAATTGTTATATATTAAAATAAACTGGTTATACCCAAAAGCCATGATCTAACTTCTAGAAGCTCAAGCCATTGTTTCTAACATCTGAAAACATACCATATTATCCAGTTAAACTAAGAAATAATTCTGAATTGAGAAGGATTAACTTTTCCTCAGCTCTTGAAAGGGTAAGAGGCTAATTTCTGTTAAGTAGCAATGAAATCCTATCCCTGTACTGCAAATACCATAGAAATGTTTGAAGGGGAAGTTATTTAAATACCTGAGGCGCCAAATTGCTTTGTGAACTCGGGGCTTCCCCCAGACAGAACAATTTGCAGGATTGGGACCTTAGGTTATGAACTCTTTCCTCCCCCGCCCCGTGCCCTCATGGAGTGTGTACTGTGGTTGGCAGGTGGAAGCTGCGAGCTTCGAATCAGGGTTTGAAATCTAGAAGCCTCTGCTCATTGGTTGAGCCTTAGCCTCTCCTTCTAATTATCAGGCAGTCTAGGGCTTTATAAAGGAGTGAGTCAGTGACCAGGGAGCTTGCGAAACAGGAGTTGTTAACAGGGAGTTTGGAGAGGGAAGGGGGCGAGATACACTCACCATTCCTTAACATCTTTTCACTACACTCCTTCCCTTCAAGGAGGCATTTAATAACCTTAGGAATCTCTCAGAGGGAAGGCAGGTATGGATGGTGATAGCTCTGCTGTGCCATGTTTGTCTTCCTCCCAGAAGAAAGAAGGGATTTTAGCTGCACTAAGTGCAAGCTGGTCACCATTTTGGAAGAAAAAATTAGAGGACTGGAGGCCCACGTATCAACCCTACGTTCTATCAGAGAGGATGAAGACATCCTCGATAAGAAGGCAGCGTTTAATCCTGCAGGCACAGCAGGCTGAAGAGCCAGTCAGGGCAGTACAGGACAAGGAAGAAAACTGGCAGCATGTAGCCTCTAGAAGGAGAAGGTGGCCAACTCAGGTATCCCCCATCCCTGTAGAGGTAAGTAACCACTATCAGGCTCTCTCCACAGGCACTGCGGTGGAGAATGATTTAGCAGGGTCTTCTCAGGGAAGAAATCAGAAGGGAACACCATCTACTGGAAGGCATGGGATGAATAGTCCTAGGGATGGGGGTTCCACAACCACCACCCCCAAAAGAAGACGGGTGGTGGTGGTTGGGAACTCCCTCCTAAGAGGGACTGAGTCATCCATCTGCCGTCCAGACCTGCAGACTTGAGAAGTGTGCTGCTTACTGGGAGCTCGCATTCAGGATGTGACCAAGAGTTTTCCAGAAGTGATTAAAACTTTGGATTGCTACCCCTTCCTGATTCTCCATGTAGGAACTAACGATACGGCCAAGAATAACCTTGAATGGGTCACAGCAGATAATGTAGCGCTGGGAAGAAGGATCAAGGAATTTGAAGTGCAAGTGGTATTCTCGTCCATCCGTCCAGTTGAAGGAAAAGGTCCGGGTAGGGATCATCAAATTGAGGAAGTAAATGCATGGTTGCGCAGAGAGAGGGGAAAGTCAGTGGATGTGATCTACCTTGACTTTAGCAAAGCTTTTGATACGGTCTCCCACAATATTCTTGCCAGCAAGTTAAGGGAGTATGGATTGGATAAATGGACTGTAAGATGGATAGAAAGCTGGCTAGACTGTCAGGCCCAACGGGTAGTGATCAACGGCTCGATGTCAGGTTGGCAGTCGGTTTCTAGCAGAGTACCCCAAGGATTGGTTCTTGGACTGGTTTTTTCAACATCTTTATTAATGACCTGGATGAGGGGATGGATTGCACCCTCAGCAAGTTTGCAGATGACACTAAACTAGGGGGAGAGGTAGATATGCTGGAGGGCATGGATAGAGTCCAGAGTGACCTGGACAGATTAGAGGATTGGGCCAAAAGAAATCTGATGAGGTTCAACAAGGACAAGTGTAGAGTCCTGCACTTGGGACAGAAGAATCCCAAGCATTGTTACAGGCTGAGGACTGAATGGCTAAGTAGCAGTTCAGCAGAAAAGGACCTGGGGATTACAGTGGATGAGAAGCTGGATATGAGTCAGTGTACCCTTGTAGCCAAGAAAGCTAGTGGCAATTAGGGTGCATTAGGAGGAGCATTACCAGCAGATCCAGAGATATGATCATTCCCCTTTATTTGGCTCTAGTGAGGCCACATCTGGAATATTGTGTGTAGTTCTGGGCCCCCCACTATAGAAAGGATGTGGACACATTGGAGAGAGTCCAGCGGAGGGCGACCAAAATGATTTGGGGGCTGGAGTGCATGACCTATGAGGAGAGACTGAAGGATTTGGGTTTGTTTAGTCTGCAGAAGAGAAGAGTGAGGGGGGATTTGATAGCAGCCTTCAACTCCCTGAAGGGAGGTTCCAAAAAGGATGGAGAAGGGCTGTTCACAGTAGTGGCGGAACAAGGAGTAATGCTCTTAAGTTACAGTGGGGGAGGTTTAGGTTGGACATTAGGAAAAACTATTTCAGTAGGAGGGTGGCGAAGTACTGGAATGGGTTACCTAGGGAGGTGGGGGAATCTCCATCCCTAGAGGTGTTTAAGTCTCGGCTTGACAAAGTCCTGGCTGGATTGATTTAGTTGGGATTGGTCCTGCCTTGGGAAAGGGGCTGGACTTGATGACCTCCAGAGGTCTCTTCCAGCTCTATGATTCTAAGTGCACTTTTAGATGCGGGAATGAATGATAGAACTAGTAAGTTTTACACAGACCCAAAAATATTCTAGGTGTCCCACAAGCAGATACAGCATCTGCCCCAGCCCCGCCCCTCCTGCCCCGGCCCCGCCCTGCTCCATCCCTCCTGCCCCGGCCCCGTCCTGCTCCATCCTGTGCTGCCCCGCCCCGCCCTGCTCTGCCCCTCTTGCCCAAGGGAAGCCTGTTCTTCCCCGCACTGCCCTCCCTCTTGGGGGAGTGGCACAAGCAGCCCTCCAGCTCCCCTCGGCCCCAGGCCCGCAGCTGGCTGCGCGGCCACGCTGGGTTACTTGGGACAGTGCTGCTGTGCGGCTGGCCCCCCGGGGCTGGGGCGACCCTGGGATGTGGGTCCAGTCAGGGGCCGGAGGCTGGGGGCGGACAGGGCAGAGGCTCCAAGTTCGCTGTCTTCTGCGCGCTTGCCCGGAAGCGTTCACGGGCCACGGCGGGGGGATATAAGGTCCCAATCCTGCATATTGTTCTAGGCTCTAAAAGCCGCTTGTGCGGCATACCTGAGTATATCAGGCTGTCTTCTCTGCCAAAAAAAGGGTGTATTTTCACACAGCATGATTTCAACAGCTTCCACCCCACCATCAACCTCAGCATGGACCAGTCTACACGGGAGGTACATTTCCTGGACACCACGGTGCAAATAAGTGACGGTCACATCAATACCACCCTATACGGAAAGACTACCAACCGCTATACTTACCTGCATGCCTCCAGCTTCCATCCCGGACACACCACACGATCCATTGTTTACAGCCAAGCACTGAGGTACAACCGCATATGCTCCAACCCCTCAGACAGAGACCTACACCTACAAGATCTTCAACAAGCATTCTGTAAATTACGATACCCACACGAGGAAGTGAGAAGACAGATTGACAGAGCCAGACGTGTACCCAGAAGCCTCCTGCTATGGGACAAGCCCAAGAAAGAAACCAACAGAACACCACTGGCCATCACCTACAGTCCTCAGCTAACACCTCTCCAACGCATCATTAGTGATCTTCAACCCATCCTGGACAATGATCCCTCGCTTTCACAGGCCTTGGGAGGTAGGCGGGTCCTTGCCCACAGACAACCCGCGAACCTGAAGCATATTCTCACCAGCAGCTACACACCGCACCATAATAACTCGAACTCAGGAACCAATCCTTGCAACAAACCCTGGTGCCAACTCTGCCCACATATATACACCAGCAACACCATCACAGGACCTAACCAGATCAGCCATACTGTCACTGGTACATTCTCCTGCACATCTACTAATGTAATATATGCCATCATGTGCCAACAATGCCCCACTGCTATATACACACATCGGCCAAACTGGACAGTCCCTACGTAAAAGAATCAATGGACACAAATCTGATATTAGGAATGGCAACATACAAAAACCTGTAGGGGAACACTTCAATTTTCCTGGATACACAATTGCAGATCTCAAGGTAGCCATCCTGCAGCAAAAAAACTTCAGGACCAGACTTCAAAGAGAAACTGCTGAGCTACAGTTCATCTTTAAGTTTGACACAATCAACTCTGGATTAAACAAAGACTGTGAATGGCTCGCTAACTACAAAAGCAGCTTCTGCTCTCTTCACACCTCCAGATCAGCTACTAGAAGTGGGCCTCATCCTCCTTGATTGGATCCACCTCATCATCTCCAGCCTGATTCTGGCCTGCATATTTATACCTGCCTCTGGAAATTTCCACTACATGCATCTGATGAAGTGGGTCTTTGCCCACGAAAGCTTATGCTCCTACACTTCAGTTAGTCTATAAGGTGCCACAGGACTCCTCGCCGCTTATGAACTATAGCAAAACTTTTAAAGTTAGACGGTGTCTTGACTTCATGCTGGCTTCCCATGGGCTGAATAGCTGGCAAAAGGAGGCTTTTCTTGACTCCAAGATTGAGGCTTTCCAGAACCTGCAAGTCTTGTCACAAGTATGATAGGATATCACTTTTCATAGTACTAGTTAGAAGTGACTGTTTATCTCAGGTATTTTTACTACAATATTTATCTTTGTCTTTTAATTATAATTAATAATTTGACTATGAAGCTTACAGGAATGACTAATACCCTGTTGACTTGCAATGATATCTGGAAATTGAAAATATAGAACAATAAGTCACCGCAGAAATTCTTCTAAGCAAATAGTTTGTGACCACAATACTGCTTATGTTTGCTGTCAGCTGTCGAAACAAACGGTGTGCTACAACATAGGTGACATTACTGTTTTACTACAGTTGTCAGTGATAGGATCTTTTACAGGTTCTTTGAGCCACAGTTGCCAAGTAGTGTGATGTTAGAATTCATTTTCTTGGCATCTTATTATCAGCGAGAAGCTGGTACATCAGCTGTATTGTATATGTTTAACTTTTTATACTTGAAAGAAAAGTCATCAGTTAAATTACTTGCCTAGAAGTAACAAATAAAGTATACTGCAAATTGCATTCCTTTCACCTCAAATTGTGCTTGTAGCCTGGCACAAATGGGAAGAAAAAAAGGTTGTTTGATTTCTGTAGCATTAACAAAAAGATTGAGAAACGTGTTGGACGGACGCCAAGTGTATCTGTCAGGTGCATCAAAGCAATGAAGAGACGATAATGTACTTTCATTTTCATGAAGGAAAGGGAGCTGTTTCTCTCTATTACTTTTATCAAAGTCATCAACCTTAGAGATGCTTGTGCTTACAAACTGGATTGATACCTCATAGAGAGTGTATTACCATTGTGTAAGTCAATATAGTTTTCTGTTTTCTTCCTTGAAAACTTTATTAGCTGTCTTTGCATAGCATCTTGCATGTTTGAATTTCCTCATTTTAAATGTTTTATGACATGGTTTAGAGGTATAATAACTGATAATGCATGTTCAGAAGCTTCAGGGGGTAGCTGAGTTAGACATTTGTTGATAATGCATGCTTAACAATATCCCATAGTAGCATCACAGCCTTAATTACAGGATGACTGTAAGTTTTGCTGTGATGAATATCAGACAATGAGGACTTACCCTTGCAAGAATACATTATTTTATTATTCAGCAGGCACTTATGAGATTTTTGGTCTCAAAGGAGATCTTTTGGTAGAAACCATAAACTATTCTGATTTTGCTTCACATCTACTCTAAAATGTAGGCAGCTTAATAAAAGCTGTTTGAGAGACTGGACAGAAGGCAGAGAAAAAAGTATTTGTCTGTTCGTTTTATAATTGTGGGAGATGCTGTGGTGATGGGTGCTACAAACTTACATGGCTAGATGACTTGAGTTGCTAGTAGTCCCAGTTTCAGCCCAAACCTTCTTCACATTGTTTCAAATGTTACTCCTTTTGGACTGCTTAATGATAGGTCCTAGATTTAGCTGCCTAGTGGATCATGCCTGTTTATTTGATCAATAAGCTCACACTTGCCTCAGTCAGTCACCGGAGCTCAGTAGCACCCACCTGTAAGGGTCTACTACAGCTGGTCAATAATTTCCCCTTGGAACTAGTTTTGAGCTGAAAGACAAAATATTGAAACATTTCAATTGAGGTTTACTGCTTCAGTGCCTCAGGGAGGTTTAATTCACCTGCCTCATGTTCCCATTCTCCTCTGTGGGCATACTCATGAGCTGAACTTTATCTCCCATTGATCAGCACTGTCATGGGAACCTCATGATGCACCTGTCACCCTCATTAAGAGGGGAGACTATGGTGCATCACTAGAACTATAATTTGATCAGCTGGGACCCCAGCCTGTAGAGGAGAATAGGAACTGTAACTCCTGTGCTCCCCAGCACCATTTCTGGATTGAAATATTTCAATGTTTGATTTTTTTTTTTTAACTGAAACATCAGTTTTCCATAGGAAAATAAACCATTTTTCAGCCAGCTTCCATTCTTACACTTGGTGACAGGCAGGCAGGTTCAACTAAAGAACCCAGCTGCCCTGCAATAGACTGATTGTGTAAAGCGTTTGCAAAAATACCTTTAAAAAGAAATTGAAACCAAACAAGATATTATTTTGTCTGAAAATGTTTAACCTGCTGTCTGTGACATGAATAGGAAAGCAAGGGATCTCTACCCTGTTTTCATTTCTTGATAGTTATGAGGATGAACACAGAACATGACAAATCAGGAAGGGCAAAGTGTATGTGTACCCATGAAAAGAGCCACATGGGCACCTGATAATAGCCTCAAAAATTACAGGCTTTCATGCCTTTGTATTTTACCGTGTGATCCTTCAGTGACAATATAAAGTGCATTAACCAAAGGGCATATTTTTCTTTGGACAAAAACAAGTAACTCCCAGTAGCGTTAATAAGTGATACACAGTCACATTGTGAAACTCCTACAAGTCTAAAAGGAATTTTATTTTCCACATTGCAACATAATGTTTTCATGGGCACAGCTTTGTTGTTTTGCTGGAAGAGTAGAATGAGAGGTTTATTGAACAGTAAACAAATACATTAAGAAGGACAACAAGTGATGCAAAATGTGTAGGGAAATATAGGGCAATTGACAAGGAGATATTCATTTGAACTAGGCTGGGCAGGTACCAGCTTGTACTTTAGTTCTCTGCCAATGGATATAATGAACTAGAAGCATCCTGCATCCTGTCATACTATATACACCTGATCTTTCAAATGCATGTAACCCAAGGTCCAGTATGCGTCACAGTGAAAGCCCCACCGGACATTTCACTACTTGATGGGGACACTGGCTTGTGGGAGGAAGCAAGAAATGGCACTGTGCCATTGCTTCTCGCACAGTGCAGCAGCCTCCTCCTCCTGCCCCCTAGCAGTGTGTGTAGGGCAGTCGGGCTGGCTTCTGGTGGTGCGCAGCCCGTCCCTCTCCCCATAGGACCACCTCTACTGTGCGGGGTCCTGGTTCAGTGGCACCATCACCTCCTCTGGGCCACCTTGGAGTCCCAGCAGGATCTGAATGGAACCTGGTTGGGCATGGCGAGGTGTGCTCGTGCTTGGCAGATGCCAGGACTGCAGCAGAGCCTGACCACGGTGCTATTTTTAGTACTGTGGTCTGGGTCCCGGTGGGCATCCCTGGCTCCAGCTGGAGTCAAGTGGCAGCCACATGAGGTGCATTCCAGCCCGGGGCAGTCTCACTGGAATGGGCCTCATGCAGCTGCCACTTCACTCCAGCTGGACCTGGGCAGCCCGTGGGGACCGGGAGCATGGTACTAAAAATAGCACCACAAGGGGCCTCCTCTCCAGTCCCAGCATGCAGTCCTGCCCTGGGAGCATCTGGGACCATGTCCGTGGTGGCTTTTGGTGCTGGACCACAGTAATAAAAATAGTGTCACAGCCTGGCTCCAGCCTGGCAAACTGCTTTGCACGTGGAAGGTAGAAGGTGAGGGAAGGGGCAGGGGGAGAACTTAGGAGGAGATCGGGGTGAGGAGAAGAAGGGGCTTGAGCTGAGGCAGGGGGGCAGGACAGGAGAAGAAAGGGGAAGGCATGATGGGCAGGGTGGAGGAGAGACAAATGCCAGGGGGCCAAGAGGAGAGAATTGGGCAAGAGGGAGGAAAAGGGGAAGAGAGGAGTGGGTGTTGGGAGAAGAGGAGTTGAAAGAAGGGCTGGGCATGAGGAAGGCAGGAGATGGATCAAGTCATGTGAGGAGAACTGGGGCAAAGGGTGTTGAGGGAGTGGGCACCAGGGAGAAGGAGGGCAGGGGCAATGATGGAAGGGGGAGGCATCAGGAAGGTGTAGGGCTAAGAGAAGGTGCAGGTGCCAGGGGATTGTGAGGGTGAAGCAGACAGGCAGACATGTGTAGGGGAGGGATGGGCACCAGAGGAGAGAGGCAGGGCAGGTGGGTACAGGGAGGTGTTAGGAGAGGGGATGGGGAGGGGTAGCTAAGATGATCAGAGTGGGGCTAGAGGAGGAGTAGACAACAGAAAGAGAGAGGCTGGTGCAGGGGAGGGAGCAGATTCCCCAAAGGGCTGAGGTGAGTGAGAAGGGCAGAAGCAGCAGAGGAGGGTGAGGGGCGGGGGGAACAGGCACCAGAGGAGCAGATGAGAGGAGGAGAAATGGCAACAGAGGGAAATGGGAGAAGTTTAGAAGATATTTATTAATAAATTGAGTGCCACGGGGCACACATCCGAACAAGCGCACATGGACTCAATACTGGTGCACAAGGCAAAATTCACTCCACTCATGGGAGGAAAATCTTAGAGGGAACACTTCTCCCAGCCTCTCCCCTGAGTTAATGCAATGGTAATTGGGTTAATGCAGTTGTAGGCTAGTTGCATGGAATGTCCTGTGAGGGCCAAACCCATCTCTATTGGTAGGAGGACAGTGGGAGGAGTTCTTAGAGTGGTCACACGACACCTTTTACTTATGGTCGTGTGCCCATCTTGACCTCAGGAGTACTACCTCCAGGGATGGGATTTCTTGTGGCAGGGGCATGGCTAATGGGGGTCAGGGGATGTGGCTAAAGGGGGTTAGGGGACATGGCTAACGTGCCCCTAATTTTCGTTCAGAAAATATGGTCACCATACCTAAGCTGAATAACTTTATGCGAGGCTAGTGAACAGGAGGGGTTACGTACATATACAAGTGCATGTGCTTAACTGTACATTTTCATTGTGGATGACCATTTTCTTGTGTTAAATCTCATTCTCTACTAATATTTCAATTCTCTCCATCTGTATAGATTCAAACATCCATTTTCAAATTTGGATAGACTCCAGAGAAGTTCTGTTCTTAAACTCCAGATGACTGGAGGAAAACTTTCAAAAGAGCTAATCTTTTTTTTTGGGGGGGGGGGAGGGAGGAAGGAGGATCTCAGCATTTTAAATATTTCTAAAACTATTTGTAGGGAATTGTATTTGAACTGTATAGCTCTACCAGATTTTGTTCTCTGAATATAGGATGAAAATTTATTTTATCCTACGTATGCATTGTGTGTGAGAGCCTATGCACAAACTTGATTCAGGGCAATATTTTACAGAGTATGATTTCTATTACAACAAATATAATTTAACTTGGTGAAAATATCTCCCTTACTGCATAAAATCATAAGTTAAGACCAGTTTAAAAAAAGCTCACCCTTTCTGTAGTATAAATACATAGTGGTAAAATGTCAGAAACAGCCTTTTTGGTTTTAGGGGAAAATTCAAAGCAAGAATGATGAATGTTTTGCTCTTCTGCAAACCCGTGAAAATATGAAAATTCACAGTAGAGATTTCTTTTGTTACATAGCTTCAGGGGTGAATTTCTTGCTTGTTTCTTTGGAAGATTTTAATGTGACTAGGATTCTGTTTGGGGTGGCTTCTAGCTGGTGAGACCACAGAAGAATATCATCCTTAGTGGGGATTTTTAATCTTGGCAGTGCAGGGAAAGGGAATCTTGAAGATAATCTCCTTCTGGCTGGATGACTCCAATTTAAATTCCATAGACTTCCCACTAAAATCTTTCTGAGCTGGCAAGAAAGGATTTTATTTAAAACACTGTTTTTTCAGAAAAACTACACTTACGTCCACACTGAAATTGTGTTCTTTCAACAGAAAGTCAAAAGAGTGGAGGGGTTTTTCCGACAGTGGTAAACCTCTTTCTATGAGGAAGAAGCCTTTTCCCCGAAAGAACTCTTTCAGAAAAAGGCATGTGTGGATGTGAAAGAAGCTTTTTTTTCAAAAGAATAGGCCTCCAGGAAATAACACGGGTGCCCCGGTGGACACTCCATCCAAACTCATCAGAACTCTTGAGTTCCTGTCCCCTGCCAGCTCTTAAAGCTGCAGACACCCTGGACAAGCCATGGGGCAGGAAGCCGGCCCTGGGAGTAGCACTTGACTGCACAGCTGTCTCTGCCACAGGCACTGCCACCCATGGCCCAGCCATAAGCCCCTCCAGGCCCCCACAGGGAGTACCATCAGGGCTCCCAGGACCCTGCCAAGGGTTGCAAACGGCAGGTGCCCTCCGGTCCACAGTGGAGATCCTGTCCCTCCTTGAGCTGTGAGAGGAGGAGGAGACCCTGCAAGATCTCCACACACGGTGCCGAAATGCCAACATCTATGAGCACATGACCCAAGGCCCTGGCAGACAGGGAACAGCCCTCCCCAGACCTTAGAACTTAAAGTTAAAGAGCTCCTCCAGGGCTATGCCAGGGCTAGGGAATGCAGCTCTCGCTCCTGCGCAGGACCCCGCTCCTGCTCTACTACCAGGAGCTCCACTACATCCTGGGGGGTGGGGAAGCCCTTTCCACACCCATGGTGGTGGACTTGGGGCTTGAGATGCCTATTGTTGCTTGCCCAGAGCTTGCTGTGGAGGAGGAGGACGACGACGAGGAAGAGCAGGCGCAGGAGGAGGAGGAGGACATGGCCAGCACTGTGACACTGACCCTGGAGCCAGTACCCCTAGGCCTGGAGATCTCCCAGGCATCCTCTCATGGCGGGGAGGGGCTATCAGGTGGGTGCTCTTAGTTTTCCCCACACACACAGGATGGGGCGGGGGGGGGCGGGTGCAGAGGAGATGGGATGCAATCGTCGCTCGGCCTTCTCGGCCAGGACATCGTGCTGCAGTCGGTGCATATGGAAGCACATGCAGCGCCAGTGTGCACCACGTGGCCACAGGAGGCAGCCCCAGAGCACCCCCGAGATCCTGCTCACAGGCTCAGGGGAAGCCACATACACATCTGACCCCTGAGGGGGGGATGCCCTCCTACCACCAGTCACTGCTGGAAGTAGGCTAGGCACAAAGGAGCACGCATGACCCCATATACACTGAGGAGTGCCGCACCCAGCACATGGGCATGCTTCCCTGTGGACAGTGCTGCCTGGCGTAGGTGTGTGGGGGGGGGGGGGGGCTCCATGGAGGGCCGGGCTGCTCCAGGCCCCTCTCCTGACTGAAAGAAGCTTGCAGTCTAGATGTAGCCTCAGAGGTCTGCTCAGCACTGAGCATTGCGTTCCTTAAACATTTCAGAGGGGTAGCCATTTTAGTCTGTAACTGAAAAAAATTAAAAAATAACCAATAGTCTTGTAGCGCCTTAGAGACTAACAAAACATGTAGATGGTACCATGAGCTTTCATGGGCACAGCCCACTTCTTCAGTTTATGTGGAATGTAGCGGGCCATCCATGCAAGGTGTTTGTTTAGACCTCCATTGCAGGTATCAAACTTGTACATTAAATTAAGTTCTGCAGCCTTCCTTTCAAGCTGGCTTTTGAAATTGGCTTGCAATAATATGGTAACTTTTAGCTCATTAATGAGTGTCTGAGCAAGTTAAAATGTTCCCTAATAGGTTTGTTATCTTTTCAAATATCTGATATGTGTCCATTAATCCTTTGTCGTAGAGACTGTCCAGTTTGGCCACTGTACATGGCAGAGGGGCATTGCTGGCATAGATCATATTAGTGGATATACAGTTGTATGAGACTTTGATGTGGTGGTTTATGTGGCTAGGTCCTGTGATGATGGCACTTGTATAGTTGTGTGGACAGAGTTGGCACAGGAGTTGATTGCAGGGATGGGTTCCCGGACGATTATTTTTTAAGTTTATTCATTAAAAATGTTAAACATTTTTAAGTCCATCCACACGCACCATGAAAACTGTTGGAAAATACATTGCTGTGGAAACGCTAAAGAAATAACATTTGAACTCTTCCATTTAACTCTAGCGTTAATGTCCTATTACTTAGATAGCTGTGAAGAGAAACAACTGAACAACCCAGACTCAATCTTCAGCTTAATTTGAGGAGCTCTTGTCCCCAGGGAGGAGGTAGGTTGTATGTGGCTTTTAGCTGTCCTGCCACTCTCCACTATTTGTAAGCAAGTCCTGGCACAGAGGGACTGCAGCGGCAATCAAAAAAGCAAACAGAGTGTTGGGAATCATTAAGAAAGGATACGTAATAAGACAGAAAATACCTTATTGCCTCTATATAAACCCGTGGTATACCCGCATCTTAAATATTGTGTGCAGATGTGATCCCCTTATCTCAAAAAAGATATGTTAGCATTGGAAAAGTTTCAGAAAAGGACAGCAAAAATAATTAGGGGTATGGAATGGCTTCCCTATGAGGAGAGATTAATAAAACAGACTTTTCAGTTTGGGAAAAGAGATGACTAAGGGCAGGGATATGATAGAGGTCTATAAAATCATGACTGGTATGGAGAAAGTATATAAGGAAAAGTTATTTACTATTCCTCATACAAAAACAAGGGGTAATCAAGGTAACAGGTTTAAAACAAACAGAAGGAAATACTTCTTCAGACGATGCATAGTCAACCTGTGAAACTCCCTTCCAGAGGATGTTGTGAAAGCCAGAACTTTAACTTTGTTCAAAAAGAACAATATAAATTCACGGAGGATAGGTGGATAGGTCCATCAATGGCTATTAGCTAGGTTGGGCAGGGACTGTGTCCTGAGCCTCTGTTTGTAAGGGCTGGGAATGGGTGATGGGGGTGGATCACTGGATGATGACTTGTTCTGTTTATTCTCTGTGGGGCACCTGGCATTGGTCACTTTCAGAAGATAGCATAATAGGCTAGATCAGGTCTAGGAAAAATACAGCCTATGGGCTAGATCTGGCCCTGCAGCCCCGCACGCCACTCAGAAACATGTCTGCAGGGAGGGGGGCGATTCAGACGCTGCTCCTGCCTGGAGCACAATCATCCCGTTGTCTGGTTTCTGGACAGAAACTGGCCAATGGGAGCTGCCTGTTTGAATAATAGGCAGCTACGGAGCACAATCCTCCTGCTCAGTCACTCATTCAAGCACATGGCTGAACAGGCAAAAACATTTTATGCTCTGCAAGCCTTTAGCTCTGCAGGCAGGCAGGCTGTTTGGCTGCTGGCTGGTAAGTCTCCTGGCCAGAACCCACTTCTGGCACCCCAGCCCCTCGCTTCCCCAACCCTCTGCCCCCCACACCTGTCCTGCTACTCCATATGCACCCATACCTCCTCCCAGCTCTAGTACCCCAATCTCCTGCCCAAGATCACAATCCCCTCGTACCCTAGGTCACATTCCAAAACCCTGCACCTCAGTTCCCTGCCTTAGGTCACAACTGCCTCCTTCACCCAAACTCCCTCCCAGACTCCATTCTCCCTCCTGCACCCTAATTTCTCACCCCAAGCTTCCTTCTGCGCCCAATCTCCATCCCAGATCCCACACCTCCTCCATTAATACCATGGAAGAGTGCGGCCCTCAACCTTTTCCAAAATTCTGGAGTGGCCCCCTATCAAAAATTATTGCCCACCTCTGGGCTAGATGAAACTTTGGTCTGATCCAGTTCTTATGATCTCTGCTATGAATCAGAGCATCCTGAAGACTGACTACGAATCACTCTGAGAGGTATTCTGAAAGCTGGAGATTACTGGGCAAAGGGATAACATAGTTTATCCCTTTTCCTTGGCTGTTCCCCAGTGCCTGTGGCTATTATATTTAATAACAATAGTTTGTTTCTTTCAGAAGGATGCCAAAGCTCTTTACAAGATATGGTCTTGATCCCACACTAACAGCTGCTGGACACTGATTTGAAGCCAATGATCAGCATCTATGCAAGCAGAAGACTGTCCATGCACAGCCAAGCCTGGAAGGACACTTTTGTGTCAGTGCATCCCCAGATACAATTGCCGAAGATTCATGCGCCCCAGAGATTCGAGGGCTTAAATTCACCCAGAGTGAACAAAAAGGATCAAGTATAGTTCAGGAAAAATGCCCTTATAATCAGTTAACAGCTAAGAATTTAACTGCAGAAAAGGCCAGGTGACTTTTCCACTGCAATGTTAATTGTCACACCACACATGACACATAATAGTGTAGTTTGTTTATGTTCTGAAATGGATGCTGTAATATATGAGTGGGGATTGGTCTAAAAGTGCTGTGAGAAACAGAGTGTCTGAATTTCCTTCTTATTACTGGTTAAATGGTTGCCCTTCCATTCCATGGCCTCATAAGAAATGAATGTGTCCCATATAATCCTCTCTCTAATACCAGTACATTGGCCCCCTGTGACTACGCCTTTGCCTTCTACCAACTTTCACACTGATGCTCCTGCTTCTCTCACTAGTCCGGGATTATTTGAATTTCCTGCTTCCTGACTCACTCCATTCCTCTCTTCTAGTAACACGCCCTGACCATTCCTCTTCCTAGTTAAAGAATTCTCACAGAATTAATCCAGAACACTGGGTTTAACAAATTGCTATGGAATAAATAATGCCCACAGATGTGTCTGCACCTCAGTTTTACCAATCATCCTCAACACAGCACTTTCAACAGCCCAGTCTTTGCTGACACTATGGTGACAGGCTATGCAAGGAGCACGCTTCTGAATCACTAACAATGCTCAAGAAAGGTTCTAGATGTCCCTTGGCAATTGTAAAAACAAGCTATTCCATACTCACACTGCAGCTTTGTGTTACCGTAACTATACTGAGGGAAAAACTTTCAGTGCTCACACTGAGCAATCATGCACTCCTATGTACATATGTTTTACAAAGCAAATATACAGTGTGTGCACGTTAATACCTTATTTGAGTGTGTACTTTGAGATATATTTTATAATAAAAAACCTGGCTCTAAAAACATAGGGTAAACAGATGAGGTAGGTGTTAATTTATTCATGTGTAAAAGCCCCTTTGAAAGAGAAGGGGACAAAATAGCTTTTACCAAAACTTGATCAGTTGATTTGATCTCTTGAAAAATGCTTCATTAAATTTGAATTAAAGTGAACTACTAAAATATTTTTGTTTGATGCATTAAATAACATTAAGATAATGTTGCGGTGTGTTTTTTAGGCTATTTTTCATGGATTCATTACCACTTTCCAGCTATATTGACAGAGTTTCTACAGTGGTATTACAGCCTGCATGTACAAAATGAAGAATTTTTTAAACAGTAAGTCAATAAATGCCTCCACACTTTCTATAACAAAGAGGGAAAGATTGCTACCAGGAGTACTTGTTCATCTTGATGGTAAAATAGCCCAGAATCTGGTTTATTCATGTGCCTGAGACACCGAGATAAGAGAAATAATTTGCTAGAGTTCAGTCATGGAATCAAGATAAAATTTACCATAGCTTTAATATCAATTTTACTTCTCAGAATAGTAAATGGTTAGGGAAACAGAAAACTCACTGATCTTAAACCTTTAACATTAAGGCTGCAAGCTCAGTTTTCTAACTAGAGGGAAAGTTGTTTTTCCTAATTCTTAATTATTTCCTCTGAAAAGCAAACAAAAACATGCAAAAATACAGTCAGGTCTCAAGGAAAGAATTATATGCAGTATAAATACTATTACTTGTAGCAATTGACATGTAACGGTAGTTAAATTCTTTCTCTGTTAATATGTTCTTCATGGTAGGCTATTGGTTTCTCATGGTTTTCTCTCTTCCTTCTCCCTCCAAATCAATGGCAAATTACAGAGGCCAAGCATTTGAATCCTTAGCACAGTACTCTCTGGTGTAGGGAATGCAAATTTCATAGCCCCAAACGAGGAAAACATATCTAACCAAAAGATAGCACATTACAGTTTTGGCAGTTAGAAAGAACATTGCAAAATAACAACCTGAGCATATATGTAAGGTGAACACAGAGACAACATCCATGTGCTCTCTCATCTCAAACTGCCTTGTACACCAGCTACCAAGTTGTTAGCAGAGCTAGAGAGTTTTTCTAAAATGTAAATTTCAGTTTAAAAAAAGTCTTACTTTTATTTCTGCTTCTTTATGATAAAGAATGTCTAAATGTTTATATAAAAAAATTCTCTGCTTGTTTTTGTTTTTTACCTGTGAATAATCAGATATATCAGGTACTTGCTCCCCTCTCTTTGCTAGAAGACAAGATTTGAAGGATCTGAACAGTGAAAGAGCTCTTCAGATGTTAACCTGAACTGCAGGTATCCCTCTCCTTAGCTTAAAGGAAAGAAAATGTTGATTCTTGAGAAATGCCAGAAAAGAAAATATACAAGAAGATAAAGTGAAGAAAATGGAAGATTTTGCCTGTTAATTGGGAGGGTGTGCTGCAGTATTTCAAATCATGGTTTTTTACCAACTGCCTTTCAAACACCTATGTACCTTGATGGTAAAGATGCTTTAAAATTACAGCGACAAAAATTATTATTATTATTAGAGTTAAAAGAACTCTGATTAGAAAATGTAACTTTTTCAGTGTGCACCTTGGGACATCAAAACCCTATCCAATTCCCAATGAGATCAATGTGAAGACTCTCTCTCCTTCATGGCAATTGGAGTTGGATTGGGTTCCTGGCCTCACTGGAGACAAAAGCAAAACCTTCTTTACCTTAATGGGGCTGAAATTTCACTTTGATCTTGGTTGCGGACCCACAATGAGAGAGGTTACCACTCTGAAAAATGTTTCATCATTGACACCATTCATTATTGCTTAGTAGAGAACTAAATTGTTCCCAATGGAGATGATGAATTTTGTGGTTTCTTAAAATACACTGATCTGATAAGTTGAATGTAATGCAACCTTTCAGTGTATAAGCAATTTACAGAACAATCTGTTTATGTTCTGAGACATGTAAAATAGCCTTTTATTTTTATTCTGATATTGTTAAATGTAGAAGAAAGAAAATGATATAACAAATGCAGGTTTTCTTCTTGATGTAGAATCTAGAAATTGGCTCTGAGCTTAGGGCCAACCTATCTTTTTAAATGTTTTTAAGAAGGAAATAAGATAAAGAACCCTACTTACGTACTTAAATATTTATGTCAAACAGTAACAAGTACAGCACTTTTGGAAAACTGAAATGAACACACAGACAAAAAATTGTCAAACTTAGGAAACTAAAATAAGACCTGAGACTGTGTGTATGGCCATCTAAACCAGTGATCTAAATGTCAAAGGATCTGAGCACCCTCTGCTCCTATTGTATTTCCCGTGTTCAAATCAGATATTGATTCAGGTACTTTGCTCACTAATCCCACTCTGATAATGTTGGTCTTGTTATTTATCTGTAAGGGCCAGAGGCTGGTACCTTAATTAAGGCTAAGATGAGCATTATTTAGTAAGTAGTCCCATTAATTTCAATAGGATTTGAAGGATAAGGCTGTAGTATTTAATCATTTATACTAATGGTTTATCAAACATGGCTTAGTCTGTTGCAAACTCTTATATATTTCTTTATAATAAAATATACCACAAAGGGAACAATAAAGAGAAAGAACAAAAGTTTAGATACAAATGAATTGGGGGCTGATTTCCCTATAGTCTGACCCACATACAATTTCCTTTAATTGTGAAAATTGAAATGATTAAACATAGAAAAATAACACTTAAAATAAACATAGATATTAAATCAATTGTTTGCCAAGTCTACTTATAAACAAGTAGAACAGCCTCAATTCTAGTGCTACTGAAGCTGTGTATTGTGTGTTTAAAAATAGAGATATAACAATAAGAAAATTAATATACTCTGTATTCATGCCCCACTCTAGAACAGCATAGGTCACGAAATAGACTAAAGACTGATAGCAATACTGCAGCATTTTATAATCTGTGTCTGCATCTTTTGCCTTGTTTTCCTATTTCTCAGAGGCTGACCTTGGATGAGCATCATCATCCGCTGTCATGAAAGGTTTGTGTCGCATCTTTAGTCAGAGGTATAGGTAGCTGCCAGCATTTTTAAAGTGCAGGTCATCTAGCTCTGCTTAGAACAGGTGGATAGAACCCAATGCTTAAGGTGCTGGCATCTACCAATACCTTATCTATGTTAACACTCCCACTGCTGAGGCTGAATCAGTGGGAAATTTTAGCACAATGTACCTCCTGTATTCGAGACTGGACACACTTTACATGGAATCAATTTAGAATTGTAAGCTCAGGCAATTATGTAGGTAGTTTGGCCACTGGCCACAGTGTGGCTGTGTGTTGTCCCCAAGCATGCCTCTGCTGTGGCATGATGTGGCCTGAATGGAACTTTACTTTGAGTTCTGTCCTAGCTCTCTCAATAATTTACTCACCGTCTAGAGCCCTTGATAGATACTGTCACACAAGTCATATGTGGGGCCTGCAGCTTAGCAGGCCTAGGATGGAAATTTCCATCCCTTCTGTACCCAGTTTAGCATAGTGTGGGATGCTGCAAGCCCAAACAGCAGCTGGGCTTTATCAGCTCTAACCTTCAGCTGGGAAACTACTGAGCAGTAAACAAATTTGACCTCAGTCTCAGCTCATAAGAGTGATAAGAATGGCATTAAGCCAGGTACGTGCACACCTGGAAAATAACTATAGTATAACTAGTGTAGAAAGTCCCGTGCCCATTGAATCTCAACAGGGACCTAGACCTCGAAGGGTATCCTGAATCCCTCTAGCTGGAGCCACGTCCACTGCGGCCAGGTGCGAGGTAACCGGAATGGTACTCCCCACAGACCTGAAGGGGCGTAAGCATTTTCAAGTGCCTGTTACTCTTACATGCCTTATCTGCCTATGCTGATTTGTATTACTGTGCAGTAGCTGTGTAACCATCTGGCAGTATTAAGCCTGTAATCGTAGTGACATAGTGAGATTAATAAAAACGACTATCTATCCCTAATCGACTCTGTCTTGCAGCGAATCCACAACCCTGTTGGGCCCTGGCCCTGCGAATTGACAGGCACTTTGCTGTGATCCAGGCAGGCTTCCCCAGCCCTTCTGGGTTTGGTTCCCATCCCAGGGAGCCTTTCTTCTGACTTGATGTCCCCTGTAATTTTCCATTCCAGGCTGTCTACCTTCTCTTCTCTGACAAATCCCCTAAAATCTGGCTTTTATCGTGTTTAGGGGGTAACTCCCCTATTGGTGCCTAGCTCTTTCCCATCTAGTTTGCTGCTCTCTTGAATACCAGTTTCCTAAAAGAGGCCATGTAATGAAACGGGTTGGATGGCCCTGCGCTCTCCATCCCTTAACAGGGACGGACCACCATGTTGGTGTCTGGGTGTCTGGCTGATGAGTCTTGCCCACATGCTCAAGGTTTAACTGATCGCCATATTTGGAGTCGGGAAGGAATTTTCCTCCAGGGTAGATTGGCAGAGGCCCTGGAGGATTTTCGCCTTCCTCTGTAGCATGGGGTACAGATCACAGCTGGAGGATTCTCTGCATCTTGGGGTCTTAAAAGTATTTGAAGGCTTCAATATCTGAGATATAGGTGAGAGGATTATTCTAGGAGGGGTGGGTGAGATTCTGTGGCCTGCACTGTGCAGGGGGTCAGACTAGATGATCATAATGGTCCCTTCTGACCTTAAAGTCTATGAGTCTATGTTTCACACAGCAAGCTGGGCAACTTGAAGCTATTGGTATAGACCAGGGGTGTCCAAACTTTTTTCAAAGAGGGCCAGATTTGATGAAGTGAACATGCGTGAGGGCCAACCATTTTGCCTGACATTCTTTGAACCATTAAAATTAAATGCAAATTAACTATTTTATGCAAAGTTTTTTGCAAACGGCATACTTTTCATTTCGTCACATGGATGACAAATCTAAACAGGTGTTAAATCACTCTGCCTTTCATATCTGAAGGCCAGATGAAAAAAAAATCCAGGAAGC
The DNA here is from genome assembly GCF_052426305.1 of Pelodiscus sinensis. Classification (NCBI taxonomy): domain Eukaryota; kingdom Metazoa; phylum Chordata; order Testudines; family Trionychidae; genus Pelodiscus; species Pelodiscus sinensis. The sequence continues at coordinate 201,242,873 of NC_143053.1, read as the reverse complement.
TGAAATATATGTCAGGAACATTGTAAAGTACATTACATATTATTGGTAATAAAGGTTGTCTGTCAACTTTTAAGTTCAAAAAATATGAACAGGAACATAACACCAAGTATACATGTTGTGTCCAAATATATTTATAACTGATTTAGATCAACTGACTAACTGAGATTTTACAATGTATTCATCTCAATACATATGGATTCGTTGGGGGGCCATAAAAGATAGATATTGCCAAATTACCTGTGGGGCCGCATTAAACCGGAACACGGGCCGCAATTGGCCCGCGGGCCGGACTTTGGACATGCCTGGTATAGACCTAGAGTTTGTGGTAAGGATTATTTTTGAGTATGAATATTGAGATTATCGATTCAGAAAGAATTTGTATTCACTTAACTATAACATTTTTAAAGCTAATTTGTCAGAGGAGAAATAAGGACCCATCATTTAGTGCTATATTTTTGAGGCAGATTTAAGTTCTTATTTTCCAATGTTTCTCTAGACCTAGAGATGTCATCCATTGAATTTCTGGGGAACTATTCCTGAGGATCTGTTCATAGTGAAATTTGTCACTGAATGTCTTAATAGGGCCACTTTGTCTTTAGGGTTATATGAACTATAGCTAATATCTTTCCAGGTTATGCTAGGAGGTTTTTAGCCATGCCTCCTGCACTTGCACCTGCCAGGAGCACAGCAAGCTCTTAACCTGGTTGCTAGGGAACTCAGCAAGCTCATTTTGTCCCAATGAGCCTTCATCAAAAATGGTGACTTCTGATTGGGCAAAGGAGCCAGTGGCCTGCTACTTGAGTTTTGCTGCAGCAGCACCACAGCTATTCGCTGTGTTCTGTGCTCACAGATGCACTTGGCCTGCTCCTGCTACAGTATCCAGTCCTTGCTTCAGTCCTGCTCCTGCTTCTGGTCCTTGCTCCAGCTCCTTGTTCCAGCCTGCTCCCAGTCCTCACTCCAGCCTTGTTCCAGTCCCAGTCCAGCCTTGACTTTGTCTGCTCCAGTCTAATCTTTGTCTCTCTTCCCTACTCCTGATTCTGACTTGAGTTCTGATCTGTGGCTTGGCTCCTTGGCCCAGACTCTGGCTTCAATCCCTCAGCCTGGTGTCAGACTCCCAGATCTATTCCTGCCATTACCTCACACTGTCACTGCATGCTCTGAGAGCCTACAGCATGCCAAAATCAATAAACCAAGAGTTCTTAGGTTACAATTAGACTGTGCACTATTTTTATTTGGGATTAAGTTCCCTACCACATCTACTATGTCTCTGTTTCACCTGTTCCTTTCCTTTCTACATGGGCAACAATTGTATTCCCTGCTGCTTTGATGCTTCACTTCATTAATTTTTCCAATATATGTTTCCAGTGTATTCACCAGACCTGTATTTAACTAATGGGGTCTGCACTAAAAACTGCAAACCATAATTGTTTTTTTTTCTTTTTTTCCTCACTCAAATTAGAACAAAATCATTTTGGGTTGAATTAAATGTTTTGTTTCAGTCTGTTTTTCTTGTTTTCATTTTGGCCTATTGTCAGGTGTGTTTCACCTTACCTTTATTTTTGTTATTCTGTAATTTAGCTACATTTCATTCCAAAATGAAAAGTTGATATGATGAACTGTTCTGGAATGGCTGAAATGAACGGTTTTGACTGGCTTTTTTTTAATTCAATCGAAATTTGTGCATAGTTTTGGTGCCTCCTCAGGTACTTTTTTTGTCAACTTTATTATTCACCAAAAAGAATTCAACCAACTCTAATGCTGTCTCTCCTGTAAACTGTGTTTTTAGGGTTCTGAATATGAATGGTTATCTAATGCATAACATGGAACACACTGCAGTGAAAATCCTCCCTAAATCTATACATATTACAATACTAAATATTAAAATGGCTGTTATTATTTTAAGGTTTATGCACTGTTTGTACGTTGTTGGCTTCCATTTCAATCCCTCTCTATCACTAAGTGGAAACAGACTCTTTTTCTTAATGCTCATCCATTTATGGTCCTGGGTGTGACTATAAATTGCATCCGAGGGGAGGGCCTGATGGCAGTGTGGTAGGGCTACTCCTGGTGGGGCTGCTCCACTGTATACCAAAATGTTGCAACCTTCAGAGTAATTTGAGTACAGGGTGCTTCAAACCACAAGACCTCCCTGCCTTGTGGGTATTCCTTGGTTGGAGTAAGGCTAAGGAACACCACCCTGACAGAAACACACCCTCGGTGAGGCATTAGGCAATCAGTACCAGCTCTAATCTGTTGCTTTCTGGTAGAAGCTCCAACCATTGAAGCACTGAATGTCTGGACTCCATCTGGTGCAGAGGTGGGCAATAATTTTTTGCCAGGGGCCACTTCAGAAATTTTGTAATTGGCCTCAGGCTGCACTGAAAGGGGCGGGGGTCTTAAGCGGAAGGGCTGGGGCCTCAAGCAGAAGGGGTGGAACCAGGATACTCCTGTTTCCCCACCCCCAGACCAATCATGGTCTGGGGGTGGGAAAGCACCTTTGTCTCCCACAGAGGTTCCCCTAAGGTGCCCATGTCCCTGGTAGTGGGAGGAGACGTTGTGTGCTCCCCCTTCTGTCCCTAGGCCAATCAGGGCTTGGGGGTGGGAGAGTGTGTGAAGCCTCCTCCTGCTCTTCCTGGAGTGGGTGGAGCTTCTAAGTGCTCTTTTCAGGGTGGGGGTTGGGCGGAGGACCCTTCACACACTCCCCCAGCTGCCAGGCCAGTTAGGGCTTAGAGGCAGGGGCGCATGAGAAGTCTCCTCCTGGCCGGGCAGAGGAAACTTCATGTGCTTCCCCCTGCCCCCAGGCCCTAATTGGCCAGGGAGAGCAGGGCCTCCATGGGTCAGAACAACTGACTTGGTGGGCCAGACTAACACGGCTACATTTCTATCAATACTCTTGCCTAGGCATACACGTTGAAGCTAGGATTGCTGCGTGTCTGGTTTTTGACTGGGATCCTGCTGGCATTGATCAGTTGGCCCCAGTGGGACTGGCAGGCCCTCTGCCCAGCTCTGCATGGCTCCCAGAACATGCGGTCGTCATGTCTGGGTCCTCGGCAGAGATTTGGCCAGTGGGCCTTGCTGCAGGTGATGCCCCAAGCACCAGCTCAGCAATTCCCATTCACCAGGAACTGTGGCCAATAGGAGCGCCAAGGCAGTGGCTGTGGGCGGGGGCAGTGTGTGGAGCCAGCTGGCTGCCTGTTCACCTAGGAGCTGGAGGGACATGTTTCCGCTTCCTGAGAGTTGCTTGAGGTCAGTGCTGCCTGGAACCTGCATTCCAGCCCCCTGCCCTAGCCCTGAGTCCCCTGCTGAACCCGAACTCCTTTCCAGAGCCTGCACTGCAACCTCCTGCCCCAGCCCTAAGGTCCCTTCCCACACTCCAAACCTCTTGGCCCCAGCCTGGAGCCCCCTTCAGCACTCCAAACACCTTCTACATGGCCCCACCCCAGAGCCCACACCCTTAGCTGGAGCATTCACCTCCTCTTGCACTCCAACGCTGTGCCCCAGCCCAGAACCCCCTCCCACACACCAAATCCTTCAGCTCCAGACAAGAACCCCCTCTTCCACCCCACATTCCTCATACCCAACCCCATCCCTGAGTCTGCACCCCCAGCTGGACCTTCCTGCCCTTGTTCACCCAAATACCCTGCTCCAGCTTGGTGAAAGTGAGTGGCAGAGGGAGGAGGGACAGAGTGAGCAGGGCAGGGCCTCATTGAAAGGGAGGGCCAGGGCCAGGTGCTGAGGGCATGAGTGGGGCTGGCGGTGAGACAAGGGAGATTGGTTTTCTTCACTTAGAAACTTGGCAACCTAGTCAAAGGGCTTGGTGTGATGGCTGCAGAGTTCTGTATGGTGCATACAGAGGGGCGCAAGGAGTTCTGCAGCACCTCCAAGTTTTGGGACTCCTGGCCACATGTGCTTGCTGCCCAGGTTCCAGCTGCCAGCCTGTGTCCCTGCTCCCTGGGGTCCCAGCTGCCAGGACTGTTCCTTCCCAGGAGCTTGTCTGCCTATCCCAGATCCTCCTCAGCTGTTGGCCCCAGGTCCCACTCTGCTGCCAGGCCTGGTTCCTGCTCAGCCCATGGCCTTGCTCACTCAGGGGTTCTGCCACCAGGTCCCACATGCGAGGCCCAGGATCCTAGTTGCTGGCCCTGTGTGTAGGGTCACATGTGCTGGCCCCAGCTCTAGGGGATGGTGAAAAGTATGGACAGGAATAAGAGGCTGTGCAGCTCAGCATCCCCACTCCAAAAATTTTTCCAGTCCCACTGGGGGCATAAGGAACCTGAGCTAGCTACGAAGGTGTCTACACTGCCCTATTCGGGGTGGCCTGCTCACCTCCCATCCATTTAAGTTCTAACTCTCTGCTCATGTATGTAAGAAATAAACAAAATAACAACAACAAAGTGGTGTAAACATATTTTCTGACCATAACAGTAGCCATTTCAAGGACAGACTTCAGTGACTGTGATTGCAAAGGATAATAAGTCAGCACAGCAAAACTGAATATAAACACCATGTCATACATGCAATGATTATCCATTAGACATAGCAGTGTATAGTTGTTTTTATCCTTGATTTGCTAGCTATCAACAAATCGAGCTACATTAACCATTCTGTTATGATATAATCTAAAGAAAGTACCTGAAATGAGGTATTATTAGAAGATTCTTAAAAATATCAGAATAATTCTTGGAAAATCAATCTATCATGTATTTTACCTTTTACTTCTCTTTGAGAGAATAATTGCCCCAATAGATGACTGTGGACTGGTATAAGATGTAATTTTTTCTGTCAGTTCTCTGAAATGTCTTTCAGATTAGTGCTTAAGAGTTGGCATTTACAAACCTCCTACTGAAGCTGATCTGTAGCAGTACTAGATATATTTTTTGATACAGCTATTTCTAGAACTGCTTGTTGTCTGTTTAAGCACGTGTAGATTTAAAATTATTACACTGTTCTCTGAACTCTTTATTAGGACTATAAACAATGGAATTGATCTGGCAAATACATACCACAAGTTCCCTTGAATTTAATGGGAACTTGCACAGGAATAAGGGACATCATGTGGGGACCAGTTTTCAGGATGAATCCCAATGAACAAGTTTTCAGCTGTGCAAATTTATTTCAGAAGGGCTGGTGAGCCTTGAACTATTGTGGTGGTTATTACTTACTTATTTATATTTTGGTACTGTCTAGAAGCTCCAGTCAGGATCGGGGCCCTGTTGTATGCTGAACACCCTCATTAAAAAAAGAGTCCTTACCTTGAAGAACTAAAATATCTAAATAGTGATTGAGAAGGAAAGGCATTAGATGCAACATAAAAATGAGTGTGTGGGGGTGTGTGGTAGCTCTGCTTATAGAAATAATTATTTGAAATATTGTTGGTTTCTTTTTATTTAATAAGGGCAAAAAATTCAGGGGTTAAGTTAACTAGATCATAGGAGTTGGAAAAAGAAGGGAGGAAAGGGCTATGCTGAGGCTATGTCTAGACTACGGGGTTTTCCAGGATACTACAGGTAACCTGGAAAAACTCTGCCGGATCCAGGGAACGTATCTGCTCTTCCTATTTTTTTTTTTTTTTTTTGCAGAAGAGCAGATGCACTCTTTTAGAAGCCCTGTCTTCTTCCTTCCACGAAGAAGAAGGGCTCTTCTGAAAGAAGATGATTTTCTGAAATTTGGCCGAGTGTAGATGGGCCAGATTTTGGAAAAGCCTCTTCCGAAAAAACTACAGGCAGTCCCCGACTTACGCGGATCCGACTTACGTCGGATCCACACTTACGAACGGGGCTTTTCTTGCCCCGGAGCTCACGGGCGGTGGGACCGCCCACAGCGCAGCGGTCCCGCCACCGCGTCCTCTGGGGCGAGAAAAGCTGCTCCGGGTCTCCCTGGTGTGCTGGGGGGGGGGACTCCCCAGCACAGCAGGGAGACCCGAACAAAGCCGCACAGGCGGCGGGACCCTGCTGCACAGGCGGCGGGACCCTGCTGCCCGCGCGGCTTTGCTCCTTTGCCCCATAGGGGGAGGAGGATGAGGTCTTTCCTTGAAATTATAAAACAGAAAGTCTGGCCAGGTCTCAGTCAGTTCCCTGATGAACGAGTGGCTATAACACAAAAGTGACCACCACAATTAACACTGATTTGCTGGCGGCCTTGCTGGCAGTTTTAGGAGCGGGACAATAGGTTCTGAAGTCTATGTAGCTTGTATCCCCCTAGAAATGTTCTTTTCAGATTCTTCCCTTCATTTGGGCATGGTGGTCAGGGCACCTTTCATTGCATCTCTCTTTGCTCTGTCTTTGCTATGTGTAAATAGAGGACTTTGATCTCCTGGACCAGCAACCTAGCACCTATTACTGGTGAGAAAGTAATTTGATTTTTTTTGCATTAAAAGTAAATAAAAAGAGCTTTCGTATAGGTGGTGGGAGCGCAAGTATTGTGGAATTTCTAAATGTAATCAATGCAGAATTTTTATGGCTAAAAATTGGTGTATTTTAGGATGATATAAAAGACTTCCAGTGTGTGTATGATCCTGAGTATATTAAATTCAGTAGATTTTGTAACTGTTTTGTATTTTATGTTGCAAATCAGGCTTTAGTGTCTACCATATTTTTCAGTGCCAGCATAACTTGTCCCCCCACTGACAGCCTCTTAATAGGCTTGCTTATTAAAAGAACATCTGCTTCCCATGTTTTCTGGCTCGTCACTTGAGAATTCAGGCTTAGTTCTCAATTTTCTACATGGTTGCTTTTAAGATTTTGAAGCTGTACCTGGACTGTTTTGTCTGGGCCTCTGGTTGTTTGAAATACAGCAGTAAATATATGAAAAGTTCATGTTAGCACAAATGTATCCACACTTGGGAGACCTGTTGAAATTAAGTTTTGACATCAGGAAGAATTTAGACTTATTTCTTGACCATAGTGGTATAGAGCTAGATATGTAGATACAGAGTTTTATAGTGTAAGAAATGAGATTGTAGGATAACTGTCAGATGACTCCGGTCATCTGAAGAAGTGGGTTGTACCCACGAAAGCTCATGAAACCATCTACATGTTTTGTTAGTCTATGAAGTGCTACCAGACCATTTGTTGTTTTTTCTGTACAGACTAACTCGGTTACCCCCTGAAGCTAGTATTTTCTTAGTGTACCATGCACAGCTAAATTGAAACAACCTATTTCTGGGCGGAATAAATTACGCTGTGTACAAAGCACTCCCCCTATGGGAGTAAAAGCTGTTTGTGAGAATGTCAGGCACAGATTATTGAATCATGATGGAAAACAAACATTAACAACAACTGAGGAAGGAAGGTTGTGATATTCTATTCAGTTACAATCCTCTGGTAACAAAGGCCAAAATCCAGATATGCCTGTAGAATAGATGAACTGGGACATGGAAGGTACCTACTTCAGCAAACTTCACATGTGCTACTCATGTGGATGATGGCCAGTCCCAAAAGGAATTACTTTGAGAGCACAGAGAGAAGGAAGATAAGTGAGTGGTAGGTAGGGAGAGACCTTTCTGCTTCTTTTTCCCCACTCCATAAAAGCCCCAGAAAAGGGCTAAGGGGTGACACTCTGTTCTGCATGCTGCTCTCTGTTTTCTCAGCTCCTCTCCTAAGATGAGCTGATTAGTGACAGTACAGTAATAGCAATCTTCGCAGTGGATCACTGTTAGCAATCTCCATATCAACTGTGTGGCAAGTATTGCAGGCCACATGTTTCGAGTGAACCTCTGGAAAAGCAAATAAGTTTGCAGAGGAAGAATGTCTGCGCTGCACTGAACAAATTCATATTACCCTATTTGGCAACATCAAGAGGTAGGTTGCAAGATATCAAATGATACATAACATTTATTACATTTCACTATGACTTCACAAGATGCCTCTTGTGACAGTGTTGTGACAGCAGAGGTTCCTTGATACACTTACTACTGGAATGTCCTATGGCACAGCTCTTAATTATAATTCATTCAGCCTTGCAGCAGCAGATTTGCCCTAGGTTGAAGTTAATCATTAAAGGAGACATTAGTTATTTACTACCTTTAAGCTGTCTCAGAGACTTGAGGATGGCTCTGGCTACTAAGAAGATCCTTCAATCTCACTATGTGGAAAAAATACTAATATTCTATATGAGATTTGGTGGAGCCATGCTCTCTGGGCTGCTGCTAAATTTGAGATGGCATCCTTAATCCAGGTGATTAACTTCCATGTTCCCAAGCAGATTATTGCATTTAATTGCCAAGCAGAGCGGATTCATTTTTATGTGTGTTAATATAATAGAAAAAGGGGAGTTATAAACAGAAGCCTGTCAATCTAAATGTTTGGCATAAAGAATGCAGGTCATCATGTGACTGCATAAAAAAGGCAAGAGACTATCGGGGCCAGCTTTCCAGAGGCTAGAGGAATATAGCACTGCCAAACCAGATCATTCCCATAAATGATCCTGTTATCCTGTCTGTTATCTTGTCTCTGACAGTGGCCAGTACCACTTAGAGCTATTAGTTATTGGCTTATGCTGTGACGCTCAGAGTTTATATAACTTCTAATTGTTTTAGTGTGTCAAATATTACTGGGGTAATCTGATTTTCTGTGAAGATATGCAAACTTGTGGAGTCGTCCTGAGACCTTTTGTTTCTAAGATGTCTTGTGGCGAGGAGTTCTACAGGTTAATTATGCAATGTGAAACAAACCATAATGAAACTCTGAATTGGAAACTAGGTGATTTTCTAGTCACTATCTATTTTCTAATCACTACTTTATTGCAGCCTTATATCTGATTTGCTATTTGGCCAGTACTGATCATTGTTAAAATGTTTTCACTAGGCTACTCACTAGTTTTTTTTCCTTTTGTTGAGTGTATTTTGCCCATCACATGAGAACTTTGTGTTAGGTAAAGGAGATTTAATCATATTGTTGCTGTGAAACCACACATTTATGTTAAATAAATATTTATATTAACTATGCTATTTCAAACTTCTTCAATCAATGGTGCTGTTGAGAATAAACTGATTTTACGTACCTCTCTCTTGGGAAATACAGAGTTTAGGTTAGTTTACAGACTTTCTTGGATACTACATGCTGTCTGCAGAAAACCATTCTGCAATCAAATCTCTGTAGCAAAAGTAAAATTAGGTCATGCAACCAGACTGCTTGAAACTAAAAATTCTTCAAGGAACATTTGTGATTCAAATTGGAATAGGAAATTGCAGCATCCTGGTACCAGCAGGTTTGTTTTATTTTTCTTCACTATCTTTTCTTGTCCTGTTTCAAGTTGATTTTCTGGCTCTGTTTCTCTACACAGCCATTATGTCAAGAGAAAGAAAGAGGTGAATACACTACTAATTGTACATATTTTTTATTAAATTCCCTTCCTGCACTTTGATGTCTGATTATCTGTTGTTGGTTGTTCAATGAAGCAGAGAGAACTGAGAAGCGTGAGCAAGAGGCTATAGGATTTAGCCACACAATTCCCTTTAATTTCAGTGGCAGCTGTGTGGTTGACAGCTTTGGAAATCTCTATCTGTGTGCTTGGTATTATAAGAGGCTGACAGTCTCGGCCCTGAGGAGATTACAGTCTAAATGAGAGAGTTTTAGGGTGAACAGAACACCATGGGAATGAATTGTTAGAGTGTATTTTAAAATTATGACTAATATTACTGTTGATCCCCTTCCTGTGGGCCTTGCAAATGGACGGAATCATTGAAAGGGTTAGGTATGAGGAGAAGGCAGTAGCTTGGAGAACCAAAACAAGAAGAGAATTCCATGTGTAGAAAGAATGATAAGGAGGACTTTATGGGAGAGACATAGCAGAGCACATCAAGGGTACATCTAGACTACATGGCTCCGTCGACAGAGCCATGTAGATTTGTTTGTTCGGCAAAGAGAAATGAAGACACGATTTAAATAATTGCAGCTTCATTTAAATTTAAATGGCTGGCCTGCTCTGCTGATCAACTGTTTATCAGCAGATCGGGGCAGTCTGGACGCTCCCCTGCCGACATGAAAGCCCTTTATTGACCTCCCCGGTAAACCTCATCCTACGAGGCATAACTGGGAGGTTGATAGACTAGCGTGCTGAGCTGATAAACAGCTGATCAGCTGTTTGTCGGCTCAGCGCGGCAGCCATTTAAATTTAAATTAAGTGGCGATTATTTAAATCGCGGCTTCATTTTCCTCTGCCGATCAGCCTAATCTACATGGCTCCATCGATGGAGCCATGTAGTTTAGACACACCCCAAGAGTCCTAGTGGAGGTCTGGTGGCTGAGAGTCCTGTCGGCTGTCAGAGCAGCTGGTTGCTTGTAGTGAGCTGCCTCGCATGTGGCAGCAGGTCTGCCAAGGGTCTGACAGGACAGCAGGGCTGGCGGCAGGGGAGGAGCCAGCCTGAAGCTGGTGACAGGGCCAGGGTTGGGTGACCAGTGTCGGGCGGGGGGCAGAAATGACCTCCCCAGTCCAGAAAAATCCCTCATCCGTGAATGGTCAAGTCCTACGTGTGCCAGACCAAGGAGGTCCAACCTGTACTAGAAGATTTACCCTACGTTGCTCTGGTCCTTAAGTAAATTATTTTTTTCTTCATTTAAATCATTGCTCGGGGGAGGGGCTGGGGATGAGGGACTCAGTGTGCAGGCTACCCAGGGAGAGGGTACTACCCCATCCCTCTCTACTGCAGCAGCTTGGGGCCAGAGGAGAAGCACCTCACATGGCCACTGCTGATGGAGCAGGCACAGCCAGGTGATAAGTGTTTATCCTCTGCTGGGGCAGATCCAGGTTTGTCTGCCCCCTGCACTCCCCAGCCAGAGTGAGGAATGCAGCAAACTGTGCACTTCCCCCTGGTTCTCTGATGAAGGGAAACAACCATCAGTATCCTGGTACAACTCAGGGGAAAGGGGAAGTTTCAGCGCTCTCCCCTGCCCCCCAACTCCATAAAGGGTGCCTGGGGGTGGAAGGTTCAGATCTGGGGCAATGCTGGATGGGGGAGGGTCCTGTGCCACTAGCAAGCCCCTTTCACCTATCTAGTGATTGTCTCCTTTTTTATGGTATTATGCATACTTGTATGCATGGAGGAGCAAGGAGTAGTTAGGACCTCCACGCACATGCCCCACAGGATGGATCACAAGATAGAAAATCAGAAGTTTTGTAACAATAAAACTGATCCAGCCCAACATTTGAGTACATACTTAAGTTTAAGGGCCAGGAGGAAGTACCATTGATTTCTGATGGTTCCTTCTGAAAAAAACCCACTCCTCTGTACTTTTCATCTTCAAAGCACTGCACGAAGGCTAACAAATCCTTAAAATATCCCCAGAAAGTACCATTCCTATTTTTCAGTTGGGAAACTGAGGTGCAGAGAAGTTAGGAACCGCATGCACTATCTTTTGTGTTATTATACAGCTTTTGCCTTTGTGAAGCTAAGAATAATCAGTTCAACAAGGATTTGTTGTTGTATTTCAGCTTTAGAAACTAAGGAGCAATTTTCTGTAACAAGTTTATTCTTTAATAATCATTTAGGTGGGAGAGGTGCTTGATGCATTTCTTGTAGAGAGTTGATGTGGTTTGATGCAGAGACAATGTGGCCTATGAACAGATGTCTTTGGCTGTGCTTTGCTTGAGAAGTTTCTATTGTACACTGAAAAAGAGTATGGGTGAGAGAGCCTAACAAACAGTTAGATTTTAAAAACAACAGAGAAGGAATAAACAGATACATTCTGGATCATGAACAATCACCATATAATTTTCTTGGGAGAAATGTACTTATTTCTTGTAGACATTAAAAACAGCAGGAGTTAAAACAGAATCAGTAAAATATATGAATAGTGTGTCCTTAGTTTTCCTACAGTGCTGTTTGTTCTCCATTGTCAGGGATACATGTGACTGCTTCTTAGCATTAATGAGAGTTATGTATAATCATTGGGGGGGAGGGGGTAAATGCCAGAGCCTTAGAGAAAAAATAACGGTCCCAACCTCATAAACTGAAGTGCTTACTTCTTTAAATCTCTCTTAACCTGGTAAGGAAAGGAGAGGCAAAGGAAAGCAGTTCTAAGAAAAAGTTATAGCTAATAGGAAGCTGTTAGTGGAAAAGAAAATATTAAGGGTGAGAAGGTGCTGCAGGTGGAAATGAGGTGGTGTATGGATAGGACACATCCGTAATTATTCACAGTAAACAACGCAGGTATCTTTTCTGACTATGCTTTCGTAACTCTTCTTTCAATAGTGTCAGTGGCAGCAGCAAGAGTAAATCCTTTTTGGAAGGTATTTTCCATAATTACAAATGTTTTGGCTTGAGTCCCCACCCAGTTATCTGAGAACCTATAATTACTCTGGGTATCTCTGCTAGCAAATATGTACCCATTCACAAGCACAGGGGTTTAAACAAACTTTTTTGGGGGAGAGAAAGAAAAGGGAAAAGTCAGGCTGAATTGGGACAAAAATATTTACAATGTAACCAACACCTTCCACCACCATATACCTTAGTGTGCACAAGTCACAGACCCAAACAATTGGAGTCTGAATGGCTGATTCAGTTTGCTCTGTCTCCCACTTAGTTCCTGGGTCCCCTGCTTCCTCACTCACATTTGGTGGTTCCAAGAGTCTAGGAAAATCAGGGTCCCTGTTTCATTGGCAGCTGTGGGGTTCTACCACTCGTCCTGCTGTAACAATTTCAGCCACTACGACAGTGAGGCCTCACCAGAGTCTCTAGGCTGATGTAGACAGTTGCTATGAATACACCTGTTCCCACTGCAGTGAACACAGCTTCTCTACTCTGCTGTACCCCTGCTGGAATTATTTAGTTATGGCAAAATACAACATTTTAAAAACTTCGTAGCTCAATGTATAGTGATAATAATTCTTCCAGAAATATAATTGAAATCTAGTTAAATAAAACGTCTCCCTTTCCTATTTTTTCCAGGACATTTTTCTCTTTAGTGAATCTTGGGGGCTCAAGGAGGATGGTAAAGAGTAGAACTGAGTCAACTGCTAAGCTGTAATCCATGTTCTTTGTACATGTACCATCTGTGGGTTAGAAGATAATTAACTTTATTGCTATTGATAAAGGGTAATTTTCTATCAAACCAATGCTAATATCTATCTTACATCTTCATACATCAGCTTCCTTTCACTGATGTCTTGTTTATAGAATATGAAACAAATTGTGACTTTAAAAATGACCACAGCCATCCTAAATGAAACTTGAAGGTCCATAAACAATCTGAAAACAATTTTTTTTTAAAAAAATCATATTTAAAGCTGTCTTTAGAGATATGGCTATTCTTTGCTATTTTTTTTTCTTTACAGAGTCAGATTTCTTATACTAAAATAAATTGAGTTCTTATTTCTGAAATGCTGTGTAAGTTTTTGGGTCCATACATTTGACTCCAAATAAGAATGCTTCAAGGGAAACACATGATAAGGACCACACTGTGAAGAAAGGCAGGTCTGGCTTATCTAAAATTTGAAATTAAACTGTACCAATAAAAGAGTGGCATGTCGTTCTTTTCTGGGCTGCTAACAAGACATTTTGCATGATTTCAGGGGCAATTTTAAAGCTATCTCATGGGAAAATACCATCGGAATGATGAAAATATGATTATAGATCAGATCAAGATCTTTAGACATTTTTGAAAGGGTAAACTTAATGATTTCTTCATCAGAACTGTCCTTATGTTCTCTTGATCCTGGCAGATGAGATATTTAAAGGACATAGACAAAAACAGATTATCTGAAAGTATTTGTGCTGCTTTGAGAGCATTTTCAAAGCTTTAGTAATGTACATTTCTGTGAAATTATCCTTATCCAGGGGAAAAAGAAATTGCTATAATTTAGAAATACGGGTTGAACCTCTCTAGTTAGGCATCCTCAGAACCTGACTGGTGCTGAACCAGAGAATTTGCCAAACCACGGTGTGAAGGAGTCCCCAGAAGGAGTCCTCTCCCCTCCACTCTGTCCGCCCTTGATCCAAACCATGACCCCGGGGACGGGGTTGCTTTTATTCTTGGTGGTGCACAACTCCCAAGCAGGGTGTGAGGGGGATCTGGGCCCGCCCTCTCTCCAGGTCCCAGCCCAGAGCCCTAAGGTGGGGTAGTCACCTTCCTCTCCTGGCTGGCGGGGTTAACCGCCAAAACTCGCCAGCCCGCTGGAAAGACTCCTTCTGCCTGCCCTGGGCCACTTCCTCACCCCCGCTCTCTGGCCCTTCCTCAGGCCTCTCTCCCCTGGCCCGGTGACCCCTCACCTGCCTCCACTTCCGTCGCTCCCCCTTGTTGTGCCGGCCCCTCCCATTTTATGGGTCTCCAGCCACCTCCCTGGTCTGCCCCCAGCGCGCATGCGCTGGCGTCCTCTGGATCTGCCTCTGACGCGCATGCACCAGCGTCCTTCAAACTCGCCCCCGATGTGCATGCTGCGGCATCTGCCAGATCCGCCCCTGACACTCTTGACCTGGTGCTCCGCGGCCTGCTCTCCACACCGCATGTGCTGGCGTCCACTGTGTCTGCAGTTGTCACACAGGTGCCCTCACCATCCTGGTGCAGCCCAGCTGCTGCCGCCTTTCCTGCCGCCGCGGGGAGAGCCGGTCAGCTGCCACCACCTTCCTGGGTCCTGCCTCTGGCAGTGTGGAGTTTCTTCGTCCCATCACACACGGGAGGTCAATATTGTCTAGCAGCAGCATTATCAACACTTCCTCTGCTTACTGGGCTCTTAGAAGATATTTAGGGGTTTAATTAGAGCTAAATAACAGCTAAAGAACACTGAGAGCCAGGATAAGTGGCTGTAAATGTACTTTATGGGAATGCAGGAAACTTGGCCACACCCATGATAAGTGGACATCTGGCCAACTGAAATCATGCCAGACCACAGATGTTGCTGGACACGAGAGTGCAGGACTAGAGAGGTTTAACCTGTATCCAGCTTCTACTGTTTGTTCCACAGTATGCATCTGACGTGTTTTCCACATGTGCAGTACTTACGCAAAAGCACTTGAAGTTATTAGGCCAAATTCATCTCTAGAGCATCCCTAGAATTTCTCAAAGGATGAATTTAGCCACTTTAATTTCTGTATATATTTCAAATTTATAGTAAAGTTGTAGATAGCATTAGGCCAAGGCCGGATACTGGATAGTGAGTTATCCCAACTAAATATTGTACATATAATTTGTTTCTTTGTACTTTTTGTTTAATACTAAGGAGAAATCTCTTAAATGACGATTTCACTATCTCATTGTTAAGTGTAATTAGACTGAACATTTGGAATAGTTCTTGGACATCGGTCATGGAGAACACAGCAGCCTACTCTAGCAGTTCTTGGGTTATTGTGTAAATCATCCTGACCCTACTCCAACAGAGGAGCCCAAATGGGGTAATCAGTTCTCCACAGTTAAGACAATGGAATAGTCAAAGCTCAGTGTTTGGTTATTTTACTGTCCATGTCACTGGTAATTCTTGTGGATCGGCTTAGACTTTTATGGCTGCCATGGTAAAACTGTTTTATCCCAGGTGACTGTAAGATTCACTCAAATTTGGACATATTCTGGATCTGCTTTTTGTATCAGAGTTGGGAGGGAAGAATAATTCACCTGTTGTTATAGACTGAGACATTGTCTCCTTTGGATTTTGTTTGGAATACACCTATCCCAAAAGGGTGAGGGACCTGTTTTAATGATCCACCATCAGAAGGTGATGAAGCCAGAATGTTCAAGATAGCTTTTATAAGGTTGTTCTGATGGTGCACTCTGTTAATTGTTCAGAAGGACTTTATCATAATGAAAATTTATTCTCCACTACCAATCAATCCAGTAACCCCTAAATTCCTTCTTTCCTGGTCTCTGCTTCACAGCTCACTATATCTGCAGCAGATAATGAGAGGCAACTAGAGTGCCAATGACAGAAATCTCAGGTGCTCAGCACAACCACCTACAAAGTAGACTTTTTAAATAGATGACATGCTGTACATGTGGGGTTTTTTTTCCAGCTCCTTCATAGCATCTGCAGTCACACACAGCAGAACTGTTTCAAGTGTTTGGCCACCTGCTTGGAAGTCTTGCTGCCTAGGCGTTGTTAGAATGAAACTTTTCTCACTGTGCCTCAGCTAGCCACAGTTTGAAATGAGATTGTTGTTGAAGTGGGACTACATGTCAAGACTGCTCATTAACTGAAGCTAATGTAGAATGCTACAGTCCATTCATAAAATGGAGTTTCATTGAGGTAGCATCTTCATTGACTGCCATTAAGTTTCTAGCTAGTGTTAAATTATTAAGTCCTAAAAAGTTTGAACCCATTTACCTGAGAGACCACTTCTGTCCTGGTACCATACTGCCACTGTGCTATAGAGGCAGTAAATATAAGCTGGTGAGTACCAAGATGGATTTGCAGAATAACATTATTACTCTATTGCTGGTTGTCAATGTGATTGACAGTTCTTTATATTGTATTTTGTATTGTATGTATATTTTTATTGATTGGCTATACTTCAGTTAAGGTTTTCATATATCTAAAGAAATAAGAAAAATAAAACAGGAAAAGGCCTGGCATTATCTTTTGAAACTTTACAATCCAACACAATATTTCTAAGTAGTTTTACAGCTATTACTGAAAGATTTAATGTACTTTCTCCCAGTCCCCCTAAATTGAACTAGAAGATGAAGTGCAGGCCAATTATCCATTGTAAGATATTTATGCTAAGGTAAAGAGCTAGTAGGATAGTGAAAACTGATTTAATGGGAGATAGAAGAGTTCCTAGGAATTCTTGTTTTTTACCTTATTGTTATATTAGCCACTCTTAATTACTTTGTAGTTACAGGTTTGATCTCTCTGATCCAGCGCCCTGCTGGACCATGGATGTTGCTGAACCAGACAGACACAGTTTTGGGAAGTCCAACCTGTACTTTAAATAACGTTAGATGACCAAGCATTTTAGTTCAACATTTGAAGCGTTGCTGTTATTTCCTTATACCAAGTATTGGGTAGTTTAAGTGATAACTTTATTTCTTTATACTATGTATACTAGGGCTCAACATACTGGCTAATGTAGGATAGAAACAAGATATGTGCCATTTTACCAATATGTACCATTTACAACACTTATCTGCCTCTGTTCTGTAGAGTCTGCTTTGGGAAATTGAAAATTTCATTTTTAATGAGCACTTTTGTTGATCTACATTTTAGATCTAAAGTTATGGTTATGTCACAATGTATCTGATCACGTTGTTAATGACAATATGTGGAAAATCTATACAATGGTTTGGGGTTTATGGCATTTCCCAGAGCGCTCCATGTATACTGTAACTCCTCTAAGGCCAAGCAATGGCACATAAATTGTTATTGCAGAAGGTCTTTATTTTTCCCCATTGTTATGTATTTGTAAAGCCCTGCAAATCCATGGACATCTGCTTTATATCTGCAGTTATCTGCATTAGCAGATGTGGATATCCAAAGCTCATTTTTGAGGATATGGGTGGGTACAATTTTTGTATCTAGAATACTGTAAATGTTGGTACAATTTTTGTATCTAGAACACTGTAAATTTGTGGATCTCCACTCTATATCTGCAGGTATCCACATCCATAAAAATTAGTCACAGATATCCGCATTGACATCTGTGGATGCGGATACCCACAGATATAAAGCAGATATTTGCTGGGTTCTAGATACAAAATTCGTATCCACATTCGCATCCATATCCACAGCTCGGACATTTGCAGTTCATTTTTGCGGGTGCGGATATAAATTGTGTGCATTTGTCTGTCTGTGAGTCTGTTTGTTCGAGAACTCCTCCTAAATGGTAAGATCTAGAATCACCAAATTTGGTATGCAACCTCCTCTTATCCTAGTTTAAATCAAGGTCAGGGTTTGATTGTGCTGAATGTGGAATACATAATAGATAGCACCTTTCAACCAAGTACCTCAAAGCACTTTGCTGCAGCCCAAACTAAACCTGGCGCTCCACACCCCTGGCCAAGGATCAAGTTCTGATTATTCTTACTGTAATATATCTTGCCTGTATGTTTTAAAGGGCAGAATTTGAACCTAAGATAGCTTGTACGGTTAAGGCAGCATAAAGGTTTAATTTGTGACTTCGTCATCAACACAAATTGACCTAGTGCAAAAAGTCTGGTTACCTTTCTCTGTCATTTTCCCATTTGTAAAATGACGCTAATACCCAACTTGCAGCTCTGTTATGAGATGTATGTTATGTTGGTAAGCATTTTACATTCCCCAGATCACAATGTATAAAGGCTTTAATGTTTGGGGACAGAATGTGAACCTTCTTCCTATGATAAGAAAATTACTCAGTGAGTAATCCCAATAAAGTTAGTGGGGCTATTTGTGTGACCAGATGCTTACCAGTTTGAGTAAAAAGGTTCACAATTCAGCCCTTAAATGTCAAGATTTATTTTTTCTTGCAGTGTTAATTATCTTAAATATTTTTATTTGATGCTGACCTGTGAGCTTTTCCATTTCTACTTTCTGATCAAATGAATGTTTGTGTTTGTGTTATGCAAATAAAGCTTCCGTTGGGTCATTCTGGTGGAGAAGGTTGGAGAAATTCATACAAATCAAGCAGTTTCTTTTTTCTTCTTGTTATGGCATCCATGTAGTGTGTTCAGCAATTACCTTATTACTGCATGGCAGTCAGTGTATTTATCTTAATGGATCTTTCTTTAACTCTTTGATTTTGCTCTGTCATTAACAAAGATGACCGAGTGGTTGTAGAGTTAGATGACAGTTTCTATTACGACAACATCTATCTTGACTTGAACATATTTCTTAGTGTGAGGTGGATACCATTTGCTTGGACTACACTGGTTTTTTCTTGTTTTCAGGATGTGCTACACGGAGAGCAGTTTCCCTCAAAGGTTACATTTGCATTATCAGCAGAGAATATGGAAAACTGCACAATTTTAGCTGATTACAAACTAAAGAATCTTTAACTAGCTCTGTAATTTTAATTGCTTCTTGCTGGGTTCTTCAACAAAGTCTACCAGCTAATTTACGCAACCATATTCAGCTGTGAAGAACTGGAGATCAGTCAGAGGCAGCAATAACTTCCTGTTTCCTTTGTTTGAAGCATCTGTTATGATAAAATAGTAAACAATTTATTTTTTGAATAATTCCCAAAGAATTCATTCAGCGTAATTCATCCTAAGGAAATCTTAGAGAGCACATAGACTCCCTTTGTTCTTTTACAACTTCACATTATTAAGAATACA
This sequence comes from Pelodiscus sinensis, assembly GCF_052426305.1. Lineage (NCBI taxonomy): Eukaryota > Metazoa > Chordata > Testudines > Trionychidae > Pelodiscus > Pelodiscus sinensis. Next base: position 201,223,701 of record NC_143053.1, on the reverse strand, counting down.
TTCTATTATTGTGCATGATGCCAAATGGGACCTATTAAATAAATGAAACAGGAGCATGCCAATTACACTGCTGTGGGGCTGACCTTTATTGAAGCTAAACACAATGAAACGTCAGCCATTCAACAACCAGCTTTTACGGAGCCACACAGTAAATTTTTTCAAAAATTCAGCTTCCATGGGGGAAAAAAGAACCAGCTTCTGCATGAACCACAAGAAAATGTTAGGCTCTTAACTATGCCAGAATGCCATTATGGGACTATAAGCAACAATTACTTGTACAACAGAAGTAAAATTGTTGCTCAGTCTTTTCAATGGACAAAGATTTAGGCCTTTCCCCAATTTATTTTTGATAAAAATCACAACTTTATTTTGGCAAATTCTGAGACAATATTATATTCCATTGGCCTTAGTTTTTTTACCAGAATTGAATCAACTTTCCTCCTTTACCTACAGGAATTTACCAAAATATTATGCTATTTAAAACAAATGTGGAAAAATGTACTTAACGTCTGAATGTCTCGGGGGTCTAGAAAGGGAATGTTCACCAATAGAAAATGAACCCGAATGCTTATGCTAAGCTATGGACCAAACTCGGACATTCTTTCGCATCTATGCTAAGTTCAGGGTAAACTCTGTAAATGCTCTTCTTTGTTCTATTGAGCTGTCAGAAACAAGAGGTGTGTTCTGTTGAGGTATACCAAATATGAATGATTAGTGCCAATATCTCTAATACTTATTAATATCCAAGATGTTACTTGGCGTCTGCACAACATTCTAGGAAGGATTAGTACAGAACCCTTAGTCCCTCTGAAAAATAGATAGGAAAGTGAGCTAAGGAAAAAGGGAGTGAGGTATTAGTCTCTTGCTTCTTATCAACAAGTACTCTATAAATATAAGTTAAATAAATTCATTCCTTGAAACAGAATTAAAGATGCTGTGAGCTGTTCTCTGGACTGGTGAAATATTAACCCTTGCCTTTCCATTTGTGCTGATTTTTTTGGTGTTCAATAACAAAGCATGGGTTATCTGATGTTTCATCAATAAAATCCTTAAGCCTTAGAAGAAATATAGAGCTTTTTGGCTATTGATTGAAAAGGCTATTGACTTACATTTGCAGACTGCTGTTTCGATGTGAGAAGAATCACAGCACAAGGTATGATGGGTGAGGGAAAGCATGTTTGAACTGTGGTACAGTCCAGCACTGATGGGAGTTGGCAATTTAATTGGTTAAAGTACGTTGGTCTAAAGTTAAAAATCTGTAAAATAAATAATTTTGTTTTTTTTAGTGTTAGCTCAAAGCTAAAACCCTGATATTCATAGAGTAAATACCCTACTGTAACTTAGAGACGGAAGGTTAATCTACTATATCGGGGTGGCCAACTAATTATAGACTAAGAGCCAAAATAGCTGTGGATAGTAGTGCAAAGAGCCACGTATTATGTATTTATTTTTATATGTCTATGACCCTAAGGCATCCACTGTCTCCCTGCTCCAATCCAATGCCCCTCCCCTTCCCCCAAAGCCAGGTGGTCCCAGTCTCTCTCTCCCCACCCCCCAACGTAATGCCCCTTCACTTCCCCAGACCGCCCCAGATTCTTTTATTAACACCCTGGGTCTCACCAGAGCTGCCACTGCCGCAGCCACGCACTTTTCGCTCAGGTGCTGCAGAGCGGCTGTGGACTGTCCAGGTATGCAGCTCTGAAAGACAATCGAACATTCCCTTGAAGGCAGATGCTGCCGTCCCCTCCCCAAATCCCGGACATTTTTTGTGTTTTAAAAAAGCTGTCCGGACAGCAATTTAACATGGGAAAATGAGAACATGTCCAGGAAAAAACAAACGTATGGTAACCCTAATAAGAGCCACATGTGGCTCAAGAGCCACGGGGTTGCTCACCCCTGTACTATATGTTTTGAAGAGTTTGTTTGTGGATTTGTTTGTCCAAAATAAAGTCATACTTTGCAATTACCTACAGATACCAAATTTTTCATAAACAGTCCTGCCACTTTAAATAAGCTGAATGCCCTACTTTTTACATTGGAATATGCAGGGTGAAAGATTTAAATATTATTTTTGTTTTTCATTGGAAAAAAGTCATGCCTATTATGATTAGAATTCATAAAAATATTTGTTAAAATCGAGTCACTTATTCAACTGTCATTTTAGTACAAAGAACATTTTTTACTATTACAAATCACAAAATAATTCAAATTAGTTACGGAAAGAGTAATGAAAGCTTTACGAGTTTCTGATTCAAATGTACTATGTATGGTAATTGTTCAATAACATGAAGAATGTTTGAAGTTGAAATCCTACAAATTTAAAACTGTTCTTTTACTTCCCTTTTGTAAGCACATTAATAAAAAATTCTATTACATATATTGAATTTCTTGAACTTTCCTATAAATGTAATCTATGCAAAGTGACTTTGCCCGGACAACGACAGGCCTCACCGACTGGTAATAGATCAATCAAGATATAGAGCAATTTATAAGTTGAACAGAGTGCAAAATGTAAGGTTACTTTCCTTGTGACCAACTGGCATATCCATGTACTGTACTTAGCACGAGCAGCTCATGTTCCTCAGAGCCCAAGCAAAACTCTTGAAGTCAGAGTTGCTAAACTGGTGGAGAAGAGAAACACACAAGTATTTATAGATAAAGCACCCAGGATCATTGAGGAGCAGGCTCACATCAGAGATAGCTGCCCTGTCCTCTAGGCTGCCAGTGTTATGGTGGGAGAGGGCCAAGGTTAGAATGGATGGACAAACACCCTTAAGTGGGATCCATTTTCCATTAAAGGCTGATCATTCCTCCCATGCTGTGGAGGTCCCTCCAAGAGATTTTCCTGGAAAAGATACAGTTAACAAGGCATTCAGTTATTAGAAGCACTGATAGCTGAACTAGAGAAGGGATAGGTAGAGGATGTAGAAAAATATCAGGTCATCAGGAAAAGCAGTTAAATAAAAACAAACACCTCACCAAAATGAATGCTTATGTACTAATACTAGAAGCTTAAATTCAAGATAAAAGAGTTAAGTTAGAATGCCTGGCAGTGGAGGAAGAACCTTGCTATAAGAGGCATTTCTGAAACACTGATGGATTGACTGAAAGCAGTGGAATACTGATATATTTGAGGTATGTTCTATACAGGAAGGCTAGATCAGGTCATGGAGATGAGGGAGTAATTCTATACCAGAAAATGTATAGACTCCAATGAGAGAAAATTTCTTATTAGAGAGAACTGTATGCCACTGTTTGCCTACATGGAGTCAACTGCACATCAGGGTTTAAATAGTCACAAGCTGTGAAGTCCTGCAGCACCTTAGAGACTAACAAAATAATGTAGATAGTATCATGAGCTTTCGTGGACACAACCCACTTCTTCAGGTGATGGAGCAAGGGGTCGAGAGGTACAAATATATAGCAGAAAAAGAGGGGAGATGGGGAGGGAAAGAGGGGGGAAAAACCTTGTCAGTTAAAGTGTCCATGCTAAATGAGGCTAATAGAACGGGCTGTAAGTGCCCGATACTTAGCTTTTGATGTCATTTGGGTGTTGAATATAACGGCCCATCCAGTTCATGTCTTTGGTCAGTCCTTGGTTAAATGTGTCAAATTTGAGTATGAAGGCAAATTCTGCAGTTTCTCTCTCTAGCTGGTTTCTGAAATTGCTTTGTAAGGGGATAATCACTTTGAGATCCATTAGTGAGTACCGAAGCAAGTTAAAATGTTTCCCAGCAGGTTTCTGTGTTAGCATTTCAAATATCTGATTTGTATCCATTAATCCTTTGTTGTAGAGACTGTCCAGTTTGACCAATATACACAGCAGAGGGGCATTGCTGGCACTTGATGGCATATATCACATTAGTAGATGTGCAGTTGCATGAGCCTCTGATGTGGTGGCTTCTGTGGTTAGGTCCTGTGATGATGTCACTTGTGTAGACGTGTGGACCGGGGTTTATTGCAGGCGTGGGTTCCTGGGTGAGTATGATGGAGGTGTACTGTGTGGTTGCTGGACAGAGTTTGTTTGAGGTTAGGGGGTTGTCTGTAAGCAAGAATTGGCCTATCCCCCAAGACCTGTGAGAGTGAGGAGCTGTTTTCCAGGATACATTGTAGCTTGTTAATGATATGCTGGAGGAATTTAAGATGGGGGCTATAGGTGATGACTACTAGGTGTTCTGTTATTTTGTTTGTTGGGCCTATTTCCAGCTATGCCACATGCTTCCTATGAACTTGCTCAAATCTCTTAATCACTCCATGCCTCAGTTTACCAGCTGTAAAATGGAATGTCTTCCTTTCTCTCCTCCTTTCTGAAGCTTACCTATTTAAGGAGAGATTTTCAAAGAATATAGGAGGTCAAATCCTGTATGCAATCCTAAGTCTCATAGGCACTGTTGAAAATTGATTCTCAGAAGCTCTAAACATTTTGGGACCCAGATTATATGTAGGCACAGTGCTTAGCATCATGGGGTCCCAGTCTTGGTGGGGTCTCTGCATTAGTGTAATTCAGTGTTTCCCAAGGCGGTCTACAAAACCTCTGAGAAATCTCTTAACTGGCTGCTCCAGCGGTGTTTACTTACTGACGCCGTGGCCATGGAGCCTTGCACCTCCTATTGGCTCTGTTTCACCATTGCAGCCAATGGGAAATGTGGAAAGTGGCACCGTGGCTGCAGTGCTGGTAAGTAAACACGCCGAAGCAGCCATTTAACAGGTTTCTCAAAGCAGTTTTGCGGAGCACTCTGAGAAAGACTTGTGTAAATAATATCACCATTACTTTTATTCGAGCTCAGCAAAAGTGGCCATAATAATGACAATAATCCAAGTGTTTAAAGAGATCTCACCACAACTTGCCAGACTAATAATTCAGGTCACAGTATAGAAGTTACATCATCTATGTTCTTGAAGCCTGCGACAGCAAGACAAAGGGACTGGCTTTTGAAGATCAAGACTGAGGAAGTGTGACCCATTCATTTTCTATAGCCAATTTGTTCTGATAAAGGATTAAATTGAATGCTGCCATTGAATTGATATGTGGGTCTGGACAGAATTTCTCTCCTGTCTCATTTCTAAGATATTTGCTTTGAATGACCCTTCATTAATAGTCCGAGGGGACTAAAGTGTCAGTTCCTGGGAAACCTGCTTCTCACCGGCTGTCTCATCATTGCTTCATAAACCTTAAGTGACTACTTTAATGTGCAATGCGACTCTGAAACATCAGCCTGTCAAAAGTGAAACTCTCCCCCTCACATATTTCCATTGTGTTGCAGGGAAAAACTTGTAGGTAGCTCATCTGTACAGTCAGATGTGATTACTCATCATTATTTATGCTCCAGTGTTGAGGGGCTTCTTGGAGAAATCAGATATTGTATCTGAGGTAGCTGAAATGGTTCACATGAACCAATATTAATGGCTAAATGAAGTAAGAGCTGGCTTTATTGCCTCTCCCCAAAATAGGATGGGATTTATGGAGATTAATTCTAAATAATGCAAAAGTGACCACCATCTCCCCTACCACCATGCTCATGTGGAGGGGTATGGGTCTCAATGTGTCTATTGAGGGAAGGGCCCTTTTAAACCTCAAGTGAAAGTTCCTGAAGTAAGTAATGCCACATCTGTTTAGAAGCAGATGTTTCACCAGTGCAAAATACTATAATGACTGACAACCCTTAAAAGGGGGGACTACTTCAGACAATTCCAACTTTGAGTGTCTTAATGGAACATATCCTACTTCTCTTTGCATCCAGAAATGCAGCCAAACTCCATTTAAAAAAAAAATCTGTCTACATTTTAAAAGAATCTTCTGTACCTTCCTTAGTAATTGTATCCATATTTTTCATTGGACTAAAAAAATGTTCATAGATTTTTTTTTTAAATCCAATTTTGTGTCTGTACAGCATCATTCTATGGCCATGCATGACTATTTTTACAGAATAAAAAGAAGATCCTAAAATTGAAATACATATTTTAAAAGTGCTTATGTCATTGAGTAAATATTTAGCTCAATTATCTTGTCATTTTTACTGGCATACTGGCATACATTTTTAAAATGGAAGTTAGGTTCTGTTTTATTTATTTATAGTTTTCACTGGCAATAAGTAGATATACTGAGAGTTGAATGACAATCCAGTTTGTCTCAAATTTAGGGCAGTTTCAGAGTACAGTGCCTAGTACAGTAGGGCCCTGATTTTAGATTGAGGCAGTACTGCAAAAAATTATATATATATATATATAAAATTAATTTACAGTGGGGAAGATATTTAGCTTTTACTAGGTAACTGTTGATCAAGATTTGCACATTTAGGAAAAGCTAATTATTTTTTTCCATTTGATGTAGCAGTGTCTATTAGCATACAAAATGTTATGGATTTCTTCTGATAACATTTCATTTTAGATCTCATACTTTCAGAGACATACAGGGAGAGTAACTTTTGGATGAGCTTCACGTCTTCATTTTTTAAACCAATATTTTAGATATTTTAAAAGTTGAATTCAAGTAATAAGCAATCATTATTTCTACATTTTCTGGTAACAGTTTCTGGCAACCCATATGAGGAAAAATTGCCTTGCTTTTCTTCTGTTCCTTCCTTAGTAATTGTATATAATTGTAGGGTAACTTATCCTTTTTTGCAATTTTGTATATCATCCTTGTAAAATTCCTGCCAGTTGAACTATGTATTGCGTCATAGCAGTTTGCTAGTTCATTTCATTAAACATTAATTTAATGATCTTTAAACATGCCTAAGGTTAGTAATCTGACAAAATAGTTATCCATTAAACGTGCAGGCAGAAAATCTACTGTCTCTTTTGAGGCAGTTATAATATGCCACACAACTAATTATCTAAAAGCTGAATGTACTTAATTTCTTTGAACTGTAAGATGAAACAATTAATCAAGAGAATATTTCAGCTCAATTTCAAAAGGAAAAGCGATAGCTTTTTAAGCCTCTAAAACGCTTTAGAAATTACGGCTGCACTTTGTCGATGCAGCACACTTATATAAAGCATTTGTGCATGTCAAAGAAAAGCTCACCCCAACTTTAAAGATAATAATACTTTACACCGACTGTACATAGAACCTTTTGTCTGAAGTTCTCAAAGCACTTTACATATGTTAATTCTTCCCCTCACCAAAACAGGCAGTAAATAGACTTTAGAGCAGCATTGCTAGAATGCTAAAGTTTGCATAAAAGTCAGACTTTTGAAATTGAGTAAATTCTGAGCTAAAGAAAAAAACAAAAATCCAGTATTATAGTTCAAATCACCCTAAATGTCTTGTGCACAAGTTTTCTGGCACCCCTACTCCCTTATTTTAATTTGGCTTCTCTATACTTGTGAAAGAAACCCATCAACATTTGCCCACCAAAAGAATGTGTTTTCTATTGTGTATACAATTGAAATCATATATCTGTCAGAAGGGACATCTAGGCCATCTGCTTCATCTCCCCATGCTGAGGCAAGATTAATCACGCTATATAGTATGTTCTGTTGTACAATCCCACAACTTTCACCCACCCATCTAGTCTATATCCAGGTAAGGAGGACCTTCAGGATCACCTTAGAAGAGTGTGTGTGGCTCTGCATATATTTGTGGTCACATGTTCAAGACAGGTGTTGAAAAAGTTATTTTCTGACCTATATTTGGAATATAATGTCTCTGACTGATATTGGGATGTTAATGGGAGAGAGCTGCATATCTAGTCCAGAGTGATGTCATAAATGAAGAAGGGTCTTGTGCAGGACATATACAGAGGGCCACACTGAGTTGTGCTGGAGATCTGATATCTTTTTATTGCCTTCATTTGGTGAAGGGTCTGCTAAATAGCAGGAGCCTCACACTGTGCATGACTTCAGTTTTATGCTATGCCTGTATTAGAGGGAGCAAGGGTGAGGAGTTGGAGCTGGTGCTAGGTTAACCTGACTTAAAGCCGGTTCCCGCCAGCACCATTTCTGCGGGGTTCAGGGGAGGCAGAGGTGCAGTGGGGGATCGGGCACAAGCAGTTCCAACTCGCACCCAGTTCCCCACTGCGCCTCTGCTTTTTAAATGCAGTAAGTCGCCTTATATGTGAAATATAAGACCAGGTTCTCCATTGTGTTATGCCAGTGTGAGTCTATTGATTTTAGTGGAGTTACACTGGTGTAATGTCAATGTAAAAGAATGGAGAATCAGCCCCCAATATACAAATGCATATGTAATCTTAAATAGCATATAAAAGGGATCATCTAGTATTCCAAAGAAGGAACAAAGTAATACTTTGTAAGAGGAAAAATATGATCATAAAATTAGAACAGTGGGGAAGTAAAGACAATATTAATAATATCAGTATTTATAAATACCAGCATGCTATTCTCACTGATGATTAATTTATTTATAAAGTACCACAAATATATATAGTGCTTTATATATGCCTGCACATAGGAAGGTAGGTAATTAAAGAAAAAATACAATTCACATTAGTAATGTAAAGAATTGTGCTTTTAGATAGGAAATGAAAGCTATGATCCCATTTTAGCTTTCTCTCTCATAAAGTACAGCCTTCTGAAACATCTTAAATGAGAAAATACTCCTTTGTGAAGATTACTCCTCTATTATCCTTTTTTTGAGAGAGAGTTTTGTAAGATTTAAAGAATCCTTCCAATGTCTTTTCCTCATGTTACCAATCCTAGATTTTTTTCTTGTTTAAATTCCCAAAAATCCCTCTTTGAATTTTTTCAAAGAAAGCTTCTCTCTCAATAATTTGAAAACAATGTAATCAAGGGCAGTGCTGCCTATGACATGGCTCACACGTACATCTAGCAGCTCTGTTGTCTTCATTCTTTATCAGCCCTTTCCAGATAATAAACAGAATAACTCTGTAGCTAGTGATTGTTTAATTAATTGAAATTCTTTTTTGTTGCTTTTCTAAGGTACCAATTTGTGGTAGGAAGTGTAAGAAGTACTGATATAATTTGGCTTTTCTGTTCTTTATGTGTATCAGGGAAAAGCCCACGTTATTATTAAAATTCAAGAGATTGTAAGTAATGAATTGTTACACACCTCAATATAATTAAACAGGATTAGTAAGCCTTTAAAAGTAACTAATTAATTTTATTTTGTCCATTTCCTGAAAATTTCCAAATACAAGTGCAGAAACCTAAAAGCAGCCCCACTAGGGAAGAAAAACAAAATATAAACAAAACACCAACATGCCCCCCCCCCAACAAATAACAATCAGAGTCAATTTGTCATGAACGTACTTTATCAAGCTGTGAAAGCCTGTCTCTTAACTTATGATGACACGGCTCAACCCCTCCACCCCATTGTTCCCCCCTAGCCACTTCCCCCCCCCACACTGGGTTTTCTTGGGTTCCCCCACAGCCTAGCTGAGCTGTGCACAAGCTTCTGGCCTCTCCCCAGCCCAACTGAACCATGCTCCGGCTCCCAGCCCTCCACCCCCCGCAGCCCAACTGAGCCACGCACTGGCTCCTGGGCGCCCAACTCCCTGCAGCATGCTAGAACTCTCTGATCATGGGACATCCATGGTCATGGTGGACCATGGATGTTGCCAGACCAGAGGATCCTGGATTTTAGAGGTGCAACCTGTATCAGTAACAAATGTGTGATCAGGCTCATCCTTAGGATTTATGGGCTCTATGCGATACTGTCAAACTGGTGCTCCATGCCTAATGGCAGTGTGATGTGGGGGTAGATGATTTTTTTCGAGATGTGATTTTATAATCTTCACCAGCACACTATGAAATATTTTAAACTAAAGACTTGTACACTAACATAGTAAATTCAAAAACGGACAGCATATGATATACCTGGAGTTAGCAAATGCCTGTTAAATGGTGGCATTACTACTTGAATGGCTCTTTCAGAGGTTCAATGTTCTGCTAATAGGCCTCGCAGGCTTTTCACTTTTAACTAAATACTCTCTGGAGGAAACAGCCACAGAACAGAGATCGAAAGAGGCAGGTGAGTGAACAATAAGACTTGGTGATGCCCCAAATTTTCTGATGCCCTACGCAGCTGCATATTCTGTGTATGGGTAAAGATGGCTCTGTGTGTCATCAAGTGTTATGACATACTGTATAATGCACTGTGGAAGCATAAACAATGGGAAGTCCTGTGGCACCTTTATTGGAGCATAAGCTTTTGTGGGCAAAGACCCACTTCGTCAGATGCATGTAGTGGAAATTCCAGAGGCAGGTATAAATATACAGACACATGAAAAGAAGGGAGTACTAATCAAGATGAAGGTCAGAGATGACAAAGTCAATTCAGTCAGGGAGGATGTGGCCCACTACTAACAGCTGATGTGGAGGTATGAACACCAAGAGTGGAGAAACTGCTGTGTAGTTGGCTAGCCATTCGCAGACTTTGTTCAATCCTAAATTGATAGTGTCAAATTTGCAAATGAATTGTAGCTTTGCAGTTTCTCTTTGAAGTCTGTTTTTGAAGTTTTATTGTTGTTGCAGAATGGCTACTTTTAAATATGCTACTGTATTTCCAGGGAGATTGAAGTGTTCTCTACAGTTTTTGCATGCTACCATTCTTGATATCTGATTTGGGTCCAGAAGAGTTTGCATGCCCCCCTGCCCACAGACTCTGATTGGCCTGGGGGCAGGGAGTGCGTGAAGTCTTTGCCTCCTGCCCCCATCCTGCCAGGGTGTGCGGTGCCTAGAGGGAACTGCCAGCTGTTTTGAACTGACTGTTTTGGACAGCCGGTGGTTCTGTCTAGGCACCGCACACCTCTGGCAGCAGGAGGAGACTTTGTGCACTTCCCCTGTCCCCGGGTCTGACAGGGGTGCACTGTGCCTAGAGGGACTCACCAGTCGTTTTGAACAGCTGGAAGTTCCCTCTGGTGTCACATGTCCCTGGCAGGGATAGGAGACTTTGCGAGCTCCCCCATCCCCAGGTCTCGATTGGCCTGGGGGCGAGGGAGTTGCAGGGCAGCCATGGGCCAGATCAAATGGCTTGGCAGGCTGGATTCGGCCAGTGGACGCTGTCTTACCCACCCCTGTTCTAACACACTGTGTTTTTCCAGTGTTGGCACTGGCTAGCTTTAAACAGACCATAATATCTGATGTTCATCTTCATGAAGTTTCCGGATACTAGCAAATCTATCTGCTCTAACAATTCATAGCTCTACCCACTCCCCTGCCTTCAACATCCAGTGACAGTTGATGCCGCCCACTAGGCATGCCTGTGTCGCTAATCTCAACTGACTCTACCCACTCTCTCTCTCCTCTAGGCTTCTAGTAATTTCTACAGCATTGTTATTGTTTCCTAACAGGCTTAACGATAACCTTAAACTTCTTAGTGCTTCTTCTTTAACCTTTTGAAGAGTCATTAAAGTTTTCATTTATGGATTGAAATCAGATCCTCAAGAATAATTTCCGGCGTGAAAAAACATCCAATGCATGTTATACTCATATAAAAACTTCAGTGTGATACAGTGACATGTTAAAAATCAAGCGTATAAAACCCTGACACATACATATTACAAACTTCATTGGACTGGGCTTATTCCTGGAAATAGCAATTCACTCTCCCACCAATAATGTTTTTAATCCATTCTAATTAGTAACATAAAAGGTTTTCAGTGGCCCAGAACAAGTTCATAAGTGGATACGATCTGACTTTCATTTGTGAACTGTCCATTTGCCACTTGGAAAAATTTAAAAACAAAATGTGCAAGATTGGAACCCAAAAAGTGACGCTTCTGCATATGAAATAACCAATAATATTTTCATCTTATTAGCATTTCAAGTTTTTTGAGTTATGATTTGAGCCATCAAAAATCTATATTCCATTGGTAGTAAAATGATACATTTTATGTAGCATGTCACTACTGAAATTATTCTGCTGTAATTTCTAACCTTAATTTTAAATACTGTCAGCAGCAGCTAGAATTTCAAACAAATGGAACAACTCATCACCATACTAATTGATAGAAAAATGCTCCATGATTTAAATACCTATAGCTTCATCATTTACACAGTTTTATGCTTCCATTTTGTTAAGCATGAGGTTGGTGATTAAACTAGATGCATAATTATTAGCAACAGAGAGACTGTTGTCATATCTTGTAGTTTCCTGACCAGGTGCAGGCTTCTCAGATTCATACTGAGCTTGTCTGTCAGTCTTTTGAACAATCCAGCAAAATAAGTGACTGATTTCTCGTTATAATCACAGCAGCACTTTTCAGCAGATTGTCACACTAGACCCTGTTTTTTGAATGGTATAATGAACATTCCAATGTCTGAAAAAATCTGTGTTTTTATATATATAAAAAGACATGTCAAAATGGTATTTGCAAACCAATCCCAGTTTATCAATATAGCTTACTCCAATTTCTGTGTTAATGATCAATCTTGCAACAATGTTGAAGAACAGAATCAAGGCCTATTGAATTAACCCAGAGTGATGAGAACTTCACAAGACTGAGGTTTTTTGCCCTTGTTCTACAAAATTATTTCATGTTTAAAATCCTTAGCATCAAACAAGTAAATTAACCATGTGGATAAGAATGTCTTTCATGATCTGGAGTTTTAGGATTGTGAGCCTTTCTTGTTGCAATCCATACTAAGCCATTCCTTTAAACAGCTGGCCTCTGACTAGCAATGCACTAGGTAAAAAAGAGAATTTTAGAATTTAAAAGTAATATGAAACAGGAGTTGGAAAACGTGTTTTGTGATCACTAAGGGTACGTCTACCTGTAAGAAATAGTCCAAAACAGCCTATTTCGAAATAACACGTCTACACTACAGGGAAGCCTCAAAATTAGTCCGAGGCAGGTTTCCCTAATGTGGACATGCTACCTTGATTTAGAGCCTTAGGAGGCACTGGGGAATAATTACTTTGAATGGTCCTGGGGAGGAGCTATTTCAAAATAGCAGCTGTGGAGCGTCCACACTACCGCTATTCTGAAATAGCTATTTTGGAATTGGCATGATTCCTCGTGGAATGAGGTTTACAGAAATCAGAATAAGCCATCAGTTATTTTAAAATAAATTTGAAATAACGGAATTACTATGTATACGCTCGCATTGTAATTTCAGAATAACAGCCATTATTCTGAAATAAAGCTGCTGTGTAGATGCACCCTTACAAATGTTCTGTGTGGCCAAATTCTTCAGCCTTTATTGAGGCAAAACTCTAATCAACTTTGAAATTAATTACTTGAGAAAGGACAGCGGGATTTGCTCAATAGTTTGCAAAGAAGCCTCTATTTCAAGCTAGAGTAACATAGTTATTTTGTTGCTCTTTAAATTTTATAGTAATACTTCATCCTATCCAGTGGGAATTTTGCCATTGTTTCCAATGGGGCAGTAACTTCAGATAACTGTTAATGTCTTCTTAGATTAGGGTATTGGTGAAACTTGTATATGGTTTTTGTTATTAGAGCCAGGTAGTAGTCTGGTTGTAAAATCTAAAATCTGTTCTTATAATGGAACTTGTTCCCAGTTCTTAATTGGGAGTTTCTGCTAGCCAGTATAATATGCCAATTTTCATAATGGGAAGGTTGGTTTAATTATCATTGCAGACTAGCTGGAAGATACAGGTTACTAATTCAAGGCAAAAATAATGTTCAGAATCATAAGTTTAAAAAACCCATGGGTTTCAAAAGCTGCTCCTTCTGAGTCTAGCTGTCACTTTTCAGAATGTTCCTTCCTTCTCCCTCTCCTGTTGCTTCCCTTGCACCCTTCTCAAGGACATGCAGTTCCCCCTTAAGTGATATGAATAGTCTGTTGTGGGAGAGCACTGGAGTGATATCAGTGCCCTGACTGGTTGCTGGTTCATGGCTTTTGATCCTGGCTGGATTGGATTGAATATCATGTTGGGCAATTTCAGAAAGTTCCATGGGACACCCTAATGTGGCAGGCTGTACTGGGGCAGGACTCCAAATGATGGGGTTACGGTGAAGGAGCTGGAACTTAACTTCAGAACCTAGTGGGAAGTCATAAGAGAAGCCACAGGGCGAGAGAGGCCTCTCTTTTTCAGCCTTTTGAGGCACATAGCTCAACATTCCCAGCCTTTTAAATTTGCCACTGCAGTTAACAGAGTTGGATACTTGGTAGTCTGTTTATTGGATGGGCAGTTATATCTATTTATTTGTAGATTTATCTTGCGTTCTGATGTTCCTGGAAATGGAACTGATTGTGCCCAAAGCTGCTCTGAGTGTTTATGCTGCTTTCTTAGGTCTTCTTTTATTTAATTTACATAGCACATGAATACCCTAACCTCATAGATATTGCCTAAACAAGTATCATGAGAGCAGCCAATCCCTGCCCCAGGGAACATTCAGTCTACATATAAGAGTCAGCAGCAAGATGGAAAGAACAGACAAGAGAGGAGAGTGGCGAGAAGATGAGCTAACAAAATGACCAATGAACAGATAAACAGGCCTCTCAGCTTGTCCCTTGCCTAACCAATTATTATTCACATTAGAAATGCCAATTAGTCATTGAATCTTAAAAACATAGAGATAGAGATGATCTGGTAAGCCATCTAGTCCATTTTTCTCCCTATCATAGTGTGTGTGTCTGTCTGTCTGAGGGAAGAATTACAGATTAAAAACCAGACATTATGCATCCTGTACACTAGACATACCACTAGGGAGCAATGAAAACAATAGTCTCTGCAAGGGTGGTAGATGTGCCTCCATGATGATGGCTCATTACTTGTACAAAAAGAGTCATGGACGGAGATGTAAGTAGCTGTACTCTAGATCTGTCACCTGCCCCATAGCTAATGTACTTGCTTGCATACTGTTGGTAGAGATGTGTCTGAGGGACAAATTTTGCCCTGCAGTAGAGCTAATGTGTGCCAGTGGATATGTCTTGGAGGTTGACCCTGGGCACCACAGTAAGTTTGCAACATGTAGGTTGTGATTAGGCAAGAACGACAACCCACATGCACTTTTTATTTGAACATGGTGAATAACCTTGTATTCTTGTTTATCCACAAAAACAGGTGCCTGTCTTACTGGTGATGCATTTTTTGGATAATAAGGGACAGATGCTCAGTAGTTTAGATCAGTAGTAATAGTGTGTTTCTATTGACTTGGTGCGGATTTACAATAGTTGAGATTCTGGCCCAATATATACTCCAATGTAAAGGGCCAAAAGTTATTTAAACGGCACATACAAAATTTGAATACCTTCCACTTACGTGAGAAATTTTTCTGTCTGCAGATACAAATGTGCATGGGCAAAATAGGGTATTACAAATTGTGCAAGCATGATTTGGGTGTCAAATCTGAACATTTTGCTCAGACTCCGTTTAGAGGATAAGACTGTTCAGCGTAACATTCCTTTTTGTCACTTTTCCAATGTACCTAATTTTGCCAGATCAATCTACATTTAAATGTAAAATAAACATCCAATCTAAAAATCAAGTCTGCTCAGTAGGAAGATAAACATTTTGTAAATGTGCTATTAAAATGTTATTCTGCGTGATTAAAACATCATGTTGGAGAAGTTGATCTGTACCTCATGTTTTCCTGTTTGACTCCATTATAAATTAAATTCTCCAGAGAATTTGTCATTTCTGCTTCTCATTGAAAATGTTAATCTGCTCTACCAATATGGAGCCAACTTAATGGTGGAGCTTTCAAGTGCATCCTACATGTCCCATGAAATAGAAAAGCAGTCCAGAAGTTAATATGCATTAATTTTGTACTGAACAAATCTGGTTTTCCTTTCCTCCTCCTCTTTTAAAATATACACCCTTGTATTCATATTTTCCCAATCACAACAGTAATCAACTCTAAATGGCTTTAAAATTGGTTTAAAAGTCAGTTTAATTTCATTTAATGTAAGTATGGCAATACTATCTTATTGCTGGGAAATAGGGTTCTACCAGAGAACAGAAGTATCCTGAAGCTCCAAACCCTGTGAAAAATGTATTTTTGTTTACGTCAGTACAGTGCTCCAAAAGAATAAACCCAACTTAAAAATCAGAGCAGTTTAAAAATATTGATTAAAGGAGCACTATTCAGTATGAAAATGCATATATAAAACTAACATACTTGCTTCTTTTTCTAATAGTAACTTATAACATAGTTGAGATAATTTTAAAATAATTTTATTTTTCACAGTTTGTCTAATTTTGCTAGGGTAACATGAAAGCTCATGATATATATTTTGGTTAGTCTCTAAGGGCACGTCTACACTGCAGCATTATTTCGAAATAACTGACGTTATTTTGAAATAACATAGTGCGTGTCTACACTGCAAGCTGTTATTTCAAAATAATGTCGAGATGGAGGACTTATTACTCAGAGTCTTGTAACCCTCATTTCTCGAGGAGTAAGGGAACATAAGAATTGCCATACTGGGTCAGATCAATGGTCCATTTAACCCAGTATCCTGTCTTCGACAGTGGCCAATACCAGATGCTCCAGAGGGAGGGAACACAACAAGTAATCCTCACGTGATACCTCTCCTGTCACCCATTTCCAGAAAAACAGAGACTGGGGACACCATTCCTACCTATCCTGGCTAATAGCCATTGATGGACCTAATCTCCATGAATCTAAGAGTATTCTTCCTGCTGTGTAGACAGCGCCAAAAGCCAAATTAAGTTATTTCCACTTCAGCTACGCAATTGACGTAGCTGAAGTTACGTATCTTAATTCGACTTTTAACCTGCAGTGTAGAAGTGCCCTAAGCTGCCACAGAACTACTCATTGTTTTTGAAGTTACAGACTAACACAGCTACCCCTCTGACATTTTTACGGTCAGGTTAGTTTATTTCCCTTTTTGTTTTTTGTGCCTTTTACTTTCTGATTATCTTGGACTTGCACAATAATACATTATTTCAGCTGCAACTATTGGAAGGAATAAATGTGTAGGTTCAAATCACTTCCCCAGGTAAACATGAAGCACAGAAACATTTCTAATAATAGTAGGTTTAGACTTTTTGGGGTCATGGCTTTGAGCGCCTTGCTGAGGGCGACGATAGCTGTGATCTCTATTCCCAGCTGGACAGCGTGGGCATAGGGAGAGCTGAAGAAGCTGTAGGATGCTATCTGTCTTTAGTCCACGTCCTGCAGATTATATATACTATGTGTATTTTATGACTTAAATCAAGCTTTGTATTTTTGGTAATTTAACCATTATAACCAGAATTAACCTGTATATTAGAATCATTTTAACATTAGCTTTAATATAGCTTTTCTCTGGCTCTTGGTACCTTTGCATCTCAGTACCTCACAGTCTTTAATGTATTTATCCTCGAAACATTGCTGTGAAGTGTGGAGGTACTATTATCCCTATTTATTGCAGGGAAACTGAAGCACTGAGGGTGTATCTAGACTATAGGGTTTTGTCAACAAAAGTTGGCTTTTGTTGACAAAACTGTACCTGTGTCTACACTACCGCCGTGTTCTGTTGACAGTAAGTCGACAGAATGTGGCAATTTTGTCGACAGCGATAAACCTCATTTTACGAGGAATAACACCTTTTTTTGAAAGTACTCTTTCGAAAAAAGGTGCTATTGCATGGAAACTGTGCTTTTTCGAAAGAGAGCGTCTAGACTCTCGAAAAAGCAGCTTGCTTTTTTGACAATACCGATTGTAGTCTAGATGTTCTTTTTCGACAGAGGCTTTGTCGTCAGTATCTGTCAACAAAGCCTCTGTTGAAAAAGGCGTGCGGTCTAGAGAGGCTAAGTGACTTGCCCAGGGAGCATGCAGGAAGTCTGAAGCAGAGCAGGGAATTGAATCCCCCTCTCTCAAGTCCTAGGTTAGTATCCCAGCCACAAGAGTGTCCTTGTTTTCTGAGAAGCTCTTTACATGCTAGGCTAGTTATGGCTTTGCATACAATATTTCACAATAATAACACAAGCAGCCCCTACTGGCCCAGGTAGAGAAGGAGACTAACTCTAACAAAGTCTTTGCCTTCTCCACTGCTGAAAGAGGGTGCTGTGGTGTAAGGGACTGCTGTAGAATGCAATATGATGCTAAGAGGACTAGTGGTATGGGACCTGGAAGAAAAAAAGGAGGTAGGAGGATCTGTAATACCTCTCTTTTTCCTGGAAACACTTTCCCATCCCTCTTTCCTGCTGGTTAAGCCTCCTCCCACCCCCCATGTTTTAAAGGTGGAGAGAGTTGTGTCCTATAACTGAGTATACTCAAATTGCTACAAGGTCAAGCAGGGCATGTGAACAGTTAAAATCTTTGAGTGACTGATGCATGATGAAGAAGTCAGAAGACAAAACTCAAATTCAGGATTTTCTGGTACTCTGTGGCCCACAATCAACGTGTGGGATTATGGAAATTAGTTATGTCTATCAGTTACCCTGTTACAAATGACTGCATTATATTAGATTGTTTGAGACATAACGTGATCGGGAAATTGAAGATGGTAAGTAAATCAGGCATACACCTAAAGAGACAAACTTAAAGCTGCATGTGAAACCTTATCTTAGGGATTTTCAAACTTTTGAGTGCTAAGCAGTGCAAACTCTATATGTTTTTAACAAAGCTTTTTTTTTTTTTTTTTTTTTTTTTTTTTTGTAGAGGTAACAATCATATTGAATGAAAATCTCAGCATTTTAAACCTATAGAGGAAAATGCTGCTCAAACATTTGAAAAAAAAAACCCTGGAAAAATTAGCTTTAGTGCTTTTTTATAAATGTTTGTCTTTATTTAAATATCAGTATTATTAATTTAAGGCACTGACATCCATTGTTTCACAGACAGCCTTTGAATTGCAATTCCTCCTCCAACTCTTTCTTGCTGTTGGGGATTGGGTGGGGGTAACAATTTGCTCTGTGCATTTGTTACTCTGGCCATGAAGTAGGGGGAGAAGAACCAAGGCAGTGTTCTTGGGGGCCAGATGGGAGAGTAGAGATAGTTCCATGGTTTGCACATTGACTTGCTAAACCCACTATGGTAAGTTCAATCCTTGAGGTGGCCATTTAGGGATCTGGAACAAATCCATCAGGCATGGTACTTGGGCCTGCTGTGAGGGCAGGGGACTGGACTCAACAACCTCTCCAGGTCCATTCCAGTTGTATGAAATAGGTATATCTCCTTTTATTATATTTATATTATGCCCTAGCCTATTTGAACTGGAGAAGGGCATCAGCAGGTGAGTATGTATTTGCACCACGTTCTGAGTAGTCTACATAGGAGCAGGGGGTTTTTACTCCCTCTTTTTGCTGTGATTGAATATATAGAACCAGTCCAAATCTAGCCCTTAGATATTTCTTTTAAGATTAATTCTCAGAGAGCTATTAGAAAAACACCTTTAAAAGAAAGTATAAGCTAGGCAAAATCACAATGTTATTTGCCCTTTCCAGCAATGTATTTGAGCTGTACAGTGATATTTGAAACCCTTTCTCAAAGATCTATTTTCTTTCTATAGTAAGTCAGAAAATAAATTAATGGTTTTCTGAAAACAAAGAGGCAGCTGGTAGTTTGTCTAACAGAAAATGCCAAACAAACAAGAAATTCAATTTAGTTTTTATCTCTTACTGACAAAAAGTGAGCGAGGTTTCATTCGGGTCAAATATATGAACTACCCAAAAGGCACAACAAACAGAAATATTCAATAGATTTGTAATTCACCCTTGAAAGGGCCTGGTCTGATTGAAAGTAATGGAGTCTTACTGTGCTGGGGTCAGCATGTTATTCTTTGTTAATGCACAGCTACCCAAGATCAACCATGCACTGAGATGTAAAAAAAAAAAAAAAAAAAACCAATTAGCCATTCCAGAAAGTATATTAGCATTGGAAGATAAAATGTCCTGATTAATCTGGTAGAATATACATATTTCCTTAGTTCTGTAACTCCTGTTTAACTATGTTCATTAACAGTTCTGAGTGAAATAATTTAGTTGTTGGAGGTCCAAGCAGAGGTCTTGGAGCCAGTTATAAGTGAATTCTTCTGAGAGTATGTATGTATGTATATGTGTCTATGAATACATAATGCCAAATATATTATAACACATAGAAATGTGTGTATGTGAGTGACTAGAGGAACAAATACATTTCATTTACTCTAGTGAACATCTTAAATACAATTATTTAAATATTATGTTGTTATACTGATTACAGTTTTATTAGTAACGTACAGAAAACTTCTGTCTTGAAAAATTTACCACTTTGCAATAGTACCGTTTTAATCATTTTAACATTTTTTTAGTACTGGGTTTTAGAATACTTGTTTTATTCAATCGATTCTTGAATTAATCCATTTTCTCCTTTGGGTTCCCTATGCTACCCTTGTCCTGTATGGCATAGGAAGCTTTTTAATATGTATAGCTGAAAGTGCATGAGAAAATGGATTTATAGTTAAAAATATGAAGTCAAGTAAGGATGCATCTGCACTGCAAACAAACACACAAAACCTCCTGCAGTGAGCCTCAGAGCCTGGGTCAACAGATGGGATCGCTTTACACGTCTAGAGGAGGTAGCCTTGCTAGAGCCTCGACTTTGAGCCCTTTCCTCTTCATTGGGTTTTGGATCCCAGGTTCCTGCCTGAGCAGAAACATCTATCCTGCTATGTTGGCCACTCAGCACAAGTCCCATGAACTCAAGCCAATTCACCCAGACTCTGAGACTCCCTACTGTGGATTTTTTCTGCAGTGTAGCCATATCCACAGTCACAATTGGAGTAAGTTACTAGTCATGAATTTTTCATGCACGTTTTTAGCCTCCTTCTTGCATTAGATTTTGTAGAGGAAGAAGCACACACTGCACATGGCTGATTGTAATGTAAATGAATGACTGTCACTGCCTCACCAAGTCATTTAACTGTAAATAGCCCCACTTATATTATCTGGCACCTGACCTACCTAATATGGAGCTCTTTAATTACACACTGCCCACATCAGAGTGTGGGACAGAGGGGAGAAGGAACCAGTTACAGCTTATCTGGTTACCCACAAAATCCACCTAAATTGTACCTTTCTGCACTGAGAAGAGGGCGGTACACAGGGGAGAAAGGAACTTAAATTTCGTACAGGTACTGTCCTAGTGCAACCCAGGTTCCAGTCAGCTCTTTAAATAGCTCCCTGCTGGCTTATGCTGCAGCTCAACCAGCTCTTGCCAGAGCTGTGAACCCAGGCATATCACCTCACTTTCACCTCTGGTGGTACATAAGCTGCCTCACCACTGGAGTAGCTGATGGAGGCATATGTTGCCAAGGTTACCCTCTGAGATTCAGTTTCTCCTCTCTTGTTCTTTGTCTTGGTTACTGCAGACTTCTTAATGGTGAAGCTTATTTTCTCCTTCTACCCAATCAGATCCTTTAGCCAGCAAGTGGAGAGGAATAGGGCCCATTTTCAGCGTGTCACAACCTGAGATTTTTTATACTCTGGATTCAGGTAACCTTGTCACCACCTGTGCACTTGGAAATTTTACCTGGTGCCACCCCTCATTCTTCTCCCTCCTTCCAAAGATGCTGTCCCCATGAGCAGTGTGATCACTGATAAATATGATTGGTGTTCTTCCATGGCCACTGCAGGAAAACCCAGGCACCACAGCTCCACTCCGGATTTGATTAACAAACTCTTTATTTCAAGTAAGCCCACAAGTAAACTAATTTAGGATCCCTTCCTGGCTCCTTCAGCCAAATCCTGGAACAAGTCACCTCCAGCCAGCCAGGCTCAACTCTCCTTCCCAGCAGCCCTTGCCCAGCAGCGGGAGTGTGAACAAACATTCCAAGGTCACCAAGAAATGGCAACCGAGTTCAGAGTCCTCATGACTCATGTCCAACTCCAGCAGCTACTTCTACAATCCCATACACTGCAAAACAGTAACTGAACATATCACCTAACTTTTTCCGCACAGCCCAGTCCTAGTCACTTGCTCACAGGAGGGAGCGGCCAAAGATCAGGGGCTGCACTTCATGCCAGGCTCAGATTAAAATTCACAAAGGTTTTATTCAGCTGAACGAGATGGAAGGGTCTTGCTCTCCAGCTGAGCAGCAGATGAGGTAAGGAAGTGATTAGTAAGTAGGGGACAAGCAAGGCAAGGGCACAATATGGCCCACTGGGATTAGATAACAGAGCAAACTCCATTGCTCCCTTTCCTCATGCTAAGAATTTGGACACTAAAATGTCAGTCTCTTATCATTGTTGAAGATCAATATATTTCCCATTCCCCTAAGTTATAGATGGTATAAGGCAGGGACACTTAGTTATGGCTCACATCATTGTTAGTGAATATTAACTCAACTAAGATCTGCTATTGTTATTAAAACATTATACTAAATCTGTTAAGTTACTGTTCACTCTGCATGAAAACAAAAATAGTTACCTTTGTTTCTGAGAAACCTGGAAATGAGGCAGGAAACCACAGCATACTCTGATGCAAAGTCTGATTTTTGTGTGTATGTTAACTAGTGTCACCTAATTTTGATATAATGAGTATGTAATTGAATATTCTAGGAAACATATTCCCAGGCAGATACATTTAGACAAACAGCAAATTTTACAGACAATTTCTATCTTTACATCCAAATATTAGTACTAGAGAGCTGATTTGAGGAGTAACACTCATTCAACCAGAGAAAGGAAAAATATCAATCTAGGCAAAATTAGCCACTGTTACTTAGATTGTGAAAACAGAATACTTACAATAAACTGCTCATCAGCATGCTACAGACCAAGAATTCCTGAAAGATTATTTCCTTAATAATTTTAGTGTATATATTTTAAAGATGTGCTCCCCCTCCTCCCAATCCTCTGCCCTGATTCCTGCATCCCCCACTCCAAGCCCCTCCTCATCCCCTGCCCTGACTCTTGCTCTCTCTACCCCCTACCCTGAGCCCCTCCTATTCCTCCAGTCCTCACTCTCACACATCCCCATGTCTTCAGACCTTTACCCTAAGCCCCGCCTCAACCTCCATGCTGACTCCTGCAGTTAATGCTCCCAGCCTCCTACCCTGAGGCCCCCTGCCCCCCCCCCACATCTCCAGAGCCCTGCCCTGATTCCACAGCCCCCAAACCACCAGCCCCCTTTCCTGAAGGACCCGGGCAATGCCAGCTAAATCTTCTAGTCTTACTATACATTTAGAAATGTGCATCTGTCTGTCTGTCTGAGTCCGTTTGTTCAAGAACTCCTTCTAAACAATAAGACCTAGGACCACCACATTTGGAATGCAGCTTCCTCTTACCATAACTTAAAGCAAGATCAGAGTCTGGTTGTGCCAGGATAACAGGATGTGAGTGGAATGCGATTGTTCCTATTAAACAGAAAGGGAGGGGTGTGGGAGGAGGGACACCCCTGCCACCCAGGCCTGACCTGGGGAGCAGCTGCCAGCCACCAC
This sequence comes from Pelodiscus sinensis, assembly GCF_052426305.1. NCBI lineage: Eukaryota > Metazoa > Chordata > Testudines > Trionychidae > Pelodiscus > Pelodiscus sinensis. The sequence continues at coordinate 201,200,439 of NC_143053.1, read as the reverse complement.
ATGACCCCTGCTGCCCTGAACCAACCCAGGGGAGAAACCAGTGGGCGGCCTGCAGAGGCCCCTTGGGAGAAACTGGCAGGTGGCCTGAGCAGATCCCACTGCTCCCAGGCCAGCCCCAGGGGAAGGCCGATGTGTTGTTGGCCCTGGAGAGAAGCCAGTGGGCAGGCTGTGCTGCCCCAGAGAGAAGCCAGCGGCCATTCCCACCCCCTTCCCTGAGTCTCCTCCCTCTCCTGAGCCCCCTGATTTGATTCCTGTGCCCCCAACTCTTGCCTTGAGACCCTCCTCAACTCCCATCCCTGACTCCTGAATCCCTCACGCTCCTTGCCTGAGCCCCCCCAGATACCCCAGCCCTGATTTCCCCTCCTCCCCCATGCCCTCAGCCCCTTGCTCTGAAGGACCTGAGCAATGCTGGGTAAGTCTTCTAGTTTTAAATAATGAATAAACCAGAACAAGCACAAATTGTTTGCAGGTAATTCATGAAAAGAAAAAAGTAATCTCTCTGTGTGGACCAGTCAGTAGAGATAATTTGAGTGCTGCCCTGACATGTATGCACGAAGGCCCAGATCCTACAAAAACTTCATGCAAATTCTTAACTGTATGCACTGTGGATGAGATCCTCACCCCTGCTCTGGCCTCCTTACCAGTAAACATGCCAGAGTGGGCTAACTGGGGCCTTAAAAGCTCTCATTCTGGCCGTGGGATGATTCCATAGGTGTTGGGGGGGCGGGGTAGCTCAGTGGTTTGAGCATAGGCCTGCTAAACCCAGGGTTGTGAGTTTAATCCTTGTGGTGGCCATTTGGGGGCAAAAATTTGTCAGGGATGGTACTTGGTCCTGCTGTGAAGGCAGGGGACTGGACTTGCTGACCCTTCAAGGTCCCTTCCAGTTCTAGGAGATAGGCAATCTCCATTGATATATATATATATTTTGCTATCATGCTGTCTTCAGATGAACCCTTACAACACTGACATTAAGGTCTGTCATGGGTGGGGCTGGAGAACAGGAGGTGAGTATCAGGGTAGCTACAGCACACAGCACTGTGGAGTTTTGGGGCAGCACGGTGAGGCTGCTATAACGTCCAGGCCCCCAAGGCTATGTTATACCCAGGGCTGCCGGTAGAAGAGGGGAAAGCAAAGCGGGTAGTTGTCCTCTGGCCCAGCAATTTAAAAGGGTCATGGGCTCCAGGCTGCTGCTACCACATCACAGGGGCATGGCCACAGGTGGGTCTGAGTGGGCCGTGGCCTGCCCACTTTGTATCCAGGTCCAACCATGCATCACCACCTAGCTCTCCTCAGGTCACAGTGCTTGCCACGCTCTTCCAGCCTGCACCACGCTCCAGCCAGGGAGCAGGGTCAGGGCTTGGGGCCTTTCCTTGCCCTGCGAGGTGCTGTAGCTGGGGAGTGGGGTCAGGGAGTTGAGGGTCACCCTGCTCCACCTGGCTCTGCAACTGGGGAGCAGGGTTGGGGCTCAGAGGCTTACCACGCTCCACCCAGTGCTCCAGCCAGGGAATAGGAGTAAGCAGGGCTAGCACCTGCACTGAGACACTGCTCCTGGGCTGAAATGCCAGGCAGGCACACGGAACAGGTCGAGCCCCTGTATGCAGACACTGCAGGCTGGTTGCGGTAGGGGGAGGCACCCCCATTCCTCCTGTTCCCCTCCCTACGCCCTCCATCACTGCCCTCCCACCCAAACTGATATGTGCTAGTTATCTTGCTGAATCCCCCCCCCTTTATTGGCAGTCTAGATATAGCTTATGAGGCACAGCATGAAATACTGAAGGTATTTCAGAGGAGTGACTCTATATAACATTAAGAATGCATATAAGACTCTGCAGGATTGGGGCCAAGGCCAGTGGTTTACAATGGCCTCTGCTTTGGGGCAGATGTCTCGAATTCGTATCCCCATATTGGCTAATTAATTCAGAGTTATAACACTTTCTCTGATTAACCACTGGCCCAATTTAAATACATAATATCTTTAGCAGATGGTTTATTTGCATGCCAGTTCCCATGTTCTCCTCCCTGCTCTTTATCTGTGCTGAGTTCTGAGCTCTGTGGGAAAAAAAATCTAATGGTTTGGACATGTGCATATGTTCTCTGAGTTCTTGCCTGTGTGCTTAGCAGCAATTTTAAGATATTACTCAAGAGATCATTTATGTTGATTAAATGAAAACCTGTTCCTAATATTGTTGCTGTATAAAACATTGAATGACATTACAAGAAATCTGTTAAGTTACTGTTCACTCTGCAGGAAAGCAAAAATAGTTCCTTTGTCTCTGAGAAACCTAGAAATGAGGCAGGAAACCAAAGCATGCTGTCTGATAGCTAGGTTTGGTGTCTGTGTGTATGTTCACTAGTTTTACCTAATGTTGTTATAATGACGTAAAATAAAACAAAAAAAAAGGAAGCCTCCATGAAAATGCCAGGATATGATCAACAGTTCCATGAGGTAGTGTTCTATTGTTTTTCAGCACCATCAATTATATTAGATTTAAAGGTTTCAAATTTCTCCAGGATCAGTTATGAACCTAAAAATGATGACATTGGCAGCAGAGGTATATATACTTTCATAAGTGTATTAACATTCAATAAGCCCATTGACCATGAGGACTGCTTTTCATCATATGTGAGGACCCAGGCCAGAGTCAAGAGGGTCAACTAAAAGATAGGTAGGAAGAGCTATAGGATTAGTGATGCTTCTAGTTTCTATAGAGGATGGATGGTTTGTTACCTTTCACTCGACTGCATCCACGTCTAGAATAGGAATGGCAACTTTAAGTTAGTAGAGGGCCAAAAAAATACTAAAACCCTTTGGTGGACCTTACATTTTCTTAAGAAGCTAAATATTGCATAACTTAGAAATGCTTGCTACTGTACAACATGCTTATCATACAATTAACTGTGTATTAACAGTATAACTCCCCCATCTCCCCTCAAAGTTCAGATGAGTGAGAGAAGGGGGTTTAATCAATGAAAATAACAAAAAATAAGAACATCCTTCTAATTTTTTCTCTCTTCTGCTTTCCAGCCTCTGCTGCCTTATGGACATGGTCCAGCACATATAATGGAGCCCAGGAGTGGAAGCAGGAACACATGAACTGGTTTTCAGTGCCACTCAAATTTGGCCTGGCCATCCCTCAGTCATGCCAGAAGAATCACATATATTCTAAGTAACCAATCTGCTGTTAACGACACAATTAATTCTCAGGTTCTCAGAGCATTAGTAAAGTGTCTTGATTTTGTAGATGCTAAAACACTTCTTATGAATTACCAGCTAACACTGTGGAAACGGATCACTTTATTAGAAAGCCTCACCCATCTAAATCTGCCTGGAGCAATCAAGAGACAATACTATTAATCAAAAAGTAATTAGTCATTCATTCATTTAGTTTGTAAAAATTTCTCAGTATTTCATTTCAGCCTTGGGCTGATTTATGTACTTGATGGAGCTGACAAACTGCGTGGCTTTCTTTCTACCATTTAAAAAATAAATAACACCTTTAAAAATTGCTTTATCTTCTTGCTCAAGGATAACAAAGGATGAATGTATCAAATAAAGTTTATATTACTGTGGACCCACTCTGTGGATGCAAGACACAAGTACTATTTCTGATATATAAAACAAATATAATTTTAATTTTTTTTATTTTGAGGCATACACATAATAATTAAAACCAGAAGTAATCTGGTATCTAAAACTGAGTTTATCTTTACACAGTAGAGGATAAGATAAGAATGTATATAAATCTGTTCCTGGATACCCTATCCACTCCATTAAACTTGTGCCTTAAACTTTTACTCTGGATTGCATTTCATTTGTTTTGTGCTTTGGCTCTTTTTTGTCAGATGTGGTTAAGGATTTGTGGCATAGCACAGATCTCAGTTTACAAGAAGCCATGTGTTGCAGTTGCACAGGTATACAGACTGGAGAAAGGCCACAAACTAGACTCATCTTCAATATTTTAGGAGCTTATGATTCTTTTGGAAGTGACATCACATTCTCTAGCAATCCACCAGCTATTTTATAGATTAGTCTGGAGAACATGTAAGACTAAGTTGTGATCACCTTACTCATATAAGACAATGCATGTAGGAGGATCACGTGTGGTCATGTTTCTCCCTCTCTCCCCCCCACCCCAATTTCTACCAAGGTTTCTATGTCCTGTTCTGGACCCTGATGCATACCACCAGAACTTGTAAATTCTTCCCCTCCTCCCCCCATACCACTATCAACAGTTACATGTCATCTCTGCTTATAAATCATCTCAGTGAGCATAGATCCAGTGAAGAAATTGGTTTTCTATTTGCTGGGGCTGTAAAAGTCAAAACCAAACTAAATCATGAGATGAAAAGCTTGTCTTGATCATGCTTGAAGACAACTCAGGCACTGAAGTCTTTAGAATCACTGTAGAATAGCTAGAAGTCTCCACATATTGACTGAGTAATAGCTCTGCATATGTGATGCTCACCAAAATAGGCTACAGTTTCAAATACTCTCCATTAAACATCATTTGTTGACAAATTCTAATTTGAGCATTTATCTTTTTCATTGTATACCAAAAGCAAACACCCACACCAATCAACAGTCTGAGCCAGATTCACCCTGTTATAATTCTACTGAAGCATCTCTATTAGATTTGAAACCCCTTTTTTAAGTATCAGAGGGGTAGCCGTGTTAGTCTGAATCTGCAAAAGTGGCGAGGAGTCCTGTGGCACCTTATAGACTAACTGAAGCGTAGGAGCATAAGCTTTCGTGGGCAGAGACCCACTTTGTCAGATGCAGTGAGTCTTTGTGTTTACACCATTGAGAAGTCTGGGATAGTTCTTACCTCTCAGAGCTATTGTTTCAGACTCTCTTCAGCTGCAGGCCGGCTTCCGTGTGTAACACTCATTTCACATTTTTAAACTTTCCTTTGGAACTATGATGGATAGAAATTTTTGTTTAAAGTTGTGATTTAGATGCAATCATCTGACTCGAGGAGTTGAGTCCCTAGATCCGGGCTCAGTATCTCTATGCCATAATTGCAGCCCTGAGTACAACTTTGCCACTGTTTTCTACTTGCCTACTGTTGATCTACCTGTCCAGCCTCTTGTGCAGGAATGCACAGAGCATTCTCACAAAGCTGAGTTCAGTGTGCTTAGTTGGCATGGACAACCAGTGGAGATGCCCCACATGTTGTAGAATTATACTGTATCGGGGGCACCTAGGGAAGGCAGGACTTATTTCCTTATTCTGAATCCTGACATGCGACCTTTGCCTTGGCAAATTAAGAGATGCTAAAGGGGCTAATAAGTTCCACATTAGTTGAATGCGTTTTTGTAATGCGTTTTGTTCTGGGATTAATTCTTATAATGTCGTAGCAGTGTTTAAGTCCTCCCCATGATACATTTATTTGCCTAGGCTGCCTTTGTCTATCCCTTCCTCTTACCGCCACTGCTGTTAATGCCTCATAAAGGAAGACCTTTAGAAAGTTTTAATTTTACTTATTAAATCTAAATAATAATATTTGGAACCTGATCCAAAGCCTACTGAAAGTAAATGGAAAGACTCTGAGGCTATGTCTACACTACAAGATTTTTGCACAAAAACCGGCGGAGCATCCACACATCAAGTGTGTTTTTGTGCAAGGACATCGACAGAACAGAGGGCTTTTTCTGGTAGAGTTATTCCTCTCCCCACGAGGAATAACTCCTTTTTGTGCTACGGCTCTTGCGCAAAAAGGCAGGTGTGGCTGCTCCGAAGTGGTTTTTGCGCACAAAACCCCTATTGGAAAAAGCACAGGTGCTCTGATGGTCATTCTGCAAATGGCCATCAGAGCTTTCTGTGCAAGAGCATCCATGCAGTGTGGAGGTTCTCTTGCACAAAAACACATCACTTTTGCAATGCGCTTTGAGATCTGGAGGTGCTTTTGCGCAAGAAGATTTTGTGCAAGAACTCTTCTGCAAAAGGCTTCTTGTGCAAAAACCTTGTAGTGTAGACTAAGCCTCATTGACTTCCGTGAGCTTTGGAGCCATCCCTTGTACTGACAATTATCTTTAGAATTACATTGATTATATACATTTCATAATATGAATAATTTTGGGTTTACAAATGAAACATGAACACTTTAAGAACTGCGGAGTGATGAGAAAAGTTGAGCATTTCTGACAAGTATCTAAAATGACTAGAGCAACTGAAAAAAAGCAATGATGCAAGCACCTCTGGGTACTGGTGTAACCCACACTCCTAGGTTCAAATCCGCTTGGTGGCTGTTACACTAGTGTTTATACAAAGCTCGGGGGTTAAAAACAGATGAGCTGGGATGCTATCTATAATGTTGCCGTTCAATACATATAGAACCTGTGTATAATAAGAGGGAAATTACCTTGGCCATTCTACTATACAGAGCTTTAATCAAACTGTGCCCTATACATAACGTTTAAAAACTTCATTACGAGTCTATATTGTGCTTTAAAAACATTCACAAAATGTGTATTTCATATAAAATGCTTCAAGAGTTTAACATCAACATGCCCTTCATGTGGGGATGATTTCCTCATAGGATGCTCTTCAGCAATGATGTTTTTTTCATTTAATGGACACAATTTCTTTCATATAGAAATGTATTTTGATAAGAGAAAGTGCTCCCTTTATCAGTGGTGCTAGAGCTCACTGTGTGGAATTCAAAAATTGCTGATAGACATAACTAACATATTCCTGTTGCCAGGATGTAAACCAGCTCATCTAGAAGAAAACCCAAGTCAGTGAAATTGCAGAGAATCTGTCACATAATATAAGGATGAGTCTTTTTTCTTAGTTTAATTGCATTTTAATTTAGATATAGTGTGTTCTTACAGTATTAGCGTCTCTCCAAAAACTAATACTTGGATTCTTGATGCAGTTTTAATCCACTAAACCACATAAGATTTTCCTGATTTTTCTCCGATATTTTGCAGGTTTGGGACCCACTTTTCCCCTGTTATATCATACTCCATTGTAGAATGTGGGCAAAATCTTGTCCCCTCAAGTTCAGTGGGAGTTTTCCAACTAACTTTAATGGGGCCAGGATTTCATCCAGTGTATCTGTATAGTCCTTTGTATTTGGATGACGTTTAGTATGTCCATGGCAAGGGTTGCTTTTGGTGGAGGCTTCTAAGAAACTGCATGATGTGGTTCTACTGTATGGTTTGTTTCAATGTGACATGGGAGTCTTCTCAAGCATTTAAGGATGCCTCAGTCGATAAGAAAATGTTTTACAAAAGCACTGCACGTTGTTATTATGGTATTTTATTTTGAAGAAAGGAGGCCAAATTCATGTGAAGAAGGACTTAAGAGATTTGGGTTTATTCCCAGCCTTGACACAGACTTTCTGTGTAACCTCTCTATCAATCTGTGCCTCAGTTCCTCACCTGTAAAATGTGAGACTATCACTTCCCAACCCAATAGGCATATTGTGAGGATGTACTCATTCATGTTTATAGGGTGTGTGGAGTCTAGAGAAGCAACTAGAATAAAGAGTGCAGAAAATCTGCTAAATAAATGTGATGCAGTGGAGTTCCCCCAAGTATAAATTTGGTCAGTGAAAGTCTGGATGGACCAAATTTTGCTGCATCATGGCAATAAATGAGGGATGTAGTTTGAGTGAGTGGCAGATATATTTACACCCAGTGTAGTAAGTTTGCCTTAAATGTTGCATGGCACAAAGATACTGCCCAGAGGTACTATAGTGCTACTCCTTATACACTTCTACTTGTGAAAATTTCCTTCTGCTTCTTATGAGGCATTCCGCATCAGCATTTTGGTGCTGCTCATCCTATTTTGTCGTTCTTTAGACGCATCTGAAGTCCTGGAACCTACTTCTTAATTATGCCATTTTACAAAACATATGCAACTAGACAGTTAAAGGGAGTTGATTTGCCTGCATAAGATCTGGGTGACTGGGCCCTTTATTGGGGAGTCTCTGTGTAGTTTGTTTATTACAGTAACAGTTTTGTAATCCTTCTCTTAGAGGGATGGCAAATTAAGATCTGGTGGGAAAAAAAACATGCAGGGTAGAATTGGTTTTCAGTTTGTATTTGAAGAATGTATTCTAGAGTGGTTTTTAAGCATATCGTAGAGAAGAAATGTGTAGGTTAGGCTGACCAGACAAGCTGTGATTAAATCATGAGCTATGCTCTAACCATATTTAAAATGAGTTCCACTGACACTTCCATTTCCTTTGAGTTGGGAATGTTAAAATGGTCTTTTCCTGCAGGGAGAGTATACAGCTCCTTCAAAATCCAGCAGAAATCTTCAATACAATAGACTAATTCTTCCTGGGGAACCTATCAAATTCTGCAGGTATTGTACAATGAATGAGTTTTTGATCTAACAAAGGGCTTTTATTATGGAATTCCCTTTTTGTGTCTGTCTGATTGGTTTCTGGGGACTTATTTTTTTACTACAGGTTCAACCTCTCTAGTCCAGCACCCTTGGGATCTGACCAGTGCAGAACCAGAGAATTTGCCAAACCACAGGAGGTCAATATTGTCTAGCAGTATTATCAACACTTTCACTGCTTACCAGACTTTTAGAAGACATTTGGGGGTAAATTAGAGCTAAACAACAGCAGAGAACACTGAGCTGAGGTCTATACTAGTCCCCACAGCTTGGCTTCAGGTATGCAATTTCAGCTATGTAGAATATGTAGCTGGAGTTGATTTATCTTAAGCTGAGCTTGGCACGCAGTGGGAGGCCAACGGGAGCCAATGCTCCCATTGGCTTCCCTTACTTCTCGCAAAAGGAGGAGTACTGCACACCAGCTAAATTGAATTCCGGAAGATTGATCATGGCAGCGGAGATCTTCTGTGTAATGAAGTCAAGCCCCCAAAGCCAGGACTGGTGGCAATAAACAAACTTTATGGGACTATGGGAAACTTGACCACACCTATGATAAGTGGACATCCAGCTAACTAAGATCATGCCGGACCATGGATGTTACTGGATGCCGGACTAGAGCGGTTCAGCCAGTATAATCTTCAATAAAATGTTTACATATTAAACATCGACAGCTCAATTAGATTAACATATTTGGAAATACAACAATATAAACCAAGCCAGCAGTACAATGATGACCAAATTAAATTACAAATAAATGGGCTAATCCATCCTCAGTGTAACACCACTGAAATTGGTAGACACACAGCAGAGATTTCTTTAGCTCAACAGCTTTAAATAATAACTTCTATTTTCCTAAGGTGCTTTTCTTTGACCCTATAATGAGGACAAATAATTTGGGAAATTTTGAAAAATATGGAAATACTGGTGTTCTCTAAGCTGTTCAGGGCATAACTGTCATCAAGACAAATGCCAGAAAGTCTTTATATTGCTTTAGAAATTATACCAAATCTTGTAAGTGTAAAAATATTGACTAGTTTTGTAAAATATAAGATACAAAAAGGCAGAAAACTAAAACACAAGTGGGGCATACTACACAATCAAGGTTTTGCTTTCTGAAAGCAATGTGTCATGTTAACTTTTTTAAAATATGAGAGAGGCATATTGTATCAGTGGATGCAGGTGGAATTATTTTGGGTAGTTTGTATTTATGTACATGTGTATATATGTGTGTATATAATTACAGAAGCACATATACATATACATTCTATAATCTGAAGCACTTAACCACTTTAGTGATGGGTACTATACAAAATCATAAAGTAGGTATTCTGGAATTCTTCCTTCCTGCCCCTCCGCATCTGGATGGATAAGCTGAAAAACAACACACATTAATAAGAAGGAGAAGAAGCTGATAGTGGGCTACATTGCCCTTGACTGTGCTGTGAGGAAGGAAGATAAAGCTTCAGAATGTGACAGCAAAATCAACATAGGGAGATAAGTTGATGGACTGGCTGCTTAGCATAATGGCCAGCAGGCAGCAGAAAATGTCAGCCATGATGTTAGCCACTGTCATGCTGCTATCTATATCAAGTGGCTTTCTTCTGCACTATCATGTCACGCATTCAGAAGACAAGCGTGGGTGGGGAATGAACACGGAAGAGGTGCATGTAATGTAACTAGTGCAAATGGCCAGCCCAGATGTACCTATTTCATTCTAATCAAGCACAGCAAAAGGAGAAGGAAAACAAGAGGACCAGTTCCATCATTTCATAGAAGCATAGAAAAGTAGGGCTGGAAGGGCATCACAAAGTCATTCAGTCCAGCCCATTGCACTGACGTAGTACCAAGAAAACGTAGACCATCCTTGGCCAACCTGTCCCTAAAAGCCTCCAGTGATGCAGATTCCACAACCTCTCTTGGAAGCCTATTCCAGATCTTAATTTCCTTTATAGTTAGAAAGATTTTCCTAATATTTAATCTAAATCTCCTTTGCTGAAGATTAAACCCATTGCTTCTTGTAGCAAGTGATTTTTTTTCAGGGTAGGGGGGAGAAGTCATTCCTTTTTGTTGCAATGTATTTATAATTTGCATCTTCACTGAGCCAAGCAATAGCATTCTTAGTGGCTAAGTGGAGCTCTCAAAGCCCACTGCTAAGTTTGCTTAGTGGGTATTTTTCAACAATGTGCATTACTGTTTGATCTGTGCCACACCTACAGGTTGGATTATCTGGAAGACCTCAACAGTACTGGTTGGCTGCACAGATGCCTTGCCTAGTCTAGAATCAGTTAAGAAGAGTCCACTGACAATGTAGTGAGTCAAAGCCAAGTGGAGAAACATGCGGGCTGTCTACATTGGCACCCCTTTCCGGAAAAGGGATGCTAATGAGACACATCGCAATTGCAAATTCCACGGGGGATTTAAATATCCCCCGTGGCATTTGCATTAACATGGCTGCCGCTTTTTTCTGGCTCGGGGTTATGCCGGAGAAAAGCGCCAGTCTAGACGGGATTTTTTGGAAAATAAACCCTTTTCCGGAAGATCCCTTTCAAGTAGGAATAAGGGATCTTCTGGAAAAGGGTTTATTTTCCGAAAAATCCCGTCTAGACTGGCGCTTTTCTCCGGCATAACCCTGAGCCAGAAAAAAGCGGCAGCCATGTTAATGCAAATGCCACGGGGGATATTTAAATCCCCCGCGGCATTTGCAATTCCGACTGGTCTCATTAGCATCCCTTTTCCGGAAAGGGGTGCCAATGTAGACACAGCCTTGGGTTGGCATTAAGCCAGTGGTTGGCATTAAGTACTGATCTTCCCACCACAGTAACTCTGCTGTAGTATTCTGGCATGGCAGCCGCAACCATAATGGGTGTAGTGATGTAAGACATGTAGCTTGTGGACTAAAAAAATCTAAAACAAGGTTGGGTTGGCATGTACCTTTTCAACCCGCTTACCATCAGCAATCTCTCTCTGCTTATGTGAGGGGGAGCAATGTGGCTCAGAACTGTAAGCCATGGAAGATGAGTCTGTTGGAGAGTGCCTGTGATGATGCTCATAGTTGAGTTGAGTTACATGTTAGTAAGTTTGATGTGTGCTAACTGACTCCATACTGCTGCAAAGTATTCTACTATTGAATACAAGATGGCCAGGCCTGAACTCCTATGGGTTGAAACATTTCCTCTCCATGAAGAACCTGCCAGATTGTCGAGAACTTTGTTGCATGTCTTGACCTTCACTGCTATCTTGCTCAAGTGGCTTTTATATGTCAGTGTCCACTTGTTGCCATGACTTTTATATTGTACCTTGACTCAGTTTTGATGTTAGTTTTTGGAGTTTAATCAGCAGCTCCTAGTGTTATTGTTTCCAATCAATGGACATGCAAATTAAAGCTATTAATAAATTAAATAAATAACAAATTAATTAAATAAAATCTCAGTTTAAAAATACATCTGGTTGATTACTACATTGGGTATATTGCTATAGCTCTCCAAACCTATGGTCACATAATTTCCTCTTCCAATATTTTACAACATTTCATATCCTTATAGTAATTCCTCCTGCAATGCAAGGGTACAAGCCCATATGCATCCCTTATGTCCCTTTCTCTCATGCTCTGCACCTTTTCTTTCTGATTTTCATGCAATGAGAATTGCATTAACAGAATCTGGAACAGGTCTCTTCCAGAACAGAACCCAGGCTGTGTCACTGGTTGTTTGCTTGACTGAAGTGGCAAACCCATGCACTGTAGACAAGTTCTCCCACAATATGCTGCAAATAATTACATAAAGCTGTTCAATTTAATGCACCACTAGGAACCATGGGAAATCCCACCAGAAATCATCCCATCGTACTGGCTAGTGCAGCACTATTATTGCAGATACAATTACACATTTAACATGGGTAGTGCTTTTCCAGTGTGCACATTCCCCATGTCACAATTATAGCCCAGGCTTATACTTGGTCAGTCACATCAATCTCCAACACGAAATCTTATTTTGATGTTTGCCAGTGCTACAAATTTAACTTTGGATTTGAAAGGCAATCTGATTTTAATCTGGTATAGAAAATTATGAAACCACACTGACTCCCATGAACTCTCTCTTGGTTGAATTGGCTTTTCAGTGCTAATGAGTAAAAACTGATTTTTATCAGCAAAATAAGGAAATTTAACTCAAATTACACCTGAGTTATGGATCTTTAAGGAAAAAATATGGCATTTTATATAGTTCATTTTCTAACCCTAGCCATGTTCGACACAAAAGGCTGTGTGTTTTTTTTTTCAGCTTCAGTGCCTTAAATCTTGATGAATTCATTTCTGAACACATATGAGCCAGTGGCAACGTCCTACTAATAAACAGTCTCAGATTTCTTTTAAAAGCTTCAGTAGATGTTTTCCTTGTCTCTCTCTCTTTAATTTACTGCCTGCAGGTAGGATGTCTGGCAATCCGCTATATGGATGTGATTGGTTTTCTTCAGTCTTTGGCATAGTCCCATGATCCTTTGAAATCTCTTGCATTTCAGACAAGCCTTTGAGTTTGTTCAGTTGCGTCATTTCAGCAGACTTGTGGAGCCTACATGGACTTCTCTCTCTCTCTCTTCTTTTAACTACAGCTGTGTTATTGTACATTTTAGTAATTTTATTTGTCATTGAGCTACAGCAGTTTTCTCAATCTCTCTTGTCTTAAACTTTTGCAAAATCACTTCCTCTCCTGAGCCACGAGATTGTATTTCTGCCATGAAACCCAAGTTTTATTTTATGTCGTTGCTCATTATTTTTGGTGATAGCAGTTGAGCATTGCCAGAGATCTTGTTATATTCGCTACACGCTCTTGAATATTTCTGTGTGTATTTCAGGGATGGAGGTATCAGGGAAAACTCTCTGTTTTTATTTTGATGCTTTGGTTCGTATGATTGTGTTCCTGTTAAACTGAATTTCTATACATTTCCTGAGAACTGTAACTGATTCCCTCTGGCTTCAGGACAAGTTTCAGAATTTTGGAGTTTTGTTGTGTTTTTGCAAAACAAATTGTATTTTTTGAAAGGTTCCACTGAAGCAAAGTTTCATATTTCTGAGCAGCACCACTTTAAATAAAATAGACTGTATCTCTATTAAATCTTGAAACTCCATCTCCAGTCCAAGCAGTTTAAATAGAATCATTCAATCATTACTGAACATAGTTATTTTCAAGGATGTTGCCTTTGCTTTTGCCTAAAAGGGAGAGCGGGCAGATAGAGATACATGGTGGCCTGAGTGTCTGTGGGAACCTAGGTGTATAATTTTTCTTTAAAAGTGACAAGGAGTCCTGTGGCACCTTCTAGACTAACAGATGTATTGGAGCATAAGCTTTCCTGGGCAAAGACCCACTTTGTCAGATGCATGTAGTGGAAATTTCCACTACATGCATCTGACGAAGTGGGTCTTTGCCCAGGAAAGCTTATGCTCCAGTACATCTGTTAGTCTATAAGGTGCCACAGGACTCCTTGTCACTTTTGCAGATCCAGACTAACACGACTACCTCTCTGATAATTTTTCTTTAGTTCATTATTGTAGTTCTACACCTTAGCCTTCAATATGAACTCAAATTCTATGGTGCTGGAGGTTCCAATTCCCTGTCTTGGTCAATGAATATCATTGGCCTTTGGTGTTGGAATATTCAGTTACTTTGATGATGGGTCCATACAGGAATATAGACCTAGATTTTCAAAGGTATTTAGATGGCAAACTCTGTTTAAAATGAATGGGAACTAGCCATCTAAATACCATTGAGGGTCTGGGCCATAGTATTAAATACGTAAGAGGAAGCAGTCTACGATTCTCAACACTTGGCTTGTATTTTTTGCACTCTTCTGAGCGTGTTGCTCCTTGAATAGCTTGTGCTATGCCCAAGCTGTTTCCTCACTTCTTTGTGTGAGCATAACTTAAAAAGAAGGTGCTATGGTGAGTGAGCGTAGGAAGAGGGATATCTTTGCCTTTTAGTGAAATATCAGGAACGTTCTCAGATATCATGAGCCTTTCCACTACTTGCTGAGTTATTGAAAATGCTCCTTTAATATTTGTAGACAGAGAAGTGCTATGCTTTAAGACTGAAGTTACTAGGTTTGAATCCTATTGATATGTAAAATGATTAACATAAAGGGGGTCTGGATATATTCAAAAAACTCTAGATACATCCTTAGGCCTTTGGAGAACCCTGCATTAAAAAGGAGAAAAAGTGGATATTGGCTAGTTGTAGTAAAGTGCCATGAAAGAGACTTTTCTAGAGGTATTTTTAAACTGATTGAAACCAGCAATACAAGGAATTTTGTATGTGAGTCTGATTTTGTGAAATTACCAGCTCAATTTTCTTACCATGTTGGTTCAGATAAGTTTATATATCATCATTATCATTAACAACAACAACCATGCGCTCAACACCCGTTGGTATCCGATGCCTCCCTCACTATTTGCGTCCATCTTTCCCTGTCCAGTGTGGAGTGGCTTAGTTTCTGTAGACTAGCTCCGCACCAAACTACTATATCATCTACCCATTCTCTGTGGAGTCTGCCTCTCTTATTCGGCCCATCCATTATGCCAAATACCAGGGTCTTAACGTTTTGCTCATTGTTCTTTCTGCAGATATGCCCAAATAGCTGTAAATTCCGTTGTATAACCTTCTGCAGTAGGTTCTCTTTCAGCTGTATCTTCCTATATAATTACTCATTGGTGACCTTCTGCATCCATCCTATTCTCAGGATCTTTCTATAATAACTCCTCTTGAACACCAATATCCTTCTCTTATAACTATTGAATAATCTATATATTTTAGAAATGTGCATCTGTCTGTTTGTGAGTCCATTCTTCAACAACTCCTCCTCAATGCTTGGAGCTAGAACTACCAAATTTGGCATACAGCTTCCTTTTCTCTTAAGGCAAGGTCAGGGTTTAGTTGTGCCAGGAAAACAGGATCTGCCTGGAATGCGATTGTTTTCTATAACATGGAAAGGGAGGATGCTGACAGGATGGACAGTGATACTGCAGAGTGATCACTGGAGGCAGCCACATCACTGAGAGCTGTGGCCAGGGCACATCATCTTGCTGGCCATAGGATCAGATAAATAGCCCCCACACCTTCCCTTCCACTGGGCCCTTGGCTGAAGTGCTGGAGTGGGGTGAGAGGAGGGAGAAAGACCTGCTGACAAGCAGTCCTGCTCTTCCCCTGCACTACCACACCAACTGCCCTGGGAGAAGCCAGAGGATGGGTGCACAGCCCTTACTATACTGGGAAGAAGCCAGCGGGAGGGGTGTGTGATCCTCACTGCCCCAAGCTGTTCCCTGGGAGAAATCATTGGCCACCCTCACCCCTTGTCCTGAGCCCCTTTCCTGAACTCCCCCTCCTCCCAACCCTTTGCCCTATTTCCTGCACTACCACCCCCTGCCCTGGGACTCTTTTGCACCTGCTGCCCTAACTTCTGCACCCCACCAACCACTACCCTCAGCCTTGTCTCACCCCCCAATCCTCACTCTCACACCTCCAGGGCCCTTCTCTGAGCCCCTCCTCAACCCCCCCACCCTGACTCCTGCACCTCATACACCACCAGCCCTTTGCCCTGCAGGAGCCGAGCAATGCCAGGTAAGTCCTCTAGTCATTATACTATTCTTATCTGTGTGAACTTCCAAAATTTCAATTTTAAAGATTCAGAATTTCTGGAAGGTTTGTTCAACTATAGAAACCTCTAGGGAGTCATTTTAATTCTTAACATGTTAACTTCAAATTACCATTGTCAGTCACAAAGGAGCACAGCCATCATCAGCTGACTGATACCATCTGCCTTTGCCAGGTCCTCCACATCTCCTACAACTTAGGCTGGAGCTTGTGTTCTTGCTCTCCATGTGCTAGGTGAAATGTTAATCTTGTTCTTGCATTTACAACAAGTGCTGTTAATGGGATCATTGATGCATTTTGTTTTAGTGAAAATTTAACATTTAGTTTCTTTAAATAATAAGAAAACCCTTTAATTCATTGGCTACATATTATGAATAATAGTCTATCCAAACTACAACTTAATCACACTGCATCTCAGTTTAATCAAGCTCTGTCATGCCCCACATTTAGTGCAATCGTATATATCATCTTTAGTAAATGACTTAATTTTTCATTCACGTTTATGGTACTTGCAAAACAATGTAATCTTCAGTAAGTTGGCACATTGGAAGAATTCAAGTTCTTATCTCAGTCTGAAATTGTTAATAAACAGCCTTCTATTGAACTTTTAAATTCCATAAAATTAAAATATATGTAAATGTGAAATTTCATATTCCTTTGCTTTTTTCCCCTGAATGCTTGTATTTGCTAGCAACATTGAAACAATCTTATATTTCATATTGTACATAGTGTTATATACCATAGGGGCTCTTTGACTCCTTTTTCATGTCACAACTGAAATTACCCTGTACTGGCAAGTTCAGGCATCTACCATATAGACACCAACATCCATCCACATAATGGGATTCTTGTTTCCAAACTAAGGTAGCTTGCTGATGTGAATAAACAATATGACACAGACTGATACTGGTTTTATTAGCACATCGTATGTGGTCCTGCACTTTATGTAGTAATACCTTGACATGAATAGTTGCTCTAAATAGGTAATGCTACTATTTAATGTATTGATTGAAACAGGATATTTAGAGTGAGAGTGTGTAGACCTCATTTAGAGAGTGTGATGAACAGAGTGAACATGTACTTATCTTGCAGCTACATTTCTGGGGGCATGGATTTGGCAGAGTAAATGTAAATAACTAAGCTGCTAACACACCTGTTTTCTTTTATCTCCCTCCCTAAGCTGCACTTGAATCTTTCCCACCTGTCTAGAACTCCCTAACTGTACTCATCTTTTCCTCTCATTCCTCTCTAGCCTTAATGAGTAAGTCATCTCTTCTACCTGCCTTCCAATGTCACTCCTCCCTCAGAAGTTTCCTCCTGCTGAATGTGTAGCTCTCATGTTTGCCGGAAAAGGGAAACTATAAGCACCAGCACGCTTGATGTTGGATGTCCTGCAGAATATCAATGCAATTAAAGCACCCAAGTGGGAACACAATGTATGGATGATAGTGCATAGTGAGCCTTAAGCTTGCCAACTTTCCAAATTCCAATTGAAATCAATGGGAGTTGGAGAGGGACTCAGCCCCACCAAACAATCTGGCACATAATTGCCTAAAATAGGTTCCTAATTTTAGATATCAGGTTTGCAAATGTTAGCCTTCCCATACCATTTTAATAGCTTCAATACCTAGTAGATGGGGATTGCAGTAGTTAACAAAGCTGTTCCTATGGAAGTAGATGGAAGTTTTTCCATTAGATCCAAAAGGAAGCTCCTTGAGGCTTTCAGTGTTTTTAGAAATAAGACAAGAAAAACAGTGTGCAATAAACAGTTCTAGTGAATTATAATTCCATATGGCCCTAAATCAGGAACACGTCTTTAGTCAGGAAAGTACTTAAGTACATGCTTCATTTTAAACATATGCTATGGAACTTACATACATGGATTTCCAGTGGACCTTCTTGGGGAAGTCAGTCAGTGTTAGTATGGTTCTGCAGAATTAATAGGATAACTCTTTACAAGATAACATGCTTATTATGTCTCTCTTTACAAGTCCTGCAGGATTTGCGCTGCACAGAGCTCTATGAATCCCTCTGCAGATCTGCTGATTTTTAGGAGCCAAAGCTCCTGGCTGTTCTATGGAAAAAGATCAGAGAACTTCAGGCATGGAAATTCACTTAAGTTGTTTTAGACATGGAGTAAAATATAACCTATGGTCTCTCTTTCTGGTTCATGGTCAATACTATACTGAATGCTTTACTGAGCTTTTGGGTAACATATTGGTGAGGGCCCTGGGTCTCTTAAATTTGCTCCCCTGCCTTGGTCTGAAATAACCAGAACTGGGTGAGCTTCCAGGCATGATACATAAATAAGGCACTTGTTTGACAAGGTTTCTGAAGAAGGTTTTTCACTATGTTTTTGAAATAATGGAGGTGGAAAAGAGCTTTTTTTTCAGATGGTTGGCTGGCTGAGTTAATTTGTTCCTGTTTGATTTTTAACATTGCCTGGTGTATTACATTGTTGAAAGATTAATTGTCAGGGGGCCTAGAGGTCTTTTGTAGGCATTTTTATTTTACTATTATTTTTTCTTTATATTTAAATAACTGAAATAAAATTGTATTAGCACTGAAGTGAGAGATGGGGGCTAAAGTCAATGATTTGATTTTAAAGGCTGGCATCACCTCATTTAGTAACATATTTTCTATATTTTGACAGGCTACTGAATGTTAATTTATAAAACCTCTCCATAGTGCCACAAAACTACTTTTAACAAAAAGTCTGAGCAGCCATTAGAGACCTATGCTACATCCACTATAAGCAATTTCTCTTTTTCAGATTCAGTAGCCACTGCCATGGTCCAAGGAAGTTCGAGTATTGGTGTCCCCTGGAACTTAGAGGGGCCCAGTGTTTCTGGCATTACAGAGCTTACTCCCATTAGGTGGTGAACATCCTGTGCTGTGGAAGAGACATAAGACATACTGAAAAAAGTCATGTTTACTCTGGAATTCCATATGGGGAATTATATTAGTAGAGCTATAGCTGATCAATCTCCCTGAGCCCCCAAGGCTTCTTGATTTTGAGGATACAATATCTGGGTTTGTGGCTACAATTTTGTCAGGATCCAGGAGCCAAATATGGATTTTTATGATGCAGTTGTATATGGAGGTCTGAGGCCTTTTGGTGTAATAAGAACAATTCATCTTGCTCTGTATATAAGCACTGAAATTTTTGAACTTGGGTGACAAATTGGCTATATCAGCAGTGCACGTTGCCAGGTGTTTTATTTTTGGGGTGTTTTTTTGGGGAAGGGGGGCATGATGTTGTGCCAGGATGCATCAGAAAGCAGGTGGCTTGGTTTTGTTTTGGGGTGTAAGAGGCCTAGCTCCACCTATGTTCTACTTATGCTGTAAAAGTAGAGGATTTGCGCAAAACAATGGCTGTATGTAGCTGGCAGGATTCAGGTGGAAGTTCGAGGGCATTCAAACCACCCTTGTGCCCACATGTACAATTTTTATTACTGCAGTAGGAGCAACTCCACCTCAGTTAGGTTTTGGAATCTGGGGGGCAGCTGCCCAAAAAGAGGAGATCCAGTAAGACAGCGGGTTTGCACCAGCCTTTGGGACTGCCTGTGCCACGGGCCAGGGCTTTTTCTGGTGCAATAGGAGCAGCTGCAGTTTTGACAGTGCAGTGTGGGATTTTGACACGAAAACCGGGAGGCTCCATCCGGAGCCAGGTAGCCTCAGCTTCCCCCTGTTTCTGCGCGGGGGAGGTGCCCGGTGGTGGAGGCGGGTGTGTGGAGCGGAGGGCTGGCTTGGGAGCTCTCCGAGGCGTCAGCAGCCACCCCGCTCTCCCCACACCCCCCTGGAGCCCCTATGCCGGGGAGGGGGAGATGTCAGTGTCAAGAGGCAGCAGCAGCTTCTGATGCCAATCCCGGGGCAGGGCGCAGGCAGCGAGGGGATTGGAGTCACCGAAGCGTCAAGCGTGATCGCCCGAGGCCCCTCCTGCCTGCTGGGAAAGCCATAAAAAACCCCGGCGAGGCGCCCAGCCGCACACTGGAGAGCCGAGCCACCGGCACCAGAGCGACGCCGAGCAGAGCGCAGGGAGAGCCCGTCTAGAGCCCGCCGTGAGTACCTTGGGGCGGGCCGGGGGCTCTCACCCAGGGCCGGGGAGCGCTGCTTTGAGCCGCTCGCCCGGAGTGTCCCGGGGCGCCGCTCGCTCGGCGCGCGTCTCCCGCCAGCTTGCGGGACACCGGCTCATCTCGCCGCCAGGACGGCGCTGCTCCCCGCCTTCGCCCCGCGCCGCGCCCGCTGCTTCCCTCCTGCTGTGCGGAGCCTCAGGCCGCTTCAGGGCGACCCGGGCTCGGGGGCCGCTTCCAGCGGGGGCCGGATCAGCAGCCCCCTGGAGCGGAGGGGGATCAGCCCCTCGCGCCCCTGCCGCCCCAGGACAGCGCAGTGGCTCCGGGCTGGGTTTCCCTCCCCGCTGCCCTGCGGCTGGGAGGCGCCGCTCTCCCGCCAGCGAAGCGGCTGCAGGTGCCCGGCCGCGCGCCCTGGCCCGTCCCGCGCTGACAAGTGCAACTTCCCGGCGCCGGGACCGAGCCAGCGCGAACCTGCCGAAAGGCGGGAAAGGGGCTGGCGGGGCAGAGCCCGCCCGGCAGCAGCGGGTCCGGGTGGGTGGGTGGGTGTGGGGGGTGCCCGACACAAGGGGCCGCCGCGGGGGCTCAGCCGCCTGCCCTGCCCTTTCACGCGCCTTTCTCCCGCCTCCGGGCGCGACGCAGATGCAGGGGACCATGCGGTTGTGGCTGTCCGTGCTGACTTTCGCCCTCTCGCTGCTGATCTGCCTGGGGACGCTGGCGGAGGCGTATCCCTCCAAACCGGACAACCCTGGCGAGGACGCGCCCGCCGAGGACATGGCCAGATACTACTCGGCACTGAGGCACTACATCAACCTCATCACGCGGCAGAGGTAGGCACCGGGCGGGGACGCTGGTGTGTGTGTGTGTGTGTGTGTGTGTGTGTGTGTGTGTGTGTGTGTGTGTGTGTGTGTGTGTGTGTGTGTGTGTGTGTGTGTGTGTGTGTGTGTTGGGGGGGAATCACCGGGCTCACCCACGTGCCGCATCTCCCCTCCAAAAACAAACCCGGGCATACGTTTGGTCCAGGCTCTGCGCCCTACTCAGCGCTCTTTCTCTGTACACAGCAAACACCTACAGGCGCTATACAAGCTGTGTGTGTCTCTGTGTGTGACTGTGTCCAGCTCCCTTAGCATCTCTAGCTCATGAGTCCCTATACACCAGCCAGGTGAGCAGATGGTGAAGGACGGGCAAGGCTGAGATCAGGCACCAAGGTCCAGCGGTCAAGCATTCAGGGGGCCAGCCCCACATTTTAATGGGTAAATGGGGTGCCTTCTTGTTCCTCTGGGTGCCCCTTCCTACATCCCTTCCCCGCAGGCACCAGTTACCACTGCCAGCAGGGGTATGGGTACTGCAGTGTGGGAGTGGTGAGCAGGCACAACAGCAGAGAAGATACAATGCCTCAGTGGAGTTCTGAGCACTTAATGAGGCACCCAAGAAAACCAGTAATGGAGGCAGAAATGTGATAAGGGTGGATTCAATTTCTGTAGCATTCAGCCCCACCACTGTATTATGAGATGGTTCCTATTTGGATACAGCACATGGGTTGTATGTAGGATGGAGGTAAACGGTGGCCTCCAACGTGAATAACGTAAAAAAGGACTAAAAGGAGTAGTTGAGTTAGTCTGTAACTGGAAAAACTTAATAAACAATGAATAGTCTAGCAGCACCTTAAAGACTAACAAAACATGTAGATGGTGTCATGGGTTTTACTCACGAAAGCTCATGATGCGATCTACATGCTTTGTTAGTCTTTAAGGCGCTGCTAGACTATTCGCTCCTTAAGTAATAAAGGACTGGTGGAGTGGTACCAATATGGACTCTAGAAGCTGGTCTCATCCAGTCTTGTCAGATTTTAACACAAAGAGTTTCCACGGCTAGGAACAAAAGTCATAGGATTTTATTTTATGGCGCGAACACAGGGTGGGAGGGAAAGAGGGAAATGAAACATAAACTGATGGATAGTAAAAAAACCAGGACTATGTAGCACTTTAAAGACTAACAAGATGGTTTATTAGGTGATACAGTGTGTGAGACAGGAAGAGAAAAAAATCAGAACAATTTCACACTTCTGTTGCTGCTACTGTGTCTTATATGGTGTTTATCTAGAGTGACTGACAGCTCTTATTGTTGCTAAAGAACTGTAGTAATTCAGAAATCTTTTGTTTTGACAGCTGCTTAATACACCAATCACTTAACAAATAAATAAAAAGTGCATTGTGTCAGCAGCCAAGTCTGTCCTTCCCTAGAAAGGTTATCTAGGAATGGCTCTGACTTGTTCACGTTACTGCAGATGTGTGTGGTGAAACCTCAGATTGAAATGAAAGGTAAAATTACAATGTCAAATCCCTTTATTTGGGGGCGTCAGTCCAATTTAGTTCAGCTGGCTAATAGAAGAGAGAGCTTCCTCTGAACCATGCGTCACCCAGAAAAGCCCATGCTCTGATAATTTCTAATCTAGGTTATTGGAACCTCCTCTGCTGCAGTTTTGCTTTCCTCCCTCTAATTCACATAAAATGCAAATGCCAAAATTTTCTCTCCTTTTCCTCCTGTCTCTGTCATATCAACTGCCTCTTCCTTCACACACCTGAGCTCTACATTATTTTCCCACCTCATCTCTCATATGGCATTTCCCAAATACTATTTCTTATATCATCTGGTTTATTTATTAGACCAGTGACTCAACCTTTGCAGAATACTGTACCTTTTTCATTCTGATTTGGTTGTGTACTCCCGACTTTCATCTCACTTAAAAATTACTTGCTTACAAAATAAAACATAAGAATACATAAGAGTCACTGCACCTTAATACTGAAAAATTGCTTACTTTCTCATGTTTACCATATAATTGTAAAATAGACCATTGGAACATAAATATTGTACTTACATTTTGTCTGAATGAAATTTTAGGTTGTACTGATTTTGCTAGTGCTTTTTTATGTAGCATGTTGTAAAACTAAGCAAATATCTAGATGAATTAATATATCCCCTGGAGCACCTCTGTGTACCCATAGGGGTACAATACTCCTGCTTGAGAACCACCGCTTGAGGCTATTTCAAATATGGTTCTAGTTTTAAAAGTGACTGTGTAAAAATGGCATCATCTTAACAGATCCACTGCTTGTGTATATATTATATCCCTATTTGCTTCCTTTAGTTACAAAAATAAGATTTTACTCCTATCTCTTATACATTTAGTTATGCAAAGTCAGTATAGCAGAGGGAGAGAGGGAGATTCCATTCTGGTGTGCACGTTATAAATAGAATGGTGGCAAGTAGAGGGGAAAAATCATTTTACTTTTAAATGGAGTGCATTTGTGTTGGAGAGTCAATTGGGTAGTTGAAAGATGACAAATATGGAACCCTACAATGCCAGTTCCACAGTGGACCACACGGTAGAGGAATGGAGGTCCAGATAGGACTTAATTAAAAAGATGATGCACTGTTTCTCTTGTTCAGTGCATTAACTGAACTGAAACAATCCATGGCAACAGGATTGCATTTGGTTTTAATTTAACTCATGCACATTTTGTATTTCAGCAATTATAGACAATTGTGTGGAATAAATAAATGTCTTTCAGCTCTGACCTAGAGCCTTGAGTAATATTCAGTATATTCTAGCAGAAGTGTCAGTAATTTTCTTTCTCTCCAGCATTTATAGTTTTCTCTTACTCATGATGAACAGCCTCACAAAAGTCAAAGATCTCCTGTGGGACCTTTATTACATTTTACTTAGTATTAGATGATGATTTTCAGGGCCTCGTTCTGATGAGCTAAGGAATGAGAGGACATAGCTACACAGCAAACTAAGCCTTTGTAGGATTTGGGCATGTGTACTTAGTTTTCAAACGAGTGTTTGAATATACGCTCTGTATTGTAAATACTATGTTCACATTTGTAGCCATACTGCAAATGGTAGGGCTTGAATTTGAGTGACAGCAGAATGCAGGCTCTGGGCCACCCCATTATCCAGGGGTGGGCAAGACAGCTTCCAAGGGCCGGATCTGGCCTGCCCAGCCGGTTGATCCTGCCTGTGGCTGCCCTGCCACTCCCCCACCCTCAGGCCAATAGAAACCTGGGGATGGGAGAGCATGCAAAATCTTCTACCCCCCTCCTCCCTCCAGGTGTTCAAAACAGCTTGTGGTTCCTTCCAGGCACCGCATGCTCCTACCAGGACAGGCGCAGGGGGTGAGAGACTTTGTGTCCTCCTTCCGCCTGCAGGCCCTGATTGGCGTGCGCGTGGAGGGAGTGCGTGAAGTCTTCTCCCACTGCCAGGGATGCATGGCGCTTAGAGAGAACCACCAGCTGTTCAAAACAGGGGGGCAAAGACTTCATGTGCTCTCTCACCCCCAGGCCAATCAGGGTCTGTGGGCAGGGGAGCATGGGAAGTTTGCCGGTGCAACCTCTTCTGCCAGAGGCCCCACCACTTCAGAAATTTGTGAAGTAGCCCCCCCTTCAAAAATCATCGCCCACCCCTGCCTTGGCAGGGTTCTAGGAGCACCAAGTCCTTTCATCAGACTGATTTGTGTGTGGATGGAAGGAGGCTTTGGCTCAAACCTCAGTTAGTCTGGGCTTAGTGTGAAATGTAGACATGGCCAGAGAGACTCCATCAGGGAAGAAGAGAATTCTGGGCAAACTCATCACTTCTCACTTGACCAAGTTACCACCTCTCAGGGAGGTGGATTACCTGCACCACTAAGTGAGCCCCTCCTGTCAGCGTAGGTGTTGTCCATGCTGATTAGCGTTACAGCAGTGTCACTGCAGTGGTGCTACTGTAGCATTTCAAGTGTAGAAAAACCCTCAGCCTCACACCTTCCCCTGTGGATATGGAGCCATCATAGGCCCATACGTTTCCAGATTTTTCCCATTTAACAGCTATATCATGTGAAAAAGAGCCTTTCTTATATGAAGATTGTTTTGATAATGATAATCCATCTTGCAAAGTTCTGAGGACCCTCAATCCTTACTAGAGGTGCTGAACACTTTATAGGATTTGAATCCCAAGGCCCAATTTTTCAAAAATGGCTTTCAATGCCCAGTGCCACATACCAACGACCTGGTTGTCACAAATATCGAGTGCTCATAATTCCCCTTGACTTCAGCTGGAGTTGTGAGTTATCTGCACCTCTGAAAAGCAGGCCTCTATGTCTAAGGATATGTCCGCACTACAAGTGCTTCGGTGGAATAACTGCAGCTATGCTGCTGTTACACTGTTCTGTGATGGAAGGGTTTTCTTCTGTTATTAAATGCATCCTCAAAAAAGGCAGTAGTTAGGTTAAGAGAAGAATATTTCCATTGACCTATCTGCATCTATAGTTAGGGTGACTTAAACATGCCCTGTGCAACATAGTTTTTTTCACAGCTCTGTGCTAGATGGCTAGATTGACCTAAGGGTTAGGAGTAGAGGAGGCCTCAAATTTGGCATCAAATACTACTGGCCACTTTTTGCACTTTGATATTTAAAATATTAACACTATTTGATGGCAGTGACTGTTGAAACATTTTCCACATAGCAAACAGTGGGTTGGGATACCGTCACTGAAAAATCTCTGAATTGTGCAAGAGTATTTTTTCCAAATCTATATCTTCTCTGGTGTAAATACTTTTGAAGGATTTCCTCTTTTGTGTTCAGCCCTGACTTCCAGTTCAGTTCTCTTGCCGTTATTCTATTCTGACCGTAAAAGTGCTCTTAAGCAATAGAAACTACAAAACTAAGGCGTACACCTGAGCCTTGAACATTTAACATTAGAGGAATTTGCTTTCCTGTTTAGTCCTTTTCCACCAAGGCTGATTCTTCAGTCAGCACTCCATTCCATGATGGCTTAACATTATTCAGGACATAGACATCTTCTGTACGGCAGGGCAGTACAAGGTGTTACCCATGGTCTTGGATGCAGGGAGTTTCAGGGATAGTGTCAAGTATCTCAAAATAAGAAGCCTCTTCATGAATCTCAGACATGTTTCCTCTCTTGCATGGGACCCTCCTCACTCCTTTTGCAGATAAATTTCTCATTGGAATCCGTAGGAATTTTGCCAAGCTGTGGGCTACTGAATTCAGTTTTTAATTTGTTAAATCAATTTCTTTAAAACAAATATTTTAATCAGGGAAATTAGATTCCTCTCTAGGGGGATTCCCAATCACATCCATATTAATTGAAGTAAGTAACTAGAAACAAGTTCCTTTGTGGTGATGGAGCATAATAGGTTTGATTCAGCATCATGCTTGATTGAATTACTGTAATAGCATTTCACTGTGTGTGGCTGGTTCTATTCAGATATACATTTTCAGTCAGTTTATATAACAAACATTTGCTTCCAAAATGTGAAACTGATACTTTGTCTTTCTAAAGCATAGAAAACATACTAAATTGACCAAGACAGTGCAAAAAATCCAGTCATTAATATAAAGATAGTACATCAGCCTTTTCCATATTCATATATCATGGTAAAAATACATACACCACATAAATAATGTCAAAAAGAAAAAAGAATGATTTGTTTTAAGGTTGCTCTTCTGCAATGTAGCTGAACCCATTGGAGAGACATTTTAAAGCCAACTCTCTTCAAGAGCACCAGGATTTCATCCCATTCACATAGTAATTCTTTGGCACTATAATTTTACTGTCATTTGATGTATATATTCATACATGTAATAAACCATCATCTTTATTTCTTTACAGTAAAGGAAGTGGTTTCCTGTGGTTACCATTACTATTATTAACCTAGTGATCCCAGACAGAAATGGATTACCTGTCAAGCTGACTATTCATTATTGATACTGTTTTCAGGAATAAGAAAAAGGGCACATCCCTTTACAGGAAATGGGCTTTGGGATTGTTATTTCTGGATTTTTTTTAATATGGGAATAGAAGCACAGTTGTAAAGTTTACTAGTAACAATGATCATGCCTAACAACGATTGTCATACAATAAAAAACTCTGATTCATAAAACAATATCTATGAAGACAAGAAATGACTAGTTTTGAGTTTGAGTAGCGCAAGTTTTGAGTCCCCCATTTAATACTACTTAAGGTGCCTGATTTTCTATGGGTCTAAAAATTAAAGGTGCCTGATTTTCCATGGGTCTAAACATTTTTTTGAAAATACGTCTCCCTTTAAGATATCTCATCTCATGTTACAAGTCACTTTTGAAAATCTTGGTGTATATGTACGGTAGCATAATGCAAATACGTCTTATTTTGTATTCACTATGCAGTGCAGATAGTTTTTGTAAATTTCTCAGTGAATTTCTGATGAAAATGCAGCAGTATCCAAAATTGTGCTGGAACTGAACAAAACAAACCCTTCATTGCATTCGTAGAAATGGATCATAAGCCTCATATTTCAATTTATTTCCCTTTCCCTCACTTGCATATCCTCCTGCATAGAAAGTGTGAATGTAGGATATCTGCTAATACCCACCAAAGAAAGAAATGTTAGAAATATCTGATTTCTATTATGTACATGGTAACAGGTGATTATGGAAAATATTTCTGTATGATAGGTCATAATTCTAATTATGGACATATGAGAATGTGCCACAATGGTTACAAATATTATCAAACTGGGTTCAATTAAACACTTGCTAGAGAGTTGCCTTTATTTTTGCCCTATACAATTTTACAATAAAGGTTTGTATGAACATTGCAAAGTTAGTGTCAATTTTAAGTTGGAGATATGAAAAAATAGGTAATATATTTTCATTTAATAGATATGGAAAGAGATCGAGTCCAGAGACACTGATCTCGGATCTTTTGTTAAGAGAAAGCACAGAAAATATCCCAAGATCTAGGTAAGTATAAAAGTGCTTGTGATAGCTTTTATTTCTATTTTAAATTTAGCTATTCAATAAATCATTTAGTAGGCAGAAAATATGTAAGCAGCAAAAACTGGATGTCATTTTATCTATATCTTTTTCTATATCTATCTAAACAAATAGAATAATTTTTGCATTATTAAAACAACACAAATGTCTTAGGAAAATAGGGGCTATGATACCAGATCAGATCATTGGTCCAAGTCAAGTACTGTATCTTACTTTAAACATCGGGAATCTGCTACTGCCAAAAGTAAGGGAATACTTCCCATAATGCACATACCTTATTGTGAAACTCTGAGCAGAATTCCATCTTATCTCCTAATGATGATTCAATTACATACTGAAACACGAGCCATGTTTTCCTATTAACTGTTAATTTCCTTAGTTTTACTTTTTCTCTCTGAAATACTGGGTTCTTTTAAAGTATCTTTAGGTGGAAAAATGCATGGATAGATTATATATATGGCCCTACCAAATTCATGGTCCATTTTGATCAATTTCATGGCCATAGGATTAAAAATTTAAAAAATAATAAATTTCATGATTGCAGCTATTTAAATCTGAAATTTCATAGTTTTGTAACTGTAGGAGTTCTAACCCAAAAAACAAGTTGTGGGCTAAGTACCCTCTAAGCTGTGTGGCCCTGTAACTTCTCATTAAGCCCGACATGCTGGCTTCTAAACCCAAGAGTTCAGGTATGCAGTGGGGAGAGATGCCTCTTCCCAAAGCTGGGGTGGCCAGGGAGAGAGGCACCTCTCCCTGAAACTCCACAGAGCTGCTATGGCCAGAAGAGGACAGTCCCTTCCTACTGGCCCCAGCAGGGAGCTGCCACCACTAGGGCAGCCATGTGCTGGGACTGGCAGAGAAGCGACCAGTAGCAAGCTGGGTACTAGACAGAGGAAGCTCTGTGCTCCTATTGTCTGGTTGTCAGTCAATGGGAATGGGGGTGGGGGTGCTTTCAGATGAGAGCAGCGCGTATGGTGTCCCATGGATCCTCACGCACCCCCTAGGAGCCAGACCTGTTGGCCACTTGTGAGGTGCAGCATTGTGCCCCAGGACATGCAGGCAACAGGCAGCCTGTCTTAGTGCCGCTGATCAGGAGTCATACAGGTAAGCAGTACTCCTCCCCCTCCCCACTCTGAGTCACCCCCAACCTGGAGCCCCCTCTTGCATCCCAAACTCCTCATTCCTGGGCCCACCCCAGAGCCCTCATCCCCTTCTGCACTACAGCCCACTGTCGCAACCTGCAGCCTGGAGCATGTATTCCAAAACTCTCGGCCCCATCCACTAGCCTGGAGCCTCCTCCTACATCCCAAAATCCTCATCCCCATAGAATCATAGAATCATAGAATAATAGGACTGGAAGGGACCTCGAGAGGTCATCGAGTCCAGCCCCCACCCTCAAGGCAGGATCAAGCTCCGTCTACGCCATCCCTGACAGATGTCTATCTAAGCTGTTCTTAAATATCTCCAGAGAGGGGATTCCACCACCTCCCTTGGCAATTTATTCCAATATTTGACCACCCTGACAGTTAGGAATTTTTTCCTAATGTCCAAACTAAACCTCCCCTGCTGCACTTTAAGCCCATTACTCCTTGTCCTCAGAAACCAAGAGGAACAAATTTTCGCCTTCCTCCTTGTGACACCCTTTTAGATATGAAAACCGCTATCATGTCCCCCCTTAATCTTCTTTTTTCCAAACTAAACAAGCCCAGTTCATGAAGCCTGGCTTCATAGGTCATGTTCTCTAAACCTTTAATCATTCTTTTCGCTCTTCTCTGTACCCTTTCCAATTTCTCCACATCTTTCTTGAAATGTGGCGCCCAGAACTGGACACAGTACTCCAGCTGAGGCCTAACTAGTGCAGAGTAGAGCAGCAGAATGACTTCACGAGTTTTGCTTACAACACACCTGTTGATACAACCTAGAATCATATTTGCTTTTTTTGCAACAGCGTCAACTGTTGACTCATATTCAACTTGTGGTCCACTATGACCCCTAGATCCCTTTCCGCCATGCTCCTTCCTAGACAGTCGCTTCCCATCTTGTATGTATGGAACTGATTGTTCCTTCCTAAGTGGAGCACTTTGCATTTCTCTTTATTAAACCTCATCCTGTTTACCTCTGACCATTTCTCTAACTTGCTAAGGTCATTTTGAATTATGTCCCTATCCTCCAAAGAAGTTGCAACCCCACCCAGTTTGGTATCATCTGCAAACTTAATAAGCGTACTCTCTATCCCAATATCTACATCATTGATGAAGATATTGAACAGTACGGGTCCCAAAACAGACCCTTGAGGAACTCCACTTGTTATCCCTTTCCAGCAGGATTTAGAACCGTTAACAACAACTCTCTGACTACGGTTATCCAGCCAATTATGCACCCACCTTATCGTGGCCCTATCTAAGTTATATTTGCCTAGTTTATCAATAAGAATATCATGCGAGACCGTATCAAATGCCTTACTATCAAAATAACCAGCTTCACTCCAGAGCCCACTCCCCCAGCCAAAGCTACACCCTCTTCTGCACCCCAAGTACCTTCCCCAGCCTGGAATTCCCTCCCACAACTGGAGTCCCTTTTAGAGATCTCACCCAAACCCGTGTGCAGAATGACTCTTGTTATGTGATATATCACGTACATATTGGTGCACATAACAGAAGTAATTCTGCATATGGACATTATAAATTAGAGAGAACGCTTGTTGGGCGGGGGGAAGGGGAGCAGGTCTTGCAAAATTATTGCGAGGGGTGGTTGCGGTATTGCTACCTTTACTTCTGGGTTATTGCTGGTGGCAGCCCTGCCTTCAACAGTGAGCAGCCACCTGCAACAGTGAAGGAAAAAGGATGGCATTTTATAGTACTCTGGTACTCTTATATCAGCACTGCTGCCTGCAGAACTTGGCACTGTCAGCAGCTGCCCAGATCAATGTTATTGCCACTCTCTTACTTCTGCACTGCTGCTGGCAGAGTCCTGCCTTTAGAGCTGGGTGCCTGGCCAACAGCTGCTACTCTTGAGCTGCCCAGGTCTGAAAGCAGTGCAGAAGGTTGGCAATACTGCGACCTCTTCCATCAAAATAACTTTGTGACCCCTGTGCAACTTCCTTTTAGATCCTCGATTTAAGAAACACTGGTCTCCCCCTGTAAAATCTGTGTAGCATAGGATAAAAGCACACAAAAGACCAGATTTCACAGGGGAAGACCAAATTTCATGGATCTTGACAAGTTTTTCGTGGCCATGGATTTGGTAAGGCCCTAATTATATACTGTGATTTTCTTTAAAATATTACTTTTATCAAGAGTTTTGTGTCTAATATTTTACAAAATGAAAAGATCACAAGTTGGTAAAATTTGTTTGGTGCCCACAAGAATATCTACATCTGAAAGCCCATGATCTGGCTATCTGATTTTACTACAACATTAAAAACAACATTGCAAGGTATCTGATTTTATTAAATGTGTTATTAGTATAATTTTAATTGCTAAGGAATGACATTATCAATGCAGAAGGCCAATATAAGATCTATGCATCACTGAAATGCCACTTAAACTTGAAATTCAGGAGAAAAACCAGAATGCTAACTGTTCAAGGAACGCTATCAGAGTTGTCAGCCTGGAGCTGCACAGATGTGGTATTACAATTCATGTCATTCCTCCATGTAATTTTTACACATAATTTTTCCCACCTCCAAAAATGCTACAATGCTTTATTCATAATAATCATTACTCACTTAAAGCTTATGAACAAAAAGAAGTAAATAAATACAATAAAGGACTGTGCACATGAAATGGAAGAAATTATAATGAAGAGATTTTAGTTTCATGGCCTCAGCAAGGTATTTTAAACAACAATAAAATTAAAACAGTCTAATTAATAAAAAATAAAAGCATTTTAAAATTAGTTCAAAAGTTTATTTATATATATATATATAAATTTCTTGCAGCCACTAAGAGATTAGATCTAGTTTCCCATGGCTATATCATCATCAGAAGGTTGCATATCATGTACCTGTTACTTCTGTTGTACCCAAAATTACTGAAGTATGAAGAAAACCCTGAATAGTATTCAGATTGTCTGAGTCACCTTGATATCACACTTTTACCAGCTATTAGAGAATCTCTATAAACGTCTTGTATTAATTGTACATATGGGGCATCTAAAGAAAGTTTCTCCCGTAGTGAAACGTTTTTACTAGATTTTTACAGAAAATATATCGAAAATAAATGTGCTGGGAAACAAAGGGAAGCAATGAGTTTAATACAAATGACTCTCTTATTA
This sequence comes from Pelodiscus sinensis, assembly GCF_052426305.1. Classification (NCBI taxonomy): domain Eukaryota; kingdom Metazoa; phylum Chordata; order Testudines; family Trionychidae; genus Pelodiscus; species Pelodiscus sinensis. The sequence goes on along the minus strand of NC_143053.1, from coordinate 201,168,282 downwards.
GAATGGTGCATTGTTTTCTTTTTTTGGAGCCTCTGTAAGTCATTAGAAGTCCTTACATTGTATGTGTATTGTCTTTTTTGTCTTGGTACGTTCTCCCTTTTTTGTGTCTCTGTATGCATGTAGTATAACACCAGGGTAAACAAACACTTTGGGCCCTCAGAATTTTCTTTAGCAAATATTGTAAACATCATTTATTTAAAAATATTAAGCAGGAATGCCACTGTAAGATTTTTAGCAATGGCTGCTACCTTTGGATTGAGTTCTTGAAAAAACTAAATTTGTTATATCATATTTTGTTAAATTCTGTAAGTCCTCTCTTTTAAAAATGTCTGTTGTGCTGCTTAATAAATATACAAATGTAACGATACTGCATGTTTATATCTCCACATACCAGTTTTCTAGCAGAAATGTGCTAAGTGTTAGCCACTAGCATAAAATTATTCTGCAATGGGTCTTAGAACTGTAAAGACACAGCATTGATATAGCAACATTTAGGGTCCAATTACATAACAACATGTGAGTATTTAGCCACTTGACTTCTATTACTTTTCATGGCAGTTGAACAATTCAATTTTCATACTGCACATTGGAAATGTATCCTATACTCTACTATCAGTATTAAAGTGAGATCATTTTATTATTTCTGCCTGTTAAAAGATCAATTATTTTAAAATCTGTTTGGTTCTATTACTAATCTTTTAGCAAAAATAACATGTTTAATGTGTCTTACAGGTTTGAAGACCCTTCTATGTGGTGATGGGAATTTCAACACATCGTCAAACTTTTCCTAGTTTTCAGTCCATACTTATTGCTATAAGACCAATCACAGTTTATCACTCCTCAGTGCATGCAGCCATTGTACTGAATTCTGTAGCATTTTTCCTTCACCATACATGTATATATTTATTTAAATAATTTATTTGTGCATTCCAAAATGTAACATACTAAATGAAAGACAACACTATTATTGGCATAGTAAAGATTTGTTTTAAACTATTAAAACTGAATTATAACCTCCCTGCAGTCCTAAAGTAGCATGTACCGTGATCATTTCACAAATACTAAAATAATACAGGTAGTTATGAAAGGTGAAAAAATTACAATACTTACCTGGGCCTTTAATTCAATTTTGCTGGACTGATTTAAACAAGCTTATTTATGTTTTGTAACATCCAATATATCCAACATGATTTAGGAAAATGAAGTGATCTGGAAAGTGTTTTTTCATTATCATCAATTGTTTATTACTTGAATTAACCTATATAATAAAATTAATAGCATTTTCAAAATACAAAGAGATTTAATTCTGGTAAATTATGAAGACTATCAAATTTAAACAATTGGAATCCCTTCCTTTTTTTTTTTTTTGCAATACACAAAGTGACAGGAAACTATAAAAATAATGCAATATGAATTTGGAAGTGTTGGAGAGTTAATAATTGGTTCCATGATAAGCTACCTAGTGAATGTTTGATATTTTCTTTGTGACACAAAGTTTTGAGTGACTGAATCCAACGCAAAGAGTTTTCCTAATTTTTGTCCCAGTCACCCTTTCCATGAGCAGAGATTACCTACATCAGGTAAAATGATATTTTCTTTGGTGTTTGTTGTCCAGATGTTCCATAAGTAAAATTCCCCATTTCCTTTGTGGGAGAGCTACTGAAGCTTATTGAGTTGAAAATAACTGTAATGGTTTAATTCAAAACTACTTAATGTTGTTACAACAGCATTTTCTATCCTCCTTCTATAGAGGGTTCTCTCATTGTCAGAGAATCAATGTAGAATGCTGTCAGTCCTTGGCCCTTGACATTTTAGCATACTTCTCTTTATTTATACTTCAGAGATGAATGTGTAGGTACTGTGTGAAAGAACATAGCTGATACTGTAAGTCAGAGAAAAATCTGCTTGGAAGTTTGATGTATAAACATTTAATGTCTGTTTTCCAAATAGTGTTATGTGGCTAAAACACATATATGTCTATACTATTTAAGTGGGTTTTTAATCTGTTTGTTACTGATACACACACTGGATGTGTTGTTACATTTTACAGCGCTGCAACATTTGCCATTTACTATATGTTACGCCTACTTCTGTGAAACATTAAAAACATATTCATTTAAAGAAAACACACAGATGGTATTTAATAGGCAAACTGTTTTCAACACCTACATTGTCACTTTATTGATTTAGACCATATATTTATGCCATTCTGGTGCATTCTTTACAAACATTGAATTTAATGAGATATATATTGTATTTACCTCTGATTTCTGTGTGTGTGTGTGTGTGTGTGTGTGCGCGCGTGCGCGCCTGAACAAAGAAACAGTTAAAGGAGGAGTATATACACAAGTTACTCACTCTATGCAGTCCTACCTAATTTTGTGAATTTTCTTCATCTTATGGAGCATAAACTTGTGTATAAAAGCTAGTGAGATCTCTAACATGTTACGTTTTATTTACCTTATTGTTTTAATGAGGTATTGATTATAAAGGCAAAGTAATCAAACAACATGGTGCTGAACGATATTATATATACTAATATGGTTCTTGGATTCTTTTCTCTAAATCTTGCTGTGTTCTCTCTGTTGCAAATTAAGCTCTTATAGTACGGAATGGAACTTGCCTTTTGAGGAACTGAGTCTTTATGTACCATATCTTCTTAATACTGAGAAACTGGAACATTCAAAATCAAGAGTCCGGCCCCTAAAATCAATCAGTTGGGTTTAAAATAATGAGCTATTAAATAGTAAATTTAGGTTTCTTTTGATTTTTTTTTATTCTGTAGAGTTTATGTTTTCAAACTTTTCCACAACCATTATGAGTAAAACCTATTTTTTTTATTAAAAAAACCCCCAAACCTGAAATTCATAACTCCAGAAGTCTGGGGCTTTAGGAAAATGAGAAATCATAATGAAATCGTTTCCTTGGGTTGTGGATTCACAAGAAATGCAGGATGGGACAAATAGGGAGAATTTATGCAGAAACTTGTCCATGTGGAAGGATGGAGGCAACTTGGGCTGAGGCAGGACCCAAGATTGGCCAAGCAACCAATAGGAACTGCTGCCCCCCCCCCTTATTAGACTGGAATCAGCTCCCCTACCTTATGGAGACCCCAACTCCCCTTGCTCCACCTCTGCTCCTCTTTCAAAGTGAACTTCTGTCTACCCAACAGTGTGAACCATTGAAATGACAGACCAGTTAGTATATTACATGTGTGCCTTTATTACTAAGTAGGCAATCCAAGGGGTGGGAGGCTCTAAGAGGTGGGGGGCTGACACTGTGGGGGCATTGGGGCATTCAGGATGGAGAACTGGCTCTGGGGTCAGGGCTAGTAGTGGGGAGTTACGGGGGCAGAGCTGGCACTGGGGGGTTCTGGGGTGGGGCTAATATTGAGGAATGGAGGCTGGTATTGGGAGGATTCGGGGGGGGTTGGGTGCAGTGGGGCTCTGGAAATAGGATGGCTCTGGGAGATGGCACAGGGGGTCTGGTGGTGGAGGGCTCTAAGGAGCGAAGGGCTGACACAGGCATTTGGGATAGGGGACTGGCACTGGGGGGTTCTGAGGGTGGAAGGTTGGCATGGGGGGGGTTGGGTGCAGGGGACTCTGGGATCAGTGGCTGGCACTGGAGGGTAGTGGAGGGGTGGGAGGCTCTAGGGGTTAGGGCTAGCCCTGGGGGCTTAGGGAGCTGGGCTGTACCCCAGCCCCAGCCTCCAGAGCCGCTGTGAACAACTGGCTTCAGCTGTGGCAGCCACCCGCCACGTGGTGTCTGCCAGGACTGAAGCTGGCTGTTCATGGTGGCTCTGGGGATCAGGGCTTGTGTGGACCAGTAACATTTTATTTTCATATTTGCATGTTCACAATTTACATAATGAATATGCAATTAAAACCATACCCGTTCGCCAAAAGTTTGTGAATGGGTTTGCCGGACTGTGGTATAAAAAAGGTTGGGAACCACTGTTCTATGCAACAATGACAAAAGAGGTCCCGACTTAGTGACATGAACACCTAGTTCACAGCAAACTGGGGTGTAAAGCTGCCCGGCACTAGCCTGCCACACACTAAGGGCTTGTCCATATAGTACCCTTGTGTGAACCCTTGTGTGAACTAGAGTTATGTGTGATTTCTAGAGCACTCTAATGTGTGGTAGTCCAACTGCGACATGCAGATCTTGCAATTATGTTCTAGATGATGCTTGCCTTTCATTCCAAGCAAGGCAGGAAAGTACCCACCATTCCCTAACATTTACAGACTTTCCCAGATCAAAAAAAAGAAAAAAAAAAAAAAAAAGCCAACAAAAAACACTCTGTCCAAAACTTTAGATGTGAATCTCTGAGGTGGAGGCAGTGCCATGTAGCGCAGGGTGTGTGCTCCTTTATGCATGGATGAAGAGTTTGTGAACATGGTGTGTGTTTGTCTATCCTGGTGACATTACTGCAGAGCATGAAACACTGCTGTTGAATATGACTGACTGACTGGAAAAATAGTCAGATCCACAAGTAACGTTTTGCACAAAGGCAAACTACTTTATGCTTAAAATTAGGCCACTGACAGCATAAAAGTAATGCAGCTAGAAATTCCAAGTAAGCCTGTAAGACAGTCCAGATTTCTGACCATACAGCATACGGGTAGTAGACAGGTATGATGAATCCTGAATTTTCTCGCCATTTAAAAACATGTTTATATCCATAAGAGACATAGCCTTCATGCAGGAGGCAGCAAAACATGTTCATCAAAGAACATCCAGATTGCTGAGACCATTTGGACGTGGCTTGAAGCCTACAAGGATGACCTCATCAGCATCTTGGAGATCATAAAGGTCTGGGATCAGGCTTAGGGTCCAAATGTGTATTGAGACACTTTGTAACTCTATCTTCAAAGGCGTGTTTCAGGTTTGCGCTTCTTAAGAAGCCACTGCAGGACACGTCTGTGTTTGCGCTGAATTCTGTACCTAGTAAATATAGACAAGGGTCACTGAGGATATCCACTACAGCCAAACAGTCCACTTCTGTATCCAAATACTTGATTTTCCTCTTTTTTTAAAAATTTGTGACCCCAAAAGCCACCATCCGTCAGTGCTACTGAGCTCATAAAATCATTTGTGTAAATTCAACAACGGTCATGGGTTACCAAAAATGGACAGGAAAGGTCTGGGAATTTAAGCACAGCATAATTTAGAAGTCCTCCCATGGCTGATTCAAAAGCTTTTTGGTGTATCTCTGTCCAGACAATTGCTCTTAGTTTGCTCAGACCCCAAGTTTGACGGGCACTGGATTCCTCCTGTTACCTGCAGAGGCTAATTAATATTCACCAAGATAACTTCTGTAGGACAAATTTTCTTCCTCTTCTCATCATGACGTGTTCTCCAGGCATCAGAACTTGAGTCTAACAGCAAGTGGTTTTTCAACCATTGATGTAGCCAGGCACACAAGGTATCTGTACCATTCGTCACATGGGCCATCCCAATAGTTGATGGTAGCCTTACTGTGACAGAAACTTCTAGTTTCCCTGATGGTGTTTCCCTCTGCTTGGGCAATTTTGTTTCCAATGGCCTTTGCCTCTGCATTATCTGCAAATATCAGCTGGCCTGGAACCTGGTCAAGAAATAATCTGTGAATAGCTTTTCCCTTGGTCTCCTCCTATTTTTTAGCTAATTCATTAGTAATCATTTCTTCAAGTGCTGCATCCAGTACAAAGGAGTCACACTGGAGGAGAGAATTAAGGCCTGATACTTTTAAGGAAACTCCCATTTCTGTTTCCACACATTAAACTCTGCATATAAACATTCTGATCCATAGGTTTAGCCAGTCTGAAATCCTCCTTCACCAACAGACTGTAAGACCCTGCTGATAAACAAATGTATACACTGATTTTTTGTACAAGATTCTCTCATTGCTTGCCACTGGGCCCCATCCCCTCTCTGCATTGGCAGGTGTAGTTCTGAAACAGGGAGTTGTGCTTCACTTAAGTCATCTCCTGCCTGGGTGGCACAGGGGACATCCTATCAAACTCACCAATAGCTATGCCAGAGTTCCCCTTCCTGCTGCCTCCAGGCTTGCCATTCCTTCTGGTATTTCCAAAGCACCAATCTTCCCTCCTCGTTATTCCACTGTTTGCATAATTATCTGTGTAATCCACAACATGCAGTGGGAAGCTGCTGGTAGAAAGTTTTGGCAATACTATCCAAAAACACGGCTAGGTGCTCTGATGCTTTCTCATCAAACCAATCGTTCACAGAGAGCATCTCTTTAAAGTCTGCCAACTCCTCTGAGGGTATGTCTACACTACAGCGTTACTTCAAAATATCTTATAAATATCTACACACAAAATGCATTTCAAAATAGTGTTCTGCTATTTTGAAATATCATGTCCACACTGAGTGTATACTGAATCGCATTTAAGGCCGGGTGGAACCAGGTCTGGCAGGGCATCAGGTCAGGAGTTACTTTGTGTGGCTGCTGCCTGAGGCTATCTGAGGCCTGTGCTTAAAGGGACCCCCCCAGGCAGCCGGTTCTCTGGTTTCCCTGCTTGCCTGCCTACTTCCATGAGGGACAGCAAAGCATTTTGTCTCTGTGTGCTCTGGGTGCCCTCACTCGGGACACCACAGCACTTGGCAACATGGAGCCAGAGCTGCCCCTGGGCACTCAGGTGCTTCTCGTGGACATGTTGCTGCAAGCCTGGCTGCACTTTCTGCAGGCTGCCATCTGGGAGGTCCATTGGGGGGGAGTGGCTGTCAGTATCCAGGAGGCCCTGCGGGAGAGCTTCCACCCTGAGGAGCACTAAGAGCCTCCCTGATCTGCCCCACTGGGGGCTTGTGCCTCATTCCTCCCTCATGTCCTTCCACTAACCCCTCCCTAACCCCCCTTCCTGATGTCAAATAAAATACACATATTTCATGAACACAAACTCTCTTTATTTAACAAAACTGGGGGGGGGGAGGGAATGAAACTCTGGTGAGAGGGAAGAGGGAAACCTGGGAGGAGGGAGCTGGAAGGGGGAAGCAAGGGGAAGAAGAGGGAGGGGAAGCTCAGGGTTGGGGGTCTCTCCAGCCAACTTGATTTTCATGCAAATCTGCTCCTGGGTTCGCATGTGGCCTTTCGTGGCCAGGCTGGCAGCTATCCTGCCTTAGACAGCCGCGTTCCTCCATCTAGTGCAGAGCTCATGGACTTGGGGCATCCCCCCAAACCTGAATAAGGTCCATGATCTCCACCCTAGACCAGGAAGGCGCACGCCTTCTCCGGGCCCTGACAGGCTCCTGGGAGCTGGCAGACTGGTCCTGGGAAGCGTTGGAGGGCTGGCTGCCAGTGACTTTCTGGCTCATGTTTTGGGGCCACTGGGTCAGGGGTAGTGACTGCTGGCTCTGGGCTGGCAGGCTTGGATGCGGCACAGGCACTGTGGCCAGAGTCTACCCCTTTAAGGGCTCCGGGCAGGGGGGTAGCGAGAGGAGTGTTCTTGGTTGAGGCTAGAGAGGCCACCAGGGCACCCTGGGAAGGCTGGAGGCTCCCTATTTCGATATAAGTGTCTACACAGCACTTATTTCGAAATACCTATTTCGAATTTGGCATTATTCTTCGTAGAATGAGGTTTACCAAATTCAAAATAAGTGCTCCGCTGTTTCAAATTAATTTCGAAATAGTGGTTTGGCTGTGTAGACACTAGTAAAGTTATTTTGAAATAATGGCTGTTATTTCAAAATAACTTTGCTGTGTAGACATACCCTCAGAGTCCAGGAGCATTTACATGAGCAGTATGTTTTTTTTCTCAGGCACAAGGGTTTTAGCCACCTTGAAGCTGCTGCCACCAGTTGTAATACCCACTTACAGAATCACAAGGGTTTATTCAAACATTGCAAGTACCAACTCCAGCGCACAAGGGCAGAATTGGACTTTCCTAATCCCCCTGAATCGAGACAATGTACACCAGTGAGGGGCAACTGCACCTAGTGAAATGGGCCTCATGAGCAGCCCTTCTTCATGTCAGCGGGATGCTAGGTTGTCATAACCAAGATAGTCTCCTGGAATAAGCTTGTGTACCTAGAATTTGCAGGATTACGATTGAACCGTAGCAATACTTTGGATGCAGAGGGAGCACATGGCTCTCACAATCAATGCTGTGTGCAGTCAGCACACACCTCACTTCACATCCCCTTGCTTTACATGTGCTGGCTTTTGCTACATTTCAAAGGTAGAGGTGCCCTTATCAGCTAATTGACTAGTTGATACAAATTACATCGACTATTTGATTAGTCGATTAATCTACATTTAACATCCTTACTCCCTCCTATACATCTCTATTTATGTATTTTATTAATGTGGGGGTGATTTTTGGCTGAGATGTTTCAATTATAGTAGCATTACCTGTCCATTGTCACAGTAGACCTGGTGTGTTCCTGGTGGCCTGGTGTGCTCTTGCCTGTCCTGGGGTCTATGCAATCACCTCTTACTGAGTTCCTTGGCCTTATATAATATACTGTTCTTATCCCCTCTCTTTGTTCCTTCTTTCTCCCAGTCCTCAACCTACTCAGCATTTTCCTTTCCCTCCCATCCTGTTCTTCCCTCACTCACTCTGTCACCACACAGCTTACCCACCAACTCCCTGGTAGCCAGTTTCAATTCCTGCACTTACATCGCCTGCGCACCCCATTGTGCTGCTTCTCAAGCCTTGCGTCCCAGTGTGGTGTGGGGGAGGAGGAAATGGAAGCCACCAGTCCTGCCTACCCTATCCTACCCTACTCTACCCTAACTTTTCAAGTGTTCCAGTGTATTCTTGAATGTTCTCTGTGACCAATGGCATGACGGACACCTCTCCTTTTATAACAGTGTAGATTTTGAAGCAAAATGCAGGACTATGTAGCACTTTAAAGACTAAGAAGATGGTTTATTAGATTATGAGCTTTCGTGGGCCAGACCCACTTCCTCAGATCAAATAGTGGAAGAAAATAGTCACAACCATATATACCAAAGGATACAATTTAAAAAAATGAATATATGAAAAGGACAAATCACATTTCAGAACAGAAGGGAGATGTGGGGGGGAGGGGGGAAGGTAGGTAAGTGTCTGTGAGTTAATGATATTAGAGGTGATAATTGGGGAAGCTATCTTTGTAATGGGTAAGGTAGTTGGGGTCTTTGTTCAATCCCCCCCAGACTATTTGTAGTTTTTTAAAGTTTATCCTGTACAGACTAACTCGGCTATCCCCTGAAGCATCTTTGTTACAGTCAGGGTGGACCACAGCTGCAGTAGAACAGCAGCTGCTGGCTAGACCCAGTCCTCCTGCTGCTATATTAGTAATGTTGGTTGTGATTGCATTAAAGATATTCCTGTCAGATGGGGATAGAGTGTGCCTGCACCACAATGAAGTAGCAACTCCTGAACCAGTGTATCTGAAAATGTGATCTCTCAATCACATCTGGTGCCTTTTAAGGACTTACTTATCTGAAATCCTTAGGTTTTCCTCCATTGTTTAATTCTGGGACCACAATTTACCCCTGCTTTCTTCTCAGTTACATGCAATCACTATAATAGCCTCATTTACTGGTAGGGTTGGATGAGATCACCCTCCTAAACCCATTAGTGGAATTGGTTCTCTTCTGCATTGCATGTTAGGTGGTTGCACTTGTCCCAATGTGCATGAAGAATCTGTCTCACTAACTACTGTAGCTATAGGCTTAATCATTTCAAATTTGTTTTCATTTTGAAGTGTGTCATTGATCTATGTTATCAGCAATGTTTATGTAATAGGCTGCTCAATCAATTATTTTGTTACAATTATATGACTGCACTTTCAGTTACAAATCTTGCATTTACATAATGGAAGTTAATGATATTAAATAAGAAAGCACCGGGCGGATATGAGTGATCTCATTTACAATCCTGCATTTTCTTGCACTTAATGACTGCACAAAGAGATCGTGAATGCTGTACAGTCCCTGAATAAGGTTATATAGCCTGATGTTAGATTTTAATTCCAGCTTTAACTTGAACATTCATTACTCCTATTCTTAAAAACAGATAGCAAATTATATACTAATCCTTGTTCTAGGATGCTACACTCATCCATCACTTTTTGGGCACAGTTCCCATAAGCGGGGTGGGTGGGGGAGAGGGTAATAAAACCAAAAAGAACATGCCTCCAGCCAATGAAGACTGCCTGTGGTACTGGCACAACATATGGCTAATGGTCAAAGCATCATCAACACAGAGGATGCATTGGATACTGTGTCACAATAATCAGAGCACATCCAGGGAAACACATATTCCTGTCAGATGGGGATAGCCAAAGTGAAATGAAAATTGAAAGATGTAATGAAAAATCCTTCTATTGGCAATTGCACATTGCCCCTCATTATTGTTGTCTTGGACCTTAGCTCCAGCTGTCACATGAGTAAAGAGGATGCCACATGGAATGTACTGCACATACTGCTTTAGATGTTTACAAGAACATCAGTGACTACAGAGGAACATAGGTAATCTTTAGCTAAGTGCTTGATATGTAGGAGTCATAGTAATAGCTTTTACATTATTTTATTTAGAACTGGAAATGTATTTGTTATGCCCACATTTTTGCTAATGATTTGGTATCTTAAACAGTATTAAAATTATTTCTAAATATTGCAATTGGAATTGAATTTTCTGTATCAAGCAACTGCTCTCTTAATGAAAGACCATCTGCAAAATTTGCATATTGCTCTATAGCCAAAAAGACTTGATACCAGTGAAACAACACACACATTTAAAAAAAAACACACATTTTAAAACAGCTATTCAAATGTAAGAGCAAATTTACTGTGTAAGCATTAGAAATGATATACATAACCCAATTCGCTAAACCAGAGGTGGGCAATAATTTTTGAAGGGGCACCATTTCACAAATTTCAGAAATGGCTGCAGGCCGACCTGGAAGAGGCGGGGCCTTGGGTGAAAGGGGCGGGGTTGAGAGCTTCCCTCCTGGGAGCTTTGCTTGGCCTGGTGTCCCTGCCCCCTGACCAATGGAAGAGACCTGGAGCAGGTGGGAAGGTGCTGGGGGCTAGCCTCCTCCCAGAGCTGTCTGAAGTGGAGGCTTAGGATTCACATAACATGGCTGGCAGCTCCTGGCCTCACTGTTAACCTGTTGCCTGCAGGTACAAGGCCTTTGAATAGAAGCAGTTAAAAGGGCTCACACCTCTCGGGCAGCTCCCAAACAACGGAACAGTGGGACTGAGAGCTGCCAGCCCTTTCAATTGCTTCTGTTTAAAGGGCTTGCACCTGCCGGGTGGCTGCCAGGCAATGCAACTGCCCAGCAAGCGCGAGCCCTTTAAATAGAAGCAGTTGAAAGGGCTCATGCATCTCCGGCTCCAAGGCAACATACTGGGGGGGTGGGGCCTGGAACTGCCTTGCAGAGCAGATCAAAGCCCTTAGAGGGTCCAGATGTGGCTCACTGAGAGGCTTTTGCCCACCCCTGTTCTAAACCACCCTTGACCTAAAACTGTAATTCCCAATTTTTAAAAAAAATGGCAGTTGACCAAAATTGGAACTAAAGTAATCAAATGTCTAGAAACTGATATACTGGTAACATACTGCAAAATTTTACCATCAAATCTGTTGTCTCTCATTTTAGATTTATAGTAAAAACGTCGCTGGTTCCTTCTTTCTTGTACTAGCATGAGATATTAGTTGCTTATATTCCTTCACTAGATAGTCACTAGTGGTTCATTACATCTGCATAGCTTAATGTGTGATTTTAATCGCATCCATTTCTATGAGGTATCGTGCAAGGTTCTCGTGGCGTCTATCCATTTGAATGCAGATCTTCTTGCTCTGTGCGGAATTGGTTACAGGAGGTCTCCCCGTGTGCCTACTGTGAGAAGCACAAAAACCACTAAACAAATGGACCAGAGTGGACGTCTTCATTCCTCTAGGTCAGCAGTTCTCAAACTGCTGGCCATGACCCCATTTTAGCACGGTCACCAGGGCTGGTTTAGACTAGCTGAGGGTCCAGGGCCAAAGGTGAAGCCCAAACCCACCATCTGGAACAAAGCCTGAGAGCTTCAGCCCTGGGTGGTGGGGTTGAGGTTACAGGCTCCCTGCCTGGTGCTGGAATCTTTGGGCTTCAGTCCTCCCCCTGTTCCCTTTGCATGAGACTGTGGAGTTTGGGCTGTGGACCCTCATCATGGACCACAGGCAGGGAAAATGGTGCCCTAGGTGAACCCATATTTTGGCATCCCTGTAGGTATGATGCTTTTTATTTCCCCTGGCCCTCATAAGCTTCACAATCTGTGCACCCCCATCCCGCACCCCTTTGCCACTGTCTGCTTCCTTCCTGCATCCTAACTCCTGCACTGTGCCCCCAACCCTCTCCAGTCTGTGTCCAGAACCCAGCACCTTGATCCCTAAGGGGATAAGGTGGAATAAAGCCTCAGAGCTGAGGGCATGAGGTCAGGAAGCCTAAGACCCACTAATCTCTTCTTTACCCTGAACTGAGTTCCCAGTATCTTCCCTTCACCTCTCACCCTGGAAGAGGCTGGCAACTTCTAGCTCCCACTGGTGGGCTGAGAGTTCTATTTGATTTCCATTGGGTAGCCTGGTTTCATTCAGGCCATCTTTGGACAGAGGAACTGCAAGGTTGGGGATTGGGGGGGGAGGGGGGTGGGAGGAGAGCCAGCTTTCAATGGCAGTGTGCAGAGGCAGGATTAGGAGGCTGGGACACCACATGAGGCAGTGGCAGGGGCCTCAAGGGTTGCCAATTTTCTATTTCCAGAAAACTGAACTCCCATGCCCTGCCCACTGCCCTGCAGACTGCTAAGGCCCTGCCCCCACTTCAACCCACCTTTCTCCAGCGCTTGCCTCTCCATCCTTGCTCACATGCTCATTTTTCATCCAAACAGGCATATTTTTGGACAGAAGTATCGGTATTATGCTAAGTTCAGGTTTTAATTGTTACAGGACACTAGTGCTGGCAGCAAAATGTCAAAAAGGGTAATTAAAAATGAATTTTCACAAATGTTTTAATGATTCTTTTCCTTCTCTCTTCCCATGTTCTGTAACCAGCTCCATGTTTTTTGTTCACTAAATTTATTGTAATTTTATGTATGGAATTAGGACCACACATGATCACAGCTGAAATGGGTCCATTAAAGGCTCACTCCTGAAGCCCACATACAAATCCATAGAGCAAAAACCACAGCAAAGCACCTATCCAGATATCTATATAATTAAATCTGTAGAAACTGATTCCCACTCCTACATGCAGATACGCATGTGTGGTCTGCTACTGCTATGTGGGGCACTCTGTTGAACATGCTGATTTTATTTTATGAATACCGTTGTATTAATGCTGTGATGTATTAAAAGGATTAAAGCAATAATTATCCTCTCTATCTATATATATAGTAAAAGTGGGATCTTTCAGGACAATACAACCACCTTATGATTTTAGGAATAAAAATTTATTATTTATTTGGAACTATTGATGGGAATTGATACACCTCAAATATTATATCTGTCCATTTTAATTCTGCTGAGAATGGAATGATTTCATTCTTTATCAATCTTCTATGGTCCTTCTATCAGTTTGTATGTTTAATAAGAACTGTCGAATGCATCTGTCTCTATGAATTCTAACATGGTAATAAATGGTAGAAAGGAGATGCAAATATATTGATTCTCATCTGTGAAAAACAAAATTATTATAATTTTACCAGTCCTTGAATATGATCGTAGCATCTAGAGACATGCTGCACGTCTTTTAAATATGTATTACAGGTATTTAAAAATTAAACCCAGGGCAAATTCTACATTTTCATTCTCTTTGACATATCTGTCTTCAGATCTGCCAGCAAATATCCAGAAATAGGAACAACTTAATCATTGTCATGGGGGCTGCTATTCTGCCAATGTCTGTATCTTTGATATATGCCTTCCATGTATCTGATCTGGCAAAGAGTGGTTTGTTCCAAATCCTGAAAACCATCATATATGCTTATCTGAAATATAGTGATCTCAAGACCATTTTGTAAACCAAAATGGTGCCAATTTTACAATAGCTGGAATATCATGTGTATAAAAGTGCTAAGATAGGAGATCAACAGGAAGTTGTCCGCTATGTGAGTTTTTTACATGGCTTTCAGCTAAATTAGAATTCTAACTGCAAAATCTATCATGTAGGAATGTCACCTGGATTTGTGTTATTCCTTTGTGGCCTTTGGGTTCAGAAACAAATGACTGGATTATACTTGGTAATTCACAGACTCTGAATTATTACACCATAAGTCAAACTATGTCAAGTCTGGTTGTTCTCTTTTAATATTTAATAATGATCTATTAATAAATAATCCATAGATATCTTAATACTAGTTACTAATGTAAATTTTAAAATGTTCCTTACTTTGTTCTACTGAGATAGAACACAATGTCTGGGAAGATGTTATAAAATGGAACTTGCTTATGCAAAAAATAGTAAAGTACATATTAGTAGGCTGTATTTTATCACTGGGCTGTGTGATTATTATTTATTCATATTGCAGTAGCTCCTGGAGGCCCCTGTCATAGAAGAGGTCTCTATTGTGCTCAAGACTGGTATGAAGCTGAAGATCAGCACAAAAAGAGTTCGCGGAGCCGAAGGTGGCATTCTGACAGCAGCTGCACCACACAGCCAGGGCAGCGAGTGAGCAGACAGGCAGGTAGGCGCTGGGCAGCGAGGGGCCCCTGAAGGCACAGGGCCCAAGGCAACTACCTTGCTCACCTTGCTCTAAGGCTGGGCCTGCCCACACCAAAGAGCATTGTAATCTGGAAAAAAAACAGATGGTGGTGGAGGAAGCATAAGGTAACAGTGAAATGGGTACTATCAAGGGAGTAAGAAGTGGTCACAGCACACTCCTGGCATAAAATTTATACATTTTGTGATTAAAGCAATTAAAAAGCGGATGTTCTAAATGGAGGTGTAGCTTGTATTTCCTGCTCATACACACCATCACTACAACTTTCAGATCTAGGTTGTTTGCTTCTCATATATGCCAACTCCTAGCTAGAGCCTCCAGGCCAGTCTGAGAGCAAACCCTTGCCTGGGTGTGTATAAAATCGTTCAGCTCTACAGCAGCCCAAGATTAGCAGCTGGATCCAGTTCCAACCTGATCCACATCCAGCTCCACCTATATGTCCATCCCTTAGCTTCAACTGAATCCATGAACTCACACTCACAGCTTCAGTCTGAGCATGAGACTGTGAATTTGCCCTTATGCCAACCTGCATGTGAGCCCACAGGCTGAACCTAGTACTTACCCTAGTCAAGATCCAAGGGTCAGGTTTCATATTAGGTCCATATGATAGATCACATTGGTGCCGTTTGTGGCCCTCCATTAGGATTGTATTTGACTAGTGTAGTTGAACTAAGATAAGCGTTTTGGTTGACTTGAGCAATCAAACTAAGGTTAATGTTTGTGCCAGCTCATTGCATTGTGAAAGGATTTGGCCCATTTTGAGAGTCAGAGGTGAGGTTGGGGTTGGGTTCCAGTTTAGGTTTGGGCTAGAAACTGGATTGTTCTGGCTTGGGAGCCTAGGTGAAGGTTGTCATGGGGAAAATTTGTGGGCCTGGACCAGGATTATGGTTTGCACCAATCTGAGTTCTGGTTAAGGTTGCTATTGGCACTGACTTATTAGCACTAAATTTGCTCATGGGCCTAGAGATAAGCAGCTGGATGAGAGGCTACGAGGCAGGGGTGGCACAGGTGGGCCCAAGCTATGGTTTAAGTTAACAAGCCCAGTCAACTATTGGGTAATGGTGCCAGTTTGTGGGGTCAAACTAGGGTTAGCATGGCACCCCTGAATTGGCTCAGGCTACAATTATACTATGATTGTCTTATACAGAGCAGTACCCAGTACTACAAATGCCACACATGAGGTTGTAGAAAAAGTTATGAGATGGTAGGGTTTCATTCTTTGAGAAACTGTCTATGATCAGATAACTGAAATCTGTTGTGTTGCATGCTCACCAGAAGACGGACTTCCCTCACCTTTGGCTTTCCTAGCTTATGGGGGCTTTAAAGGACAATCAGAAATTCCTCCTCTTGAAGGTCTGTTGTTATTTTTGGTAAATCCAAGCTCTGTGTCTGGAGCTCAGTACAGAGCGAGCTATCCGAGGAAGTACTCTAGGTAAAGATTCTTCCAGGCCCTCTGGTGGAGGGGCAAAGAGCTTTAGCATTCCGCCTGCCTCCAGTCACTACTCTGGGCTGGAGAGGCTGAGACACCAGCAGCTCTGTCTCCTTGCCTCCCCCAGCTCTCAGGCAGGAGACAGTTGGGAGCGGCAGAGGGAGTATCCAGGGAACTGTCATTTTGATTTTTCCAACAGAAAATTCAAAATATTTTAGAAAACTGAAATCTCCACTTGGGTACTTTTGAAAATCTTACTAGGCACCTGTCTGCATCTGTACGCTACCATGTACCATTGAAAATCTGGGCCTACCACTTTGCAGGATCCCAGAGCTTGGACAATTTAGCAGCCCCATAGGCCAAGTCTCACAAGCCTGAGTGAGCTGGTAAGGAGGACCAGAAGTGGATTTTGAATTATACTGTAATGTAGAACATACACTGAGTATTCATAAAATTCATAAAAGAGGCATTGATGGGAGCAATGATCTATGCTAAAAACTATAACTGTAAAAATGACTTAGAGTGCCAAATATTGTACATTGGAGTAACGAGCCGCTTGAGGTGAAATGGTGTTTTTCACCAGTTCTACAAACTTTAAAAGTAGGATATATTGTATCAGCCTCTCTCGGGGTATGTCTACACTACAAAGTTAGTTCGAACTAACGGACGTTAGTTCGAACTAACTTTAATAGGTGCTACACTAGCGCTCCGCTAGTTCGAATTTGAATCGAACTAGCGGAGCGCTTAGTTCGAACTAGGTAAACCTCATTTTACGAGGACTAACGCCTAGTTCGAACTAGCTAGTTCGAACTAAGGGCTGTGTAGCCCTTTAGTTCGAACTAGTGAGAGGCTAGCCCTCCCCAGGTTTACCTGGTGGCCACTCTGGCCAACACCAGGGAAACTCTATGCCCCCCTCCCGGCCCCGGACCCCTTAAAGGGGCACGGGCTGGCTACGGTGCCCGTGCCAGGTGCAAGCCTGCCAGCACCCAGCTAGCAGACCCTGCACCTGGCACGGCACAGAGCCACCCACCCGATGCCCCCCAGCCCACCCCCTCTTGCCGGGACCAGGCTGGCGGCTCCCGGGAGCTTGCCCTGGACCGCAAGAGGCGGGCACCTTCCTGGGCTAGTGCGGACATCGTGGACCTCGTCCACGATCTCCGCACTAGGCACAGGAAAGTGGCCGTCTAGGGCAGGAGAGCTGCCAGCCTGGCCACCCAGGAGCAGGTGTGCATGAAAATCAAGGGGGTCCACTGAGACCCCCGACACTGAGCCCTGAGCTTACAATGGCCGTACTGGGTCAGACCAAAGGTCCATCTAGCCCAGTAGCCTGTCTGCCAACAGCGGCCAACCCTAGGGACCCTGGAGGGGATGGACCGAAGACAATGACCAAGCCATTTGTCTCGTGCCATCCCTCTCCAGCCTTCCACAAACTTTGGGCAGGGACACCACTCCTACCCTCTGGCTAATAGGACTCCATGGACCCAACCTCCATCACTTGATCTCACTTCCCTTTAAACTCTGTTCTAGTTGTAGCCTTCACAGCCTCCTGCAGCAAGGAGTTCCACAGGTTAACTATTTGCTTTGTCAAGAAGAACAACTTTCTCTTACTAGTTTCAAGCCTGCTACCCATTCCTTTCCTTTGGTGTCCTCTAGTCCTTCTTTATGGGAACTCAGGAAGAACTTTTCTGAATGCACCCTCTCCACCCAACCCCTGCTTTTAGAGACCTCTATCCTGTCCCCCCTCCGTCTCCTCTTTTCTAAGCTGAACAGTCCCAGTCTCTGTAGCCTTTCTTCATCTGGGACCTGTTCCCAACCCCTGATCATGTTAGTTGCCCTCCCCTCTCCCAGCCTTTCTCTTCCCCTCTCCCACCTCCTTTTCCCAGTCTCCCCCAGTTTTTTTTCAATTAAGGCAGAGCCAATGTTGGAAGAAACGTTATCTTTATTTTGTACATCAATAAGAAGGGGGGCTAAGGAAGGGTAAGTGGAAGGAGGTGAGGGAGGAATGGGGTACGAGCCCCCGATGGGGAGGACTGGGCTGGCTCTGCGGGCTTCTGGGGGTGGAAGCTCTCCTGCAGCCCCCCAATTACTCCCTCTCCCCAGATGGCAGCCTGCGGCAAGTGCAGCCGGGCTGATGGCCGAGTGGTGTGATGTGCCCAGTGTGGGCACTCAGGGCACTCCAAGCCAGAACTTCTTTGCAAGCGGGGCACCCCTTAGAACTGTGTGTCCGGGGTGGGGGTTGGGACCCTTTAAGCGCAGCCCTCGGCTAGCCTGAGACAGCATCTCCATGCTCTAAGTCCTCCTTTTATGCCCTGCCGGCACTGCTTCCGGCCATCCTTAAGCCCTGTTCAGAGTCCACTCAATGTGGACTTGCTAGTTCGAACTAGCAAAACGCTAGTTCGAACTAGTTTTTAGTTCTAGATGCGTTAGTTCGAACTAGCTTAGTTCGAATTAGCTAATTCGAACTAAGTTAGTTCGAACTAGCGCTGTAGTGTAGACGTACCCTCAGAGGGTTATGTGCTCTGAAAGCCTGTTTGGCAAAGGGATATCTTAATATTAATTAAGATAATGTAATGAAATCTGTTCAGTGTTCCCTGTGACCTGGCTGTTTAAGAGATCTCAAGACCCCTTTTGTTGTTGTCTTTTTGTTTAACAGTGGCAAGTATTCCTTCTTACAAGTGGTTCTTCCCATTGAAACAAATCTTGTTAAATTGCTGGATTTAATTTAGATTAGAATGTAACTTTGAGATTATGCAGTTATTATACTATGCAATTTGTTGTCACTTGATATCATTTACGTATGTATTTTACCATGGTGAAATTTTCCCAATAAATATTCCTAACAAAAAAATAAAACTGCTTTCAGCATCACCATGGTAGATTTAGTCAGGAATTTCACTTTTTTCCGCACTGCCTTTTGCTACTCTCAGTTATCCTACCTTACAGTTAGTGTCTCAGATTTGTTTTTCTCCCAGAGGAGCAGATTCACAATTACCCATTTTTTCCCCACTGTGTTATGAAGCTTGAGGCTGGATCACAATTTAAAACAGAAAATAAACATCATGAACTGAATGCTAACCATCCAGATGCTAAGACCCCTCTGGACAAGATGAGCTCTTTTCATGCACAGAGCAAATTGTGTCCATCCTAGATAGTAGATCAGAAATGATAACTTTCTTTGAATGTGTAATTATGTGAGCATTTTACTTTTCATTTACCATAATTTGCTTCCTCCAAAGCAAAATGAGAAATGACAGAAAATTGCTATGACTTTGCCATGCAAGCTATGAGTTTGCAGCACCATGAGCTTAATATAAATCTACATTTAGGAGATGAATCGTATTTGGAGCTACTTAAAAACCCATCTTAAATTGCCTGCCTTATCTGTCTTAGCCAGAAGTATATTTAACATTCCTTCACGTACAAATTGAGGTGTCTCTCTCTGCTATAGCTACACTGATGTCAGAATGTCTGTGCTTCAGTGTTCACAGTACTTGTCACAATGCCATGCATGGACTGAAATGCATTTCCTGTACAACGAGACAGGTACAGTTATTCGTAATGAGTGACATTTACATGAGTAGAAATAGTATTTTTTTCATTTCCTTTAATAGTTCTCATTTATGAGACACTTCTTTTTAATTCCCCCAAATTAACCAATCCCAATAAAAAAAAAGTTTCAGATTTATTCTGTGTGGAGAAAATAATTTGGTGCAGTGTGCTATTATACTTACATTTCTTTAAAAACATTTCTTTTTTATGAGGCATCCCACATTTTCTTCTTGGTTTTAGAGGAAAACCCCAGGCATTTAATTAAAATAGATTATCTCTTTTTTTCTTTGAGCCTAACATTTATTTCCTGTTTTAAATTCTTTAATTTAGGACCCAGCTTCAAATTTCAGAACTCTTTGCAGATAAGCTGGAAATCTGTGGATCAATGAACGTGGAAAAAAAGTCTGCACCACTAAATCTGAGCAACTACAAGCATCATTATGCAAAAATGAAATCCCTGTCTCATAGAGGTATGTTTGAAAATAAATTTAAAATTTGGCCAGGATACCTTGGATTCTCTTTTTACTTTATTGGTTTTCCAATTTGCAGCTCCATAGACCAACCTTGATTCCACATAACATCCCTGTGGCAACTAAAGCAATTGCTTGCATGGAAATTAATATTAGGAAGGATTTTAATATAATTTTATCTTCTTGTAATGTAATTTAGCAGACAGAAATAAGAAAGTGAATTCATGTAATCTTTCCAACCAGCTCTTCACAGACCACTAGCAATTTTGCCATGGACACTGAGAACCAAAGTCTTAGATAAAGAGATACATAGCTGACCTTTACATAGGCATAAATGCATATTTAGAACCAGATTTTGCCACCTTTACTCATGCTGACTAGTACCTTACTTCTGGTAGTCCTATTGGGTGTGACTATTCTGGCTCCTTTATGTCACATAGAATCATAGAATACTAGGACTGGAAGGGACCTCGAGAGGTCATCGAGTCCAGTCCCTTGCCCTCATGGCAGGACCAAATACTGTCTAGACCATCCCTGATAGACATTTATCTAACCTACTCTTAAATATCTCTAGACACGGAGATTCCACAACCTCCCTGGGCAATTTATTCCAGTGTTTGACTACCCTGACAGTTAGGAACTTTTTCCTAATGTCCAACCTAAACCTCCTTTGCTCAGTTTAAGCCCATTGCTTCTTGTTCTATCCTCAGAGGCCAAGATGAACAAGTTTTCTCCCTCCTCCGTATGACACCCTTTTAGATATCTGAAAACTGCTATCATGTCCCTCCTCAATAGTCTCTTTTCTAAACTAAACAAACCCAATTCCTTCAACATTCCCTCATAGGTCATGTTCTCTAGACCTTTAATCATTCTCGTTGCTCTTCTCTGGACCCTCTCCAATTTCTCCACATCTTTCTTGAAATGCGGTGCCCAGAATTGGACACAATACTCCAACTGAGGCCTATCCAGCGTAGAGTAGAGCGGACGAATGACTTCTCATGTCTTGCTCACAACACACCTGTTAATGCATCCCAAAATCATGTTTGCTTTCTTTGCAACAGCATCACACTGCTGACTCATATTCAACTTGTGGTCCACTATAACCCCTAGATCCCTTTCTACCATACTCCTTCCCAAACAGTCGCTTCCCATTCTGTATGTATGAAACTGATTGTTCCTTCCTAAGTGGAGCACTTTGCATTTCTCTTTATTAAACTTCATCCTATTTACCTCAGACCATCTCTCCAATTTGTCCAGGTCATTTTGAATTATAACCCTATCCTCCAGATTAGTCGCAGCCCCTCCCAGCTTGGTATCATCTGCAAACTTAATAAGCGTACTTTCTATACCAATATCTAAATCGTTGATGAAAATATTGAACAGAGCCAATCCCAAAACAGACCCCTGCAGAACCCCACTTGTTATGCCTTTCCAGCAGGATTGTGAACCATTAAAAACTACTCTCTGAGTGCGGTTATCCAGCCAGTTATGCACCCACCTTATAGTAGCCCCATTGAAGTTGTATTTACCTAGTTTATTGATAAGAATATCATGCGAGACCATATCAAACACCTTACTAAAGTCTAAGTACACCACATCCACCACCTCTCCCTTATCCACAAGACTCGTTATCCTATTAAATAAAGTTATCAGATTGGTTTGACATGATTTGTTCTTTACAAATCCATGCTGGCTGTTCCCTATCACCTTGCCACTTTCCAAGTGTTTATAGATGATTTCCTTAATTACTTGCTCCATTATCTTCCCTGGCACAGAAGTTAAACTAACTGGTCTGTAGTTTCCTGGGTTGTTCTTATTTCCCTTTTTATAGATGGGCACTATATTTGCCTTTTTCCAGTCCTCTGGAATCTTTCCTGTCTCCCATGATTTTCCAAAGATGATAGCTAGAGGCTCAGATACCTCCTCTATCAGCTCCTTGAGTATTCATCAGGCCCTGGTGACTTGCAGGCATCAAACTTTTCTAGGTGATTTTTAACTTGTTCTTTTTTTATTTTACCTTCTAAAACTACCCCCTTCCCACTAGCATTCACTATATTAGGCATTCCTTCAGACTTCTCGGTGAAGACCGAAACAAAGAAGTCATTGAGCATCTCTGCCATTTCCAAGTTTCCTGTTACTGTTTCTCCCTCCTCACTGACCAGTGGGTCTACCCTCTTCTTGGTCTTCCTCTTGCTGCTAATGTATTTATAAAAAGTCTTCTTGTTTCCCTTTATTCCCGTAGCTAGTTTGAGCTCATTCTGTGCCTTTGCCTTTCTAATCTTGCCCCTGCATTCCTGTGCTGTTTGCCTATATTCATCCTTTGTAATTTGTCCTACTTTCCATTTCTTATATGACTCCTTTTTTATTTTTAGATCATGCAAGATCTCGTGGTTAAGCCAATGTGGTCTTTTGCAGTATTTTCTATCTTTCCGACACATCGGAATAGCTTGCTTTTGGGCCCTTTACAATGTCCCTTTGAAAAACTGCCAACTCTCTTCAGTTGTTTTTCCCCTCAGTCTCGATTCCCATGGGACCTTACCTATCAGCTCTATGAGCTTACCAAAATCCACCTTCCTGAAATCCATTGTCTCTGTTTTGCTGTTCTCCCTTTTACTCTTCCCTAGAATAGTGAACTCTATGATTTCATGATCACTTTCACCCAAGCTGCCTTCCACTTTCAAATTCTCAACCAATTCCTCCCTATTTGTTAGGATCAAATCTAGAACAGCTTCCTCCCAGTAGCTTTTTCAACCTTCTGAAATAAAAAGTTGTCTCCAATGCAGTCCAAGAACTTATGGGATAGTCTGTGCCCTGCAGTGTTATTTTCCCAAAATATATGTGGATAGTTGAAGTCCCCCATCACCACCAAATCTTGGGCTTTGGATGATTTTGTTAGTTGTTTAAAAAAAGCCTCATCCACTTCTACTACCTGGGTAGGTGGCCCGTAGTAGACTCCTAGCATGACATCACCTTTGTTTTTAATCCCTTTTAGCCTAACCCAGAGACTCTCAACACTTCTGTCTCCTATGTCCATCTCCACCTCACTCCAAGTGTGTTCATTTTTAATGTATAAGGCAACATCTCCTCCCTTTTCCCCCTGTCTATTGTTCCTGAGCAAGCTGTACCCTTCTATACAAACATTCCAATCATGTGTATTATCCCACCAAGTTTCTGTGATGCCAACAATGTCATAATTATACTAATTTATTAGCACTTCCAGTTCTTCCTGCTTATTTCCCATACTCCTCGCATTTGTATACAGGCATCTAAGATTCTGATTTGACCTTGCCTCCCAGTTTTGCCCTGACCCTCCTTTCTCTCTGTCATTGTAGCCCATGCTCCCTCCCATTTCTGACCCATCTCCCAGGTCTCCATGTTCTCCACTTACTTGTGGGTTTTGCTCACCTGTCTCCGTCGAACCTAGTTTAAAGCCCTCCTCACTAGGTTAGCCATTCTGTGTCCAAATAGGGTCTTCCCCCTCCTTGAAAGGTAAACACCATCCCTGCTTAGCAGTCCTTCCTGGAATAGCATCCCATGGTCGAGGAAGTGGCATAAAGGGTTGCTAACAGCGCCCTCTATCCAGCAGGAAAATAATTTCCCTGGTGCCTGCACTGTCAAAGATAGGTTGCTGTTCCAAGATCCTCATAACCCCTGTTGTAAGGGACATGATGGTGGCAGAAGAATTGTGTTATGGTCAGGGTTGCAGCACACATTCTACAGAGACTCTGGGCCTGGCGTTGGCCCATAAGACATCTCTGGGAGACAGCTGTAACTCAGACAGGTTGCCAGGGTTCTCAGAATTATGCTGGGGGCCTCTCCAGTCCCTGAAACAGCCAGAATCAGCAGGGCACAAAGGTATCTTAAAAGTTACACCATTGCTCAGGGCTGCAAGATCTGTGCCTTGCCTGCACTTTGAGCTGTGTTTGTGATTCCCAGCTTCTGTGATTCCCAGAAATATCCAACTCTGACAGAATCAGTATGCTGAAAATAGTGGGTAGGCAAGGTGGGGTAAGTGGCAGGAAAGGCAAACAGCCCGAGCATATGCCTAGTGTCTTGTACAGGTATGTATTCAAGGATGCTAGTGCTGGAAATATAGAGCTAAAATGAGCATGTCACCTTGGCTTGGGTTCACCTCTTCCCCTCCCCCCAACCTGAACTGTAGATATACCTTGAGAGGCACAGCTAGGAACCTGCCCATTGAGTTACTTGAGATGACAGGAAGAGTAGGTGGGGACTCTGACCCTTAGTCAGTGATTTATCTGTGGGTTTTCACCTGTTTAGAATTATTGCATTTGTCTGTTTCGGTGACTTGGCTCTTGTCACTTTCAATAGAGCTTCCATTTTAAAGATGCTTCCCAGCTGCAGAGCTAGCCTGATGATACAGAGCAGGCCTTTGGCATTTGTACGTATCAGAGTGTCAAATTTGTAAGATGAGTTTTTGAAAGAGGCTTCGAGGTAGCATCCTGAATGGTGCTGGCATAGTGTAAGGTGAAAAATGCTGCAGGAAGGGTTTGAGGTGCAGAAAGTAGTGACTTGTTTGTAAGGGACCAGTGCTGGGTATTGTGGTAAAGAGCCCTTTGGAAAGCAAATAGTTTGGTAATTCTAGTTCCCAGATTTAGCATAGGCTACAGCCCTCTTTTTGTCAGAATTTCAGAGCAGCATGAAACCACAGAGAGCCTTCCCTAGTGTCTGCAAGTTCAGCTCCATTAGGCTTAATCTCCTCTGTGAGAATTACAGATCTCCTACATTTGGAGTTCAAGAGTAAGTGAGCAGGCTGTTATCTGGGAGATGCAAGTAGCTAGCTACACTACAGCTCGGAGCAAACACTCTAGAGAGGGGACTGGAAAACCACTCAGCTTTAACATAACACAACAGGCTAATGCTGCAGGGGAAGCAGCATACTAAGGCAGAGGTAAGGAAAAACGACACTAACAAAAAGCCAGAGAGAGAGCATCACTATGTGTGCTTGTAAAATATTATCACAGGGAAATATGACATGTGACATCCTCTTATCTTCTGGGAACTCATGTGCTCTAACTTGTGTAAATAGAGGGGTATGGGAAATTCCATGGAAACAAAAGAGGTAAGCACTGGAGGTGTGAGAAGAAATGCAAGCTAGAGATTCATTTAGCATGCCAGTGAACTGTCTTTATCAGGAATAGAGCAATAAGCCACACCAGGGTGACAGGTGCACACCTCATAGGCCTCAAAGAAGTGCATCAGTAACCTGCCTACGCATGCCCTGCAGTGGCCTATTGTAATCAAGATCCTTAATATTGCACTTAATTTGAAAAAAGCTTTTTGAAAGTCCATTTGTGGGAGAGTCTACCCAGTAATAACTTTCACTATGCGGAATAGCTCTTAGCAGAAAGCTATGAGCAAAGGTCTCCCTCTTTCTCACACAGTAATCAGGAAGGCCAAAGCACAGTTGGAATTGTAGCTAGCAAGGGATATGAAGGGGAACAAGAAAGGTTTCTACAAGAATGTTAGCAATAAGAGTGGTCAGGGAAGGTGTGGGTTCCTTACTGGATGAGGGAGGTAACTTAGTGACAGATGCGGGAAAAGCAAAAGTACTCAATGCTTTTTTTGCCTCTGTCTTTACAGATAAGTTCAGCTCCCAGACTACTGCACTAAGCAACACAATATGGGAAAGAGGCAGGCAGCCCTGGGTGAAGAAAGAAGAGGGTAAGAAATATTTAGAAAAATTGGACATACACAAATCCATGGGGCCAGATCTAATGCATCTGAGGGTGCTGAGGGAGTTAACGGATGTGACTGCAGAACTATTGCATTATATTTGAAAACTCCTAGGCTACGTCTAGACTGGCCCCATCAGCCGGAATAGTCATGCAAAGCAGGCAAGTCAGAATAGGGAAATCCGCAGAGGATTTAAATATCCCCCGCGGGATTTAAATAAACATGTCCGCTGCTTTTTTTCCGGCTTGGGGAAAAGCCGGAAAAAAGCGTCTAGACTGGCGCGATCCTCCGGAATAAAGCCCTTTTCCGGAGGATCTCTTATTCCTACCTGAAGATTTCCTGAAGGTAGGAATAAGAGATCCTCCAGAAAAGGGCTTTATTCCGGAGGATCGCGCCAGTCTAGATGCTTTTTTCCGGCTTTTCCCCAAGCCGGAAAAAAAGCGGCGGACATAGAATCATAGAATCATAGAATAATAGGACTGGAAGGGACCTCGAGAGGTCATCGAGTCCAGCTCCCCGCCCTCAAGGTAGGATCAAGCTCCGTCTACACCATCCCTGACAGATGTCTATCTAACCTGTTCTTAAATATCTCCAGAGAGGGAGATTCCACCACCTCCCTTGGCAATTTATTCCAATATTTGACCACCCTGACAGTTAGGAATTTTTTCCTAATGTCCAATCTAAACCTCCCCTGCTGCACTTTAAGCCCATTACTCCTTGTCCTGTCCTCAGAAACCAAGAGGAACAAATTTTCGCCTTCCTCCTTGTGATACCCTTTTAGATATTTGAAAACCGCTATCATGTCCCCCCTTAATCTTCTTTTTTCCAAACTAAACAAGCCCAGTTCATGAAGCCTGGCTTCATAGGTCATGTTCTCTAGACCTTTAATCATTCTTGTCGCTCTTCTCTGTACCCTTTCCAATTTCTCCACATCTTTCTTGAAATGTGGCGCCCAGAACTGGACACAGTACTCCAGCTGAGGCCTAACTAGTGCAGAGTAGAGCGGCAGAATGACTTCACGAGTTTTGCTTACAACACACCTGTTGATACAACCTAGAATCATATTTGCTTTTTTTGCAACAGCATCACACTGTTGGCTCATATTCAACTTGTGGTCCACTATGACCCCTAGATCCCTTTCCGCCATGCTCCTTCCTAGACAGTCGCTTCCCATCTTGTATGTATGGAACTGATTGTTCCTTCCTAAGTGGAGCACTTTGCATTTCTCTTTATTAAACCTCATCCTGTTTACCTCTGACCATTTCTCTAACTTGCTAAGGTCATTTTGAATTATGTCCCTATCCTCCAAAGAAGTTGCAACCCCACCCAGTTTGGTATCATCTGCAAACTTAATAAGCGTACTCTCTATCCCAATATCTACATCATTGATGAAGATATTGAACAGTACGGGTCCCAAAACAGACCCTTGAGGAACTCCACTTGTTATCCCTTTCCAGCAGGATTTAGAACCATTAACAACAACTCTCTGACTACGGTTATCCAGCCAATTATGCACCCACCTTATCGTGGCCCTATCGAAGTTATATTTGCCTAGTTTATCAATAAGAATATCATGCGAGACCGTATCAAATGCCTTACTAAAGTCTAGGTATATGACATCCACCGCTTCTCCCTTATCCACAAGGCTCGTTATCTTATCAAAGAAAGCTATCAGATTAGTTTGGCATGACTTGTTCTTCACAAACCCATGCTGGCTATTCCCTATCACTTTATTACCTTCCAAGTGTTTGCATATGATTTCCTTAATTACCTGCTCCATTATCTTCCCTGGGACAGACGTTAAACTGACCGGTCTGTAGTTTCCTGGGTTGTTCTTATTCCCCTTTTTATAGATGGGCACAATATTTGCCCTTTTCCAGTCTTCTGGAATCTCCCCTGTCTGCCATGATTTTTCAAAGATCATAGCTAAAGGCTCAGATACCTCCTCTATCAGCTCCTTGAGTATCCTGGGATGCATTTCATCAGGACCTGGTGACTTGCTGACATCTAACTTTCCTAAGTGATTTTTAACTTGTTCTTTGTGTATCCTATCTTCTAAACTTACCCTCTCTCTGCTTGTATTCACTACGTTAGGCACACCTCCAGACTTCTCGGTGAAGATCGAAACAAAGAAGTCATTGAGCATCTCCGCCATTTCCAAGTTTCCTGTTACTGCTTCTCCCTCCTCACTAAGCAGTGGGCCTACCCTGTCCTTGGTCTTCCTCTTGCTTTTAATGTATTTATAAAAGGTCTTCTTGTTTCCCTTTATGCCTGTAGCTAGTTTGATCTCATTTTGTGCCTTTGCCTTTCTAATCTTGCCCCTGCATTCCCGTGTTGCTTGCCTATATTCATCCTTTGTTAGTTGTCCTAGTTTCCATTTTTTATATGACTCCTTTTTTATTTTTAGATCATGCAAGATCTCCTTGTTAAGCCAAGCTGGTCTTTTACCATATTTTCTATCTTTCCTACACAGCAGAATTGTTTGCTTTTGGGCCCTTAACAACGTCCCTTTTAAATACTTCCAACTCTCCTCAGTTGTTTTTCCCTTCAGTCTTGCTTCCCATGGGACCTTACCTACAAGTTCTCTGAGCTTATCAAAATCTGCCTTCCTGAAATCCATAACCTCAATTGTGCTGGTCTCCCTTCTACCTTTCCTTAAGATCATGAACTCTATTATTTCGTGATCACTGTCCCCTATACTGTCTTCCACTTTCAAGTTCTCAACTAGTTCCTCCCTATTTGTTAAAACCAAATCCAGAACAGCTTCTCCTCTGGTAGCTTTTTCAACCTTCTGAAACAGAAAGTTGTCTCCAATGCAGTCCAGAAACTTATTGGATAGCCTGTGCCTCGCTGTGTTAGTTTCCCAACATATGTCTGGATAGTTGAAGTCCCCCATCACCACCAAATCTTGGGCTTTGGATAGTTTTGTTAATTGTTTAAAAAAGGCCTCATCCACCTCTTCCACCTGGCTAGGTGGCCTGTAGTAGACTCCTAGCATGATATCACCCTCGTTTTTTACCCCTTTTAGCTTAACCCAGAGACTCTCTACACAGCTATCTCCTACGTTCATCTCCATGTTTATTTAAATCCCGCGGGGGATATTTAAATCCCCCATGGATTTCCCTATTCTGACTTGCCTGCTTTGCATGACTATTCCAGCTTATGGGGACAGTCTAGACGTAGCCCTGGTGATTGGGGGAGGTCCTGGATGACTGGAAAAAGGCAAATGTAGTGCCCATCTTTAAAAAAGGGAAGAAGGATAATCCAGGGGACTACAGACTGCATAACTTCCCCTAAGTCCCTGGAAAAATCATGGAGGGGATCCTCAAGGAATCCATGTTGGAGCACTTGGAAGAG
Source organism: Pelodiscus sinensis (assembly GCF_052426305.1). NCBI lineage: Eukaryota > Metazoa > Chordata > Testudines > Trionychidae > Pelodiscus > Pelodiscus sinensis. The sequence goes on along the minus strand of NC_143053.1, from coordinate 201,139,091 downwards.
AGGAAAGTGATCAGAAACAGTCAACATGTATTCACCAAAGGCAAGTCATGCCTGACCAACCTGATTGCTGGCTATGACAAGGTAACTGGCTCTATGGATATGGGGAAGGCAGTGGATGTGATATATCTTGACATTTAGCAAAGCTTTTGATTGTCTCCCACAGTATTCTTGCCAGCAAGTTAAGGAAGTATGTATTGGATACATGGACTGTAAGGTGGATAGAAAGCTGGCTATATTGTCGGGCTCACTGAGTAGTGATCAATGGCTCGATGGCTGGTTGTGTCAAGCTGGTTGTGTCAAGTAAGTGTCAAGCCAAGTACCCCAGGGGTCAGTTCCGGGACCGGTATTGTTCAATATCTTTATTAATGATCTGGATGAGGAGATGGATTGCACCATCAGCAAGTTTTCAGATGATACTAAACTAGGGGGAGAAGTAGATATGTTGGAAGGTAGGAATAGGGTCCAGAGTGACTTAGACAGATTAGAGGATTGGGCCAAAAGAAATCTGATAAGGTTCAACAAGAACGAGTGCAGGGGACTGGAGCACATGACTTATGAGGAGAGACTGAGGGATTTGAGCTTATTTAGTCAACAGAAGAGAAGATTATGGGGGGATTTGATAGCAGCCTTTAGGTACCTGAAGGGGGGTTTCAAAGAGGATGGAGAGAGGCTGTTCTCAGTAGTGACAGATGGCAGAATAAGAAGCAATGGTCTCAAGTTGCAGTAGGGGAGGTCTAGGTTAGATATTAGGAAAAAACTACTTTACTAAGAGGTGGTGAAGTACTGCAATGGGTTACCTAGGGAGGTGGTGGAATCTCTATCCCTAGAGGTTTTTAAGTCCCAGATTGACAAAGCCCTGGCTGGGGTGATTTAGTTGGGGTTGGTCCTACTTTGGGAAGGGGGTTGGATTCGATGACCTTCTGAGATCTCTTCCAACCCTATGGTTCTATGAAAAGAATCCAAGTTGAGGAAAATCTCTCAATTAGAGCTATCTATAGGCCAAATTGAGAATTTTATGACAAGAGGCAAATCATATGTGCAGAAGGCTATCAATTTTTTTTAAGAGTTAGATTCCAACAACAAACAAAGGCCTCGATTGCAGCATAAGTATTAGTATTTCAGTCTTTTAACAAAGTTTATAAATCTACATTACTATCTGTATTTGTGGCCATTTCTAAAAGAAGAGGTGACATTAATGATCTCTGGCCAACTTTGTGAAAAGTGGCTTGTTGAGTGTATTCACTAATTTCATCACCATTTCATCACAAAATCCATTTTTTATACAAGTCCCCAGACAACTTATTGCACAGGACAGTCTGATGAATAATGTAGGGAAGTGTATTTAATGAAGCATGAGTCACACTGCCAAATGTGAAGTAAAGCTCTTTTCTTTCCCTGCCTTGAAGGGACCTCCATCTGATTCTAACAAGCAAGTTTACTTTCTGCAGAACTAAACCAATTCTTTCAAACAAGTCTTTTACATTTTCAAAAAATGATCTCCCCTGTGGTGAAGATTTCTAATGATATTAAGCATAAACATTTTTCCTGGAAAAATGTCACCATCGTAAAATGCAACAAACAGCGAAAGCTGTGCAGTGTCACTTAGACTGCAAAAGGTGTGTAGTTGATGTGTTTTAAACCAGAAAGCAGTGCTGACAAACAATCCTTGTAAATTGCCTCCAATCTTCGCACTGTCATGGAATCAAACAGGCAAACTTGCTTCACGTGGTTCACAATTCCACCTTTGTTTTTATCTCTGGTAAAAGGCTCCACCAGCATGTCTGGCTTGGCATCCAGGAACAGCTTTTTCTTATTAGCTAGTACCAACATTACAGGAAGAGAAGCAACTGTGGGTTTTCTCCAGTACAGTCACTGATGTTGTGAGACTGACATCTGAAGTGTGACACAAAGACTTCAGATTTTCAATTTTGTCACATCTCGCAACACTTCCAGAAGGATAGCCAGCATTGAAATATCTCTGATTTGATTCAAAGTACCTCACACTGATGAGCTTATAGATGGATACATTGGTTTGGCTTATAAAACACAAAGGCTTTGCATTTAAATAAGATGTCATAATAAAAAGAAAATTCTTTGTTCAGTTTGGGTTAAAAACTTGGTTTTTGCTATCAACCTTCCAGTATTTACTTCTACCCTCTTCCTTTTGTGGCTCTATTTCCATCACTTTGAAAAAATGGGTAGCGTCCTAAGCTCAATCATAATTGATACTTTCATGAGAACTTGAGATCCGGTAAGCAGCACTTAATTTGTGCTAAGATCTGGCACTTTATGCTTAACCATTTCATAGACCTGACACCTCCTGGCCAGCAGCCACCATTCTCTGGCCACCCAACTCTGAAGGCATAACTGCCACTTGCAACAGCACAGAGGTAAGAGAGGCAATACACCATCCCATATCACACTTACTTCTGTGACAGGGCCTTACATTTGGCCCACAGGCTGCCTGCTGAGTACCACTGCCTTCAGGGGATTATACTGTCCTCTGAAGTCATCTAGTGCACTGTTAGGAATATCATAGTGAACAAGACGGACAATTTATCTGTCACATTTTTACCATTCCTACTTTCCTACGGCTCACCACGCAGCAGCATTAATATTAAGCACGATCTGTGTAAGAGAGACTGTTTTCGTTCTATCTTCGCCAATGAAATATTGTAAAATGAAAAAGAACAGCCACTGTCGTGATCTGTCTTGAAGGGTATTGTAAACAATAACATAAAGAACAAGATCCAACAGAGACAAGATTTAAAATACAGCAGCAAAGCCATAAGCAAAATTAATTCTTTTTTACAGTATGTTTGTGGTCATTATTTAGCTGATCATTTTCTGTCTACAACATGGTGTAAATATAAAGTCAATTTGGATATTTTCTTACACACACACAGGCGCGCGCTGCCATATGTGGTGTTTTACAGTGCCAGATCTGGTAGGAAATCACAGTCTGTACAAGAGAATATGTTGCAGCATATGCCATCACTACAAAACTGAATATTTTAATAATATGCAGTGGTATATCAGTGGCATATTACCCCCCAGGACCCAACCACACTGTCCAGCAGGAGCACCAGACAGGCAGGATGGGGAAGAGGAAGTCCCCATCTCCCAACCCTGCTTTTTGGCAGGAAGCGTAGGAAACCCCAGTGTCCAGATCCCAGCTGTGTCCCCAGGACTGGAGGAGTCCTTGCTCCCTGCTGCAGCCTCAGGGCTGAAGGAAAAGTGAACGGGGGGGGGGGGGGGGGCCTGCAGAAACGAGCAGGTTGCAGAGCTGCAATGCACCCATTGTATGGGGTGGGACCAGGAGTTTTAGTGCCCTAGGTAGCCAAAGCACCTGAACCAGGTGGGTGGCAGTGGCTGGAGCCTCGGGCCCCTTTGAATTGCCACCAGAGTGCTGCTCTGTGCGGCTCTGAGGGCTGGGGACAGGGGCGCACTGTGCTCCAGATGGCACTACGGGCTGACTGCCTTGGCCCTACCCCTTCCGCGAGTACAGAGCTGCCCCTCTCCAAACCTTGCCCCGGGACCTGCAGTGGCTGTCAACTCCACTGATCTGAAACTTCCCCCACAGAGGCTGCAGGGGCAGCAGCTGGAGGGGCAGGCTCAGAGCTGAGGGGAGAGAGGGGGGGGGGGCAGCAGGGCAAGGAGGCAAGCTGCGGGGATCAGGCCTGCCCTCACATTCATTGGTGGTGGCAGGAAGCAGAGCATCTTGGCCCCAGCCCACTGTGCTGCCCTGGATCCCAGCCATGTCGCTTAGGGGAGGGGGCTGAAAGGAAGGGCTGGAACTGCCCCTTGCACTCACCAGCGGCAGGAAACAGAGCAGAAGCTAGGAGCTGAGGGAAAGGAGCGGAGTGGGATGGGCCAGGTCACTCAACTTCCTGCTGCTGACGGTGAGTGTGGGAGCAGGCCTGACCCTACTCTGGTGCCAGGCTCCCTGCTAATCCCCCAGGCCGTGTTTTTCCGGGGAAAGGAGTTGCGGGAAGGTGTGGAATGCAGGCAGCAAGGGGGAAGAACAGGGGCCAGGAGGGGGTGGGAAGAGGCGGGGCAGGGGCAAAGTGTGGGGGTGGGGGTTGTCCCAGGTCCTGTATCCTTCCAAGTGATGGTCCTATTGGGCACCTCTCATGGGGGGTGGACTGCCAGGGAATAGGGCTGGCTGCTGGAGCCAACACTGCCCCATACACAGCATGCTGCTTCCTAGGGCACCATAAAATTTGGAGCAATTTGGTGCCCCAAATTTCGTGGTACTCTATGCAACTGCGTAGGTTGTGTATCAGTAGGGAGAGCCCTCAGTGGGACTGTGGGGGGAATGGGGTGAGTCTGAGGAGGAAAACGGCAGAATGAGGTGGAGCTGTGGGCGGTACTGCAGGTGGAAGGAGTAGAACAGGGGTTGGACTTCAGACAGAAGGAGTAGGGAGGAGAGTCTATTTACTCTGGCCCAGGATCCCACCAAGTCTTAATCTGCCACTGGATACAATAATACTAAAAAAACCTTTTTTTTTCTTTATTGCAGTCATGTTTTTGTGTGAAAGAATCCAGTAACACAGCTGACTTAAGGAATTGCAAGCCTGAATTTAATTTACATACAGGGTTTTGTGCTGACATTATGGCCTGTGATATTTTTAACAGCAAAGGTAACACCTGACTTGTGTTCATAGACACTGACACTGTTAGGCCAAATGAATAAAGAGTCTGCATAGTTTCAGCCTGATGATGCTTCAAAACCCCAAGCTTAGGGGTACGTCTATACTACATGCCTCTGGCGACAGAGGCATGTAGAGTAGGCTACCCAGCATAGGAAAATGAAGCGGTGATTTAAATAATTTAAATGATTTAAATAATCGCCGCTTAATTTAAATTTAAATGGCTGCCACGCTGAGTCGATCAGCTGTTTGTCGGCTCAGCGCGGTAGTCTGGGTGCTCCGCGGTCGACATCAAAGGCATTTGTCGACCTCCCCGGTATGTCTCCTGGGATGAGGTTTACCTGGGAGGTCGACAAATGCCTTTGATTTCGACTGCGGAGTGTCCAGACTACCGCGCTGAGCCGACAAACAGCTGATCGGCTCAGCGTGGCAGCCATTTAAATTTAAATGAAGCGGCGATTATTTAAATCGCTGCTTCATTTTCCTATGCCGGGTAGCCTAATCTACATGCCTCTGTTGCCAGAGGCATGTAGTCTAGACGTACCCTTAGAGTCCTCACCAAGGCTCAGCTTGTAGTGAGCAGAATGCACGGTACACGAGCCGTCACACACTCACCAAAGCTCAGCTTGTAGTGAGCAGAATGCACGGTACCCAAGCCATCACACACTGAAGGGAAGGAGTGGTGTTTTTAGGGAAACATGGCTAGACATAAGTGGTAGCGCTTGGGAGATGCACCATCCTCTGTGTTCCTGCTAAAGTTTTAATTGCTAAACGGAGTGCTCTCTCATGCTCCTTCCCTGTTTCTCTGGGTGGCCCTCCCTGCATTTCCTTCCTCCACAGACACCAGTAACCTATGTTTAAAGCTCAGGAGAAGGAAAATATTATAAGAGTGAGAGAGTCTGCAGGCTCATCAGCTGAGCACTGATTGCTGGATTGCCAGTGGAAGTGCTATAGGATAAAGGGGATATCAGAGGTGTCATGGGAGCTCATGGCTACGGGTATATCTCTAGGAAGAAAGTAGAGTGGGAAGTTTGAAGGGGACCTGGCAGGGAGAGAAAATCTCACCCAGTGATCTAGAGGGGCTCTACAGAGAGGAGTTGGCAAAGATGACAGCCTCTACCTAAACACTGAAATGCAGCCCTCGTGCACCGCAAAAGTAAACCTTATACTAGTTTGTGGGTGGAGACCGTGGGTGCGTGCAGTTGCTTGTGCAGTACAACCCATCAAAGCATCAATAGGTAAGCACTCAAATGTAAGCAATGCTTGTGTGCTCTTCAGGGTAGGAACTGTCTTTATTTTTGTGTATGTATGTGGCATCTATCTGCACTGAACAAGTAATCATTAATCGTTCACTATTATTTACCTAGAGCAGATTGCTTTCTTCATAAATCTCACTTACATGCTGAAAGTTTGGAAGAAAAAAAACCCTCTAACCAATAAGAATACACATAAACTTGAACCAGAACCAAAAGTTTTATGTCGTAACTACATGTAATATTTAAATATTGTCCCTTAGGTCATAGGTGAACTATAGAATCATAGAATACTAGAACTGGAAGGGACCTCTAGAGGTCATCAAATCTAGTGCCCTGCCCTCATAGCAGGGCCAAAAACCATCTAGATCATCTCTGACAGGTGTCACCTACCCTGCTCTTAAATATCTCCAATGATGGAGATTCCACAATCTCTCTAGGCAATTTATTCCAGGGTTTAACCACCCTGACAGGAGTTTTTTCCTAATGTCCAACCTAAACCTCCCTTGCTGCAATGTAAGTCCACTGTTTCTGTCCTATTCTCAGAGGTCAAGGAAAATAATTTTGCTCTCTCCTCCTTGTAACAGCCTTTTAGGTACTTGAAAGCTGCTATCATGTCTCCTCTCAGTCTTCTCTTTTCTAAACTAAACAAACCCAGTTCTTTCAGTCTTCCCTCATACTCATGTTTTCTAGACCTTTAACCATTTTGTTGCTTTTTTCTGAACCTTCTCCAATTTCTCCATATCTTTCCTGAAATGTGGTGCCCAGAACAGTGCAGAGTAGAGGGGAAGAATTATTTCTCGTGTCTTGCTTACAACACACCTATTAATGCATCCCAGACTCACGTTTTCTTTTTTTGCAACAACGTCACACTGTTGACTCATATTTAGCTTGTGGTCCACTAAGACCACTAGATCCATTTCTGCAGTATTTCTTCCTTCTCATTTTGTATGTGTGAAACGGATTGTTCCTCGCTAAGTGGAGTACCTTGCATTTGTCCTTATTGAATTACATCCTATTTGCCTCAGATCCATTTCTTCAATTTGTCCAGATCATTTTGAACTATGACCCTATCCTCCAAAGCAGTTGCAACCCCTCCCAGCTTAGTATCATCTACAAACTTTATAAGCTACTCTCTACGCCATTATCTAAATCATTGATGAAGATATTGAACAGAACTGTTCTCAGAACTGATCCCTGCAGAACTCCACTTGTTATGTCCTTCCAGCATCACAGTGAACTCTTGATAACTACTCTCTGGGAATGGTTATCCAATCAGTTATATACCCACCTTATCGTGGCCCCATTTGCATTGTATTTCCTTCGTTTATTGATAAGAAGGTCATCTGAGACTGTGTCAAATGCTTTACTAAAGGTCTAGGTATAGCACACCAATTGCTTCCCCCCTTATCTACAAGGCTTGTTATCCTATCAAAGAAAGCCATCAGGTTGGTTTGACATGATTTGTTCTTGACAAATGCTGACTATTACTTATTACCTTATTATCTTCCAGATGTTTGCAGATGGACTCCTTAATTATTTGTACCATTAGCTTTCGTAGCAGAAAAGTTAAGCTGAACGGTCTGTAGTTTCCTGGGTTGTCCTTATTTCCTTTTTTATGGATGAGCGCTATATTTGTCCTTTTCCAGTCTTCTGGAATTTCTCCCATCTTCTATGACTTTTCAAAGATGATGGCTAATGGCTCAAATACCTCCTCTATCAGCTCATTGGATATTCTAGGGTGCATTTCATCAGGCCCTGGTGACGTGAAGACATCTAATTTTTCTAAGTAATTTTTAACTTGTTAATTTCCTATTTTAACTTCTGAACCTACCCAATTTTCAGTGGCATTCACTATGTTAGGCATGCAATCGCCACCAACCTTTTTGGTGAAAATCAACACAAAGAAGTCATTAAGCACCTCTGCCATTTCCACATTTTCTGTTATTATTTTCCCCTCTTCATTGAGCAATGGGCCTACTCTGTCCTTAGTTTTCCTCTTGCTTTTAATATATTTATAGGATGTTTTCTTGTTACTGTTTATATCTCTAGCTAGATGGAACTTGTTTTGTGTCTTGGCCTTTCTAATTTTGACCTTACATACTTGTATTATTTGTTTATATTCATCCTTTGTACTTTGACCTAGTTTCCGCTTTTTATAGGACTCTTTTTTTTTATTTATTTATTTATTTATTTATTTATTTATTTATTTATTTATTTATCCTGGTTAAGCCAAGATGATCTCTTGCCATACTTTCTATCTTTCCTATACAGTGGAATGGTGGTGTGCTCTTGCATCCTTAATAATGTTCCTTTGAAAAACTGCCAACTGTATTCAATTGTTTTTTCTCTTGGTCTTGCTTCCCATGGGAACCTATCTAAGGGTATGTCTACACTACAAAGTTAATTCGAACTAACGGACGTTAGTTCGAATTAACTTTCATAGGCGCTACATTAGCGCTCCGCTAGTTCGAACTTAATTCGAACTAGAGGAGCGCTTAGTTCGAACTAGGAAAACCTCATTTTACGAGGATTAAGCCTAGTTCGAGCTAGTTAGTTCGAATTAAGGGGTGTGTAGCTCCTTAATTCGAACTAGTGGGAGGCTAACCCTCCCCAGGTTTCCCTGGTGGCCACTCTGGCCAACACCAGGGAAACTCGTCTGCCCCCTTCCCGGCACCGGACCCCTTAAAGGGACATGGGCTGGCTATGGTGCCCGTGCCAGGTGCAAGCCTGCCAGCACCCAGCCAGCAGACCCTGCACCTGGCACGGCTCGAGCCACCCACCCGATGCCCCCCAGCTCTCCTCCTCTTCCCAGGATCAGGCTGGCGGCTCCCGGGAGCTTGCCTGGGACCGCAAGAGGCAGGCACCCGCCTGGGCTAGTGCAGACATCGTGGACCTCGTCCACGATCTCCGCACTAGGCACAGGAAAGTGGCCGGCTAGGGCAGGAGAGCTGCCAGCCTGGCCACCCAGGAGCAGGTGTGCAAGAGAATCAAAGGGGTCCACTGAGACCCCGAACCCTGAGCCCTGAGCTTACAATGGCCATCCTGGGTCAGACCAAAGGTCCATCTAGCCCAGTAGCCTGTCTGCCGACAGCGGCCAACCCTAGGGACCCTGGAGGGGATGGACCGAAGACAGTGACCAAGCCATTTGTCTCGTGCCATCCCTCTCCAGCCTTCCACAAACCTTGGGCAGGGACACCACTTCTACCCCCTGGCTAATAGCACTCCATGGACCCAACCTCCATGACTTGATCTCACGTCCCTTTAAACTCTGTTCTAGTTCTAGCCTTCACAGCCTCCTGCAGCAAGGAGTTCCACAGGTTGACTCTTTGCTTTGTGAAGAACAACTTTCTGTTACTAGTTTGAAGCCTGCTACCCATTCCTTTCCTTTGGTGTCCTCTAGTCCTTCTTTATGGGAACTAATGAAGAACTTTTATGTGTGCACCCTCTCCACCCAACTCCTGCTTTTAGAGACCTCTATCCTGTCCCCCCTCCGTCTCCTCTTTTCTAAGCTGAAAAGTCCCAGTCTCTTTAACCTCTCTTCATATGGGACCTGTTCCCAAGCCCTGATCATGTTAGTTGCCCTCCCCTCTCCCACCCTCTCTCTTCCCCTCTCCCACCTCCTTTTCCCAGTCTCCCCCAGTTTTGTTCAATAAAGACAGATTCCATTTTGGAAGACACATTATCTTTATTTTGTACATCAAGAAGAGGGGCTAGGGAAGGGTAAGTGGAAGGAGGTGAGGGAGGAATGGGGTACGAGCCCCTGATGGGGAGGACTGGGCTGGCTCTGCGGGCTTCTGGGTGTGGAAGCTCTCCTGCAGCCCCCCAATTGCTCCCTCTCCCCAGATGGCAGCCTGTGGCAAGTGCAGCCGGGCTGATGGCCGAGTGCTGTGATGTGCCCAGTGTGGGTACTCCGGGCACTCCAAGCCAGGACTGCTTTGCAAGCGGGGCACCCCTGAGAACTGTCTGTCCGGGGTCGGGGTCGGGACCCTTTAAGCACAGCCCTTGGCTAGCCTGAGACAGCATCTCCACGCTCTAAGTCCTCCTCTGATGCCCTGCCGGCACTGCTTCCAGCCATCCTTAACCCCGGTTCAGGGTCCACTTAATGTGGACATTCTAGTTCGAATTAGCAAAACGCTAATTCGAACTAGTTTTTTAGTCTGGATCCGTTAGTTCGAATTAGCTTAGTTCAAATTAACTAATTCGAACTAAGTTAGTTCGAATTAACGTAGTGTAGACATACCCTAACAGCTCTGTGAATTTACAAAAGTCTGCCTTCTTGAAATACATTGACTTTATTCTGCTGTTCTCCTCTCTACCATTCCTTAGAATCATGAACTCTGTCATTTCATGATCACTTTCCTCAACCAGCCTTCTACTTTGAAATTCTTAATCAGTTCCTCCCAGTTTATTAAAACAAATCTAAAACAGCTTCCCCCCTAGTAGCTTTCTCCATCTTCTGAAGAAAAAAATAGTCTCCAATACATTCCAAGATCTTGTTGAATAAGTTGTGCCCTGTGGTGTTTTTTTCCCCCATCAGATGTCTGGATAGTTGAAGTCCTCCACCAAGTCCTGTGCTTTGGATGATTTTGTTAGTTTGTTTTAAAAAAAGCCCCATACACCTCTTCCCTGTGGTCTGCAATTGACCCCTATCATGACATCACTCTTGTTTTTTACAGTTTAGTTTTTAGCCTTATCCAGAGACTTTCCACAAGTCTTTCTCCTATTTCCATCTCAACCTCAGTTCAAGTGTCTACATTTTTAATATATGAAGAAACACCTCCTCCCTTTTTTCCTGGCTATCCTTCCTGAGCAAGCTGTGCTCAGGATCACAAAGAAATAACAGTTTCTTGCCATTTCAACCAGAAAGGACACTGTCTCAACAACTTAATTACCTGCATCCTGCTTCAGAAGCCTTTTAAATCTGCACTTGAAAGAGAATCCTCTGAACTGTCATTCATGCTAACATTCGACACTCTACGAGGGGGTCTCAACAAAGACTCTAGCTATCTTACCCAATCATGGGTGTTATCCCACCAAGTCTCTGTGATTATAGCTATTACATCGTTGTCTGTATTTACTAGCATTTCAAATTCTTCCTGCTTGTTTCCTATACTCCTTGAATTTGTATACAGACAACAAAGCTACTGATTTGATTTTGTCCTCCCTCCGGTTCTGCCTTGTCTCCCCTTTTGATCTGCTCATAGTCATACCTGGCACTCTGTTTCCTCCTCGCAGTGATAGCAGCAGATTTCCCAGCCTTGGGAGTACAGAACTTCTCCTCTTTAGGGGGTGATTCCTTATTTCTTATGTCCCACGCAGCCTAATGGTTCTTAGAACCATGATGAGTGGGTTGAGAGTAGGGGTGGAGCACTTCCTGCTGCCAGAAGTAACCAGCTGCCAGTGTCCTTCTGAGATAGTCGCCTCCTCCCCCCTCCCCCAGTGGTGTGCCAGCAGTCCTTTGTAGCTGGATAGTTTCCTCAGCCTTAGATGTCTCCACATGAATACTCTCAAGGAATGTCTCAGGGGTACAGATGCTCCTTAGTCTACCCATCTCCTCCTGTAGCTTTCCTACCTGCTTCCTGAAAAATTACACCAGCTGGCACTTTTCACATTGGGTGGACACCACCTCCCACTCCCCAGACTGGGATTTCTGTAAGTGGAAAATGCAAAACCACACCAGGATCTGGGTAGAGGCATCCATGGTCAGGTAGTCTGTCTGGCTACAGGTACAGATATAGGAGACAGCAGCAATGTTGGTACAGGAGATGAAGCCCTTCCTAACCATACTGGCTGTACTAGGATTCCCTCTTACAAACTCCCTTTCAGACTCCCCTGTAAGCGGTCCCCTTTTCGTGAGCTCCCCATGTCCCTTAGCCTCTGGCTTTTAAGGCCTTCTCTTCTAGGTCAGCCCTACTACTCCTTCATTAAATACACAGTCCATTCCAGTTTGTTTATTCACTTTTTTCAATGTCCCTTATAAAAATAATCTGAGACACAAGATAGATGAGGTAATATCTTTTGGCCCACACCTACTGTGTCTCTTTCTCATCCAGCCACAACAATGCAAACTAATAACCCAGTCAGACATTTCTTGTATACCAGTCAGTAAAAACCTCAAAGGGAAATACTCGGTGAATATATTGATCCATTAAGTCACCTGATTTGTGGCCATAGCTGTTTTCTTTGTCTGAGAAAAGCTACAAGTGATAAATCAAATATAGGCAAAGATTTTTTTGCATTCTGTTTGCTTCTTGGGCTTCTCTTGGTAAGTCTTTTACAATACTGGGCTCATCAAATGGTTCTGGGGCACTCAACCAATGCAGCTCAATGACTGCTGTTATAAAAGGCATAATCACACTCCAACCTCAGAAGTGTTATTACAGGGCGCTAAGAAACTACTAAGTGCTGTGCAAACTGTTATGAGGAGCTTGGTTTCTACTAAGTCAAGCACCTGAGACATGCATTTTTGAATAGTTTAAGTCAAGTATCTATGTTTTCTGACATACATCTAGAGATCTACTTCTGGAGAGACATGGGAACACTAGGTGCTGAGTTCTAAGTGCTGAAACATGTGTACAACTCCTACTGAAGTCCTGTATCTGAGTTCCTATATAATCTGGGTCTGTTGGTATGGAAATGGATGATGCAGCTTTTCGCCAACATCTGGAGACTGGTGAAATCCCCTGTATGTGCAGAGAAGCCAAGGTCATTGCACTCCTAAAGCCTGGAAAACCTGCAGAGGATCTTTCTAGTAATAGGCCAAGCTTCCTCTTGGGCACCACCTACAACGTGATGGAACTGATTCTGAACTGAGCGTGAGGCCCAGGCCCAGGCCCAGGCTCTGCTCTGCCTTTTCCTGCCCCTGCTCCTCTCCTGCTGCCCCATTCAGCATCTTCCCCTGAGTGTCACAGCCCGGAGGACTAATGCGGGGCTTGGCCCCAGCTAGGATAACCATTGAGGTGCCTCTAGAATAGAGGACAGTTTCATTTAGTGCATAGTGATTTTTTAAAATTAAATTTAGTGCTAATTCATAATAACCACATCTAAAGAGCACCAAAAAGTGAAATTTTTATTCACAATTTTAGGAGCGACTAGTGTTGATATTTCTGTCCTTTCCTGGAATCATTCAGAAGATTTTTGTTCCCCAGGCAATGTAAGTACACGTCTTTGCATTCTTCTGAAAAACGAATACAGAGCTAGAGCTCTGCTTTCACACTGTTCACCCCCAGTCTGTTCTTCTCAAGCGGTGGTGATCACTGGAAAAACCCATTTTGTGTGAGCATTGCTGCATGGTACTGTAGTGAGAATATGTAGGAGCTGATTATCTTCATGTTCCTGACGGGTGCCCAGAGGTGAAAGTAAGGCAGTGTGCCCTGGTGCAGCGCTCCAGCAAGAAACTGGCTGGCTGGGGCACTTAGCTGCAGTGGGAGGGGTGGGGCACTTGGCTCTCTGGGCTTTCTGTAGGGTGCCACGCTAGAAGCAGGCAACCTGGCAGATAAGAGGGACTGGCTGGAGGGGCATCTGGCACTGCCCCAGCCTAGAGCCCTCGCCCTTCTCTCAACACCATTTCAGGAGGTGGGGGCTGCAGCTACACTTATCCCATGGCTGAGTGTAGGGTTTGTTGTTGTTGTTGTTGTTGTTGTTGACTAGGGAGTGAAGGCAAAGTGCACAGCCTGCTGTGCTACTGGCTGCCCAGGGGAGGGCAGAGGAGGAAGACACACACAGGTTGTGAACTTTGCCTCGCTCCCTAGTCAGCAAAAAAACAAAAACAAACCCCCCCCCCCCTGCAACTATTCAGCAACTGGGGTAAGAACAGTTGCAGCTCCCCCCATGTCACCCTTGTTCTGACTGAACTAACCAGCCCTCTGCCCTGAGCCCCTTCCTCATACACCCCAACCTTCACTCCTGCATCCCTCAGCCCTAACTCCTGCGCCCCCACAAAAACCAACCCCCTGCCTTGAGCCTCCTCCTCACATCCCTCTGCATTGAGCCCCCTCCTCATACACCCCAACCTTGACCTCTGCATCCCTGTCCCCAGCCCTAACTCCTGAATCCCCCACACACTGAAAACTTCCGCCCTGAGTCTCCCCCTCCCCTCCAATCCACCCCACACTTAAATTTGTTACAGGTTCTGTTGCATGGCCAAAACCCCCAACCCTACCCTTAACTCTCCACAAAGGGGGGGCAGGTTGTGATAAGATAGCACCTGTAAGAAATGTAAGTTACCCGCAGGGGTGAAAGTATCTGGGCTTTGCTGAAAAGTTTCAGATACCTCTCCTCACTCCTCTGACAGTTTTCCATTTTAAGAGAGATTATAACAATTTCCACAATACCAAAATCTTCTTATAGCATATCTCTGTCAATCTCTTTGAGATTGCAAGCCTGGACTGAATCATGAAATTCTTCAAAAGGCACAGCACTTGCGAGGGTTAATTTAGACACTCTGTTGTGAAAGTAGTTTTCAGAGAACTTCTAGCTGTCACGTAAGTATTTTTGGCTCTTTGATAAAAATTTAGAAGGTCCGTCTCACATTTCTTTGACACCAACTTGTTTTAATTGCTTCAGTCTGGTATTCGCAGAGAACCCAAAAAACTTGTTTCGAATCCTTCTTCCAAGGTTCTCATAGATTTCAGTCATTACACCGAGATGACGCTGAATGACTTGGCCTTTAAAGCTTCAATACAGTCCGTGAATAATTTCAGAGCTTGGCTTAGAAAGAGAAAGTAAAGCTCAGACAATTCATTGGTATTTCCCTCATTGTTGAAATATTTCCATAGTATTTTGGGGCACTCACCCTCACATAAACTCTGAAAGTAGTTTGTCAAAGGTTTCCAGCATTTCAACAACTGGTCAATAGATGGAAGCAGAGAAAGCCACCTGGTCACAACTTGCTGCAATAGATTGCAGTCCTCCATTTCAATGAAGTCACAAAACTCCTTCATCTAAGTGGTTCTTTTTGCAGAAATGCTGAAATGAGCATATACCTTGAGAATTACATTTTTTGCATCAATATCAAAGTTTACCACAGCATGCCTTGTTGCAGTGTGCAAAACATGAGCCAGATAATTGGCCACAGCAATGTCCTTTTGAGCATTTTTCAGTTTTTGGTAAACACTTTGTGCTTTCCATAATTAATCCTTCCATTATCAGCTAAATGTTTAGCCAGGCCAAGATCCAAAAAAATTCAACTTTGGAAAATAATTGTGTTGCGATTGCTTCTGAGGTTTCCTGATTATCAATGTAAAAATCCAGAAGTACATGCTGGACTCCCTTCTCAAAATTAAAATATCTCAAAACTAAGGGGAAACACTTTGTTGCACCCTTGTTTGAGGCGTCGGTTGCCAAAGAAAAATAAAGGTTGTTTGCTTTGAGGTAATTCAAATGCTTTGAACAGAATATGGCACTAGCTAGAGTGTTCTCACACACTGCTTTCCTTTGTTTTCCCCTTGTCAAATTTTTCGCAATGATGGAGTCATTGAGGGTTTCTTTATTAACTTTGCACTACGGTCCAAACTTGTATACAAATGGTGATGCTTCATGGCATGATAGCTTTGCAAAGTTCAGCTGCAGTAACTTCATCGTCTTGAGGTGACAGAAGATTTGAAAAAAGAGGTCAAAGAAGACAACGTACGTGCACTCTGAGTGTTCAGTTTGTGCTTTTCTGACAAAATGTGCTGATGTAGAGCTCCCTTTCCTTGGCTGCTGACATTGATATCATAGCAGCACAGGGTCCAGAATGCATGATGTTCACCCTTTCTGCTTTTTGCTATGAAATAGTGTTCTTTCCATCATTCTGAGTTGAAGGATGGGCATTTTAAATTAAGGGTGATATCAAACTGATTTTGAAGACAAAAGTTTAAGAGAAGAAAGCAACAGCCTAAAGACATGACAGTTAGGTAACAAAGATCCTAGCACTCCTGTTATAGTCCTGGATTTTCATTTACATTACACTACTTTTTAGTTTGGTGTTTGGTGCTCTGTAAAGTACACTCAACAAGTACATGGCTACCCCTCCCATTGTAAAGTAGTCTGTTGCTTTAAATTGTTCAGACTTTTACACAAGAAAGTTACAATGTTTTGCTAATGTTTGTCTTGCCCTTTTTAAAAAATGGATAAATAATATAGATCCTGAGCTGTAATCTAACCCCACTGTGTCTCTCTGGCACAGAGGAAAAAGCCAGAAAGCACAGACCTTCCTAGCTGAGGATCCTGTTACTTGTCATTTACAAGAATGCTTGTTTATACCACTCTGGAAGGTAAAGGAGACTTAATTGACTATGAATGGGAACATTAGCAGCCTGCCTTTTTAGTTGTCACATTTCTGCTCTGCCTCAGGGTCAGAGCCTTCTTCACAAAGCCATAAGCCTCCAAGCCCAGGATGTAGCAACAGCAAGGAAAGAGACAGAGGCTAAAGCCAGCCAGCTAAAATACATAGCTGGAATTGGCTTACCTAAAGCAGAGCTTGGCGCTGTCTTCCCAGAGGGAGGCCGATGGGAGCAAACACTCCCATCTGCTTTCCTTACTTCTTGCAACTGCCAGGAGTACTGATGCTGCCCGGAGCTGCCCTCAGCATTCAGTGTAGGGAGTCTTAACTAGACGCAATTGCCAGAAGACTGATCTTGTTGGAGTGAAGATGTGGCCTAAGTCTATTGGCACTTTACAGCATTGTAACTTTCTGGCTCAGCCCTCTCTTCAACCTCCCTCCCACGACTGCAGCAAATTAAGCTCTGTTAAGCACCAGTGCGAACCAGGCCACAGCATTGGGAGCCACGCTCCCAGCACTGTTAGCCACTCTGTTTGTGGAGGCAGTTTGCATGGAGCGCTGGGAGATCTCTCTCCCAGTGCTCCTGCCATGGTCATGCTTTCAGTTTAAAGTGCTGCCGCAGCTGCACTTTAAGCTGTTAAGTGAAGACAAAGCCTCTGGGAGTTTTTCTCACTTATTCGCATGCTGGCAGGTGCTCAGTCCCACCCCCTTTATGTCTCTCCATGGACTCATGTGTGTATGCCCAGCCTTCTTCCTCCCTCTCCCAGATCTGCTTTCTGCTGCCAGCTGCTCCTAGCAGACACGCCTGCACTGCTGTGGAAGAGGCATGTGTTCCCCACAGATTTTTTTTTGGCTCCCTCATTTTCCTGTGGGGGAGCCAAGACATCTGTAGAAGGGCTGAATTCCCCCAGAAGTAACTGTAGGGCACAATTCTGTGCTGGATAGGGAAAGACTAGGTAACCTAAAAGAACTTTTCTAGATCAAATGTCCTGATTCTGAGGGACACTCGTGATAGCATCTTGTTAACGCCTTTGAATCTTTGAGCCTGTTTATTTAACGGCCATTAATACAGGACCAGTATTTACAATGGCACAAGAGCATCTTTTGATCTTTTCTGGAACATAAATGAAAAACTGCTGAAGTACTGAATGCAAATTATAACACCCACCTCACCCTTTAATGCACCCTTATGCTGTGCTCTTCAACAGTCAGACGTGGGTGGAGATGACATAAACAGAAAATTAATGGTTCCCTTTACTTGTCAGCTAAGACAAAGATTGAATAATACGGTCATTTCATTGTCGTCTTCTACTACATTTTTAGTGGATATACATTTTGCCAAGAAGTGGCCTTTAGTCATTATCATGGAATTGTGCTACAAATGAATAATGGGAATCTCTGTCCTTGGATAAATAAATGATTAAGATTTATTAATAACAGACATGTGCATTGACAATAAAATAACATGTTTAGTGTCTGAAGAAGCACTTTTTGCTGAACCTGCAGGAGATCAGAGTTTCTGAACCGTGCAAAACGGCTAGAAAGCAACTGGCTTTTGGCCAGCTGAGAATTCGTCCAGGACAGGAGAGATCCCAGCTGGTGTAAAGCCAGCAGACCTAACTGCTATACTAACTGTACCCCTGCCTACCATGATGTCAAAGGAAGGAAGGTGAAGTAATATATTTTATTGGAACAACTTCTGGTGAAAGAGACACACTTTCAAGCTCAGACAGAGATCTTCTTTAGACCTGTGTAACTCAAAAGCTTCTCTCACCAAAAATAGTTGGTCCTCTAAAAGATATTACTTCACCTGCCTTCTGTCTCTAACATCATGAGACCAACATGGCTACGATGTGTCTGCAAAGGAAGTTGGTGTATGGCCCGATGGGGCTGGCACCAGTGTTTCCTGTAAACCAAGAGTGGGCAATAATTTTTGATAGGGGTCCACTCCAAGAATCTGGTAAGTGGTCAAGGGTGTCACTCTTCTGTGATATTAATGGAAGAGGTACCAAGTTTAGGATGGAGTTAGGGTACAGAAGGGAGGTTGGGGTAAGGGATTAGGGTGCAGGATGTGGTGTGGGATCTGGGAGGAAGTTTGGGTGAAGGAGGGTGTTGTGACCTGGGGAAGGGGACTAGGGAACAGGAAGAGGTGCAGGGTTTGGGAGGGGTTATGGTTGCAGGAGCAGGGGTTTGGTTATATGGGGAGGGGATGTGGGTGCAGGAGAGGATTCTGATCTGTAGGAGGGGAGTCAGGGTCTGGGAGTGGGGTGTGAACTGGGGCAGGAGATTACGGTGTAAGGTCTGTAAGGGGGTATGAGTGCAGGAGTGGGAGTGCAAAGAATTTGGGTTAAATGGAGTAGGGCGCTGGAGGGGGACAGAGAGGGGCTGAGATGCCAGATGCAGAGACAGGCCAGGAGGTGTTTACCTAGGCAGCTCCCAGCCAGCAGCCCAGCAGGTTCCTCAGCCAGGTTCCCGGTCTGCACTGCAGAGTAGCCAGCTGTAGGGGCTGTGTGCTTCTCTGAATGCTGCGAGACTGGAAGAGGAGAGAAGGGTAATTTACTTACTGTCTGTTCTTCAAACAGGCAGCTCCCATTGGCTGGTTTCCATATTATTTATTTAATTTAATGGTTTGTTATTAATTTTCCATCTTTTCTTTAAAAAAAAAAACCCCAAAAGCAAAACCCCAAAATCCTCCATACAGTGGTAAATTATTTAAGTGTGCACTGTCTCCAATTCACTACTATTGTAGCTTATACAACTAATAATGAGTAATCTCATCAGCCAGCTATTTTTATATTTGAAGCAAAACAAACACTTTAGAATAGATCGCAGCTCCATGACTGTAGTCTGCAGTGTCAGCAATGACTTCATGGGTACTGACAAATAGAGTTGGAGATGTATTGTATTACACGAGGTGGGCTGGGAGATTTTTTTTTTCTATCTTACAGATATATTTGGATAATTGCGTTCACTGAAATAATTTCCATGTCCTTTCCTACTTCTTTCTGAAGAAGACAGCATTAACAAAGGATGTCTGATGCTTTTATTGACATTAAGTTAACCAGATTTTAGATGTTTCTATTCTATTAGGATTTTGGAAATGCAGTACATATGGGTTCAAATACATGTTCTTGCTTTAGGTGGCTACTGAATTATCTAAATGAAACAAGTTTTGATGAGTCATAAAATTCACCCTTGCTAGAACCCCCACATGGGGAGGAAAAGGGTATGTATGTGGAAGGGGTCCTATGATACAAAAATATTATGCTTGGGCCTTTCCCTCGCAAGTTGCACTAAGTGATAACCTTGTTGGCTAAGACCTTGATAGAAATAGAAACTCTTCAAACACATAAACCATATCATTAGATACATTTGACTTTTATAAAAGATTCTAGAAATTATTATTCAGTCTTAATATCGAGTGCATTTAAGCATGAGCATGATCTAAAGTCCCATGGATTCGGTGGCAAGACGTTCAATGGTTTCAATGGATTTTGGATCACATCTTTAGAGAGCAGTGTGGTTTTTTTTTGGCACTGCTTAATACCAATAAAAAATATTGATAGAGATGTAGCCGTGTTAGTCTGGTGTAGCTGAAACAAAATACAGGACTATGTAGCACTTTAAAGACTAACAAGATGGTTTATTAGATGATGAGCTTTCGTGGGCCAGACCCACTTCCTCAGATCAAATAATGGAAGAAAATAGTCACAACCATATATACCAAAGGATACAATTTAAAAAAAATGAACACACATGAAAAGGACAAATCACATTACAGAACAGAAGGCGGATGTGGGGGGGGGGGAAGGAAGGTGAATGCCAGTGAGTTAATGATATTAGAGGTGGGGAAGGGGAAATGTCTGTGAGTTAATAGTATTAGAGGTGATAATTGGGGAAGCTATCTTTGTAATGTGTAAGATAGCTGGGGTCTTTGTTAAGTCCCGTGCGGAGAGTGTTGAATTTTAACATGAATGCCAGTTCAGAGGATTCCCTTTCAAGTGCAGATTTGAATGTCTTCTGAAGTAGGATGCAGGTTAGCAGGTCATTGAGACTGTGTCCTTTCTGGTTGAAATGACAAGCAACTGTTTTTTCTTTGTGATCCTGTCTAATGTCTGTTTTGTGGGCATTGATTCTTTGGCGAAGTGTCTGAGACGTTTGTCCAATGTACATAGCAGACGGACACTTTCGGCACATGATAGCATAGATTATATTTCTGGAGGCGCAGGAATATGTATTCTTGATCTTGTAACTCACTTGGTTAGGTCCAATAATGGTGTCAGCAGAGTGAATATGTGGACAAAGCTGGCAGCGGGGTTTGTTGCAAGGGAAAGTACCAGGGTTGGTATTAGTGTGGTATGTCCTGTGGTTGTTGGTAAGGATCATCTTGAGGTTAGGTGGTTGTCTATAGGAGACTATGGGTCTGTCTCCCAGAGCTTCTTGGAGTTTAGTGTCCTGTTCCAGTATAGGCTGTAATCTATTGATAATGTGTTGGACAGGTATAAGTTGGGAGCTGTAGGTGATAAGTGGTGTTCTATTGTTGGTTTTCTTGGGTCTGTCTTGTAGTAGATGGTTTCTAGGTATTCGTTTGGCTCTTTCAATAAATAAAAAATATGTGTGCATTGCAGAAGTGATGCAGAACTTCTAATGGTTTCTCTTGAAAAGGGGGTAGGTACATCTGTGCAGAAACTTGCATTGTCACTGCCCGTGGGTCTTCACATTTGTAGAAAGATAGTGGACTTCACTGTCTGACAAAGCCTCTCTGGCATATTTTCCGATTTAAAATATAGTCTTGTAAAAGCAAAATTAAAATAAAACCCAAGCAATATCAAAAACTACACTAGCATATATGGTCAAGGCTATACATTGTCTTGTCTGAAATTAATTCTTTTGACATTAAAAATAATAGTGTGCCCCAGACTACATTTACCCCAGCTGTGCATTTTCTGGTTTTCTTCTAACATTTGTGTTTTGTGTGGCTGAGAGGTTTTTGGTTTTATCTGTTAACTGCACATTCTGGAAGGGTATGAGGCTCTGCTAAGCATCCCTAATTATCTTTTAACCAAGTGTTTTTGTTAGAGATTAAAACTGTGCCACAGCATGGAGGAATTCTTGGCTTCCAGTCATGCTACAGTTGCTTGCAGTGAGGAGAGGAGAGAAGGAGATGGAGAGGAACTAATCTTGCTACAGCTGCTCCCTGCTGGTAGTGAAGTCACAGCCCTGTTTGTTCAGAACTATTTGTACCAGCAGAAGGAACAGAGCAGCCTTGTCAGTTCCCTCCCTGAGAAGCTGTAATGCTGAAGCTTTCCTTAGCATGAAGACTTTTGTGAAGAAAAATCCTCTTATGATCCCCACCATTAAACAGCCCCCATCTGAAATCCTGAGGAAAGCTTGTACATGTGTTTAGGGTAATGAATAAGTGGTGAGTTGAGTTCAACAGTGTGGCTTGCAGCCACTCTCATTCATTCAATTCAGAGAATGATCATGACAAAATATATTTATTTTATTTGGACTGAAGTTCTGAAATAAGTGGAGGTGAAAATATGTACAGCAGCTCACCCATTATCAGCTCACTGAAGTATATCCAAGGGTCCATTTTAAAGCAGGAACAAACATTTAAGGTGCTATCTTTTTTATCTGACTTGACAAATAACATTGTTTTAAGGTCATGGCACTAAAAATAAAATAAGATTTTGTGCCTTGAGTATTTTCTTTGAGAAATACAGAGCAGATCTTCCATAAACAATGATTTGTAGGAAAGTACATGAAAAATAATAGACAGGAGAATTGAGCTGAGCAGAAAATGATTTTTTGGTTTGTTGGCAATTTCAAAAATTCAAGGGAAAAATTGTAGCTTTTCTGGCCAAAATGAAAAATTTCAGTATTTCCAGAAAAAAAGTTAAAAAGCATTCTGTTTTGGGTTAACAAAATATTTTATTAAACAATAAATGATCCATAGCATCTTAGAGACTAGTAGTATCACAAGTTTTTGTGGGCACAACCCACTTCAGATGAATGAGTTCAGTTTAATCTAAGAAGTGGGTTTTGCCCACAAAAGCTCATGATACTATCTATATATTTTTTGTTAGTCTCTAAGGTGCTGCAGGACCATTCGTCGTTTAAGTTTTTTTAGTTACAGACCAATACGGCTACCCCTCTGAAATATTTGGTTTTAATTTCAACCATTTGTACACATTTTTATTAAAATATTTGAAAGAACATTTTAAATGACATTCATTTAAACTAAAACAATTTAAAATGTTTATTTTTAAAAATGTTAAAATGGAACGCTGATTTTTTTTCATGTTTTTTAATGGACAACTTGTAGAAACAGACCCCAATTCATACATTATTTTGTTGCCACTAAATTTGCATTTTGTTGAAAAAAAAGTTTGACAGAAAATTTTCCTCTAACTCTACTCAGCTCTATTCTTCTATAATTGCACAAAGTAATTTCCACTGATATTAATAGACCAGTGCAGTATTAGTAATATAGAACTACATCCTGTCTGTGTCATTTATATCTAAGAAAACATTATAATAAAAGAAAGCATGAAAGAATGGGAAGGGTTGTTGTTGGGGTTTTTTTAAATGACAGAAATAACAATGAACAGGGAATTGGGCTCTGGACTCCTGGGGCCTGTTCATAAATGTAACTAATTCATATAGACTTAAAAAGTCATTTAATCTTGTGGGACTCCATTTCCCCTGTCTAAATTTGGGGTAATGGATGGCTCTACTTAATAGTGTCGTGAGACTTGATATTTGCAAAGTGTTTTTGAGATCTTATAGGTTAATGCTAGAGACTACATGCATTTGCCCTTCCCTCTCCCACCAGTAAATTTTTTAACAGGCTGGCCAGCAGCCCAGCTCAGTCCTGACTTGCATAGGGTCCTAGACTTACCCCTGCTGCAGCTCTGCATTTAAAGTATATTAGGAGACAGGCGGGCAGGCAGCCCAGCTCAGTTCTGGCTCGTGCCAGGTCTGGGAGCTCAGACTCCTCCTCCCCCTGGAAAGGGGCTGTCCAGGGATAAAAGAATAGTCAATTAACTGATAAGAATTCATGAGGTTAATTGACTATTCAATTAACCGATATTTAACATCCCTAGTGCAAATAAGAGCCAGAGGGGAGTGGCACTTCCCACGCTGCCTGTTTTTCAGACAGGCAGCTCCCATTGTCCAGAAACCAGCCAATGGGATTGTGCCATGAGACATCACTCCCACTTCTCCCTGTTCACAGTTTGTGGGGCACAAACAACCCTGCAGCTGCTTTACTGAGTGGCGTGTGAGGTGAGGCAAGCAGGAGAGTCTTCCTGAGGCTCCCTGCTGCCTCTGCAGGCCGGATCCAGTGGCTTGGTGGGCTAGATTTGGCCCACGGAGGGTGTTTTGCCCAGGCCTGATCTAGACACTCCTCCTGTCTTTCCCAGGTTTGCAGAGAAAAGTTTGAAAGTGTGAACCTGAAAGGGTTTGGAGAAACCATAAGACAAAAGAAGTCCGCAAACCCCATTTTCTGTTATCCATTTCCAGGGGAGCGGAGTATGAATCCTTCCTTGAGGTTTTGGAACACTTAGCCTTGGCAACACTGCAGTCTGACTCTGCAATTGGCATGTTCTCCATAGGACAGCTCTGTTGAGAAGCAGGATTGTGTCACTAGCATATCTGTGTGAAGTGGCAAAAATGTATTTCCAAACATGAGTACCAATTTTTAAATGCATTTTCTTTTAACATGTTTGTTCTCCTCCTCCTAAGTTTGTCAACTTTTAATGTTCTACAGGTTGGTCCTCTCTGGTCCGGCACCCTTGGGACCTGACTGATCCTGGATGAGGGATTTTCTGGACTAGAGGAGGTAATTTCTGCCTCCCTTGCTGCTGGCCCTACACTGCCTTGCTCCCCGCCCCTCCCTGCCCCGTTGGCCAGGCTTCCTGGCTCCCACTGAAGCTCAGCTGAGCCATGCCCCAGCGCCTGCCCCCTCCTCACCTTGCAGCCCAGCTGGGCCACATATCTTCTCCCCTGGCATAGTGCAGGACTCCCAGTCCTCTCACCTCCACAGCGTGCCAGGACTTTGATCCTGGAACATCCGTGGTCAGGACCATGGATATTGCCGGACTGGAGAGCTCTGGTTTATAGAGGTGCAGCCTGTCGTTAATTTCATTGACAAGAATGTTCATTCAAATGTCGAGTTTTAAACAAACAAATAGTGCAAAATATTTATAGAAAGTAAATCTGAATTTGTATTTATACAAGAATTGAGTTCTCATGCAGAGAACAGAAACATAACATGTGATCTATGTGTCCAAGCAAAACAGTTAAATTATGAATTGTGTCTGTTACACGTAATGCCAACAGCTAACAGTTTGAAAGCAATGTATAGGTTAAAAGGTGTCAGCATAAAATGTTAAACAGTTTCAACAGCGCAAAAACTGAAGAGACTGTTGATTGTTCAAGGACAGTTTCAAAAAATAATAAAAGGGCTAACACTGACTAAGAAAGTACTTACTATCTACAGTTTGTACAGATCTAATTACTGGTTATCTTTTATAAAATAGAAACAAATGTTTGTATTAATAAATAAGAACTCCTGTCAAGACACAGTAGTGTAGGGAAATAGTTTCACTTTTTAATGCTAAATTCTATAAATCTGACATCTTGAATACTGCCACAAGGAAGAACTTGGAGGAACTAAAGTGATTTAAAAATAACACCAATAGTTGTAGTTACAATGCTTCTGATATTTCCTCAGCCACTCGATAGATTTCAAAGTAAGCAATCTTGTTTAAATTCCCCATTGTTGTCATTGAAGCCTGTATTTCAAGAAGCTGTCTAAAACTAATTGCTTTTGGTGGTGTTACTTTATTTCTGGGTGACTAGAGATATTACTCCGTGAACTGTGTGGCCAGGATATTAATCTTGCCCAGTTATCCACCATCGCAAAATCAAGTACTATAGCTGTTGATTACTTTTCCCAAACTGGAATCGCTATAGTCTTGGGAACACATCAGGGTTTTTCTCTTTGGCAGAAATATGCCTTACACAGTATTGTAAGTTCTAATTGATGCTTTTTTTGTACCTAGGAGTCCAAATGAAATTATATTGTGAGATATTGCTGGAAAGGGTAAAGTCCTTTATGGAAAAAGACACAATTTCCATTTTTGTGTGTGGACAGCTGCAAAGTCCATTTGGCATTTTTATTATGGTACTTTTTTTTAATGATGTAAGCATTCTAAAAAATGTCACCGGATCCTGCAGGAACATGTTCTTATTATACAAATGATGAATTAACATCAGCAGTAGGGATGTTAGATATTGGGAAATTGAATAGCCAAGTAACCTCATGAATTTTTATCAGTTACTCAACTATTCTGTAGTCCCCAGGGATGGGGCCGGCAGCTGGTGCTCTCCGGCCCCACTCCCAGGGAGCCCCCTGCTGCTCCGCACTGCTGTATCAGAGGCTGTATCCAGTTTAAAAACCAGCTCCCTGTGCAGACCAGCTCCTGCCACCCCATGTTGTTGCCCCTGAGACAGAGGCAGCAGTGTGGGGTGGCAGCAGGCCCTGTCCACAGAGAGTCGGAGCTCCCCATGGATAGAGGCTCCTGCAGAGGATGGGGGAAGGGAGCAAAGGAGGCTGCCACGCAGTCCACGGCGGAGGGGGGGGGAACTGAGCTCCACACAGGTTGCTCTGGCAGCAGCTCCTGCCCACGGGGACCTTGGACCCCCCCCTCCCATGGAAAGGGCAGGGGCTGATGCTGGGGACCAGCTTCTGCCCATGGGGAGCTCAGGCCTGCCATACATAGACAGGGGTAGCAGTGCGTGGGGGTGGGGGAGATGGATAGGTGGCACCGTGAAGCCGGACGGGGGGAGGGAAAGCTGACTCCCAGTGGCCTCGCTGCCCCCCAAGGAGCAGGAGTTAGAGCAGGGAGTGGGAGGGGCAGGAGTCAGGGCAGGGGGCTGGGAGGTTGGAGAGAGTTATCGGGGCCACCTGTGGCAGCGAGGGTGGTGCTGCTCCTGCAGCAGCTCCTCCTAGGGACTCTGGACAGCACAGGGAGCGCTGCTGACTGGGGACAGCAACCCTGGCTCCTCTCCAGAAAGAGCCACCAGCCGGGGCTGCCCCCCACACCCTCCAAGAGAAGCCACTGGCTGTGGCTGAAGCCACCATAGCAGCACCACCCTTGCCACCACAGAAGGCCCAGGTAAGCCACCCAACTTTCCAACCCTATGCCCTGAGTCTCCCACACCTCCATACTCCCTGCCCTGAGCCACTCCTCCCCACTGTACCCTCATTCTAGCCACTCACACCAGCCTCCTTCCTGACCTCCTCCTCCTCCTCACCCTCAGACCCTCACTCCTGCACCTCCACACCCTCTGCCCCCATCCTAAGCCACTCCTCACCCCTCATTCCATTCACAAGCCACCCACCCCTTCCCTGAGCCCCTCCTCGCCTCTGATCCCTCACTCCTGAACCCCCACACCTCCACCCTGAGCCTCCCAACCCCTGCCATGACTCCTGCATCCATACACCCTGACTCCTGCACCCTCCACGCCGTGCCCTGACTCCTGCATCCCTTCTCCTTCCCCACCCCCCAAAAAAGAGTTAAGGACCTCAGCAATGCCAGGTACATCTGCTAGTTAATAATAAATAACAATATTACTGGTATTTTTATGTTGCCTCTGGTATTGGGAAGTGTACCTCTAAATGGGTTGCCTTCCCAAATAGGACATTTGTGTGAGGTGCTGCTGAAGCCTAAATTCTGTTACATACAGAGGCAGCTGGAACTGTGACTTAGCTCTCTCAAACACCTTGGTCCCAGAATGATTACAGAAGACCACATGGTGGCAGAAATGTGACCAGAAGCTCCACCCAAGTAAAAACTCTGGGAACATGGAAGACAACTGGAAGATGCTGGCCCTTCACTCTCCAAACAATCCAAAGGTAGCCTTATTTCTGACAATAGCTGGTTCTGATGCCCTTGGTATTATGAGTTGAGTTGAAGCGCTATGAAACAGATGAGTTTCTAGGTGCCCTTCATTTAAAATAGCTATAAGTTGAGTCAAGGAACCTTATAAAAAAGCAGG
This sequence comes from Pelodiscus sinensis, assembly GCF_052426305.1. Lineage (NCBI taxonomy): Eukaryota > Metazoa > Chordata > Testudines > Trionychidae > Pelodiscus > Pelodiscus sinensis. Next base: position 201,111,849 of record NC_143053.1, on the reverse strand, counting down.
CTTCATGGGATCTGAGCTGCTGGTAGAATGGTTTTGCAGAGTATTGTGTGCGTAAGAATGCGTGTTTGTGTGTCTGGGACAAGGAAGGACACAAAGAGAAAGCAGAGGGAAAGCCAGCCAGACACAGCCTGGAAGCACAGTATTGGGACTCTGGGAAAAAGCTTTTGGGGATATCGTGGGCTGGTAAGACATTGCTAGGAATAATCAGCAAATGATCTAACATGCTATTTGATTCTTACTCTGTTTGGAGAAAGAGGACGTTGCATATTCTATCTCATACCGTTTGAACTTGCCAAGGGCTTAAAGCTTAGCTGTGCTAGTGCTACATGTGGAACCACAAGTCCACAGGGATCTGCAGGAAATACATTGTCTGCTACAATGAGAAGAATCAAGCTCCCAAGTTCCTTCCTCCTTATCCATATTCAGCTGTAGGAGTGGTGAGGAAGCAGCAGAGGAAGCAGGGAGCAGAGGATCAGCAGGAGTGCTGAAACGTTGGGTTACCACTGGAGAGTGGCAGTTGGCTCCTAGGAAGCCAGCTGCGTGAGCAATACTAGGCCATTGAAGAGGAGGGAGGAGGAAAGGGGACAGTTGACCCAGGGCCCAGCGATTTAAAGGGGCCCAGGATTCTGGCCACTGCCACAGTAGCAGCAGCGGTGGCTGGAGCTCTGGGCCCTTTGAATTGTTGTGGAAGCACTGGAGCACCACTCTCTGTGGCTCTGAGGACTTGGAGAGGGGCAGTGCCGTGGCCCCAGCTGAGGGTTAGCTGCCCTGCCCCTGCCCCCTTACAATGCTGTGCATCCACAATAGAGGTTTGGTGGGAACTAAGGAGGTTAAATATTGACTAGCTGACTAATTGAATAGTCGATGCATTCTGCATCGACTATTCAATTAGTCAATAGGCGATTCCGCCTTTGAAGGGCTGTTGCTACACTTCAAAGGCGAAACCACTGCATCCCCACTGACCCTAGGATCAGTGCAGTGCTGCCACTTGGAAATGCTGAGTGCAGCTTGACGCCGGGCTCCCAATGGCGTTTCAAAGTGGCACTGCCACACAGAGCCCAGGGTCATTGGGGGAATCCCCCACTGATCCCAGGCTCCATGCAGCACTGCCACTTTGAAATGCTGGGAGGAGCCTGATGCTGGGCCCCCCATGGCATTTCAAAGCAGCAGTGCGGCATGCAGCCCAGGGTCAGCAGGGAACTTCCCAGCTGATCACAGGCTCCACACGGCGCTGCCTCTTTGAAATACCGAGTGTAGTCTGGGGACTTTGTGTAGCCTGCATGTAGCACTGCCACTTTAAAGTACACCCTCCTTTCCCCCACCCCTCTTGCTGCCTCTTTCTGGGGGTACATCTACACTACAGCGCTAATTCGAACTAAGTTAGTTCGAATTAGTTAATTCGAACTAAGCTAATTCGAACTAAAGCATCTAGAACTAAAAACTAGTTCAAATTAGCGTTTTGCTAATTCGAACTAGCGCGTCCACACTGATTGGACGCAGGGGGGCATTTAAGGGCGGCTGAAACCGGTTCTGGCAGGGCATCAGGTCAGTAGTTGCTTTGTGTGGCTGCTGTCTGAGGCTATCTGAGGCTCGTGCTTAAAGGGACCCCCCCGGACAGCCGGTTCTCAGCTTTTCCTGCTTGCTTGCCAACCTCGCCGAGGGACAGCAAAGCGTTGGTCTCTGTGCCCGTCTGTGTCGGTGCTTCCCTTCGGGGACGCCGCCGCAGGTGGCAACATGGAGCCACAGCTCGCCCTGCACCTTCTGGTGCACTTTCTGGACTTGCTGCTGCAAGCCTGCCAGCAATGGCTCAAGGCTGCCTGGCACCACCTGGTGCACGTCAGCCCCCTGCCTCTCCACCTGGCTGCCCTGGGGGCCGTGGAGGAGACGCGGCGGCGCCCCGGCACCGGCGTGCCCCACCGCATCTGGCGTCTGGACACCAGCAGTGACTGGTGGGACCGCATCGTCCTGGAGCGCTGGGAAGACCGACAGTGGACCCAGAACTTCAGGATGAGGAGGGACACCTTCCTGGAGCTCTGCGAGTGGCTCGCCCCTGCTCTGCGCAGAAGGGACACTCGCATGAGGCCCGCCATCCCCCTCCAGAAGCGGGTGGCCATCGCCCTCTGGAAGCTCTCCACGCTGGACAGCTACCGATCCGTCGGGAACCAGTTCGGCGTGGGGAGATCCACCGTCGGGGCGGTGCTCATGCAGGTACGGCACTCGTCGGCCACTGCGCCAGGGGGGGAGGGGGGCTGCAAGGAGGGGATGGGCTGCCCCAGGGACAAAGGGGGGGTGGGAGGAGGCGAAAGCTCCCCGCACCGGAGGGGTCGGTCTTTCCCGGCCGTACTACACGCCGCCAGTGGGGTTGCTTCCGGGAGTGGAGCGCGGGGCACTGCCAGGACACGAACGCTCCCAGCCACCCGGGCGCCCCACTGATTGGTGCTGTGCTGTGTCTCTCTGCAGGTGGTCAAGGCCATCAACCGGGTGCTGCTCCGCAGGGTGGTCCGCCTTGCCGACCCGGACGCCGTCATCCGGGGATTCGGCGCCCTCGGCTTCCCCAACTGCAGGGGGGCCATCGACGGGACGCACATCCCCATCCGTGCCCCGGAACACCAGGCGTCCCGTTACGTGAACCGCAAGGGGTACTTCTCCATCCTCCTGCAGGCCGTGTGTGACCACCGGGGACAGTTCACAGACATTAATGTGGGCTGGTCCGGCAAAGCACACGACGCCCGGGTGTACCGCAACTCCTCCGTGTGCCAGCGGCTGCAGGCCGGGACCTTCTTCCCCGACCGCCACATCAGGGTCGGGGACATGGACATGCCCGTGTGCCTGGTGGGGGATGCCGCCTACCCACTGCAGCCCTGGCTCATGAAGCCCTACACGGGGCACCTCAATCCCTCCCGCCAGGCCTTCAATGCCAGGCTGACCAGGGCCCGCATCGTGGTGGAGGGGGCCTTCGGGCGACTGAAAGCCCGCTTTCGATGCCTCCTCACCCGTCTGGACCTGGCCGAGCACAACATCCCTACCGTGGTGGCAGCATGTTGTGTGCTCCACAATTTATGTGAGCGAAAGGGGGAGGCTTTCCTGCCAGCCTGGATGGCTGAGGCTGACCGCATGGCTGGACACTACGGTCAGCCCCGCACCACCGCCATCCGGGAAGCCCAGCGGGGGGCCGTCCGGATCTGGGAAGCCCTGCGGGAGAGCTTCCTGGTGGAGGAGGAGGACTGACCTCTGCCTTGCATGCCCCACTGGGGCCTTCTTCCACCCCACTCCCTTCCCCTTTCCCCTCCCTACCTACTGTCAAATAAAGACACCTGTTTTTCAAACAAAAATGTCTTTTTATTTAACATAACTGGGGTGGGGGTGGGAGGAAGAAGGGTGGGAGAGGGGAGGGAGAAACCTGGGACGAGGGAGCAGGAAGGGGAGGGAAGGGAGGAAGGGAAAGGAAAGCTCAGGGGTGGGAGTCCGGCTGCCTCTCCCGTCTCGCCACACTGCGGGTCCGGGGGCGTTGGTGGGGAATGGTTGTGGAGGGTGGGGCAGGAGGGACGGGGTGTGGAGGAAACAGGAGCGGGAGCAGGAGGGGAAGCTGGGGGAGCAGGGGGAGCAGGAGGGGGAGCAGGGGGAGCAGGAGCAGGAGCAGGAGCAGGAGGAATTGGGAAGTGGTCCAGCAGGCTCCGGAGGTGGCCTCGCAGGGCACGGCCCTGCTCCTCCAGGGCCTCCAAACTCCTCCGGCACAGCCTCAGGTCCTCCTGGATCCAGTGGTCCTGGAGACGGAGCTGTTGCTCCAGGAACTGGAGGTGCCGCCTCTGGTACTCCTCTTGGTTCCTGGCTCTCCTGCTGGCCCGGGCGCGGGCGGCTGCTGCAGGCGGTGTGGTGCGCCCTGCAGTCCCAGGTGCTGCGGCTGTGGTGAAACAAGACCAGCGGTCAATTACCCCAGGGGCCCAGGTGTGTGAAACCCAGCTCCCCTCTGCAAGGCCAGGGCCCCTGCAGGATCCCCAGCTGCTGCTCCGTGGTGGGCAAGGTCCAGGCGCACGGTCCCAGGGCTACCTCTCGCCCCAGCCCTCCGTACACATAAGGGGAGCACGATGGTATTCACAGGTGGACGCCTCCCCGGCCTCGGACGACACAGGCGAGCGGCTCTGTGGGGTGCCTTGGGGGTCCCGGGTCTTGGGCAGGCTGCCGGCAGGCTCCTGGCTCTCGGAGCCCTCCTCCTCCTCCTCCTCCTCGGTCTCTTGCAGCGGTCCCTCTGCCCCGGGGTCTATCACGTCCCGGGGGGCAGGGACGGCATGAGCCCCCAGGAGGCGGTCCAGGGCGTGAAAGTGGGGGCAGGCCTCTGGGTCGGCCCCTGGCAGGCAGGCCCGGGAGTAGGACTGCCGCAGGTCCTTGATTTTGCAGTGCACCTGCTCCCGGCTGTGCTGGTGGCCCCTGGCGGCCAGGCTGGCAGCCATGCGGCCGTAGACTGCCGCGCTCCTGTGGCTAGTGAAGAGATCGTGGACATTGGAGGCTTCCCCCCAAACCTTGATGAGGTCCATGATCTCCACACTAGACCACGCGGGCGCCCGCCTCTTGCAGCCCCGGGCAGGCTCCTGGGAGCTGCCAGGCTGGTCCCGGGAAGAGGGGGAGGGCTGGGTGTCCTCGGGTGTCTGGCTCATGGGTGTCAGGTGCAGGGTGTGCTGGCACGGGTGTTGGCAGCTTTGCAACTGGCACAAACTGTGTAGCCAGCCCGTGGCCCTTTAAGGGCTCCGGGGCCGGGAGGGGGGCAGACAAGTTTGCCTGGTGTTGGCCAGAGTGGCCACCAGGGCAAGCTGGGAAGGGCTAGCCTCCCACTAGTTCGAATTAAGGGTCTACACAGCCCTTAATTCAAACTAGCTAGTTCGAACTAGGCTTAATCCTCGTAAAATGAGGTTTTCCTAGTTCGAACTAAGCGCTCCGTTAGTTCGAATTAAGTTCGAACTAACAGCGCGCTAGTGTAGCGCCTATGAAAGTTAGTTCGAACTAACATCCGTTAGTTCGAACTAACTTTGTAGTGTAGACATACCCTGATAGAGGGAGCAAGGTGGGGGGAAGTGACTAGTCGACTAGCATAAGCATTTGCTTATAAGATAGTCAACCAGTCCTTCACATCCCTCGTAGAGACCCTTTAAAAATGTACTAGACTGTACTAGAACTGAAAACAATGCTCAGAAAGCTGCCTACAAAGGCCCTCAAAAAGCAAAGTGCCAAAGTGTAGGCTTAATGTTAAACATGTGATTAAGGAGAATAATCCAAAGCCTGTTGAATTCAACAGGAGTCATTCCATTCACTTCAACAAACATTGGATCAGGCTGCAGGAGCCAGATTTGTAAAGGTACTTGCTTGTTCTGTTGCTCCACATTGCCAGGCCTGGGCGACATAAATGGCTGAAAGGTGACTAAGGCCCAGTCCACACCACAGAGTGAGGTTGACCCAGCTCTGTCGCTCAGGCATGTGAAAAGCCCACGCCCCAACCAATGTAATTAAATCAACCTATCCCTTTGTGTAGACAGTGCTAGGTTGATTGATTCTCTCTGGGAGGTGCATTTAGGGTTACCAGGTAGGTTTAGAAAAAATACCAGACACACTTGATGCGGGGGGCTGGCCGGAGGATATGGAGGGGGCCGGGGGTGGAGCTGGCGGGCGGTGGGTCGGAGCAACGCGGCTGGCCCGGGAAGATGAGGGAGGGGGAGGTGGCAGCGCGGCTGGCTGTAGGAGATGCTAGGGGGAGGAGGAGGGGGAAGCGGGGCTGGCCAGGGGAGATCGGGAGGAGAAGAACCAGCTGGCAGGAAGCAGGGGTGGTTGGGAGGGAGTCAGGGGCAACGGAGCTAGCTGGGAAGGGTCGGGGGTAGGGGGGGTGGGACTGATCTGGGCATGTGCAGATCCCAGGGTGCTGTCAGTCCCACGCACGGTCCGGAGAAGTGTGAGTGAGTCCGGCTGCGGCTCCACCACGTACTCAGGAGCAGGGACAGGGCTTCTCCTCCTCCCCAAGGCGTCAGACGCCCAGGGTTCCCAGCGTCAGGCTTCCGTCTCCCAGCCACTCCCCCAGCCCCCGCCAGGCTTCCGTCCGGCATCCAGCCAGAAATCCAGAAATACCAGACATTGCACATGTCTGGTATTTTCTGGATTTTTTTTTACCTGAGAGAGGCCCCAAAAACCGGACTGTCCGGTAGAATACCGGACACCTGGCAACCCTAGTAACTACAGTAAGCGAACAACCTCTCTGGTCACTGCTGTGGGGATTTATACAGAAGCGTTGTAATGAGGATATAGCTTATGTCACTTGGGCCTTGCAGCACTGAATGGAGCAATGCCTCTATTTTAAAAAATGGGCCCCTGTGCTTTGTTGGTTTGGGGCCCAATCAGAAGGCCTGATCCTGCATTCCTTGCTCGGGCAAACCTTTAGCTGACATCAAAGGAAATTTTGCCTAAGTAAAAGAGTGCAAGGTCAGACCCAGGAGCCACATTTTAGTTTTTCAATGTGCTGTGTTTGTAATTGCTACGAGAATTGTGCAGCATCTGTATCAGTGGGATGCTGATGGCTGAGTGCTGGCCACAACAATAGCTGTAGCATGTGAAGACTGCCTAACACATCCTCACCAGCCATAATATCCCATTACAGAAAAAAGAGGGTAAATCTGGTGAGTACTAGAAAATATCTTAAGACTATCCCAATAGCAGAAGTGTCAGCACTTACATACATTCTTTACATAAGCAATTTAGATACAGCTACTCTCATAAAAGTCCATTTGGAGATAATAATGTTTCCCATCATTTGTATTGCAGTGTTGTTACATTAGATTGACCTGCAACTGCTTTTTAATCTCATACACCCGATTTGCACAGCTTGCATAGGGAGTTTAATTTTACAGCTTTTAGTTCCCTGGCAAAACCCTCACCCCACCAATTTATGGAACAAAATTAAGAGTGTATTAGAAATATCAGTCACTGTGAAAATCCTAAGGGGTAATTCACAACTCTGTTAAAGGTCATGTTATAAATAATTGCTTGGTGAGTATGGACTATGCCTGTTTGTCATTAAGCACCAGCAGAAAGCTAATATACTTTAATACATCTGCTAAATGTTGTCTGACTGATGTAGAATCACAATCAAGTAAGACAATTATGCTAAAGAATTGCTTCTTGGTGCCAAATATATTTTTTCTGAATGCAAAAAGTAAAATAAGACATACAGTGTATGTTTACACTATAGTAATTATCACAGCTTTCACTTGATTTATATACCTGAAGAAATGAGTGGGCTGTGCCCATGAAAACTCATGATATCATCTACATGTTTTGTTAGTCTTTAAAGTGCTACCAGACCATTTGTTGTTTTTTAAGTTTATCTATCTAATCTAATTACGCATAAACTTAAATGTTAAATTGTTATTTTGTAGTGTTATTCTGGCATTTATCAGAGAATATTTTGCATTAATTCCTGCCCTCAAAATGTTATGGTTGTAGGCAGCACCAAATAGCATATCTGTTTAATTGGGCTTTCTTCCCAGGAACTTTATCCAATGTCCCTCAGACAATTAATTTGACACATTGGGTGCATTATTGTCCCCATTCTACAAGTTTCTCTGCATAGGCAGATCCCTGTGTCCACATAGATTCTGCATGATTCTCTGTGGTATCAGGATCTACAGATTAAAAAGTATAATAGTAGCAATAAACATGGTGATTTCTATTGCTATTCCAGTGTGGTTTCCCTGACCAATATACACAGTATTTTGGTTGGGTTTGTTTGGCTTGGTTTGGTATTTTTTAAAAACATTTGCTGAATTCAGTTGTGACTGTATTTAAAAATAATGTGTCTGGTCAGGTCTGTAAGAATGGAATGTTTGCTATTGCTAGAAAAGGATGAAGAGCTGATAAAGCATCTAGTGTTCCAAATGGATTACCTTGATAAAGGGGGTCTTTGAATCCACCTTGGATTCAGATTAGGGTTCGCCTTTGTGTCAGTTTTACAAAAACATGTGATGCCCTTTCATGTGAATTTTTCTCACACTGGGCCAATAGGTATAGGTGGATTGAATGGGAATCAAAGGCTAATAGGCGCATGGGAGCCAATGTGCAGAGGCAGGGAGGGAACAAGAGATGAGCTGGGATGGGGCAATAAGGAGACAAAGACAGGCTATTGCTGTCAGAAAAGTGACTAGCACTTCCAGCCGTCACCTTTCTTCTTTATAGCGCAAACACTCTGGCTGCGTCTAGACTGGCATGATTTTCCAGAAATACTTTTAACGGAAACGTTTTTCCATTAAAAATATTTCTGCAAACGCGCATCTAGATTGGTCCCGGAGTTATCGTTAGAATGATGTGCTTTTGCGGAAAAGCGCATCTAGATTGGCGGCACGCTTTTGCGCAAAAGCAGAAGCCCGGAACCATTTTGAAGAGGGCAAAAGGGCACCAGCCCTTTCCGGGGGCGGGGCTGGGGCACCTTTCAGACACGTGCTTAAAGGGGTCTCGACGGACAGCCGTTTGTCTCCTGCTCCGTGGTTTAGGACCTCTTGCAGGGGCTGACAGCCCCTAGCAGTTTTGGTGGTTGCCCTGTGCCTTTTGGACACCACCCTTTTGCCACCTAGTGCTTTTTCCTGGTTTTGGTTTCTTATGCCTTGCTTTGTCTGCCATGGAGCCATGGGTGGCCTTGTGCCTGCTCTGGCCCGTTGGCCATTTTGGAGTGCCTGCAGCTGGTGCTCCAGGCTGGTGCCCTGGTGTTCCAGGACCAGCAGGTGCAGACCGCTTTGGACTCCCTCACCAGGGAGGCCATGGCATCCCCATCCCACCGTGGAGAGGCCACTATGGAGACTGGACACCAGTACGGACTGGTGGGACCGGCTGGTCCTTGGGCAATGGGGCGACCAGCAATGGCTCCGGAACTTCCGCACGCAAAAGCGGACGTTCCTGGAGCTGTGTGCCTGGCTCACCCCCACGCTACAGAGAGCCACCACCCGGCTGCATGCAGCCATCCCCATCAACAAGAGGGTCGCCACCGCGCTATGGAAGCTGGCCACCCCAGACAGCTACCGATCAGTGGCACAGCAATTCGGGGTGGGAAGATCCACCGTCGGTGTGATCGTCATGGAGGTAAGTCCCAGGGGCAGTGGGGAGGAGGGGGGGAGAGTGCTGCACTCCATGCCCTGGGGTAACCAAGACTCCAGGCTGGGTCACCCAGGAGTTTGGGCCGTCCCTCCCTTGCACAGGCCTGCTGGTGGGAGGGAGGGGGGCCCTGGTGTGTGCGTGCGTGTGTGTGTGTGTGAGGACAGAGGGAATCACAGGGGGGCCCCCCAAGGGAGCGCACACTCACCCCTGCCATATGTGATGTGTTCCCTTGTGTTTCTCTGCACCCTTCTGCAGGTCGTCCACGCCATCAACGACGTCCTGCTCCCGAGAGTGATCCGGTCTGCGCGACATGGACGCTATGCTGGCCGGCTTCGCTGCCCTCGGGTTCCCCAACTGCGGGGGAGCTCTGGATGCAACCCACATCCCGGTCTGGGCCCCGGAGCATCGAGCAGCCCATTTCACGAACAGGAAGGGGTACTGCTCGATTGTTCTCCAGGTCCTCGTGGACCACCGGGGCCGCTTCCTGGACGTCTACGCGGGCTGGTCCGGCAGGGCACACCACGCCCGCATCCTCCACAACTCCGGACTGTTTCGCAGGCTGGAGGCGGGCATCTGCTTCCCCCAGCGGGAGTTGACTATCGGGGATGTGCCTATGCCCATCTGCATCATCGGGGATGCGGCCTGCCCCCTGCTGCCCTGGCTAATGCGGCCCTACACGGGACGGCCAGACCAGAACCGGGCCCGGTTCAACAACTGCCTGAACCGGGCCTGAAATCAAGTGGAGTGTGCCTTCGGCCGCTTAAAAGCCCGCTTCCGTTGATTGCTCACCCGTCTCGAGATGGGTGAGCGGAATGCAACGGAGGTAGTGGCCGCGTGCTGCGTTCTCCACAACATTGTGGAGCGGAGTGGGGAGGCCTTCCTCCCTGCATGGATGGCAGCCGAGGCAGACGTTTGAACAGCCCCACACAGCTGCCATCCGCCAGGCGCACCAGGATGGGGTGTGCATCCAAGAGGCCCTGACAGACATGTTCTCACAAGCCCCGTAGTACGGTCGCCTCGGTCTCCCCATACAACTCCCTCCCATCCCCTACCCTTCCCGCACCCCTCCCCTTACCTCCCCCCAATTGTAAATGTACTGCATAGAAGAAACCTGACTCTTCATCAGGCAGCGTCAGTTCCAAGCATATCAGCCGTCATCGTGCATGTTCGTCGGGTGCGTCGGATGTAGTTAGGGTTTTTCTTTTAGTTTAGGCCACCATCACCTGTCCGAGCTGTCCTGAAGAACAGGAAGAGGATTCGTGGTTCGTGCGGAAGGCTCGAGTCAGCGTACCCGATTCCAGTCGTCTTCGAGGGATCTCCTGGCTGTTCCTCTCCCGAGGCCCAGAAGGACCAAAGGATTGAGGTTGCCAGCAACACTACAATCGTCCCTGCGTCTATACTATGTACATATTCTTTTGTGTGCATCTTTTAACCTTTCTTGCTTGTTTGTTATCTATGTTAATATAGTTGTGGTTTAAATTTTACTTAAAAGTGTCAGTATTTATTTATGCGCCACAAACCAATGACCAATTAAAGGAACGACCGGTGATGGATACAGAATTTGGTGTCCGCATTTTGTAATCCTCTTAAATTTAGTTGGCTAATTGGCATCTCAAATCATTTATTACAGTTACCTCGAGTAACACAATAACCAACACAGTTTTGTTTTCAACTGAAAAACTTGTATGTTTTTATTTACAAGAGGGAAAGGGGGAGGAGACCTTTAAATGGGAGGGGGAGGGGACCTTTAACTGGGAGGGGAGGGGACCTTGAACCGGGAGGGGGAGGAGCTACTCCTGGGAGGGGTGGCCCCTGCGACCGCTCCTGCGGGGGCGGACCTGGACATGGGGGGGCAGGCCGCACAAGAAGGTGGGCAGGAGGGGCTATTGCAGGAGCGACAGAAGGGGGCATTGCAGGAGGGGGCATGGGCAGTGCTAGGGAAGGGATGGTGGGGGCATGGGGTAAGGCCATGCCATAATGGATGGCATGGGCTATCTGGGCGGTGAGGGTGGCGATGGAGTCAGCCATCCTCGTGCACTGGGCCTGGAAGGTGGCCCAGGCCTCCTGGCACCACTGCAGGTCCCCCTCGACGCATTGCGTAATTGCAGCCTCGATGCGCTCAATGGCCTGCACGTAGCGCCAAAGGAGCTGGTCCCGGTGGCGGAGCCTGTGCCTGTGTGGTTGGGAAGCTGGGGGTGCCGCTGCTGCTGGACTGGAGGGTCCCCGGCTTGTGCTTGGTCCCGCTGTAGGGAAGAGAAGAAAGGATGGGTCAGTCAGGCAGCCCGGCCACTGTCCCCACACCTCATGCCCTCCACCCCTGAGCCCAGGTGACACCACAATGGTGTGGTTTAGGCCCACTCAGTTCCTTGTATGTTTGCAAGGAGGACTGCCCCTGGAGTAGAGTCCTCCTCCATGTAGTGTAACCACCGGTCTGTGTCCTGGCCCCGTGGAGGGCGGGACGGCGCTTGTGTTGCATTATCCTGTGGAACTCCCTGCCAGTGGAGGCTGTGAGGCTTTGGGCTAATCACTGGTGTTTGACAGGGAATGAGATGCATCCCCACACAGTGCCTGGGAGCACATCTGGCAGAGGTGGTCTGGGCTCTCAGATCCCCATCGCGTGGGATATCTCCTGGATGGAACCAGGAGAGTGACTGGGGAGTGTCCCATCCTTGAAGCAAAACTCAGGTGGCCCTAGGGGCGGCCGAAGCGCTTCCCCCCCTTCTCCCTCCCACTATCCCTCACACACGTAGCCCAAGGACATGTGTGGCCACAGTTGGGACTTCCCTCAGGGAGCCAGCCAAGGCACCGGGAGCAGGCGAGGGGCTCAGTGGGGGCCACGCTGACAGGGCTGTGATGCTGCGGTTTTCCCAGGAGCAGCCGGCTGTGCCTCAGAGCCAGGCATGGGACAGTGTGCTGTTTTCTGTGCTGCACCCTTGTGGAGGTGTGGGCTCTGGTCTGAGTCCCTGGGGCCCTGCCTGGTTCCATCTGGCATCCACCCTTCCCCCTGGTCCCGCCGGATGTGTGTTAGCAGCACGGTCCCAGGCATGCCCTGGAGCTGCCTGCCGCGGCCATATGCCGCTCGGTCACCAGGCTGCACGTGGTTGCACATGCTGCTTGCTGCCTAATGCTACACAGCATGCAGCTCACGTGGCTTGAGTGACATGCTCTCCCCCTCCCACCTCCGGGCGCCTGGCTCCCCCCCGCCCTTGTGAGTGCAAAGTGCAACACTCACCAGTGGATCCTTCCCCAGCCTCCGAGGATGCGCGGGAGATGTCGGGGCTGCTGGAGGGGGCCTGCTGGGTGGCAGTGCCAGCCTCATCCTCCGATGCACTGCTGTCATCTCCTTCCCTTGCCTCGGTGGTCCTGGTGACGGGGCGGGGGGAGGACGGGCGCACACTGCTGTCGACGGGCACGTCCAGGGCTTGTGGGGCTGGCTGGCCCAGGATGGCTTGGAGCCGGTCGTAGTGGGGGCAAGTGTCTGCTCCTGCCCCCGGGCCCTCGCTGGCCCGCACCTAGCCCAGGCGCAGCTCCTTGACTTTCGCCCGAACTTGTTCGAGGGTCCGGGCTGGATGGCCTTGCTGGGCGAGCGCCTGGGCCATGCGGGTGAAGATGTTCGCGTTGCGGCGCTGGGACCGGGTCTCATGGAGGGCCTCCTCCTCCTGCCACAGGTCAAGCAGGCTGTACAGCTCCCCTGACGATCAGGATGGGGCCCTTCGTTTGTGGCCCCTGGGGGCCTCCTGCGCTCGGGGTGCGGGTGGCTAGTGTCCCCCTGGAGCTGCCATCCTGCTGCGGGGTGGCTGCTGAGGACGCAGGGGCCACGTGGCAGACCTCAGCCCTGAGGTCCGAATAAGGGTCCTGCCTGGTGACCTCAGCAGCCTGCGTCTGCTTTAAGGAGGCTCACGTTACCAGGAAGTCCGAGAGCTGAGCCTGGCTACGGAGCCTCAGAGCGCCCATAGGGCTTTTTTCCGTTTAGCCTGCTTCTGTGCAAAACGTCTTAGCTGCCTGTCTACACTGGCCCTTTTGTGCAAAAGCATTTCTGGAAAAGGGCTTTTGCCCGAACGGGAACGTCAAAGCATTTCCGCAAGAAGCACTGATTTCGGACAGTAGATCGTCGGTGCTTTTGCGGAAATTCAAAGTGGCCAGTGTAGACAGCTGGCAAGTTTTTCCGCAAAAGCAGCTGTTTTTGCGGAAAAACTTGCCAGTCTAGATGCAGCCTCAAGATTTATCACAGGCCAACAAGGAAAATGCATGTGGGGGCACTTGTTAAAATACTGGCCCCACCAGATCTGGCTTAAACTCAGATTAGTTAAGAAAACCACCTTTCCCCTTTCTTCCCATCACAGTTGTAATTCAGGGCTACATTCCTTTACCAACTCACTCTAAACACAAGTAACATCTCCGGGTTTTCTCAGTATAGCTAGAGTTAAAATCTCAGCCATTTTGACTGGAAAAATCAGAGCTCTCTGCTGACCTGACCCAAAGCCCATTGAAGTCAATGAGACTCTTTCCATTAGTTTCACTCAGCCTCCGATCAGGTGTGAAGAGAGCAAAAGGGGATTTCCCCTAACATCTTTCGTCAGGAGTCCCATTTAAAAAACAACAAAAAACATTTCCCTTAACAAGTTTCAAGCTCAATTCCTTCTCCTAGTTCATAATAATTGTTCACGTGGGAATGCCCATGCACAGCAAACTCCACTGCATCTCAGCTGGCGGCAGAGCTCCTAATCAAGGTAAAGTGTTCTGCTGTGCAGTTAAAATGGTGGTTGCTGAGAAAGGCAGGCTCTGGGTTTGGCCACAAACTTGCTGCCTCATTTTACTGATCGGGAGCTTGGCCTGCTTATGTACCCACCGCAGCCTCTCAAAATTAATGGTCGAATGTAACATCCACAAGTTCACCTCTCGCTTGGAGTCAAACACTGGAAGCTGTCTGCTTTGATTTCTGAATGGACCCCCATGATTGCTGCATCCCCAAAGTCTGCCACAGAGCAAAGGTACTGTAATGACTGTTCTCAAGCCAAAGACACTCCTGGCAGACTCAAAGACCTACTGACCAATTCCTCTGCTGCGTAGCACTGACCAGATGAAACCAATCCTGATGCCAATGAACAGGGCTGCTGCCAATGTGGGGCAAAAAGGGCAGCTGCTCCACGGCCTGGCAATTCAAAAGGGCCTAGGGTTTCTGGCTGCTGCTCCTGCCATTACCTCAGTCACAGCAGTGTCTGGAGCCTTTGGCCCTTTAAATCACCACCTGAGCCCCCAGAAGCGTATGCCCTGCAACCCTGGCAGCTCTGAAGAGCTGGCTGGGAGAGGCTACTCCCCAGCTTTGCCCCCTTTCACCCAAGGTCCTGCCCCTTCCAGGGAGCCAAGAGCCACTTCCCCCTAGGGCCCAGCAAAGTCTCTTGCCAGCCCTGCAAATGAATGAGGTAGTCAAACCTCAGCTGCCTTGTGTTCAGGAGGGGAAGAGGCCCCCAAGCCAGGTACTTAGTCTGACTCAGTTCTGACACAGAAAACACATTTGAGTCAGGAAAAAAGGGTGAGTGCTGTCCTTATGGATTATCTGGCAGCCTAGAGCCCTGTGTGGCACAGCACACTGACTGTCAAGCTGCTGCCAATTATGCCTTGAAGGCCAATGGTGCAGTACATCCAAGTAATTATTAGTAACTAAAGGTTCATCCTATAAATTGCAGAGAAGGAGCAGTTGTCTTAAATATCTTTGCAGTGGCCTTCCCCAAGGGTCAGTGTTGGCTCCGCTTTTGTTCAGCATATGGATACATCTGGTCTTTCTGACATGCAAACTAAAAGGCATGTGGATGCTGAGGAGATCTGTGTTACTGCCCCTGAAAAGGCTTGCCATAAAATTGAAGGGAATCTCCGTTAAGACATGGACATTTTTGACCACTGGCTTCCATAATGGGAGTATTTCTTAATGAAACCAGAAGAATAGCAACTCCTTTCCCTCTAAACGATCCTTTTGCTCATCAACCCATTTCAATCCATGTACAAGAATGGCTATTGCCATTTCCAACCAGTTGTCACATATCTGAGAGTAATACCAACTGCAGCCTGTCAACCGACCTCACCTGGTCTGCGTCTCCTGTCTGATAGCACGCAAGCTACTTTTACACACTAGTGTGACCAGGGACAGATGCTGGTGAGCCTGGTGTCTACTCCAGTGAGCAAGGCTGGGAGAGATACAGCCAAGCTGGATGACAGGCTCAGGCAGGATGTGACCCAACATGCTGTTGCTGTAGTTCCTGGTAGAGGACTGCAGTTCCACGGATATCTGCTTTATATCCATGGATATCTGCATCTGTGGAGATAAATTTTGTGGCTGTGTGTCTGCAGTAGAGCTTCTTAAACAAAACAAATAAATCCAACCAATTCATTAACATGAGCAAAACAACACATTTCCCCCTAGTCTTATTCTTCAAAACAGATGAACCTGCTAGCTAAAAAATTCCAACAAAATTCAGACTGAGACATGATACCAACCTGGGAAATGTAAAGTTTGGCTAAGTTGTAAGCAACTGAAAATAGAATGTTACAATGAGAAGTGTCTGGCTACCTTAACAACAGGTGCCACTACCTATACTATCTATTTGCGTGTATTTTTACCATCACTGTATTTAAAAATTGCTTTCAATAGATTCAGGTGGCTCTGTAGTGAAAATGCCAGCAGCTGCCCAGAGCTCTGCTTTCATCAAGTGCTTGCTATATCTCCTGCAGAGTTGCACCAGTATTAGCAGAAATAGAAAATCTTTCAAGAAAAAATAAACACAATTTAGACACAGCAGGAGAGAAAATATTTGTGTCTTTGAAATGAATTTAGAGCCCATTTATTCCTATAATATTTTATTAGATGTTTAAAATACATACACACACAATAAAGCATAATAAACTATACATAAACCTTCCATATCTATAGTTACTTCTCATTATGTGTTAACCATTTGCTGCCTAACCTCCACTATGTTTGAAAAAGTACATTATAATATGAATGCTTAAAATATAAATCAATTACTTGTATTACACAGTTTACAAGCAAACCAAATTGGTTTATAAAAATCCAATTAGTTCTAAATCTTATTCTGTTCAGAATAAGCATTTGTGCTCTCCTAGATTTAACTAAACGTCTGAGTGAGTAGACCCTCCTAGGAATACCCAGAGTATAGATGAACCTGAGGACTGTAAGTCAGCCCCATGCACTAGGTATTAAGGGAATAAAGAAAAGGCAAGGTTAGTCTTGAGAAGCTTATTTTGTTTAACTATTTTGTAGATAAAAAGTACTTTAGGTTGGACTCTAGACTAAATTGCAATGAGGGAGATTTTATATTAGACATTGGCTGTGTCTAGACTGGCATGATTTTGCAGAAATACTTTTAACGGAAAAGTTTTTCCGTTAAAAGTATTTCTGCAAAAGCGTGTCTAGATTGGCACGGATGCTTTTGTGCAAAAAGTGCTTTTGCGCAAAAGCATCCGTGGCCAGTCTAGATGCGATTTTGCACAAGAAAGCCCCGATCACCATTTTAGCCATCAGGGCTTTTTTGCACAAAACAGTTCTTCCCTGTCTACACTGGCCCTCTTGTGCAAGTATTCTTGCGCAAGAGGGCTTTTTCCTGAGCAGGAGCGTGAAAGTATTTGCGCAAGAAGCACTGATTTTGTACATTACAAAGTCAGTGCTCTTGCGCAAATTCAAGCGGCCAGTGTAGACAGCTGGCAAGTTTTTGCACAAAAGTGACTGCTTTTGTGCAAAATCTTGGCAGTCTAGATGCACCCATTAAGTAAAACTTCCTAACTGTAAGGGAGTTAAGCACTGGAACAAATTATCTAGGAAGTAATGAAATCTGTTCCTGGAGGTTTTGAAGAACAGGTTAGACAAATACCTGACAGAGATGGGGTCAGATCAGCGGTCCTGAAATGGAGTGTAGCGGAATGTTCAGGAGGGTGCAGGGGGACCTGTGCCAGCCCCCATAGGATGCAGGGCAGAAGTGACAGATAGCCCCATTGCAGCTCTGTCTCTGTCTTGATCCCAGCTTTGGCCCCTGGTCCCAGCTCCACTCATGGCCCCAGTCCCGATCCTAGCTTTGGCCCCTGGCCCCAGCTCCCTTTCTGGCCCAGGCCCTCACCCAGCTTTGGCCTCAGTCTCAGCCCCCACTCCAGAGCCATGCCCTCATTGCACATAAGGGTAAGAAGTGGCATAACCATGAAACATTTGGGGACCACAGATCTAGATGAATGTCCTTCCTCACAGCTGGAGCCTAGATTAGAAGAACCTATCGAGGTCCCTCCCTATCCTGTTTCTGATTTCAGTGTCTTCTACTGTCATCATGTGACAACACTGGCAGAACAGTGGGACTCTGTTATTGACGCTTTACTTATGCTACTAAATGACAGATTTGTAGCTTGCTGTAAAATTGCCTCCAGTTTTATTTCTTTGCTGCCTGTGTATTTCAGCAGCTACTATACACTAAATCTGAACAGTCACTACTTGCCATATTTATCAGATGATAAATGTCAAGTCTCTACTGAGTACCAGGAACGAAAGCGAGAGAGCCTCTTTTCCTTGTCATTATCTGACACCATGACTAAACCTGGCTCAGGTATATTCTTTCATAATATGAGTGTATCACTGAGAAGATCTGCTATTTTGTCCGGGCTATGACTACAGCTGTAAGGGATTTTTGCCTCCCACTTTGGCTTACCCAGGATCATGTACCCCAAGTCAATAAGCCACATGCCCAAATCAAGAGATTTTTTTTTAAAGGAAGAAAGTTTCAGTTTTTATTTGGTTTCTGAATTTTAAGCATTCGGAGTAATATTTTCAAACTTTTCTCTGCAAATATGAGGGTGAAATCCTAACCCTTGGATGAGGATAGGAATTTTGTCATTGATTTCAGCTTATACTTTTTCCAATGAACACTTGAAGCCTCAGGCAGTCACCTGACTTCAGAAGCTGGAGCTTTAAGAAAAACACCCAATATCTTGAAACTCAAATTAAAATGACTGGCAACACTGCAAAACTATTAACACAACAGTTAGTGAGACAGTTTGAACTGACTAACTCTGATGTTTATCCACTGAGAGATCACTGAAGATACTAGCAAACTGAGATAAAATATGATGTTGTTTTTGCAAGACAAGCAGGATCTTTGGGGTTAGTGCTTAAGTAAAGCATTAGATATTATGAAATTTCTGTCTTTCATAAAGCTGCCACTAACGTGCACATTAATAATTTGCATTACAGGCAGTCCCCGGGTTACATGGATCCGACTTACATCGAATCCCTACTTACAAACAGGGTGAGGCAATCCCGCACTAGCTGTTTCCCCCCCAGCAGACCAGGGAGACGCGAAGTTAGCGCTCCTCCCAGCAGACCAGGGAGATGCGGAATGGCTTTTCTCAGCAGACACCTCAGCTTGAGAATAAAGGACTGAAGGAAGTGAGGTGTGGGAGAATAAAACTGAGCTCTGGAGAAATGTTTGGCTAGAGTTTCCCCTACAATATTTACCAGTTCCGACTTACATACAAATTCAACTTAAGAACAAACCTACAGTCCCTATCTTGTATGTAACCCGGGGACTGCCTGTATATTTATTTTCGTGCTGATCTCTCTCACACACACATGAAATTCAAAATCTTAGTTCCACTCTTGTAATGTTTTTTCATGGCATCTTAAAAGAATTGTGCATTATTCAATGTGTTAATTTAATCTATATACTGATGACTCTATATGGAATGTAAAATCAAGTATTTAAGATATATTTTGCTAAAGCACCCTCTAGTGGGATGAGAACAGAAGAACTGTTTTTAACAGCTAGTGATATCTACTCTATGGCTATGTCTACACTGCAGGCTTCTTGTGCAAGAACTGTTTTGCTCAAGATTTCTTGTGCAAAAATTTTGTGCAAGAACTCGTCCACACTGCCATGTGCTTTTGTGCAAGAGATGTGATTTGCGCAAGAGCATCCATGGCAGTGTGGACACTCTTCTTGTGCAAAAAAGCTCTAATGGACATTTTAGTCATAGGGTTTTCTTGTGCAAGAAACCCCTGTTGCCCGTCCACACTGCCTTCTTGCGCAAAAGCTCTTGTGCAAGAAGGCTTATTCCTCGTGGGAGAGGAATAACTCTTTCGCAAGAAGCCCTCTGTTCTGATGCTTTACTGTAAATTTACTTGCGCAAGAATGCACATGCAGTGTAGACGTTCCGCAAGTTTTTGCACACGAAGGACTGTTATTGCGCAAGAAGCCTACAGTGTAGAAGTAGCCTAAGTGTTAGGCAAGAACTGAGTAGAGAAAATGAATACCAGTAAATATCAATAAAAACACCTGCAATAATCCTAGCACAGAAACACACTGTTGCTTTTACCATAGCTGTTCAGGTGCCTTGACAACAAATATGCCCTTAGCTTGAAGAATCCAAAAGGGTGATCACAATCACTGGCTAAAAAAACCTGTCCATAACATCCTTCTCAAGCAGCTGATGTCATTGTTGATGAGGCATGAGGATGTTTGATACAATACTTCTGCCACCATAACACATCTTTCCTGCTGTTTCCATTCCAAGGCCACAATTGTGCAAGCAGTTCACACTGCAAATACACCATTAACCACAGTGGGAATACTCATGGTGATAAAGTGAAGCACATGGAATAACAGATTTAAGCATGCAAAATTGTTTGCAAGAGCAGGCCCTAATAATCATCATCGCAATACTTGTAATATGATACTGAGTACCTGGCCCTCTCCAGCATAACCTAACATTTTCTTACAGGATAGGAGTTGTAGGAGTAGCTGCCAGGCAATGAGTACCAATGGCTGTCAGATGTGAGTGAAGAATTCTAATTTTAAAATAACATTCATAGCAGGCATCCAGTTGGAGCAGTCTAACTTTGAAAAGGGAAGAGTTCTTCTGTTTCCAGTACATAGCAAAGGAGTCCCCTTAGCAGGAGAAACATGTATTTTAAAATAAATGATGGAGGGAGTTAACATGATCAGGTTATAAAAAGTTTCACAAGCTCAAACAAGTTTTTTGAAGTCAAGAAATAGATCAAGAAGTTTTCACAGCCTCCAGAAAGTTTCTGTCCCTGTGGGTTATGTGTTATACACAATCTGATTACAGTGCCATTAAAAAAATGAGGGAAAAGGGTAATCTCACCGTAGAAATACTCTAGCAGGATTGACTTTAGCAATGTTTTGCCAGGACTACCTGCAAAACTTATCTTCACTAACAAGCACACCCTGTTTTGGTGCCGTAAAATGTCTGACTCTTCTACTTTCCACTTTGAAAAAAAAATAATTGAATGCACACGACTTCGTACTATGTGAACAGCTCAGCTAGGTGTTTATAAAGAAATAAAGTGACTAAGGGTATGTCTACACATCAGAGTTATTTTGGGATACCAGAGGCATCCTGAAATAGCTACCCTGCATCTTCACAAGCCACACCTTATTTCAAAATATTTTTCAAGATAATGGATGCACTATTTCAGCATCCTGGTAGCCCTCGTTCCACGAGGCTTAAGGAATGTCTCAAAATAGTACCAAATTTCGAAATAGCCTATTTCAAAATAAACTTGAAATAAGCTTCACAATTTTTATAGTGCAAATTGCATAGCTTATTTTGAGTTTAGAGTGCAGTGTAGACATAGCCTAAGTATCCCTGAAAACCAAGAAAATTCCTGTTTTTAGGGCATGTTTCGGTCCATTTTAGAGACAGCAGAGTTTTGTTTGGAGGAGTAATGTTAGTTCGAACCTAGGGTTTGATTTGAACTAATGCATCCAGGAGCTCCCTTCCTGGTTCGAATCAGCTGGCGAACGGAATAGCACACAGGTGAGATTATGCTAATGACGCGTGGGATATTTAAATCCCCGCTTCATTAGCAATTTCAGTCGGCTACATTTGCATCCCTAGTTCGAACTAGGGAGCAAGTGGAGATGTACCCTTAGGCTATGTCTACACTGACGTTACTCTGAAATAACATAGTCCATGTCTACACAGCAAGCAGGTATTTTGAAATAATGTCGAAATAATGTCAAGCTGGAGGACTTCTTACTCCAACTCCTGTAACCCTCATTTTAGGAGGAGTAAGGGAAGTTGGAGGAAGAGTGCTCTAACTCAAACTTTCTGCTGTGTAGTCAATGCCAAAAGCCAAAATAAGCTATTTCAACTTCAGCTACGCAATTGATGGAGCCCAAGTGGCGTAGCTTAATTCGGCTTTAGCCCTGCTGTGTAGACATACCCTTACTGTGCCTTGCCCCTTCCTACTGTGCAACTGGTGCTAGCTTTGAACCACTGCTCCTTTGCACACTCCTATAGCGGTGTCATTCTTCCGTATGCTCCGTTACACGTATAACACCCTCCCTGGGCTGCTTGAGAAGGCTAATTCCCTCTCTTCCTTCAACTCTTCCCACCCTGCTTCTAACACGGAGCCTACCAGCAGCTGTCTAACTCACAAGGCCTAGCTCAAAGGCCAGTGGGGGGTACCTGTGTCTTTTTCCTATACAAATCAGCAGATGTTAATTTGGGAGGGAGGGGGTTGGTCTCTTCCCTTCACCAGCTTTGTTGCCTGTCTTCTTAGATTATGAGCTCTTCATAATGGGGACTTGACTGTGCCTTTGTTTGTTAGGCCAGTGTCTGATTTACAATATAAATTGATGTAAGGGGAGTGTGTGTGAGCTTCTTTAGGCCCGACTCACCCCTAGCTTCACACCAGAGGATGACAGGAGTTGCCCTTCTTGACCCAGATCTGTGCATACTTGTTAACGTTTGGAAAAGTTTTGTAAAGGATAAAATTGTCTAAAAAGCTGGAGCTGAGTGATGCAGGCATGCCCTTAGCCTCTGATGGGTTTTGCATGAATGTGGCCAACATTGGGGGTTTTATTTAGCAGTTTGCACGCATTAACTATGTCATTGTCACAACCCAGTTTGTAACATAAGTGAATAGTTTTGCCCCATTAAAGATGTGGAAATTGAAGCAGAGAGAGGTTAATGCCAAATCTTTCAAGTAAGGCATCTTTAATCACCAGTTAGACTGCTTTTATTCAGGTGCCTGATTTTCCATAAGTGCTGAATAATTCCAGCTCTCACTGAACCCCATCAAAGGTGAGACTGCCTAGAACCTATGAATTCAGGTATCTCACTTCAGGTACCCACATTTGGAAATTTTGGCATATGTAACTTGACCAACACTCTATAGAGAATCATCATCAGAGCTGGAATTTGTCCCTTGCTTTCCACTAGCTCTTGCTCCTCCTCACACGAGAGGGCTACCTCTCCCTGTTGCTTAGCAGAGGAGCTAGCTCATTTACAGGTTGCTCATTGGCTGAAAACTTGGCCCTTGTGCCATGAGTAGTAACTTGGATGGTGTTTACATTGCACCATACACAGACCAGAGGCACTGTGGCTGCCATGGGAACAAAAGACTAGAGAGAACAACCAGCATCCCCAGTATCCTGTCCCTGAATACAGGTTTACTCCACACAGTAGAACCCACCTTCATAGGGAACCTTGTGGAAAATCCTAGCGTTAGTGTAGAGAAGTGATTCCCAACCTTTTTCCCATGGAGGAACCCCTAAAATAATTTTTCATATCTTCAGGAACCCCTACCTATGAAAATGTTTGCTTGGCCAGAAAAAGTTGACAGCGGGGAGCGCAATTCAATTACTGCTAAATTATTGTCAAGAAAATGTATTTGTAAAGAGCTGTTATATATATATATATATATATATATATGTATGTCAGTTTATGTTGTAAGAATTTTTTAAATATCAATCACTTCTCTTCCTGTTTCACTCATACTTAGCTCTGTTAATTTTGATTCGTTTTCACTGTCCTCTCCTTCACTGACCCACCTTCTTTTCATACACTTCCACATTTTTTTTATTTTTTTGACGGCCGTATGAAAATACTGTTATGTAAGTGAGATTTTAGATACACGAAAACAACCAGGCTGTGTCTACACTGGGCCACTTATTCCGGAAAATCAGCCGCTTTTCCGGAATAAGCTGCGAGCTGTCTACACTAGCCCTTGAATTTCCGGAAAAGCAACGATGCTCTACTGTACGAAATCAGCCGCTATTCCGGAAAAACTATTCTGCTCCCGCTTGGGCATAAGTCCTTATTCCGGAACACTGTTCCAGAAAAGGGCCAGTGTAGACAGCCCAGTAGTCTTTTTCGGAAAAAAGCCCCGATCGCGAAAATGACGCTCAGGGCTCTTTTCCGGAAAAGCACGTCTACATTGGCCACGGACACTTTTCCGGAAAAAGGGCTTTTCCAGAAAAGCAGCCTGCCAATGTAGACGCTCCTTTTCCGGAAAAAAATAGTATTCCGTTTTAAGCATTTCCGGAAATTCATGCCAGTGTAGACACAGCCCCACAGTTTTGGTAAAAACATTAATTAAAAACTACACAAAGACTACAAATCTACAAAATAGCGAATGACCATAATGTGCACTAGAAAAGACTAGAAATGCAGAGAATTCTGGGAAGCAGAAGGACAGGCACAATACAACTAAATATAACCTTAGATACGAACTGACCAAATCAAAACAAAAAGGCCGTTGGTAGCATACAAAGATTACTCCAGTATTGCCAATTGCCGGACAAAAATTCCCATGATATTTCACAGGATATTTGGAATTGTTCGCAGTATTTCAAAATGTGTATTTATTTATTCCACGATTTCTCGTGGAACCCCTGACAATGGTCTGAGGAACCCTGGTTGGGAAGCACTAGTGTGGAGGCATATCTTCCCTGCCCTGATAGCACTGTATTTCTATTAGCTCCTCTAAGTCATAAGATTGGTGGGGGAGGAAAGAATCCACAGGTTCTTGCAGGCTCTGCTTTTTCTCTGGGGTATGATTAAAAGAAATTAGTTTCTTCCACATGAGCTCTTTTGACAGATTTTATTGTGGGATGTGTCCCTGTATTTGTTTTCCTCTTGAGTAGTAGCTTAGAATAGGAATGATAAGTAATGGGGAATAGTTTTTATGCTAATCGGGTCATTGGCTTTATAAGTAAGAGAAGCTCTTATTTAATTGTACAGGTCAATACTAGATTTCTTTTCTACTGCTTCAGTACTGTGGATGTAAGGCAGTGCCATGCAGGTCTGATATTAATTTTATATATTACTGTAACTTATTAACCTTGAAATGTGGAATGATGAAACCGAACCTTAGTCTAGCATTCACAGCAATACTTGATCAGAACTTGGATTAAGCTCATATACTATTTCTGACACTAGAGGGAGTGCAAATGTATTTTATGAAGAGAGAAAATAAGCCCTATTTTAAATGGAAAATAAATCAAAGGGACAATATAAAATATTAGGCAAAGAATTTTATTCCCTGTCTTCAAAACAACAATAAAAAGCCAAGAATGTATTTTAGCCTTTATCTTTAATATAGTTAATAATGTGGTACTAGCAGACAGATATTTGAGCACGTACAGGGACACTGGGGGCCAGGTTTTCAATCAGCATGTATCGTTTATATGCACCGTTACCATGACTGAACACACAAATTGGACAATCAGCTACAAGTTACCAGACTTGGCTCTCTGTGCATGCAGTTACATATCTAGAGGCCTTATATGGCTGTAGTGTCTAAGCACCTCACAATCTTTTCAATGTATTTATCCTCAATAATCCTGTGAAGTGGGGAAGTGCTATTTTCCAGATGGGAGACCAGATACGAAGGTCTAGACCCACAAAGGGGACTAAGGCTTTGTTTTGCTATGCCTGGCTTTTGGCACCCCGTTACCTAGTGAAATCCTCTGCCCTAAGGTAGTTGCCCAGATTACATATACTGTGTATGGGGAGAGGCAGGCACCTGAGAATAGAATGAACAGAGACCAGCCTGCTGAGCAGGGTGCCACATTACCAAGCCAGTCAGAAATGTCCAGGAGAGAGATACAGCCTAAGCTTTACCCACTTCTCATTTGGGGAATGCAGACGTTAACATAGGTTAGTTTACAGCTTATGCCTACCCCACTGCCTATGCCCCACCCTGCAAAGGGTGCAGAGGGGGCTCGTCCATATAGGTGAACTAGGCGGTCGCCTAGGGTGCCAAGTTAAATGGGGCACCAAACGGTGGAGCAATATCATTGAGGGGTTTGGAGGTGGGGGCACCGATTGCATGGTTCGCCTAGGGCGCTAGTTGCTGGCAGCTAGTCTAGGGCCGCCCCTGGGTGGAAGGTGCTTAGCTCTGGGCCAGAGTCCCACCACTCCGGATTCTCCTGGAGATGGATGACTAAATCAAGTCAGTGATTTAGCACAGAAAACTGCACCTTATGTCCTATTGCCCAGCGTTTAGGGCACTTACTCAGGTGGTGGGAAACCAGACTTCAAATCCCCATTCTGCCTAATGTGAAGCAGGGATTTGAATTCACTTGTCCCCTGTGAGTCTTTATTGGCTGAGCTATTCTGGAGTGAGATTCTTTCAGTCTTTCCTATTAATGCTATTCCACTTTGTATGACATTTGTAAATATTTACTGGAGGTGGGACTATGAACCTGACTCTCCTACACCCTTAGGAAATGTCCTAATCACTGGGCTCTAGAGTCGTTTTCATGCTTTCTTTGGCCCAATGAATATTAAGCATTTTATACTAAGTGGAACAGTTTCAGCAGGAGAGATTGAGAACAAAGAGCTTGGTGGCATTAGGATATAGGCAGCAGTGTGCACACCCAGTGGCAGAAATTTAGGCCTATGTGACTTTATGGGTGACAACTTAGATGCTTACTTAGTTAGGCTGTTGCTAAGCAGGGATTTTGAGAATTTATATTTTGGACTTGGCCTAAAGTGGCAGGTAGATACCTAAATCCCTTTGTGGATCTATCCCTAACTGACTTGCCTAAAGGTCTCACAGGAAGACTGTGACAGATCAGTAAATTGAACCATGGCCTCTTGGATCCAAGGCTGGTGCTCTCACCATTGGACCATTCTTTCTCCCTGCATAGTAACAGTAATTATTCATACAATGTAGGCTCCCAGCTCACCTCACCCTGCACAAAAGGTTGCTTCTGTAGCCTGTGAGTAGGGAGAGTGGCCATAGTACTCCACACCCCAGGCACTGGGGTATTGGTTAACCAGATCTGTGTAATCATGAACTCATCACCCTTGCCCTGACCCACCTAAGGTTCCCAGGTGTCTTGTTTTCGACCAGAACCCCCAGTTGAAAAGGGGCCCTGGGGGCTCCAGTCAGCACCACTGACCAGGCCTTTAAAAGTCTGGTTGGTAGTGCAGCAGAGACCTAGGGCTAAGGCAGGTTCCTTACTTGTCTGGCTTTGTGAGGATCCCAGAAGTGGCAAGCAGGTCTCTCCAGCCCCTGGGAACAAACAGTCCCCATGCATTATCCCCACCCCAAGTCCCAGCATGGCAGCTCCCATTAGCTGGGAACTATGGGGGAAGCACTTGCAGACACGAGGGCAACATGCAGAGCTTTTCTGGCCACAGATGCACCTAAAGGCTAGAGGGACCTACAAGCTACTTCGCTGGAACAGTGGTAAGTGCTGCCAGGACCTTAACCACCACCCCTCCCCTGAAGCCCCTGCCCCAGCCTTGTACCCCAAACCCCTCAACTCCACTCCAGAGCCCTAATCACCCCACACCTCCTCCCCAGCCCAGAGCCCCCTTCTGTACCCCAAAGCCCTCATCCCTGGCCTCACCAGAGCCTGTCCCCCACTGGGGCCCTCACTCCCCTCCTACACGCTACCACTTTGCCTGAGCTGAGTGAAAGTGAGCGAGGGTGGGGGAGAGCAAGCAATGGACGGAGAAGGAATGAAGCTAGCATAGGGCGAGGCTTCAGAGAAAGTAT
Source organism: Pelodiscus sinensis (assembly GCF_052426305.1). Taxonomy (NCBI): domain Eukaryota; kingdom Metazoa; phylum Chordata; order Testudines; family Trionychidae; genus Pelodiscus; species Pelodiscus sinensis. The sequence continues at coordinate 201,084,917 of NC_143053.1, read as the reverse complement.
GAGGAAGGGGTGGGGCAGTGTGTTCAGTTTTGTGGGATTAGAAAGTTGGTAATCCTAGGCCCAGCTCAAGCTCCTTTGGTGTGAAGATCTCTCCTCCTTGGTGTGAGTGGTTGTAAATAATACCTGCATGGCTTCTTCTGCTTGTGCCATCCCAGGGAGGAGAAGACAGCTATAGTGATGCAGCAAAGGCTTTCCACTTCACCTGTGACTATCGTCCTTAACGAATTGGATGATTTTACTCTCATATGAAAATATCAATGAAGTTGCAATAAAAATCCAATTGTGGCCATTCAGAATGAACCCACCACTCTGTGATAAGTGTCAAAGTTTTCCATCCTCTTCTTTTTTTAACTTATTCTACCATGTCATTATCTAAATGTAATCTTAATTACCATGTAATTATCTGGTAGAAAGATTGCCTGTAAATCATTGTGTTACTGGTGGGACCTCTTTTTAAAAAATTTAAGAAGTGGAATTACTTCTGAAAATGTAATTTCATCACCATCACACATGCCTACAACACTGTCTCTGTAGTGCTCATGCACAAGAGCAGACTGTAGAGCTGTGACCAAAGGCCAGCCTCTATTTAAGCCTTATTTTGCCCATCCATAGTACTCTAACTGCAACTCGAGGGCTACGTCTACACTGCACGCTTCAAGAGAGCGTCTATACTCATCACAACACATCGTAAAAGCCATGCGCTTTTGAGCAAGAGAGCGTCCACACTGGTGGGACGCTCTTGCGCAAAAACTTCACCCTGGAACTACTTTGGAGAGGGCAAAAGGGCATCAGGACTTTCCGGGGGTGGGGGCTGGAGCTCCTTTGAGACGTGTGCTTAAAGGGATCTCCCTGGACAACCGTTTCTCTCCTGCTAAGTGCTTTGGGACCTCTTGTAGGGACTGAAAGCTGTAGCAGTTCTAGTTGTGGTTGCCCTCTGCCTTATTGGACACCACAGCTTGTGCCTTTTGTGAATTTGTCCTTCTCACTCTTGTGCCATGGAGCCAGGGGGGCCCTGTGCCTGCTCTGGCCCCACACGGCCATCTTGGAGTGCCTGCAGCTGCTGCTCCATGCTGCTGCGCTACTCCTGCAGGAGCTCAATGCCAAGCTCGCTCTGGACTCCCTCTCCCCAGATGCAGTGGCGTCCCTGTGGTATCCCCACCCGACTGTGGCGAGGCGATATTGGAGACTGGACACCAGTACCAACTGGTGGGACCGGCTGGTCCTGGGGCAATGGGATGACCAGCAATGGCTCCAGAACTTCAGAATGGGAAAGCAGACATTCCTGGAGCTATGTGCCTGGCTCACCCCTGCACTCTGGAGACATACCACCGAGCTGTGGTTCGCCATCCCAGTCAACAAGAGGGTCACCATCGCCCTCTGGAAGCTGGCCACCCTGGACAGCTACTGCTCGGTGTGATACCAGTTCGCCGTGGGCAGGTCCACAGCTGTTGTGATGCAGGTAAGTCCGGGGGGGTGCTTCACTCCCTGCCCGGGGGAAAGGAAGACTCCAGGCTGGCGGGTGCGGGGGTGGGGAGAGTGGAGGAAGCCCCATCACCCAGGGACTTGTACCATCCCTCCCTCTCACAGGCCTGCTGGTATGGGGGGGGGGCTGTGGGGTGAGGGGGCCCTGGTGTGTTTGGGAGCAGAGGGCATCACAGGGACGTGGGCACCCCCCAAGGGCTCATGCACTTACTCTGCCTCATTCGGTGCGTTCCCTGTGTTTCTGTGTCCGTGCAATCAACGACATCCTGCTCCAGAGAGTCATCCACCTGTGGGACATGGATGCAACAGTGGCGGGCTTCACTGCCCAAAGTAGGAATAAGAGATCCTCCGGAATAGGGCTTTATTCCGGAGGATCGGGCCAGTCTAGACGCTTTTTTCCGGCTTTTCCCAAGCTGGAAAAAAGCAGTGGATATCTTTATTTAAATCCCGCGGGGGATATTTAAATCCCCTGCGGATTTCCCTATTCTGAAGTTGAAAATTAGCATGCCCCTTTCGGAAAAGGGGCCAGTGTAGACGTAGCCTATATGTATAGTTGGGGTTATTTTTTCCAACGTGCATTACTTTACACTTACCGTATATTCCGGCGTACAAGACGACCTCTGAAGTTAAAAAACATCCCCCAAAAATCTGAGGTCGTCTTGTACGCCGGATGCCCCGCCGCCGGAGCCCCTCCGCGGCTTTGAAAACCTCGGGGGAAGCCGGCGGCGGGGCATCCCAGGCGCGCATGGGCTGCCCGCCCGCCGGAGCCCCTCCGCGGCTTTGAAAGCCTCGGGGGAAGCCGGCGGGGGGGCATCCCAGGCGCGCATGGGCTGCCCGCCCGCCGGCTTCCCCCGAGGCTTTCAAAGCCGCGGAGGGGCTGGGGGGGGGGGGCAGCCCAGGCGCTCCTGGCGGCTTTGCTCCCGGTGCCTCTGGTCTGCTGGGGACCATCTCCAGCAGACCAGGGACACCGGGAGCAAAGGAGGCGGAGGGGCGCTGGGATATAAGATGAAACCCTATCTTTTAATTAAAAAGATAGGGGGTCGTCTTATACGCCCAGTCGCCCTATACGCCGGAAAATACGGTACCTACATTAAACTTCATTTGCCATTTTCTTGCCCAATCACTCGGTTTTGTGAGATCTTTTTGAAATTCTTCACAGTCTGCTTCTGTCGTGACTATCTTAAACAGTTCAGTATCATCCGCAAACTTTGGTGAGGGCTTTCTGAAAATCTAAGGATCCCCCTTGTCCACATGTTTGTTAACTCCTTCAAAGAACTCTAAGGGTATGTCTACACTAGCCCCCTAGTTCGAGCTAGGGAGGCAAATGTAGGCATTCAAAGTTGCAAATGAAGCCCAGGATTTAAATATCCCGGGCTTTATTTGCATCTTCCCGTCTGGGAGCCATTTTTAAATCCCCTTAGTCCAAACTAACTGCCCGCGGCTACATGCAGAAGTCAAACGTTAACTCGAACTAAGTCCTTAGTTCGAGTTAACTGTTACACCTCGTGGAATGAGGCGCCCAGATGGGAAGATGCAAATAAAGCCCGGGATATTTAAATCCTAGGCTTCATTTGCAACTTCGAATGCCTACATTAGCCTCCCTAGTTCGAACTAGAGGGCTAGTGTAGACATACCCTAATAGATTAGTAAGACATGATTTCCCTTAACAGAAACCATGTTGACTTTTGCCCAACAAACTATGTTCTTCTACGTGCCTAACAATTTTATTCTTAACTATTGTTTCGACTAATTTGCCTGGTACCGACATTAGACTTACCGATCTGTAATTGCCGGGATCACCTCTAGAGCCCTTTTTAAATATTGGTGTCACGTTAGCTATCTTCCAGTCAGTAGGTATGGAAGCCGATTTAAAAGATAGATTACAAACCACAGTTAACAGTTCTGAAATTTCCCATTTGAGTTCTTTTAGAACCCTTGGGTGAATGCCATCCGGTCCCGGTGATTTGTTAACGTTAAGTTTTTCTATTTGTTCCAAAACCTCCTCTAATGACACTTCAATCCAGGACAGTTCCTCAGATTCATCTCCCACAAAGGATGGTGCAGGTTTGGGAATCTCTCCAACATCCTCAGCCATGAAGACTGATGCAAAGAAATCATTTAGCTTTTCCGCAATGGCTTTATCATCCTTGATTGCTCCTTTTGTATCTCAATTGTCTAGGGGACCCACTGATTTTTTAGCAGGCTTCCTGCTTCTAATGTACTTAAAAAACATTTTGCTATTGTTTTTTGAGTTTTTGGCTAGCTGTTCCTCAAAATCTTTTTTTGCTTTTCTTATTACAGTTTTATACTTAATTTGACAGTGTTTATGTTCCTTTCTATTTATCTCACTGGGATTGGACTTCCATTTCTTGAAAGATGCCTTTTTGTCCCTCGCTGCTTCTTTTACATGGTGGTTAAGCCACAGTGACTCTTTTTTAGGTCTCTTACTATGTTTTTAAATTTTATGTAGATATGTTTCTATATAATTTAGTCCAGTTTGTGAATAAGTTTTTCCCATTTGCATGATTTCCATTTGTTTTTCCCAAATCTGCAATCAAAGGCTCTATTCCCCACATACAAAAGAAGACATAGATTTGATATGTTCTGATAGTCTCTCTCCTCACGTATGGTGATATGTTCCTGTTGTGTCCCAAAAGAATATGAAAGCAAAAAGGAACCCAAGTCACTTAAAAAAATCATTCTTCAGTATGTTAATCTAATTTTCTTTTTCATTCAGTTCAATTCTCTATAGGTTCTTATGTCACCCTTCTCAACATCGTGCCCTCCAATAGAGCATTCAGCCTTTGTCCCAGGAGGCTTGGTTTTTCTGTAGCCTGCTCCCCAGTGTGTGCTGTGTAGTGTCCTTTTTTGGTAGGGTTTTGTTTGGAGACCTTTCTCAAACATAATTCTGGCACAAAAGACTTATTACCCGCAGGGAGAAAAAGAGGCTGTTTTACCTTTCTCCCTTCTAATAGTACATGAACTAAAGATGATTTGAAAAGAGGAGAAAAAAATTATGCCCTGTTTTGTTTCTTTATAATTGACAGAGGCTGGAAATATTTTTTTCTTTTTTTAATAATAGGAGCATGGAGGGAAGTGGAGGGGGAGAGAAAATAGAGGAAACACAGGAGAGGCAAGATGGTTTAGTAGGTATGGTGCTAGCCTGTTACTTGGGAGACCTAGGTTTAGTTCCTTATTCAACTGCAGCTTTCCTGAGTAACTTAGTCCTTTGCATGCAAATTGGGGAAAATCACACTCCAGTATTGTAAGGGCCAGATACAAGAGACAAGTGAGAGATTGGATATTATCAGGGAAGGGGACATAGGAATAATGATGGTATGTCTACACAGAAAAAAACAAAACAAAACAAAACACCAAGGCAGCAAGTCTCTGAGTCTGTCAGCTGACTCAGGGTACATCTATACTGTGGGGATTTTCTGGGATACCAGAGGTGTCCTGGAAAAACTCTGCCGCATCCAGGGAACGCGTTTGCACTTCCGCTATTTTTTGTGGAAGTGCAAAAGCGCTCTTTTGGAAGCCCTGTCTTCCTCATTCCATGAGGCAGAAGGGATCACCCGAAAGAGAGGGATTTTCCAAAATTTGGCCCAGTGTAAATTAGCCAAATTTTGGAATAGCCTCTTCCAAAAAAAAAAAAAAAATCAGAAAAAGCTGTAGTGTAGACCTAGCTTCAGACTTGTACTACAGCCTGTATAATAGCAGGGTAGATATTTAGTCTTGGTCTGGAGAGTTGGCTCTAAGACCTTCCCTTCTAGCTGGGTTTCAGAGTCGGAAGAGCCCAAAATCAGTTGACTCAGGCTTGGAGACTTATTGCCCAGACCTTTTTTGCAGTGTTGATGTAGCCTAAAAGATGGGATTGGGAGTTAATTAAAATTAGCACTGGCAATAAACATGTAGGCATGGAAAGAAATAGTGGCATGAATTAAGGAAAAGAGCATGTAAATATGTGTTGGATGGGAACATTTGCAAGTTTGACACCTGGAGGCTTTGGCCACTGTTTGCTATGTTTTTTTGTTTTTAATCAAGCCTAACTTACCACTGGAAAATCACAATAAAAAAACAGATCCTTTTACATTTTGTTTGTAATTCATAACATCTCTCTCCTGAAATGTCTTAAAATCATTTAAAATTCAACACACTGCACCAGGCACTACAGTTTTTCCAGAAGAGAATCTCTGGGCCCTTCCCTTTTATTCAATTACATCAGTACCATTTCTCCACCCTGGGAAAGTCTAAACAAGGGCATTTTAAAGATAGCGGTTGAGATCCTCAGGGATTTGCCTCTGCCCAGCTCACCCCACTTCACACAAGCATGTGCTTGGCTGGGTATGGGCCTGCTGAGGGAAATGATTTCTTTTTGGATACATTTCTGCTCTTGCTGCAACCTGTTGCCACAAGATAATGCTAAAGCAAGACATGTCACCTGTAATTACAGTCAACTCCCTCTCTGATTCTGATTTATCTTCATTAGCGAAATGCTAAAAGACTTACATCATTCTTTCTGTATAAACATGGACTAAAACATGGTCCTTGATTTGTACTTTAGTTGATAATCTGTCACCTATTAGTTTCACCGAGTTTTATTTGTTTATGTCCTGTTCTGTTGAAACAGATAGCATGCATGAAATATACATCCAATAAAACTTATTCTTGAAAATAAGTAACAACTACTAAAAAAATATCCAACCAAACAAGGCAGGCAAGTGTGAGGGGATGTAAACAAGTTCTTGTGTTCAGCTGTAATAACAGCTGCCAGGTCTGATTGTTGGCCTATCTGCTCTGACTGGAACTTTTTATGTCTTGGCTGACATAACTTCTGTTGGGAAGGTGTTTTAAAGGGAAAAAGTACTATAATTGTGGAGGATTGTTCTGTCTACAACATGTGACTTTTCTGTTACTTGCGTATGGTGCGGACATGAATATTTATTTAGATGCGTGAGCAAATGTAGCCTTCATTAAAGGAAGGGATAGAAAGCACTGTATTGAGTTAAGCATAAGGTGAGAGAGCTGCCTCTTCCCCAGTGCACTACAAATGCATTTCAATGGAAAGTTGCAACACCCACGCTATTCCAGTCCTTGACAACTAGTCTTTAGGGCACTTAGCATGTAAAAGCAAGAAAACAATTTCACATTGCCATGCACACACTATACTACAATATCACATGATAGAATTACATTGACCTTGAGCCTGCATTCTTTGTGTGATCAAAATTATGTAATGTCCGTGGGAATTTTAGGCACACTATAAATGCGTAATCATACACAATACAGACAAAATGAAATTCTTGATGAAGAAAAAAGAGATTTATTCTGACTAAATTGAGTTTTTGCAAAGCAGATTTAACAGTCAAAACTGGCATCTTTCCTACCTGAATGTCAGGCAGGACAGTCTGAGATGAGGAAAATCATCATGCCAGTCAGAGGTTCCTTTTATTAGAATTCCCAGATCAGCATCCTTGGAATAAACAACATAAAACAGATTCACTCTATTGTATCTGATCCAAAACCAAAGGCAAAATAAGCAAACAAAATCAATACACATGGAGGTTTTTCAGTCTGATTCATGGGTCTGATTTATATCATAGACTACTAGCACTGGAAAGGATCTTGAGAAATCATCAAGTTAAGTCCCCTGCCCTCACGGCAAGACTAAGTACCATCATTCCTGGTAGATGTCTGTCCAACCTGCTCTTAAAACCCCTCTTGCGCAATGCTGTTATTCCTGAAAATAATTGGCATAACGGCATTGCACAAGAGGGGTTTTCTTGTGCAAGAAGGGGCAGTGTAGACCGCTCCTTCTGGTGCAAGAGCCTCTTCTGCAAAAATGGCGGCTTGTTAGGCATGCAAATGAGGCTCGGCAATATTCCACGCTTAGCCTCGTTTGCATATTTCTGGCGTAAGAAGCCGTGAGTGTAGACATAGCCACTGCCTTCTCTTTTCTAAACTAAATAAGCCCAATTCTTTCAGTCTTTGCTCATAGTCACATTTTCTAGACCTTTAATAATTTTTGTTGCTCTTCCCTGGACTTTCTCCAATTTTTCCACATAGTTTCTTGAAATGTGGTGCCCAGAATAGGACACAATACTCCAATTGAGGCTTAATCAGTACAGAGTAGAGTGGAAGAGTTACTTTTTGTGTCACAACACTCCTGTTAATGCATCCCAGAATCATGTTTTCTTTTCTTCCCCCCCCCCCCCAACAGTGTCATGCTGTTTGACTCACCTTTATGCATTTGTCCTTATTAAACTTCATCCTTTTTACCTCAGGCCATTTCTCTAGTTTGTCCAGATTATTTTTAATTTTGACCCTATCCTCCAAAGCACTTACAACCCCTCTCAGGTTGGTATAATCTGAAAACTTAATAAACACACTCTATATGTCATCATTTTAGTTGTTGATGAAGATATTGAACAGAAACGGTCCCAAAACAGATCTGTGCAGAACTCCACTTGTTATGCCCTTCCAGTATGATTGAACCATTAATAACTGTTCTCAGAGAGCAGTTATTATCAGCTAGTTATGCACCCACCTTAGAGTAGTCCCATCTAGGTTGTATTTCCCTAATTTATTGATAAGAAGGTCATAGGAGACCGTATCAAATGCTTTACTGAACTCTAGGTATACCACATCCACCACTTCTCTCCACAAGAACTGTTATCCTGTCAAAGAAAGCTATCAGATTGGTTAAGCCAAGGTGGACTCTTGCCATACTTTCTATCTTTCCTACGCAGTGGAATAGTTTGCTTTTGGGCCATTAATAATGTCCCTTTGAAAAACTGCCAGCGGTCTTGAGTTGTTTTTCTTCTTAGTCTTGCTTTCCATTACCTACCAGCTCTCCGAATTTACTAAAATCTGCCTTCCTAAAATCCATTGTCTCTATTTTGCTGTTCTCCCTTCTACCATTCCTTAGAATCATGAATTCTATGATTTCATGATCACTTTCACCCATGCTGCCTTCCACTTTCAAATTTTCAACCAGGTCTTCTCTATTTGTTAAAATTAAGCCTAGAATAGCTTCCCCAAGTATCTTTCTCAACCTTCTGAAATAAAAAATTGTTTCTAATGCAGTTCAAGAACTTATTGGATAATCTGTGCCCTATTGTGTTAGTTTCCCAACATATATCTGGATGGCTGAAGTCCCCCATCACCAAATCCTGCGCTTTTGATGGTTTTGTTGTTTAAAAAAAAGCCTCACCCACCTCTTCTGCCTGGGTAGGTGGTCTGTAGTAGACGCTTACTATGACATTACCGTTGTTTTTTTACCCCTTTTAGCCTAACACAGACTCCCAACAAGTCTGTCTCCAGGTATGTCTACACTGCAAAGTTTTTCCGGAAAAATGGACATTTTTCTGAAAAAACTTAAGTCCACACTAGAATTGCATTCTTTCGAAAAAAATGGAAAGAACAGAGGGGTTTTTCTGACATTGGTAAACCTCTTTCTACAAGGAAGAAGCCTTTTCCTGAAAGAGCTAGCTCTTTCTTTCTTTCTTTCTTTCTTTCTTTCTTTCTTTCTTTCTTTCTTTCTTTCTTTCTTTCTTTCTTTCTTTCTTTCTTAGAAAAATCAGACAGGCAGGGAACAGGGTGGGCTGGAGTTTCAGTGCAGGCTCCCCAATTCTGGGGGAGGACAGCACTTTGAGCCCCCGGGGACTACATCTGGCCCCTAGACCTTAGGTTCCCAACCCCGTCTTTAAAGCAAGTGCTTCATCTAGCCCTGGTGCGCCTTTCAAGATGTCCCATCGTCTAATAACTAGAGAAGCAGTGGGTAAGTGTCTAAATTGGCCAGAGCAGATTTTCAGCGGAAGGGTCTTTAAGTCAGAGAGATTAAAGGCAATCATACAAAACAGTGGATTTTGTATGTGATTAGATATGAGAGCTAGTCAGACAATGGGTTGATTGTTTTTTCTAGAGGAAATATTAGTGAAAATGAAAACTTTTTTTCCTTAATTTTTCACAGATAATTTTGACTTTTTGGCAACAAGTCAAGTCCTTCCTCAAATTCCTCTGAAAACTGATGCTTTGATCTAAAAATGTTGCCAGCATGCCTCATGGGCCTTGTAGGTCAGGGGCTTATTCCCCCCTTGCCCTCAATGGACTGGCGCTGTGGCTGGGCTAGGTCTCATATGATGCATCCTGATGTCTCGGGTGTTTAGAGTATCAAACCATCACTCTAACCACCTTTGTCCCCTGTCTTGTTCAGATAAAGTGTGACAATCTAATATCTATCATAGCATCTCCCTAACAGAAGGAAAACCAGGACAAAATCTGAAAGGTAAAAGCATGAATCACAAGATCATCCTAGGACAAAGAAGAAGATTACTTGAAAAGTGCAGCTCAGTTCCAAACACACTTGTGCTAGGAGAATGTTTCCGAGTGCGAGGAACAATTAAACCCCAAGACTTTAGGGAAGACAGCATAACTTTCAGAGGATGGTTTTAGGAATATAACATTTCTTCCACGCTTCCCCATCATTTCTCACACCATGATGGGAAATTCAAGGAGTATCTTATGGAGAAAACAGGGAAATATTATTTGGCAGTCAGACTATAAAACTGTAAAACTTGTGTGAGATAGAAAGCTTAGCTTTTCCCTGTTCTTCGAAAGAAACAGTAATTTGATACAGGAAGCGTGAGCAGGGAAAGAATTAGACAATTGATGTTTCTGGACTGTCGCTAGTCAGAAATTGACCTCTCCTCTCCAACTGGTGGATACTTTTTTAGCAAAAATATCAAGCCAAAATCTTTTGTGTTTGAGCATTCTGTTTTAGATTTTAAAAAAATAAAAAATTAATGAAGAAAATATGCACTTTTTGAAGAGAAATTCATTTAGTCAAAACCCAAGTTTTCTGTTGGAAAAAAATAAACCCTGTTTCAAAGGAAAACTTACAATAAGCCCTAGATTTGTCAGGGGAATGAGCAAAAAACCTACTCTGAAGACTGTCTTCCAGTAACACAGAAATTATAAGGGGTGATGTTCTGCCAATTTTCCAAGAAAAAGCTGTTGAATTACCTGGTCTAAAACTTAGGTTGACCTAATTAAGTTGCTCTAGATATTAACCAAAAAGCTTAAATTAACAGTTTAGCAAAGAGAGGCAGTATTTATAATGTGGAATGTGTGAATTCCCCTGTTGTGTGGCTAAATGGCTAGCATGTTGGATACCATGGACTTATACAGAAGCAATAAGACAGCAAATATTTTATTGCCGCTGTATAAATCCATGGTACACCCACATCTTTAATACTTTATACAGATGTATTCACCTCATCTTAAAAAAGATATCTTAGCATCGGAAAAAGTTCAGAAAAGGGTAACAAAAATTATTAGGAGTTTGCAATGGCTGCCATATGAAGAGAGATTAAAAAGACTGGGACTTTTCAGCTTAGAAAAGAGAAGATATGATAGAGGCCTGTAAATTAATGACTGGTGTAGAGAAAGTGAATAAGGAAAAATTATTTACTTGTTCCCACAACATAGGAATTGGGGTCACCAATGAAAATAAGAGGTAGCAGGCTTTTTTTAAAAAAAGTACTTCTTCACACAGCACGCATTCTTGGAACTCCTTGACAGAGGATGTTGTGACGACCAGGACTTTTACAGGTTTCAAAAAAGAGCTAGATATATTCATGGAAGATAGGTCCATCAATGGCTGTTAGCCAGGATGAGTAGGGATGGCGTCCCTATCCTCTGTTTGTCAGAAGCTGGGAATGTGTGACCGGGATGGTATCATTTGATGATTACCTCTTCTGTTAATTCTCTCTGGAAGAACCTAGCATTGGCCACTGTGAGAAAACAGGATACTGGGCTAGATTGGCTTTTGGTCTGACCCAGTATGGCTGTTCCTATATTCTTACATGTGCCCTTTCCTCCACTCCCTCTTCTGACAAAATGTAGTTTACCCAACTATAGTGTCTGTTGTTGGGGAGAGGGGGAGTTGTCACTGTAAATCAGAAGCATTGTTTTAGAAAAGAAGGGGGGAAGTCAATCAACCCAGTGTGATGAAGCTGCTAAAAAGACCAAACAATTATTTCTGGAAAGTTCACTAGCTAAACTGTGCAGACAATCCTCTTTCTGTGTGATTTAGGAGCAACTGGAAACAAACCAGAGATTTAGTTTAGATTAAGTCTAATCCCTGCCAACAGTAGTTATGTTTCATTGGAAGAAAGTGTCAGGTTTTCAGTTTAATTATATTGGCAATCACAATGCTGTATTGCAGAATGGTATCTCACATGGAGACACACTGAAAGGTTCCCTGGCTTAGTTAAGTGAAATAATCACTCCACATTTGGATGCTTAGCTGAAGCACTGAGGCATTTTGCAACTACCTTGAGCCACTTGAGATGAAAATGAAGCTTGGAATTTCATGAGTACAGGTTTTCTTGTGAAAGCTCCAGTACTTTGTGCTTCCAGTCAGAATGGAAGTACCACACAAACAGATTTTCTTGCCACATTTCACTGCATCCACTTTACTTAGTGTAAAGCCTGGTCTGTACCTAAAACTTAGCTCAACTGAAGTATGTTGTGTAGGGGATGTGAAAAAAAATCACCTCCCTGAGAGCTGTAGTTAAACTGATCTGGGTATAAACACTTTGGCTACATCTACACTACAAGTTTTTTGCGCAAAAACCTGCAGAGCATCCACACCTCAAATGAGCTCTTGCGCAATTAAATGGGCAGTTAAACAGTAGAACAGAGGGCTTTTTCCGCGGTAGGTAAACCTCCTTTTCTGAGGCATAACTGCTTTTAGCATACAGCTATTGCACAAGAAGGCAAGTGTGGATGCTCCTATGGAAAAAAGCACAAGTGCTCTGATGGCCATTCTGTAATGTCCATCAGAGCTTTTTTGCGTCAGCGTGTCCAGCAGTGTGGACACTCTCTTGCGCAAAAGCACATTGCTTTTGCAATGTGCTTTGACATGGGCAGGTGCTCTTACGCAAGAAGTTGTTGCACAAAAACTCTAGCACAAAAGACTCCTTGCTCAAGAAGCCTGTAGTGTAGACGTAGCCTTCTAGGTCAAGAGAAGAATTCTTCATCAACTGAGCTATTGGCTCTCCAGTGACTGGATTAACTGCAGTGACAGAAAAGACTCTACCATTACTATAACAGCATCTACACTACCCTACTATAGAGGGCCACTTTCAATGCTATAGCTATACTGCTCTAGTATCTGCAGTGTAGACACTACAGAAAAAAATTGGAACCTTGAAGGAAAGTTTGGTTTGGGTTCCTTCTGAATTTTAAACAAACGTTTGTAAGAGTTGGGGGAAAGGTTTCTTGTTTTATCTGGACTTGCTCCCCAGTCCTAATTATATACAAGGCACTTACGAAAAAAATATCATTTCCATTATAATTCAGTTTCCATACTGTAGAAGGAAAAAAAAAACAAGTAAAAGATCTGGTTGGAACATTTTCAGCAAACTGAAAGGTCAAAACATGCTGTTATATCTCCATGAAACACTTCAATTAATCTGTTTTGGCAGCATTTTTATAGTGACGGTCCCTGGGCTTTCTCATCTCTTCCAATGAGAGAGAGTGAGAGAGAGATCTGAGTTGAAAACCTGAGCTTTTTTATTCAAAAATGGACTTTTCAATACTATTCAGTTTCTTGAAAACATTCAGAATGTTTTTTTTTTCACTCTAGTGCAAAGTGAGACAAATTTCTAAACCTCAAAAGTTGCCATGGAACACAGTTGTCCTCCAGCCATCTCCTGTAAACATGCCAGACATTCTTTTCAGGGGGCACAGAAGAATTTTATGTAGCATTTAAAGGGGAAGAAAAGAGCTGCTGCACCAGAGAACAGCTTGTTCTACCTGTGGTGCAAGTGCAGATCTCATCTAAGTGGAATTTATTAGTCTGGGCTGACCCTGCAATTACTTACACATGTGCTTAATATTATGCCTGTGACTAGTGCTTTGAGAACCTGGTCATGGATATAAAGCTCAGCATGTGCAACTATTTGTAGTAGCAAGGCCATGAACTGTTACTTCTCTGGGGCAGGAATATCACTTACCTCTATTCTGTAGTACAGTGTTGGCTGCTCAAAAATTAATATATGTGGTGTATATAAAGTGCACAGTTGTGGAGCTCATAAAGGGTGTGTCTACTCTAGACTACTGAGTTTTTTCAAATAAAGTGGCATTTTTTTAAATCTCACCTGCATCTGGACTGCCGTCGCATTTTCAAAATACATTCTTTCGATTTAGGCGGGTTTTTCAAAATCAGTAAACCTACTTGTACCAGAAAGAATGCCTTTTTTTGAAAGAGCTCTTTTGAAAAAAAGAGTTCTTGATCGCAATCAGGGCTTTTTGGAAAGAGAGCGTCCAGATTGCCTGGGTGCTCTTTCAAAAAAGTGATCCGCTTTTTCGAAACCCTTGTGGCTGTCTAGACAATCTTTTTTGAAAGAGGCTTTTTTGAAAGAGCTCTTTCAAAAAGCTTCTTTCGAAAGAGGCTTGTAGTCTAGACGTACCCAAAGTGTGATGCCTATAAATGCAAGTATGGAGCTTATGAAATCCATGTCTTTTGTGTTCCTCTCTTGGTCCCTACAACACTCCAGTCTCTTCTCTTAGGATATGGGTCCCTGGGCAGGACCAAGACCATGCAGGCAGTACCAAACACTCTCTTTTAGGTTAACTTTAACATGGAATGTAAACTATGGGGTAGGTGGTGGGGTGTTGATGTAGAAGTGGGTATATGTAGCAATAAGAACTGCTTACATAAATAACATCTCTAAAGTTATATATGTTTGAGTGCTATTTATTGTGGCTACTTTTAAAGTCAGTTTGAAAAGTGAGTGGGTACAAGGACAGTTGGTGATCCTGAAAACTGCTTTAATTTGTCTATTTAATTAGCTTAATGCTCATGTTTTTGCACTGTGTATGCTGCTGACCAAACTGCCTAATCTGTTTCTCTGCTGTGCTCGCTATACTAAGTCCTTTGATGAGATTCTGTAGATGCATTAACCTTCCTTTTCTGACCCTGCTCCTTTTATCTGCATTCCCCACAGGCATTCATTCATCTCCTCATTCTTTGAGGGGGGAGGCTTTTTCATTGGCTATTCTGTATACACTAAGCATATATTTGTGTGACATGAGGCATCCTGTGCAGAAATGCTTACGATGCAGAAATAGCTGAAAATACTAGGAGCTATATTTACAAGACAGTGCTCAAAGCCTTAGCAGCATGATTCTTATTGACATTAATAGGAGTTATGATCCTAAATCATAGTGCAGTGCTTTCAAAACTGACCCCAGAAGACATTTCCTGACAGAAGGAGAGACAAAACAAGAAATAAAAGTTTATGAAACCAGAGAGCTGTAATAATTGAATAAGAACTGGCGACATTTGTATGAGTTATGGATCTGATAAACGTGTATGTAATCTATAAACCTGCAAGACGAGTGAAGAGATAGTATCTAATCACAGTCTCAACATTTGTGTTCACTCTGTGGTAAACATTATGGGCTTGACCGTATTTCTACTTATTAGCTCTAGATGTCTTAAGGTAGTGACCATTGACTGACCACCTGCAAAAGCTGTCTGAGCTGCAAGACACTCATCCCCCCAGTCGGTGGCTTGGCATAGCAAAATTTGCCTGGTCTCCTGGGATCATGGGGCTTAATATAGTCAGGAGAACATACAAGGGAGTTCATTCATGGGCTATTGATGTATTAAACCTCAGCTGCATTTTTAAGGAATGAAGCTAACAGCTGAGTTTCTTCAGCAACCCTAAAACTGCACCAATGTTCCATAATGTATAGTCTGGAATATGGCAGCATTTGCATTTGTGTCTTTATTAGTTATATGATTATTTGGGGGCAGTGGCGCTCTGCCAGTGTACATCAGCTGAGAATCTGCCCAATAAAGTCCAGTACATGGTACAAGAATGATTTGGTCTCCATTTTGGTGCTGGCAAGCAGGACTGGATTAAGCATCCGATGGGGCTCGGGACTATTAGATTTGTATATACCACAGGCAGCTACCAGCCAGTGGCACACCAGAGCTCAGACATCTCTGCTCACCTCTGGGGATAAGGGGCAGCGTGTCTCCATGTATTGCCTGTGCCTGCAGCTCCCAATGGCCAGACTACGGTTGTGGGGATGCAGAGATATGCCAGCAGCCAGATGTTTCTAGGAGTGACATGGGGCCATGGAATGCAGGCAGCCTGCCAGAACCCTACTATACCCCTGGATTTTTGGTGGCCTGGAGATCAACAAATGGCAGAGGCTCCAGGATCGACCAGTCGATTGCGATTGATGAGTTGGTAAGCAGAATTTATTTTTATGGGGCCTCTTAGACCTGGGCACTGTGCTGCAATCCCTAACACTCCTGTATTAATCCAGCCTTGCTGGCAAGTGAGAAAATGGAAAATAAGTGGACCCAGTGTCAGAGTGCTGCAGCATGCGTGGAATGCAGGGTAACAAAATGGAAGGCGTAACACACACTTGCAGTGTGAAATAACACAAGCTAACACTTGCACGGTAGCTAGGAGCGTGTCTTCTGTGAAAACACAGGGAAAAAAATCCAAAATTGCCAAAGTGACAGGGGACTAGGAGTGGAATCCACAAAGCTATTTAGGCATCTAAACCGAGCTTTAGGTGCCTAAATCCCATTTCTAAGTGCCTAAATCCTCCTACTGATCCAACATTGCTCTCACCAAACCCTGTAGGTGCCTAAATCACTTAGCTCCTAAATATTCCGAAGTAAAAAAATTCCTTAGGCACCTAAGTTTCTGCCTCTGATCACATGCACTACTGCCCCAACTAGACATCTGGATACCTATTTCCTGCCTATGCATTTACCTGGGATGTTCAATTCCCTCCTCCTTGGTAGCAGTGAAGGGGGGAGGGATTGAAGCGGAGGTCTGTCACCTCTTAAGGGAGTGTTCTATGCACCCAGCTGTGGGATGGCCTGATGTGGGGCTCCATCAGTATCACCAGTCAAACCACTCCTACTATGGATAAAGAGTAGTTGGAATTGGGGGGCTGGACCTAGGGTCTCCTTTACCTTCCCTCAGGATGCCCTAGGCATTGGACTACAGAATCCTTTTTCTCTCCAGCTCCATGACTCTCTCTCACCCTGCCCCAGTGTAACAGCTTCAACGGGAGAGATACCTACAGGATCAGGCCCCACTGGTGAGACAGGCCTAGTTTGAGAATCCTGCTTCAAGGCCTTTGGGGGTAATGTCTACACAGCCGTGGCAGTGAGCTCCCCAGGCTTGCTGAACAGACTGAGGCTAGTGCTTTAAAAATAACTGCATCTGGCAAGGAGTTCCACAGGTTGACACTGGCTGGGTGGCTCACTACCATAGGCTATGCTTGAGCTAGAGCTGGGACTTGTTTGATAGCTATTAGGCTGGGCTTCTGCAACTAAATGCTAACTGTTGAAAATGCAGGTGCCTGAAGGCTCGGTGACAGCTGACCAGGGCCGGATTAAGACCTTTAGAGGCCCTAAGCACTGAAAAGATGATGGTATCCCCCCCATATGTAATTCAAAATAAAAACAATATTATACCATAAAATCTCTTCTTTTTTTGGTGCCCCTGCTTTGCTGGTGCCCTAAGTACGTGCTTAGTCTGCCTATTGGGTAATTCAGCCCTGCAGCTGAGTAGCAGTTTGAAAATGTCACTGGGTGCCTAAATGGTGGATTTAGGTGCCTAAATAACTTTAAGGAAGTGGGCTTAAGTCCCCTTTGAAAATGGGTCAGCTTTGGCAGGGCCATCGTTAGGATTTATGGGGCGCTATGTAGTACTATCAAACCGGTGTCCCTATTCCTGATGGAAGCTGGGGAGCAGAAGGACAATTTTTTAGAGATGTGATTTTATAATTTATGATTTTATAATCTTCATCACGCTTATGAGATATTTTTAAAACAACTGTTATATTAAGGCCCTGTCTACTAACAGTAAATTCAGAAACTGACTGTATGTACCTGGGGTTGAAAAATGCCTGTTAAATGGCTTTGTTACTGTGCGAATGGCTCTTTCAGAGGTTCTGCTAATAGGCCTGCCAGGCTTTTTCACTTTTAAGTTAACTAGATCCTCTCTGGAGGAAGTGAAGCTGCAGAATAGAAATAGGAAGAGGTGGATGAATGGACACTAAGACCCAGCGGTGCACTATGCAACTGCATATTCTGCCAGTGGTAAGGATGGCTCTGAGGTTAGGTACTTTCAAAAATGTTACTCTACAGGTAAGGAGATGTAGAACTTGCTGGTATAGTAGCACAGACTAACATAGGCAGGTATTTGGGGGAGGGGTTGTTTGTTTAAAACAAACTCTAAATATCAGTTTGCTTTAATAACATATAACTTACCACAAACCACACAAAAAGATTGGCATAGCTCTGGAAGCAAAATTCTAGCATTCAGAACTGTATGAAGTTATCTATCTATAGAAAAAGATTTAAAGCAATGAAAATAGCAAAAAATAACAAAAAGCAAACATTTGTGATGTGGGCTTGCAAGGGAAGATCATGAGACAAACAGAATGCACGCTTTAAAATAAAAAAGAATTGAAAGCGTCCCAAATGTTTGTAGTCTGGCTTCCAGCCAGGAGAGCTTATGCAACAGTTCAGTTCTCTAGCAATCCCTGATACCAGCTTTGTGCTGTGGATGGGACCACGTGTTTCAAAGAAGTGAAAGTATGTTACAGCAGAAAACAGTGTGGGGCTTTCAATGGAACAAGCCAGGCAACTGAATAAGCTTGAGTGACATGCTTTTACTCCATGCCGCTGCCCCACACGGTGCCTTAGTTCTGCCACTTCCTGTGTGAACTAGTGGAGATAGTAAACTCATTTGATCAGGAGTCTAGCACAGGGATTACCCAAGCTTTAGCGTACATGCAATAAGTGGTATTTTTGGACAATATAATCCACTCTTTTAGAATAATCTTTCATACTAGCTGTGGGGGCTGTCAGTAAAAATCAAATGCACATTAGTCCAGATTTATGAACATGATCCTTATAATTATGGGTAACAAAATGACACTGGATCCTGCTCTGTGATTGGCAGCCAGAATCAGGGCATTGGTGTCCAAGACAAAGGCAGGATCTGGCTCCTTTTCCCACACAGTGACTTCCTGTTCCCTTCTCCTTTACTTGTATAGCCACAAATCTGAATCATTCCTTTCTCCAGAAGAGCGTCCCTGTTCTTGCTTTGTCATCTATGACAGGTGCTTCAGTCTCCTAGCAGCACCACTGAATTGCTTGTTGCGGCTCTGATGTTTCAGAGAGAAACTCTTCAGAGGCTGGTGCAAAAGGCCTTGGGGGTATATCTGAGACCCAAGGTCTTTACCTGACTAAGCAGAATCAGAGAGACCTTCCTGAAGGGGGCTGCCTTAGAATTTCTACCCAAGCCAGAGAAGAACAATTCTGGGGGCCTTAGTTGTGTCAGCTTTCTTCTGATATTGTCCTCCTAGGTGGTCACCTATTTATCTGTATATGTGTATGTTGAATGGTTTAAGTTTAAATCTTATAAAAGCAACACCACGTCTCCAATAGGTGACCCTGTGGGGAGGAGGCAATTCTTGTCTAGGAGGCCAAGGTACCAAAAATCATTCCAAATACACAGAGCACTGCTAGCCAGGGCCTAATTCTGTGAGATACTGAGCACTTCCTGTAGGGTACTGAATGTGATTATCAACATGGTCAGTAGGAGGGAAGAGTGATGCTTGGCATCCTCCAGCATCAAACCCTTTATTGCTATTTACCAGTAAAAATACCCCACTCACTTCTCATGTGTGCGGATGATGAGGTATTTACACAATAACAGACATCTACAGAATGCAAGATCTTAAGTATTTCGGATTGCATATGTCACTCGGCTTTATTTTATATAGTGATATGATATCTGCACAGTGAGGCAGATTAGTTGAGAAGCTAAATGAAATGGAAAAAATCTGGATCTCTCTGCTTCTAGCACAAGCTGTGGTGTTTCACTTTTCCAGTTTATAAAGACACACAGGCTATGTCTACACTACAGGCTTCTTGCACAGAAGCTTTTTATGGAAGAGATCTTCTGCAAAAACTTGTTGTGCAAGAGCATGTCCACACCGCAAAAGCGTATCGAAAAAGCAACGCACTTTTGCGCAAGAGAACATTCACACTGCATGGACACGCTCTCAAAAGAAAGCATGGATAGCTATCCACAGAATGGCCACCAGGGCACCTGTGCTTTTTCCTTTTTCCTGTTTTTGTGCAAAAAACCCCTAGATACTCGTCCCCACACACCTTTTTGGCAAGAACCCTTGAGCAAAAAGGAGTTATTCCTCATAGAAGGAGGAATACCCACACTGGAAAAACCCCTCTGTTCTGTCGATTTGCTTGCACAAAAACATGCTTGAGGTGTGGTGTCTCCGAGTTTTTGCGCAAAAATGGCCATTTTTTGTGCAAAACCTCTGTAGTATATGTCATGATTATGAGGGTTAGCCAGCAGCCTGGGGATTAAGGGGTTAACTACACCTAGCCAGGTGGAGTGACCAGTAGGAATGTAGGTGTGACTTTCAAACTGGGACAAAGGAATTTGGTTGTTTTTTTTCTTTTCTCCTTTTGTCTCTCGGGGTGTGTTCTCTGCAGTTACAGAGAGGGACAAGCATGTCTCTCTCTCTCTCTCCAAGACACCATTCTTCATTTTCTGTAAGTAGGGTAAGGTTTAGGTAGTTTCGTTAGGCTTTATTGTTTTAAGGGTTGGGTATGGGATCTGATATCTGGCACTGCTTAAGAGATGTTTGGCCTTTCTTTTTAACTAAGTTTTAGCCATGGTGTAATTCCTCCATGAATATATTTTGTTACCTTTCCATCTGATCCTTATGCTTGCAACAGGAATATTGTTGTAATAATACAAGTTTTCTCTTTTCTTTTTATTAACCTGGCATTGGTTACTTGTGTGTCCTGATTTTTATTTTAGGGGTGAGATTTCCCAAATGATCTTTCCCCTGATTTCTTTATCAACATTTGGGTGGTGGCAGCAGAAGTTTTATTCCCGAGATCTAGGTTTTTAAGATTTTGGGGGAAGTTTTATACCAAAGCCTGTAGATAAGGCTTTGGGGTACACTTGCTGGCCCCCACTTCTGCATTTATCATGCCAGAGTGGGGAAGAAGCCATGACAGTATAGACCTAGCCACACTGAAAAATTGCATGTGGTGATAATACATATGTCTATGGAGTGGTTATTTATTCTTCTGGGCAAAAGTTAGGGGTCTTAGGTCTGGTCTGCATTAAAAAAAAAAAAGCTGTATTAACTATGCCTCAGCAGTATGAAAAAATCCATACTTGTTGGCAGTGTATTTAAACCATTCTAACCTGCACTGAAGACTGCACTAAGGCTATGTCTACACTGCAGGCTTCTTGCGCAAGAAGCTTTTTGCGGAAGAGATCTTCTGCAAAAACTGCTTGCTCAAGAGTGCGTCCACACAGTAGAAGCACATCAGAAAAGCGATGCGCTTTTGCGCAAGAGTGCATCCAGACTGTATGGACGCACTCTCGCAAGAAAGCTCTGATTAATTGCCATGAACAGAATGGCCACCAGGGCACCTGTACTTCTTTTGATAGGCTGTTTTTGCACAAAAAAACCCTGTTTCCTGTCCCGCACACCTTTTTGTGCAAGAGCTCTTGCACAAAACAGTTATTCCTCATAGAAAGAGGAATACCTATACCACAAAAACCCCTCTGTTCTGTTGATTCATTGTCAATTTTCTTGCGCAAAAAATGTGCTTGAGGTGTGGATGTTCTGCGGGTTTTTGTGCAAAAACTCTGCAGTGTAGATGTAGCTTAAGTCACGGGAAGAATTCTTCTATTGACCTAGCCACCACCTTTCAGGGAGCTGGATTATCTCTCCAAAGAAAGAACCACTCCCATCAAGTATAGGAATTGTCTGCACATGCTACAATGGTGTAGCTGTGCCACTGTAGCACTTCAAGTGTGGACAAGTCCTTAAAAGGTCATTTTTAAAACAAATGCTCTTTCATTAAGCACAAGCAGTAAGAACCTTTGTTTCCTAGTGATGAAGAATCCAATTTTGTCTGGGGTTAGGTGACCTCATCTCTCACTTAACTTAATCTATGACAATTGAGGGATTTAATGCCTCACCAGAAGTGCATTTCACCTTCAAGGGATGAAATTCTCGCTCCACTGAAGTCCATGGGAGATTTGCCAAGAAAAGGGTCAAGATTTCCTCCTAGGTTTTTAAACTCATCCTGCAAATTCTCTGGCTTTGAGTTAGCATTAGCCTTTACTGCTTTGGTGCGATAACACTCAGGAACTCAGTGTATTATTTGGTATGTATATGGCACTTTTTGTCCAGTATTCCATAGAAGATATCTCTGAACAGTATGAATCCATCTTTTTTTCACTATGCTCTCCAAGCACTCAGGATGGGGTTTGCTATAATTTAGACATCTGTCACACCGTTCCGCTGTGTGTTGCAGATAAATTTGTTAGTTTTAGAGCTGACCATGTTTATTTTAGTACATATCAACATAATCACTGCCAAAAATCTACCACGTAAACTCATCCACCCTGCCCTGTCCCCCAAAGTACTGATTATAATAGGACTGAATTAGTGGATTCCTAATAGCGTCTTTGTTTATTTAATATGACTAAATATCAATTAGTGATCACTAAAAATTAGACATACGGAGTTTATATAACAGATGGGCCTTATCCATGACTGATTACACACAAAAAACATGATGTGATTCTATTTTTAAAATAGTGTCATTCAAATACCCTTCCTCCATGCAAATAATGCTGAAGTCCATACTGTAGTGGTCACAGATTCTGCTTTCTGATCTCAGTTTGCACAAAACATGCTGTTTACATTGTATAAGCATTTCATTATTATGTCCTATTATCTCAGAAGTATTGCTAGCAATTATGGTTAATCTTGGCCTAAAAGGTGGTGTTGCTTACATCTGATTATGATAATTTGGTTAAAATGCGAAAATATCCAAGACAGACTTACAAATAAGCAACTTGCACATGAGATCATGGTACAGGAATTTGGTGTGTAAATTAAAGCAAGCGATTTTACACTAATTTTTAACATGACCTCACGCTTTTATTATTTTGAAGTTCTGTGTGTCAGCTATTTAAAATATACCTCTGGTAAAAAGGATAAGGGATTTATTTTCCCAAACATGAAATCACGATGCTGCATGTGTTGCAGCCTTTGATATGCTCACTGTTTGATTTTTAACTATGCTGAATGTGAAAGATACTTTTATCTTCTCCATCAAAAGAACTTTGATTTAGATGTCTGACATTGTACTTATTGTACTGGATATTTTACAACCATTCTGAAATTTCCACTTTGTGCAAAGGAATATGAACAAAATAGCAAGGAACAATTTTTTTTATCTATTTCTATTAGAGAGTTTATGCATCTGTCCATTAGTCGGTCCTTCCATCTATGAGTCCATTTGATTAAGAACTCCTAAATGCTGAGAGCTAGGAGTTGGACCACCAAATTTGCAACATCCAGTTCTGGCCCTCTTCCCCCCCCCTCCCCACTACAGAAAGAAGGATGTGGACACATTGGAGAGGGTCCAGCGAAGAGCAATGAAAATGATTAGGGGGCTGGAGCACATGACCTATGAGGAGAGGCAGAGGGATAGTCTTCAGAAGAGAAGAGTGAGGGGGGGTTGATAGCAGCCTTTAACTAACTGAAGGGAGGTTTCAAAGAGGATGGAGAGAGGCTGTTCTCAGATGGCAGAACAAGGAGCAATGGTCTCAAGTTGCAGTGCTGGAGGTCTAGGTTGGACATTAGGGAAAACTACTTCTCTAGGAAGGTGGTGAAGCACTGGAATGGGTTACCTAGGGAGGTGGTAGAATCTCCATCCCTAGAGGTTTTTAAGTCCCGGCTTGACAAAGTCCTGACTAGGTTGATTTAATTGGAATCGGTCCTGCTTTGAGCAGGGGGCTGGACTTGATGACCTCCTGAGGTCTCTTCCCACTCTATGATTCCTCTTATCCTAACTTAAAGCAAGGTCAGGTTTGATTGTGCCAGGAAAATGGGACATGCCTGGAATGGGATTGTTTTCCAGAATATGGAAAGGGAGGGGATTGATAGCAAGGACATTCAGGCCTGGTGACTGGGGGAGAGGGGAGCATAGAGGGCAATTGTTCAGGAGCCAAAGATTCAAAGGGGCCCAGAGCTCCCAGGTGCTGCTGCTCATGCAGTAGTGGTGGTGTCTGGAGCCCTGGGCCCCTTTGAATTGCTGCAGGAGTGCTGGAGAGTTGCTCTGCACAGCTCTGAGGACTTGGGGGCAAGGGAGGGTGCTGAGGTCTAAGCAGCACTAAGGGCTGATTGCCCTTGGCCCCTCCCCTTCTGGGGGCATGGACGTCCCCCCCAGTCTTACCCTAAGGCCCGTGAATGAAGGCTGTCAACCCCACTGGGGACAGTTATGCTCTTCAATAGCCATTGGGGGCAGTGAGCGCAGGGGATAGTTATACTGCAGAGTGACCACAGTGAGGTGGCCACACCAGGAAGAGAGTGGCCAGCTGGGGCTGGAGCTCTCTATATTTCTGAACACTGGCCACAGGTAAGTGGCACCCAACCCCAAACTCCTCTCTCCCTTGGCCACACCTCTGCTGGTCAGTGGCCCCACCACCATGTCCCTCCCAGGAACATCCCCAGGGCTAAGCAGCTGAACCTCACCTCCCCACCCCCTGACGAGCCATAGCCCAGGGCCAGGCAGCACAACACCCGACTTGGCGAGGAGCCCCAGGCTGGGGTCAGACAGCAGAGTCCCACCCAGGAGGAGCCGTGGGTTGGGACTAGGCAGCACAGCTCCTAGTCCCCCCTCCTCAGGAGGAACCATGGTCTGGGACTGGGCAGAAGAGCTTCAGCCCCCCCAGGAAGAGCCACCAGCCTGGCAGCAGGGCCCAGGCCATCCCAGCGAGTCACTGTCGATGGAGCAGCACCGCCCTCGCTGCCACAGGTGAGCCATCCCTTCCTCCCCCGACTTCCCATCCCCCTCCGCTCTGAGCTCCCCCACATCTCTAAGTCCCTGCCCTGAAGGACCTGAGCAATACCATACGCACTCTCCCTCCATGCGGTCTTCTACATTTATCAGTACCTACAGAAAATGAGGGATAATGATATGAGCATGATGGCAGACTCCTCTTTCTATTTAAAGAAAATAGACACACCTCCTACAAGGGTTTCAGCTATCTCTCTTGAAACACTGAGCATTTTGGAAAGAGTGTTACTCTAAGAGCTCCTCAGTGCCAAGCTCACTGTGCTGTTGACTGCTGTCAAGCCTGACACACTCACTCCACCTAACCCCTTCCTGTCATAGTGTTATCTGTAAAAAGTGTTGTATCTGATGACAGCTGGTGACGTGCTGGTCATTGCTATCATTGTGCATGTAGGAAAGGATGGGGTGTGTGCTGGAAATATGTTCCTAAAATTATGTTTTGGGGCAGGGTTGATTTAAAAAATAAAATTTGTTGTAAAGAAAGGAATGTTGATTTGCTGTGTCCCCAATCACTGGGTTTTCCGGGGCTGGAGCACTGATGGTATTATTCCCTCTCCCCTTTCCTGGGGCATGATAGAAGCACCTCTGAGGTAATTTCACAGGCCTGGGCTCTCTGGGGGTGGAGATTGTGGTGGGAGGGAGCAGAGCAGGGGACTCACTTCTCTCCACAGCATCATCCTCAGATGACCCTAAGGATTTCCAGCTGAAAATCAGAGCTACAGTTAATACTGACAGAGAGTGAACTCTGGGGAATTTAAGGAGAAGCAAAAGGGCACTTTGTAGTGCATCACTGAGGGAAGAAAGAGGTCGGCACTTCTGCGTTCCAGACTAGTGGATCCCCAACCCAACCCAGGCCAGCGCCAGGCCTAAGCAGACTGAACGATCACTTAGGGCCCTGAGCAGTTCAAGGGGGCAACTTGTTATTTATCAGTATGTGTTGTGTGCCCAGTGGCTAGCGCTGACACTGCCCAAGCTCGTGGGGCTGGTGACTCAAAGAAGTGGCCTCAGACAAGGATTGAAACCCATTGAGCTGAGTGTTTATTTAGTTTTGTCACGAGGAAGCGTGATTCTATTTTTTGTTTTGTTTTATTTGTAATCTTTTTCTGTTTCCATTATCTCTGCTTAGTATCACTCAACACTCTGGTTTGTTATACACTCGCTTCAGTGTGGTTATATTAGAATAAGTTGGCCTTGATATCTCTGTGGGCGTCCGGGAAAGAGGCTGGATGCTGCAAGGAGATGCTTCTGGAGAATTTAGGAACTGAAGTGCAACAAGGATCACCCTGCAAGGCAAAGTTAGGACTGTCAACGTCCTGAGGAGTTTGTCTGGCTGGTTTACAGATCAGGGTGGGCAGGAAGCTGTCATGCAGGGCAGCACGAACAAATTCTTCATTTGCTAAGGCAGGAGGGTGATGGGTTGACTTACCGTTCTGGATGCCCTGAAAAAGCATCACAGGGAGCATGTCAGAGAATATAAAACAATCCTAAAGGAGCACTGACATTGAAGGATTTTAGCTAAAATTAGAAGAGTTAGGGTGGAAGGCCATTTAATTTAAGATGACAAACGTAACTCATTTGAATTGCAATTGTGAACTCTGCTTCATATTTACGGTATAAATCATTGCCCATTTCATATATTTGGATCACTGGCACACAATCTTTAATATCTGAAGAGCCTCTTTGCCATCTAATATAGTCTCAGACAGTTCTGAAAGAATTAAATGTACGTGAAATACAAGTATTGGACCAGATCCTTAGCTTTGCTATTCACAGACCCTTTGCAAATCTCTGGCAGTACAAAGGGCCATAAAAGCAGTTTAATTGTCCTTCTGAGGAGTGCTCTTATGTAGGGAGATTTCTGGTGGCAAAGAGCCAGTGTAACTGTTTTTGGCATAGAAGGCTCATCTGGGGGAAATGGATGTATCCTGAACATTACTGCACTCCAGTGATCCCTAGAAGAGCCCACTGGGGTGGATACAACTTAGGACAGCCCTGAGGCTGCACTATGTTGCACTGAGAGCCGAACTGACCTAGACAGCTCCAGGATTGAGGAAAGCCACAGTACCAAAGTCACCTTTGCTTCTTCTCTCTGGTTCTTTGCTGTGCGTAACCTCACCAGGTGGGGATGTGCCTTGAACCACCACAGTGGCCTCAGAGATCGACTCAGGGAAGAGCAAAGCCCCCACCAGCCAGTCTCAGGGGCATCACCCACCCCCCTCCCAGGCAGGAGCATATTGGCAATCAAAATAGGCCTGGGAAATGGGTTGAGAATGGCCCTCCCCATGACATCACCCCTGCGTGCCCCTCAAGCCCCGCCCCCTGCATCATGTCCAGCACGCAGCGCAGGCGGCAGGTCGGGCTCTGTGTGCTGCATACAGTGCGGATGCGGAGCCTCTCGGAGTGACGAGCAATGGCGTGTGGACATGACGGCCCATTGGGAAATTCCCAGTGTCCTACCGGGCCAGTCCGCCCCTGCATCCAGGCCCTGCCTGCCACACGCTGCAGGTCCCAGGCTCCAGCTGCCCCTTGGAACGCCCATGGCCAGGCGCTTCAACCTGGCTCCCCTGGGAAGGGACAGCCCAGCTCCTAGTGTGATGGGGGGTGGCTAGTTGTGGGCTCGCCAGGAAGCAGGCCATTTCCACAGCCATTATCTGGGGGAAGGCACATTACCCCCTGTCCGTCCCAGGGTTCTCGCTCCCTTGGAGCCCCCAGTGAGCCCCTTGGGCCGGGATTAGAGTGAGGGGGCAATTTCCTTTTGTGCCACATTGCTGGTTAAAGGCACTTTGGGGGCTGAGGGCCAGAGCAGCAAAAGCAACAGTTTGGGCACGAAGTGTCCCAGCAAAGGCAGGCGCCTGGTGAGGGAATGCAGGTTTTTCCTAGGGTGGGAGCGAGCTTGGGTTCGCTGCTCTCTGGACTGTGGCTGCTTCCCTAGGACAGGCGGCTAAATAGCTCCCTAGGCTCACTGGGAGGCAGCAAACCTGTGCAGCTGCTGGGCTTTTGCTTGGCTTTGCCCGTCACCTTAAACCTTATATGCATGTCCCTCAGTGAGCTACAGACCGTGTGTGTGTGTGTGACCACCGTGGCCTGCAGTGTGTATGTGAATAACAAAATAATCCTAACAACATCATTTTACCAAGCACTGTTTGCACTCAAATTTTTCATTAACCTCTCTTATGCACACTCATTGCATGACTATTTTGAACTCCTTTTTATTTAAAAAAATTGCAGTCCACATTTACCCCCAAAACACCCCACCAGAATGCCTGCATATGGGCCTATAGCTCCTTCTAGTTGCTTAGCCTCTGGCTTTTAAGGCCTTATCTCCTACATCATTTCCACCCCTTCCTTAACCACACAGAGGGAGGGTTAATAATTAATGAATATTACCATCTAATAAAGCAAACCTCAAAATATCCAGGTGGGATCCATGGTAAAGAGCTGCTGAGTTGTTTGGGAAGGATAGACAGTAACCTCCACTCAAGCTTTGGTGTATGGAACAGAGTCCAACCACACAGAATCTGTCAGTCATTTGGACTGGCTAGGAGGCTCTGATTATGAATGGGGCAGTTTTTGGACTTAAGACCAAGTCTTCATTCCCTGCCCAGCAGCGTTGTTTCAGGAAGTGAAGACAAGGAAACTATTAGTCATGGATACAGTTTGTTTGATGCCCACCTGTTTCTCAGTTGTGGAGAAGTCTACGCTACTCATGACAACAGGGAGGCATTGCTTGATCTGATTTAATCAACAGTGGATTGATTGCCATATAGGGAAGTTGGGCTGCAGACATGAACAGTCACTTTGCCGAGGTGGAGGAGGACTGGGTGGGTTTGGAGGTGCTGTTTGGAGCTGCCACATAGAGGTGCTGTTTGGAGCTGCTTTGGGCTCTGTGTTATGAACAGTGCTAGAAACAGGAATAGGCTTCATGCTGTGTGTTCTTTTGTATGATTTAATGTGCCAAAGGTTTAGCCACCAAGCTCTGGTCTTTTACAAGGACAGAAGAGATGTACTGGAATTACATTAATGGGCAAAGGTATGGAATTGCTACCTACAGGAGATAAAATGTGGGATTAAATATAATTCTGATTAGCTGATATATGTTGCCATTTGGGGTATGATGGCAAAGTGAATGGGTCCTATTTTTCCAGTGGGATTATATGGAGTGAAAATGTTGGCACTGTAAATCTATTAGGTGGCTGAAAGTGTGACTAAACATTCAGTAGAAGGGTTAGGAAGTTTCCAGTGTGTTCTCTAGTTGATATCAAGATAGATCAGTATGCTAAATATTATGCAAACTTGATGTTACCATGGCCCATATTGCCTTCTCCCCTCGTTATGCTTGTGGGAGAGTTATTGGATATCTAGGAAATGTAGGGTGGTTCAAATCATGGAGTCTGCCTTCACTCATTCTCCTGGAGGATGGAAGCTAGGGTTGCCAATTCTGATTCACCACATTCCTTGAGATTTCATCTCATGACATAATCTTAATTATAGAGTAATCTCTAATTCCTGGAGACTCCAGCCCTACAGGGATGGCATCCCTAATGAGAGCCGCCAGACTCACAGAGGGGGATGTCCTCCGTGCTACTGCTCTAGCCTCACAAGTCCTCCTAGCAATATAGCCTTCTCAGGAGGGGTGCTGTCATTGACAGTGTTCCGCTATGGCTGTGTAGTAGTAGCTCCAGGGGAAACTCTGAGAATTAATTCTGTGTCAAGCAGTATTAACTGTAGCTCTGATTTCCAGCTGGAAATCCTTAGGGTCATCTGAGGATGATGCTGTGGAGAACAGTGAGACCCCTGCTCTGCTCCCTCCCACCACAATCTCTACCCCCAGAGAGCCCAGGCCTGTGAAATTACCTCAGAGGTGCTTCTATCATGTCCCAGGAAAGGTGAGAGGGAATAATACCATGGGAGCAGCAGTTACCTCATTCTTTTCCCCAAACTAGGGAACTGTCAGGTTTTCAGTCCCTCCATCCAGAGAGACAGAGGGAACAGTCTGGCACTGAAGTTTTTATTACTTCTATCAAAAAATGGGAATCTTTTTTCCTGCATTAAAGTCTGAAAGATTTTTTTCAATATTGCACAGACTTGTCGCCCATGATCCTAGCATCAGCCAAACTCTGCAATGACTCAAAAGTGCAAAGTTAGAGGTGTGATATTTTTAAACTAATAATATCACAGGTTCCCCATATAGTTTGGCCTGGATTAGTGAATAAATGTTCCAATATTCTTCTACTAGTTCACCTTACATTCCCTACCAGGACTGTAAGGGTATGTCTACACCGCAAAGTTATTTTGGAATAACAGCCATTGTTCCGAAATAACTATGCAAGTGTCTACACAGCAATTCTGTTATTTTGAAAGACTTTTGAAATAATGGACGACTTATTCCGACATCTATAAACCTCATTCTACAAAGAATAACGCCTATTCTGAAATAGCTATTTTGAAATAAGGTGTGTGTAGACACTCCACATCTGCTATTTCGAAATAGAATGGGCCTGGTGAAAGGCTAAGTTATTCCTCCTGGAACGCTAAATTGAGATAGCACGTCTACATTAGGGAAGCCTGCCTCAGACTAATTTTGAGGCTTCCCTGCAGGGTAGATGTTCTATTTCGAAAAAATAGCTTATTCTGAAATAACTGTGCAATGTAGATGTAGTCTGAGGGTATGTCTAAACTTGCTCCCTATCTCGAGATAGGGATGCAAATGTATTGTACTGAAATTGCTAATGAAGCTTGGGATTTAAATATCCCACGCTTAATTAGCATAATCATGTCCGGCCACCATTTTGAAATCTCATTATTGCGAAATGAAACGCCCCGTATAGCAGCGTTATGTAGAGAGAAAACCCTTCTCTCGAAATAACTGTTAAACCTCATTGTATGAGGAGTAACTGTTATTTTGAGAGAAGAGTTTTCTCTCAAAATAACGCGGCTACATGGGGCATTTTATTTCACAATAATGCAATTTCAAAATGGCGGCCAGACACGATTATGCTAATTAAGCATGAGATATTTAAATCCCGAGCTTCATTAGCAATTTCAGTACACTATTTTTTGCATCCCTATCTTGAGATAGGGAGCAAGTGTAGACATACCCTAAGAGACTGGATGCTGCTGGTAATAAAAGCTCTTGTTTGGAACTGATTTAGCTAGTGCTATAGACAAGGAATTTGCCTGTAGAATTTGGGTTCCTAGTACTGCAGAATTTTGAGAGCCTTCTTATTGACTCTCATGCCAAGACTCTTTTTCAGCATCAAAAGCAAAAGAGGTTTTTCTGTAGTTGATGACATAAGATATTTCATGGCCACCTGATGACCTTGTTTACAAGTATGTTACTCTCAGAAGTGATTGGCAGCTTATGCCCAATCTGGTGTTTCCAGCAGCTGCCCCTAATGATTAATCTAAATAGACAGCTAAATCTCAGGCTATTCCTAAAGTCTGGGAAATAACAACAATCTAAATACATCAGAATTAACCCTGTGTCACTTGGGCTTGGAATTTTCCAGTAGTGAGTGCTGTTTTCATCAAAACATCACTAAATCGATTATATAAAACTAAAACTTGATATAAAATATTTTCTGATTTTTGTTACTAAAGTTGCTTTCCCACTTATTGGAAATGGAACTGAAATAATTGATAATGGACATTTTTTCAATGTCAGGAAAATAGTCAAGAAATTATAAATTTAACACGGGGAACTCCCTCTTTTACCAAAAGATTTCTGGGGCCATGTTGGGATGGTGGACACTCTCCAAAATGAATTAATCTATCGTTTTTGTGAGGTAATGAGCAAAACTCTCGCCTGGCAAAACTCCACTGACTTCAATAGACTTGCATGAGCAAGGAATTTTATTTGATAATTACAAGAATGTTTCCCTTTACAAGACCATGTTTTCCTTTCTCACACATGGTGAATTTCAGTAAGCTGTTCCTTTTGTTAGGAGAAGACGGGGAAATTGTTTAAAGCCAACTGTGCCTGGGGGGGAGGGGAGGGAGGAGGGTGAAATTCACAAGGACCTCAAAATAGGGCTAAAGTGAGACTTAAGTGTCGCATAGACTTTGTGCAGACCCTCTGAGTAAAGGTCAATTTCATTTTTTAGGAGAGGGATCAGAAAAGTATTAAACTAATCATCATAATTCTGGTTTGAAAGCAAACCAATTGTAAAACTCTCTTTTTGATTACCTCTGAGACATCTTGTTATGTATGCCCTGACATTTGAAAAATCATGTGTAGAAGAGGTTTTGACATTTTCCCCTAGAGCAAATATATCTTGCATACCAATCCAAACTATTCTAACTAGTGCCTACATTCATATTAGTGCACTATTTTTATTGATGCTACAAAAATATAGCTCTTATTCATTAATTTTTTGTTACTGGCTGGAAATGGATATGTAAACTAGCCTGCCAGAGTCCATTTATTCTTTTTTCAGGAGCAGAGAGTTTTAGTTTGCCCAAGCATTATTCACTTCACTTTTCGTGGGAGGAAAAGGTTTTTTTAGCTTTCATTCCTTATCTTAAATTCATGGAGAAATCACACTGTAAATGTCAGATTGTTAATCACAAGACTACATATTTATTATATGATCATGATCAGCTGATCTCACAACATGGGAACTGGAGAGCTGAGAAAACTGATTCCTCCAAGTGAAGACTGGCCTTTTCCCATTTATATATCATAATATTTCATATTAATTGATTTTAACATGGATTCAATGTTATCTTACTGGCAAGTATAGATATAATATTTCCTTATAAATGGTCTAATGATGTTCAATGGGACTGTATTAAACATTTTAGCTGATTTCTCTCTTCAGCAGCTTAGAGGTTTTTATGGTTGGTACATAGAGGAACCTCTTTGAACTAGACACTTATCTGGTATATATGAGCATATCCTTATTGACTTAACTTTACCCCAGGTAGAGATATGGCCCTTTGTCTCTCAGGGTATGCCTACATTGCAATCGTGAGGTATGACTGCATCATACATACTACTAGATTTGATTGAGCCAGCTTGCTAAATATGATAGTGTAGCTGCAGCAGGTACTTCTGTATGTGCTGTAATCATCCTGTCTGCAGTATAAATGCACCATTGGACAGAGCTGAAATCTCCATGCTAATGCATTGCCGTGACATATTGGTCGATTGCTGGATGACTGAGCCACCATATGAGGCAACCATGGAAAAGACTAATGCAGTCCTAGGATGTATCAGGAGAGGTATTTCCAATAGAGACAGGGAAGCATTATACAAGGCACTGGTGAGACTTTGTCTGGAATAATGTGTGTAGTTCTGGACTCCCATGATAAAGAAATATGGATTCAAACTGGAACAGGTGCAGAGAAGGGCTACAAAGATGATCTGAAGAATGGAAAACCTACTTTAGGAGAGGAGATTCAAGGAACTTGGCTTCTTTAGTCTACACAAAAGAAAGCTATAGGAAGATAAAATTGCTCTGTTTACAGAGGGATACATATCAGAGAGGGAGAGGAGTTATTTAGGGTAAGCACTAATGTTGAAACAGGAACAAATGGAAGTAAACTGTCCATAAATAGGCTTAGGTTGAAATTGGATGACCTTCCAAAGGAGTGAAGTTCTGGAAAAGCCTTCCAAGGGGAGCAGTGGGGGCAAAAAAACCAACAACAACAAAAACCCACAATTTTTTTTTAAAAAAAAAAACAACCAATTGGCATAAGACTGACCTTGACAGTTTATGGAGGGGATGGTATGATGACACTGCCTACAATGGACCATCTGTGGCAGCTACTTGAAAATATCTCCAGTAGCTAAAGATAGAGCACTAGATGGGGAGGGCTCTGTGTTGGTACAGAGAATTCTTTCCAAGATGTTTGGCTGTTGGGTCTTGCCGATGTGCTCAGGATCTAACTCATCACCATATTTGGGTCAGGAAGGAATTTTCTCTCTGGTCATATTGGCAGAGACCCTGGGAGTTGTTTGGCTTTCCCTGCAGCATGGGACAAGTGTCGCTTGCAGGTATAAATTAGAGTAAATGAGGAATT
The DNA here is from genome assembly GCF_052426305.1 of Pelodiscus sinensis. NCBI lineage: Eukaryota > Metazoa > Chordata > Testudines > Trionychidae > Pelodiscus > Pelodiscus sinensis. The sequence continues at coordinate 201,051,427 of NC_143053.1, read as the reverse complement.
CTCTATAACTTGAAGTCTTTAAATCAATGGTCATAACCAGTCGATCGGGATCTATTGGTAGATCTTAGAGTCTCTCACAGGTGACCCTGACTGGTTTGGCTGGGAAGCTATGAAGATCTGGCACTTCAGTTGCTCCTCCCCCACTGCCCTGCTGCTCCTCTCCTTTGCCTTGGAGCTGCCCTCCTAGGAGCCTCCTGCTTGCTGTGCAGGGTGGGGGAGGGAGAAGAGAGGGGTGCTGATATCAGGGTGTTCCTCCTCCCCCCACTCCTGTACTCTATCTCCATACAGAGAGAAGGGGATGGAGGGAGCTTAGCAATGCAAATCTGTCACACTCACACACACTGTGCCTGTCATTCTCACAAACACGTACTGTCCTTCTCTCCTCTTCTGACCCATCACATACATATGGAGGGGGTTGTTGGTACCGCTTTTACTGCTTGTAAAGTGGGTTACTTTGGGGTTTGGACTAGTCCGTGCATTTCATAATTTTCGTTTCTCTCATTCTCTTATATTTAATTCTTTGAGCAGTGAGTTCTAAAATGTCGAACCTGTCGTGGCTGGAGTAATTATCCCCGCGGTAACTGCTGCTCCTGGAAGTGGCTGGCATGTCCCTGCAGCCCCTGAGAAAGGCAGAGCAGGGGGTCTCTACATGCTGTCCTTGCCTGTACACACCACTCCTGCAGTTCCCATTGATCAATAACGGGGAACCGTGGCCAGTAGAAGCTGTGGGTCAGTGTCTGTAGATAAGGGGCAGCATGTGGCAACATGGAGCCATTGCTGTACATGCCAGCTGCTTTCAGGAGTGGTGCAGGGACAGGGCAGGAGTAAGCCTGCCTTAACCCCACTGCTCCGCTATCCGGAAACAATCTCAGTTAAATGGTGTCCAGCCAGAGCCTGGACCTCCTCCTGCACCCAACTTCCTGCCCCAGACATGAGTCCCCCCCTACACCCAAATTCTTTCCCAGAGCTTGTGCTCTGAAACTCCTCTTGGACCCCAACCCCCCCACACACACCCCCTAGGCTAAGCCCAGAGTCCCTTCCACACTCCATACCCCTTGGCCCAAGACCAGAGCCTGCACCTCGTACCTCAGCCTGGTGAAAGTGAGTGAGGATGGGGGACGAAGGTGGATGGTGTTAGGCCTTGGAGAAGGGGTGGAGCAGGGTCGGGGCCTCAAAGTAGGGGCAGGAAGGAAGTGGGACAACGGTATTTAGGTTTGAGGTAGATCTTACATTGCACTTAAATTGAAAAGTGATCCTGTGGTTAAAAAGGTTGGAGACTCCTGTTTTAAATCAATGGTCACCAACCAGTCTATCGTGATCATCTGGTTGATCCTGGAGAGTCTCTCAGATGATCGTAATCAGCAGATGGCAAGCTGCCCGAGCCCATGCTATCAGCCCATTCCCAGGAGCAGTCAACTTGGCCTTATGTGTGTGGCAGGGAGAGGAACATGAGTCTCAATGCACTGCTCCTGCCTATACGCACCGTCCCTGCAGGTCCCATTGGCCAGAAATGGTAAACTGAGGAAAATGTGAGCTGATAAGTGAGGTGCTGGCGGAGAGAGGCAGAGTGTGGAGCCACACCCTGTATCCTCAGGGCCACAGGGGCACGATGGCCCCTTCCAGGAGCAGTGTGTGCCATAGAACACCACACAGATACAGAAGTCTGCTCATGGATAGACATTGCTATCCGCTGATCCACAGGGCTCTGCTCTTAGGAGACGTTACAGCCAAAGGTGAAGAGTGCAGTGTCACTGCTCCCAGGAGCCAGCACCCCGCACCAGCAGCTACACTCGGCTGTGCAGCTGCACAGCCCCCAGCTGCATCTTCTGGCATCAGGGTAGCCAGTACAGTCGCACAGCCAGGAGGAGCTGTCATTCCTCTTCTTTGGTCGCTGCTGCATCTCCAGGGAGTGGCTCAGGTGGATACTTGTGTCTGTGAGCAGACATTAGTATTCGTGCAGGGCTCTATGGCATGCCTCAGCCCTGAGCCCCCTCCCAGTCCTTATCCCAGCCCAGTAAAAGTGAGTAACTGTGGGGAAGAGTGAGCAATGGGGGGAAGGATATAGAAGAGGTGGGGCAGGGCTTTGGAGAAGGTTCCAGGTAGATTCTAGGTTGCCCTTGAATTCCGAAAGTTCTCTTGGGCATAAAAAGATTGGGGGGCACTGCTATAAATCATGATGTGAGGACATCAGTAACTCAGAGCCAGAAGGTTATGGGTCAATTGGAGAAGTAGGTGGGAAAGGTTCTGTGGCCTACAATGTGCAGGAGATCATCCTAGATGATCATGATGTCCCTTGTGGCCTTGAAGTCTGAGTTTCTGCTGTAGCTGCTGTGGGTACAGCAATGTTACCTAATCAGCCTTGCCGGGTACTGTGACATTGTATAAACAAATATTGCCAAGGGGCCTAAAGTAGAACCTCATATCCAAACTGTGGCAAAATCAAGACTTGATCCAAATATGCGTCTAATAAATACACATATAGTTGCAACTCAGGTTCCACTGCTAAAGTAACATTTCTGTTATGAGAGTACCATAAACAAATTAAGCTAAAACGTCCTACATGACATACTTGCATAGTATATACATTTCATTTCCCTATTAAAATAATTTTCTGGATAAAGATATAAAGAACCAAGACACTTCAGAGAGATTTACAGGGCCCTTTTTTAAAAAAAAAATCATATCCAGAATGCCAACTAGTAAACTGATATATAAGTCTGGGCTTCGAATTGGGTAATTTACAATTGCTTGAATAAGTACTAATAAATAGCTCATACGTGTATTGCCACTAGAATGCATTAAATGAGCACGTCTAATGTCTACTGAAAAAAAAATTTTTTTTTAACATTGTCTATTCAGAACCCGATAGCTCACAAGAGTCAGGGGACAATTCTTCACTGAGCTGAATGCCCTCATTCTCATGGAAGTCCACGGGATTTCCAGGTACTCAGCACATCACAGAATTGGGCCATTAGCAAGAAGGCGCTTGTAAATTAAATGAAGAGCTGTCCCCAGTGTTCTGTGTGGAATTTGACTTAGTGCCATTAATAAGATTACACATAGATGCAAATGTAGCTAAATGTCTCTCAATATATTTAATTATGCTTTGTGTAAGAATCATAAATATAAATTATTTATATCTTCATGCATCAGCCAATATGAAATTAGCTTTTTAAACTCTCCTATCACACCAGGGAATTAAACCAGCCATGTCCTCTACAAAGGAGGCAACATTATTTTGACTACATTCAAAGCAAATGCCAGAATACTGTTTAGCAGCTATTTCTTTTTTGTAGTAAGCAGATTATTGGACTATTTCCAAGCATTAATTGCAGGGGACAGTCCAGTACTGTCATTCCTTGCATTCATCATAATTTGATAAAGACTGCTGTGAGAGCTACACAACATTTAAAAGTCTTATTTTTGTGACTTTTAAAGTATTGTTTAATGAAATCCTGAGGCAGATCATGTGTCTCCTCTTTGATCAGCAAGCTTTAAACATAACACAAACTAAACTCTTCTTCTGTAAGGTACTTCATTTGAAATGACTCTTGCATTTGCATTGGGCTGTATTGACTTCAGTAGGATGCCAGCTGTGATAGCATAACAGAGCAGTTTGAAGGAGTGGAGCTTAAGAATTGAACCATAATATAAACTTTAATCAATCATAATATGGTCACCAATGCATTTTTTTAAATGTAGAACCCACCCCCTCGAAATCCTGACCCTGTTGAATTCAATGGCAAAACTCCCATTGACTAAGATTTCACTGACCATTTTTAGTCCGTTGCTGCTTTACAGTCATTCATCTAGCAGAGGCAGCACATGTTAAATAACAAACTGTGGGCCATATACTGAGGCCTTCTCTATACTGAGAGATAAGGTTGAATTTATTGAGGTCAGTTTTTTAGCTCCTGATTTTGTAAAGTCAAAGGTGAATGTCCCTACTGTGCACAAGAATTTGATGTAGTTCTGAGTTGGGTGTGTCCACAGTAAGGTGGCTACCATTGACTTTGAGAGCTATGTACCAATCCCATCGTTCCTACACTGCCTTGCACTCTGGATTCTGCTTCCAATGCACACTGGGACCAAAACTGTGTAACGGGTGGTTCTCGGTACATGTCAGCAGCCCATAATGCATTTGTCTCTTCCCTTCTCCCCTGCTTGAAAAGAACAGCAAACAGTCTTTTTGTGCCCTTTTTTTCCCCTAGGTAGCTGTGCAGATGTCATAGCAGTGTAAGCATGGAACCCATTGTGGATTCTATTGAGCACCAAAGCATGACGGCAATCATATTAAACATGGTGAGCCTTATGCTGAAGTATATCCAGAACATATCTGGGATCCACCAGAATGAGAGAGAATCTTGGGAGGCCATGAACATACTCTTTTGCAAAGCACTTGAGCTGAGCCGCAGGCATTCGATCCTCTGTTAGTTCTCGAGTGCTTTGGCCTGGAGCTCATCCTGTTCAAGGCAAACTTTTCCACGGACCACTAGCCAACCACTTGTGATGACAAAAGAGGTACAGGAAGGGGCAGGGTGTGAGGTTTGGGCCCGAAGTAGAGTGCAGGCAGGCCTGCTAATGGGGGGGGGGGGGGGCCGAGAGGGGCAAAGTTACAGCAATTGCCCTGGGGTCTGGAATTCTTTTGAACTGTCACAGGAGTGCCGCAGTGCCACTCCGCACAGCTCTGAGGGCTGGGGAGCCCAGCACCACAGTCTGGGCAATGCTAAGGACTGACTGCCCTTAGCTTTGCTTCTTCCAGGGGTGCGAAGCCAGCCCCTCATTGTCCCAGGACCCATGGTGGCTATTGGCCCTGCTGGGTGCAGGAGTGGGCTGAGGGTGGGGGGTCTGGGTGGAAGGTAGGGTGGCAGGAGCATGCTGAGTGTAGGGAAACTGGGTGGGAGGGTGGGTGCAGGAGCAGACTAGGGTTGAGGACTAGGAGGATGCATGAGTGGGCTGGAGTGTCTGGCTGGAAGGGAGGATGCAGAAGCATGGGAGGATGCAGGAGTGAGCTGGAGATTGGGTGTCTGGCCAGGAGAGAGGGTGCAGGACAAAGGAGGGTGCAGCGGGAAGATGGAGGGTGCGGAGTCTCACCACGGGGTGTGTGAGTGGGATGGGGGTACAAAGTCTGGGCATGAAGTGGATGGGGTGGTGCCTACCTGCCTTCCTGTCTCCCACCGCTCTCAGGCACCACATCCCAGGCACTGCCTCCCGCTGCTCCCATTGGCTGTGATTCTGGCCTATGGAAGCAGCAGGGAAACCTCCAGGCAGCACTTCTTGTGCTGCCTTTCCCTTAGCTGGGGGGAGGGGGAACAACAGCATGCAGAACCACTTGCTCCCCCTGCAAAATGGATCTGCCCAGAGAAGCTTGGGGCTTCCCTCCCCCACAGTGGGAAGCTGGTGCTGGTGCTCGAACCTCTTGGGGAGGGCTGCAGGGCTAACGTGCCAGCATAGGCTCCCTGTTTCAGGGGAGGGGGCCTAAGCCTCAAGTTGCCGCCCACCTGTAAGGACCACACTTTGAGACCCACTGCTCTATGAGATGGAGATGTGCCGGGAGGATTCAGTAGCACAGTATCTGCCACAGTAGCACACCCAATTGTCTTTACCCAGTTGTAGCATTTGTGATCTCCCCAGAAGTGCTCTCCCCAGGATCAGTGGCTGGCTGTGACACATCCTGGGAGGAGGGGATTGTGTCCACAGTTATAAAAAGTTCCTGGCTGTTGGTGACATCGGTTACCCTCCTTGCCTGCTGAACATTTTCCTCTTCATCATCTCCAGGCTTCTGCCAGCGGTGTTTTTTGAGGAATCCATGGCCTGGCTAGGAAAGCTGACTGGGTCCCTATCATGCAGCTGCTCATAGAAATGGCATGTTTGTGGTGATGATCCAGACTGTCCATTTGCCTCTTTTGTCTTCTGGCATGCCTGCCTCAGCTCCTTTATTTTCATGCAATACTGCTGGGCATCCCTAGCGTATCCTTTCTCCACCATGCCCTTTGCAACCTTGGCATAGATATCTGCATCCCTTTTGCTGGTTCATAGTTCTACAAAAACAGATTCCTCGCAGCACACAGCAATGAGGTCCAGGATCTCCTGCATGCTGGTGCTCGTCTGCAACCCTGCAAATTCATAGTCAGGTGTGCTCCTCAGATATGCTGCCTGCTCTGATATCTGCTCGCCATGCTGGCCATACAGGAAATGAAATTCAAATTTTCTCGGGGCTTTTTCTATTCACCTGGAGAGAAGTAGAGTTAAGAGTCCTGGCCACAGCCATCACTGAGAGGTGCTATGGGACACCTCCCAGAGGCCAAGAACTTTGACTTTCACAGTTCTGGGTCTACACTACCCTAAAGTTGACTGTGCAAGGTTGAATTTAGCATTACTCCTCATGAAAATCTGGAGTTCTGAAATCTACTTTAAGAACCCTAAGTCGATGGAACAAACTTGATTGTGTGGTCTTATTGCTTAGAGATTTGACCTAATGTGGCTAAGTTCAATCTAAACTCCCTGTATGGATCAGGCCTCAGAGATGCTAGTTAAAATCAGTGGGATGGTAGGCTCTCTGACTCTGAATTAGCAAAGCACTTAAGCACATGCTTAACTTTCAGTCAATGTGATTTGAGGATGTCCTTAAGTACTCTACAGATTCAGGTCCTCTATTTTTAGAGTTGTAAAAGTAGTACTAATTCTTTAAAAAGAGTAAGTGAAACAGCCCCGTTTCACTTCTGCTTCACTAAATCTGGTGGTTGGAAGGAGGAGCCAAAGTTGATCTAACAAAAAGAGATTAAGAAAAAACATGTTCATTGTCCAGCTTCCAAGAGGGTATTGATAACAAACAAATGAAAATCTCCTTCACTGTCCCTTTACCAGTTTCACTAAAATAATGTAAGCTAGGTAGCTTTGGATGTTTTGGAAACATATTTTATGTTTGTTTTACTATAAGAAGCTAAGCCCACGCAAGTTAGTAAACCCAGGCAACATAAAATAGTAATTTATAAATACAACAATCTGCAGTAACTGCTCACCCTCATTAGGTCTAGCAAATGAAATAAATAAGGCAACTTGATGAATAAAACATGCTATGAAACAGCTGTTGTCCTCATACAGGGCAGATGTACAATAATAATTGTACATGAGGTAAAAAGAAAATAGATCAAGTGTTCAAATTAAAAAGAAAATCAGAGCATTTTATAAAAACCTTTTATGCCTCCCATGCTATATATCCAGACTAAAAATCTTCAGCTAACAAATAGTCAGAGCTTTAGAGGGACTTGAATGGCTTAGAGGATTTATATTGGGATATAGAAGCTTTCATCTTTACGTCACTACTTTGGATCACATCCAAGATGGGTGGTGATCAGAATTTGTCAGTTAGTGGTGATTTGTTTGGTTTATATGAAATGAGTTGGTGGTCTCATTTCTGTCCACCTGCACTCACATCATGCCATCATCTGTTTCAGCTGAGAAACTAAGAACAACACCCCTCACCCCCCATGGGGCCCCTACAGATGACACATGAGGCAGAACAGTGCCTCCAGCAATGTTCTTATGTTCACAACAGATCCGGCAAGCCTAAAGGGGCTGGTACTATGAACTACCAAGCCTAAGGTGCAGGGCTGACTCTAGGTTTTTTGCTGCTCCAAGCAAAACATTTTTGCCCCCCCCCCCTTTTTTGTTGGCTTTTACACATTTGCACTTTGTAATGTTTTATTTGTTTTTGTTTTCATTTTTGTCCCGGCATTTTAGCCTTATAAATAGCAAATATAATTTTAATTATTTTTTTTCCATAAAGCCAAAGGCGCTTCACGTAAACTCCCCCTCCCCTTTCACTCACAGCTGGGTCACAACATCCTTTTCCCTGCCCTATCCAGTGCCTCCCTCTGGACAAGCACCCCTCACTCCTGACCCACAGGGGGAGCAGGATGCAGGGACAGCACAGAGCCAGAGGGGCATGGGGAACAGGGGGAGCAGGGTTCACCATGGGGAATGGGAGGCACAGAGCCAGAGAGGTGTGGGGACAGGGAGAAGCAAGGGGACTGGGGTGCGGGGGTGCTCAGAGCCAGAGGGGTGTGGGGAACAGTGTGGGGGGTACAGGGATGGCGCAGGGAATGGGAGGCACAGAGCCACAGGGACGCAAGGAACAGGGAGAGGAGGGGGGCAGGGGAACAGTGTGGGGGGTACAGGGGTGGCGCAGGGAATGGGAGGCACAGAGCCATAGGGACGCAAGGAACAGGGAGAGGAGGGGGGCAGGGGAACAGTGTGGGGGGTACAGGGATGGTGCGGGGAAGGGGAGAGGCAGAGGGATCGGGGTCTAGGGGCAGTGCGGGAAATGGGGGGCACAGACCCAGGGGGTGCAGGGAAAAGGGGCTGCAGGGTGCAGAGGGGGTGCAGAGACAGAAGGGTGCGGGGTGCAAGGGCAGCACAGAGCCAGAGAGTCGCAGGGAACAGGGAGAGCAGGGGGGCAGGGGGCAGGACGCAGGGGCAGCATGGGGAACGGGCAGCGCAGAGCCAGAGGGGCACGGGGCGGGGTGGGAGCAGCGAGCTGGGCGGCTGCCAGGGATCTGCCTCTAGCTGGCGAAGGGGGCTGGGGCCGTGGCAGGACTGGAGCTGGTGGGGCGGGGCGGGGAGGAGGCTGGCTGCGCCGCACTCCACAGGGAGCTCCCATAGCCCATTCAAATTGGTGGGGCAGGGCCGAGCTTTGCTGGGGGCAGCTGCTTACCTGGAAATGTGCGGCCCCAAGCATGTGCTTGATTTGGTGGTGCCTAGAGCCAGCCCTGCTAAGGTGCCATGGATTGCAAGGCCCAGCACAAATTAAGCACTGCCTCTGTGCCCATAACAGGAGTACCTGCAGGGGTGAAAGTAACTTAAATTTTACAGGTGTTGTCCTATCACAGCCCACCGGGGAGAGGGGAAATGTGAAGGGATTGCAATAAAACAGTGTCTGTAAGAAATGTAAGTGTGGGTTGGAGTGTGGGGGGCGGGGGGTGTCAGGGCAGAGGGTTGGGGGGGGTTAAGGAATCAGGACAAGGGGTTGGGATATGGAGGGAGGTGCAGTAGTCAAGGCTGGAGTGTATGAGGGGTGCAGAAGGTAGGGGAGGGGGCTGGGGTGGAGAGAAGAGTGGGGGGAGAAGCCAGGGCTTGGTTAACTTAGGCTAGGTCTACACTACAGCTTTTTTCAGAAAAGGCTACGCAAAATGCACTCTGTATTTTGCAGCTTTTTCTGATTTTTTTTTTTTTTTTTTTTTTTTTTGGAAGAGGCTTTTCCAAAATTTGGCCTGTCTACACTGGGCCAAATTTTGGAAGATCCCCCTCTTTTGGAAGATCCCTTCTGCCTCATGGAATGAGGAAGACAGGGCTTCCGAAAGAGCACATTTGCACTTCTGCAAAAATAAGTGGAAGAGCAAACGTGTTCCCTGGAAGCGGCGGAGTTTTTCTGGGATACCTCTGATTTCTGGTATCCCGGAGAAACCCTGCAGTGTAGATGTATCCTTACCTGGCTGGTACTGTACCACTCTAGCTGGGCAGCCATGGCCAGACGGGGGCTGAGCCAGGATCACCACAGTTGATTCCGTCTCCCCTTCTGCTCCTGCTACAGCAGGATTGGGACCAGGGCTAGGGAGCCGGATCAGCTCCTCTCACAGCTGGAAGGGGACCACTGCCAGCCCCTCCCACAACAGATGGGGGCCAAACCACAGGATTGAGGTCGGAGCTGGGCAGCCACAACTGGACAAGGGCTAATATTGCCCCCTCCACCATCTCTTTAAAGTGCCCATCCTGAGCTGAGATTTAAAGAGTGTGCCCTGGGCTGGTTCCTGCTGGAGTGCAACTGGCTCTCGCCAGAGCAGTGCACTTGCGCGCACCCCCTTACTTCCACCTCTGAGTAGAAGTAAACCAAGAATCCTCAGAAGTGGAACAGTCTATTCTTTATATGGTTAAAAAGCTGCTCTCAAAAGAACAAATGGTAGAAGAGATAGGATCCCATGACAGAACAGGAATGTGTGGCTATCGAATGCATTATTAAGGAGTGAGAATATAGCTTAATAAATATGTTTCGTTTTCTACTAGGGTGAGAATTTGTTAGCGATGGACATCATCCACTAACCGGTATGAACAGCACCTGTAAGATAAAAACACCAGAATTATTCCAACCATGTAGGTATAAAATCATGCACTGGCCAAGACAGCAGCATACAAAATGTAATTTTCATTTCCCGTATGGAACTGTGATGTCAGATAAAACTAAAGAAGAAACGAGTTCATCCTTACCAGAGGGATATGTGAGGCCATGCCATCTCTCAGGATTAAGAGAGAGAGAGAAATATAACAGGAGCTAAATATACCCGGGGAGGGGATTAGCCAGCAGCAGTCATGTGCAAAATAGCCACTTTAAGATGGCAGGTGCTTTTCTTGCCAAAATTTAAAGGCCCTGTTACCAGCAGAGCCTTCTGGGAAAGGTTCCTATAAAATGCAGAACCAAAATTGGAGAGCTCAGTGGTGACCAGGTAGTCACAGAGACCCAGTTTTGTCATTTATATACTTGCATGTACTGGAAGTAATTACTAGCTTCTTTGGTGTGCTGCCTGGAGATAGCTGGTGTGCAAGGGGAATCTATCCACTGCACCATCTCCTTTAAAGGGGACAGCATTTTCCCCCTTCACAGCAACTTATCTCTGCAGCCAAGGCCAAGGTCCAGCCTTCTCCCCATCCCCTTTGAAATGTCTCCAATGGGGGCACTCCCTGCACTCAGGAGCACATGAGGACTGCCCTTTTCACTAGACCTTGCACACACAACCAAGAGAGAAGGGCGGTCCACTCCTAGACATCCACAGGGAGCAGTCACACTGCAGAGGGTGGCATATAGCCCTTCCCCTAGTCCGTCATCTGTTGGGCAAGCCCCCTCCCATGAAGGCCAGATTCAGTGGCAGAGGGGCAAGGTGCAGTGACAAACTGGCCCCTGTGTACCTTTGTTAGTCTGTGATATGCTATTTAGAATGTTACCCCTTTTTGACACAAGAGACTAGTCAAAATTGAGGGACCTGGGGATATTCCAGTACTGAGAAGAAATTGATGTTAGAGTCTGATATTTTCTTCACTGCAGTCTTGCTTGTTTAGAGGACTGAATAAATAAATGCTTCTCCAAATGCAGAAGGAACCAAAGGCAAAAGAAGGCATTTCTTGGCTTACAGGCCCAAACCAGCCCCACCAAACCCAGAACCCCTCTCTAGGTTTTTCTCAGGGTCACACAATGGAATTCATACAGGCTTCTGCTTAGATTTCTTCAGGCTCTGTCTCTGTGGCTTTGTCTACACTAGCAGATAGAAAGCACTGGCAGTTACTGCACTCAAATAGCGCTACAGGGAAACCACTATTGTGTGTCCGCACTGTCAGCAGCCAGCGCTTGCAATGGTATCCCATAGAGCACCTCTTCTACTGCAGAGGCTTGTGGGAAGTTGGGGGAACAGGGTTAGGGGGAATCCTTGGTCCTGTCCCAATGCCCCTTGGTGCATCACTTCAAATCCCAGCAACCCCTGAGCTTCTGTCCGCATTTGGTGCCATCTTTCAACAGCTTTTATGCAATGCACTCTGCCATCTTGGTCTGCAGGAATAGATCCACAGCTGATGATGAAAACGCTGATAGGTCTTACTAACCTATCACGAATAGCAGTCGAGTTATTTCTTAAGTGACAATGAGGAATCTGACACTGATCTTGCCATGCAAAATAGGTACGATACAAGATGTCTTGTGGCATTCGTGGAGGTTCTGACCACAGTGGAATGCCACCTTTGGGCTTGGGAAACAAGCACTGAGTGATGGGATCACATCGTCATGCAAGACTGGGATGATGAGCAGTGGCTGCAGAACTTTTGGATGAAGAAAGACACTTTCATGGGTCTCTTGTGATGACCCCATCCCCCTCTTCCTCATGGCACAAGGACATGAAAATGAGAGCTATCCTGCCAGTAGAGAAGCACATGGTAATTGCATTGTGGAAGCTGGCTACTCCTGCACCTTGTGGTAGCATTCCACAGTTCCCTCACTTTGACCCCTGCACTCCATCCCAGTCATGGCCGCTTTAGATCATGCATCTTGTTATGGCTGGAGCACAGTTGGGACAGGACAACTTCCTCTTCCCAAATGCTGATGAGTCCAGCACCTCAGATGTTCTGAAAACTCTCCATGCATTTTTGAGTAAACAGCAAGAGGACTTACAAAATTCCCAAGGAATGTAAAGGGTGGATCTGAGGGTTAGTCACGTGAGGGCAGGGCAGTAGAGCTCAAACTGGCAAACAGAGAGTCAACAGGCATTGTAGGACAGGTGCCGGAGGCCAGTCACAGTGCTGTAATACACCAGCATGTCCACGCTAGCTTCCCAGTGCTGGAGCCACTGTACTAAAAGCTCTACACCTCTAGTCAAAGTGACTTACGCAGAGCCCTGCAACTGTGGAGTTAGTGCACACTCACTGCCTTACCAGTGTGGACACCTCAGGGCTGTGTCTAGACTGGCAAGTTTGAATTTCCTCAAAAGCACTGACGATCTCATGTAAGATCGTCAGTGATTTTCCGGAAATACTATGCTGCTCCCATTTGGGCAAAAGTCTTTTTCCGAAAGACTTTTGCGCAAAAGGGCCAGTGTAAACAGCACAGTAGTGTTTTCCGCAAAAAAGCCCCGATGGCGAAAATGGCGATCGGGGCTTTTTTGCGGAAAACCGCGTCTAGATTGGCCACGGATGCTTTTCCGCAAAAAGTGCTTTTGCGGAAAAGCATCCTGACAATCTAGACGTGCTTTTCCGAAAATGCTTTTAACGGAAAACTTTTCCGTTAAAAGCATTTTCGGAAAATCATGCCAGTGTAGACGTAGCCCAGGAGTTACAGTGTTGGGAGCTGATTTTGCTGTACTGTAACTTGCCAGTGCAGAGAAGGATTCTGGTTCTGGGTTCTGCTGGATGGGTTCACATAACCATTTTGTATATTTGTCAGATTGTGATTAATTTATTTTTACAGTTAGGTTATGGGGTGAGTGTGTTCATACCCATCAATCAAAATGGGATTTTAATTCACTATAACCAGTCATCACCCAGATAATAACAATAAAAGGAACAATACTCTGCTGTTCACACACTAGTTGCTTCCTGTGCTCAAGGTTTACCAGTGCCTTCTCCCAAGAATACCATGGAAGTACTTGACATGTGGATAGATGGCAAACAGTATGGTTATAGGTAGAACCCCTAGATGGGGGGGAGGGTCACTTTGATACTGTGTCCACAGCAGTTTATTGTCTTCCCTAGCTAACTGTGATAAGGACTCATGATGAAATACAAGCCATGAATCAATGAACTCTGATGTGACAGGACCACAATGTCTGTTGAATTATGAATACACTTGGAGTATCTTTTCCAGACCTGAAGAAGAACTCATGGTGGCTCTCAGAAGCTAGTCTCACTCACCAACAGTAGTTGGTCCAGTAAAAGATATTGCTTCACTCACTTTGTCTCTGTCAAAGATGCTAAACATTTACGATGTCATTCCAGAATTGCTTAATCTGGCCACTGAGTAAAGGAGGTAAAGGAAGACTTTGCAAGGTGCAAGATAAAATAGTCTAGAGAGTAATAAAACAGTATGTCAGTGACCTCATTTGGAGTGAGAACCTCTTTATAACAGCATGCTGAGGCTGTAGTATTTTGTAAAGCTATAATAAACTCCAATAGCTTCTTTGCAAATCTCTAAAGGGAGAAATAAGCTAAGGGTGGCTGCTGTTGCTCCACAGCTCTCACTGAATGAGCTCAAAATGGACTCTCTAGTGACAGCTCTGTCAAAGAATAACAATCAGCAGGGGTGGATATAGGACAGGGCGAGCAGGGTGGTCGCCCCAAGCCCTGTGCTTCAAGAAGCCCTGCGCATGCGCCGTGTCGGGGGGGGGGGGGGGGGGGCGCAAAATTGTGCTGCCCTGGGCCCCGCAAAATCGTCATCTGCCCCTGACAATCAGAAATGCTCAGAGACAACCATTTCTCTCTCTGTGTGTGAGTGAGTGTATGTGTGTGTAATGCTCAAAAACAACCCTCTCTCTCTCTCTCTCTCTCTCTCTCTGTACATGGGGCAGGCACAATGTTGATCTCAAAGAAAACAGCAATCTCAGAGCTCTTAAGATGTATGAATGGATTCTAAACAAATTAAAGCTAACACAGATTGTACCGGATATTTTTCATCTAGTTTGCAAAGCACGCTTTCCACTTGAACTGAGATGAGAACAGAATACAAATATAGTCCGGGGAAATGACTGGAACTCTGACATCACCTTCCAAAGGGAAATGTGACGGGTAGTTATTGTCACTACTTTATGCTTAAAAAAAAAAGTCTTCATTTCAGAGTGGATGGGCTGAATGATCTATAGATCAGCATAAAAACCACTTTCTGGGTAAGATATTTCAGATTGCAAAAAATCAATTGGTTAAAGAGAGACTTAATCAGAACCAAAACATTACCTCATGATGTTACTGGTTTCTTGACAAACAGCTGACTTAACATCCCTCCTACATTTTATATCTGGAGATTGCGGTGTGCTTCTTCTATTGAATAGTACAGTACAGCAGTATGAGTTTCAGAGAAGCACCTGGAGCTTCTCTGCAGTGATGGGTCATGTGAGTAAATGAATCTATGTGATTATATGTATCATAGAGGAAATGAAGACTGTCCTTTGACTTGTAGTCTGCTGTAGCTGTAAGGAGAATACCATGCTGTCTTGTACATTATGCAACTCACCTATATTGGATGTTTCTTCACAGCTATGCTAAGGGTATGTCTACACTGTACTGCTATTTCAGGATTCCGTAGGTATCCTGAAATAGCTACTCTGCGTCTACACAACCCACCTGTTATTTCGAAATATTTTTCGAAATAACAGGTGTGCTATTTCACCATCCCGGTAAACTTTGTTGCACGAGGGTTAAGGGATGGCTTGAAATAGTACGTTATTTTGAAATTTGGTGCTGTGTAAATGTGCCAAATTTCAAAATAAGCCATTTCGAAATAGATTTGAAATAAGATATGCAATTTGTGTAGCACAAATTGAGTATCTTATTTTGAGTTTAGGGTGCTGTGTAGATACACCTTAAGAGTTAAAAACTCTGAAATTAAAAGAAAGGCATCCTCTTCTGGATTCTGTTCAGGTGTGGCTTGTTGAGCAGCCTGATACAACTACTGCTACTGCTAATGGAAAATTAAAACAAATCTGGTTTGGCTAATAAAGGGCTCTAAGTATTAATGTCTTTTCACAAATTGTCAGGAGGTTTCAATCCCCCACGTGATTAAGACAAAGCACCTGCTGCTATTTTAAGTGGAAATGTCATAGTGTTCTTATAAAATTTTTGTTAGGTAAAAGATTTTCAGTTTTTATCTCTGACCTTTGACAAAGAAATCTGTAGGGAACATGAGAGCGCGCAGTAAGGATGGGATAATTATTTTGTGGGGAAAGAAGCATTAATCCCTCAGTATTAAACCCAGCAGTGCAGTTTAAAAAAAAATAGCAGCACTTTATGGGCCTGATTCTCAGAAGTACTGAGCAGTCACAGCTCCCAGTGAAGTCAGTGGTCCTGATTCATCATTGTGCTATTTCCCCTTTGCGCCCTGCAATGAATTGCACTGGTGCAGAAGGTGTGCATTCGAGGCACAAAAAAATGACTGTCACTTCTGTGCTGTTCCTGCAGCAGTCCCCCAGTACAGGGGGCATTCCAGGGGCAGAGGGGAGGCCAGTGTGGGAGCAGACCAGGAAAGGGAAGGAACGTGGCTAGGGTAAACCAGAGCCTTGGTGATTTTTCACCCTTCTGTTGCTCCACAGTAGTCACTGAAATCAGCGGTACTAATAAGGGAAGCCTAAGCAGATAACAGGGCTGAGCCAGCCTCTAAAGCCCTTATCCAAAAGGCACCACCTCCAGCAGCAGTGTCCCCTACATGTGGCTTGGTATCGCTTCATTTGTGACTCAGGGTATATCTGTGCTGCCATTGAGGAGTGTGAATGCAGCTTGTCTAACTGGCTTTGGGCCTGTTGAAGTGAAGCCATGGCTGAATGGGCTTCTCTGTGGACTAGCTGAGTAATTAACCTGGCTTCCTAGATGGGCTTGTAGAGCCTACGCTGCCATGACTTCATTGTTCGGTACAACTTAGATTAAAGCTAGCTTGCGTATGTCAACAATAGACTGCACTATAAACATTTCCTCAGGGAAGAGAGGAACCTCCTCCCTCAACTTCCTGGAGCCACGTCATTGCACTTTGGAGATTTCCCACTGAGTGTTGACCTGTCCCTGTTCTATGTGTTTGTGAGCTGATATGATGGCAGCAATTTCTACAGTTGTCTATTGATCATTGATTGGATTAAGCAAACTAACTCATAATTCTCTGCACATATTAATGTTAAATCCACCCTGTCAGTCTCATTTAATATTTCATCCTGGCTCTTCCTCATTGACACGCTTGGAAACTGCATCTCCTCCCAGTCACCTAAAAGGAAGCACTACCTGTACAAATGAAGATTCAGTGTGATGGGAGTGCAAGCGCTATCTTTAGTAAAAGATGTACTGTATAAGAGATGACTCAAGGTTCTCTTACTGTAATGATTATAATAATACATCTTCTTTATATAGAACCTATCTGCATGACAATCTAAGTGCTTCACCGAAATAAGAGATGACAGCAAACAGATTAAAACATTAAAAATCATCTTAAAATGAGAGAAAACAATCAAATGAATCATTGAGCCATGGAAAGACAAATCATTATCTCAAAAATGTCATAAAACCAAAACAAATGAAAAATATGCTCCATCTGAAATGCTAATATCTGAAAGAAGATATTAAGTGATATTTCCATTCCTGTGAAGGGACCAATCACAAGCCCTATGCACTATCTAAATCCCATTTAAATTTTGCTTTGAGGGCTTGAATGACACTTAAGTGGTGCAATGACTTTATCCTGGCCCTCTAGCACAGAAGTGACATTTATTCCTTGAGTGCTTGTATAATACATGTCTTCTAGCTATTACATTATTCCTGAAGGATTCACTAGCACAAAGATGGGACAACATAATCTACCAAATTTTAACCCTCCTCCAACATAATGGATTTAAAATGTGACAATAATGGGGCAGAAATTGTTAATAGACAAGTGCCATTTTTGCCTTATGAAATTCACTCACTTCCTCAGCTATAATAAGGTTTTGTGGTGCTGTTGGTCACAGCAAGTCTTATTGCCCCATTTGTCAGTGCCATTATCCATTATTGTTGTTATCATTATTCTATTATGATAGAATCATAGAATACTAGAACTGGAAGGAACCTTGAGAGGTCATTGAGTCCAGTCCTCAGCCCTCATGGCAGGACCAAGCACAATCTATATCATCCCTGATAGATGTCTGTTTAACCTACTCTTAAATATTTCCACTGATGGAGATTCCACAACCTCCCTAGGCAATTTATTCCAGTGCTTAACCACCCTGAAAGTTAGGAAGTTTTTCCTGATGTCCAACCTAAACCTCTCTTGCTGCAATTTAAGCCCATTGCTTCTTGTCCTATCCTCAGAGACCAAGGAGAACAATTTTTCTCCCTCTTCCTTGTAACACCTTTTTAGATACTTGAAAACTGCTGTCGTGTCCCCTCTATATTTATACCCACACCCTCATCCCAAATTCCCTAGCCTACATCCTCTCCACATTCAAGTCCCTCCAATTAACTCATTTTTCTGTAAAGACCTAAAATAAAACAAAATTATATACACAAGTAGAGTCAGCGGCAGATTTAGGGCAGGGCGAGCGGGGCGGCTGCTCCGGGCCCCACGCTTCCCAAGGCCCCGGGCATGCACTGTGGCATCACGGTGCATGAGCCATGTCAAAGGAGGGGCCCCACGAAATTTCGCTGCCCGGGGCCCCACGGCGCTGCCCTGGGCCCCGCGGCACTTTCATCTACCCCTGACTAGAGTCTCTGCTTCAAAGCAGGAACTGTCCTCATTTCAAACAGGGCCAAGCACAAAGTTGGTGATTCATAAATAAATAAATAATGGGCCTGATTCTGCAGTTTTGAAGGCACAACACAGGATGTGCATAGATTGCTTTATTTGATCCAAATCTGCATTTTATAGCAGAGGAAAACTTTGGCTGAAAAATGCTGCCCAGCTCTACTTACATGGGGGACAGAATAATTCTGTGAATGGTGTTTGTTGTGCCTGTGCTGGGGGACTTTTCCTCAAACTACTGTGGCAGATTAAGGGTTTGAATATGCTGCCAGAGCAGTGTGTGGGAGTCATGGGGAGTGATAGGACCTGCCCCAATAACAAAAAACACTAGTACCGGCACCTCTGTTAAGTTAATAACAATGGCAAAACACCATAATTAGGGTTAACTGGGGACCCCTTCTTTGCATTCATAGATCTAGACATCTGGGTATAATAAAAATACATTAACATATGGACACATGAATGATTTTTTTTTTTTTTGTTAGCAGCTGGGCAATTACAGCTTAATTTTGTTCAATTGAAATTGATTGCAAAACTCCCTTTGACTTCAGTGTATGTTTAAAAAAGGCTCCTACAATACTCTTGGGGTTTTAATCCTGGTTTAAATATAAATGGCCAAGCTTGTGGAGAAGAAAAATGAGTGTATCACTGATTTAACAGAGAAAAATATGAATATCTGTAATTATTAGGTGTCAGATCCTTTCTGTAATTCTGCTAGATGTTGGCATACAGCTAATGGCAGGGGTCTTTGATTCTAAGAAGTGTACGTGTTAATAATATGAAGCATTTCCCTGCCATTGAGGGGGCTGCAGTCACTGCTGCACCTCAGTCACTCCTATTTTCTGCATATAACAATTGGGCTGTAACATTTGGTCTACTTTCAGTTGTTGCCTTAGTATGAGGGTGCTGAAGGGTGTTGGTGGCATGTGGTAGACAGGATGTCAGACCAGCTGATCTGGTAGTCCATGTGGCCTTCCATTCAATGACTCCTTAAGTGAAAGACCATGTGCAAATGCCATCATATTCTGTTATAAATGAATGGGTGTGAAAGTTCACTAACAAATTACATTCAGATTTCAGGTGGATTATTGTGGACATTTTGTGACTCTGTAGGACAGCAGCCCTTTGGCAATTTGCTCTGCTGGCAAGTTAATTTCCATCACACCAAAGTATTATAGCTATTCTTGAGACAAGGTTAGCTAGGAAATATATTTTATTGGACCAACTTCTGTAGGTGAAAAGTACTAGGTTTTGAGCTACACAGATCTCTTCTTCAGGTTCAGGGAAAGAAGCAGATTGTTAAACAGAACAGGTAATGCATTTAAAATGAAATGGACAACTGGGACTAAATTGATATGCATAAAGTGTTTGAAGTGGACGATTAATGGTAGCAGGTAGTGTGTGATATGTTACAAATTGTTGTAACGAACCATTAAACCACTATCCCTATTAAGTCCATGGTTTCTGGAGTCTAGTGGAGTTATGAATTTAAATTTTCATTCTCACCTTTCAAAGTTGTTGTACAGTTGTTTTACAGTGGTCATTGCGTGAAAAATCTTCACCCCCAGATGGTATTGTGGTTTTGTCTTTTATGTTTCAATATGTTTCGAGAGTGCAATGATTGTCTGATTTCACCAACATTTGATGCACTGAATGTACGTGCTGTGATGGGCATGTGTAGGTCCAATGGGTCTTAAAAGCTGTATTATGAGGATTATTGCTCATCATTGGAGTGGAGATATGTCTGTAAGTTTGTGTGTCTTTTGTTCTGGCAGGATTTGGTGTAGGGATGTAAAATCCCATTTAAAAAGTTGACCAGTTAAATGTTAAGCTTAACCAGCTAACTGGGATCCCCTGGGTGGGGTGAGGTGGAGTGGGCCTGGCTGGGCTGGAGCAGGCTCCAGCCCACAGTGCAGTGCAGGGAGCCCAGCTGGACTTGAGCATCTGGCTAGGGATGTAAAGAGTTAATTGATTACATGCTTCCCTGGAAGCATCATTCATTGTAGCTGTGGTACAGTGCAGTGGGCCCAGCCAGGCTAGAGTGGCCCCTCATCTGTGGCGTAGTGCGGTGGGCCCGGATGGCCTCGGGCAGGAGGCTGCTCCAGCCTGTCGGGACCACTAGTTAACTACTTACCTGATAAGGATGATGATACTTACCAGGTAAACAATTAACCCTTTGCATCCCTAGTCAGATGTCACTTTGAGTTGGTGTGTTCTGGTCCATTGGGAGTGTGCCTCTGATGGTGAGCTTGGTGAGGCTGGAATTTGTGGGTTTTGTTTGTTTGTTTTTTGGTCAAAGGATTCAGGAAAAATTTCTATCAGGATGAGGTCCCCATCAAATATGAGTTGTAATTGTTTGATGAAATCCTGTGGTGAGTCCAGTGTGGGCTGTTAGGTGACAACTAGGGATGTTCAGTCAGTGAGTTTCCTTTTCCTGTATTGAATCACTTGACCATTCCATTATATGAGCTACATCTGTCGGGGAGAGTCCTTGTTTAGTGAAGGTGGTTTGATGTGTGTTTAAGTGTGCATCCTAGACTTTCTCTTCAGAGCAAATTGATGGTATCTGAATGCCCCTGGCTCTAGATAACAGATTTCTGAGGTTGTCTGGTGATTGCTGGATCTGTGGATTTCTTGTATGCAGTTGTTTGTCGTGTGTGGTGTTTAGGAAGATGGTGCTGGTATGGGAATGCTCCAGAGAGAGTTTAGTGGACAGGTAGTGGTCGTTGAAATTGTGGTGGCAGTCCATAAGCAAATTTAGATCATCTGCTTAACAATCTGTCTTAACTTGTATTTAGCTCAGGCACTCTGCTTCCTTCTCCTTGACCTAAAGAACAGTTCTGCGTAGCTCAAAAGCTTCCATCAACAGAATTTGGTACAATAAAAGATATTCCCAAGTGTCCAGGAACTAACCTGGCTAGAGTGACTTTCAAATAATAGATATCTTCATGAGCCATACAAATCTTTCAATATATTAAAGCCCAGCAACACACAGAAATGCTAACTTGGGCAGGATGACCTGATTAGTTTAATTGTGGCTTATTTAACCTGACCATTTAAAAGTTAATCCCTTTTTAACATCGTTGTTTCTATAAATATTAAATATCATGTGCTTGATTCTCTGCCACACTGCACTGTATGTAGTACTTTATTTGTGGAAAGTGGGTATAAAATTCTACCAGATTTGAAGGGTAGTATTTTACACCCAGTGGGCAAAGAAGTCCATTACTATACAAAGTGCAAGATAGTCAAGAACCAGGACATGTATCTGTGTGGAGGAACAGTGATTTTTCTTAGCCCTGGTTCACACCATCTACACTACAGAGTTAGGATGGCACAAGGCAGTTTATATCTACCTAACTATGTATGCGTGTACACTAAAATTTTGCTTTTGTTGATGTAACTCGCCCACTACATCAACATAATAACTCCACTTCCACAAGAGGGACAGAATCAATGTCAATATAGTTCAAGTAGTCAATGCTGTGTCAATGCAGACACTGCATTGCTTACATCAGCTATTGCTGGCTTTCAGAAGCCTCCCATAATGCTCCATGCTGACAGTTTGACTGGTACAAATGCCCTGGTGGAGGATGTACAGTGCTGACACAAGGAGCAAACAAGCAACAACACCCACAAAGCAATGTAATTATTATGACTGATGTGTGCGGACGTAAGTTAGGTCAACTTAATTTTGTAGTGCTGATATGTCCTAAGTTGGTTATTTTTGGTTTTGGTTCAGATCATTACATTTGGCTTTATAGAGGTGGTAAGGATCAGTCTAAAATAAACCTAAGGAGAAAACATATAAGAAGTCTTAGTAAAAGTACAATTTTAACAAAATTTCAATTTAGTATCTTCAAAATATATAGATTCTTTTTGTGTTAGGATATGCTATTTGAGCATACCATCCAGGGGAAATAAAATGTATTGTTCTGACCACCAGAGGGCTTGCATATTTTCCAATGAGTACAACAGAAATTTATTGAGAATGACTAACAGATGAATTTAAAAATTGAATATAAAGACTGTGAGGTACAGAGTGCATTCTATAGTACATATAAAAATCAACACGTGAAGTCATTTCATTAAAATTTGAGTTAATATCCTGTGTTTTAGTTCTTCAATAAAAATAGTAATTCACGTATGCTTGTTAAAAGTATTTTGGAAGGAATGAAATAATTAAAGGCTGAATCCTGCTCTCAGTGTCACAGGTGTAATTCCTATCATTCCTGTGGTGTAGCCACGGGCAGGATTCGGCCTGAATAGCAATGCATTTGACACAGAGAAAATAGATATGAACTTTCCAAAAAACAAAAATACAGTGGGTTTGATTCTCCTTTCACGTACAGCTCTTTTACACTGGTGTTTACTCCGTCACTGTTACTTCTGATTTCCATTGCTGCAAGCTAGATCAGTTCCAATATTTGAATTAAGTACTTTTGGAAATAGAAAACATCCTCTTTTTCTACAAGCCTTCATACATTTGAATGAGCCATTTTCACTGGAAATTAAGAGCCTGATGGTGAAATGTGTTAAACACCTCTTTAGAGGGGCTGAGAATTCTTGAGTCCTACTGAAGTCAAGTCAATGAAAGTAAAGGGGGTGCTAGTAGTGTAGGCAATCCAGTCCTGCAAGAAGCCCTCAACCTATTGACCTCATTGGGAACTGAGTGCACTCAGTGCCTAGCAAGAGGTACTCAGCACAGGAAGGATTAGATTTTTCTTTTGGTCAGCACAAGTTTTCATATTATTTAATGAAGGCAATGGAAATATATTGAAAATCTTTTAAAATATTAATAGAAAATAAATATCTGAGATCTAGGGTGCAGTCCTGAGAGGTACTGAGCACTTCCTGGAAAGATGCTGAGGACCCTTGTCTACTCTTCAGAAAGCACTTAGCTCCTCATCTGATCTGACAGAATCATAGTATCATAGAATACTGGAACCCGAAGTCTCCAAGAAGAAGTCACCAAGTGCCGTCTCCTTCACTCAGGCCTGCTGACAAGGAGGGGGGCAAACAGGGGCGATTACTTGGGGGCCCAGAGATTCAAAAGGGCCTGCTGCCCAGAACTCCCGGCTGCCGCCGCCACTACTACAGTAGCAGCAGCCAGAGCTCTGGACCCCTTTGATTTGCCACCAGAATATCGATGTGCCAGTTCCACATGGCTCTGAGGGCTTCTTGTGGAGGGAGTGTGCTGCAGTCTGGCAATGCTGAGGGCTGATTGCCCTCAGCACTGCCCCTTCTGCCTGAGGCCCTGCCCCTTCTGGGGTGCAGATCCACCCCCACACGCCTTGTGCTAGGGCCCATGTAAGCTGTCGATCTCACTGCTTGACTCACAGCAGGAACAAGCACCATCTAGAGCTCTGGAGCTTAAATGAAACCTTTCTATATTAATAATAATGCATTGTGTTTCCAGATAATAACATCTGTATGTATCCTAATTTAATGAAGAATGTAATTAATTTTCAGATTAAAATAAAATGTTGGAATCAATAACACAAACATGAAGAAGATGAAGAAACAAATTTCCTTCTCCTTTGTTCATATAGTTTTCTGATAAATAGGGCATGCAGCACAATAGCTTTATCTCTGTAATGTTAAAGTAATGTTAAAGTACAAAATCATCAAAATAATACAACATTAAGGTTTTATACTGTCAGATCAATATACCAGATTCCTCACTTAGTTCAATTCTGAATTCTTCTTACTTGCTTTTGAGTCACTTCCATATCTTCATATCTTTGTACCATATCTGTACAATATCTCTCTCTATTTTCATAGCTTACCTACTTTACTGTATTTTGCAGCACTAATGTATTTTTTTCTAAATGAACTCGAATGCATATATACTTTAGCCTATTTGCAAATTATTACTGTAGACTAGTTTTGAGGCTGCTATTATTAGTTTGTTTTTGTTTTGTTTTTTGCTAAGAACTGAAAAAGTATGACACAAACATAAAGACAACCCTTGCCTTAAAGAGCTTTTAGTCTAAGATGCCCCAAAAAATTCTTAGAATCTCTAGAGTAAGGAGTAAATTTAGATTGTGTTTTAATTACTCTGCTCTTGTTTAAGAGATCCTTTCTGTAATTTGACATGCTCTGCAGTCTTAGAAGTAACTAATTTTCAATCCTGATTTGATAGAGGGAGAGGGACATATCATTATGACTTTAAAGCTAAATAGCCAAAGATATCCTGCAAAGATACTCATGGAAGGGATAAGGGACACAGTAGATCAAAGAAACTTCAGAAGATTATTTTTGATAGAAATTTTCCTCTGATCATCCTCTTTAGGGGGAGAGGCTAGGGAGTCAATGAGAGATGACCTAGCAGGAATTAATCCCTGAAGCACATTAACTCTCAGTACAAAATCTGTGGGGTTAGCAGAGAACAATTACACTAAAAGCAGCTGTCCCCTTTATCCATTCTCTCTCACATTCAGGTAGTTCGAAGTCCAACCTACAAGACTCCAGGGAAGTGGGGAGAAAGGTGCTGTGGAGGGTATGTTTCCTATTCTGTCTATGTCTGTCTGTCTCTCTGTCTGTCTAGTCAGCCAGCCTTGGTTTTTCTATAGCAGGGATGTGAAGCCGGTAAGCGTCATCCTTACTGGTTACTGTTAACTGGAGGCCTGGCTGGGCTGGAGCAGCCCTCCGCCCATCCATGGTGTGGAGTGGAGGAGCTGGCCCAGTTGGAGGAGCCCCCAGCCCATGGCGTGGTGGGCCCAGCTTGGCCAGACCAGCACACTGTGGTGTGGGGCTGGGCTGGAATGGCCCCCTTCCAGCCCCTATTTAAGAAGTTAACCAGTTAAACATAACATTTAGCCAGTTAACTAATTAAATGGGATTTTACATACCTATTCTATAGTGTTCAGAGCTGAAGTGTCCATTCGTTGATCTATCAGCGAATCGTTCTCTTACCCCACTGAGAAGGAGGGGACAGTCTGACTCAAAACCTTTCCAAAAAGTTCTAGTCCTTTTTAGAAATACTAGATTTTTCTGGTTCTTCCAACTGTAAATGGAGAACAGCATATTTGGAGAACTGTGCTCTCATTCATTTCCTAGGCAAAAAGTATTCAATATGGTGTCATCTGAATTCCCCTTGTTTCATTCCAAAAGAGCTTCCAGCAGTTCTTGTTAATTCAGATAATAGATTACTTCAGCAATAAGACACAACAGGCCATGTTTTAATGGTCTATTAAAATGTGCCTTATGTGCATTGTGAAGCAAAAGGCCGAGTAACTTCAACCACCCAAGAAGTGTATTAATGGCCAATTAACGCATGCCTTGTTGTGTCTTGTTGCTGTAATAATACAGATCTTTTGTATGTACCAAGAAATGTCATTAATGAAGTTTTAAAAATTATTTTCTGTGTATTTCATTAAATGCATATTTTATAAAAACCTAGATTATAGTAAAATGAAAGGAGAATTTAGATTACTCTTTGTAATGACTTTTACAAAATGTTATTGTAAACTTGATAAAAACAGAATAGACACCATCAATTTGTACCTGGAGTTAGTCATCTCCAAATACAATTGAAATAGGTAAGATTTTTGACAATTCTCTTAAACAAGTCATTGGGGAAAAAAGAGCAAGATGTAAAATGTGGATACACTGAGCCATATGTTTCCTCTCTACTTCTGCAAGAGAGTGAACAGCTGCAGATTCTGACAAGAGGATGGATGCAGAGAGCAGGGAATGACAGCTCTATGGCCTTCTTTCTGTGGAAACCCAAAAGCACTTCCTTACTCCTATCAGCATTAATTTATGCCAGTTTCACCACAGTCATATAATAGCCCCTGCCTCCTAAAAGGAATTTCCAGGACATCAAAAATGAGAGGCACTACAAAAGCTGTGCTGCTGCAGAGAATAAGGGGGTCTCCATGCATGTGACTGGCTCTGCCACTGGTAGATACTGGAGATTGGCAAATACTGGAGGTCAACATTAATTCTGATAGAAAAATGTGAATCTACATTTTTTAGCTTTTATTTTAAGCCATTTAAACTAGGTGTTCTCTGTAACTTCCTGGAATTTTAAAGCTTGATTTATACATTGGCTATTTTAGGCTGTGTTCAAGCTACAATTCTACTTACATCTTGGGTGATGAATGTAGAGCTGGTGGAATGGCTCCTGCAGAATTCCTTGTCTGCTGTAGACAGTGGGACCTTAAAACAGGAAACCTGGTAATCCGACATTGTATTCAACTTCTAACTTACGCCAGCACATAGCAGGACGATGATTAGGGGACTGCAAAAGCACCCGTCATCCCTCTGCACGCACACAAGTTGTGCTGTGCATTCTTTGTTGACAGATGAGGATCTGGGCTTCTGTCCTCTGTCTAAGATGTAAAATAAGGAATCTGACCACTTGCTGTGGTTGGAAAATAGATAGCTGTATTTGTATGAGTAGAAATGTTAACCCCTAAGGATACATCTACACTGCAACACTATTTTGAAATAACTAGAGCTATTCCAAAATAACTTAATCCTCATCTACACAGCAAACAGTTATTTCGAAATAAGTGTCAAAATAGTCAAGCTGGAGGACTTCTTTCTCTTACTCCTGTAACCCTCATTGTATGAGGAATAAGGGAAGATGGGGGAAGAGTGCTCTATTTCAAAATCAGTGCTGTGCAGATACTCTCTATTTTGAAATAAGCTATTTCAAAATAAGATACGCATTTGACGTAGCTCAATTTGCGCAGCTTATTTTGAGTTAAACCCTGCAGGGTAGATGCACTCCAAGTGACCCAGGCAAATTACCGAACTCCTTCCTAAACTCAACCTATATTTTCATTTGGATTATCAATCTTCTTCACACCTGTCTTAAAGTATCATGTAGAACAGCTTCTTACTGCTGCTGCTTCTCCCCTGCAGGTTATGATGTTCCTATGGGAGATGAAATGATACTTTCATACAACACACATATCAGCTTATAAAATGCTTTGGGATCCTTTAGGCTGAATGCTGATGCACAACTCCGTGGCAAATCATTATCCAGCACAGCATTGTACCCAGGATACTGCTGCTTTTAACTTTCACATTTTGCTGAAAAGTGTTTGAATCTCCAGATTTTTTTTCTCTCTAATTTTCTCAAAATGAAAATCAACCTTGACATAGTAATATATTAAGCAGCATTAGAAGTCACTGGGAGTCTCTGTTGGAAAAAAAAGGTCTTTGTTTTCCTTTGACGGTGCTAGCATAACCGTGACTTTTAGAAACTACCCCCCTAACTTCACAGCTTTTAACTTTTTATTAAACCCCCCCCAAGCTTTTTAAGACCCTTCACAATGTGATTATTATTAATTTTAAAAAATCCACGAATGTTGAAAAGAAACACTGTGGTGTGTGAAGTGCCCCCAGCACAGTTAGCCACTCCCCTCATGGAGGTGGTTTACCTAGAGCGCTGGGAGACCTCTCTCCCAGTGCTCTTGCTGTGGCTACACTGCTGTGTTTAAAGCACTGCTGCAGCAATGCTGCCACAGCTGCGCTTTAAAGTTACGAGCATATACAAAGCCTCAGTTCAGTTTTGATTTTAAACTCAGATTAGTCACTGAATTGGGAAACGTAATAGATTTCATAACTGTGGGATATAAGCATTAACAGGGGAATTCAACTCTGTGTTAGCACTTGCAAAGGACTAGGGGGCCTTCACCTTCCCTATATAGAGGGCTGCCAGTGGTCAATTAGGTTCTCAGTGCAGACTATAGCTGTCTGTAACTTTTGCTCCTTCTGCAATGGCACACCTGGGCCACTGCAGCAGTGGAGAATAACTATGGCATAAGAATGCGCTGTAAAGCTCTTTGTGCCATAGCTTCCTCTTAGAGAAAATGTATGTAGAGCTGGTTCTGTGGACTCCCACAGAAGATTTCTGGCAGTGCAGGTATTCCCAAGGTCATGTATGATCTGCAGTCCACTTACATGAGAATGGCTGGAACAAAGGGACGAGAGAACCCAATTCCATCTTGACTTTTGGGGATACACTTCATAATGTGAGTGATGCTGTAATGGGAGATATATCCATATATATATGGGCAAAATGATGGGGAATAAATTAGCTATTATGACTCAACAGAGAGATCTTGGAGTCATTGTGGATAGTTCTCTGAAAACATCCACTTAATGTGCAGCAGCAGTCAAAAAAGCAAACAGAATGTTAGGAATCATTAAAAGGTGATAGAGAATAAGACAGAGAATGTCTTATTGCCTCTGTATAAACCCATGACATACCCACATCCTGAATACTGCATACAGATGTGGTCGCCTCACCTCAAAAAAGATATCTTAGCATTGGAAAATGTTCAGAAAAGGACAACAAAAATTATTAGGGTTTTGGAACAGGTGCTATATGAAGATAAATTAAAAAGACTGGGACTTTTCAGTTTAGAAAAGAAGAGACTAAGGGGGGATATGATAGAGGTCTATAAAATCATGATTGGTGTTGAGAAAGTAAATAAGGAAAAGTTATTTACTTGTTCCCATAATATAAGAGCTAGGAGGTCACCAAATGAAATTAACAGGTTGCAGGTTTAAAACAAACAAAAGGAAGTACTTCTTCGCAGAACGCAGAATAAACTTGTGGAACTCCTTGCCAGAGGATGCTGTGAAAGCCAGGACTTTAACATGATTAAAAAGAACTAGATAAATGCATAGAGGTTAGATCCATCAATGGCTATTAGCCAGTATGGCTAGGAATGGTGTCACTAGCCTCTGTTTCTCAGAAGCTGGGGGTGGGCAACAGGGGTGGGATTACTTGATTTCCTCTGTTTTGTTCATTTCCTCTGGGGGCACCTAGCATTAGCCACTGTTGGAAGACAAGATACTGGGCTATATGGACCTTTGCTCTTTGTCGTTATGTACTTATAAAATTTGCCAGGTCTTCCAGTTTCAAGCCTGAAATTAACTGAAAAACAAACACTAGG
Organism: Pelodiscus sinensis; assembly: GCF_052426305.1. NCBI lineage: Eukaryota > Metazoa > Chordata > Testudines > Trionychidae > Pelodiscus > Pelodiscus sinensis. The sequence continues at coordinate 201,022,510 of NC_143053.1, read as the reverse complement.
CTGTCTACACCAAACAAACTACACTAGGTAATCAACACAGTTAGATTTCTATATTTCACAACTTGCATCTACAACTGTAATTGCAAAATTAGAGTATGGTTGAAGCCTCTCTGAAAATATGCTTGAAAAACCTCAAACCTCTGTTCTAAAGTGCATTTAGGACAAACTATCCTGCATCCTAAATCCACAGGTTCTGACCCTTAAAAACATATATGGAAATTTAAGAGAAAAGTAAATAGGAAGGTATGCAGATGTCACGATCAGGAGTGCTGACCAGCACCTGGTGACTAAGGGGTAAACACTGTACGTAGTCGGGTGGTCAACCAATAACAATACAGGTAGGAATTTCAAACTGGAAAAGAGGGGTTTTTCTTTCTCTTCTGTGGTTGAGAGGCAGAGCAGTTTCTTCCAAGACTGCAGGAGATGGGAGACACCTCTCTTCAAGAATGGACTTCTTACAAAGTGTAAGTAGGGGAAAGGTTAGCTAGTCTGTCAGGATTTATTGTTTTCCTTGTTTGGGGATGTGGAAATAATGTCTGAGCTTAAGTGCTTTTTTTTCTTTGTAACTAAGTTTTAGCCTGGGGATTTCCCTGAGAATCTATATCAATTGGTGGCTCTTTCCCATCTGGCCACTTTACTATGCTTGCAACTGTAGTTTTGTTTTCATAATAAAGGATTGTTTTCTTTTCTAATTAACCGGTTGATTGGTTGATTGTTGTGTCCTTAGGACTCAGAGCCTAGTTACAAGGGCAGAGTCAACTGTTGTCTGTGAATTCCCTGGTTTTTCCCAACTCCAAGCAAAAAGGAGGTTGGGGCAGGAGGAGAGTTTTACCTTAGGAAGGAGATTTCCCAAGTGATCTCTTCCCTGGTTTTTCTTGGAATTTCATGGGTGGTGGCAGCGGATTCTCCAAAATCTGGATATTAGGATTTTGGGGGGCAGCTTTTGTACTGGAGCCTGTAGAGGCAAGATTTTGGAGTGCTCTTATGGGCCCCCAACTTCTGCATTCATAGTGCCATAGTGGGAAACAGCCTTGACAGCAGGGTTGAGCTAGATTATTTCATTAGATAAACTCTTACAGCTCCCAATGATGTCATGCCTATCTGAGGTGAGAATCTGGTCCTTAAAAGTGGTTGTAACTAAAATGAATACTTATTTAATATGCGAAAGTCAGATACAATAAAATGCCTAGTCTAATCCTTTCTCTCCAAAGTGTCTAACTTTGAAAATTGCCTCATATTTTATCTCCTCTGATTTTCTTCTTTCTTTCTTCATTCAAGCAGAAAATCTCCTCTGACACTGCTGTAATTCTTGCCAGAACGGCTTGTGGTTCCCTTTAAATGAATTTGCCATGGCAGACAGCAGGGAACAGGTGGCAATGCTTGCTACTGAAGATCATCATCTTCTCTAAGATTTTCATTAGACACTTAATTCTTTCCCTGGCATGCCACGGAGCTATAGGGATGCAGAGCAATATACTGTGATTTGAGAAGATTTGCAGCTGGTGAAGGAGATCTGGAAAGGAGCTGCCTTTTGCAGCCATAGATATTTTCAGCAGACTGATGGGGTTTTTGTAATGTGGACACCAATCTATTTGGAAGTGAACTAAGTCTATTCCAAACTGTACCAAACTATAGCTAATGATCCATTAAAATGAGATCTACAAATTATTTGACTTCCCCAATTTTATTTGAGTTTTTAAAAATAAAAGTCTTTGCCTTCGTGCTCTGATTCTACTGAATACGGGGGGGAAAAGGCTTCTTGGGAACTTGATTATTATTTACATGAAGGGTCCTTTCCAACATTCTGGCAGTATAAAGAGAGTCTTTAGCATAAATGAAAATCAGAGTCTTTTGTATTAATTTTTTATTGAACTTTTACTTGTTGGAACTGAGGAAGTGCTGCTGAAGGAAAGGAGTTGCTGCACTTCTTGGAAGTGAATATATTCGGATATGAATACTACAGTGAACTCCACCTCACTGAGGCCCAAACAGATTTCAAAACTTGCCACAAGAGCCCAAATAAGGAACACAACAAAAAATAGAGAACAAAGGGTCTATGATGACCTGAATAGTCCTTGATAGTTCTTCCCCTCTGGAACAATGGAACTATCAACCTTCAGGGTGAAATTTGTAAAGGCTGGAAGCAGGGCTTTCTGAGGGCCTCCCTGGGTCTGTGGAATTCACTACTGCTGGACCAGAGTCTGATTCACTAATGCCCTGCATTATTGTAACTATTTACACCAGTGCAAATTTGGGTTTGAAACACTACCATTCTGCTCTGGTGGCATTCTTGCTTTGTACTCACTGCAGTGCTATAAACTACTGTGTTTGGTGTAGGATGATGGTAAATTAGACCCTAAAGTTAAACACAAACCTAATTTCTTTCTGGTCCAAATGCAAACCCTTCCTTCCTTTCTTTCTGACATTCCTCACCATAGCTTCCAAGCATCTCTCTATCTGTGATGTGTTTATACTCACAATGCTGCTGTGAGGTAGGAAAGCCCATTATGCAGAAGGGAAACTGAGGCAAAGAGGTTAAGTGACTCATGCAAGATCATGAAGAAAGGCTGTGGCAGAAAAGGGACTTAAACTAGGGAAGTGAACGGGTAACCAATTAACTGGTTACCTGGTAAGCATCACCCTTTCTGTGTGATTCTTACCAAGTACTGATTAACCATTACTCTGGAGAAGCCCCCGAAGGCTGCCAGATCCTTCTGTTGGCTCCCCCTGTACAGGAGGAAGCGGGAGCGGAATCCCAACTAACCGGTTAACTGATTAACTGGGATTTTAAATTCCTAACTTAAACCTAGATTTCCTGGTAAGAACCTGAATAAAATCAAGCAAGATTGATTTCTTTAATATAAATGATACTATTACATTCATCCGAAGTTCTCAGAACCCTTTATAAACTATAATTAAGCCACATAACAATCTTAAGAAATAGATGCAAGCTAGTGTAATTTTAGAGTATTTTGCAATGGATCAACTGAGGCAGTTAACTGGGGAGCCAAAGTGACTTGTTTACTCACACAGAATCAGTGGAAGAACAGGATCCAAGAACCCTGACTTCCTGTTCCTTCCTCATTTCCTCAGTTTCATGATCCAACAAATTTCATGTTAATAAAGTACATTAAGTGACACTGGGATAACATCAGATTCATATGGTACAGGACAATTTTAATCTAAATTAAATGAATTAATCATATGCATTAAATAACATATTCAAATACTTCTAGGAAAATACACACAATATTTTCAGTTCAAAAATCTTCTGGAGCTCATCTTGCCACACCTGAGCAAGGATATTATTGAAATTACACTTTCCATAGGCTAGTTTGCAATGAACTTGATAATAAAAGCAATTGTATAGCTGCTGAGGAGATACCACAGTTTTTAGAATTCCTTTAATTTTTATCTTGAACCTAAAAAGTTGATTATGGGGAGACAGATGTTGAAAGACACCACAATTTTATAGTATTTCATGATTTGCCTAGAGGCATTCGTAAATGGAAAGTGACAGGAATGTATAGAAACAGGCTTTGGGATGATAGGTCAGCAATTGGTGGACAGCAGAAGATTAGTGTTTTAAATTATTGTGGCATTGGTTATTCAAGCCCAAAACAATCTATTGTCTTGATATATAATGCCTTAAACACTTTTAATATAGTTCGTTGTGTATTACCTCCTAAAAATGTCATGTAGGAACCCATTGGATCCTAAAACCCAATGTGATATTCCTACGAGTCATGCCAAATCACCACATGAAGGTTTTTGGCTTTAATTGACAACTGAATGTGAAGTAAATGGCCCTCATTCCTCATTGTTAGAGAACAGATGGCAGTTTTGTAAGAATTCAGGAGTGAATGTTGGGGTCCTGTCCAAATTCCAATTTGGATGATTCCAATCTAGCTTACCTAAATTCTCTCTGCAGGTTCAACTAGAGATTACATTCTTCTTCATATCCTTTCTTAAATTGTTCTGAACTGTTACTCTGTGCAGTTACACAACTGCCAAGTTTTCCTCACAGGGTTGTTATACTTCAGTATCTATTTTTAGATTAAAGTGCTATACAATTTATAATAATTATTTTTCAAGTTTAATTTACTGTTTCCCTTCTCTCTGTTTTACAGTCATTTTCATATTTCACCTTTTTCTTTTGGGATGGGGGATAGGATTCTTTTTCTGAATGGTTTTCATAATTCTTTTTAAGTTTCTGTTTTCCATTAAACACATTTACTACAAGCTAGCCATTTTTAAAGTGTTCACACTTTTTCTTTCAGAACACCCATTATTTATTTCTGTGTTTTTTTTTCCCCCATCTATTTTTTACAAGATAGGGGCAGCAGTTACTCAGCTGCAAGTTACAAGTAATAAGTTAGCTTATCATCAACTATACAATTGTCAGAGAAGGACAGAGAGGTGATTCCCTCTGACAGGATCCAAGACGGAATGGAACAGAACATATAGAATTTTAACAGTTATGCTAGCCTATGAATATTCTTTGTTTGGTACTAAAACATGTATTTATACTGGGGAAAGGTGAAAGATGGGACAGAAGAATATTCATCATAGTATATGGCAATTTTTAACTACATGCTTTCTTTTTAAACACTGTTTCAGTGTCTTTTATCTAACTAGACAGAATGTGTGTGTAACAGGCTGGCAACATTTATCTGAAATACCACATTCTCATATTAGGTATTTATCCTGGAGAGGCTTAAGGGGATTTGGAGGCAGGTAGCTCAATATTCTACATGAGCATATGAGGATAGGATGGGGGTGGGGGGTGAGAATGGCTGTCTATAAATAGAGAATATAGGGTGTTGACTGTGTAATCCTCAGGTAAGAACCCTTCGAGCATCCACATCTGGGGATAAGGCTTGAGACTAATTTTATGTCATGTCCTCTCATGCTAATCCCTTTATTAATAAGGTCAACTCCAGGAAGGGGGTGAGGTTTTGATTCAAAGCAGTGCTTGGCCTGAGAGTTGAGAATGTACATGGATTGTGCACGGAAGAGCAGAGTTATACATTAGACAATAATTAACAAGATTAAAATTAATATATTTGAGGTAGAGATCAAGGATGGACACTTCACAGTTGTACTATGTGAAATATAGCTTGTGGAAATGAAATTACTTCTGGAATGTGGACTTCCAAGGTCCTCTGTCCTTTAATTGTAATCCTTGCGGCTCTTAGACAAAATAGTAACATGGAGACTATGATTCTTGCACAAATAGCAAAATATTTTCACTTATAACTAACATCGTCTCCCCACTACACACATTGAAGGAAAATAAAATTCAAGTATACAGACAGAACACCTACAACAATATGTTCATGCAATTAAAGAAAATGAACAGTATTTCTGCAATTAAATATTCCAAACACATGTCGCTTTAGCTTCTAGCTAAAACAGCCAATCATCAATTAGGACTAGGAGTTTCTGCTTGAGTCACCACAGAGAAGCAGTATTTTGGCAAATTCTATAGCAATACTGACCTAGACAGATTATGATATACTGCAGAAGTTGAGGAAAAGCCACCTGCAAACTCTTCATCATTGCCATTCTTGAGTCCAATCAATACCTGCTATTTTTGAGTTGGCTGGCCACGCTAGCTCTATTACCGAAGGTTTCTGACAGATAATTGGCTATGGCATAGTAATGACCAGAGAAGAAAGTAATTTAAAAAAACCTCTTGGGGTATGTCTACACTACCACCCTACTTCGAACTAGGGTGGTTAATGTAGGCAACCGGAGTTGCAAATGAAGCCCGGAGTTGCAAATGAAGCCCGGCACGAACTAGGTAGTTCAGATTAGGCTTCCTCGAAGGTGTACCAGTAGTTCGGAATAGGAAGCCTAATCTGAACTACCTAGTTCGTGCCGCGTGTAGCCGCGGGCACGGAGTCCGAACTAGCGGACATTTAAAAATGGCGGCGCCCGGCAGTTTGAAAATGAAGCCCGGGAAATTCAAATCCCGGGCTTCATTTGCAACTCCGGTTGCCTACATTAACCACCCTAGTTCGAACTAGGGTGGTAGTGTAGACATACCCGAAGTTATTATATTCCAAACATACTGGACCTAACAAACAATAGAAAAAGTAACAGAACACATAAAAGACCATTGATTGTTTGTCTGCCTGGCCAGATGGTCCATCTAGTCCAGGGATGGGCAAGAGGGCCTCCACAGGCTGGATCCAGCTCTGCCGCTCTCCCCGCCCCCAAGTCCTGACTGGCTTGGTGGTGGGGAGGCGAGCACACAAAGTCTCCTCCCACCCTGCAAGGGGTGTGGTACTTCTAAGCATTGCACGCTCCTTGCAGGATGGGGGCAGGATGGGAAGAGGCTTTGAACGCTCCCCACTGCTCCAAGGTCTATCAGGGCTTGGCGGATGGAGGAGCACGTGAAGTCTCCTGCCCTACAAGAGGCTCAGCACTTGAAGTAAATCATCAGCTGCTGCTCAGATGATGGCTTACTCTAAGTGCAGTGCTCCCTTGCATGGCAGGAAGCAAGAGACTTCATGTGCTCTCCTTCCTCAGGCCCTGATTTACCTGGGGGCAGCAGGCGGGAGCACGCAGAGTCTCCCCCTGCTGCCAGGGTACAGGTACCTAGAGGGAACCACCAGCTGTTCAGAACAGCTGGTGGTTCTCTCTGGGGGGGCAAAGACTTTGCACACTCCTCCACCCTCAGACCAATCAGGGTCTGTGGGTGGGGAAGCATGGAAATGTCCTGGCTCCGCCTGTTCTGCCTGAGACCCTGCCCCTTCTTGGGCAGGCTAGGGTCATTTAAAAAATTTCAGAAGTGCCCCCCCCCGTCAAAAATTATTGCCTACCTTGATCTAGTCCAACATGTATAACATCCTGATGCCAACAGTAGTCAATATTGTTGCTCTAGAGGAAAGTATTTTTCCCTTCTGCCCCATGCTAATAATAAAGCTAGCTAATTGTGCAATGTTGTATAGAGGTGAAAGAACCTTTCTTGATCCCACAGGGAACTAGTGTTCTGAAGCATGAGATTTGATTAGCTTGCCTAGTTACTAATATTGTAAGCAGTCATTAAATTACTCACCCTTTAAAAATCTAGCCACAATATTTGTCTTGATTACCTCCTCCTGTGGAGCTGAATTCCACATGTGAAAATATCACACTCATGGAATATGTGAAAGAGCCTAAATAAATAGACTTGATATTTTATAAAGAAACATTCCCTTTTATTTGTTCAAAATGTACTGCCTTTAATAAAACTGAATGTTCCCTTAATTGTCTCATTTTGGGACAGAAAAAAGGTGGTGGTGGTCAATTTTCATTTTATCCTTAATGTTAATGACCCTTTTGAATTCTTTTTCTTTTTCAGCTAAAAACTCCTAAAATTGAACAATTTCTCATTAAACGCAGATTCCACTCATATTGCTTAATACCTTCAAAGCCTTTCATTGGCCTATTTTTATTCTCAATTTGGAGAATATTTCTTGAGACATCACATCATATTATGTGCCTCAAACCCCTAGCTAGATCCTTTGGCATAAAGAACCACATAAAAAGAGGTCACTAATGTTTATTATGATTGCCCTGTACAATATGTCAGTAGAATAAAGAAACTAGAGAGCCAATATCCCAGATATTAGCAAATATGGCAAAGTAATTGTGGGTATATTGACTAATATATTATCATGTGACAAGTGGAACATATTCCATGGGTTACCCAACATGATTGTAGACTGGAACTCATCTATCTAAGAAGCAATCATACCAACCACATTTCATAAAAAAACCTCAATGTACTTCAATAATTTCAATAGTTTGGTTGTGTCTGGAAAATGGGACTATTTTCTATTTAAAAAATGAAAAGGGAGGGGGGCAGAGAGATAAGGATGTGATACTGAGTGTGCCCATAGGGGGCAGCTGCAGCACCAAGAGAGCAGCCATCAGGACTGAGGCTCCACCATCTGGCCTGCCAGTGCACCAGTAAGGAGCCTCCCTGCCCTAGACAAAGCCTGCAACAGTCTGCAGGACATGGGGAGGAGTGCTGCAGCAGGGGGCAACCCCCAGAGCCTGGTTTTCCCCAGACAGCCTGCAGGAGAAGGGAACTGCGGAGGAGGAAGGGGAGGGGGGACCGCTGGCAGGGAGCACTGCTCCTGCCCCCTAGGAGAAGTTGCTGCTGCAGAAGTGCCACCCTTGCTGCCAAGCGGCCCTAGTAAGCCCCTCCTTCTCAGTCCCCTGTCCTGAGCTCCTTGCCGAGTCCTGCACCTCCCACCTGCCTTGACTTTTGCACCCTTCCCCGAGCCCTCCACTTCCCAACCCTCTGTCCTAAGCCATCCACCCCCTAACCCTCAAACTCTCACTCTAACCTTCATTTCTGAAAAATATAAACTTTGAAATAAAGCATGTATATTTTTCATTTATTTAAAAAAAAAATTTCCCTTCAGTTAAAGACCCAAACAATGCCGGGTACATTTGCTAATTATATCCATACTACAGAAATGTAAACAGAAGCACAAAAATTACAGTATTTACACTGGTTGCACAGTGAGTCAGTGAACAGATTGGGAACATATCCAAAGAGTATTCTGATGCTTAGTCCCTAACTTTAACAATTCAACCTCACGACTGGATTATACATAGGGAACATTTTATTGGAGGGCAAGCTGTTTTAAAACAAGATCTCTCCGCTAAATTGGTAGTTATAATAAGTATTGACTGTGATGGAATTACATGGACCAGAACAGAATTTGGCCCAAAGATAGAAGCAAGAGGTGCATTCCTCCTATAAGTGCATATGCCTTTTCTTTTGCCCAAATTCCCAGGGTATTAGGTAAATTATATTATTATAGAAATACCAACAGAAAGTTACCACAGCACTAGCAACCTTATTCTCTTTCATTTTGTTTAAAGGGTACTGAGCATCTGAGCACTGGACACAATAAAGAGATGATTTATTATCCTCAGCCTGGAGGCTTTCCTTGCTGCTCCCAATGGCCAATTGCAGTTAACGGGAGCATCTGGAAGCCACTTTCATGCCCGGATCCCATACTCCCAGCCACACACTGAAGACCCCAACCACCTCCTGCACCCTTCCCTCCTGGCCAGCCTCACCCTCCAGTCTGCCTCCACACCCAGCAGGGCCACCAGCTACTATGGACCCCATGGCAAGGTGGAGTTGGGAAGATGGCTCCATACCCTCAGAAGAGGCAGGGAGGAGGTCAGTCAGTCCTTAGCACAGAGGACTGAGTCCACAACTTTTTACAGCTGTAATTTCCAATCTAGCCCAATATTACTTATGCAAGACGGAAGGGTGAGGGGCAAAAGTTTCTTTAAGCCCTGTTTATGCTCCCAATCTTTTTTGCTGAGAAGTGGTGAGAGGACTGTAAGGTCTTTGTGGCACGGATCACATCATTCCATGTGTTTGTACAGCTCCCAGGACAATGATTCACCTCTAATTGGAGGCATTGGTTGCAACTGTAATTCAAATAGTAAATAATTATAGAAAGAATTTTACAGCCTGGCCTCCTAAACTAATACCACATTTACAATGGCAAAATCATTTACTTGTTAATTTGAAAAAGATTTTTAAGGTGCTGGCTTCTACTTCAGTTGCTTTTGCTGGGCTCACTGTTTGGATTGCTTCCTTTGACTCTTCTGGCTGTATAAAAGCCAGATTGTTTGTTATCTACTGATAAAGCACAATGCCAATCTGTTAAATGAAAATCAATATCTAGCCAATTTTTTTCCAAATGAACTCTACCCCATATTGCTCTGACTGTGCAAGCTCATATTCCTCCTTCCACTTATTGCTTCCACTGCAAGAGCCAGCATGTGTGTGTCCCATTGAACCATTATTCAAAGTGATCATGTGTTCATCACTCTATCTGGTTTTCTTAAAGTGGCATAATCAGATTAAGTCCAAAATGTATGTTCAATTTTAAAAATGGTTTTACAGAGTATCAGATTTAAAAAATTGAATAAAACTAGTTTGGGATTTTTTATTTTAGATTTAAATATTTTCTTGCATTGGGACTAATTCTTCCCTTTTATACACCTAACACTCCCACTGGCTGCAATTGGAGTTTTGCTGGCATATGTAACCTAATGATATAAATAGGTTCAGTGTTTGCAGTGGGGCAGCAATGGGTTAGACCAGGAGAGCCTAAATGTGAACATTTCTGTGGTACTAACTATAAACAAATGTGCCATTAGTCTATGTCACTGTTCAAACCAACTAAAATGCAAAAAAGTAAACAATGACTAAATGCTGAGGGGAAATGCTGAGGGGAAAATTAGATTTTCAAATGTCGCTTTGCCAGTGCCTCTCACTGCGTAGCTAAACCTAGTGACTGGAATCCACAAAGGACCTGAGGCACTGCAGTGCTGCACACCACAGTGCCTAACTTTTAAGCATTAGAAAAATTGGAGGAATACAGTTTTTCACAAAGTCTGCATTTGGCACCTACACTCTCCTAGGCCAGTGTTTCTCAACTTTTTTTTTTTTTAACACACACACACACACACACACACACACACAAAGTACCCCCTTTAAAAAAAAAAATTAAGTACCCCCACTACCTACAGTTTTCAGACATTTTTTTTCTACCATTGCAACACATTTGTTTAAACAACTTAATTGTAGCCAGACAGGCAATTATATTTTTGGTTGTAAAAGTACAAAAATAATAAAGCACTGTAAAACTTAAAATAAAAATTCAATTCCAAATTTCAGTTGTGTTGACCTATGCCCCAGACTTCTCTCAAGTACCTAAGGTACTCCTAACACTGGTTGAGAAATACTGCCCTATGCAACAATGGGCAAAGATCCAGACCTTAGAAGGGGAGCCAGAAAACCAAACATACTAGACAAAGAGCTGCTCAAACAAGCCAGTGGGAGACAACAACCAGAAAAGAGCAATTTTCTCTGGGTTTATACACTTTCTCATCAACTGTTGGGAGTGGGCCACCACACCCACCTTGACTAATTGGCCCAATTAGCACCTGTGAAGTTAATGGTGAACTCTGACTTCAGAAGAGCCAGGACTTCCACCAAAGTATTTCCCATCCAAGTTGAAACCTCTGGTGACAAAGTTACATCAATAAAATATACTATAATCTAATGAGCTGGACTGGGAGCCAAGTGTAGCCATTTGGGTAACTGAAAAGCATCAGCTTATTGGTTACTCATTTAAATGGTTACACTCTTAGGCTACGTCTAGACTGGCATGATCTTCCGCAATGCTTTTAACTGAAAAGTTTTGCCCGAACGGAAGCAGCATAGTATTTCCGCAAGAAGCACTGATTTCTTACATGAAATCATCAGTGTTCTTGCGGAAATTCAAGTGGCCAATGTAGACAGACAGCAAATCATGCCAATGTAGACACAGCCTTACATCCCTAGGTAGTACTAGCCCCCCACCTTTCTTTTCATCTGCTAGTATATTTAGGCCTGGCCCCGTCATTTCCACTCCAATGTATCTGACAACGTGGGTCTTTGCCAAGGAAGACTGATGCCCAAATAAATCTGGTGGCTGTGTCTAGACTGGCAAGTTTTTCCGCAAAAGCACCTGCTTTTGCGGAAAAACTTGCTAGCTGTCTATACTGGCCTCTTGAATTTCCGCAAGAACACTGACAATCTCATGTAAGAAATCAGTGCTTCTTGTGGAAATACTATGATGCTCCTGTTCGGGCAAAAGTCCTTATGTGCAAAAGGGCCAGTGTAGACAGCTCAGATTTGTTTTGCGCAAAAAAGCCCCGATCGCAAAAATGGCAATCAGGACTTTCTTGCGCAAAAGTACATCTAGATTGGCACAGACACTTTTCCACAAAAAGTGCTTTTGCGGAAAAGCATCTGTGCCAATTTAGATACTCTTTTCTGCAAATGCTTTTAACGGAAAACTTTTCCGTTAAAAGCATTTGCAGAAAATCATGCCAGTCTAGACGTAGCCATTAGGTTTTAAGGTGCCACCGGGCTCCCGTTTGTTTGAACCTTTGAAGAGCGTCTGTTAAACCCTAAGTCAAGGGACTAGGCGACTAACCACATCTGAGCCCACTCATGGGGCCGAACCAGTCCCTGGTGTAACCCTCATTGATCCCAACGGCTTTACAGGACGTCCCCACCCGCCCAGGGAGGCAGGCAGAACCGAGGACGAATGAGCCACGCCGAGCGGGCTTCACAGCAGGTTTTTGTACGACCTAATGAGGGGCGTGGCTCTGCCGCCACCCCCCGAGCCACGCCGCCCCCAGCCGGGCCAGACGCCAGCGGCCACTGGGCAGCATCCACCCTCTCCCCTTAAAGGGGCCAGGCCTGCGCACAGGACGCTCGCTTAACCAGCTGCCGGCACCGCAGTGCGAAGCGAGCCGGCTCGCCAAGCGGAGCACGCAGAGGGGGCGGGCGGCCCAGGCACGCGGGCTCCGAAGAGTTAAAGGGGCGGGGCCTGCCTGGCGGGAGGGGGCGCGCTCGCGCTCTCTGGCTAGAGCAGCTCGTTGGGCGCTCGGCAGAAGCGCAACCGCTGCTCCGGGTAGCGCTCGCGCGCCATAGTGGCTGCGGCCGCGCGCGCCGCGAGGGAGGAACGGGGAGCACGAGAGGCGGCAGGCGCTGCCTCGGCTTTCCGAGGACCCCGAGCAGTCGCGTGTGTCGATGGGGCTGCGCTGCGCTCGCTGAGGAGGAGCCGGAGCGAGGGCGCCGGGGCCAGCCGGTGAGCGCCCCCCCCCGTCACGCGGCGGGGTTGGTGCGGGACGCTGGACTGGGCTTCTCCCAGGCGCGGGGGGCAGGGAGGAACTGTTGCTGTTCTGGCTTCTCTGCGGAGACCCTGCGGCCCGCTGCTCGGGAGGCTGTGACGAGTGGGGGCCAGCTGGCCTCGGCGCTGCGAGGAGGCTCCTTTGCCTCCTGGGGGCGGGGGTCGAGCCGCCCCGTGTGTGAGCCGCCCGCCCGCAGGCCCGCCCTGAGCCACATACCTGCGGGGGAACATGGTGGCGCTGGAGCCGGGGTTTGCCCCCTCGGTGCGGACTGACCGCTCGCCGCTACCGTGACCCCAGCGATTTCCTGGCCGCTCTGGGTTATCTGCAGCCTCTCGTCTCCTGAAGACTATCCCTTCCCGCTCCGTTCTCCCCGAGCGGGGTTAGTCCCCTCCCGCCCCCCATTGCTGCCTCCTTTCGCCCCCATCTCATCCCCGCGCGGCTCCTCCCAGGGATTATCATCCCACCCTGCGGGATTATTCCCGAGCTGCCCCTGCTCGGCTTCTTCCTTCCTCGAGGAATTATCTCCCCTCCCTGCTGAAATCCGCATTGAGGTGGAGGGGGGGGGGAGAAGGTGGTTTGATGTTGCAGGAGGGTGGGTTGTAATAGCCACAGGGCTGTCATGCCACTACGTTTTGTATTCTTACTACAGGCTGAGGGAAATCTGGGCGGGGGGGGGGGGGAGAGTAGGGGGATACATGGTAAAGGTAGGGCTGCAGCATGTGCGCCAGGAGGAAGATCTAGCTTCACCAAAACCTTAATGCGCTTGGTGCTGCTGGTGTGAGAGAAGCCAGCTGTCTGGCATTATGCTCCATGTATGCGCACACACCTTCTTATTGGGTTATGGAGTCTCCTATTCAGTCCTTTATTGTTGGTTCGCGTCTCTAGAGAAAATACGTAGTCTTCAGTTCATAAAAATACCTATCAAACAGTAACATGAACAAGAAGCAACATCAATGACATTGCTCTTGTGCAGGGTCACATCTGAGCAGAATACTTATTTAAGGCAGTTGATGACTGGTGAAGGGGCTAAACATCTTGCACTGTCCCCAGTGTATGTGTATGGACTGATGCTGCATTAACACCATTGAAACAAGTTTGCTTAATAATGTAGGGATAAGGATAATCCTTTGTGTGGCTTCCACTTGAGTCTGACTACACATCTCTATGCCCAGTTGCTGCTGTACATGGTAATCTTTGGATGAGAATTCCAGTTTCCTCTCAGTTGTGCAGTTTAGGGCCCAGGATTACATCTGTTAAACTTCCCTTGACTTTCCTGGGGGGGTGGAATTCGAGAGGGACTGACTGGCTATAAATAGATGTCTGGAGTAGGCTTTGAACAAATTTTGGTGTGTTAGTTATGAACACAGTGTCAAACTGCTTGGTTGTCAGTGGTGTAATAATGTTTCCTTTTAGTTCCACTGTAGTGGTTGCCTTTTAACACTGTCACCAAGCTCTGTTTAGGAATGCCATAGAGGAACTTGATATTTTTTGGTACCTGGTTTGACTACTCTTTCATATACTTTGAAAAACTTAAAATGCTCTTGAGAAAAGATCAGACTGACAAACACAAATGTTGAAGGCAGAGAGCCATCCTCAGTCTTCATTTCATGCTTGAGGCTGGGTATTGCACCACATAAGCATAGATTTCCTGAGATCATGCATTGCTTAGAGATGTCTGCAGTGTCAAGGCACAATGTCATGAATAAGACTAGAACGTGTTAGTCTTGGCTTTGGATTTCCATGGCTCTATTTTAACAGGGACTGGCTCCACTCTATTTGAAAATCAAATATTATTCCTTCTCCCAATAGCTTATTGACTGTATTGATCTTTTAACTCCTTTGAATTCAGTGTGCTTTCATAGGTTGCAGATCCTACAGATCGCTGCAGTTTCAGTTTCTTAAGAACAATATAACAAAGGTTATTGTTAGACCATAGCAGCTCCTTCAGAACTGTATTTGTTCTGTTGCTATACTTGTGGACTGTGCGTACCAAAAAACTCTGAAATGATTGAAAAGCTGTTGCAGCATATGTGCAGTAGATCTTCTTTAGATGAAAATTACTTTTTAAAATTATTATTATTATTAATTATTATTATTATTATTATTTGCAAACAGCAGAAGCAATTAATCTTAAATGATGGACTAATCACCTGAAGCTTTTGTTCTGTTGGTGGCATGGGACAATCAATATTCAACTGAGATTACATCCTCATAGTGCGAGGCACTGAACAAACTCAGAGTAAGATTGTTCCTGGCCCAAAGGTCTGGCAACATAAATAGACAAGATAGATGAGGCGCATGAGGATACACAGGGATGCAGAGACATGTCTTAACCAAGGTTACACAACAAAGTGTTAGAGCTGGGTATAGCTTGAGCCCTGCATGGATACAAATTTTGTATCGACATCCATTCTGCAAAAATGAGCTGCGGATATAAAGCAGATCTGTGGATTTACATGGTTATTCGTATAGAACCAGTATGACCAGTTCATTTTGCTCCATCCCATTGCCGCTCTACATAGGCTTGTTCATTTAAAATAATATATGTATTTATCTAATCCTACAAGCAGAGAAGCAAGTTTCTTTGATATTTGAGTGACAGTGTTAACTATGTAGCCTTAACATTTTTAATTATTGCAATAGCAGTTGGAGTGTACATGGAGCATGGATTTTTTTCCTTCTATACACACGTACAACATCAAAAGGCTTGTGTCCTATAGATTGAATGAGAGAAATGCAAACAAATGGTTGTGAGTGGCACTAGTGTGTTGTCTGCCACAATACAGAACAAATCAGTTTCCTTTTTTTTAACATAAAATACATAGTTTAAGGAAGGGATTTGAATGAGGAAAAGGCAGTGGGCAGGTAATGGGTTCAGGAGAGTCACTCCATGAATATGAGAGGCAATAGAAGAGATTGTCAAATGAGATCCAAAGATTGACACTACTGGAAGAGTTGGAGTGTTTGGTATATTAATAAAGTTGACTGAATAGGTAGTGGCAGAGTTACATAAACTTGAAGGTAAAGAGTTTAAATGTATGATGGGAAGGAAAGCTGGGAAAAGTGTGTGTGTGTGTGTGTGGGGGGGGGGTATTCAAAGGATACATATACACAGCTGCTGAGGTATAATTTCCAGCAGGGACAGACACACGTGTACTAGCTGCGCTGGACCTAGCACACTAAGAGTAGCATAGCCATTGTGGGATGGACGGCAGCTTAGACTAATTGCCCTGATTCCTTGGGTACATATCTGGGCAGCGTCTGGAAGATGGGCTGACATTCAAGTGTCAGTGTCTGAGACAAAACAACAACGTGCTTTGTCTTCATTGACACAGATGTGTTGTTTTTTCTGCAGGATAACTAATTTACACTGGTTATCTTGCATTAAAATCCTAAATGGAGATGAGGTGTTTGTAGCATTTTCCCAGTATAGTTAAGTGAGGTCTGCATTACATCCATGCCCATGGTTGACCTCACAGTAAATTTCAAACTACAATTTTTCCACCCACTATGGTTCTGGAAAGATAGTTGATACCTCTTTTTGTTACATGAGGATAGTTTGTGTTTGGTAATAAAGACCTAGTTATTATTGTTAGTATAGATAGAGATAGTGGATGAAGCTGACAGCTGAAGGAATACGAGAGGGTAGGTGGAGGAGGCGAGAAACAAGGGGGCCAAGAATAAGTCTAACAACTCCTCAGAAATACTGCTTTTATAGCGTAAGTACTTTAATGGGCCATATAACATAATCCAAAATGGTACTGGTAAAAATAGACTTTCCTATGATTTAAACTGGAAGGAATTGAGAGAACCCTCCCTTGTAATTAAACATGGACTACATATTTTCAAGGTTTTATTTAAAAAACATGATTAATACATGAGGGGTGTTGCTAATATGAAATATCACTCAATTTCAGGAGACAGACATTAAAATCAGCAGTCATTCTAGAAGTGTTTATCAAAAGGAAAAAAATATTCATTTGAATTAAGTCAGTTGATGTCTAACAATACACGTGATGCATAAAACTACCAAGGTATGTCTTAAGGCAATGGTCTCCAACCTTTTAAAGTATGGGATCACTTTTTGAATTTAAGTGCAATCCAGGATCTACCTCAAACCCAAATACCCTTGCCCCATCTCCTTTGTGACCCTTCTCCAGGGCCCCGCCCCTGCTCACTGTATCCCTTCACCCTCTCCCATCCTTCCTCCCTTTCATCAGGCAGGGGCAGAGGGTTGGGGTGCAGTTAGTGGTTCAGGGTACAGACCCTGTAAGGGAGTTTGGGTTCAGGGGGCTCAGGGCTAGAGAAGGGGTTTGGGGTGCAAGAGGGGTACATGACTGGGACAGATTCAGGATACAGGCTCCAACTGGACACTGCTTACCACAGGTGGCTCCTGTATGGTGGTGCAGTGGGGATAAGGAAGGCTCACCCCTGCACCTCTCTCAAAAGGAGCCTGCAAACTCCATCTATCCCAGGTCCTGATGTATTCCACCCCCTCTGTTCTGTGGAGATAGAATACAGGGTGGGAGAGGGGAAACAGCTCCCAGGCAAAGGGCAGGAGATGTGCAACAGTGGGGAAAGGAGGCAGCTGAAGTGTTGCACTTGGTAGCCTCTTGGCCGCCTCTTGGCCAAACCAGTCAAGATCACCTGTCAGAGGCTCCAAGATCTACCAGTAGATCCCGATCTACTGGTTGGTGGCCACTGTCTTAAGGTATAAGCTGTATGCATTTTAATTTTACTTGTTTGACCTCCTTCTTCAACAACCAGAACAGCATGAGTCCTATATCCTTGCTGGCTGATGGTTGTCTCTTATGTTTCTGGAGCTTAGTTTAGCCTTGACTTTTCAGTCTTTTTTGCATCTTGCAGTAACTTGTCAGATTCTTCTTTTTCTTAGCTACAAAATCTCAAAGGATCAAGCTTTTCTGCTAACTTCACTTATCCAGTAGCTGGGGACAAGAAGTTGATTTCTAACTGTTCAAACCTTTGCTTTTTGACTCTCAGCATTTTGCCAAAGTATTGGTTGAATGGTGCTGATCATGAAGTAGATGAAGGCATGCTTTTATAAGAGTTCTTGATTGAGAAAAAACACTGATTAAAAACACACTTCCATTCATTCTACCTCTTCATCAAGATAGTACAGCAGCACGCTCTCACTGCCCAAGGAGAGTGATTGCATTCTTTTCCTCACTATATATATTCTAGAGTCCATCTGTGTATATTTGTGAGTCTGTTTGTTCAAGAATTCCTGACTGGTAAGAGCTAGGGCCACTAAATTTGGTATGCAGCTTCTTATCCTAACTTAAAGCAAGGTTGGGTTTTGGTTGTGCCAGGAAAGAGTCCCTAGAATGGGACTGTTTTCCATAACACAAAAAGGGAGGAGGCAGAGGACACATTCTTTTCTCTCTTCTCTTCTCCCCCCCCCCCCCGCCAGTGGCTACTGGGGGTAGTGAACACAGGGGCAAGCTATACTGCAGAGTGACCACTGTGGGGAGGGGGGGGGGCAACCACGCAACCAAGAGGGACTCGCTGAACTGAGGATCACCATCTTACCTGCCACCAGACTGGATAAGTAGCCCCCCCAACCCTTGGCCACAGCCGTAGGGGGAAGGGAGAAGAGCCCTGCTGCTCGGGGCATCTGGGGAGCAGGGATGTGATAGTGTACATGGTTAATTGATGAGCCAAGGCTCATCAGTTAACCGTTAACCGTTAACCTTCATGATTAGATGTAGCTCCTCCTCCCCCCAGCTGCTGCCTCTGTCAGAGGCAGGTGTGTGTGTGGGGAGGGGGCGGGGGGCGCAGTGGCAGGCTGTATCTGGTATGTGTAGAGAGCAAGTTTTAAGCTAAAAAGGCAGCTTCCCACAAGCATCGGCTCCAAGGGAGCACCCTCTGTGTGTAAATGCTGCCATTTTCAGTGGCTGCAACTTTACCTAAATATATGCATTTTAACATTCCTACTGGGGGGAGAGAAAAGGGTCCCCTTGCCCACCAATCCTCACTTTCACACTCCCTCCCCCACACTTCCAACATCCTACCATGTCCTCCCACATACCCAAGGTCTAGCCTTGACTCATCCACACACACACCCTACCAGAGCCCCTGCCCTCAAGGATCTGGGCAGTGCTGAGTAAGTCTTCTATTTGGTTTATAATTTTTCCTTTTACGACTTTATTGCCACCTCGTGGTCTAATGTGCTTAACAGAAAAGCTGAAGTTGTGACCTGAGAATGTAAGTGCAAGGTGTACAAAAATGTATTGAGCAGAATGAGTGTGTTTTTAATGACAAAGCTATCCAATAAGAGAGAGGAGTTAGCTGCATGGAATTTAGTCTTTTACGAGAGCTCAATCTCGCTGATAGCTTCTACTGTCCAATAGGAAAATAAAAATAGAGGTGGGGCATGAAAAACTAGTTGTTCTAACTGCCTTATTACTGATGTGCAATTGTTAGATCTCTAGAAAAAACTGAATGCAACCATGACAGTATTTCAGTATAAACGAAGCATTGTAGTATTAGTTCTCTATCACACCATCAAGATTCCATGGATTTGAAGAGCCTCCTGGACAAATTTAACTTGTCTTAAAGACCTATAGTTTCAAACAATTGAAATCAAACTTTTAGAAAAATCCAGGTACTAATAACCCTTTAAATGGTGGTTTTCCTTCAGATAACTTTCCTGGTCTCCTGTTAATGTTTACAGATATCTTTTCAAGAAAAAACGAAGTGTTTATACAGCAGAAACAGTGAAGCTGACCATACACAGCTGAAGTCAAATACACAAAAAGGATCAACTAGAATACCTAGAGAAATACTTGCTAACAAGCCTAAGTTACAGTAATCTGGATGCTACTTGTAACTAGGTACAGTATTATGTAGAAATGACTTAAATCTCTTGTGTCCACTACACATTTCACACAAGCAGTCTGTACTTTTTGCCATGCTGGTTGAAATGCAGGCGGAACTATTATTAAATATGATTAAGAGTCTTGCTCAGTCTCATTAGTGAGACTGAGTTGGGGGAGGTTACTACTTTATTCAGAATTTGTTTTCATGTAAGTTTCTTGTCTGTCTGCAAAAATAAACTTAATGGATTCTAAGCATGTAGACGTTGTATTTAAAATATTTTTCCCACCCCCTCTTTAAAATATTTGAGGCAGCTTACAGATTTTTTTTTCTGTAGCTTCTTGCTGATTATAGCTTTACTAAGCTGCAGTAGAATAAAATGAACAATACTCACTCAGGTCAAGTCATTTTTGACAAGGTTTTTAAACTGCCTTCTTCACTGTAGTGTTTGAGCACTTCCAGCAAAAGTCTTCAGGTGCTGAAGTGACACTGCTATGGCTGTCTCTGCTGCTGTAACATGATAGTGTGTGTACTTCTTACAAAGATGGGAGACTTTTAATCTTTTAATGGCAGTAGCTAGATGAACAGAAGAAATTTGTCAACTTAGCTGGATATATCTGGGGTTTAGGTTGGCATTATCAGATGAGTGTTGTAATTGGGGGGGGTGTCCTGGCCGAAAAGGGAGTTCTTGGGGGGAGGAGAGTCTCACAGTATTGCCTTCTGTAATTCTGTGCTGCTGGTGGTGGGTGGGTGACCATCTCTAAAGGCACTGCCACCATTGGACGCTGTGAAGGTGACGTGGTATGGTATTGCCACCCTTATTTGTATACTGCCTCAAAGTTAGGTCTGACCTGGCCACGGAAGCAATTGCAGGGAAGAGGAGGTCCCTGTGCCACCACAGCCCTGCAAGGACTTGCAGCTGGAGCCTGGCACACAGATAGACCCCCTGCAGCTTTGCTCATCCCCAATATTCAGGGGCTTTGGGCTGGCTATGCACACTTAGCAGTCACCACCTGTAAAGCCAGCCCTGCTCCCCTACCCAAAAATGACCACCCCTCTTCCCATACCATGCCACCCTCACTTCTGTGTTGCTTTCAGAGCTGGGGGTACCTGGCCATTAGCCATTGCTTTCAGGCCACCCAGCTCTGAAGGCAGCACCCCTACAATAGCCAGATAAAATTGTCTGAGACCATATTTTCACAGCTGTGACTTTGGTAGGAACATACTTACATTTCTGCTTCTTGGGTTGGGAGGAAATGTGTGAGCTGCAGCAAGGAAAGGCAGTGGAGGTCCCAGAAAAGAGTTTGTCAATCTTCCACAGTTCTATTTTATTCTAACCACCTTTAGGAGCTCTTTGTCTAATTTCATACAGCAAAACTATTATCTTCCTCTTCTCCCCTCCATTTCTACAAATTCAAGAGGCAGAACCCAGGTACAATACTGTTGTGGAAATCCCAGCTATTAGAATGAAAGAGAGGCTGGTATTGCCTTAGATTTTTGTGGAGGGTGCTCTGGTGTGGGGGCACATCTGGCTAACAGGTCTATTTAATTTTTTTCAGGCACTGTATCAATATAGAAAAGGATTCTCTTTAGAATTAGAACACTTCCTACAGAACAGACTTAGCTAGATTACTCCCTCTAGTGGTTGAGCTGTAGTATGTGAATCTGAAAAGTAGTTCTGGGAGTGTTGATACTGTATCTATGTAGATGCCTGAACTTCTTTGCGTACAGTTCCTTGGCTTAACTATTAAAAATTAATCTAATATAGTATTTTAGGTAGCTTAATACATTTTTACAAAAATGACAGAGGTTAAGAAAACGCCACGTAGTAAGGATGTTAAATTGCTGTTATCTGGCTAATTGTGTAGCTGATACAAATTGTATTGGCTATGTGATTAGTCAATAAGGACTGCTCCGCAGAGCCACAGCCAGGGAGTAGCTCCGGGAGCTGGCATGAGCAGGGATTGAGCAGTCCCGGCTCGTGCTTTCTCCTGGAGCCATCCTGTGCTGCGGTTCTGTATATTAAATGTAGTGAAACTGTTGGGCTCTTACTCCATTTAAAACGCAGAGGTGCAGCATCCCAGACCAGCATGAGCTGGGACTGCTTGGTTCCCTGTTTGTGGCAGATAGCCCTGTCTGCTGCATGCAGGGGCTGGTGCCAGAGCAGCCCCTGAGTGTGGCAGCTAGCCTGGGCCACCATGACTAGGGGCTGCTTTCCAGCAGCCTCTCCTGTCCCGGGGAGAGGCAGGGTGGCACTGCAGAGATGGTGTTGGGGGGGGGAACTGGCTTTTAAGCCAGCTCCCCCCCAGCCCAGTTCCTGTTTTCTTCTCTCCCCCCCCCCCCCCACTCCTCTTGCTGCCTCTTAAGTGGGGGGGGGGAAGAGGGAGAGAGTGAGTAGTCGATAAGCTTAAGCTTATCAGGTAGTCGACTAATTGCTAACATCCCTAGTAATAAGCGGGCTTGGAAATTTAACTTGCATATTTATTTGGCAGTTCTTTCCCTGACAGCAGGGAAGCTAATGCTACCAAATCATGCAACCAAATCATGCAGAATCTGTATCTTTCACGTTCTCAAAACATGCATTTTTTTAAGCTCTGATCCTGAAGAGAACTTTCTGAAGCTGAAGTAAAATAAATGTACATAAAAATGTTTGCCAGTTCACAGCCTATCACAAGGTTTTGAGAAACAAGCTGGTTTTCACTCTTCTGCCTCTTAGGAAAGCTATGAACAGCTGCAGAGCAATTAAGTTGCCTGTCTGGAGACTTAAAGGAGTAAATGCCTTGAGACTAATCAGTGTATGGTTGGTGGGTTATATGCTCAAATCAGAAGCTGGGTGAGGTGGTGTAAAATAGCAGAGAAACCCTCGGCAGTCGTGAAGCTGGAGTTTAACAGTAGAACAGAGAAGGTCTTGCCAGGAGTTGGTGTGATGGAGGGCTTCAAACTAATCACACACCTACCTAAGCAGTGGTTGATAGAAAAAATAACATCCCTACTGCTGAAGGCTTTCAACAGGTAATCACTTATCTGTAAGCATTTACCCGTTGGTGTCTACCATTAACCAGCACCTGGGAGCAGTTCCCCATCAACATGTCCCAGACTGCTGTGGCACAGGCAGAGGCTGGTAGCTGGCAGTCCCAAAGTGCTGGCATGGCTGGGAGCTGCTCTGGCTGGGCTCCTTCCCTTTGGGAACCCACTAAATTGGTTAAGTTAAAATAGGGATGTGAAGATTTAACCGGTAGGAGCTGGAGCAGCCACTGCCTCTACGGTGCTTTGTCCCACTACAGGCAGGAGCTGCTACAGTGGCCACAGTTATCCCACAAGCAGGAGCTGCTCCAACCAGGATGCAGAAATCTTAGAGCAGGAATGTTCATGTGCAGCATTGACTCATTATAGTTTAGCACACTAAGCCCTTTCTCCTTCATTGTCTCTTGGCAAGGAAACATCACAGGCATGGCTAGTTTAGCTGGGAGGTGGTGGTCTACCTGGCTTCAATGGCAGTGGTGCTTTTGTAAGGGGTGTGGTGTAGGTGACTCAGGACATATTGTAAATTCTCCAGCCCCTTTTCACAGGCAGGGGTCGTTGGAGCAGACCTACCCTGCTTGAGAGTAACCAGGGAAGCAAATGATGCATCTGATGCACGCTTGACGATTCCAACTCAGTCTCTATGCTGCTTGCCTGTGTGCTACTTTGGTCCTTCCACAAGTGGTTGTAGAATGGCACAGGACCGTTTCCTAGTGAACAAAAGGTACAAAGCAGCTCTGCCAAGTAACCTTCAGCAAAGGATTGCAAAATGCCTCAAGGAATTTTTCTCAAAAATCTGTCTGGAGGATTCTCATAAAATCACAGCATCAACACACCTGTTCCTGTGTGCTGGACACTTCCATGTGCAGCTAAGCAGTACAGTGGAACACATCTAGCTTTGTCTATTTCTATCCATTCACCCATCATGTAATCAAGCACACCACACTCGCTTTAAAAAAAAAAAAAACTTTCCAGGCTCTCCTCTTCTGCTTCTTACTCATGGGAGTGCTGGGACTGGCTAGACCCCTCCAAAGTGGAGAAAAGTTCTCGACTGGCCTGACCACCTGGCAGCTCCACAGTCTAACTCCAGAACCTCATCTTTTTGTGCTAGGGCCACTTTAGCAGTGCTTGGGGCAGCTGAAAGACTCCACAGGACTCTTGGTGATGGAGGGTGGGGTCACTGTTGCTGATAGTATTCAACTCCTTATAGAATAGCAGGCCTTTGGTGCCGCATGAGTGATACATTTGCCTCCCTTGCTTTCTGGCACACCTGGCCTTAGCTCCTTGATCTTAGCTCTGAACTGTACTGTGCCCTGATCATATCTAGGGATGTGAATGACTAATCTCCTATCCAGTAAGCAAATGCTTATCTCATTGTCGATTAGGCTAGTTGACTAGTTGTTTCCTCCCCTTGCTGCCGTTATCAGAGGCAGCAAGGAGGTGGGCAAAGGAGCGGTTACTTCAAAGCAGCAGTGGTGTGTGGAGCCTGGGGCCTGATGCTGGGCTCCACCTGGTGTTTCAAAGTAGCTGTGCCACATGGAGCCCAAAGTCATCTGGGGAGTGCCCAGCTGACCCCAGGCGACACTTTCACTTTTGAAATGCAGCAACAGCCCTAAGGCTGTTGCTACACTTCAAAGGCAGAGGTGCCTATTGAGTAATTGAATAGTCAGTAAAAAATGCATAGACTACTTAATTATCAATTACTCGATATTTAACAACCCTAATCATATCCCTTTTCATACAAGCCGCAAAAATCTGCTCCCAGATATTGAAATTCCTATAGCTGGAGTGCAGCTGGGACTAGTCTCCTCTCTCCAAATATTGACAGATCTAACAGCTCTACATTGGTCCAAGTGGCAGATCGTTTGCCATGTGGAGTCACCATGATCTCTGAGAATAAGGAATGTGAGCTCTCTACACAGTAAACAGGAAGAAGCATTTTAGAAATTGATAGGGCTTCAAAAGGGGCGGGGCAGAAGTTAGTTTACCTAGATACAGGGCAGTGGAGTTTGAACTGTGACCAGATCAGTTTGGATGGGCATTGTGGATGCCTCCTGGAGGCCATTTATGGTGGCAAAACCAAGTATGGTTGTCTACTTTGGCACTTTGTTGCTAAAACTTTACCTCAAAAAGTAGTTGATAGGGCTTGTAAGGATCTGACTCAGCACGTCCTCTCCCTCCAGCTGACAGACCCAAATGTGCTGAGCTGCTTCCTATTATAGTAGTGCTGCCTGAGCATGCCCAGTAAGATACAGGGGGTGTGGCTGATTCTGTTCAGGGCTGAGTTAACCTCCTCCTGTTCAGTGTGGGGTGAGTACGCCCTGTCAAAGGTGGTTTTATTTTATTGCTGAAACAGGCTAATTTTGTCACCAAAAGTGGCATTGCAATATGTATGCCTCTACTGCCGTGGTCACCAACAAGTCGAACGCGAGGCCTCAACCAGTCCATCACGAGGTGTCCTGTCCACCCCACCCCCATTTCCCTCCCACCCTCGAAGCCCCACTACTTACCTCAGGTGAAAATAGAGGTAGTGTCGGCTTCCCGGGGATAAACAGAAGTCCGGCGATTCCAGAAGTGCGCTAGCTGCTCTGCTGGGTGTACTGCGGGAGGGAGCATCGGCTCCCTGCACCGCACAGGAGGGGCGAGTCAGCCCCAGGGGAGGCATGTGTGGGGTTTCCTGGCGGGGGGGTCGGCCCCGGGGCAGGCGCGCATGGGGTTTCCCTGCGCTGGGGCGAGGGGGTTGGCACCAGGGCAAGTGCGGGCGGAGGTTCCCTGTGCTGGGTCGGCCCCAGGGCAGGCACGTGCGCGTGGGGCTTCTCTGCGCGGGTGGTTGGTCCCGGGGCAGGCACGCGCTGGTTTCCCTCGGGGGTTGGGAGTATCCTGGGAGGAGGCAGATGCAGGGGACTCTGCCTCCACTAGCACCCCACTTCCCAGCTACAGAACCCTGTCCCCGCTCCCCTGTTCCGAGCTACAGAACCCTGTCTCTATTCCCGTCCCCACTCCCCGAACTCTGTCCCCACTGGCATTTTATCCCCTGCTGCAGAACCCTGTCCTCTGATCTTCCAGCACCCTGTTCCCTCTCCCCTGCCCCCAGCCGAGGAACTCTATCCCCACAAAATGTATAATTATAAATGCTTCATTTTAGATTTGAAAAGCATGAATAAAAAACAGACCATTTATTTCATAACTATAAACACATGACTTTAATTTTATATATCGTATAATTTAAAAATAAACAGTTTATCAATGTGTAAGTAAGGGCTGGGGATAGTAAGTGGACAGGAGGAGAAGAGAGGGCGGGGCTTCAAGGAAGGGTGGGGTGGTAGATCTTCACCTGTTCTGAGATTTAAAAGATCTTCGGTGTAAAAAGGTTGGAGACCACTGCTCTACTGTTTTGCCACCAAAAGCTGCCTTTACTGACACAACTTCAATGTAGGCAAGGCCTAAGCTTTTAGCTCAAGTATAAAAATTATCTGAGCATTAGAGGACCATGCTCAAAAGTAAATCTTATTAGCCAAAGGACAGCCCTGTAGCACCCACCTGAGAAACAAGCTTCTTCCCAAAACAATCACTGTTTTTCTAGAAGGCAAACTCTCCAGGACTACCTCTGACCAATTTGGATTAAATTTCTCTGGTTGTCTTTTTCTCCACAACAAGATGGATAAATGGGTTGATTTTGTTTTGGTTTTTAGTTTTTGTTTTTCCTTCCCATAAAAGTAAACTGGCCATTGAAGATGTTAAGATGCTTCTTCCATTATTTCAGTCTGGAGCTTGGGTATCCATATGGCTCAAAAGTACCATTAGCTTCTTTTCCTGTAATTCTTCTTTCTTCAAGTGGGTAGCTGCTGTTTTTGTCAGAATCCACCCTGTGCTTATTTAAGTCTAGTACCAGGTAACCACTTGGAAGATTTTATTGCCAGGAAACTTCCACCTCTTGAGGGACCTGGAATGAATAGGTGGCTCTTATACCTATAGGCTGTGTCTACATTGGCATGATTTTATGCAAAAGTAGCAGCTTTTGTACAAAAACATGCTGCCTGTCTACACTGGTGGGGAGTTCTTGCGCAAGAACACTGACATTCTAATGTGTGAAATCAGTGCTTCTTGCGCAAGAACTATGATGCTTCCGCTCAGGAATAAGCCCTCTTGCGCAAGAGGCCAGTGTAGACAGGCAACATGAATTTCTTATGCAAGAAAGCCCTATGGCTAAAATGGCCATCAGAGCTTTCTTGCACAAGAGACAGTCTACACTGGTATGGATGCTTTTGCGCAAAAGAACATGCCAGTGTAGATGCTCTCTTGCACAAATATTTTAATGCAAAAACTCTTGAGTTAAAAGTATTTGCGCAAAATCTCGCCAATGTAGATATAGTCTATTAGTGTTTTGAAAGTCACCAGACCATAACCCTAAGATGGGAGGCTAATTTAAAAGCCAGGAATGCTCTTTCATTAGGCAGGCCCTAATAATAGGTTGTGTTTTCTGGACCTCTAATAATTTTTGCTCTCTCTCCATTGAGTCCTATTTATTTCAGACCACTTCTCCATTTTGAATTGTAATTTTGTCCTTCAAAGTGCTTGCTGCAACCCATTATATATTGGTATAATTTTCAAACTTAAAATGTAAACGTCATGCCAGCATTCTTTATGAATATACTCAGTTGAACAAGGCCTAGGATAGATCCCTTGGGGAATCCCACTTGATGTGCCCTTCCAGCTCGATTGTGAACCTTTGATAATGATAAAAACGGCTAGCAATCCTATGGCAATTTAGAGATTAACAAATAGATTAGATTATGAGTTCTCATATGTCAAAATGCATTTCATCAGATGAGTTAGAGTGGAAATTACAGAATCCAGGATATATATTATATATAAACCAGCAAAAGCAATTGTGTCAATTGTAGGACCAGCATTACTGAAGCTAATTAAGTCAGGCTGGATGTGTCCCATTCATAGCTTTAGATGTGGAAATGTGAATATCAGAGGCGGAGGAAATTGCCTTGTAGTGCATTAACCAGTTAATAGCTCTAATCAAGTCCAAGTTGATAGTGTCAGACTTGAAAATGGACTCTGGTTTAGTTATCTTCATCTGTAATTGGGTGATAAAATTCCTTTGTAGAAGAGTGGCTACTTTTAAATACATTAGTGAATGTCCAAGGAGGTTAAAATGTTCCCCCTACAGGTTGATGTGTGTTACCATTCTTGATGTCTTATTTTGTCCGTTTATCCTTTGTCACAGAGATGGTCCAGTTTGGCCAATATGCATGGCAGAGGGCATTGCTGGCACTTGATGGCACATATAACATTAGGGGATTCACAACTGTATAAGTCCTTGATGTTTTGGCTTATGTGGTTAGGCCCTGTGATGGTGTTGCTATGTGGACAGAGTTGGCAATGAGGTTTGTTGCACTGGTAGGTTTCTGGGTGAGTGTGTCTGTGATATGTTATGTGGCTGCTGGTAAGTATGTGCTTCAGGGTGTGGGACAGTCTGTAGGTGAAGTTTGGCCTGTCTCCCAGGGTCTGAGAGTGAGGGATCATTTTCCAGGGTAGATTGTCAGTGATGTGCTGCAGGGATTTAAGCTAGGGTCTGTAGGTGATGACCAGTATACTGTTTTCTTTGTTGGGCCTGTCTTGAAGTAGGTGACTCATCTGATGACCCACAAAAGCTCATGATCATTAGATCATATATTTGTTAGTTTCTATGGTGCTACAGGACTGCTTGTTGTTTTAAGACTAACATGGCTATCCCTCTAAAACATTGATAGCTATTTTTGGCATGGTTTCCCACCAGTAATGCACCCATCTTATGTTTGTCCAAGCTATATATTTCTTTAACATTTGCTTATTAAAAGGTCATGTAAGATGATGGACTTTTGATACTAGTGTGTTTTTTAAAACAAGTACCTTTTTAACCTACTGTGAACAGGTCATAGGCAAACTAAAGGGTAGAGACCATTTGTATGTCCTTATGTAAATCTTGATTACTGTGTTTGGTAATCTATTGTAACCCCCTCTTTTCTCCCTGGGTTACTCAGGAGCAGGCAATGCTCACCTGGTGTGCCTGATGGTTTTAACATTAAAGGAGATTCTGAGTATACCAGAGGTAATGCTGGATAGTTGGGGATCCTCTATCCACCCCCTTGCTGCCGTCCCTTGCTTCTAAAGGAATATACAATGGTGCCTCCACCTGGCTGGCCCCTGTACACACTTAAATGATGTGCCTTAGGAGCCTCCAGAAATAAACTTTATTCCAGTAATAATCTGGATCTAACTCTAAAACAAAAATAATATATCTAATTGATTAAATTAGAATTAACACACCTTTACTTAACACCTTAAAGAAGCAGGGTTTAACAGACTAAAATTGAATAAAATCAATGAACAAAATACACAGAAATAAATGAAACTTACCTAACTGGCATTTACACTGCCACCATTTATCCCACCCCGGAGTGTGCACCCCTCTGGATCTGAGTCTTAAAACGCTTGCGTTGACATGCTTGAAGAGCTGTAGCTGAAGGGAGAGAGCACTGTGCAGGTTGTGTGTGTCAGTCCAGGCTGGCAACAAGCTGGAAAATCCCTCTGACACTGGAGCTGGCCCCACCAAATGCCAGCAGCTCTGATTCACTGGGCAGATCACTGCCTCTCTTTGGACCCAAAGTCAGTCTGTTTGGGAAAGTGCTGCTTGAAACTGAGCACAGAAGGCAGTCACAGTTACTACTATGTAGGTTCTTCTCCTTTGTGTGGTGTCCCTGTTGGTCTCCACTCAGGTGTTGGTGCATCCTCATGCTGGCAATAGGAGATTTTTACCTTAGCAGTGCTTTCATGAGCTGTGCATGCAGTCGCTGTCTTGTGCTGTTTTGTCCATTAGCTGGGTGCGGAGTCTCTTAGCAGTGCGACTTTTTCTGAAACAAAACAGAATTTTCTGAATTATTTCAGTTTTTAACCACTTCATCACCTTTAGTTTTTTTTCTTAGACCAACTCATTCCAAAAAAACCTTCCAAATTCACTTTTCTGTCACCCCAACCTCTTCAAAATGCTGGGCTCACCCAGATTAAAAAAAGTGACTCTTGCAGGGACTCCATGCCCGTTCTGGATGGGCACGCCTACTGCATAAGGTGTCTGGGCAAAGGCCTTGGGGTGCAGAAATGCCAACACTGCCAAAGGATGACAGCAAGAGTCAGAAGAGAAAGGGAGAGGAAGCTTAAGAATTTACTAAGGGAGAAGTCTCCCCAGCTGCCAGATCAAAGAAATTGGTATCAGCAGAACCCTTGATTCTGTGGAAGAGAGCCCATTCACCTCTGCCCCAGGACTCTCCTAAGTTTGGCACAGGTGCGGCTGGTGATGCTGATAACATCCTGCACTGCCCATTCGCAGGTTCCATATACCTTTGGCACTGCAGAGAAGTGCAAAGCAGCACTGATGAAGAGGGCGGAGAGCAGAAGTCAGAGCCGAAGCATAAATGGAGCTCCTCCACACTGATTAGCATGGATTCCCACCTGGCACCGATGACCAAGTCGGATATTCCTCTTCCTCTGGCATTAATGGAAATGATAGCACCAACTCAAGCTGCTCCTTCACAGTGTACTCCAGCACCTAACAAACGCCGGCACCAGAGACCACAATGAGCAAGACCCACAAGAGGTCTGAATCCTGACCTTGGGCAGCAAGGTGCTGACAATGCCGCCACCACCACCAGAACAGACTGCCAGGTCACCACCACATTTCCCTATGCTTGGTGCTGATGTAGGCTATTCTCACCAATCTGAAGATATCTCCTTTTCACCCATGCCGTCCTCCCTGGTACTGGCCCGGCACCGAGCATGGGAGCAGGTTCTTATCCCAACTCTCCTCTCCATCTATGCAGTGGCATCATAGCATTCAATCAAGCAAAGGTCCTCCCAACACCAACCTCACTACCCTTGGTTTTAACCACTCATGGCCATATCCACCTCAGTCCTACCATACACAGTGACCCCCATGGGACCCATGGACTCAGTGCTGCTCACAGCCACTATTGACAGGATACAGCACCCTTGACTCCCTCGTACAACAACTCATTCACCACTAACTCTGTCACTACAGTCACCTTCTGTGGTGACACAGACAGACCCTATGGAAAGGATGATGACCTACCTCAGTCTGACATGGATGACTCATCCCTGGCTGCCCCGTCGTCATCATCCCCTGATGGGGTGCCCGATCATGCTTGTTATGTGAGGAGGTGATCAGGTTTTGGAAGGTGTTGCATAGCAAATGACGTAATGCCAGTGGCGATGTAAATACTAGAACATTATGGCAGACATTTTTCAGAGCAACATGAATAGGCGCTCAGTCCCATGATCCTCTACTGGATATTCCATGAGTAGGGGTTCCCAGTAATAGATCTCTTTGCCACCAGAGCTAACGGCAAATGCCCATACTTCTGCGTAAGGGCAGGAATTCACTGGGAGATGTTTCTCATACCATGGACATCTCCACTTCTAGATGCCTTCATACCAATTCCCCTGGTTCTCACAAGATGCACACAAATTATGCAACATTAATCCTGATCGACTCACCCTAGCCCAGGGAACAATGGTTTCCTTACCTGTAGTACCTCTCGAGCCACGAATCAATACCTCTCCCAATCATTTCCAGTGTTCTGTCCTGACATCAGGGATGACTCTGACACCCTAATCCCAAGCACTCAGGCTCACTGCATGGTTACTTCATGGTTCCAATATGAAGAAACTTACCTGTTCTGAAAGGGTAAAGCAGGTCCAGTTGAATAGCCATTTCCTTTCTGCATAATACTTATCTGAATAAATGGCGACAATTGTAGGAATGGTGCCAACATCGTCATTACAGCCTACTACTACCACTATACCTATCATCCCCTAATATCTCATGGACCTTAGTGAGGCAGGACTGTCCATCAGCTCCATAAAAGTTCAATTAGCGGCCATCACAGTCTTTCATGACCTTGTGGATGGCACTTTTGTGTTTGCTTACCCAATTACGAAATGCTTTCTTTCTGGCCTACATAAGATGTGCCCTGATTTACGTCTGCTAGTACCACCATGGGACCTACCGCTTGTCCTGAATACCCTGACAAAGTCTCCCTTTGAACCTCTAGCAACCTCCTCTTTCCGCCAATTGGCTATGAAAGTAGCATTTTTAGACACAATTATGTTGGCCAGACGAGTAGGAGAGATTTCAGCCCTGATGACCGATCCACTTTACATGGTCTTCTCCAAGGACAAGATTACTTTACGTCCACTTCCAAAATTCCTACCAAAGGTAGTCTCCTCCTTTCATATTAATGAACCCATACAGTTACTCCACATTCTATGCACAGACTTATAACTCCATTAGGGACTCAATCCTGCACATCCTGGATGTACGTCAAGCTGTGGTATTCTACTGGGACAGAACAAAGCAATTTCAAATGTCTAATAGACTTTTTATGTCTACCTCTGGTCTCTCCAAGGAATATCAAAATGGATATCAGCTTGTATACAAGCTCTGCAATAAGTGCCCCCCACCCTCGGGATGACTGCTCATTCAACATGAGCAATGGCAACATCTGCCGTCTATCTTCACAATGTGCCCTTCACTGACATCTTTAGGGTGGCTACCTAGTCCTTCCACCATACTTTTGCGCATCACTACACATTGCAACAGGGACCAATTCCCTCTACCTTCATGGGCATCAATGTCCTTGGACACAACTCCAAAGCCCACCTCTGCCTAACATGGGTACTACTCTATAGTCACTCTAGTGGAGCACCCACTCGAAGGTGAAGTAGTTACTTGCCTTGTACAATAATGATGGTTCTTTGAGATGTGTCCCCCTCTGGGTGCTCCACTACCCTCCTTTCCTCTCCTCTACTTTGAAGTCTAAGGGATTTCTCAGTAGAAAAGGAACAGAGGGAAAACTGCATGCGATGGTGACTGTGCATGTGCAGCATGGGAAGGCACTACTAGGGTAAAAATCTCCAATTGCTAGCGTGAGGACGCACCGACACCTGAGTGAAGCATCCACTGGGACACACATCTCGAACTATAGTTACTGCACAAGGTGAGTAACTTCTCAGTCACAGGCGCACCTAGGGTCTCTCCCCTCCAGGGACAATTATAAACAGCCTCTGAAGCAGCCTGTTAGACCAAAGCCCCAGGACACTCTCAGCAGTAGGCTCTAGCTTCTGGCAGCAGCTCCTATACTGGAAACTCCCCATCAGCAATCTGGCTCCTCTCTCCAAATTGGATCCCACCACCTCGCTCTCTTATAGGCAATGAAGAGAGAGAACAGTTTTCCTCCCTTATTCCAAGGTTTTATGGGAGTTGTAGTCTCCAGGGCTAGATTGTAGCACAGAGGAGCCTCTCAGTAAAAGTCAGAGGCTCCTATAGTAAAGGGGGCCTACACAATTAATTTCTAAGAGAAGAGAGGCATGTAAAGAGAAGAACTTCACCACCACTAACTCTCCTCACCTGCCCCCCACTCTTCCCCCAGATGCTGAAGGATTAAGACCAGCTACTTCATTCTCTCTCAAGCACATGCGCAAACATACACAATTCTAGGATAAACATTTTAAAGCACTTGAGGTCTTTAAAGCTCTTTTGGATATTTTATGGGGGAAAATATAGATTATAAAGATGATGGGGAAACAAATGCAGCTTTGTAATTTAAGCAACAACACAAACTGCATTTTACGATGAGTAGACAAGACCTCTTTTCTTTTCTTTATTTTTATTGTATTTTAGACATAACACATTCAGTTGCTTTTTACACAAAGAAGCATAAAAGTGCAGGGCCAATATATTTTTTTTCTATTGCAAATCACCTTGACTATGAAATTCCCTAGTGGCACAGTCTTACAATTTACATTTTTAAAATTGTTTGTTTATAGCTAATTCTAAAGTTTGTCTGGAAATAAGCAGTAAATAAAGCTGTTCTCAAAGACATTCTTGTTCCATTTTCAACTTGATAGTTGTCTAAGGGGGGAAAAAAAAGTTAAGTGATTATAGAGATGCACTGAATTTCTATTCTGAAAAATATTATGCTTCCCTGTTGCTGTGTGAAATACTTACACAAACAAAAGGGAAATATACAAGTGAAACTTATTAGATTGATAATTGTCAAATGCACAAAACTGAACTGAAAGGTAGATTTTTCTCCAATTGTGGCTTTTTTTTAAACCATATATTGTAACAAATAAAATAGTAAATATTTGGGTGTCATTTAGATCATGTTTAACCAAGTTCTTCTGCTTTGGCGAAGTGGATTTTGCCCATGAAAACTCATGATACTATACATGTATTTTTGTTAGTCTCTAAGGTGTCCCGGGACTACTCATGGTGGTGGTTTTTTTTTTTATTTTTTTATATAAATTAACATACTAACACAGCTACCCCTCTGAGACTGTGTGACTGATTTCATTTGTACAATTAACATCAAATCTCTTAAAATAGTCATGAATAACTTTGGATATTTAAATACCTATTTTGTGTAGTGTATTAAATTTTAAGAGGTGATGAATTCCTTTGACTGAATGTCATTTCTAAGGAACATACATTGGCAGGCAATGTTAATTTGTGGTAACTAAGTCTAAAAGGACTCTGC
Organism: Pelodiscus sinensis; assembly: GCF_052426305.1. Classification (NCBI taxonomy): domain Eukaryota; kingdom Metazoa; phylum Chordata; order Testudines; family Trionychidae; genus Pelodiscus; species Pelodiscus sinensis. Next base: position 200,988,326 of record NC_143053.1, on the reverse strand, counting down.
ACAGGTGTGGACATCCAACTTCATGTAGCAGCTGCAGGATCAGGGCCCTTAGCTGGGAGAGGTGCAGTACATAAGATACAAACATTTAGTGAAGTAAATATCCAGCTCTTGCTATGAAATCTAAAAATTTCAAGTATCCTGTAATCTGATTTTAATTTACTATCACCATATTTTACTAGTTACACTTATTTCAGGAATTTGTATCTTAAAAATGTCTAGACACTGTGTGTATTTGTGGCAAAACACAATCCACTGTATAGGAAGCTAATGCCTTATGGCTTCTTTTAACCCTGTGATTTTAGTATTTTATATAGGGAGAGCACTTAGCGTATGTTTACTAATTTAAACTTCTTGGTTGTATGAGAACAGATCACTCCTGAATAAAATAGAACAGATCAGTCCTGCAGTAGCCTCTGTCCATTGGGGGTTCCAGCTTCCTGTTGGGACCCCCCCCACACACACAGCCTGGTGCTGCTGCAAGAGCAGCTGGGGAGGCGGAGATAGTGCTGGGGGGGAACTGGCTATGTAGCTCTCAGATGCTTTAGTAAATGACCTTTAGTGTAGATTGCTTTAGTGTAGATTTGTGACTTTTTACCATTTCGAAAGAAAATCAGTCTGATTTCTGGATTTTATTGTATATAACAAATGTAAAATTGATTTAAATATTTCCCTAACAACAAAGTATTAAACAGCATAATTAGCTAATCAAAATGACAGTTGGAACAGTTAATACATCCACAAATTGATTTAATTCCCTGTTAATAACTGTCTGAATCCCTGGATGAACAGAATAAGACTTAAATCATGAGGGTAATAACACATGATCTGCTCTTATATAAGGAGGCATAATTTACTCCTCAGTCCTTTGAAGCTGTGTCTAGAAATGGCTCTTTCAGTGTTGCCATTTACTGAGGCCTGATTTACACTGCAGATTTAGGGTGATGTAATGTAGTTTTCATAAGTGACTACACTAAAATGCAACTTCTGCCACTGTAACTTACCTGCAAAACCAACTTACTAACTCTGAGAAGTATAGCAGTTAGGTTGATGCAGCATCAGCTTAGACCCTGTTTTCCTTTTATCGACAGAAGCTGAGCCATAATGTCCCATACTGAGGCTGTCTACAGAAAGCCGGAAAAAGATACATAAATTGTGAACTGCAGTTTGCTTAGCTTTTCTGCTTTTCTTCCAAAGGGAAGCTTTTCCGACATTTGGCCTGTTTACACTGGGCCAAATGTCGGGGGGAAGAGCCCTCTTTTATAACGTCCTTTCTTCCTTGTAGAACGTGATTTACAGGGATGCCGAAAAAACACTTCTGCTTTTCTGAATATTTTTTTGGAAAAGCAGATGCATTTCCGGGATATCTTTAGTGTCCCCAAAAAGCTCTGTAGTCTAGATGTACCCTGACAGTTAAATCCATGCAAGTGTTCCTAGTGAGAGTGTGCACTGCTGACACATGGTGTCTGGTGAGGACATGTTAAAGTAATTTAATTACTGGGGTGGCTGTAAGTTGACATAACTTAGGTCAGTATAATCTTGTAGTGAACACTTGCCTTGAGTCACTTAACCAAGGGGTTGATTTCTACTGTCTTTTTGAGCAAAGTATTTTTTGCAGACACTATTTCTTAACACTCGGTGTGATAAGACTGACTTTGAATTTGGATGCTATTTTGGCTTTCTCTTATGTATACCTAAAGAACTGTTCAGAGGAAAAAAATGAGTATAGGTGGCAAGTGTCCCTAATGGAAAATGCTCTTTAAAAGAAAAAAAAATTCTTTAGCTTGCTCAGTCATCTGTTAGGACATAAGAATCAGGCTTTCCAATGGGTGGGTGAGGAGGTGAGCAAAGGGGAAGATTGCCCCACGGCTTGGCAATTTAAGAGGGCCTGTGCCCTTTAAATCACCACCAGCACCCCAGGCAGCATGTGCTAGGTCAGTGTTTCTCAAACTGCTCTGCGGAGCCCCGGGACTCTGAGAGACATCTTCAGGGGCTCCATGAGGTTGACAAACTGGAGACATCGATAGGTACAACACATACAATCAGTGGACCACTGGGGCACCGCATACATTTTTATGCATGTAAAGGCTCCGGAGCCCAAAAAGTTTGAGAACTGCTGTGCTAGGTAACGTTAAAGGACTGCCAGGTGGAAGCTAGCCCCTGCCTCTTCCCCCCCATGTTCCGCCCCTTCCAGGAGCAAGGAGCTCCTCTCCCTCGGCCCAGAATCCTGGCAATTCTGTTGGCTCCCCTAGTAAGAATGGCCATACCAGGTGTCTCAGCTCAATCCCCCAGCCTGACACTGCATGCAGAGATGGGGGGCCTGGCTACCTGACTAAACTCTGCAAAACCTGTGTCTGCTTCCAAGAGACAAACTTACTCAATCTCAGTCCCTCAGATTCTTTTTTTTTCTTTGCTGCCACCACCCATGTGATTCCAAGAAAATAGAAAAATAAACCCTTTTCCAGGGAAGAGACCACTTGGGAAATCCCCTCCCTAAGGTAAAGCTCTTCCCCCTTGCCCCAACCTTTGCATTGCGTGGAGTTGGGAAAAACTGGAGGGAATCCACAGACAGCAATGGGACTCTGCCTTTATAACTAGGCACTTAGTCCTAAGGACACAGCAATCAATCCATACAGGTTAATTAGAATAAAAAGAGAACTTGTTTATTATCAAAACAAAACTACTGTTGTAAGCATGGTAAATTGGCTGGATGGTAAATAGCCACAATTTGAAATATACTCAGGGAAAGCATCTCCCTCAATACCTGGGGAAACTGCTCTGAACTCAAACGAAGAGAGAGAGAAAACCCTCTTTTCCAGTTTGAAATTCCTACCTGCATTGTTATTGGCTGATTGACTGAACACCTCCTCCCCCCACCTCATCCAATGCCTTTGCTAGGTACCTGAGTTAACCCTTTAGTCACTGGGTGCTGGTAAGCATTCCTTCTGATCGTGATACTAGGTCACACCAATGATCTTCAGGGTCTATCTTGGATTTCTCCAGCCAACAAAACTGATGCCAATCTGAGAAGCAGGGGATCTCACTTATGTCACACATGTTAACAACTCCTTGATCTTGGTATCAGTGGAAAAACATTTTATGTATGAATATTCTAGAGTGGAGAGCAGAAAGATAAGCTCTCTACATTGATATAGTGAAGATATGGTGGGTTTTTTTGGTTTTTAAAGCAGCTTGCTCCTGGTGGACTCTCTAGTAGCGAAGGACAAGACTGGAACATTTGTGGGGTAAAGTTCTGTAGTTCCTGTTCTCTCTTGGATTTGGATATGTTAGTGGGGAATGTTGGAAGATCTATTTTTTTTCTTTTCACAAAGAAATAGTCTAACAAATGTATGTATATTATGAATATTCATTTTGTGTGGGTAGTAATGTGGTATGGAGTGTGGGTAATGGTACTTGCAGCAATGAGTGATGCTTTTTAGTGTGACTTAAAGCAATACTATTCTGCTTTACAGCAAAAAATTGATTAAATGATTCAGCAGCATCACAGCTGTAACTGCATCAATTTTATGACTCTTAAAATGTACAAATTACAGATGAGAAATTAAATTGAAAGAGGGAAAAGTACACTTTAAAGAATTGCTGAGTCTATTTTGTTACCCGTTTTGCTACAATTTGTACTCTACAAAAATTGCTAAGATTTTAAATCAATATTTATAAAAATATGGCAAGCACACACACTTTGAACTTGAGAGAGAAAACCCATGTATAAATCAGATTAAAGAATGATGAAATATTTATACACCAGTGTTTTTTTTTAATATTACTTCAAAGGCTTTTGGCCATGATTTGCTATTTACAGAATTAGTCATGATTTAGTCCCTCTGCATGGCTTTTAAAAAAATTAAGTATTTGGCTTAAGTAATTTAGCTGTGCTTCCAGTGAAGGGATGGGTGGGAGAAAAATCTACAGTTGACTTAAACTTTTTTCTTTTGTTGAAGCTTTTAAAGTAATCTTAAAGATAGATGATCAAGGAAATGGACATCTATGTAGACAATTACAGTTTTCAACAGTGCTTATGTGACTAGGTTAATCTTACTAAAAATCAACGGGACTTAGGCTACTATGTCACTAAGTGCTTTGCACATTTTATCCCATGTTCCAAATGCCTAGGTTTGCTCTTTGTACATTTCTGACCGATAGAGTGAGAGGTAAATCTAATTGTACTGTTTTTACTTGACAGCCTTTTCTCTAGTTTAAATTCAGAGAAATGCAGTGCTGAAAGGGAATGAGGATGTACAATTCCAACTAATTAGTTAACCAGTTAAATTTTAGGTTAACCAACTAAGTGGGATCTCAGGGCTGGGGCTCCTGCCACCACCAGCAGGATCCCAGCCCCAGGGCTGCAATAGTGGGATCCTGGCCCCAGAGCTGCTGCCGCTGGCAGCAGAGGAATCTTGGGCTGCTGCTGGCAGTGGGACCCAGGGCTGCTGCTACTGCCACCAGACTGTAGGCAGGTGGTTGCTCCTGGGCACTAGTTAATTGGTACCCAGTAAGCATCACCTGGTAAGAATGATGCTTGCAAGGTAAGATATTTTCAGTATCCCAAAATAGCTATTCTGCATCTTGACAGCACGCTTGTTATTTTGAAATATCTTTTGAAATGACTGGCGCACTATTCTGATGTCCCTGTAAACCTCGTTCCACCAGGATTAAGGGACATTTTGGAATAGTGGTTTATTTCAAAATAAGATACGCTATTTGCATAGCACAAATCACGCAACTTATTTTGAACTAAGGTTGCAGTGTAGACGCACCCTGGGAAATCTTAGTCCTATGGAAATTCTTTAATACTACTTTTCTAATTTGACCTAATACATTCCTTAATGCACTACTAGGTGGAAAATATTTACTTTTTCTACTAAAAGTCTGAACACTTGTTAAAAAAATTTCCACCCAAATCATTCTCTGTTAGAAGTAGGGATATAAGGGTGTAAACTAACCATTTAACCGATAACTGGATTCTGATCCGTTAAAGGTATCTGTTACACTCAGCCTTTTGGGGAGGTGGCCCTGCTGTGGCAGGGCAGTGAAGCCTCCTCCCCGGGAGCCACGCGGGCAAGGGCTGCCAGCTTCGCTCCCAGGGAGACGGCTTTGCTGCAGGCTGTTCAATATAAAGCTAAAGTTATTACATAGTTTTTAACCTCTCTAGATTGAAGTAATTGTACATGCTTCAGAGTCAGTAAAGCAAATATAGGTTCTTCTAGTAATGCATCCAAAAATGTCTTGGTTGCAGTGGCAAAGAAAGTGGGGAAGACATACTCCCTCCACTTACCTACTTAAGGGTAAACTTTTTGGATCATAGTTTAACCTCTAGACTTTCTGATGCTTTGGTTGCTGATAATCATACTATAGAGAAGACATGGTAAAATACCTAGATATCACCAAACGAATTGATTAGGCAGCTTGAATTATAGAGAAACTAATAAAATATGAAGTTCTGCTTTGCTAGCTGTTTACTGTAGAGCAGGCATGTCAAACTCAAAGCCTACCGAGGCCGCACAAATGAAAACTGATTGCTTTCAGAGTCCACTTAGGGTTCCTAGATGCTTTGTCGAGCGCAAAAAAAAAAGGCAAAAGGCACCAATACCGGTTACAAGGCAACCTTATGTCCTTTGTCAGAAAGTCGTAGTTATTTTTTATTAGATTGTTTTAGGTATATTTTATAATACAATAATTTGATGTATAAAATTGTTGTTTGCTCATATTAAATTTTAAAATTTTACACAAATTTTAATTTAAATATAAATGTAAGGTACTTTTAAATTTTGTATGATACATAATTTTTGTTGAAATAAACACAAGTATAGACCGTGGCTAATCAAATAGAACAGGCTTCTGTGAAAATTTTGGATACTTTGTAAGTTTGAGATTTTGCATAGAGGTATAATTATTCATGTAATTGCAAAAAATTGACATGTATATTAATTTTATATCCATAAATATTTTGTGATTGTATTTGGGAATAAATAAAAAAAAACCCAAAATATTAACAAAATAACCCCTTCTTCTCCCCCAGAGCCAGGCACTCCCATACCTCTGTTCTAACCCAATCCCCCTCCACTCCCTCAGAGCCAGGCCTCCCCCCCAACCTAATGCCTCTCCCCTGCCCCAGAGCCAGGCTCTCCCAGCTCCCCCTCCCAACCTAATACCTGGGTCCTGGAGTCGATGTTGCTGCCTGAGGTGCTAGGGTAGTGTGAACACAGCGGCCAGCTGTGAGCACCTGCTGAAGTGCCCAGCGCAGCGCACCCAGCCAGCCATGAACATGGGCACAGACTTACTCGGCTGGCCATGAGCAGGCACTTGGACATGTGCTCCAAGTAGCCAGCAGACTGCACTTCATTCTTTTATAAAAATGTTCTGGGGGCTGCAAAAAAAATTTTCGTCAGGCCACATGCGGCCCTCCAAATGCCAGTTTGACATGCCTGCTGTAGAGAATAACTTCCAGTTGTGGATGCAAACCTGGACCAGTTCATACCATGAGGTATAACTTTGGAAATGGAAAGCAGAACACATTGAGGAATTCGTTACCCGTTCTACCTCTCCAGTTGACTTGTGTTTGACAGGTGGGGTTGCATCAGTGTATCCTGAACAGGTAGATTGTGTGCTTTAAATTTTTTTTTTAAAGAAAGGGCCTAGGCACATTGTTAAAATACGTTTTCAGTTTTAGTGAATTTTTTTATTCTTTACAACTGAGAATTTACTAAAGTAGCTTCTTCAATATTTGGCTCTTGATTTCTTTCCGTTGGCAAACAGAAAAGGAACATCTTGTCAAAGAATGCCTCCAGCCAATACAATTCTAAATTAACTTTTATTTCATCATCTTTGTGGAGTGGTGGTTTAGGTGACCACTTTTTTTTTTCCAGGAAATAAAGCATCACTAATCTTTTCACAAAATGCAGCACAATAGGCCAGCTCTTCATCAAACAATTGAAGATTTGACTTTTTTGAATGGTCTCCACAGACTGGAAGAAGTAAGGCTGTCAATTTCCCCCTCATTTGCATATGTAAGAGTTTCATACTTCTCCAACCCTTATTTTCATAGTACTGGTTTGCATCAGGTATAATGTACGTAGGCAAGTGGACATGATGCAAGCATCTATCCATATCTCTAAAACTGCATTTCAGTGACCATCTGCCAAGCCCCAGCTATTCTCTCTGTCTTTGTGTGTCTTTGTATCTGTCTCAAATAACCTAGCACCCACAGGCCAGGATCTGATTGTGTTAGGCAGGCAGCCCCTGATCATATTGAGTTGGGAAATATTTTTTGCAGTGTAGACAACTGAAAACTAAGAAAGCTAAACTATTCACTTGACATCTAAATTTATAATTTAGATCTGTGTGTCAGAAGGGAAAGAATCACAGTGCATCCTAGATCCTAAAAATAGTAATGTTTTGTGTGTTCATGCTCAGATTCAAAAAGTTCTAGATCAAGTAACTTGTGAAGTTGTCCCAAGTAATGCTGGTTCCATTTTTCCTCTTAAAATGCTGTTTTTAGTTTTGAGGTTATAGCCCTTCCTAAAACAGGCATTAGTGTATTTAAAACTGCTTGAAGTATCTGTAAACTCCTTGGCATCAGAAACTGGAGTTTTAGGAATTGCTGCTATGAAGTGATTATAAAAAGACTTACTTTTAAGAAGTTAATTATAATATTGCCAAAAAATTGCACCAGGCAGTTCAGCCAAACATGATGCGCATTTTAAGGGTTTTATGATGGCAGTTTTAAGTGATAACCACTTTTTTCTTTGTGTGTTAAATGCTTATGTACCACATTTGGTCAAGTTTCTCACCTTTCTTGCATCTGGTATGCAGACCTTTTTATATTTTCTCTGTCATCCTGGTTTTTATCCTCCTTATTGGATATGTACTACTCAGAATTGCTGTTTGTCTAATATAGTTTTCATGGCTTTGTTTTTTCAAACAACTGTGGGATGGAATGTGTCAGTTCAGAACAAATATGGCTAAATCTACACTGGCATGTCTACAGAGCTGCAACTTCTTTGAGAGGTGTCCCTATCGGTGTGCTGTCACATGTCTGTGTGTGTCTGTGCTGTGGATCAGTCTTCAGAGCAGTGACCCTGAGGCCATGCATGTGCAGAGCCTGAGCTGCACACTCCACGTGTGCTGGCATCATGCATGCACAAACTCTTCTTCAGTTCCTTCTCTGCCATCTCTGGCCTGAGATGGAGCTCTGCAGTGTTCCTGACCTTGTTCTGTATAGCTAGATAAGTAAACGTGTTACATCTTTCATAGTTTGGTCAGCTAGTTAACCATTCTTTCTTCCCTATTTTAAAAAAAAATCTTTCCCATTGTTTTCTGCCCCCCCCCCCCCCCCCCCCCCCCCAGTTAGGTAGTTATTTTTAGCATTACATTTGGTTCACCAGGGTTTAAATGCTGCTTATTATGCAATGACCCCATTCCAATGTCAGACAGGCACTCACAATGTGTCCTTTGTCTCGGAGAAGAACACGTCTCAAAGTGCCTCCATTGCACAAAATTAAAATCAAAAGCTCACTGGGACAGAGAGCTATGGCTCAGACTTATACTTCTAGAAAAATCATTACACGCTGCCTCTAACCCAGGACAAGATTCTGAGATCTCTCAGGCATGTAGAGATAAAAAGCCAGTGAAAAACCGAGCTTCCACAGAACCCTACAGCACCAAAAAAAATGCTCTCCAATCTCAGTGCCAAGAACAGCCATGGCTCCATGCCTTGGCACTTATGACTCACCAGGTGCCTGACACTGCCAGCACCACTACAAGACCAGATGTACAGAAAATCTGTACCAAGGCTACAGGCTTTAAGTTGCCTGCCTCATGTACAATGGCACTGCCAGGCACTACTGATGCCACAATGGCACCACATGCACCTCCAGTGCCGACTACTACTACAGGGACAGCTGCCAGTACTGCAACAGCATCATCACCAGCTCGCTCATGCTGAGATTACATCCGGCACCGCAAGTGGCTTCAGTGTAGCCAACCAGTGGCACCATCAACACCTGTACCACAGTTCAGGCAGCACAGAGACTTACTCATTTTCTCCACGTTCAATTCGCCTTTCCTAGGTACTGACCATTCTTTGGGCACCCTGGCCCTGCACCAAACACTTCTGCCAGAACAGTTCTTAAGTGAGGAGGAAGAGAGGATGTGGAGGTAGTTTTCTCACCGCAGAACTCCCCCTATGGATCACTCCATCTATTGTACCAGAACTCCTCCAATGGGCACCAGATATAGAAACATGCCACCCTGGTATGGGACCCCATGGATGCCACCTCCAATGCCCTATCCATCACAGTGGCACTACTGGAATCGATGGCAGCTGCGTCATAGCAGCATACCACAGTATACACACTAGACCACAATACCCTCCTCCTCCACCATAATCACAGTCTCCTCAGTGCCAACAGGACACCCACAACACTGACCCTTCTCCGGATACTTCTGACACAGATTCATCTTCCTCGCCTGATGAAGCCATCATGCCTCCTTCACCTACCACTGCGGACGACTCTTCACACTTTCGGGACCTCTTTAAGCGGAGTCTCTGTGGAGCTCAACATCCCATTACAAGAGGCTATGGGGAACCAACGCAAACTTACAGAACTCCTACAAACAGTTACATCCACGAAAATAGCCTTATATATTAACTCTGCAATTATGGAACCAGCTGAAACCATTTGGTAAACACCTCCCACAGCTACACCCATGTGTAAAAGAGCAGACAAGAAATACTGTCCCATCCAAAGAATCTAAGTTCCACTTTCCTTTCCAACTCATTGGTGGTGGAGGCTGCCCACCAGAAAAATAAACATTACTACTTTAGGTCCACACTGTCCAACTGTGACAGTAAAAGGCTTGACTTATTCAGATACAAGGTCTACATGTCATCCACATTGCCGTTCGATGTGACTAATTATGCAGCCCTACTAAGCAAATACAATCACAGGAATTATTTCAAACTCAATGACATTATTGCAGACATACCAGAGGCTAAGAAACGACAATACAAGGTCGTAATCTCTGAGGGGGACACAATTTCTAGATCAGCTTTGCAGACTGCTCTTGATTCAGCAGACGGAGCTGGGAGATCCACAGCTACTGCAGTCGTCATGAGGCGAGCCTCTTGGTTCAACTCCACCTCCTTCCCTAGAGAGATCCAATCCATGGATGAAGTTCTCCCATTTGATGGTGAGAAATGGTTCATAGCTAACACTGCGGTGCCGAATACAATGAAAGATTCCAGGTGGACACTGATTCCTTGGCATCTACAGTCCAGCACCTACGAGGCAAGAGTTTGGATATCAGCCATACCCTAGTCTGAGACCCCCAACACTACCCCAGGCAGAAGCAGCAGCAACAGCAAAACAGAAATAGATCACCGTAACATCACCCACTTTCCAATACCGCACAACAATCCCAGCAGCCCCGTAAGCAGATTTGAGATGTGTTGAGGGCCTAGAAAAACTCTCACCTTCTCCAACGCCACCATCCTCTCTCAAGCTCTTCTAGCACTGCCCCCTCCACAGCTCAGATAGATGGGTGCTTCAAATAATAAAACATGGCTACACTATTCCTTTTATGACCATACGTCTTTTCTCTCCCTCTACCCCATCCTTCAGGGACTAACTATCATGAGTCTTTTCCAACAAGGTATGACACCTCCAGCAGGGAGCAATAGAAACAGTTCCCTCACAAATTGTAGGGAAGGGTTTTTATTCACTACTTCCTCATGGAGGAAAAATCAGGGGGCTGGAGGCCAATCTTAGACCTAAAATCATTAAAAAAATACCTGCACAAACAAAGATTTAAAATGGTGACACTTGCTACCATTATACCAGCATTAGAACAGAGCAACTTGTTTTTATCCTTTGACTTTCAAGATGCTTATTTTCATATCTCTATTCATCCATCCACTGCTCAGAGTATTCTCCCAAGTATTATCTGTCATCACGTCCTACCTAAGAAAGCAAAATGTTATGTTCCCTTACCTGGTTGGTTGCCTCCTCTAAACATGCTACAAACTTGACTCTCAACACAGTACGTCCATCATGATGTATGTCTTCAAAAATCTCAGCCTGCACACTAAAACAAAGTCTACTCTATTTCCGACACAGAAAATACAATTCATACAGGCTCACCTGGGTTCCATGATGGCTATTGCCTCTCTTCCCACAGACAGATTCTACAAAATAGGGAAACTAATATACAGACTTCTGTCCAGCCCCAAAGTTACAGCTCACGATTGCCTGCAGTTACTGGGGCACATGGCTGCATGCAATTTTGTAGTAAAGAATGCAAGACGATATAAGTGATGCCTTCAGGATTGGCTCCAAGGGTGTACAAACCCAATATACACCCACTATCTAAATCTCTATCTGTCCTCACAATGGTGAGGCAATTCCACCAAAGGTAGACAGTATCCAAGAACCTCTGTTTGGGGGTTCCATTTGTCACATGGCAGTCCTATGTAACCATAACCATAGATGCCTCCCTCACTTATAGCACCAGAGATCCGGCAATGTTATTTAATGCAGAGAGGAACCTCCATAGAAAAGTCTTAGAACTTCGAGCTCTATGGCATGCAAGTGAACAATTCCTTCCCTTTGTTACCAATAATCATATCAGAATATATATAGACAATGTAGTGGCTATGTTTTATATAAATCAAAAGGGCGGAGCCCGATCACATGCACTATGCATGGAATCCATGACCCTCTGGAACTGGTACACGAAAGGCAGTGATTTTTGACCCAGTGATTTATCTCCCAGACAATCTCAACGCTATGGCTGAGGCTCTCAGCAGACTGCTGCCTCCTGAATGTGAGTGGCAAATCAACCAGGACATCTTATTGTGGATCTTCCACCAGTGGGGCCACCTCACCATAGACTTCTTCTCCACCCAAACCAACAAGAAGTGTTCTCTTCTGCTCCAGAGCAGGAATGGAAGATATTCCTAGGCAATACCTTTCTAACCAGTTGGTCCTCTTACCTCCTGTACACATTCCCTCCCATATTTCTCCTAAATGAAGTTGTACACAAAGTAAGGACAGGGTCAAAGTGATACTCATAGCTCCATCACGGCCACCTTGTTTTCCCTTCCTAACCAGTATGTCACAGATTCTACCAATCTCTCTACTAGAGATCCCAGATCTCCTTTTCCAACTGGGAGTCCACACAAACTACCCTAACCTTCACATGTTGCACCTCAAAGCATGATATCTGTGTGGTTTTCTGCACAAAAATTAGAATGTTCAGAATCTGTATGATGGGTATTACTCCATAGCAAGGCCCAGAACACCCGCAAGACACACATTCAGAAATGGAAGAAATTTTCCATATGGTGCTTGGCTTGTCAAGTCTTTCCATTGATGGCCTCCATATACCCCCTTATCCTTGAGTACTTATTGCACCTTAAACAATCGGGTCTTGCCATTAGTTCCATTAAGGTACATTTGGCTGCTATAACTTTTTGCCTCCAGTTCGATGACTATCTTCACACATACGATCATGAAAAGATTCCTACAAGGCCTGCATGCACATTATCCAGAAGTTTCCCCACCACCCAAACCCTGGGACCTACACCTATACTCAGTGTGCTCACACGGTGCACCCCTCCCTTTTTGAACCGATGGTTACATACTCCCTATTGCACTTATCTATGAAACCAGTGTTTCCCCTATAGCCTTTACATAGGCCAGATGAGTAGGAGGATAAAGGACAAAGTGACCACCTTCTTCGAGTAATGTTCCTGTGGGTGCTCCATTCTAGCTGAATCCTCATGCTAATGACCGGAGACTTCTTCTGGCAGTGCCCTGCCACTACACATGTTCAGTGGTTTCTCCTTATGCTGATAGAAATGTAGCCGTGTTAGTCTGGTGTAGCTGAAACAAAAAACAGGACTATGCAAGAGGCTTTTCTGACATTTGGCCCATCTACACTGGGCCGGATGTTGGGGGGGGGGGGGGGGCGAAACCATTTTTCTGAACATCCCTTCTTCCTGCCAAAACAAGGTTTACAGGGATGCTGAAAACACGTTTTCTCTTCCAAAACTTTTTTTTTAAGAGCAGACATGTTCCCTGGATGCAGCAGAGTTTTTCTGGGAAATCTCCAGTATTAGAGAAACTCTGTAGTATGGACATGCCTGGTCTAAAGGGAGGGACTAAGGCTATGTCTAAAGTCCAGCCCGTGGGCCAGTTGCGGCCTGTGTTCCGGTTTAATACGGCCCCACAGGTAATTTGGCAATGTCTATCTTTTATGGCCCCCAACGAATCCCTGAGTGCCGCTCAGGACTAAGGATGAGCTCGGGCGTGTTCGCAGCTCCACGTACCCGAACCCGCCGGGAAGCTGACAGCGCGCAGCGCTAATCACAGGTACTGAGACATTTTCCCGGTCCGCAGCTGCAGAGATTGGGAAATGTCTCAGTACTTGTGATTGGTGCTGCGCGCTGTCAGCTTCCTGGCAGGCTCGGGCACGTGGAGCTGCGAACACTCCCGAGCTCATCCTTAAACTCTTCACCCCACACAGCCACAAAGGCAAGAGAATTCTTGTTGGGCAGTGTATTAGTGCTCGGACAAACACACTTAGACCAAAACCTCTGGCACTGCACTCACATGATCCCTTCCCCTTCTGGTCAATTTCAAAAATGGCGACTGTAAATAAGAGAAGGAAAGTTGACAGTGAGGGCTGCTGCTTCCGGGACAGGTGGAAAGTGGAATATTTCTTCACTGAAATACAGAATCACTGTGTTTGTCTGATATGCCAAGAGACTGTGGCTGTTTATAAGGAATTTAATGTCGAGACACTACCAGTCGAGACATAGCACATACGACAAGCTAACAGGGCGCGACCGCAGTGAAAAGTTGAAGCAACTTGAAGCTGTTTTAATGTCACAACGGCGATTTTTCACAAGAGCCCGTGAGTCAAATGAAAATGCCACAAGGGCGAGCTATGAGGTGGCAACGTTAATTGCTAAAAATTGCAAGTCTTTTGCTGAGGGTGACTTTATCAAATAATTCGTTACGAAAATGGTTGAGAATATCTATCCCGAGAAGAAGCAAGAGTTTGCCAACATTTGCCTGGCTTGTAACACTGTAGCACGGAGAATTGAAGAGATTTCATCAGATATTAAGAGACAGTTGACGTCCAAAGGAGTGGATATTGACTTCTTTTCAGTAGCCTGTGATGAAAGCACGGACCTATCTGACACAGCTCAGTTGCTGATTTTTATGAGAGGGGTGGACGATGAAATGAATGTGACTGAAGAGCTACTTGACCTCCAGAGCCTTACGGACCAAACGAGGAAAAGATTTATTTGTTTCTGTTAGTTCCGCCATAGATGACATGAAATTGCCTTGGAACAAAGTTACTGGGATTATTACTGATGGGGCACCTGCCATATCTGGTGAACAAAGTGGATTATCAACCCTAATCTGTAACAAGGTAATCGAAGAAGGAGGCAAAGCTATTAAACTCCATTGTATCCTTCATCAACAAGTTCTCTGTGCTAAACATCTCAAATATGATCATGTTATGAAACTGGTGCTAAAGACTATTAATTTTATTCGCTCTAAAGCCCTGTGCCACCACCAGTTTAAACAGTTTCTACTGGACATCCAGGCTGAATACGAAGATGTTTTATATCACAATGATGTAAGATGGCTCAGTCGGGGGTCTGCACCGCAGCGTTTCTACTCTCTCAAAGGAAATCGGAGAATCCTTGGAAACAAAGGGACAACCAATGCGAGAACTATCTGATCCTATTTGGCTGGCTGATTTGGGGTTTCTAGTTGACATAACAAAGCATCTGAATGTACTGAACACGAGTCTTCAGGGGAAAGATGCAGCGGTGAACCAGCTTTATTCACACCTCAAAGTCTTTGGAACAAAGCTGCAACTTTTCATAAGGCAGTTGTCATAAACACAGCCCGATACCATACATTTTCAGCGTTGCAGGCAATAATGAACAGTTTTCCACGGGACAATATCAGTGCGCAAACGAGCAGGTATGCAGCAGACATCGCATCTCTGGCTGGGAAGTTTAAATGGCGCTTTCAGGATTTTGCAGCTATTGAAAAGGAGATCAGCCTTTTCTCCTCTTCATTCTCTGTTAACCCCAATGATGCTCCAGATCAGCTGCAACTCGAGCTCATTGAGCTGCATTGTGACAGCGAGTTATGCAGTCGTCACCAACAGCTCTTGTGAACTTTTACCGCCAACTTGATAAGAGCCGGTTTCAAGAGATTCGAACATTGGCTAAGAAAATGCTGAGCTTGTTTGGCTCAACATATATGTGTGTGAAGACATTCTCTGCTCTGAACTTTAACAAGAACCATGTGAGGACAAGACTAAGTGACTCTCACCTGCGTGACATTTTGCGCATCAAAACCACTGCCTTTGAACTTGACCTAGCCTATGTGCTGCAGTCCAGATCTCAGTTTCACCCTTCACATTAGTGCAGGCAAGTTATTTTTTTTTCAATTGAGATGAATACATTGTAAAATCTCAGTTCATGTCAGTTGGTCTAAATCAGTTATAAATATATTTGGACACAACATGTATACTGGGTGTTATGTTCCTGTTCATATTTTTTGAACTTAAAAGTTGACAGACAACCTTTATTACCAATAATATGTAATGTACTTTATAATGTTCCTGACATATATTTCAGCTTCCTGGATTTTTTTTCATCTGGCCTTCAGATATGAAAGGCAGAGTGATTTAACACCTGTTTAGATTTGTCATCCATGTGACTAAATGAAAAGTATGCCGTTTGCAATAAACTTTGCATAAAATAGTTAATTTGCATTTAATTTTAATGGTTCAAAGAATGTCAGGCAAAATGGTCGGCCCTCACGCATGTTCACTTCATCAAATCTGCCCTCTTTGAAAAAAGTTTGGACACCCCTGCTTTAGACCTTTCAACAGCACCAAGAGTTTTAAAAAAACAAACAAACCCCACACCTCTGGCTGTAGTAGCCATACGCTTTTGGCACATAGGGGGTGGTATTTCCTTATTGGGACAATTGCCTTATCAAAGGCACATCATATCAGGACACTCAGGATATGGACACCAAACTGATACTCAGTCTCAGATTCATATCAATTACCAGAAATCCACATGACAGCCCACACACTCTCGAGTTTATAGGTTACGACTAGATTCAGTAATAGCAAGAACAATGCTACCTAAACACAGACAGACTCCCTCACTGCACTTATACACTCAGCACAGACTATGCCAGTCATGACTGTATGCAGCTGCCTCTGAATCCTTGGCTATATGGCCGTCCCCTTCATATGTAGTGAGACTAGCCAGACTCCATAGGAGATGCCTCCAAACATGGCTGGCCACTGTTTATATCCTTTCCAGGGACACTCTACACAAGATGATCAGTATAGCACACCACGTTCTGACCTCACTGCAATTGTGGACACAACCGCACAGTAGGTTAGAGAACATTCCCTTTCAACAGCCTTCCCCTATGGTCACTGTAACAACAGAGGCCTCCCTTATGGGGTGGGGAGTGCATCTGGACTCCCATACAGTACAGAGCAAGTGGTCCTGTCATGAGCAATCACTTCACATCAATCTTTTGGAGCTAAGAGCAGTGCAGTACACATGCCTTAATTTCCTTCTGTGTATCAAACGCAAGACCATCAGTATCCGAACAGACAATACAGCATGCATGTATTACATCCGTCACCAGGGAGGAGCTCAATCCAACTCCCTGTGTACAGAGGCCATGAAGTTCTTGAATTGGTATATCCATCACCCACGGTAACATACCTACCAGGAACGCTCAATGTTATGGTGGGCAATCTCAGATGCCTGTTTTCAGACCAGCATGAGTGGGAAATGGACACAACAGCCCTTCACAAAGTATTTTCCAAGTGGGGACAACCCGATGTAGACCTTTTTGTGACCTGATCCAACTGCAGATGTCACCAGTTTTGTTCCAGGGTGGTCCTGGGCAAAGGATCTCTTGATGACACATTTCTTCTGAAATGGGAAGCTCCACTCCTATATGCATTTCTTCCATTACCCTTGATCCATCGAGTAATCCTAAAAATCAGACCAAACTGAACATGCGTCATATTAGTAGCACCACTATGATCCAGACACATGATTTCCTTACGTGCAGTGGTTGGTGATCTCCACTTCTCATGTATTTCCTCCCCGTTGCATTCTTCTTTCTCAGCATCATGGCAGGACTCTCCACCCAGATCCGGTCAACCTACGTCTCAAGGACTGGCTCCTTCATGGCTCCATGATGCTGAAATAGCCTACTCCGACAGAGTAAAGCAAATACTAATTAATAGTCAACAGGAGTCTCCCAGAAAAACCTACACCTATAAATGGAAAAGATTCTGAGTGGGTATAGGGAAGACACATCATTTCCCCCTTGCCCCCACCACACCTTTACCAATTGTACTGGACTCCTCCTTCAGCTACAGGAGTCAGGACTCTCCTTCAGTTCCATAAAATCTACGCTGCCATGATTGCCACGTTTCACAAATTTACGGACAGGTGCTCGTTTTTATCACATCCCATGACTAAATTATTCTTAATGAGACTCCAAAACATGTTCCCTGCAGTGAGACCACCTACTCCTTTGTGGGACTTCAACCATGTCCTTAAGAGTCCCACAACTGCTTTTTGAACCACTTTCTACTCACTCGTAGCTATGCCTCTCCATGAAGGTGGCCTTCCCCTGATGGACCTCTTTGCCATAGTGCAGAATGCAGTGCCACAGTTTCTGTTCCAGACACCTAGCAGACAGAGTCGCTGGCAGATACCTTCCTCATGCCATGGTTAGGGCGGCCAGTTCTACAAATTTCTGCAGATTCCCTTCATCACCCAAATCCTGACAAAAGTCAGAGAGGATAGGTCCAAGATCTTTCTTGTCACCAGCGTGGTACTGTCAGCATTGGTTTGCCAGTCCGAGCCTCACAGGGTGCTCCTTGTGGCCTTTCAGGTCGGCTGGGACCTGCACTCTCAGGAGCACCTTTTCCACCCGGACTTGTCATCATTCCACTTTAGAGCATGGCTGTTCTGTGGCTGAATATGGAGAACAGTCCTGTTTGAATGCAGTTCAGCAGGTCCTGTTGGGAAGCTGTAAGCTGTCAGCCAGGCAGACATGTATATCCAAATGTGCTTGTCAGCCGAAATGGTCAGGGCAGTGTGTGCGTGTGTGTGTTACACCCAAGTCTTCAACTGCTGAGATGCAAAGTTCTTGTTGCAGTGGGCAGCCTAGGAGGCTGGAGGGCGCCCCGGAAAATAGTTTAACGTCTATGACTTTACTGCTAGGACCGGGGTCCTGTCGCAGAGGCAGCCAACAGGCTCTCAGACGCCCCGGTGTGTGTGCGCGCTATACACCCGAGACTTCAACTGCTGAGACCGGGGTCCCTTGCAGCAGGCAACCTGGAGGAGGTTGACGGGCGCCCCAATGAGTTTATAGGGAGAGCTTATAACACCTCAGATTTTAGCTGCTAGGATACAGAAATTCCTTCTCAGCGGGCAGCCTGGGGAGGCTGAGAGGTGCCCCAATGGATCTGTCCCCTGGAAGCGACACGATCCAAAACGCCCAAGCTCTTCCTATACCTGTCCCTTTTGACCGGCTGAAGTTCTTTTGTGTTCGGTTCGGGTACAGCAGCACGGGTTCAAGTCAGAAGCTTGACACGCACTGGCTTATTTATAGGAGAAAGAAAGAGAAAAGAAATAAAGAAACTTGGTTCAATGGTTCAATGTATATATATTTATAAGTGAATGAGGGCATCCCACTTATTTCCAAAGTTTATAGCTAAATCACCTTACCAAAGGCAGTTTACAATAGAAATGAAGCAGTTTGCCTTAAACTATAATACAGTAACTAAACTTATAACAGAGACAATTAGAGTGTACACATAAAGAAAACACATTGTAGGTACAATTGTCACCCCTGCATTCCAGACTTGGCGTGGCCAGCGTCTCTCTCAATCCCTCGGGAAGAAGTAGGGCGAGGTTGGTCGTCCCACGGACCTCGGGAGACAATCAATACCTGCCAGCAGGTGTAGGTGATTGGAGCTCAAATGGGGTGGGCAACTAAACCCTCTTTATACCCCTTGGGTCACATGGGCTTCTTCCTGGTCTCAAGTGGCCAATTAGGAAAAATGGCTTTGAATGCCAAGTTTCCCACGAAGGGTGCAAAGCATAATTCACACCTGGGAAGATGCAGACAATGGGCACCTCTGGTATGTGATGGGCGAAGATTCCTCTCCTGAGACAGTGCAGGCGTGTCAATTACTGATACTAGCCATCACGGCGACGGGAGGCCTCCCAGTCGTCAGCTAGCCCATTTACTGTCTGGTTTCTGTTTATGGTAGAGTCAGGGACAGGCACCACACCTGCGTTCCCAGGGCATCAAAGGCTGACTGCCTTTCTCTTGCTCTCAGGAGGGGGGGGAAACAAGATGGGGTTCGTGGAAAAACAAGATGGGGTTTGTCTGGCTACATTGCTTGTGTTTTGGTGTGGGCTGAGCAAAGAGGTCTTGTACCTAAAGAGGCTCCTATCCAGAGCAGCCTATATTATCTTCTCCACTTGAAAGAGGAAGGCTTGGCACCTAGCAGCAATCTTGGCTTTTCACTCATCAGCGTAAGGCAAGTTGGTATTTTCACATGATGGCCAGATTCCCAAGGGATCTTGTCTTTTTCCCTCAGTGGGACCTTAATCTGGTCCTCAAGGCTTACAGACCACTCTTCAAGCCCATGGCTTACATGCTCCATTCTTCCGCTATCCTTGAAAGTGGTGATTACTTTGGTTATGAGAGTCTCCAAATTGCGTGCCTTGACTTAGGAGCCCCCATACTTGATCTTCTTAAGGATGTGTAAATGGTTAATCAGTTACCTAGTAAGCATCACCCTTACCCAGGTGATGCTTACTGGGTAACTGGCTGCTCCAGTGTGGCTGCGTCTTCCTCTACTCGCTAAACCCACAGAAGTCTGCTCAACAGTACCCTTCCAGCTAAATACAACCATCAATGGCTGGCCCCTGTGATTGCGCTGTTGTCAGTAGGGATGTTAAATATTGAGTAATTGACTAATCAAATAGTGGATGCATTTTGCATCGACTATTCGACTAGTCGATAGGGCGTCTCTGCCTTTGAAGTGTAGCAACAGCCCTAGGACTATTGCTACACTTCAAAGGCAAAAGTGCCGCATGGAGCCTTGGGTCAGTGGGGGACTCCCTCGCTGACCCCAGGCTCTGTGTGGTGCTCCCACTTTGAAATGCCGTGGGGAGCCCCACCAGTGGCATTTCAAAGTAGCAGTGCCGCACAGAACCTGGAGTCAGCAGGGGAGTCCCTAGCTGATCCTGGGCTCCACACCACACTGCTGCTTTGAAATGCTGCGAGGAGTCTGCTAGGCTCTCCATGACATTTCAAAGCGGCAACACAGCATGGAGCCTAGTGTCAGCAGGGAGTTCTTGGCTGATCCCAAGCTCCATGCGGCCCTGGGCTGCACATGGTGTTCTGAAGTGGCAGCACCGTGTGGAGCATAGAGCCTAGGGCTAGACCCTATGCGGCACTGCCGCTTTAAAGTACCCCCTCTTCGTCCTGCTCCCTTGCTGCCTCTTTCTGATAAAGGCAGCAAGGGCAGGGGAAGTGACTAGTTGACTAGCCTGTCGATTAGTCATTCACGTCCCTAGTTGTGGGAGGGTGGGGTCCTACTGCTCACCACAGGTGGTGTTCGCTGTGAGTCCCTCACCACAGCTGGGCTGCAAAAAGGGTGGAAAAGGGCTGCCTGCTATGGCTGGACAATATCAGGGAGCTTAGTCATCCAAGTTCTGGGAATCCATTGCTGCCCAGCCACTAAGAGCTACTTGGGGGCTTTATTTAGCTGTGGCTGAGAGCTGTGGGACTGCCTGCTGGCAGCAGTCCAGACCTGGGGCTGAAAATGTCATAGAGGTCTCTGGAAGCCACAGATTCTGTGACCTCTATGACAGAACGATAGCTGTGTACAGTTTGATTTGGTCACTTTTACTCAGTTTTGTTTCACTGGCTTAAACAGTATACATCATGAACCTTACAATGTGATTGCCGCCAGCTTTTGTCTTATCAGCTAAAGATTGGAAATAATATATTGCTGTCAGAATCTATGAAAGCATAATGCAACTGTCATTTCCCTCCTACTCATGCTTTTAAGGAGAATTCACTTTCTTAAAGTAAAAGGGGGGGGGGTGTTTATTGAAAAATATGATTAGAGTAGACGTTTTAAATATTAAAAATGGTTCACAAAGCTGTAGATTGACACTAACTACTGTACTTCAGGATAGAATTTAATTGTGTTTAAAAGTTCTATTTAATGAAGTGGCCAGTAAATATTTTCATGAAATGGTTTTTTCTAGGAAGGGGAGATATCAGAATGTAGTTGTTTTACATATCATCCATTCTGTAAAGTTGTTGTTACATAATGAAAGCTATTGTGGAAAGCCATGAAGAAGAAATGCAGATTTTGAATATATTCCTGTGTGGGAAGAAAGGGTATGTGTGTAGCTTTCTGACTTTTTTTTTTTTTAAACAGCCTGTAGACCATTGCAGTACAATAGATTAACAATTATTTTAATTTGTTTGTGCGCATGCAAACCCATTTGCAAACCCAAATGTTAAAATTGTTCAACTGGTACACAGGTTACAGGTTTACCGTATGTGTTTGGACCTGCAGTATTTATGGACATGTCCATGTGAGGGCTGAAAACACTTCTTGAATGTGCAAAGAAAAGAGAAACATAAGTAAAGCAGTCATTAATACAAATTTAATATGTGCCGACTTGTGTCCAAGGATGTAATGCATAGCATATGCTCATTTATTTATTTTCTGATACATTTTAAACCCTAGCGAATAGTGGGGAAAAATGCACTACATCTGGCTTCAAAGTAATTGCATTAGTAAAATTAGTTGGATCGCAAAAACATGCAAATTTTGTCCAAACAGCTTTTTTGTAAATGGAAAGTTGGCTGCTCACACCACTTCAGTGTGCAATATTAAGTATCTAATCTCACTGGAGCAATCCCTACATCAGTAGTTTCTAAACATCTGGGATGTCTTATAAATATTGGGTTTTAATTGAATTTAAGTTTTTAAAGGCTTGTCCATAGTGGTGTTGTCATTACTTTATCTTTTTATCAGCAGCTATGCAGCAAGTTTTGGATAACCTTACTGATCTGCCCACATCAACAGGAGCTGAAGAAATAGACCTTATTTTCCTCAAAGGAATTATGGAGAATCCTATTGTAAGATCACTTGCTAAGGTATTCAGATTTACTGATAGTTTTAATTAAATTTGACACTTTGGATATTTTCATTTGGAATTGTCAATCCAAAAACTGATAGCAGAAAATTGTTAGCTTTTATTCAGTGCATCTCTAACAGTGGTGAGGAAATTATGAAAACAGATTTAGTCCTGGACCCCAATGCTGTGATCCTTTCTTCATCATTTATCAAACTCCGTTTCATTTCTAGCACTGAGAAAGAGGTTGGAAGATGAAAATAAGTTCATTATTTGTATTATCAAAGAGTCTAGGAGCTCCTGTTACAAACCAGGATCTACTCTGCTGGGCATTGAACACACTAGGGCTGTCACTAGACTGGCCAATTTTTCCGGAAAATCAGACGCTTTTCCAGAAAAACTTGCCACCTGTCTACACTGGCCGCTTGAATTTCTGCAAAAGCACTGACTTCCTACTGTAAGAAATCAGTGCTTCTTGCGGAAATACTATTATGCTCCCGTTCAGTCAGAAGTCTCTTTTGCGCAAAGCTTTTGCACAAAAGGGCCAGTGTAGACAGCTCAGATTTGTTTTGCGCAAAAAAGCCCTGATAGCGAAAATGGCGATCGGGGCTTTTTTGTGGAAAAGTGCTTTTGCAGAAAAGCATCCATGCCAATCTAGACGCTCTGTTCCGAAAATGCTTTTAACAGAAAACTTTTCCGTTAAAAGCATTTCCGGAAAATCATGCCAATCTAGACGCAGCCTAGGGATGTGAACAACAAATACTTATCGGATACTAAGCATGCTAGTTGACTAGTTACTCCCCTCACACTTGCTGCCTCTATCACAGGCAGAAAGAGTGGGGGGAGGAGATGCTTCAAAGTGGCAGTGCCGCATGGAGCCCAGGGCCAGACTCTGCTTCCCACAGTGCTTTTGCCTTTTAAGTGTATCCTAAGTCATCAAGATGTCGAAGGTAGTGTGCTAGCCAGGTAACACCTTTTATTCATATCTTTGTGATGGCCCCACCCCTGCAATCAGCCTTGATGCCAACTTTGTCCACACATCAACACAAGCAATTTCAGCACTGGACCCAACCACATCAGCCACTACATAAGGGGGCTCATGCAACTGCACATCCACTAATGTGATCTATGCCAGCAATGCTTCTCTGCCATGTATATTGGCCAGATTGGACAGTCTCTACAGGAAAGAATTAATGGACACAAATCTGATATCTGAAAAGGCAACATACAAAAACCTGTTGGCGAACACTTTAACCTGCCTGGGCACTCATTAATGGATCTCTAAGTCACCATGTTGTTTCAGACCAATTCCACAAGCCAAATATACAGGGAAGCATTGGAACTTAACTTCATTTACAAGTTAGGGAGCCATCACAAAGGTATGAATAAAGACATCACCTGGCTAGCACACTACCTACCACATCCTAATGACTTAAGTACCCATTGTTTGGTTGATAGAGAAGGTGCAAATTGTTCTTAATCAGCTTCTTGTAATATGAACAGTCTATTTCACTTTTCTCCTCTTCCCCCCCCCCCCTTCCAATCTCCTATTTATTTTGGAACTGGACTTTTAATACTTCATTCATCTGAAGAAGTGGGTTGTACCCACGAAAGCTCATACCACCATCTACATGTTTTGTAATCTTTTAAGGTGCTGCTAGACTGTTCATTGTTTTTTTAAGTTTTTTCCAAATATTTAATCAGCTAGCAAAGAAAGATGTTACACAATCCAGTGGCTGGAATTTGAAGCTAAACTGATTCAGACTGAAAAGAAGGCATACATTTTTAATGGACAATAAAAATTTGAACAACTTACCAAGGGTGGTTGATAGATCTCCATCACTGGCCAGCTTTAAATCAAGATTGGATGTTTTTCTAAAAGATTATCTAGGAATTATTTTGAGGAAATGTTATGACCTCTGTTATACAGTGAACCAGACTAAATGATCACAATGGTTCTGTCTAGCTTTGGAACTCATGAAAATTTAATAAGTGGACGATGGAGGCTGCAGTCATGGGTTGATTGAGGGTAGGAGTTGATTAGGCAAATGTCTGTGTTTTAGGAACTTTAGGTATTGAAAATATGGTAAAATTAGTTATGGAAACCATTTCAAAATACTTAAAATTCAAGATTTTTAGGTTTTTTTGGTTGTTGTTTTTTAATATAGCACTACTCTACTCTCATCCTGTTTGTTTAGCCAAATGTACAGTGTGTAGTCCACACGTCTGAAGTCAGTGTAGCTCCATGCGGATCAAAGACTCCATGCTTTGATTGTAAGCTTCTCTGGGCTATCCTTATTTGTATCATATATACCATAGAGTACGTTTTATAATGAATATTAATGCTACTTTACAATGTAAAATGGACAATTGAAGAATTTTCTCACTCATGATTTAAACTACATTGTGGCAGAGGTGGCCTCATGAACCACCATCTTTTCCTAATTGTCATTGCATGGAGAACATCCCCACCCATTCACACTTCCCACCTCCATACCTGTGGCAGCTCTAGCAGTTGCTTAGGTGGAAAGGTAGTTCATGTATCTTTAGCTATCTCTTAATGCAAATAAGCAGATGAAAACAAGGAATTGAGCACTATGTGACAGACCAACTCAACATGAATCACTACGAGTAGTCCTGTAGCACTGTAGAGACTGACTAATATACAGTAAACTTCCGATAATCCGGCACCTTTAGGACCCAGGGGGTGCCGGATTATCAGATATGCTGGACTATCAGAAGGGGGGGGCTATGAAGGGTCTGGAGTGGGGTGGGAGGGGATGCCACCCCAGACCCCTCATAGCCCCCCCTTACGATAGTCCGGCTCTCCCCCAGGCGTCCCTGATTCAGCTGCTGCTGGTAAGTTCCAGCAGCAGCTGAATCGGGGATGCCTGCAATAGAGCAGCAGGGGTGCTGCCGGGTTGGTCCCACAGCGCCGAAGGGCGGCACCAACCCAGCAGCACCCCAGCTGCTCTTGGGGACGCCTGGGACAGAGCAGCTGGGGTACTGCCCAGTTGGTCCCATAGCGCTGCCCCTCGGGGCTGCGGGACCAACCTGGCAGCACCCCAGCTGCTCTTGGGGACGCCTGGGGCAGAGCAGCTGGAGTGCTGCCGGGTTGGTCTTGCAATGCCAAAGGATAGCGCTGCGGGACCAACCCGGCAGGACCCCAGCTGCTCTGCCCCAGGGGTCCCCAATTCAGCCGCTGCTGAAACAGATCAGCGGCTGATTCCAGGAAGCCTGGGGCAGAGCTGCTCTGCCTGGGGCTTCCTGGGATCAGCACAGGCACGGTGGTTGACTTTCAAATGTGAATTGTATGCCTCATTTTTTGTTAAGTTTATCACCCTGGAAGTGATGTTTTAGAAACAAGCATCTTTTCCTTCTTTGGAAAGAGCTTGTGTTGTATGGCAAATCACAGTGTAAGAGCTTGTCTAGAAGAAGAGACAAATCTACAGTGCTAGTATGCCACACAGTAACTCTGAGAAGATCCTGTTACTGTGTACTAAAAGTGCACTTTGATGTACTCTACTTTGAAGTGGGAATAAATCAAAGCACACTGGAGGATTTTTAGGGCACAGTATTAAGGTCCTTATGGACAGTTACTGTGCAGCATGCTAGTGTTCTGTGGAGGTACACCAGAGCACACTATGCAGCGTTTATCTTTGATTGCCCAAGGGCAATTTTTTCATGACCAAGTTGCAAATGCAAAAGAGCCCATCATGGAAACTTTTACACTCTTGACTATGGGCATGTCTTCACTGGAAAGCTGTTTTCTCTCTCTCTCTTCCTGGCAGATGACATCATCAATGTCAACAGGCTCACTCAGCAAAATTAAAGCAGCAAGAGGGAAGGGGGTAGGCAAGCATAGCAAGCAAAGGGTACAGCCCCCAGTAACCATAAAATCCCCAATTGCATAGCTAGTGTTGCAGCTTTCCAGTGAAGGCATGATTGGATGCAATTATATTTGTATACATGTACTTTATTTCAATGAAGCCATTCTCTTATGGAGAATAGAATAGTTGGACCAGTATAACTACATATGCATTTTTACAAAAGGAGGAAATGAGTACATTTTTGCGTGGGGTTTTTTTAAGTGCAAATTGTGGTTGCAAAATGTTGCTAATGATAAGATCAGTGCACTTGAACCTCCATATTCTGGATGTCCCTAATCAGGGAAGAGGAATGTGCTATGGCTCTGAATGCTGCCGCTGCCCCTCCCCCCAGCTGAGAGAACGGCAGCGCAGCAACTCGCTTAACCCTGTGGCTCTTCCACACTGCTCCCATAGCAGCCGAGAATTATGGGGAGCTCACAAACACATATGCCCCCTGGAGCGGAACCCCTCAGCATTCTCCTTGGCCTGGCAAA
Organism: Pelodiscus sinensis; assembly: GCF_052426305.1. Lineage (NCBI taxonomy): Eukaryota > Metazoa > Chordata > Testudines > Trionychidae > Pelodiscus > Pelodiscus sinensis. Next base: position 200,961,684 of record NC_143053.1, on the reverse strand, counting down.
ATCTTTAATATGGCATACCTCCCTCTTCTTCTCTATCTCTAGAAGCGTGACTAATGCTGGGCTCTGGAACAGAGAAGAACTGAGGCTGTTCAGAGATGGTGAGCTATTAGACGTTCTGTAATATGGAGCTTGAGGGACACACATTTACACATACATGCATAAGTCCAGTGCTGCTTTAAAATGGTTCTATAGCCAAATGATTAAGCATGCTAATTCTAAGATGAGTCTGTGAAGGCAAAACAGTAGATTCACTTTTGATACTCTTTTTAACTTGCTTGATGGAAAGATAAATCAGGAATCACATGGCTAAATGAATTAAAAGTACTGTTCTGTTGTAACTCATTGGCTATCAGCAATATAATCTTGTTTTTAATCTCTCACAGGCTCATGAGAGACTGGAAGATTCTAAACTTGAAGCTGTCAGTGATAACAACCTGGAACTAGTGAATGAAATTCTTGAAGATATCAGTCCTTTAATAAACAAAGATGAAAATATTGCAGAATTAGTTGGCATACTCAAGGAACCTCATTTTCAGGTACTATTTTTTTCATCTTGCCTATTTAAATTTGTTACCACTTGATATACAACATATGCATGTTGATCTAGCTAGAATGAGCAGAAAAATGTTTAAGCCCTCCCTCTCTCCCCCCCCCCCCCAGCCATATGAGGAAGAATTTGAAAGAAATACCACTACCATGGCCCATTTTCACCAAGAGTAAAGTTTAAAGAAATATAGGATAAGATTAAAACAAAAAGACAACCGGGGGGGGGGAGGGACGACAGGTTAGCTATATATGCTGACTAATTCATTTTGATCAAAATATATATACATTCTCAAATCTTTCTCTAGCCAAGGACTTGCCTTTTTTATTCCCCTGGTCCAAATAGGCTGCTATACTCGGGGATGATGTATATCACATACAGATTTGACATTTTCACCTCGAAACTTAGTTCTGTATGGTCAGCTAAACACTCTTTCTGTGGTATGTGTTAAAATATCTGGCCACGGTGTTGGTCTTGCAGTACAGGATTTTTTTTAGGCATGCACTAAAGGAAACTTTGAACAACTGTACATGCAGCATATGCACACTTAAGTGGACTGGACATGAGCAACGTATCTTGGAGAACAACAGTTAAAAATGTTTGGGTTTTTTTTGTTGTTTTTTGTTTTTTTTTTCTTAAGGATCTGGGGAAATAAAAAATTTTCTTACAGTGGTTGCTCATGGCCATTCTACATTATGTCCATGTGCTCATCACATGCACCAATGTTGGAAATTTTTCCCTCCATTGGTATCCATAGGGTAGCAGTGCTGGTGACCCCCTGGAGAGGTGCCTCCAGTGCATAATATAATGGATACTACATGCTGTGTCCCCACTGCCAGTCATGGTGCTAGAACATCCTGCTGCCATGTGCTTGTGGTGTTAGTATAATTCAGCCTAACAGCCTTTTTTCCTGTAAAAAGTTGTAGTTTGTAGTTATCCCTTAGAAGTTTTCGTATAGTTAACAATTAATAGTGGTCTGTGACATGGGTGGGGGTGGGGAGACCCCATTTTGGGCAGGGTGTGAGTGTCCCACATTTGTTCCCCAGACCATGTCTCACTTGACTCAAAGGTCTCTCTAGCCCACCCCCTTAGTCTCTGGGGCAGGGTGACCCAGTGTTCAGAGTCTCTAACTTGCCCCTATTTGCAGGGCAGTATAGTTCAATAGTCCCAGTCTATAACTTACCCCTTCTTGTGGGACAATGTGACCCAATGGTCAGAGTCTATATCAGGGGTGGGCATAGGGACCTCTGTGGGCTGGATCTGGCCTGCCAAGCAGATAGATCTGGTCCACGGATGCCCTGCCACTCTCCCGCCCTCCAGGCCAGTAGAGCCTGGGGGGCAGGAGGAATGCACAAAGTCTCTCACTCCCTTCACCAGCCCTGCAAGCACTGCATGCCTCTTGCAGGGTGGGGGAAGGGAGTGAAAAACTTTGAGCTCCTCCTTCCTCCAGGCCTTGATTGACCTGGGGTTGGGAGCAGCTTGTAAAGTTTCCGCCTGCCCTGCAAAGGGGCAGGTGTCTAGAGGAACTGCCAGTTGTTCAGAAGAACTGTCAGTTCTCTCCAGGCAGGGAAGAGGGCAAAGACTTCATGTGTTTCCCCTGTCTCTAGTCCAATTAGGGTCTGTGGGAGGGGGAGCATAGAAATGTCCTGGCTCCGCCCCTCCTGAGGTGGACTGGGGCCATTTAAAAAAAAATTAGTGAAGTGGCCTTCCCATTTAAATTATTGTCCATTCCTGGTCTATACCTTGCCCCTGTTTGCAGAGCAACACAATTCAGCAGTCACAATCAACAACTTGCCCCTCTTCATTGAGGTAATGTGATTCAGTGTCTATAGTCTATAACTTGTCCAGTACCATTTCCCATAAATATGGACACTTCTGGGGCAGGGGACCCACTGGACACAGTCTGTAACTTGTTTCAGGTTGCAGGGCAGTCCAGTTCAGTAGTCTGAGTTGTTAACTCACTCCCACTCATGAGGTGATGATGCCATCTCACTTCAAGGGACAGGAGATAGGGGATGTAAACCCACCCCTGGCAGAGGGGTCCAGGCCCCCCCATTCCATTGGATCCCAGCCCAGGGCCCTGTAAGTGGCTTTCTTTAGCCTAGGGGTGGACAATAATATGAGATGGGGGGGGCTACTTTACTAATTATAGAGGCTGCAAGGGGGCTGTGTAGAGCATGGGGTGAGTGGGGACTAATTGAGTCCCTGCTCGCCCTGTGGCACTTCTGCTTTGGAAATGTACAAGAGTCCCACAGGGCTCTTGTACATTTCAAAAGCAGAAGCGCTGGCAGTGGGAACCAACACAAACAGGAATTGAAGCAATCCCCACTTGTGCCATTTCCTGCTGTGCCTCTCCCTCCCCTCTTCCCTGCAGAGATGGTGCCGGGCGAAATTGGTAAACCACCAGCTCCTGTGCTCGCGCTCGCTCGCTCACTCGCTCTCTCTCCCTCCCCTTCCCCCTGCTGCCTCTGTCTGATAGAGGCAGCAAGGGAGGAGAAGTGACTAGTTGAGCTGACTAGTCACTTACATCCCTACTCTAGATAGGCCTCGCCTCGAGCCTGCATGGTAGTGCCTCGGTATCTGGGCAGTCTCTGTGGTTTGTCTGGATCTGGCAAGGCATGTCCTCTTCCTCCAGCCCCAACTGAGCTAAACTGCTCTTTTATAGCAGAGCAGCTCAGGCATGCCCACTAAGGCTCAGGAGGTGGAGCCTTCTAAGCCCTCAGGGCTAGTTTAACCCCCTCCTGGTCATTGTGGGAAGGGAACACCCCATCACAAGGTCCCAAACAGGGCTTTGCTTTGGGGCAAGGCATACCCTGGTGTCCAGGCTATGCAACTGCTCTAAGTGTCCTATGCCCATCAACACTCTTCATACTGGCTGTCTACACTGAGAGAAGGACAAATTATAGATGTTGTATTTGTAATCTGTAGAAATTCCTCTCCGGGCACTTCTAATGGAGTCTGCGCTAACTCCAGCACTGGAGGAAAGATCAGACTTGGACCCAAGCACTGCAGCATCAATGCAGAGCACCCTAACTCCCTCTCCCTCCCTAACTCCCTCTTCCTCCCTAACTCCATCCAAGGAGGCTAAGAAACTTGGAAGTGGAAGATCTCCCATCTCCTGTAAAGGGAAGAGACTGGATTTATTTGTGTAGAAAGTTTATTCATCCTCCAAACTGTAAATCAGGGTGACCAGCCATCAAGCTCTCTTTCGCCAATATGACTACAATATGTGGCAGGCTATGGGTAAATCTGAGGGATTGCTCCCCTAGAGCTCAAGTAAGGAGTAGTGGGGTATCCTGAAGGAAGGCTCATTGGCAGCGAAGGCACCCTTCCAGGTGGCTTTGGATGTAGCTGATTCAGTGACGTGCACAATGACTTTGACCATTTCTATGCCCAGGGCATCCTCGCTGCAACTCCCTGTACTGTGCTTGGAAGCTCACCAGTTGATGCAAGAGTTTCCTTTTAGTCCATTTTGAGAATGGGGGGAGTTGTGTAGGAATGTTTTATCAGTTATGTCAGATCAATCTTTATGGAGTTACTTGCTTTTGGGCTTATCACCAAATGAGAAATACTGAAGATATCCTGAGAGTGGTCTATGTTTGCTGTGTCAAGATTCATAATCATCTAGAGACCAAGAAACCAACAAATTTGTTTCATTACTAAGATTCAAAAATTACCCTTTTACAAAACAAAAACAAAGTGGGGAAAAACCTACACAACATCACCACTCTTCAGTACGGAAGTTAACTAACGAGTAATCGATGGAATTTCATTTGTCTGAGCAGGGCTCGACAAACCACTGGAATCTACTCACTGGGGCGAGTAGATTTCAGCCGGTCGCTCCGTGCGCCCCATTCACCGGCACTTTGCTCATGTGTGGTGCCTGTCTGGCGCATGCGCAGTGCGGGGCTGGCGAGTAGCTCTCGCCGGGGTTTGTCAAGTCCTGTGTATGTGTGTGTATAGACCTTAGCACAATAAGGTTCTAGCCCGTGACTAGGGTTCCTAGGAATAGTGGTCTTGTAAAAATAACCTTAACTCTGCTCTGTATATTAAAATACTTCCTACACACAAAGCCCACTTAAATTTTGAGCAGAAGACTAGGGTCTGTCCCTCAGAAGACTGCCTCTACAAAAGAACAGTTCTTAGTTCTGTAACTACCAGGTTCAGTCACAAGAAAAGTGATGGCAGGAATTAAAGCAAATTTTTGCTGGACCTGAGGTTCCTTTTTCTCTGTTATGTCTGTTTCTGGCATGCAAGCTCTTGAAGCTTCACATATGAGGTTGCTTGAAGGTCTCTGCTTTTTGTCCATGATGTTGTAAACTCTCTGGACACCGAAGCATTTGAGTAGTGCAGCCATCGGTCCTATCCTATGTCTACTTGCTGTGTGCATGGCTGTACCAGAGCCACCATCCTAGTATCTTGTACTCAGCTTTTTTCTATTCAGCTTCTGAATTTGTTGCCTGTGATGTGCTCCAATATCCTTTTATTAAATTAACTGCCGTGACCCCCTTTAAAATGAGGTTGGATTAAGGGACATCTCACTTCATTAGCTTGCAGAGAGCCCTTATTTCCTCTACCAATGAGACTCCTCTTAGCTCCCTTAATGAAAGGGCCTGGTATTTCCATCTCATGAGGGAGGATTATTGCCAAGTTGTATGGAATTTGGGTTGGAGTACCCTTCTTGATTCCACATTTTCCACTTAGGCCTGAGGTCACCATAATCTGTCCCATAGAGTCTGGGCTTTTGCTTTATCCAGCAAACCTAAATTTATGTTGGTTTTTCATAAACGTTGGATTTACCTATTTAATTAAAAGATATCTTAAAACTGCAAATTATCTTCCTAAGGTATTCACCAGAAGATTTCCATTTTTTTGTGTTCGTGTATGTAGACTGGGAACACCTTTAGTTCAAAGTTTTGATCACTTGTTTTCAAGAAGTGGAGTCAACTCAGTTTACATATATCCCAAATTGCTGATGGAACTATAATTCTTTCTTGAGGTTCTTGTAAGCAGGAACCACACACCACCTGAAAAATCACTAGAAAGTCTTATTCAGAATTTTAAGTTTTAAATTTATATTTATCATGTATTTAATGTAAGAAATTCCCTCCCTCCCCCATAACAAGTAGTTTTAGCTCTTTTAGTGGGGGATGGCGTGTTTTACTTCCTCCATCTGATGTTCATGATCCTCTGGAATATAATGGGACTGCTCAGATACTTCCTTATTAGTCAAAGAAGAATATTATAGAAGAGTGAGAGTACACCTGGTCCTATTCAACCCATGTTTACTCTGTCTCCAACAACTTTTTAGAGTAAATAGTACTTATGTGAGTAGTCCCACGTTTGTTCAAATAGTATAATGATGAGGCGATATAAATACATACATAGAATTCTTTGGGACACATGAGTATTAGTGTTCAAAATGAAATAAGGGCTGCAAAATCTGGATTTAAATGAGTTTAAAACCTTAAGGTGCTGAATTATTTAGTAACCAATGCCTTTCATGGATAATAATAGTAAACATGCTTCATTAACTCTTCATTTACAGTCACTTTTGGAAGCCCATGATATTGTGGCATCAAAGTGTTACGATTCCCCTCCTTCTAGCCCAGAATTGAATAATTCTTCAGGAAACAACCAGATAGTACCAGTAGATGCCATTCGTATTCTTGGTATTCACAAAAGAGCAGGGGAGCCACTGGTAAGTACATGTGAATAGCTGTGTCTCTCTTTGACCTAAACAATAAGAGATATTTGAGATGTTTAGAATTCTGCACTTCTCTGTACTCATTCTGGTGTTTATTTTTTATATTGAGTAATTGTAATGTGCACTAAAACTTTTCAATATCCGTTTGACAAGAGATGCAATAATGAAAACTAAAATATGAAGATACGTGATTCTCCTACACTCTTCTCTTCAAGGATAAATGATGACCTTGTTATTAGGTAGGATGATATGCTAGCCTAAGTAATATGAAGAAACTTTTTTGTATTTGATCCTAATAAAGAATGACAGAACTTAGTTAAGTCAGAGCAAATATCTGACTGGTGTATGCTTGCGTACCAATTTCCTGCCTGAAGTACATATACATCCATATTTATTGTATAATACAGTGCAATAATGTCAGTATGTTAACAGTTTGTGCAGTGGTCACTATTAAAAAGTCAGCATTTTGGATAAGAAATAACTAGGATAGCTCAATAAGGTCCTGTAATAATTGTTTGGTAAATGTTAAAATAAAATTTAAGGTCAAACTCAAACAATGATATTAAACTACGTAATTGTTATTCAATGTTTCCTTTTAGGGTGTTACATTTAGGGTTGAGAATAATGACCTGGTAATAGCACGAATCTTGCATGGTGGAATGATAGATCGACAGGGTCTGCTGCATGTGGGTGACATCATTAAAGAAGTGAATGGCCATGAAGTTGGAAACAATCCAAAAGAACTGCAAGAACTACTGAAAAACATTAGTGGCAGTGTTACTCTGAAAATTCTTCCTAGCTATAGAGACACTATTATTCCCCAACAGGTCAGTAGTATGATATTTTCATTGCTTTTGCCAAAACAGTATTTTATTTAGTGATGTTGTTTATAACACATGAAATTATTATAACGAAAGGAATGGAGACAAGACTTCTCTATTGTGTTTTTGTATGCAGTTGACAGCACTCTTGTGTAAGGTCACTTTAACTCTTCACCTGCATAGCTAGACAGTTTCCCTTTTGATTCTTTCCCATACAGTAGACAAGAGGGAGAAAAATAATCTTTTAAAAGAGGAAAGAATATGTAACTAAAACCATAAAAATTAGTGGGGGGACTGAAGAGAAAATATACAGTAAACGTCCGATAATCCAGCACCTTTAAGGACCCAGGGGGTGCCGAATTATCAAATATGCCGGACTATTGGAAGGGGGGGCTATGAGGGGTCTGGAGTGGAGTAGGGGGATACGCCCCTCGGCGCTGCGGGACCAACCCGGCAGCACCCCAGCTGCTCTGCCCCAGGAATTCCCAAGTCAGCTGCTGCTGAAACTGACCAGCGGCTGACTCCAGGAAACCTGGGGCAGAGCAGCTGGGGTGCTCTGCCCTGGGCTTCCCAGAGTCAGATGCTGGTCAGTTTCAGCAGCGGCTGAATCGGGGAAGCTGGGGGCAGAGCAGCTCCAATTGTCCGGCTGCCCAGAGCAGTTCTGGCTTCCAGATGGTGTCGGACCATCAGGAGTGCTGGACCATTGTATGCCGGAGTTTTACTGTAGTATCTTTAATTCTCTCTTTAAAACAGATTTCAAGTTGTCCCTTTATTGTTAGGCACAGGATATATCATGTAATGTAATATTGCTATATAGCTGGTTGGAATTTTGAAAAAATGAATATTTTGAAGACTGATAATTTTTGGACTATATTTGTAATTTTTTGCTGTGGGTTTTTTTGTTTTTGGATTGTTACTATTGTCTCGTAAGAATGAGGTATGGTTGTGTTTTTCTCTTAACTTGGAACAGTTGGTAGTAAACACAGATACTGCAAATAAACTGGAGAATGAAATACCCGGCCCATAGGATATCATGGTAATTGATGTCTTAAAATGCCTCTTACTGCTTCTTAATGTAGGTAGCTTGCTTTCTATATTAAAAAGATAGACAAATAAAGGAAGGTTCATATAATTGGATTTTAACCAGACAAAGCATAAGTGTACAACTGAGATATAGATTAATTTTGATTGAGCAACATAACATACAAAGAATATGCTTGCTTTTATATGTTGTTCCTTTACTAAAGACCAAAATGTTTATATTAAGGAATGATTAAGGAAACCAGTTCTGACTGGCTATAAAAGAAGCTTTGAATGCAGTTAGGGTGCGTACGTGTAGCTGAGAGGACGGAAGAAAGTGCTGCTGAGAGCAGGAGGAAAGGAGGCAACAATTTGAACACTAGGACAATGAACTGGAGAGGAGGAGGGTGTGGGGAAGTAGCTCCGGTTTTGGAGGTGTCTTATAGCAGGTGTCAGGGACTCTCACAGGCAACTACTGTTACAGGACCCTGGCGTGAAACCCGGAGTAGATTGTGGGCCTGGGTTCCCCCGAACACCCACCTACCAATTTCCACTCAGGGAAAAGACTATGGAGTTTATTCTCTGTTCTTACCATATGCTGGCTGATAAGAACTCAACACATAGCAAACTAAAGCCCTAGGCATGGTGTCTAAAATTGTGGGCTGCTGTGAGCCTTTGAGGCAAGCAGATCCACTAGGAAGCACAGGACCCACCAAGTTTTCATAGGAGCTTTGTCACACTAGGTACATCGGTACTATGGGTGGCAAGATAAGTGTCTTGCTACAAGTGTGGTCATGCTACCGTGCTGGCAGCTGACAATGCAGACATGCAACAGAGATTTTATTGGTGCACTCTGCGAGCAGTGCTGTAGTTTCAGCCCTATACATCTACTGGTGTAGACAAAGCCTAAGTCTTCACCTGATGATGAATGACCTGATCCTCAGTTAAATGTTGCCTTTATCACCTGTTTAGATGATCCAATGGCTGGAATCTGAAGCTAGACAAATTCAGCCTGGGAATAAGGTGTACATTTTAACCAAGGTGGGTGGGGAACTCTGTCAGTGACGATTTATAAATTAAAGTTGGATTTTCTTTTTTCTGAACGAGCTGTGCTAGGAATGATTTTGGGTAAATTCTATGTCATACAAGAAGCTAGAGTAAATGATCACAATGGATCCCTTCTGTCATTTAACTCTGTTAGCTTCATCTCCAGGCATATTTTGTTGCTGCAAACAGTTGTTAGGAAATATTAACTACTACAAGATGTGACCGTGTCTCTCCTCAGCCACACAAGTTACAATGAGCAATTCAGACCTGTGATCAACCCTCTACAGTGTCTTCTCATATAGAGCGAGTCAAATTCAAAGTCTTAATCCTTACCTTTGAGGCACTTAATGGCTTGGATTCAGGATTTCTAGAAGATCACTTGTAGCTCTGAGATAAGGATCATTGTTGACAACTCTGATCTTCTAGCACAACAGAGCTGTCTGCTGCAAACTGTAAAGCTCAATTGTGCATGAGAGCTGCTGTGGGAACAGAGCCAACTCCCACAGGAACTGACAACACATAACATACATTAAAAGAAAACAAAAATTGAATACTCCATATTGTCAAACTATTTTTCCTCTGGGGCGTGATGATGAAAGGATGAAGCACATATTGAAGATGTTAGTCATATCACATAATGTGTTTCTGAAGGACAATTAACTTTTATGATGAATAAAATAAAGTCGAAATGCTGAGATTTTGACACTTTTGTCAAGCTGGGGGGAGGAGGAGTGGCAGTGCACAGAGCTGCTTTCACCTCCACCTGCTAGGGTCTGTACCATGGGTGTTACCAAATTAGGAACACCTGGAATACGGATGTTCCAGTGTACTTTGGACTCTTGTTGCTTTGGTGCATTTTTTCTCTGCCAATCTTCAGTGCTTTGCCAGGCTAGGATTGGCACACTCTTCCAGTTAAGTCTCTTCAAATAATTTTTTCCCCCCTCACTGTCTGTCTTAACCCTCCTCATGAGACTTGTCTTTTCCTTAATTTTTGTGTCTAAGTCCTTCCAAGTCTAGTACTCCTTCCTGTTCTCTTTTCTGCATAATGCTAACTGATCCCATGGAGGTCTTGAAAATCTTAAATTTCTGAAGGGGAAGTTTAAAATACAACTTCCATGTGTGAAGAGCTTCCTGAACTTGCCTCAAAAGGACAATAGCTTTCAGATATCCATGGTTCTTCTTTTCTACCATACTGCACGAAGAAGAAAATTAAACACCTCAATTGCCAGATTTTGAATCAAGGCAGCTTATAATTCCAAAGATTCTATTCTTGCTAAATTAATCAAACCAGGTTCATCTCTTGATGGGCAGGGAAGTCCTACTTATTCTACAAAAAGATCAGGAAGGTAGTGACTTGGTCTTCAGTTCATGTGTTCTCTAAGCACAAGCCTGCCAGTGGGGTGCAAAAGACACAGTTGCTCTGTGGCCTGGCAGTTCAAATGGGCCTGGGGCTCCCGCCACCAGTGCTGCTGAAGTAGCAGCAGCAGAGTGCTGTGCCCTTTTAAATTGCCGCCTCCCACCTTGCCCAGGGCCCACGGAGGCTGTTGGATCTGCTAGCTGAGTGTTTCAAATTGGACAGTGTCTTCCACAGATGTCACTTTTTGACAGCAAGCTCGATATTCGTGTCATATACATAATAGTACAACTTAATTTGTACAATTCATCTGATAATTTTTACAGTTAACTTTCTTAATTCTTTCTTTATGGTTTCAGTGCTGTTAAAATACAATGTTCAGAATAAAGAAGCTAGTTATGAGAGACAAGCAAATCTTATCTCTGAATTTTACATTAGGGCTGTCAGTTGACCTGCGTTAACACTTGCGATTAATGCAGGACAGGATTAACACGTTAAAAAATAATGTTAATCGCAGGTGTTAATGCTGCACTGCCTCTTTGAAGTGCCACTCCGGCAGTGCAAGCGGAGCCGGGGATCATTTCAAAGGGGCTTTGCTACACAGAGCTGGGGATCAGCTGTGGACTTCAGCTGATCCCTGGCTCTACTTGTGCTATCCCTTTGAAGCTCCAATCCAGTGTATTAAACGGGCAGCGCTGCATGGAGCCTGGGGTCAGCTGGGGACTCCAGCTGATCCCAGGCTTCAGCTTGTGCTGCCCTTTTGAAACACCGCAGCAGCTCTTCCAAGGGGCAGTACTGCATGTATCCCTGGGTCAACTGGGAACTCCATCTGATCCCAGGCTGCATGCAGTGCTGCCCCATTGAAATGCTTCCAAAGCATTTCAGAGGGGAGTTGCATGTGATGAATTGATATTAAAATTTTTAATCACTTGACAGCCCTATTTTTACAATTACTACTTTCTCCCTACTTGGATTTTTTTCCTTCTTGTTTTGGTCACATTAACATTATTCTTTGTTTAAAAATTGTTCTACATGGGATAGGATTTTTAGTATTGGTCTAGAAATGTAATGAGTTTTTTAGTAAATTACAGCTTTGGAAGCAAACAGGCTGGACTATTTCAGTGACTATAGGTTTGACCATTTAAAAGTAGATTTCTTTTAAAACACAGTTTTTTCAGGAATATGATTTATTTTAATAATGTTACTGAAGCATATGTTGGCTTACAGTAAATCACATAAGCTTATCTTAAATTATCTTTATGTCCTTAGGTGCCTCAGTGGCCCGAGAGAGAGAATTGTGTAGTTAGGGCACTTGCCTTGGGTACGGGAGACCTAGATTCAGTTCCCTTGCTCTACAAAGGGCTTCCTGTGTGATCTTACGCAAGTCACTCACCTTCTCTGTTTCTCAAATCCCCATCTGTATAAACAGGGAAGTGCTACTGTTCTTATCTCATAGTGATATTTGTAAGAACAAATATATTAAAGATTGTGAAGTGTGTTGAGATCTGCTAATGAAAAGTGCTGTATTAAAACTGGATATTATATAATATGCAGAGAAGATCCTGAAACCCCCTTTAAACTTTTTTTTATCCACGGTTTTGGCTAATACAAAAAACTGCACATGGCTGGAAAACATTAGAGGGAACATTGCTTGAGAGTTCTAAGAATTGGCCTGATTTTTCAGAGGATACTCAACATTTTATGAAAACGTGGCCCCTTTAAGGTCTCTCAACTTAGGCATTCACAAATTAACGCTCAGCCTGTCACAGCCTTCAGTTCAGATAATCAATAGCCCAGAAAACAAGAAGCTTCTTTTTCTCACCAAAATCTAACTTCTGCCATGACTAGCAAGGATTACTCTGTAACACCACAGCTGTTCTTTTATCTGTTAAGGATCCTTTTTTTTTAAACCATGATCAAAAGAGAAAAGACGATATAGAAATCATGCTTCAAAGTGTAGCCTTTTGAAGAGCAGTTTCTCAGTCTTCTTTCTTGAGTTTAAAGCTTAACTCTCTAATCCTGCTAGCAGAGGCAGAAATCATTGAAAAGGTTCAAAACTACAAACACTACTCAGTTCAGTACAAGTGAATAAAGGCTAGGGATCTTTATATAAAAATATTTGAAATTCATGGGCAGAAAGAACTAAGGTGTAAAGCTTTCAGGTATCCGCCTAAAATTTCAAAGCTCCAAGCATAAGACTGGACTGCAGTTGTCTGTTCAGTACCTTATTACTGCATGTTTCTCACCTCTGACTTGTATACTTTGATCTCAACCCTTTCCTCGTTCCATTGCTAAAATAACCAATTTAATAGTTGATGCTTTAAAATGTAATCATTATCAGGTTATTGGTAGACAAGGCAAGATATTTACAGAATCAAGCAGATAGCACTGCATTTTTACATTCAGTTCATGTTTGGAAGGTTATATATGTAGCCAGTCTGTGTAGATGTATTTTGTGAGCTCGATCAGGCTCACATTTGACACCCCCTATAGACCTATGCAGAAAAAGGTAACATTTTTTCTTACCCTCTTTATTCACATTTCCTTATTTCCTATAATAGAATAAGAGGCTCTTTCATCTTGAGAAACCCTTCTGAGGTTCATTCTATCCTCCATACTGTTTCATTGAGTGATTGAAAGTGGAGGAGGCTTCTTCACTTTCAGAGAAAAACACTTACAAGATTGGGCACCAGAAGTAATAACCAGAAGGTACTATATAAAATTACAAGTGATGCCTCTCTTCTCCCTCTGTTCGTCCTGCTCTCAGTTTCTTTTTAGAAATAAAAATAATACGGGTTTTATTAACTGTGGAGTTTATGATAGGGATGTGACTACAGCACTTTAAAGACTAACAAGATGGTTTATTAGGTGATGAGCTTTCATGGACCAGACCCACTTCCTCAGATCAGTTTGTGGAAGAAAATTGGCATGACCATATATATCAAAAGGATGCAATAAAAAAAAAAAAGTGAACACCTATAAAATTGACAAATCAGGTTTTAGAACAGAGGAGAGTGAGGGGGGAAGGTTAGTGTCTATGAGGTAATGATATTAGGGGTGATAATTGCAGAAGCTATCTCTGTAACGGGTGAGATAATTAGCCCATACGTCAAGTGTCAAATTTAAGCATGAATGACCGTTCTGAGGCTTCTCTTTGAAGTCTGGAGTTAAAATCTCTTTGAAGCAATATGCATGTTTTAAGGTCATTGAGAAAATGGTCAGTCTGGTTAAAATGGCAAGCAACAGTTTTCTCTCTGTGAAAGACCCTGATGTCTGTCTTATGTGCATAGATTCTTTGGCGAAGTGTCTGAGACGTTTGTACAATATACATAGCAGACGGACACTTTAGGCACATGATGGCATAAATTATATTTCTGGATGAACAGGAATATATGTTCTTGATCTTGTAACTGGCATGGTTAGGTCCAGTAATGGTGTCAGAGTAAATATGTGGACAAAGCTGACACCAGGGTTTGTTGCAAGGGAAAATTCCAGAGTTGGTATTAGTGTGGTATGTCCTGTGATTGTTGGTGAGAATCATTCTGAGGTTAGGTGGTTATCTATAGGAGACTATGGGTCTGTCTCCCAGAATCTCTCGGAGGGTAGTATCCTGTTCCAGTATAGGTTGTAGTTTATTGATAATGCATTGGACGGGTTTAAGTTGGGGGCTATAGGTGTTCTGTTGCTGTTTTTCTTGGGTATGTCTTGAAGTAGATGGTTTCTGGGTCTTTCAATTTGTTTTTTTTATTTCTCTGGGTGGGTAATTGAGGTTTATAAATGCTTGGTAGAGATCCTAAAGTTTCTGGTCTGTCAGTGGGATTAGAGCAGATGCAATTGTATCTAAGGGCTTGGCTATAGACGATAGATCGTATGGTGGGTCCTGGATGGGAGCTGGAGGCATGTAGGTAACTGTAGGAGTCAGTGGGTTTTCTGTAGAGTGGTGTTTAATTTACCATTGGTGATTTGTACTGTGGTGTCCAGGAAATGGATCTCTCGTGTAGAATGGTCCAGGCTGAGATTGATGGTGGGGTGTGGTGTAGGTTGTTAAAGTCTGTGGAATGCATCCAGTGTTTCTTGGCCATGGGTCCAGATCATAAAGATGCCATCGATGTAGCGTAAGTAGAAGGGATAAAAGGGGACGCGATCTGAGGAAATGTTGTTCTAAGTCAGCCATAAAGATGTTAGCATACTGTGGGGCCATGCGGAGGCAGCAAAAGAAAGCCTCAAGGTCACCACAAAATTGAATCCAGTTCAAGGGGGAGGTAGGGCAGAACCCCTCTAGCTACAAACTCAACCCAGCCTTAACAAAGATGCTAATTATCTCACTCATTACAAAGATAGCTTCCCCAATTATCACTCCTATTATCATTACCTCACAGACACTAACCTTCCCCCCTCACCTTCCTCTGTTCTAAAATCTGATTTGTCAATTTTATGTGTTCACTTTTTTTGATTGCATCCCTTTGGTATATATGGTCATGCCAATTTTCTTCCACAAACTGATCTGAGGAAGTGGGTCTGGCCCACGAAAGCTCATAACCTAATAAACCATCTTGTTAGTCTTTAAAGTGCTGCATAGTCCTGTCTCTTGTTTCAGCTAGACCAGGCTAACACGGCTGCATCTCTATCATGTTAGGGATGTGATAGTGTAAATGGTAACCAGTGAGCATGGGGCCATTGGTTTACCTTCAGGATTACACTCAGCCTCCAACCCTGTGCACTGCTGCCTCTGTATCAAAAGCAGCAAGGAGTGGGGTGGGGAAGTGGGAGCCAACTGCCTCCTACCCCACGCAGCTGCGTCTTCCCCTTCCCCTGCATGTGTAAACATGGTTACAAATTTACCTGAATATACGCATTTTAACATCCCTAGTTCGTTGCCTATTCAAGTATAGGTGCAGAACCTGGGAGTCCTTTCCCTAGGTTTTATAGTACCAGAAGAGATGGACCAATTTTGATTTTTGAAATGGCTGAATTTGTTCATATTCAAGGGGGGGAAAAACTAGACAATCGACTAATGCAGAGATTGGGGATGGGGTGGGGGGAGTTAAAAGGGGAGGGTGGAAAAGAGACATTTAGTTCATGCAGGGAATTTTGTACTATGCCTGGATGATTTTATATGCCTATAGATCCCTGTTGGCTGATACTAGGCCTGAGGAGATCATTCATTTTCAGTGCCAGTCCTGCAGACTGTTTTGCTTCTCATATTTTCCCTAATTGCCAAAGTATTTCGGCTAGGAGTGGTAGCCTTAAAGTTAGTTTGTTGTTCAATGATGGTTCCTTTGTATATATTTCACACATGGGATAGGCATGTACTCCATGGTTTTAAGTTTGATTTAAAAAAAAAATTTTTTTTTTAAATAGTGCCTATAGATCATCTTAGCAGAGTGTGCATGGTGGTAAAGGCCAATGTCCCTCCAGTTCCTTCCTACTGCTGTATAGTCTGAGTTGGAATCTTAAGTGCCATCCGCTCCTATTTTTTTTCCCTGTCATTGTGTATGATATATTTGATTTTTATTAGCTTCAGTATTTTATTGCAAGGTCTATATAGTATAGTTAGATGTTTACCCCTTATTTTTTCCCACTTGTGGACATGTTTTCCTGGAGAAGTCTGGGATTTTGTGTAGGGTGCTAGGTGTCAAGAACTGTTTGTTTTTCTTGCTCCTTTTTAGAGAGCAATGAACATTAACCGTGCTTCTACTGTCTGATTAAAGCTCATATTCAAGTGCAGTATCTGCCACTCTTTCTCCCCCTTCCCCCCAAACTTGTGAACTGAGACTGAGAAAACGTTTTGTGGAGAAGGTAATAAAGCTCCAATGAGATTGTCAGGGAACACTTCTGTTCATCAATCTCAACAAGAGGGAAGTGCCCCTCAAACCACAAGCTCTGGTACGGAGACTACAATTGTTAAGCCTAAAAAAAGGCTTCACATGAGAACAAGGAGCATTCTTAGGCTATGTCCGCACTACAGGGTTTTTGCGCAAAAACCCATGGAGCGTCCACACCAAGTGCGTTTTTGCACAAGAAAATCTACAGTTAATCGACAGAACGAGGGCTTTTTGCAGTGTAGGTATGCCTCCTTGTATGAGGTATAACTCTTTTTTGCGCAAGAGTTCTTGTGCAAAAAGCTGTGTGTGGACACGCAACAGGGGTTTCTTGCACAAAAAGAGCCTATCACAAAAAGCACAGGTGCTCTGATTGCCATTCACAGAATGGCCATCAAACTTTCTTGCGTAAGAGCATCCGTGCAGTGTGGATGCTCTCTAGTGCAAAAAAGCATTGTTTTTGCAATGTGCTTTTGAGGTGTGGACACGCTTTTGCGCAAGAAGTTTTTGCAGATCTCTTCCGCAAAAAGCTTCTTGCACAAAAACCCTGCAGTGTAGACAAAGCCATGTAGACATGAGGGTCAATCCTCTTGACCTGAAACTTTCCTGAAGAAATAGGTTCCCTCCCTGACTCTGTCAAAGTGAAGAGAGCCAGGACATATGGGTACTAATAACTTAGGTATGAACAGATCTTCTTTACAGAAGAAGGGGGCACACAAGTTTATAGATACTGTTATACAGCTTTGCCAATAGTTCCTTAGACTACAGGGTAATGTGAGACCTGTGTCTCCATAGATGGCATCTTTGCTCTTCCTTACCTGCATTCACATCTCTTGTCAGAATCATCTGTATTCTGGGATGTGGATACAGCAGAGAAGAGGCTATCCAGCAAGGCAACCATTGATACTGTTCTGCCATAGATAAGGAGTCCAGATTCCTCTTCAGAAGAATCTTAGCCCCTGCAGGATCCTCTCCAATTTCAGGTGGAGGGAGCATGAGACCAGAGCCGCAGATCAGGATTCCAGCCCCAGACCAAATATAATTGGCTGACGGACAAGTGATACTTGAGGCCATGGATTCCTCCTCCACCAGTTGATCTGTTCTGCTGGCAATCTTGGGAACCATGGGAACCCTACCAGAGACACTCAAGATCATTTCACTAGTCCTGTTTGTCATCGTTCAGTTACCCATAGTTGGTACCATCAGAATATTTGGAAGGGGAAAGTGAGACCGTCAGCAGTTCTGGGAATGATCTTGTCACCATCACCATCCCCTCTGTTTCCCTCAGATGACTTCAAGCAATATCAGGAGCTCATGCACAAGGTGACTGGAGAGCTGGAGACAGTTTCAGAACAATTTGCGGGGCATTCTGCAGCCTTCTAGTTCCTGATGAGCAGCCCTCCCCATCAACAAGGTCATCAGGGACCTGGCAAATATGGTTAGGCACACCCCAGCTTCTTGTATGCTCACCCCCAAAGAGGGTGAACAGCACTACTTTGTTCCTTCTGGGGGGGAAGGATAATTTGGTTTTCTCATCCACTGCTTAACTCCTTTGTAGTGTGGGTGACTAAAGAGCAGTCCAAGCAATAGCACTCACAGCCCAATCTCTTTGGTTAAGGGCATAAGTGACTCAACCTGCTAAGGAGACAGGTCTTCTCACTCCAGTCCAGAAGCTTAAATTACCAAACATTTTTGTTCAAATGTGATGTTAGCAACTATAAATATTTTTTTAAATTCAAGAACAAGCTCCTTTAGGATAAGTCCCAGGCCTTATTGGATGAGGGCAGGATAGTAGTGAAAGCTTCCCTTTAACCAACACATTTAGAAAGTGGCTACAGCAGTTATGAGGAGGAACTAATGGTTGCAATCCTCAGGTTTCCCTGTAGAGGTATGGACTACTATCTGAGATCTGCCCTTTGTTAGTATCTACTTATTTCATGAGTCTCTCCACTCCTTAAGGTAATGCTTTGCTCTCTGGGCATTTATACTCCTATCCATGAGAGGAAAACACACCATAGACAAGGAGATCTCCTCAGCGTTTTAACCACCAACATCCTCAAGAATTACTATACAAGAGACAGAGTTTACAAACTTTGGAATTCAGCCACTGTAATTTCCACAGCCACATCCTATTCCAACCTCCAAATGAAGAGTTGTTTTTTATGGGTCCGTTGAAACCTGCGTACCCTTATTCAAGGGTCTCTACAAAGTTTTTTTTTTTTTTCCCCAGTAGTGGCAGTTTGGATGAGAAGGGATTATTAGGCTTCCCTTGTCTTAATGACTGTCTTCTGATGGGCAATTCTCAAAAGGAAGTCCAGTGAGCAACCATTGTTCTGCTCAGCCTTGTACCTTCCTGGGATGTCTGCATTAATCACAAAAAGTCCTCACAAAATGTATAAGCTTTACAGAAGTGATGTGATTTCAGCCACAGCAATGTTGAGTTTTTTCCATGGAAAATTAAAAACCAGAATACATTGTCCATAATCCAAATTACTTCTGTTCTGAAATGGTTCTGAAATGCATCATCCTCCTATTCTCTTCTGCAGGCTTGGCTTCCTGAGAGCTACATTCATGCATATGGGCCTCTTCTCTTGACGAGCAGAGACCTATATCTAGCAGTTGCATAGCTATGATGCATTCTGAAATTGTAGTCCAAATGAGAGAGGGTTTTCATTTCTGTGTTCAATTTTTGACACTTTTTCATAAAGTAGATACTTCCACAAAAACAGTTTGTCAAAAACTCAATTTCCTGTCAAAACAATTTTATAGAAAACTTTCAACCACTTTTACTATATTTGGTAATTACTTATAGCCCTTCTCTTACGTTAAAAGAAAGTTAAGGTTGCAATGTCAAGCACCCAACATGCTAGAATTAAGATTGTTTTAGTACATGCTCTGGAAAAGCAGGTCATCAAATGTGTTTTTTTTTTTCGGGTGCTTTAGACTCTTCTGTCCCCACCCTTCTTCTCTCTAGGTGGCCAGTACTCCTCTGCTCTTCTTTATTACCCCTTCCTGAAGCTCCTTTTCTTATCCCTCCTCTGCTTCTCCTTCCTTCCCACCAGCTCTTCCCAGTTCACACCTCTGCATTTAGGTCACAGCTTCCTCCTCCTCCTTTCTGCTGCATTGTTGGTAGCAATGGGAGCATTGAAAACATGGAAGGAACATTATTTCTGGTCTCAATTCTAGTGCTTGGCAGCACAGAATTGTTCACCTGTTGAGAGAAGTAAATGCAGGAGAAGTCTGCCCCAATGCCATGTCCCTGGAATGGCACGTGACTGCTCTGGCTGCTTCACAAGAGTTATGTGGGGATTAAGAATCCTCTGTGTAGGCAGACTCTTCAGAGGGGGATGCTGCTACTAACCACTGACAAATCTCTGCACATGTGCAAACTGCAATTTTTAGAGACTTGACTGAATTTGGGTATAGTTGCAATTTGAGAGAGAGGCTTCCTCAGAAGTTGATTTTGCTTGAGAGAATGTGAGGTGCCAAAAAGCTCTGTGTTCTAACTGGTTGTTCCTGCAATCTGTTAGTTTGCACACTGAAATTATGGAAAGAGTAAATGCCTTGTCCTAAACTGATGGATTTGAAGATTCAAAAAAGCTCCTTGCAAGTGGTAAATTTCTCTTCCTGAATATGGTTATCAAAAATAAATTCTCTGGGACCAGTCTTGAGTTACAAGCTAAACAAAAGACTGTTTAGGCTGAGCAGGTGCTATAGGAATATAGGACTGCATTGAGCTTTAGGTACACATTCTTCTGTACAGCAGACAGTGCACACAAATACATATTCCTTGAAGCATTGGCATTATAGAGAAGGGGGGGCAATTGATTGTCAATTCTCTTTCCAATAGCAACTTTGGAAGGAAGGCCTTTAATACGAGCAAGCTAAGGGACTACTTGAAATCTCAGCAATTTGTGGCCTAAATATATACCTACACTGAAGACAAGTGCTTGCATTCTCAAAAATGCATATTTTAGATTAATTTTGGATTAATCTATGTCAGAATGTTACATTTTGGTTTATACAGAAGTATAAAAATGAGTGTTTCAGTTCCAGGTAGACAATGCATTTTTTTTTAAGCCAAATTTTGTATTTTCCTGTGTTGAGAAGCTTTTTACTGTTTGTTTGCTTTAAGTTTAATGGTATTCTCTGCTGTTATAATGTCAGGCAAAATCTTTACATTTTCTCCAGTTGCTTGTATTGCATTTGGCCATGGCAAATTAACAACCATTAATGAAATTGTATGTCCTTATCAAAGTTACTAAGCATTTTTGGCTTTACTAATTAGTAATGATGATTTTTTTATATCAGTAACAATCTTTGATATTCATCTTTTAAAGTTTACAATGTGTTTCAGGTATTTGTGAAGTGTCATTTTGATTATAATCCATACAATGACAACCTGATCCCTTGCAAAGAAGCAGGCTTGAAATTTTCTAAAGGAGAAATTCTTCAGATTGTAAATCGGGAAGACTCAAATTGGTGGCAGGTTGGTAAAATGTGGAGCCCTTTATTACTTTATTATTTATAATAGTAATTGTTTTGTATTAATCTAATTCTATTGTAAAGCGTTTTAGGAAGAAATATTGATTCTGCTTTTCACACTCCAGCTGAACCTCAGTCTTAAAGCAATTTTACATCAGTCTTTCCCTTCAGTATTTTTATTTATTTTTATTTTTATTTTTATTTTTACACACACACTCACTCTATCCTTTTTATACTGCTACTTATTTGGCCTTATTTTGGAGTCTGAAGTGGCTAACTGCTGGAAATTATGTACAATGAATTTTGGAAAAGTATTCAGTAGAGTTGCCAAATTTCTACTTTCACAAAATTGAATACCCTTGCCTACCCTTTCTGAACTCTCCCACTCCCTTTGTTCCCCACCCCTTATCTTTTGCTCTTCCCCACTTTTGCTCATTTTTACTGGGCTGGCTCAGGTCACTGAGTTGTGGGAAGGGCTGGAGCCAAGGATGAAGTGCTTGGAAGCTAGCATGAAGCCTTCCAGCTCCACTGTGTGGCACCAACAACTGGACAGTCAGTGGCCTCATCAGTGCTAACTGGTATTGCCAGGATTCCTTTTAGACCAGTTGTTCTGGTTGAAAACTGGACACCTGGTCACCCTAGTATTAGTCTTAGGCTGTTTATTAATTATAGAAAGCCTTCCTTTGAGAGTGATTGTGGAAGAGCAGATTCTTTGAGTGGTTGCTCACACATTGCACTCAGGTATGTGCATACCCAGGCAACTAGAGCTGGAGAATTTTACCTAGCAGTACTCTTAGAGTCCGCACTGGCTTCTCTCTCCTCATAGCCCTTCCCATGCCTATGAAGGCAATGCCTTGCGAACATCCCTTAGTTCCTTCTCATTCCTCACAACTAGAGTTGGAGCACTTAGTGCTCTAACTTCTCTTCACAGCTTTTTGTGTCATTTTTGTATATAGTTCCTCTTAGAACCTTTAGTTATTAATAGGTAGTAACCAGGTAGCTTCTCCTGGTGAGATACTCTCTCCAGCATTAAAGCATAGCCCTTTTTGTGTGGAAGCTATTCCCAATAATGATCCCCACCCCTGGGTGTGTGTTGTCTTAGGAAAGAGCATGCTAAAGAAAGGTGCTCTCTTCTGTAAATCCTTTTAAAATAAGAACCTGGGTAGCTAGAAGTTTAAGAATAAAATAGCACCTTCTCAAGCAGTCATTGTTGCCTCCCTCAAAGTTAGGGAACAGTATGGAGAGTCGAGCCCCTGAAAGATACTTCTAAACTAAGCTTGGATTATTTACCCAGGAGGAAGAAGAGCTTGAACCCCTTCATTGGACCCATCAAAAAAACCCTTATCTGTTTTATTTGGGTTGTTCTAGTGGGTGAAGAGGTTCATATCCTCAGTATACAAGAATTAATGATTGGTACTGGGAGTCTCCTGTTATGAGAGAGTGGAACCATTAACCTGATCTCTCGTATCATGGAAAGATCAGGGTGGTGAATCTGTACCGGCAACTCGGGTATTGCCTTGGGTTCACCTGTTGAAGCTGGTTAGTGCAGTCATCTATGTTGAAGTATCTTTTTTCCACTCTGGGTATCAGGCAGCAGCAGATATGCTGTGCCTCCCTGTTCCTGACTTATTGCCTAATCAGGATCTTCATCCTATTGCAGTTGCATCTTCTATAGTGAGCTCTGCTATCCTGGAATTGCTGGTTAACTCTTTATCATTTCTGCAACCATTCATATTACAATTTAACCTTGCTGCATGAGTGTGGTTGACTTTCTTGCTCGGTAGTGAGAGTGTTTTTTGGCTTGGATAGAATCCTTTATCAATCTAGATTACCATGCAGTTGGGATCTGCTGCATGGGATCTGAATGAGTTCAGTGTTGGTGCCAGCATTCAGGTACCTGTTGATTGCTCCTTTACTATTCATGGCATCATTGTGTTGGATCATGGATGGCACTTGCCTTTTGGAAGTCCTGACAGGAGTGCCTCCGCTGCCACCGTCAAGCTGTTTGGGGGGGAGGAGGGGATCTTTACAGTTGAGCTCAGCGATATCTCCCTCCTCCTCTCACACTTGAAGGCTGTCAAGACACAGCAGGAGTCATAGTTGGCACCAGGTATCATTCCCACAGCAGAAACAAAATATCTGGCCTAGTTCTTACTGGCCTGGGATGCTGTATTGTTATGTGTAGCAGCTTCCCTGAAATTACTGAGCAAAGTCCTGTTTGTAAACTGGTTATAAGAAATCCCCTATATCTCCTGTAGTCTCCCCATCAGTCCTGCAAGACACCAGCAGAAGGCGCATTACCTGTGTATTAGGACATTCTGAACTTTTGGGATGGCTGGATATCATTGGTCAAGAGAGTCTAGTGACCCAAATTATATTGTTACCCATGTCACCAGATGACTTGTACCCAAGTCCTTGTCTCCAGAGGATTTCAGATTGTATCAAGATGTGCTCAATACATGGTGTTGGCTTTAGGTATTCGGTTTAGTCTGTGCTAAAAACACTCATAAACTTGGTAGGTATCTTCTGACTATCAGCTCCTGGGAGAATTGCTTTCCCTATAAACAAAGCATTACTAGAGTCTCTCATCCTCATGAAATACCCTGGTTTTGTTGTGATAGAAATGTAGCAGTGTTAGTCTGGTGTAGCTGAAACAAAATTCAGGACTAACAAGATGGTTTATTAGATGAGCTTTTGTGGGCAAGACCCACTTCCTCAGATCAAATAGTGGAAGAAAATAGTCACAACCATATATACCAAAGGATACAATTAAAAAAAATGAACACATGAAAAGGATAAATCACATTTCAGAACAGAAGGGGGAGGAGGGGGGAAGGTAAATGTCTGTGAGCTAATGGTATTAGAGGTGATAATTGGGGAAGCTATCTTTGTAATGGGTAAGATAGCTAGAGTCTTTGTTGAGACCCCCTCGTAGAGTGTCGAATGTTAGCATGAATGACAGTTCAGAGGATTCTCTTTCAAGTGCAGATTTAAGAGGCTTCTGAAGCAGGATGCAGGTAATTAAGTTGTTGAGACTGTGCCCTTTCTGGTTGAAATGGCAAGAAACTGTTTTTTCTTTGTGATCCTGTCTAATATTTGTTTTGTGGGCATTGATCCTTTGGCGAAGTGTCTGAGACGTTTGTCCAATGTACAAAGCAGACGGACACTTTCGGCACATGATAGCATAAATTATATTTCCGGATGCGCAGGAATATGTGTTCTTGATCTTATAACTCACTTGGTTAGGTCCAATAATGGTGTCAGCAGAGTGAATATGTGGACAAAGCTGGGCAACGGGGTTTGTGGCAAGGGAAGGTACCAGGGTTGGTATTAGTGTGGTATGTCCTGTGGTTGTTGGTAAGAATCATCTTGAGGTTAGGTGGTTGTCTATAGGAGACTATGGGTCTGTCTCCCAGAGCCTCTTGGAGTTTAAACTCCATAGTCTCCTATAGACAACCACCTAACCTCAAGATGAGGCAATTTGGTCCTTGGGGATATTTCTGTCAGTGTTCCTACACTGTAAGGCGGCAAGACTTCCCTAGAAAGTGGCATAAAACATGAAAGAAACCATCTGGGTCTACTTTTAATCAATGTATCATCCTCTTTCTCCTTGTTCTAAACAGTCTGGTATTTCAAGAGCAACACCTCATTTTCAATCTTTTCTAGGCCCCAGTTACTAGGGGACAAGCTGCCTTATTTCTACAGTGCTTAGGACCCATCTGACCAAGCACTGGGGGATTAGGTTATGCTGTTGTGTTCCTATCCATTTCACACTGCTATCCCTGTACCCCACACCTTTTCAGGGGCCTATCTCACCTGTTCTTTCACCAGTCAGAAACCCTGTGTACTTTGGGGACTCTAAGGGAGGTTCCTAATCTTTGTGGAAAGGTTTTATTCACGATACTTCCTCACATCTAAGGTAATAATGAGACTTATCTTTGATCTGTGATCTCAACAAACTCATCAGATTCAAGTTTTCTGTCATGAGGTCTGGGTCTCATTAGACTTTTATGATCAGTTAGGTCTGATTTGAGACAGAGACAAATCAAACTTAAGGCCAGCTCAAAGCTGGGATGAGCAATCTGGTCAAGATGTTTCAGGGAGTGCATTGGTGCTCTGATAAACTCCATGAATTGGAAGTTTATATATTCAGGAATTCATATTCAAACTAAACTGTCCTAGGCAATTGATTACCTTTGTTGGGATCTCTAGTTGCACCCTTTGATCACAATCTAAGTATACCTGAGTGTATTGAACTCTCTGGTGGCATGCATGTATGTAGTGAAACATGCAAGGTTGCACTTTCACTTTCTTCAGTTGTGGTTGAAGTTGGACTTTTGTCTGATTTGTCAGTTGCAGGACACATTTGCCTGGGTGCCCTAGAAATTCATCATTCTTGACAGTGAATATAAGAATGGCCATACTGGGTCAGACCAAAGGTCCATCTAGCCCAGTATCCTGTCTGCCAACAGTGGCCAATACCAGAAGGAGGGAACACAACAGGTAATCCTCAGGTGATCCCTCTCCTGTCACCCATTTCCAGACAAACAGAGGCTAGGGACACCATTCCTACCCATCATGGCCAATAGCCATTGATGGACCTTAGCTCCATGATTCTGTCTAGCTCTTTTTTGAACCCTGTTAAAGTCCTACTCTTCACTTCATCCTCTAGCAAGAAGTTCCAGAAGTTGTCTGTGTGCTAACTGAGGAAAATCTTCCTTTTTGTTTATTTTAAACCTGTTGCCTATTAATTTCATTTGGTGACCTCCTTAGTTTTTACTTTGTGGGAATAAGTAAATAACTTTTCCTTATTCACTTTTTCCATACCAGTCCTGATTTTATAGACCTCTATCGTGTCTCTTCTTTTCTAAGCTGAAAAGTCCAAGTCTTTTTAATCTCTCTTGATATGGGACCCATTCCAAACCCCTAATCATTATTGTTGCCCTTTTCTGAGCTATTCAGCAAACACGCAGTAAGGTGGATTGGAATACTGCCTTGTGTGTGAGGGGGGGCTCCCCTTTGCCCACCTTCTACCACCCAAGACAATAGTTATGGATGCCTCCCCAATAGGTTTAGGAGTAGGGATGTAAATGGTTAACTAATACACCTCACACTTAACAGCAGTGTGGTACTGCTCCAATCACCTTTATCAGGAAGTAATACAATTTCTGGAATGTCTGCATCAGGGAAGGTTGTATATACTCATGGTGTACTTGTCTGGCTCTCAGAACCAAATGGCCAGTCATCTCAGCAGATTTTTTTCAATCAGCCATAAGTGGTCCCTAAAGAAGTATGTGTTGAGCTCTATTTTCCAGGAATGTAGTATCTTGACCATAAACTTTTTTGCAACAAAGGATAAAAGAAAATGTCATCAATTCTGTTCTTGAGCATGGATTAGCTTAGGGTCTCTTATGAAGGCCTTCCATCTAAATTGAGGAGGAAAACTGATGTATGCCTTTCCCTCCATTCCTCTGATGCTATCTTCAAGCTCAAATTGGATCATGTCAAACTGATTCTATTGCCTTGCCCATCCATGCTGGTGCAGTGTTCATTTTTAACCTCCTTTCTCTGTCACTTGACCTCTTCTTCTCCCTCCGCCCCCCAACTTATTGACTTAACATCTCAGTCAGGTTATTCATCTGGCTTTGAACAGTCTGCCCCTTATTGTGTGTATGCTGTATGGCTAGTTCTCAGAGGCAATCAGAAATATTCTGCTTAAAAGTAGAAAAATAGCTTAATCAGATTATTTACTTACTTGTAGTATGGGGAAAAATATAGGTAAGTGTGGAGGAACAGTGCCTGCATAGGTTAGATTTCATGCAGTGCTTGGCATTTTATTTAGAAAGGACTAAGCTGTTTCTTTCATTGCCTCAATGCTTTATTTCCTATGTTGAGTAGATGAAAGAACAACAATTATCTGCTTCGATTACAGATTGAATTTCTCTAATGCAGAACTCGTCCAGAAATATCCATCATCCAGAATGATTTTAGTTAACTGGATGTTCACTTTTCATGGGTGTGGCCAATTTTCCCATGATCTTATAAAGTTTGTTTATAGCCACCAGTCATAGCTCTCAGTGTTCTGTGCTGTTGTTTAGCTCTAATTTTCCCCCCATAAATGTCCTCTTAACACAGTAAGCAGTGGAAGTGTTGGTAATGCTGCTAGGCAATATTGACCTCCCGTGATCCAGAAAATTCTCTTGTTCAGAACTGGTCAGGTCTTGAGAATCATAGAACTGGAAGAGACCTCAGAAGGTCATCAAGTCCAGCCCCCAACTCTAGGCAGGACCAATCCCAACAAGATCAACCCGGCCAGAGCTCTGTCAAGCCGAGTCTTAAACACCTCTAGGGATGGAGACTCCACTACTTCCCTAGGTAATCCATTCCAGTGCTTCACCACCCTCCTAGTGAAATAGTTTTTCCTAATATCCAACCTGGACCTCTCCCACCACAACTTGAGACCATTGCTCCTTGTTCTGCCGTCTGTCACTACTGAGAACAGCCTCTCTCCATCCTCTTTGGAACCTCCTTTCAGGAAGTTGAAGGCTGCTATCAAATCCCCACTCACTCTTCGCTTCTGCAGACTAAACATACCCAAGTCTCTCAGCCTCTCCTCATAAGTCATATGCTCCAGCCCCCTAATCGTTTTGGTTGTCCTCTGCTGGACCCTCTCTAATGTGTCCACATCCTTTTTGTAGTGGGGGGCCCAGAACTGGACACAATACTCCAGATGTGGCCTCACCAAAGCCGAATAAAGGGGAATAATGACATCTCTGGATCTGCTGGCAATGCTCCTCTTAATACAACCTAATATGCCATTAGCCTTCTTGGCTACAAGGGCACACTGTTGACTCATATCCAGCTTCTCAGCCACTGTAACCCCCAGGTCCTTTTCTGCAGGACTACTACTTAACTGGTTGGTCCCCAGCTTGTAACTGTGCTTGGGATTCTTCTGTCCCAAGTACAGGACTCTACACTTGTCCTTGTTGAACCTCATCAGATTTCTTGTGGCCCAATCCTCCAATTTGTCTAAGTCACTCTGGACCCTATCTCTGCCCTCAAGCGTATCTACCTCTCCCCCTAGCTTAGTGTCATCCGCAAACTTGCTGAGGGTGCAATCCATCCCTTCATCCAGGTCATTAATAAAGATATTGAACAAAACTGGTCCTAGAACCGAACCTTGGGGCACTCGACTAGAAACCGACCACCATCCTGACATCAAACCGTTGATCACTACCCGCTGGACCCGGCCTTCTAGCCATCTTTCTATCCATCTTACCGTCCATTTATCCAATCCACATTCCCTTAACTTGCTGGCAAGAATATTGTGGGAGACCGTATCAAAAGCCTTGCTAAAGTCAAGGTATATCACATTCACTGACTTTCCCATGTCCACCAAGCCAGTTACCTCATCGTAGAAGCTAATCAGATTGGTCAGGCACGACTTGCCCTTTGTGAATCCATGCTGACTATATTCCTAATCACTTTCCTCTCGTCCAAGTGCCTCAAAATGGATTCCTTAAAGATCCCTTCCATGATTTTTCTAGGAACTGAGGTAAGACTGACCGGCCTATAGTTTCCTGGATCGTCCTTCTTCCCTTTTTTGAAGATGGGCACTACATTTGCCTTTTTCCAATCATCCAGGATTTCTCCCGATCTCCACAACTTTTCAAAGATAATAGCCAAAGGCTCCTCAATGACATTTGCCAACTCCCTCGGTACCCTCGGATGCATTAAGTCCGGACCCATGGATTTGTGTACGTTTAGCTTTTCTAAATAGTTCCTAACCTGTTCTTTACCCACCATGGGCTGTACATCTTCATCCCATCTTGCGTCATTTAGCGCAGAAGTCCAGGAGCTGACTTTGTGAGTGAATACAGAGGCAAAGAAAGCATTGAGTTCTTCAGCTTTCCCCACATCATCTGTCACTAGGTTACCCCCTTCATCCATTAGGGGCCGCACACCCTCTGATCACCTTCTTCTTATTAACATGCATGTAGAAACCTTTCTAGTTATCCTTCACATCCTTAGCCAGTCGCAATTCCATTTGCGCTTTTGCCTTCCTGATAACCCCCTGGCATTCTCGAGCTATACATTTAAACTCCTCCCTGGTCATTTGTCCAAGTTTCCACTTTTTGTAAGCTTCCTTTTTGTGCTTAGTTCACTAAGGATTTCCGCTGTAAGCCAATCCCGTCTCCTACCATGTTTGCCTCTCTTGCTACGCATCGGGATGGTTTATTTCTGTGCCTTCAATAAAGCTTCTTTAAAATACTGCCAGCTGTCCTGGACTCCTTTCCCCTTCATGTTAGCATCCCAGGGGATTCTGTCCATCAGATCTCTGAGGGAGTCAAAATCTGCTTTTTTGAAGTCCAAGGTGTGTATTTTACTACTCTCTTTTCTTCCTTTGGTCAGGATCCTGAAATCTACCATCTCATGATCACTGCTTCCCAGGTTGTCACCCACCTCCACTTCCCCTGTTAGTTCCTCCCTGTTTGTGAGCAGAAGGTCAAGCTGTGCACGGCCCCTGGTCGGATCCTTCAGCACTTGTCAAGAAGTTATCCCCAACATTCTCCAAAAACTTCCTGGATTGCCTGTGTACTGCCGTATTGGTTTCCCAACAGATGTCAGGGTGATTAAAGTCCCCCACGAGAACCAGGGCCTGCGCTCTGGAAGCTTCGCTCAGTTGTCCGAAGAAAGCCTCATCTACCTCATCCACCTGATTTGGTGGCCTGTAGCATACACCAATCACAACATCACTGCTGTTGTTTGCGCCTTTAAACTTAACCCATAGACTCTCAACAGGTTTTATCCCTCTTTAAACTGGAGTTCAGAGCAATTGTAGTGCTCTCTTACATATAGTGCAACTCCTCCTCCTTTTCTCCCCTGCCTGTTCTTCCTGAACAGTCTATACCCTTCCATGACCACGCTCCAGTCACACGAGTCATCCCACCAAGTCTCTGTTATCCCAATTAAATCATATTTCTTGTACTGGGCTAGGGCCTCCAGTTCTTCCTGTTTGTTGCCCAGGCTTCTCGCATTAGTGTACAAACACTTCAGGTAACCAGTTGATTGCCCTATCTTCTCCATTCGAAACAGGGGTCCTCCTTTCTTGCTCCTTCCTCTCTGCATTTCTTCCCGGTATCTGACTTTCCCACTTCCCTCGGGGTTTTGGTCACCGTCCCCCAACAAACCTAGTTTAAAGCCCTCCTCACTAGGTTTGCAAGCCTGCCCACGAAGATGCTCCTTCCTCTCCGTTAGGTGGATCCCTTCTCTTCCTATCAATCCTTGCGCCCGGAACACAGTCCCATGGTCGAAGAAACCAAAACCTTCTCTGCGACACCACCTGCGCAACCACACATTTACGTCCTCAATTTGCCGATCCCTGCTCAGTCCTTTCCCTTCAACAGGGAGGATGGACAAGAACACCACTTGCGCTCCGAATTCTTGGATCCTTCTTCCCAGCGCTACATAATCTGCAGTAACCCGCTCAAGGTAATTCTTGGCCATATCATTAGTTCCCACGTGGAGAAGCAGGAAGGGATAGCGATCCGAAGGTTTAATCAGCTTGGTAAGCCTCTCAGTGACATCCTGAATGTGAGCTCCCGGTAAGCAGCATACCTCTCGAGATTCCAGGTCCGGACGGCAGAGGGATGGCTCAGTCCCTCTTAAGAGGGAGTCCCCGACCACCACCACCCGTCATTTTCTTTTGTGGGTGATGGCCATGGTACCCCCAACCCTAGGACTATGCATCCCATGCCTTCCAGTAGAGTGGTTTCTTCCTTGTGAGGTCCCTTCCAAAGCTTTCAGCACTGCAGAGCCTGTGGAGAGAGCTTGAAAGCGATTACTTACCTCTATAGCATTGGGGGATTCCCGTGTTGGCCTTTTTCCCTTTCTAGAAGTTACATGCTGCCAGTTCTCTTCTTGGTCATGTACTGCCCTCTCTGGCTCCTCTGCCTGCTGTGCTTGAAGGACTAAACGCTGCCTTCTATTGAGGAAGTCTTCATCCTCTCTGATCGAGCGTAGGGTTGACACTTGGGCCTCCAGTCCTCTAATTTTTTCTTCCAAAATGTCGACCAGCTTGCACTTCATGCAGATGAAATCTGTTTTCTTCTGGGAGGAAGACAAACATGGCACACGCTGTGCAGGTAACAGCAGCAGACCCATCACCATCCATCGCTGCTGTCCTGGAGAAGGGATTTAAAAAGAAAGGCAAGAGAACTTCCCGCCCTTCCCAACTCCCTCTCTAAACTCCCTGTTAGCACTCACCTGTTCACAAGCTCCTGGGTCGCTTGCCCACTGCCTTATAAAGACCTGGAGTGCCTGAAAGTCCCTCCCCCTACCAAGGCTCAGCTAATCAGCAGAGACTTCTAGAATTCAAACTTTAATTAGAAGCGAACAGTTTCCACCTGCCAATCACAGCCAATCACAGTACCTACCAATCACAGCACAAACTCCATCAAGGGGAGGGCAAAGGGGAAGTGTGTGTGTGTGCGGGGGGGAAGCCTCACTCAAACAGGAAAAAAAACAAAGAACACACACCAACCCTCACTCACAAACACAAGCTCAGCACACAGCAAGAAAGCCCCAAACACAACACACACTTCCCTCCAGAGTCCTGTATCTGCTTCTCCTTTACCTGGAGAACTCCCTCTCTAAACTCCGTTAGCACTCAACTGTTCGCAGGCTCCTTGGTCACTTGCCCACTGCCTTATAAAGACCTGGAGTGCCTGAAAGTTCCCCCCCTCCCCCCCACACACACACCAAGGCTCAGCCAATCAGCAGAGACTTCTAGAATTCAAACTTTAATTAGAAGCCAACAGCTTCTACCTGCCAATCACAGCACAAACTGTGCCACACTAGAGAAGTTCAGCCTGTATTTCCAAGTGGATAACTGCCTGCATTACTATGGTTTATGAAGCGACTCAGATGACACATCCAACATCATTATGGGCTCATTCAATGAGGACTCCAGTGACATTAGCTGCATTTCTTAGTGGTGTCTCAGTAGTGGATATCTGCAGGGCTGTGATGTGGTCTTCTCTAAAAGCTCAATTTTCTTGCAAAAGTTATCATTTCAGCATCAAGATTGCCTGCAAATGTTGAGCATTTCTGCCCTCTATTTAAATAAA
Organism: Pelodiscus sinensis; assembly: GCF_052426305.1. Classification (NCBI taxonomy): domain Eukaryota; kingdom Metazoa; phylum Chordata; order Testudines; family Trionychidae; genus Pelodiscus; species Pelodiscus sinensis. Next base: position 200,929,755 of record NC_143053.1, on the reverse strand, counting down.
TCAAAGACCACTTCCCTCTGGAGTTGCTTGAGTCCACTTGCTTGGAATACATGTCTGCCACCACTTGAAGAATAAAAGATGGTTACTTGTATCGTAACTGTTCTGTGAGATGTGGATGCAGTCATGTATTCCATAACCCATTTTCTTCCCCTAGTGCATTTGACTCTTTAGCCGAACATTTTAGCATGAAGGAACTGAGAGCAGGGAATAGGGGAAGGAGTGAGCATGACAAATAGTGTTAAGCAGACTAATCCCAGCTTTGGTACTCTGGACATATGCACACCTACATGGAATACGTTTGCATCCATATTTTCTAGAGCAACAGTATGATACAGGTAAGTAACCATCTTTTATCTGCTAAGAGTTGGATTTCCCTCTCACTTCTTGTTTGTGTTTGAAAAAAGATGGTGAATTCCAGTCTCTTAACTAGCCAGCTATAGTAATTACAGAAGGGAAGATAAAGAGAGGAAAAAAAAGTCTGCATAAATACTTACTGCCAGATAAACACATTTCAGAAGTTAGGCACTCCAGAGCTCTTCACAAGAGTTTTAGAGACATCCAGCTTGCATGTGGTCACCTGTCTGTCTCTTTTCAAACTCCTCCAGCTGGCAACTTGCAAGAGTCTAAACAAAATAAACTATAAAAGCTCGCTGTAGTGGGTTGTTGCATTTCATTCTGTCTGCTGACGTGAACAATGATGTGTTGTGTTGCAAGTAGTAACTTGCATGTGTACCAATACAGAGGCCATTGAATTCCTGTAGCTGCAGACTTTTCAACATCCAGCCAGTGTTTCTTGAGTGGGCAAGAAATGAGGCATTAACTTCATTCCATCTGGCTGCTACTAAGGTGAATGTGGCCTGCTATTTATATTGTTCCTTTTCAAGAGAAATGTATGCATGTAGCTACTATTGAGAGGACCGATACTGTAAAACTTCATATTTTTGTCTATTAAGTTAGACAATGGGACTCGCGCTATAAAATTTCTGACTTCTATGCTTTGATAACACAGTGTAATTTTTAGTTTATACAACCTAGATCTGTGAATTCTCCCAAATGAGAAAACTGTACAATAACAGTGGAATTTTAAGATATGGTCCGTTATTAGGGAAGGAGAATATTCCATGTTCCTGACCTGACAGAAAAAACAGGTGCCTCAGCTGCCTGTGTTTAGAAACATGCTTAGCTTGGGGCCTCTGAATTTCAACAAGAATGCAGGATAAAAGTGTAAGTGTTCAGAGCCCCATAGATGTTGTGCCATTCAGAATCCTTTCAAACTAAATGTATCTGCATTGATTAAGTATTTTCTGAGCCATTTTGGTCATTTTAGTAATTGTACATTTTATCAGTTTTTTGTGTGTGGCTGAAATCTAAACCTCCAGAATTATTTATTAATGAAAGTAATAAACAAAATAATAACTTAATTACCAAGAAGTAGTTTTGTGTCTCTACTCTAGCTGTCTGTCTTGAATTTTGATGCTGAAGTGGACTAGAGAACCGTCAAAACCTAATATGTTTGTGGGAAGCATGATGTGCTAAATTGGAATTTTCTGGTGTCTGTCTCTAATGCATCAGTGCTCAGCCTCCAGAAATCCTTAGTGTGACATCCTTAAAGAAGTCAATTTTCAGGCATAAATGATTGAAAGATTGCTGCTGGCTTGCATCACTGAACTAAAGCTTAAAGTATTTGTCACGGGGGATTTATATCTTGATTTCAGGCTAGCCATGTGAAAGAAGGAGGAAGTGCTGGACTTATTCCTAGCCAGTTCCTGGAAGAGAAGAGGAAGGCATTTGTTAGGAGGGACTGGGATAATTCGGGTAAGGTTTAAGGCATGTTTGGAGATGGGTTCTTTTATGATTAGCTCGTTTTGTTTCCTTTTCCCAGTTTACACAAAAAAGGCAGACCTTATAAAAGAGGATTCACAGATAATTGCAATACATTTGTAATAACTAAAATTTATTATGTATCTTATGTTGACGTTGACTGAAAGTGAAAGGCGGGGTCCCCAACCATTTGAGGCTGCCTGGTGCCAATGGCTGTGGCCTTTCGCCTGCTGCGCGCCCGGGGGCGGGGGCCCCCCATAGCCGCGCGCTCGGAGCGCTGGCGGCCAATTCGCGGCACTCCCGGGGCCAGCGCTTACCGTGCACCCTGTGCCCAGGGCTGGCACCGTGCATGCGCCACGTGCCCGGGGCCAGGCCAGCCCCGAGCACTTGGCGGGCGCACACAAATGCCCCTGCGGGCGCCATGGCGTCCACGGGCACCGTGTTGAGGACCACTAATCTATATAAATTAAGCCACCCTAAAAACATATTAATCAAAAAGTGAGTTTGAGAGTTTTCAGTATTCTTGTTTGTTTTGCTTGCAGGGCCCTTTTGTGGAACTATAGGTAGCAAAAAAAAGAAAAAGATGATGTATCTCACAACCAGAAATGCAGGTACTTTTTTAGTCTTTTATGTTTAAAATCCAGTAAAATAGCGTACAAGTCCAATATGTTGTAGTGTTTCTGAATCTGCATTTTAAACTTGGGTTATCACCCTGATAACCTAGATTAAACTATCATAACGAATGGCTGTTACAGCAGAAAGTTTTAAAATTAAATTATAACACCTTGATTTGCAAATTAATCAGCTAGCTGCAAAATTATAAATGGTAATTTTTGTGATTAAGTTATGAGCTCCCTCCCCACCCACCCCCCAAAAAAAGGTTGCTCTTCTTCAGCATATGCATCAGAGGACAAAATCAAATTTAAGTACTTAAAACACAATTGACACAGTGTTAAATACTGGCATGATGTAACTATTGCCCACATTTCCCAAACCGTCTTCCTACAAATTAACTCTGTTTAGAGTAGATGGTCATTGAAAGAATCCACATATTATTTCTATTTATATATAAGAGAACAGTTATGAAAATATCAGATGAAAATACTTATTTACAGTAAAAGATAACACGTGAATAGAAAACAGAGTTGCTAAAGTTTTGTACAAATGGTAATGACTTGATCTATATTTAATATTGTTACTTTTTTATGTAGAATTTGATCGTCATGAAATCCAGATATATGAGGAAGTAGCCAAAATGCCTCCTTTTCAGAGGAAGACATTAGTCTTAATAGGAGCCCAGGGAGTAGGTCGAAGAAGCTTGAAAAATAGATTTATTGTATTGAATCCCACTAGGTTTGGAACTACAGTGCCATGTAAGTTATCAGTATTCCCACTGTCAAATATTATTTATAGAAGTTTGTAATTAATTTGAGGAAATGTACTCTAATTTGCAACTTGTTTGTAGTGATTAAATCTGGAGTAATAATTGTGGGTTTAAAAACTTCAGCTAGAGAATGAAACATATTTTCAATCTCCTCAATAAGTAGGAAAACCCTATTTCTGCATTAATGACATCTAACTACCAGAAAAACTTTTGTCTGCTCGTGCTGAAGACAGGAGTTCCAATGCATGCATCTGGCAATATTATTCAATTATATCTGTTTTGCGCACTCTCTCTATTTTCCAGATGCACAACAATGTCATCAGGCTCCTTAGCTGCAAGAGCAGTCAGAGCCAGTGGGTTTGGCGAGTGTAGCAAGCAGGGGGGTTTCATGGCCAGAGACAGGCGGGGCTGGTGAGCATAGGGAGCAGCCCCCTAGTGCTTCTAAATATTCCTAATAAATTTTAATAATGAACAGTTACTAGAATTTTACTTAAACTCATTTTATTGTTTAAATGAAGTCTTTCATCGTTGTATGTGAAACTAAAACTTCGTATGACATTTTAATGGATTTAAGACATAGTATCCTAGGGATTAGTAAACTATGGATTTTATTTTGTTAGTTGTTAATGTTATAGACTGAGGGAGGAGAGGCCAATTAATGCTTTTTTTTCTTCCTACTTCTCTGCACCAGTCCTGCCCCTCTCTGCTCTGCTCTTTTCTCCTACTTGTCACTTTCTCAAATAACCCATTGCTTCTTGTGGGCCAGATAACCCCTTTTGGTTCACCTATGAGCATGGAACGGCTTCCTTGCTCCTTACACATTATGCACAGCTACTTATACTTCTAGGAGTTACCTGTTTTCTTCTGCATCATATTGTGTGGCAAGGACTGGGTTGGACTAGCAGTAGTGGGGAGATGGGCAGGTCTGAAAGACAAGCCAGGAGTGTGTTAGGATTCAAGCAGGGAAAGTGGGCAATCCTAGAAGTCCTAATCTCTTTTCTCATCAGTAATTCTCCTCCAACACCAAAATTAGTCCATGCCATTAGAATTAATGTACATGTGGTAGCCTAACCTGTCCAAAGAAACCTATGATGGGAATCAGATTAATAATCCATGTATGCAAAATGTAATGTGAAACATAATACATACTTTTCAGACAATTTAATGTAACAAATTATAGGGTTCTATAAGATGTCAGAACTGCAGATAAGTAATAAATGAGAGCTCACAATTTGTGTATGTGCCATTATTATTATTATTTAGTATTTAGAGCACTTTTGGCCAATTGAATAGAAACATCACAGGATTTAGAAATGATCCACATATCTGACAACATAAATAGATAATACAAATTATCAGGCAGTAAACCAGCAACATACAAACAAAACATGTAAAAAAATAAATACTGTTTAATCAAGCTGCGATAAGAACATATTTGAAGATTCATGTAAGTACATATACAGTAATATTTGTGAATATCTGTACACATACACGCATGTGTGTGAGTATGTATGTGCATATATACATGATGTATAGTTAAAACTGCTTTCTTATGCAGAACTACACCTAAATAAATAAATACATATTCCCACTTGGAGGCAGAATGGTCTCAGAGAGGTTTCAGTTTATATAATTGAATGATAAAATGTTTTCAGACTTTTCATAAAAGATTTTTTCTCTTTTTATATCAAGGCTGTGTTATCCCTCAAATATTGTCAGTATTGATTCCCACTTTCTAGATGTGTGTAAAAAAAAAAAAAAAAAAAAAACAATGTTAGACGCTTCTATTGGCCAACTGACTAATTACTATCACTTGAGAAATTAAACACAGGCTTTGCAATGGAAGTGGATCTTGAAGCAGGATGGGGTGATCAGTGTTTTCCTACACTTTTTCCACTTCAACAGTATGTGTCCGCTAGAGAGCGAGAGAGAAATAAATGACTGTTATGAGATTGCCTGGAAAAAGCCTGAATTTCACTGAATGTCAATAGGACTTAGGCTCTGAAATAGCTCGGTCTCATTTTCAAAAATGACTTGTGGTGTTGAAAATTGTACACTACACCAGTAGTGACTGGTGAAGAGGGGGGCGTAATGAATTGGGTATGGAATCAACAAGGAATGATGATGTTGAGGGAAGAAATGAATGGAAAAAGTAGATGGAATGGGGGGGAGGAGAGTAAGGGCAGAGGGAAAATGTGAGGAATTTTGCTCTTCAGTTTTGAACATGAGCTTGGGCAATGGTTTGTTCCACACACAGAAAAGAAACATATACGTACATGGCTTTACAGACTATCCAATCTTTCAGATATCTTTGAGAGAGCTTTTCTGTCCAGTGATTTGTCAAAAATTTGTATTTAGTTACTTCGCGAAAGCCAAGGGATGATGAAAAAGATGGACAAGCCTACAGATTTGTGTCGCGAGCTGAAATGGAAGCAGATATTAAAGCTGGCAGATATTTAGAACATGGAGAGTATGAAGGAAACCTTTATGGAACCAAAATTGATTCCATCCTTGAGGTGGTTCAGACTGGAAGGACGTGCATCTTGGATGTGAACCCACAGGTATGTAGTGTGTCATGTACCCTAAGATGAGAATCAGTGTTGAAAGAAGTATTTTTTAAATTTCAATGTGGTCTTGCATCCCACAGTACAATGGGAGACTCACAAGTTAGTGTTGATTTTTGGAATTCAGAGGGGGAAATGTCAGGAATGTATAAAGGTAGTTCAAGTCTGGAACCGAGAGTGTTTTGTATTGCTGATCAATAATCTGTTTGGCCAATGTAAGAACGGTGTTCATCATTCTGAAAAGGAGTCTCCTACCATCCAGCACATTGAGGGTTGGGATAGATGTGAAAAAATTGTCTGTCTGTTAATGGTACTAGATTAAAATTGCAGTACTTCACTGATCAGTGACTGAAGTATAGTGACGTATTCTCATTTTTAACTAATTACATTTAATGTTTTTGGGGTGTCTGTTTTTTGTGTGTGTTCTTGTTTCTAGGCCTTGAAAGTATTGAGGACTTCAGAGTTTATGCCCTATGTGGTGTTTATTGCTGCTCCAGAGTTAGAGACTTTGCGTGCTATGCACAAGGCTGTGGTGGATGCTGGCATTACAACCAAACTTCTAACGGTAAGCAACTTCCTCCATATTTAATTCCCCTTTCAGAGAATTTTCTTGAACTTTTTTCCTTGATATCAAGTTCTTTGTAACATATGTGAGTGTCATGTCTTGCGGAAGGTTAAGCAAGATTTGTTTAGATTACATAAACTAGAATAATGTAAACTGATTAAATACTACTACTGCTAGTTGTTACACTGTAACAAGGATTGCTAGTTTTTTCAATAAAGGTAATTTACTTTATAAAGGGATTTGATGGAACCCCCTATAAAGGATTCTTACAGCTTTTTATTGAGATGTTCTTACACCTGTTTCAAATATCAACAGTTTGCTGCAGAGGGGGAATCTTTTTTGCTGCAAAAGCACCTTTTCTTTGCCCTGGCAAATTCTAGTGAGATTTGCTTAATTATAAGTGGTTTAAAAATCGAAATTCTTTCTCTCACTTGTGTTCTTGGGGAAGATTTTGAGAGCCTAGCCATTACTGAACAAGCTTGAGCTGCTGCCACCTCAGCAACAGCACATACTGCATTGGGAACATCTGGGAGCTGCTCAGTGGGAGTGGAGATACTAAAGAGCCAACCTGCACACCTATTCTTGTAAAGCCCTGCTCTTGCTACATTTCAAAGGCGGAAGCACTGCCAGTTCCCCATTATGCCCCCGCCCCTTCTCTCCATGGAGACAATGCTTTTAAGCTGACTCCCCCCAGCACTGGATCCTGCTCCCACCCTTGCTGCCTTTCTCTGATAGAGGCAGCAAAGGCTGGGGGGTGGGGGACATGACTGGTCGCTTACATCCCTAATCCAAGTATGTATGTTATGTGTGTATCATTCATGTCCATATTTGTTGACCACCCTCAAAGAATTCCAACAGATTGGTGGGGCATAATTTCCCTTACTCTTCCCTAATATATTTTATTCATCTGTGCATCTGACAATTCTGTTCTCTAATACAATTTCAACCAGTTTGCCTGGTACTGAAGTTAGGATTACCACCCTGTAACTGCAAGGATTACTTCTGAAGCCTTTTTAAAAAATTGGTGTTGCATTAATTATCTTCTAGTCATCTGATACAGAAGCTGATTTAAGTGATAAGTTACATACCCAAGTTACGAGGAGTCCTGTGGCACCTTATAGACGAACAGATGTATTGGAGTGTAAACCTTTCATGGGCAAAGACCCGCTTCGTCAGATGCATCTGATGAAGTGGGTCTTTGCCCACAAAAGCTTACGCTCCAATACATTTGTTAGTCTATAAGGTGCCACGGGACTCCTCATCGCTTTTGCAGATCCAGACCAACACAGCTACCCCTTTGATACTTGATACCCAAGTTAGTAGTTTTGCATTTTTATACCATCTGCTCCTGATTATTTATTCCTGTTTAATTTATCATTTTGTTCCAAAATCTCCTATTGATAACTCAATTTAAAACAGTTCCTTAGATTTGTCACCTATAAAGAATGGCTCAGGTGTGAGAATCTCAGCCTCTTCAGTGAAGAGTGATGCCAATAATTTATTTAGCTTCTCTACAGTTGCGTTATCGTCCTTGAATGCTTCTTTAGCACATCAATCATCCAGTGGCCCCACTGATTTTTGGCAGGCTTTCTGTTTCTAGATACTTAAAAATTGTTTTGCTGTTAGTTTTTTGAGTTAATTGCTCTTCAGATTCTTTGTTGGCCTGTCTAATTATATTTTTATCCTTGATTTGCAAATATCTGTGCTCCTTTCTATTTTCATCACTAGAATATGACTTCCAGCTTTGAAAGGATGCCTTTTTTTATTCTTAACGGTTTATTTTTCTTTCTTTAGAGATAGTAGCTCTTTTGTATTTCTCTTGCTGTGTTTTTAATTTGGGCTATACATTTAATTTTACCTTTTACTGTGATTTTAAAAAGTTTACATGTAGCTTGCAGGCATTTCATTTTTTTTCACTTAGCAGTTTTTGAAAGTTTTGCTTTTAATGTTAATCAAATTGTTAAGCATACCTTCTTTACTTCTAAGTATTTGTAGTAAATTAAAGCTTTTGTTCAGTATTGCAACTAAGTCTATTTAAAATCAATTGCACTATCTGACAAACTGATGCTAGTAGTATTTATATTCCTTCATTGATTGTTGTTTGAACTTGTAATGACCTGCTAATGTTATACATTTTAATTAGAGGTCTCCAAATCTTTTCAACAGGACACCGATTTGAAAAAAACAGTTGATGAAAGTGCCCGGATTCAGAGAGCATACAACCACTATTTTGATCTCATCATTGTAAATGACAATCTAGATAAAGCCTTTGAGAAGCTACAGACTGCTATAGAGAAACTGAGGTTGGAGCCACAGTGGGTCCCAATTAGTTGGGTATACTGACAGATTTCTGAAGACGGGCTTAACTAATAAATGAAATTAGGTGAAACTAAAATTCTCAGAAGACATTCTGTAGAGATGGAAGATACCTGCAGCACCCTGGCATTTTTACTCTGTGTATAGTTAGATGATAGTACACTCTTCTGGGTTTTTATATAACATATTGAAGGAAAAGTGTACTTAAATATGTAATTTATTTTAATTTTTCTAACTTTTTACAGATAACCTTTCTATTCATATCACACAAAGGAAATGCGTTGAAGCATTTTTATATGTTTTAATTTAGTACCTTTGCCTTTTTCGTGTAAAACTTTCAAGTCATTCGCTTTAACATTTACATTTTGGTCTTACATTTTCACTGTGATAAGGAAAGATACTTGAAACAATTTTTGTAGAACTCTTATTCAAGTTAGTGTTCATCTGCTCAAATATCAATTGTTCTTATTAGGAGAAAACACTAATTCTTTTCTTAATAGCCATCTTTAAATGATTTTTTTATGGAAGCAGAATTTTAAATATTAAAGCAGCAATCAGCACTGTTTTGCTACGTTGATCTCATCTTTTTGCTCAGTGTTTATACACTTTTGCAGTTTCATGATTTCTTGTCTGTTTTGATTGACAGATGTACTGTAGACTTCCCCTATGTGTACCTTTAAAAAAAAAAAACAATAATGTAAACAAATCTTGCACTCTACTTATTCTTGGGAGCCATTACAGTTGAGGTACTGATGTCAGAAAGGTTGTATGTAATGTAATCCATTGTAGTTAGGATCATGGTGAAGTAGCCTAAGAGCCTTATATTGCAGAGCCTTACAGTGAGGCTTAGTGTATAAGACTATTTATTCCTGTTTCTGAAAACACATTGCTAAAGTAGCCTGCTTTTTTTTATTGAAACATTGTTTGGTATTTGTGTATTAATCTGTGAATTCAGTTCCTGTGATATTTAGCTGGCTCTTATTTTAAATTTTGGAATATTGTGATTAGCTGTTGTGTTTTTTGAAATGTGATGTAATGAGATTTTTGTGCTATTTGTTATGTTGTGTTTAAACTGCACTCTTCATTGAATAGCTTGTGAAATTGGAAAGTTATTGTCAGATGCTAAAAATCAGTGTTATTTATATTTTGTTTTATAACATGATTTTTGTGTTTAGTGAAACTTATTCTCCATTCAGTAGATTTACTGGCATAATTCCTATTATTATTGCTGAGCTCATATTAATTCATATGTTCAAGACACTTACTAGTATAAATTCTCCTTAATGAATATAAAATGCAAATGCAAATTGTCACTAGGACAACTATCCTTGTGACCATATTTTATAGTATGCTAATTATTGTATATAGTAACATTTCTTCATCAATTACCAGATTTATGAAACTAAATTACAGTAATCTATCCACTTACTATATTTTCTATCTGGTGACAGGCACCTGTCTTCTGAATGTTTCTCCATGCCAAAGCATATGATGCAGAGTGCCAGCAAAAGCAAGAGTTCTGCTGAATTATTTCTGATGGAAAAACCCTAAAGAGTAGATACACTATAAAAATAATAATGTGCCCTTGGGCTTTGAATAGGTTATTGATTATGTATGCAAGAAAACAGGGTTCAGATGGTTTCTTTGTTTAAAGTAATTACATAAAACTATGAGTCTCAAAGGATATATTATAGAAGATTTTAAAAAACTCTGATATTTTTAGATTCCAATATATTTTGTAAATATTATTCAAAATCTTGCATAGCCTTGGTCGTCTTCTGTGACTCTTGGTATTGAGATTTCAGTCTTTTAAAAGTGAGTCTGAAACTTTTAAGGAGAACTTGTATCACAACTTTGGTTTTATTCCATTAAATTTTACAAACTATATTTGGGTTTTAGGGCTGTCAGTTAATTGCAGCTAACATGTGATTAATGTAAAAAAAAAAATTAAAATGATCACAATTGCATTTTTAATTGCACTGTTAAGCAATAGAATATCAATTTGAGTTTATTTATTTTGGATTGTTTTTTACAAAATAGAATACAAAGTACATACTGCTTACTTTGTATTTTTATTACAAATATTTGCATAATAAATATAAATAAGTCTTTTTCAATTCACTTTATACAAGTACTTCACTGAGATCTCTTTTGTTACTACATAACTGCACTCAAAAATAAATCATAAGATTTTAGCGCCTACAGGTTTGCTCAGTCTGTCGTCTTATTCAGCCAATCATTAAGACAAATATGTTTGTTTACATTTACAGGAGATAATGTTTCCTGCTTCGTATTTACAATGTCACTGAAAATCAGAACAGGTGCTCACATGACACTGTTGTAGTCGGCATTGCTAGTTATTTCTGTATGAGATGCTACATATTCATGTCCCTTCATGCTTCAGCCACTGTTCCAGAAAACATACTTCCATGCCAAAGATGCTCATTAAAAAAGAATGCATTAATTAAATTTGTTACTGAACTACTTGAGGGAGGATTATGTCTTCTGTTCTGTTTTACCTGCTTTCAGCCATATATATCATATTATGGCAATCTTGGATGATGACCCAGTACATGTTGTTCGATTTTAAGAACACTTTCAATTCAGATTTGAGAAAATGCAAATGTGAGGTTTCTAAAGATAGCTACAGCACTCAACCAAAGGTTTAAGAATCTGAAGTGTCTTCCAAAATCTAAGGGAAGCATGTTTTCAGAAATCTTAAGAGCAACACTCAGATGCAGGAACTACAGAACCCAAACCACCAAAAAAGAAAATCAACCTTTTGTTCGTGGCAGCTGACTCAGATGAAATGAACATGCATCAGTCCACATTGCTTTGGATCATTTTTTAGCAGAACCTGTCATCATTATGAAAACACATCCTCTGAAATGATAGTGGTTGAAACATGAAGGGACATACAAATTTTTAGCACATCTGGCACATAAATATGTTCTGATGCTGGCTACAACAGTGCCATGCAAATGCTTATTCTCGCTTTCAGGTGACATTGCAAGCAATGAGAGGGCGACATTATCGAATGCAAATGCAAACAAATGTTTGTCCAAGCAATTGACTGAACAAGAAATTGGACTAAGTGGACTTTTGGGCTCCAAGGATTTCCATTGTTTTATTTTTGAGTGTATTTATTTTTTGTACGTAATTCTACATTTGTAAATTCAGCCTTCACTTTAAGGAGATTAACTGAAAACAAGTACTGTAGTGCAATCTAAAACTATATTATTTTGTTTCTTTTTACAATGCAAATATTTGTAATTAATGTTACTACAAAGTAAGCACTGTATATTTTGTATTTTATGTGGTAATTGAAATCAATACCAATGATTTAAAATGCAGAAAATTTAAAAATTCAGAAAATCCAAAATATGCAAATAAATTGTATTCTGTTGTTTAACAGGGCAATTAATCATGATTCATTTTTTAAATTTCTTGACAGCCCTAATAGTTTTTTCTTTTTTAAAGTTTAGTATGTCTCAAGATGTGGCACCAGCACGATATTTTTCTGTTTGGTACTCTTAGAAGACAGGGCTTCTACTGCTCTGATGGGACTTTGAGGAATAGGTTTATTATTATTCTTAGTGCCAACAAATATCAGAGCCTTTGCTTGAATATTTTAAAGATTCAATCTTGGTAATATAGCTATGATTCATCTATCAGTGTCTTTGTTGTACACTATGTAATGAGAGAAACAGGTGCTATATGTAGGAAATATTATCTAGACAGAGACTATGCCTTTTGTTATGAGTTAGAAATGACTAACTCCTGAACTGTGATGCCAAAAGTGGGTAGAGCTAGCTAGCTCCTCCTTGATGAGTGACATTAGAAGATTTTACCTTCCACACTGTAGTGCCGTGTATTGCAAATTTAACTTTCTCTGTAGTTTTGTCAGAGCTTATTTCATCAAATGGAAATGTAAGCATCAAGGTCAAGTCTGAAAACTATGTACTACTTCCAGTATCTTCATGGAAGTAGGTCTGTGGTGTCTAGCCAGTCCGGGGTAGTGTGTTTTGTGCTAGAGCCTTGGCCCTCCTGTGTTCAATAGAGTGCAAAATGTGAAACTGATCATGCTAGAGCTTATCATATGTGCCATCAGGCCTGCTGTATTGTTTTGAAAGTAGAAGCAGCTGGGGAGTATGACTCTGGAACAGACTCACAGGAAGGATTGTCTGCCAGTATGTATGTAAGAAACTGGTGTATCAAACCTATATAGGGATTATCTGGATCTCTGTAATTAAGGTGGTAAACAAAATAAATACCTTTTTGAAAATTATACTAAAATAAATTTAGCAAAATATGCTTTCCTTGTTGAAAAGGATCAAGTTGGCTATATAACCACACCTGCTCTGAGTTTAACACAATTGTTCAGAAACATTGGAACTTTAAACTATAAAGTACAGGTTTTCTGTTCTGACAGCAATGAGAATTTTGAGTTCAAAGAACCTTTTTAGAGTGGTTAAGCCATTCACCATCAGATTTCAGAATGAAGATGCTATTTCCACCATAACTAGGGTCAGGGCTTGACAAACCCCAGCAAGAGCTACTCGCCAGGCCCGCACCACGCATGCGCCAGACTGGGACTGCACATGCACACAGCGCCCGCCGGTGAATGGGACGCACGGAGCGACCAGCTGAAATCTATTTGCCAGGGGGCAAGTAGATTCAGTGGTTTGTCGAGCCTTGACTATGGTGATAGCTTTGTCATAATACATATTGGTAGGAAGAGTAGTAAACCAGAATAGCGATTCTCAAACTTTCTCATCTATTATGCCCTTTTTTGGGGGTCTGATTTGTCTTGGCTATCCCAAGTTTCACCTCACTTTAAAACTACTTCTTTACAAAATCAGACCTAAAAATACAAAAGTCTCATAGCACACTAATACTGAAAAATTGCTTATTCTCATTTTTACCATAAATTTATCAAATAAATAATTTGATTGTACTTACCCTTTTGTATGATACTTGAGCCGTGTCATTCTGGGAGGCAGTAAAACGACAGCAACAATTACATTTTTCTCCACATTTAGTGTATTTCTACTCTGTTTTGATGGCAGTCAGAGCGGAAAATGAGACTTCACAAAAATGTTGACCAAAAAAGTAATAGAACATTCAAAGCATGGTTCCCAAGGTCACTGATGCTTTCTGTACTCATAACAAAGTGGGGTTAGTATGGAGTCTTAAACTTCATTTGCAGACCATAGTTTTAGGATGACTCAAAGATATTTTTGTTGACTGGCAGAGAAGTTACTGCTGCTAACATCTGACCAAGTGAATATGTTTCTTATCTGGTCAAATTGAGCTAAATTGTTTTGAATGTTGGGGCAATATGATTAACTCAGATATCAAGTGGGCCAAATGACCAACTATTATCTTTAATTTTGCTCTGCTCCGTTTTCCCTGTGCAGACATCTGACATGCATGAAGCACTGTAAAACAGGTATAAAGTCTTCTGACTTCACATCTGTACTTCCACAATTCCAGTTTTCTCAATGAAACAATTTGATTTGCCATAGGAGATTTTGAATGTTTGTGCCATGGCCTTGCATTGACAAAATGTAGGTCATTCAGCTTGCTAAGTATATCTGAAAGGTAGGCTAGTGGAGCTTAACCGCACAGTATTGTCAAAGTTTCAACTATTTCAACTATGCAATGCTTCATATGCTGTCACTCATGGCAAAATCAAGGAAACTACACTATTGCAGAATATCTGAGGTACGGCTAGACTCTGGGTGTTTTGGGGGGATACCACAGGTATCCCAAAACTCCGCTGCGTCCAGGGAATGTGTTTGCTCGTCCGCTTTTTTTTTTGCGGAAGAGCAAATATGCTCTTCTAGAAGCCTCTGTATTCCTCGTTCTACAAGGAAGAAGGGGGCTTTCGAAAGAGGGTTTTTCCAGCATTTGGCCCAGCCTAGATGGGCCAAATGTCAGAAAAGCCTCTTCCGACAAAAGAATCGGAAAAAGGTTCGCAAAAGGCAGAGTGCATTTTGCGTACCTTTTTTCCGACAAAAACTTGTAGTCTAACCGTACCCGGATTCTGCCTGCCACTGTGAAGTTTGCAGAAAACATATTTGGCTTTTTAAAAAAGCAACTTAAACATTCAGGAAAGTACCCTTATCAAATGACACTGTCATAAAATTGATGGGATGATCATAAGAAATGTGAATTTGTATGTATTCAGACAGTCTGTCAAGTACTTTCCCTCATGAAAACCAGTGAATCTCTGTGAAGCAACAGTTTCTAATGTTCTGACCCCCATCTCTTTGCATACAATGGGAAACAGACCAGCTTTGAGGGGAGTGGACTTGATAAAGTTGACAAATTTGGTACTCATTTAAAACATCAAGTAGCTAAGAACTCATCTTTTTTTTGAAGCAAGTACCTCTCTGTATGATAGTGTATCCACTGCGAGGAAGGATTTTCTTTTCTGATTCTAGCTACAAGTCTTCACTCTTTCTCTCATTGCAAAGGCCCCAGCAGTGCAAACTGTGTGAATGAATTCTAACTCAGAAATCAGCTGAGCTTCTTAACTTGAATCCATGGACTCATTAAGCTGAGGGGCAAATGTCAAGAAACTTAAAATGGCAATAACAAGTTCAGAGACAATTTCCTCAGTCATTTCTTCAACTGTGACACAGCGTCATTTTATAAGGGTACTTTCTGCTTTTTTTATGAAGAATGTTTTCTGCAAGTACCACTGGGACAGGCAAAATCAGAGCTTTTGTAACAGAGTACAGCTTCTTTGATCTTGCTACAAGAAGAGAAACTGCATGCTTCACATGCTTTTGTAGAAATAATTGCAGTTTTTTTCATTTTAAGTTGGCAAGTCTTGTACTCTGAAACCTTTCTTTGAAAGAAATCTACCAGTTTATTCACATGTAGAGTATCTTGGCTTCAAGCGATGTTGCAAATATGTACCTTTCCTCTACAAAGGAAACACAAAGCTTGAGATGGATCAATATTTGTAGATGTGAATCCAAAAGCACTGTATTCCTTGCATAACTGACTTTTTTTGTCACTTTCAAATTCTTACAATTTTCAGTCACCACTACCACCACTTGTAGCAGCTTCTTTTAAAAATCTGTCAATTTTTACATCAGAATAACATGCACATGATTTTAATGTCATAAATGTGGTTGCATCAGTAAATGACACAAAAGTATGTTTAATACAGTGTGTATATGCACATTATTTTTATGTAGTATAAACAAGTAATTGTATGAAATTTTAGTTTATTTTGACTTTGCTAGTGTGTTTTAAGTAGCCTATTGTAAAACTAGCAAATGTCTAGAGGAGTTGATGAACCCACTGAAAAAACTGTTCATACCCTGAAGACTACATGTACTCCTGGTTGAGAACCTATGGGCCAGTCTAAGCTAGATAATATACAAGTAATGAAAAGATGTTGTAAATGCATTAAGCTTGAACAAATGACAATATTTCTCGTAACATATTTTATGTTGTTGTTGATGGTATTTTGGGAGTTCAACATTACAACACGTCCAGAAATCAATTTTGTGTTTGGTTCACTATCTGAATATTAAACACTTGCTCACTTTTTCCTGGATACTGAAAAGTAAAATAGCTAAAATTTGTTTATCTGACCTTGACACAAAATGGGTATGCATGAGTGAGGTACGACTATTGTTAAATTTGTAAGGTAAGTGAATCTATATGTTTACTTTTATCTTCAGTGATATCAAATAAGTGAGAACATTCGTGTGTGCATGCGTGGATAGTAAAACAGCAAATGTTTGTGTAACTTCCATTTATAATATGTAGCTTATAAGGCACCATAATTTTGTATGTTTATGCATAGACTTAAAGAGAAAATATTGGGTCATCCATTTTGCTAGAATGCAATCAGAATGCCATGAATCAAATAACTTATGGCTAGATGGGGGGAAAAAATGCTTTATTTTAAAAGATCAAAAAGAAAAAAATTGGATTTTTAATTTAAACTAAATGTAGGTTTATTTTTAAAATATCAATTTTAAATGTGAAATAGACCTTAGCATAAGTTTTCAGGCTTATTATCTATTTAAATTACTTACAAAAAATATAAGCAGTCTGTTTGCTGCCAGCTTTTTAAAAAAAATCAAACCACTGAACAGGTGGTAATCTCACTGGCTAAGCACCTGGAAACCAAGTCTAAGGGCTAATACAGCACTTTAGATAGCAATAACCTCTTCTGTGGGTGCAGAGAATGTTTTTTCTTAATTTCAAATTTATTCAACACGTTCAGTTCAGTTACTAGTTCATTCTTAATTAAGAAACCAGTTGGGAGCTGAAAAAGCAGGAAAGCTTTTTTGCTCTTCCAGCCTATGAATTAATACTAGATGTCAGGATGAGATCTACTAGTTCTAAAATCTTGAAGAACAAAGTGACAAACTATCAGTTCAATTCCAATTTTAAATACAAACATATATTTATAATGGATGAGTGAGAGAAAGCACATTTAAAGTAGTTTTAGTTAGTTTAAAAAAACCTCTGGTTTGTGCATCTTTATTTTACTTCTGACTTATTTTAAGATGTATTTGGATGAATATTCTAATTCAATTAATCTAGTAAATAAAAAATTGCCACTTTCTAAGATTCTGAATAAATGTATTTTAAGCTATATAATTGCTTAAATATGTATAGATATACTATATCCTCTTAGTTAGTAAACCAAACATAAATAGTGTAAAATATATCTTTAGTTGCAAATCAGCATGTTTTAATGGTTACCATACATTAAAAATCAACCTTTCTTTCTGGGAAAATAAATAAGAAATATTTAAATAAAGGTTTCTTCGTGGCTGATTTAAATTACTTTGAAATAAATCAATCTACCCTGTTTGATAGATGGACTAATTTAAGAATACACCAAACTAATATTTAATGAAAATACTTAGGCTGCATAACTGATTAAATCATAATACCTCTGTTCTATAAAAGTTGTTGTTGATACATTTGGAAATTTAAAATGAGACACACCAGAGTCTGTTTAAGTTTCAGTGTGTTTATCAAGTTATATTATGAAGGGCTTTTAAAATGTTCACTAAACATAAAATAAAAGAATGTGAAATTAGAGCAGTATTATAAATTGATGCAGGCAAGGAAACTTGGCCTTATGGGCACCACAGTATGATTATTTTTTCCTTTGTGCAGCATTCTTAATCAGAATTACTTTATTTGCATTGAGTTGCAAGAATTGTGTGGCACAGAACGTCAAGTCAACCTTAATTTTGAATTTCTGTGCTTATAGATACTGTCAAGACTTGTGTAGGTTCAAAGTTTGACCTACTTCTTTTTCCTGCTCCCTGCACGTTATCCTAATTGTCTTTTAAAATCAAACTTCAATGCTTTTATTTTACAAATTGCCTGCTGCTCAGCACTTGAGAACTGGCTGTCCTCAGGCCCGCCGAAAGGGAGAGGATGGAAAAAGGGGCAATTGCCCAAGACCCTGGCAATTTTGCAAGAGCCCAGGACTCCTGCTGCTGCTACTGTGGCAGTGACCAGAGCCCTGGGCCCTTTAAATCACTGCCAGAGCCCCTGGGTGCAGACTTCAGGCAAAACTAAGGCTACCTGCAGGGGAAGGGGGAATGCAGTATGGTTTAGGTGGCTCTGAGGGCTGACTGCCCTGAGCCCTGCCCTTTACGCCTCAGGTCCTGACCCTTCTAGGAGAGCAGAGCCGGGTGCCCCTCACCTTATCCAGGGGCTTGCCAATTCTGTTGTCTCCTGGTTGTCCTAAGTTTCCAAGATGGTGATGCAAATTCCATAATTTTTATGTTCTTTCTTTAGCTAGAGCAAACACAAAGTGGTCTGCTGGCTAGGGCACTAGAGTAGAAATCATGAGACCTTTGTTGTTTTCCCAGCTCTGCCCTTGATCTGCTTTATTATCTTGTTCTCTTTGTCTCTGTTTCCTCTCCACACTTCGTTTTGTTTATTTAGGTTTTAGAAACAAGAGTGTTTCTCCTGTGTCTACATAATGCCTACTGCAGTACCACCACCTGCCCAGGTTGTGCCTGTAGGCACTATTGTAATATAGACATGAGGCTAGATTCTAAAATTAGTATGGTGCACAGGGAGTTTTGCCTGAAAAATGCACCAGTTTGAGAAACCCAGTGGGGAGCATATATGTTCAAAGGCAGGCTTATGCATTTGTATTTAGAAAAGTGTGCCATTCATTAAATTGTGGAGAGTTTATTTAAGCATAATATATATTGCCAAATTCAGTGTAAAAAATGTCTGGTCCTACTTGTTTTGAAAAGGACTGGTGTGTTGAGAGATCAGGTGTGTGTATATATAGCAAAGAGAACAAATTTCTTCAGTATATTGGGCCTTCACTGTAATCCTTGTCCCAGTTCCTGTCAGTCCCTGTGCTAAAAATTTGAGTGCATCCTCACACCTTGCAAGATTCTAGTGCCCAGGCTCCAGCTAAAGCCAGACATCTACATGCATATAAGCAGCACTGCACCTCAAGTCTTGAAAGCTCAAGTTAGCTAGAATGGACCAGCCATGGGTGTGTAATTGCAGTGTAGACATAAAAGCACACTGTTTTCTGCCCCAACAACATGCTGCAAATAACATTTTATAGACCATCACTCTAAATGCTACTTTTATTTTTTTTTAAAGCATTTTACTTTTTGGTACACTAGTTCAATGAGTGGTAATTAACATGTCCGTTGCTATGAGGAATCGTATTCCACCATTTTTCAGTTTAATGAATCCCAAGTAAGTCAGTGGGGGTTGCCTGTAAGAGATCGTTTGCAATATGTTTTCTCATTTGTAGTATATGGTACTTCTATTCAATTTCTACTTTAACTGTACAAAATATGAAAAGCATCTTATCTAACAGCATTCCATTTTAAGTAAACCCACTTACAATGTTAATTACTTTTATAGTAAGCAATATTTATAGTCTATGGGTCAAGTT
This sequence comes from Pelodiscus sinensis, assembly GCF_052426305.1. Lineage (NCBI taxonomy): Eukaryota > Metazoa > Chordata > Testudines > Trionychidae > Pelodiscus > Pelodiscus sinensis. Next base: position 200,910,172 of record NC_143053.1, on the reverse strand, counting down.
TTACTTACAAGTAAATGTGAAATCATACATGTACATTAGAAGACTGATATATTTTAATGGTCATGTTAGTGGGCATGGATTCCCCTTCCTTTGCTGATAATGTAAGATTGGGTACAATAGAGAGCCGTAACTTGTTCTCAAGTGTGAAAGTTAAATTGGCTATGGGTGGTACGCTCTCTCCATTACTTCCTTTTTTCTTTTTAATAGACTCTGTTATCCAGCCTCAAGGACACAATCTATGGGCACCTCCAAAAATAACCTAAATATTGTTCCATAAGATACCCAACAGGCACTTCTCTAGAATATGAAGAATAGTAAAACTTTCTCCAGAACCAAGTGACTTTTCTGTGCTATCTGACCTCTCAAGGCATAGACAAGATTCCTTTTAACACAGGGTTGTTGGATGGCAGTATATTGGCCAGTAGAATGCAGGTTTGAGCAGCTGTCTGTTCTGTTTCAAAAGACAGTCCAGTACATCAGACTGTCTTCATGATGTGCAAACTATTAATTCCAAAGACTTGTTCTTGACTTTTAAAAATGCATGTTTAGTATACCCTTCTCCCACAAATTTTACATTTCCAGATATAATGTTTCTATATATTGTGGTACAGTAAGGGGACCCACCATTATTGAAGGAGTCTAAAATCTGGCATTTCTTTGTCAAAGATTGTGCAAAGAAATTCAAGATTTTTGGTCAAGTTAAACTTTTGATTTTTATTACATGTCTGTCATCTTGAAATAAGATTTGACTTACCTTGTGTACTTTCACAAGTAGTGTTTTATTTTGGATGTTAACGTGCATGCTTTTTATGTAACTTATTAAATTTTAAAACTGGACTTGGTACTTAAGAGTTTTAAAAATTGTTCTCTTCTGATGTATTATACAGGTCTCAGCAGTGCAAAAAACACAACTAAGAAAACCTTGTTGCCACATGAACCTACTGTTGAGTTATATTTTTGAAAGTAAGACTGTGAAAATCACTTAGCAACTAAACTGTTGTCTAAGAAACATGATATTATGGAACAGGTCCAACAAATGGGATCTGTTAGTATTATATCTTTACATGGATAACATCAGTTAACATGTCGGACTATGTTTTTTTTACTCATTTTGTATTCAAAGTTCCCCCTTAATATGTTGTCTTTTACAGTTAACTTTTTCATGTCATGCATAGTCCAGCAGAAAATGTTAATGTACAAATGTGTGAAGTTCTGTTAATTCACAACAAAATATTTTTGTATATAATAAAGATTTAATATTGGGGAAATATGTTCTCTTTTTTCCATGATGTTAGTTATACTATGACTCAACCAACTAGTAAAGTTGACTAGATTAGAACTTACCTCAGTAAATCCCTAACTAGAGCCATCTTTTATTCTCTTAAATTCAAAAATTTCTCTGGTGTTTCAAGTCGGTTGTCAACATACACTTAATCTAGGAATTCTGCTACAGCATTCTGATAGGTGTCTTATAAATCAAAGTCCTGGACTTGTGATCTGATAAGCACTGGTTAATCTTTTTGCCTGGGTAGAGTCCCACTGAAGTCAAAGGGATTATATGTGGACTCAGGTCTTTCCACATGGATCAGATTATCAGTTTGAATCCTAAGCACATAGATTCCGTAGTTTGCCTTAGTTACTAGTTTTAACATTCACTCCATTCTCAGAAGTGGAAAAAGAAAAAGGCCAGATATAAAAATGAAATGAAAGTCTACAGAAAGGCCCTGTACCTATTTCAAACAGATATTCAGTTTTATCCTTTTTGTCTGAAACAGTAGCAGTGGTCAGAAACCAGCAGAACCTTCATCTCTCAGAACATCTATATTATCTGGTTTTGAATAGGGATCGGGAATGGCTGGCAATTTTCCCTCTTTTGGTATTCTGGCCTCCTCCTCTTCAGTTGGGAGTGGGCCACATCAACCCTGACTGCATTGGTTTCCTTAGCATTGGTCTTCCACTTGATAAGGTAACCTCCTCCCCCCCCCCCCTTTTTTTGTCATTTATGCCTCCCTCTAATTTCCATTCCATGCATCTGATGAAATGGGTTTATGCCCAAATACATCTGTTAGACTTTAATGTGCCACAGTTTTAGTGGTCCTAATGTTTGCTTCTTATACTTCCCCTGAAAATTGAAACTAAGGGTATGTCTAGACTACAGGGTTTTGTCGACAGATACTGTTGACAAAGCTTCTGTCGACAAAGAGCGTCTACACTACATTCAGTTCTGTCGACAAAGCAAGCTGCTTTGTTGACATGGCAGTGTAGACGCAAGGACAGTTTACATGCAATAACACCTTCTGTTGACGGTTCTGTCGACAGAAGGCGTTATGCCTCGTAAAATGAGGTTTACCAGCGTCGACAAAACTGCTGAGTTCTGTCGACGTTATGTCGACAGAACTCAGCGGTAATGTAGACGCAGGTATAGTTTTGTCAATGAAAGTCCACTTTTGTTGACAAAACTCTGTAGTCTAGACACACCCTTAGTCAAACGTGGCTGATCTAAAACTCACTCTGGGAGGTCACAGGTAATTTTCTAATAAGGTAATTTAATCATAATATAGAGAATATATTGGTGGGATATATAAATTTAAAAATACCAAGTCCTTGGCTATCCAGAATCACGTAGGGGGAAGAGGGTGCCCCACCCCCCCACCCTGAGTGCTGTGGCTGAGGGTGAAGGGTTTAGGGCAGGGGGACACTTCTGTGGCCAAAGGCTGGCAATGTGGAGAGCTGACTACTTTGTTCTGGGTATGCCTCCCCTCTGTGTCTGGTGGTTACTCTGCAGTATAACTGTCCCTCATACTCACTGACACTAGAGGTCATTACGAAGCAAAACTATCCTTCTACTCAGCCCCCCGTCTTTGTGTTATGGAAAATAATCCCCATTTCAGGCACTTCCTGCTTTCCTGGCACAACCAAACCCTGACTTTGCTTTGTTAGGATAGCAGCTTCATGCTAAATTTGGTGGTTATGGCTCTTACCATTTAGGAGTTCTTGAACAAATAGACTTATGGACAGACAAATGCACAAACTCTTAACAAAATATACAGGTTGAACCTCTAACATCCAGGACTCTCTGGCTTGGCAACATCCATGGTCTTCTAGACCACGGATCTAGATGGACCAGAGAGCCCCGGCTGGCCAGGTTCAGAAGCAGCATGGGCTCGGCTGGCGTTGGAGAGTGCAGCCCTGGCTGGGACTGATGGTAAAGAGCACTGCCCCAGTCAACCGGCGTTGGTGCAGTTAGGTGTGTGTGGGGTAGTGTGTGGAGGGGGCACAGCCGCAGTTAAGGCTGGAGGCAGCAGGGCTGGAGGCAACTGGACTGGTGCAATGGGGATGCAGCCCTGGCCAGGGCTTGCACAGTGCGGGGCTGGAGGTAGTGGGGCTGGCAGCACTGAGTGCAGCCCTAGTCGGGATCAGAGCCTACAGCTGGGAAAGGAGCCTTGATCTCCTCTTGTCCAGCAAGCTCTCTGGTTCAGAACCATTCAGGTTCCACAGGGTGCTGGACAAGTGAGGTTCCATCTGTACATAATATTTATATATATAAATATTTTATTCTCTAGAGATTGGGTTTTTACGTGGGTTTTGGTCCTCTTTATAGCACAAACAGCTTGTTACCGGTGGGTGACCACTTTTCACAAAATGATCACTGTATCTGACCTCTCTGTCCTTATGCTGAAAGGAAATCTACACACTTAAATTCTTATACTCTTTACAGCGCAAGAAAGGCAGAAACCTGCAATTGGCCCTCATTCTTTTACTGTCATTAATAGTTGTGTTCACCACTCGGGACTCTAACCAATGTTCTCAGGCAATAAAACTACTGGATGTTTCTTCTTTAGTGAAAGAACTTCTCAGTCTTCCACAATAAGCTCAAGATTTTTTTAGGCATTTTTCCCTGAGTTTGCCTGGGCCTTACCTTGCCAGTGCCTATATTTGCAGTATTTTGTTGCACCATCTCATATCAGGGTTGGTGATTTATTACCTTGTCTTGGTGCTTCACTGTGTTTTGGGGACATTGGTGCCTTAGTATCTGTACTGGGGCTCCTCCAGGAAATGTTTAATAAAGCCCCACTTGATGTGTGGAAATTGGGCCCAAGCAATTGCTCTTCTTACTCTCTCCCTCCCCAATGCTGGCCCTGGCTTTTAATCGGGAAAAACAAATGTGGCACAGCTTAGCCATGGAATTTTTATAGCATTGGTGGGGGCCTCAGAGGGAGAGGTTGTGAACCCCTGATCTAATAACTAGGGGCACATCTACAGAGCAGGGCAAAAATCAAATTAAGCTACACAACTTCACCTAGCTGAAGTTGAAAGAGCTTAATTCAGCGTTTGGTGCTGTCTACATAGCAGGAAATCAAAGGAAGAACTCGCTTCTTCCAACTCCCCTTACTCTGAGAAATGAGCATTACTGGAGTCAGGTTAAGATGTCCTCCAGCTTGCCATTGTGGTGTTTTGAAATAACACTGCTGTGTAGACTTACCATAGGATAGTATCCTAAAACTCGGGGATCCCAGTTCAGTTCTTGATTCTGCCACAGACTTGTGTGACATGGGGTATTTGTCTCTTTGCCTTATTCTCTATCTGTAAAAAAATTTTTGTGCCCTCTGAATTTTCAGCTTCAAAACTGCCTGCCTCTAATTTGTGTTCTAGGGCTGGAGAGAGACCAGAGGGCTGTGTCCCCTGCTCGCTGCACCCGTCAACCCTGCTTTTAACCTCTCAGGGATATTGTGAGGAGAAATACATTAGAGAGGCAGACAGTACAGTGATGGGAGTGTAGACATACTGGAGAGATTTCCCATATTTTCCTCTGACCTATTTTCCCTCTAATCACTGAGTTGGACACCAAGCTCTGATGGCAAATTGGTAGTAGAAATCATTTGAAGTGTTGATTTTCACCTCATCATCTATGGTTTAAACCTCCTAAGTGCTGAATGATGCCTTTTAGTTCCTTACCCAGGATTAACTGTCAGATTTTAAATTTAAATAAGCTTTTAAAGATGCAAATAGGGGACTAGAGGGATTTCCAAATGGCCATAGATGCCTAATCCATTAAGATCAATGGGACCTAGGTCATTTTCAAAAGCTGATGAGGTGCCTATCTAGATCGAATAAAGGGGTATTTGAGAGAAGGCAATTCTCCCCCCCCCCCCCCGCTGAATGAACAAGGGAGCAGGTGACCAAAGTCCACAGGTAAATCAAAAAGGGAGCAGGATTGAAGGGCTACAGCTTGCTAAGGAAGGACATGCAGAGAAAAAGGGAGGAGGTTTTGTCTATATATTAAAAATGTATACACTTGAACTGAGGTTGAGATGGCAATAGGAGAGAGACTTGTGTCTCTGGGTAAGGATAAAAGGGAAAAAAACCCACTTAATCAGGAAGAAGAGGTGAATGAGGCTTTCTTAAAACTAACACTCATTCAAAGCTCAGGACTTGGTGGCAAGGGGGGATTTCAACTACCCAGATGTCTGTTGGGAAAATAAACACAGCAGAGAACAGATTATCAAACAAGTCCTTGGACTGTATTGAAGATTACTTTTCATTTTAAGGTGGGCAAAGCTACTGGAGGGAAGACAGTTCAAGCTTTGATTATAACCAATGGGGAAAACTGATTGCAAATTTGAAAGTGGAAGGCAGGCTTGGGTGAAAGTGATCATAAAATGATACTTCAATTCTAAGCCACTTTGAGTGCTGTTTTGGTTTTTACCAACAAAGTTGGTAGGGATTGGATATCTAATGGAATGCCAGTGAAAATGAGGTAGGATAAGAGGCTAAAATTGCAAAAACATAAAAATTGTTACCAGGGCCTGATGAAATGCATCTTTGCATACACAGAACTGTCTGAGGAGCTATGAACCATCTTTAAAACATTATGGACTATTGGAGAGATTCCAGAAGACTGGAAAAGACAAATTTTGTGCCAGTCTGGAAATAAAGAAACTTAACTTCTGTACCAGAAAAAATAGAGGAAATAATTAAGCAATCAATTTGCAAATATCTAGAAGATAACAGCTTGGCTATATCCAACCTGACCACTTTCTAACAAGCCTTAAGAATAGGGGTGGAAGCAAGATCTGAATGAATGCTTTAATTGCAGCCAGCTTGAAGGAGGGAAGAATGCCTGGATGTGTCTGATGATTACAAGGAGTAAAGTACCTTTAAGCAATGCCGGAGCAAACTGTATTTACACAACTTAAATGCCAGGCCAGCTAACATATGGTTTCCAAGGTTTGTAACTTTGCACTGTGAGCTCTTTCTTTTGGAACAATTTAGCACAGTCCTACTTTAGACAAAATACCTCATATAACCTATCAATTTTATTTAGCATTTTCTCCATCTCTATATCCTGTTTTGGTGCAAAATACATCAGTCTAATGCTGTCACTGAAGTACCTGAGCAAAGTAGTATAGGCAGGCTTATTTCAAAAGCTAGGTTTGCAATTAAATGGGAACTAGTACCAAACTCTGAAATGGCACTGTAGCTGCTTGTGTGTGTGTGTGTGTTGGGGGGTGGGAGGAGGAAGAGGGAGGAGCGATATGCCTAAAGGACTTTCTAAATCTATAACGTATAAGCACAGTGTCAACAATGAGAGATTATAATTTACACTTTAGTTTTCACATCAACTGTTTAATTCAAACGTACACTGTTACAATGAAAACACATTCAAAGGGATAGTGGCTAGCAGTAGCAGCAAAGTAGGTTAAATATTATTAGACAAAGGGACTTTGACTGCTCCACTTTTACTGTAGCATTGTGTTTATTTGAAGTGAAAGCTAGTGTGTCTGCCATAAGGTAATTGTGACCTTTGCCACCAGAGTGGCTGAGCATCTTGTAATCTGTAATACATAGAGGCTCAGAGCATCCTGTGAGGTTGGGCTGTACTATTCTCTCTGGTTTCGAGGGGGCAAATGGAGGTACTGAGACAGAGGGGACCAGATTTTTAAATGTGTTTAAGTGCCTATCTGTACCTAATGGGATGTACAAAAGCCCCTAAGTAACTTAGGCACCTAATGGCTACTGAACTCTTATCCTGTAAACCCCTGCCCTGGCATCAATCTGCAATTTTAGTCACCCAACTATCCTCCAAAAAACAAGGAGTCCTGTGCTACACAACAAGCCCTTATTTTGAAATAATGGTGAGCTAGAAGACTTCTTACTCTGACCCCTGTAACTCTCATTTCACAAGGAGTAAGGGAAGTCAAAGGAAGAGCGTTCTTTCAACTTCCTGCTGTGTAGACAGCGCTAAAAGCTGAATTACACTATTTTGATTTCAGCTACACAATTCACATAGTGTAGGTTGCATAGCTTAATTCAACTTTAGCCCTGGCTGTGTAGATGTGCCCTTACAGACCAACAGATTTATTTGGGCAGAAGTTTCATGGGTAAAAAGCACTACATCTGCACACATTTGACTAAGTTTTTTTTTTACCCACAAAAGTTAATGCCAATTCTGTTAGTCTTTAAGGTGCCACAGGACTCCTTGTTTTTGCAGATACAGACTACATAGCCTTGACAATTTGGCCCTAAATGATGTGCTTAAATGACATAGTATGGGAGCAGAGAACTAAACCCCATTTCTTTAATCCCAGGCTAGCACTTAACCACTAACCAACTCTTCCTGTCTAGTCATACTTGTTCACATTACAAGCTACTACACATTACAATGAACATTATCCTCAGTCTTTTCACTAAAGTCTTCCTAAACCAACATTTACAATTACTTGCCTTGTATTGTTAGGGTGCAGTGACATTTGCTCCCTTCACATGAGTAGGAATCCTCCCCCCATTAGAATCAAGGATGACACAAAGTAACACACTGAAAATAAACAGTTTACTTTTATTTGAAAACCACCACATGGGAAAGGTCAGAAGAGTAATAACAAGTGTCTGTCTGGCCTGAGCCAGGGTGAAGCACATACATACATATCAAATGAAAGCATTGCTTTAAGAGCCAGCCTAGGGTGCAATTTAAACATGGCATGCTGCTAAGTTGTTGTAGGGAGGTCTAATCACTAGACTTAGCACTGTAAATGAGAGGAGGTGGAGTAGTTGCTAGTCATGCCATAAATCAATGTAAAGTATTAGTGACAAAATAAAAGCCTGAGCCCAGGCTCTACATGAATAAAGAACATACTGGGATGCAGTCCCCTTGTATTTTTTATGTTCACTTATGCCAGTTCAATGACATCGATAAGCAAGTAGGTGAATGAGTTCAAATTAACAGGATCCTATAGCACTGCAAATCTGCATCATTAGTGCTATTAGTTCGGCTATTAGTCTAGGCTTCCCTGTTCTCCTCAGACAGCCCCACCTAAGGCATAAAAGCCATACAATGCAATATAAAGAATGAATGGGGAGAAGCTAGGTGCTTTCATGGTTACAGCTTTCACAGAAGACTCCGTCATTTCGAGGTTAATGTTTGCTAAGGCAAACAGCCTTTGCACTATGTGAAATCTTCCTGTGTCAGTGAGAGGGGTCAGGGCAGGTTCTCTCAAGGTCAAAGTGCCATCAGCTGAAGCGACATTAGGCTGTATTGATATGGACAGAAAGAGATGTTAAAGCTATTTTCACAGAGCGCAGTTTCTGACATCATATGAATTTGCTTTCTGCAATAAAACTTGGGTAGGGACTTAGATTGTGGAAACACAAGAATATAAGCTGTCTCACTGCCAAAGGTACCTTTATGTAGAGTAAATAAAGATTAACAAGTGTGATACTAAAGATCACATAGGTGAGTAATTGGCTAATCATGTCATCAATACAATTTGGGAAGGCACTCTGTCTCAACTCCCTGGGTTCAGGAGCTACCCCCGCTACAGCTCTACATTTTAGTAGTAATAAGAGGTGGGCCGGCTATTACTGCATTTAAAATGAAGGGCCACAGTGGTCTCAGCCCTGGCACGAAACGGGAATGCTCAGTCCTGGCTCCCGCCGGGTCCAGGAGCTACCCCTGCTGCGGCTCCGCATTTTAAATGTAGTAAGAAGCAGGCCGGCTATTACTACATTTAAAATGCAGCGACGCAGAGGTCCTGGACCCAGTGAAAGCCAGAACTGAGCTAGGCTTGCTCAGTCCTGGCTTATGCCGGGTCCAGCAGCCCCTGTCTGGGACCCCCCTGCAGACAGGAACTGCTTCATGACAGCCTCCCTTGTGCCCTCAACAGCTCCCCCCCCCCCCCGCTGCCTCTGATGGGGGGAGGGGCAGGAGGCACCCTAGAGATGGTGCTGGAGGAAACTGACTTTTAAATTGGTTCCACCCAACACCAGCTCCTGCTTTCCCCCCACCTTGCTGCCACTCACTTACATCCCTACTCTGAACCCAACTGAACCAGGAGCAATTGAGATTCCCCCCTCCCCCTCATTTAAAGTTCTAGGAAGGCTCAGAGCTTCTGCACTCCAAACTTACCATCACTGACGTATTACTGTCTGCACAATCAATTCCTACCACACCTGCCTCTGATGCCCACTGCAGGCTTTTGGTTTTTGAAGTGGCCTAATTAGAGGCTTAGTAAAATAAAATCATAACCTTTGACACTCGATCCAAAGTTGCTGTCTTCTCTTGCATCACATTTTCTGTAGTGTTTTCTACACGTCACAAGGTGTTGCAAGGAAGAAATCCAGTTTTGGTTTAAAGTAGCTGCACTGTTTGTCATTTTAACACACTAGACCAGATGGTGACTAGGTTTAATCAATGCCTCCTGATATCTGTAGCATATTCTGTCCCCTCCCTTATTTAAATGACACATACAATCAGCCAGATCATACAGACTCCTCAGTCACTAAGACCCATAAAAGGCAGCCCCACTCCCTTTTGAATTACTTACCAAACAACACAAGGCAGAGACCATGTGTGTGTCGCAGCACGCATGCAGCAGAGCCAGTGTGCAGTCAGACAATTCTGTAGGAGGAGATGTTAAAAGGAGCAGTTATTTACCAAGGATCTCTGAAGCTGGGTGGTTGCTAAAAAGGAGACTGTAGCAAGGTATATGAACAAGCTAAGCCTGCACACACGGTTACAAAATTCCATTGCTGAGCTGTGACAGACCCACTGCTTCCACTGAGTGAGGTCCTGCCAAATGTATTAGTACAAAATACTCTGTAGACCAACACAAGCCACCCGCTACAGGCAATTATGCTCTTTATTGAGATCTGACAGCATGCTCTGTGCCGCACATACAGCCCCATCATTGGGGGAGCAGGGGAGGCAAAAAAGGGAACGGACTTCAAGACTGAGATGGAGGGGATGGTACGATGTGACTGCCTACAATGGCATGTGGCCAATCTGCAAATGCTAGCAGCAAATACCTCCAGTAGCCAGAGATGGGACGCCAGGTACATAGGGCTCTGAATTACTACAGAGAATTCTTTCCCAGGTGTCTGGCTGGTGGGTCTTGTCCACATGAACAGGGTCTGGGGCCAGGAAGGAATCTTCCCCCAGGTCAGATTGGCAAGGGTCTTCTGTCTTCCTCTGAAGCCTGGGGATCTTGCAGGTCTAAAGTAGTGTAAATGGTGGTTTCTCTGTAACTTGAAGTCTTTAAATCATGAGGATGTCAGTAACTTGGGCAGGAAAAAGGGGTCTATTGCAGGAGTGGCAGGGTGAGATTCCGTGGCTTGCAAAGTGCAGGAGGTTGGCCTAGAAGATGATTACTTTGGTCACTTCTGGCCTATAAGTCTACGTGGGGAGAAATGGATGAGTATGCACACGCACTGTGTTTTGCAGAGGCCTGTTCTGTGTAAACTCTGAGCAGCACAGGGCACGAGCAGGATGGCAGAGGGGTGGATGGAGCCTGGAGGGCCATGTAAGCCTTTGGGATGGTGCAGGTAGCTTTCCAGTCTGGGTGGGAGAATCTCTCTCCCCTTGTCTCCCAGTGATATTAGGTCTGGGTGCTGGACAGACGATTTGGGTCTAGAGAAAGACAAGTTTCCTGTCCCAACATTAACATGAGACACAGACTGTACAATCCATACCGTTATAATTCACGAAGGAAAAACAACAAAGCAGCTTTATGGTACAGCTCTGGGCATATGTGATTGTCACATCTCGATATTATGGCCAGAGCTAGGTTACAATATAGTTAGACCAGCATCAGTACTTCAGTGGGTCTCTGTTCAATTTCTTTTGAATCTCTGCAACTGGGTCATGCTTTCAAAATGTTTCCTATTTTTTCATATATTGGTCTCATGCATAGTGACATATAAACTGACCATCCACTGTATATTGTTATTTATTTACCCAATACCACACTTCATTTCCTCATCACCTATGTTCATAGAATGAAGATTTTTATGAGAAAGTTGGATTTGCAGCTGGTTTTTAATTAATATTGTAGTGCCAATTTCACTGAGAGAGTTATGTTTAATTTATGTTTAATTTCCTTTTTCTGTGGCAGCATAATAACCCTCTAATTACAGATCTACATGTTAAAGTATTTTTTGCTAAATATGGCTTGTACTTCATCAACATAAGCCACGCACTTAGCGCCTTCAAGGCAGCCCTAAGACAGAAGATATGAAGGAGTATGATGAACAATGAGAACAATAATTAATTAACAAAAGTGAATGAAAAGGTTTGGCTTCAATGGAAACTCGAGTCAAATTATTTCCAGGGACTGTTAAATTTTACTTATAAAATATGCAGCAAAGGGGTTTTGAATCTAATTCTTAACCAAATCACAAAATGTTTTCTTCTCTATCCAGCCCTGCCCCATAGAAGTGAAACAGAAATCAACCAATATACTGAAGCTACCCACATGTTACAATTTACTACAAAATAAAAATTCATGGTGCACCCCAAACAGGCATTGGTAAGTGGAAAAACTCCGTCTGTTTCCATTGTACCTGCCACTGCGCTGATCAGCATGTGAGCGGCTGAGATGAGTTCCTTAGAAAGAAGTTGGTCTTTTTGAGACAAGAGCTCATTCTGCAAGCTGTACCCAACCAGCTGCAAGAAGTCAGTTACATGTTGCTGCTCTGCAGGTTTCAGCTCCTTCAGTTCTGTAAAATCTGGCTTATCTCCTGTGCAAATACTATCTAACTGGAAAGAAGGAAAAGATACATTACTAGGTTCTCACATTTTAAATTAGACATATAGAAACAAGCCCTGATCTTTCTCCCATGGAAGTCAACAAAACTTGTTAAAAATGTGTATAAAACGAAGAGTTTGAATAGAAGGATGTGTTAGCTCTCTTTATTTTTTGTTCTTTCCAAAAATAATTTTCTGTCATCTTACCACCTCCTTCAGTGCTGTCACCATTTCTTCACGATGCAAGAGTTCACAGAATATTTTGTATAAAGTTCCTTGCTTGTCTTCTGGAAGCATCACAAAGGGTTGGAATTGTACCTTTAACAGCAACAGATCTTTCCAAGAAAGAAACTCAGTGTCAAACTCATGTTTCTTACAAACGCCTGTAAATGCAACTAAATTATTAATCTCTAGAATTTGTAATGAAATGTTAAGACCCATTTGGTTAAAGGCGCGTTTTACTAATGGCTTTTGCAAATTAACGAAGAGTCAGTGCAAATAAATAGGGTTAATAGGAAGCAACATTCAGTTAAGATTTCAATATTTTATACTATACTTCACATGAAAGCTGTTCATGATTTCCAAAAGAATGTTTATTTTTAAGAGTATAACACTCTACCAGGTAATCTTCTCAACAGAATATTTTACTCCTGAACTGCATTATGGAAAAATGACTTTAATAACTAAGGTTGATTGTATTATTCATACTTGCAATTAAAACTCACTAACACTATTTCTTATTGTCCTCAAATATTTCATTACAGACTTTACAAGATTTATACCTTCTCCTTTGACCTAAAACTTGTTTTAATTAGCTACAAGAGGAGTTTTAAATATTTAAACAGTACTAGAGTTTAGAAACTCCACTAGAGTTCATTAGATGCTTTTTCCTGCAATGCAAACACAGCATTAAGCCAAGAAGTTTTAGGAGTAGCAAATTATCAATACTCCAGCTGTGAGTTCCAGTCAACAACAGAACTTTAGGGGTTGGATTTTTTTTAATCCCTGAGGATGCCTGATGTTACTTTTGAAGCCATCTCTCTACATGTTGCACTTGTCAAGAAACACCTGATCTTTAAAGATGCCTCTTTCACATCAATAATTATGTGATATTGGAAATTTACTATAGGTAGTGTAGAAGATCAGGATGGGAGGAGAAGGGGGAATGGTTGGAACACTTGCCCCCAAATCATTACAGTCTGGCTACGTCTACACTGGCCCCTTTTCCGGAAGGGGCATGTAAATTTCACCAGTCGTTGTAGGGAAATCCGCGGGGGATTTAAATATCCCCCGCGGCATTTAAATAAAAATGTCCGCCGCTTTTTTCCGGCTTTTTTAAAAGCCGGAAAAGAGCGTCTACACTGGCCCCGATCCTCCGGAAAAAGTGCCCTTTTCCGGAGGGTCTTATTCCTACTTTGAAGGGCACTTTTTCCGGAAGATCGGGGCCAGTGTAGACGCTCTTTTCCGGCTTTTTTAAAAGCCGGAAAAAAGCAGCGGACATTTTTATTTAAATGCCGCGGGGGATATTTAAATCCCCCGCGGATTTCCCTACGACGACTGGTGAAATTTACATGCCCCTTCCGGAAAAGGGGCCAGTAGACGAGCCCTATAAGTTTTTAAAACCATTTCAATATATTGGGGTAGGCTAATCAAATAAAGAAACAGAATGATAATTCTTGAATTGAATAAACACATAGGATATTAACAACAGTACAATACAGAGTCCTTCACAAAACATTTTTTTCCTAGAGAAAGAGAAACAAATGTAATCTTAAGGAAGTCTACAATAGAGAAGTATAGGATTTATTCCAGGACAACAATATGGCTATTTTGTCATAATTAATTTATTAACTAATCTGTGAACTCAGGGCCAGATTCAGAGGTGACATAACTGGGAAATTCAGAGGTGACATGTAGAAGTGGGTGTTAAGGCCAGTCTCCAGGAGGAGCTGATAGAAGGTAATATAAAAAGGATGAGACACCTTTATTTTATACCTTCTTACTCCTTCCTATTTGCTGTTTTTCTCGGTACCGCCCTACCTTTCCACTCCCCTAGCCATTACATCAACTTACCAATGTGTAATTCACACTGTCATTTCACTCACATCTGTGATTAGTTCTAGTGTTCAACTCTGATTTCTTCCAGGTTTCTCAGAACTCAAAGAGTTTCAGGAAGAAAAACAGCATTGTATTCCTGGAGATGTCAAGCAACTTTCCCTGAGAAGCTTTACTAAGAAAATGTTTTCATATCATGTGTCAAATATTCTCAATAGACATTTTTCAATGCCAATGTAAATCATTACTACTCTTATGAAGTTTAGCAGGGATATAACAAAACCGATGCAAAACCAAAATTGCATACGTTTATATTTATGACAAATGACAATAATATGTTCCTAGGAGATATACAATTTACTCCTACTCCCCTCATACATTCATTCCAGGAGTACTATATCATCCTATTTTTTCCTAACTTTTCACCACGGTATTATTTCTAGAGGCTATTAAAAACAGGACAGCATAATTTCTATGTACTCTTTTTCAAGAACACTTCTATTTGCTCTCTTGCTCAAGTATCTGTAGTGTAACCAAATAAAACGTTTCTAGTAATACCTTGTTTCAATACACTTAGGGAAGCATTGCTGGGAATGATACTTCTGTCTCCAGAGCGCCTCTCATTATCGACAGCATCTGGCTGATAGAGAAAGGAAGAGTCTCTAAACGGTAAAGAATATGGGTAAGATGAGCCTTCTGTATTTTCTCTTTCAAAACCTCCTTCTTGCTCATGTAGCAGACAAAATTCTGTAATTAGAAACACAAGTGAACAAATAAATAAAACCACAAGAGTGTACAGAAGCAAATAATGATACTACGGTCAATGTAGACATTAGCCTTCTTGAGTGCACGTGTTTCTATGTATCTGATTTCTTGTTGATGGAAAAAAACCCAGTTATTGTCTATATGAATTACTGGACATTCTATGTTGTTGCTTGTTCTGAACAGTGCGGTGCACAAATCTGCCATGTGATTGGAACCAGGCACTAGCTACAGCACCTGAGACAAGATTTTGTGGATTCATTTAGTAATCTGTTTAGCAATCCGCTAAATTAGAACCTTGGAGCTTTATCCTGGTCCTGTACCAGTGGGCTGCCCTGCAGGCCCATCCCTAAGCTCCATTGATCAGTGGGAGGTCAAGTCCATGCCAATTCGGTAGAGGCATGCTTCCCAGTGTCTCACAACACTAGGGTCTTCCTCTGGCCATAGACCCTTCTTCAAGGGAGACATCCCTGTGGAGGAGACTCCCTGGGAAAGGATACACAGCTGCATTATGTTTTCTCTTTAGTCTCTCTGATCTCGCGATGGGATAATGTGCATTCCTCTATCCTACTCAATGTGGGACTGTGATTCTCTGCTGCTGCAGATTTCTATGTGGGGTACTGGAAAGGAGGGAACAGTGCCATAGAAGGCACTGATCCACCCTGTTGTGAAGGAGAAGGTACATTTGTATGCCAAAGATCTCTTCTCTACTCAATTCATAGGGAATAATCTGCTTCATCATATATAAGACTATTGCTAGTAACAGAATACTAACTAAACAACAATGCCCAGGTTTACCCATCTTCAGGTAAACAGTGACTACCCTGTGAATGAGACTAGTTTCATTTTACAGATGGAGAAACCAAGGCAGTGTAGTCCCCATACACTATCCATGGCAGTTTCAAAGTAGCATGTGACAAAGAAGGAGTAGAATGCCCAAAAGTCAAGAGGCATTTCAAAGGGCAAGGAGGAAAAAAGCAAACTTTCAGAAAGCTGCTGTAATCAGTAAAACAACTTAGAGGAAAGTAAGTTATGGAGGAACAGAAAGAGATTAATAGAAATAAAAGCTTTTCCCTGCAAGGGCAACAGTCAATGGATTACCATCGAAGGAGTACAAACCTGTCTCAGGCCACGTCTAGATTTGCTTTCACTTTCGAAAGAAGATATGCAAATTCGGTGCGAATTTGCGTAACTTCTTCCAATCGCTTTTTCAAAAGAGGTTCTTTTGAAAAAGAAAGTAGTCTAGATGCAGTTCTTTTGAGAAAAAAGCACGTCTAGACTACTTTCTTTTTCAAAAGAACCTCTTTCGAAAAAGTGATCGGAAGAAGATATGCAAATTCACACCGAATTTGCATATCTTCTTCCAAAAGTGAAAGCAAATCTGGATGTGCCCTCAGTGTGCTTGTGTTACTGCCATTACTGTTAATGAGATTCACACACACACACACACACACACACACACACACACACACACACACACACACACACACACACACATGAGATGTTATCACTGAAAAATTAACTACCCTTTCCAGGAGAATAAGACCAGTGACTGAAATAAACACAGCAGCATGTGAAAGTAAGTGAAGCAGTCACAACTGTTGAATCTTATCACTGATTTTGTCTCAAAAGCAAACACAAGTGTGTAGGAAAGTGTGTATTGTTACAATTGTTCATTATTTTTATAGAACATTAAGTTTGCATGACCCTTTATAGAGGTGGAATGGAGATAGGGAGGATT
Source organism: Pelodiscus sinensis (assembly GCF_052426305.1). Lineage (NCBI taxonomy): Eukaryota > Metazoa > Chordata > Testudines > Trionychidae > Pelodiscus > Pelodiscus sinensis. The sequence goes on along the minus strand of NC_143053.1, from coordinate 200,893,595 downwards.
GGAAAGTCAAAGTATCATCATGCCATTATGTAACATGAATGGTGCACTCTCTCCTAGAACATAGTGCTCAGTTCTTGTCACTTAATCTCAAACACTGGTAGAAATAGAAGAGATCCAGAGATGGGCACTCAAAATTAGGAGATGCAGAGAGAGACTAAGATGAAGGGGAGACATGTCAAAGAGATACAGAACAAATGGTACAAAGCATATCAGCCACATGCTTCTATTTATTCTCTCTCATAACACAAGAACAAGGAGACATAATGAAATTAAAAGGCAAATAAAAAAAATTAAGCCTTTTAAAAGGGAGTGTTATTATATCCAGTGCATAATTAACCTGTGGAACACACAAACTCAAAAAAAAAAAAAAAAATTACTGCCATGAAGGGTTCAGAAGGATTCAGAAAAGGATTAGACATTTTTAGGGCTAAGACCCTCTGCAGTCATGTAGATATTATATCTATCTATCTATCAAGGATTTTAAATTCTCATGCCTTAGGGCAGGGGTTCCCAACCTTTTTCAGGCCCCGTACATCCTTGGCTTTTAGTAAACCTTCCCGTAACCCCTATTCCATATGAAAGAAAATAAATTCTAGTCTCCAGAATGCACAACTTTTTTCGCTAACACTACTACTTTTGATAATCTAGTTATTTACCAAATATTCCCCGTACCTCTTTGACAAGCTTCTTGTACCCCCCTGGGGGTACGCGTACCCCAGGTTGGGAACCCCTGCCTTAGGGCATAAGCCAGCCACTGATTGACAGATCCTTCCATCTTCTGCAGAATCAGCTGGTACTGGCCATTGTCAAAGACAGGACACTGGGCTAGAGGGACCCCTGATCTTACCCAGGATGGCAATTCTCATATTCCTAACCAGATGTTAATTCTTGCCCAAAGACCTTACAACCTAAGGGCCACTGTTACTGACAAGTATCTTATTCTGCAATTAATCCCATTAGTTTCCTTGACCACAAAAAGAAAGGGAAGGGATGGATGATGGAACAGATTAAAAAAAGGCACTAGACATATGTTGTTTATGAAGCAACAAATAAAGGCAACATGAAACATATGGTGTTTGTGAAGACTGAAAGACTAGATAATTAAAATGAAAATAGGGTCAGGCCGCAGTGAGGAAAGAGTCAACATGAGAATGTGGATCAATAAATGCATGTACACACTAACCAGCTGACATAGAACACAAGATATTCCCCGAGAAAGATTCTCAGCTACAAACTTTTACTAAGTAATATTTTAATACAACTCTCTAGCCTGATGTCTTATTAACACTGACTCAGCAGGCAGTGTAGTTAACTTGGAAATACAGTTCCATTCTGAAAAGTGATTGTAAAATGCACATCCTCAGGGAATTTCCCTATTCATCCAGTCTCAAAGATTTTAGGTCAAATACCCTTTGTTTACATACATACATATTATAAATTACTGCCGGCCCTACAAAATCAGGTGATTCAAAAGTCAATTTAGATTCCAGCTAGCTATCACTTGTAACCAACCCAAATGAAAAGCATTTTAGGTTTACAACTCAATTGCACCTTAATGACATCTATAGTTCAGCTCAGTTGTACTTTCTTAGTTCTAACTGCCTGCCCTTCACATTCAACCTGAATTCTTTCCATCTTGCACATTACCCTCAGTCATCTCCTGTGAGCCTGGGATTTCTAGCAATGATACACCCATGGAGGAAGAGCCCAGATGGAATGTCCAAAGCAGGGAGTTACTAAAAAACAAACAAACAGCAAGCCAAAGCAAAATCCCCAGTCGCAGCATATTTTTGCTTGTAATCTGAGCCAGTTTGATCTGGAATAACCAAGAGACAAATATTGACCATGGCAAGGACATTTTTACACTAATTTTTCCAAGTCGATCTATCTTCAGATGAATTTAAGTTGGGAAAGTTCATGAACTACCAGCCCCATTGTATTTCTTTGTCATGTTTTCTAATCAAATGTTATACCAACAAATGTTATACTTTGAAAGACTAACACATTCTGGGTATGATTGACAGTTGCTTTGCATCTCATGTAGTTATTTATACTAGTGAAAAGTGAGGTGTGAAGAATGTATAAAATGCTACTAACTCAGAATGGCAGCAGTGTTTTAATTCACTTTGCACCAATGAAAACGACTAGAAAATGCAGGGCAATGAAGATCCAGGTGCTGCAAGTGTAACCGCCACACAGCAGCTTTGAACCTGAGACCTCTGGAGCTTAGTGTAGGAGCCTCTTCAGCCTGAGCTATAAAGCTTAGGCTGTAGAGCTCCCATTGTTCTTATCTCTGGCTGTAAGTGGTCTAAGTGCCACTCCATGGGACAATGATCCATGTTAGGTGTGTGGGTTACACAAGCCTGCATGTGAAAGAAAGGCTTTACTTCAGAAGGCAGCTCTTTGCCCTGTCAGAGCTACATGCAAAAGAAAATGGGCATTCTACTTACCGAACTGACCATCTCGCCTTATATGCAGTTCAATTACCCCATAGGCAATAGTGGTGGGAGCAGGAATCTCTAAGACCACATTGGAATCTTTTCTCACGTTCCCATTTTCGCTCACGGAAACCTGAGGGACACATTCATCCACTGTTAATTTGATTCAACTACAGACCAGCTTGCACACAAAATAAACCTCAGGCTAACACCACAAATAAGTTTCAGATGGGCAGGGATGGTGTTTCTACACTGTGTGTTGAGGGTGGGAATGGATCATGTGATGATTACCTGTTCTATCCATTCCCTCTAGAGCACCTGGCACTAGCCACTGTCAGAAGACAGGGTCCTGTACCAGATGGACCTTTGGTCTGACCCAGAATGGTCATTTTTATGTTCTAGGAAAAGTTGTCACTCAATTCTCCACTGTACCTGAGTCAAGATCACACGTGAGTTTAGATGTCTGTGAACATTTAGCCAGCAAAGCATTCTGTGTCTGAGCTCTGCCCTGTGGTGGGAGACAAGAACAGCTCCTCCACCCTCAGCGAACCAGCCCTAGGGTGTACAGGAAGCAGCCTTCATTTATGCTTTCTGGTGTAAAATCCCTTGACTCTAGTGGAAAACTGGTCCTCGCTTTGCCAGACTGCTGCTCTGCCCTGTCCCCTCTGCTCCCCCTCCTCACATCCTCTTTACAACCAGGCAACACAAGAGCAGGTAGAACAGGTTAACAGAGCAACCTCTGATAGCTTTATGGCAGTGGAGGGTGCCTGTACAGTGGGGATTTGTCAGCTGTTCTGATGGCTTTGCCTGTCTGTCCTGACAGTTATTTCAGAAGCCCTTGTAACAAACCTGAAGCAAACTATCAATTAGGAACTTAGTACTCCATGGAGCTGGGTCACAGGACGAGTGTGTTTTCTAAATAGTCACTCGAATTTTTAAGTGAACTGGCTTCAGCTGTGCTTTTACCCCTTTAATGTGCAGTTTCTTTTAACATTTGTGTCATCTTATGTTATGGGCATGAATAGGGTCACAAAAACTTGAATCACATGTCAAGATCATTCATGGCAACGAGGTTCTAGATTCACACCAGAAGAGCTTGGACTCTCATCCAGCTAGGGATCTCTACTGCTCAATGAGAATTAAAGCAATATATTGAGTACCCGTGGAGAAGTATTTGCTACTGATACAGTTTAAAATATTGACAACAATTGCCACATATTTACAAATGAAGAATCCACGAGGAGACTGATCTGTTCTTAGAAAATTCTTATGGAGAAGAACAGGCCAAATTAATTAGATAATATGCTCACTGTCAGTTATATGCTTAGCTCTAACAGTTAAGGAAGGAACAAATCTATTAGACCAATTATTAAGTTAAGGGCAGGATATTGGTCAGTTATAACATTGTCCAAAAATCAGAAGAAAAAAAGTGCATTTTTTTCAATTACTGGTTTTTAATATTGAAACTAAGGTTTTGAGGGAATTTAATAATGCTGCAGAAATGGCTGTAGGTGCTGCACAGGGGGTGGGTTATTTTTACCTTTATAATTTTTGTACTGAATCCCACCACGCTACCAAATTTTTCTTCTGTCTGAATATGTTCAGACACCAAACACTTTTGCGTTGTTACTATCTTTTCTGTCAAGATACATAGTACCTCATGTTTTCTTTCTAGAATCTGTTGCAGTAAATTACTGTTTAGATTTATTGTTCTGAAATTAAAGAGAGAGAGAGAATTAACAGTATAAACACTGCAGCTGAGAAAACAATACTCAATTGTATGCCCAGTAATCTTTGTAAGAAGCGTTTATTATAAAATACAAATGGTTTCAATATGAGTATTCTCCTCAAATTATTATGTTCTCTTTTGTTATCTGGTAGCAGCAAGACTATAATTATCTGTATAAAACAATTTACATCTCACAATATTTAGTGAATTCTTGGTTCATCAATTGCAACAAAAAAAATGTTGATTGAGGAAATCATTTAGTTATTTTTGTTTAAATAAAAACCAAATAACTTCATACAAATTGAAGACTCTTATGTGATTTGAAAACAAAACCTGATCTTGCAAATATAAGGGCAGATCCTCTGCTGATGGGTCAATTGTTATCGACTTCAGCAGAGCTATGACAAGTTAAGCAGATTCTCAGCTGGTGTAACTAGCTTCTAAGTCTATTGCTGATTAAAATGCACAGCGATAGGGAAGTCACTGTGTCACATACTGCAGTCCTTATTTGGGAATTGACTACTGAGCATCACAAAAAAGATTTATTTTTAGTGCATACAGTGGCATACTTAAGCGGATGAGACAGACATCTTTGCCTACTAGCCAATAATTTCAAATTACACCCAAAAAATGACATTAAAAGAAAATTATGAAGGTTGCAAAGTCAAGCACTCAGACGTTAGGTAATATCAGATTTAATTTTCCTCCCCAGCCTCCTAGTCCTAACTCCCCGCATCCCTCCAGTTCCCTGTTCTGACAATCTCTTCTCCCTCCCCTCAGCCTCACTGTTCTGTCATTTGACTCAGAAAGCTTCCTCCTCCATGCTGTCTGGGTGAGAGGATATTGAAAGAACAGGAGAGACAGTCTCCACCTTGTGTCCAGCTCCAACCTGGTCTGGAGCAGCCATTACAGGGGAAGTCCAGTTTTGGGCTAGGCCATGCTCCATCTCTCTGGGGGGGGATGGTACATACAGATTTCGGTCAACACTAGTAGCTGGCAGAGGCTCAAGCATACTCAATCTTCCAAGATTTTAGATGTAATGCTCTAGAAAGTCTCGACTGAGCATGTGTGATATGCAGTTTTTCAAAAGCTTATAACTTGGACAGATTTGGACAGTTTTATAAGAGAATAACAAAAAAGATCCTCCTTCAAATTTCAAAACCTTGCTCCAAAGCGTGGGTGCAGCTAGAGCTTTTCAAAGCAAAGGACACCAGCATTTTTTTTAAAATGGGCAAAACAAGGCATTTTCCTTAGCTTTGTTCTCAGAAATACCACAATTATTTTGGCTAAAAATGTTCAAAAAAATTCCATTTTAGACGAACCTCCAACATGGAAACTTTCAGACCAAACAGTTACTGCAGGGCTACTCAACTCTGGAAGCTCCCGGGGCCACAGCACATGCCAAGGGCAGCAACTTCAGTGTGGTTGCATATACATGCAACTATATATGCAAATAGCTAATTTCACACAATGCCCTAGTGCTCCCTGCATTTCTTCCCTTGGGGGTAGAAATGCTGACAACCCCGTACCCGTCTGTTCCAGCCAGCCTGTCCACTTGTATCTTTCAATGCTCACCTCGCCTGGGAGACGCCTCACCATTGTGGAGCGTGTTCCGAGTGGAGGCCATGTTCAAAGGATCCCACCCGCGGGCAGTGCGTTGAGCCACACGTAAACCCAAACTGCACCACAGGTCGCAAACAAATGAGCCGAATGCGGCTAATGGGCCGTGTGTTGAGTAGCCCTGAGTTACAGTCTGGCAAAATTCTAACACAAATGAAAACAGGACTTATAAGAGAAAGTATCAGGCAACCTTAATAATAGGTCATGCTTCCAACTAATTACATCCACTTTCTAATCTTCCAATCTAGCTATTAACAAATTATAAATTTTAGTATTCAGAGGCATGCTAGGCATCTTAAAGATATACAGCAAGAGAGATCCATGCTCCAAAGACCTTTCAATAGACAACAAAGATAAACAGGGTTGGGAAAAACTGGCATGCAACACAAGAACCCCACCCCGTGCTATCTTGTTTTCATTCCACCTGTTCTGTGCCTATTTTAGGTGCTTACAAATTGTAGCCAGACAGCCCACCCCCATCACATCCATCTTATTTGCCTCTCTGAGGTTCCTGAAGCATACAGGACAGAGAAGGAGCAATAAAATCAGCATAGTCTATGCTGGCTCATCTGATCCTGAGAACCTGAAAAAAAACACAGATATGTGGAGAGAGAGCGATTAAATCAATAAGCTGGCCTCGAGGCTGCGAGAACGGCCCCGGCTGGCACCCATGTTGATTCGAACACACACACAGTCCCTGGAAGAGGAATTTCCCACTGAGAAAAGAATCCCCAGTAATTCCAATTTAGTTATCTCTCTTACAAGTGTAAATTAAGTTCACAACTCACTTGTAAGAACTGGTCTCACAAAAGACAGACCAGCCCCATTTGGCATGACAGACTAGAAAGAGAAATACGTGACCCCATGAGTATAAAAGATGGGTCCAGCACACACTCACTTTGAGTGTCATTCTACCCTCTACCTGCTGGTCGGGTTAGGTGTTTGACCTCCCGAGGTTCTATGGGGACGCCCACCTCGTATTTTCGTCTTTCCTAGGAATTGAGGGACCGGCCCTGGCCTGACATGCTGGAGTCGAGAGGCACAGAAGGGGGTAAAAATTGTACCTGGATGTGGTCCTCTGTCTTAAGTGTACACATAGAAAGATTAAGCTGTTACTTGGTACTATTATTTCTATTTTTCTATCTTTATCTTTTTTGTAACCATTTTTAAGATCTATATTTTGCTAGTAGTTAAGAAATAGAGCAATAGCCATTGTAACCATATGATTTATAAGCTTCCTCAATAAACCTGTAACTGTTTAAGTTTTAACCTGACTCCTTCAGTTGCTGTAACAGAACCAGGCACAATTTAAAAGAACTTCAGCCGGTCTTAAGGGACAGATATAGGGAGCCCTGACCGTCGGCTGACACAAATTTACAGGACATCCTCCATTCTATCCAGTTATAGGAAAAGAAAAGGGAATGTAGAACACACAACCAGATTAACTTGGTCCCTGAAAAAGTGCTAATTTAAGAAGTACATCAACACTTGTGTAAGTTTTGTTTAAAATAATGGCCCTGCAGAGTTCAGTTTCATCTATTGCAATGGGATTAATCTGGCCCCAACACTTTTACACCCTTTGACTCTGAAATACAGCTAACCAACTACAACTCCTGTGTCAAAGCTGAAGCATCCTATTCTCAGGTCCCCATTCCAGTGGCTTCAGCATGTACTGAATGCTTTCCTGAAGACATTCCCCATTCACTGACGGCATCCCTCCTGACTTTGATGTGAACAGGATTGGGAGTGTATACACATTACATATGGCAATGATTAATCATGAAATACGTATCTTAAGGACAGCATAGTTAAACAGTTTCCCACGTCACCCAGTTTATTTTCAAACAGCTATAATATAAACATCCTAGTCCGATCCTGCATTGTGATCTGCGTGGGCAGACTGCTGAAGTCACTGGAGGGCTGCCAACTGCTCATATGGATCACAATGCAGGAGAGGAGCCCGAGAGAACGTGGTGCTATTTTGGATGAAAGAAACAGAAAGTGAAGTAAACATTTAATAAACATTATCACTTGAAGTGAATGAATACTCTTATCTTAATTGTCCTCAGAAATAGTCTTCAAGGACACAACATAAGGCAGCAAAGATTCAGCAATTGAAGCTGAGTTTAATGTATCAGGGAGCAGTGTCCACCACGCATCAGAGAATTCCAATGACTAAGGGCGTGTCTACATTGTAATCTAAGTCAACCTATATAGGTCGACTTACAGCCACTACAGTAATTACTGCAGAGGCCAATATCCATATACCTTCCTTCCATAGGTTGCATGCATCCTCACCAGAGGCACTTCCATTAACTGAACAGGGGCAGAGGGGGAGGGGTAGAGGGCTCAGAGCTCCACACAACTCCCCACTGGGAGCTTCTTGCCTTTCACAGGGAAATCTGCACCTGGAGTCCCAAGAGCCTAGCGGGTAACAGGAAGCCTGAGCAGTAGCCCAAGTCAGAATCCGGGGTGGTGCAGCTCATCTTAGAGAGGAGACCTGCCAGCAGTCTGCCTGGGGAGAACCAGCTTTCTTGTCATTTCATAGCTCCTCCAGCCCTGAAATTGACAAGACACCAACAGCTGATGTAAGAAACTCAGTGTCTAAACAGTGTGTCACTTTAATTACATTGACTTAAGCCCTACACCTCTTGCGATGTAGGGCTTATGTACTGACATAAGCCCTACACCTCTAGCCCTACACCTATTGGCATAGTAAGGCACTTACATCAGTGGGAACAAGGCTGTAGTGAAGACACTGATATAGGTTGACAAAAGGCAGCTTAACTCCAGTGTAAATCAAGCCCAAGACACCTAAGTCACTCAGTACTAGGCTAAGGTAAAACTATGAGCATAGCTAACATAGGATGCAGGAAGGGCTAAATTAAATGACAGGGGATGCATACAAATGGAGTTGAAGTTTTTATTTCACAAGTCAGATTTCAATGCTCTTATGGCATACAACATCTCAATCTTCTAATCTCTTTCGCATTTATTTTACACATATGGTCTGGGTTAACTTCCTATCACTCCAATGCATTCCTTTCAAACTCTTTAAAGGTGAATTGAAATGCTTTACAAAAGAAACATCATAAAACACATTTAAAATGTTGGGGGTCTCAAACTAAAGAGACAGAAACACATAGGGTACGTCTACACTACAGCGCTAATTCGAACTAACTTAGTTCGAATTAGTTAATTCGAACTAACGCATCTAGAACTAAAAACTAGTTCGAATTAGCGTTTTGCTAATTCGAACTAGCATGTCCACATTAAGTGGACCCTGAACCGAATTTAAGGATGGCCGGAAGCAGTGCCGACAGGGCATCAGAGGAGGACTTAGAGCGTGGAGATGCTGTCTCAGGCTAGCCGAGGGCTGCGCTTAAAGGGACCCGACCCCCACCCCGGACAGACAGTTCTCAGGGGTGCCCCGCTTGCAAAGCAGTCCTGGCTTGGAGTGCCCTGAGTACCCACACTGGGCACATCACACCACTCGGCCATCAGCCCAGCTGCACTTGCCGCAGGCTGCCATCTGGGGAGAGGGGGCAATCGGGGGGCTGCAGGAGAGCTTCCACACCCAGAAGCCCGCAGAGCCAGCCCAGTCCTCCCCATCGGGGGCTCGTACCCCATTCCTCCCTCACCTCCTTCCACTTACCCTTCCCTAGCCCCTTTTCTTGATGTACAAAATAAAGGACAATTGTGTTCAAAAATGGAATCTGTCTTTATTGAACAAAACTGGGGGAGACTGGGAAAAGGAGGTGGGAGAGGGGAGGGCAACTACAATGATCAGGGGTTGGGAACAGGTCCCATATGAAGAGAGGCTAAAGAGACTGGGACTTTTCAGCTTAGAAAAGAGGAGACGGAGGGGGGATAGGATAGAGGTTTTTAAAAGCAGGAGTTGGGTGGAGAGCGTGCATACAGAAAAGTTCTTCAGTAGTTTCCATAAAGAAAGACTAGAGGACACCAAAGGAAAGGAATGGGTAGCAGGCTTCAAACTAGTAACAGAAAGTTGTTCTACACAAAGCAAAGAGTCAACCTGTGGAACTCCTTGCTGCAGGAGGCTGTGAAGGCTACAACTAGAACAGAGTTTAAAGGGACGTGAGATCAAGTCATGGAGGTTGGGTCCATGGAGTGCTATTAGCCAGGGGGTAGGAGTGGTGTCCCTGCCCACGGTTTGTGGAAGGCTGGAGAGGGATGGCACGAGACAAATGGCTTGGTCACTGTCTTCGGTCCATCCCCTCCAGGGTCCCTAGGGTTGGCCGCTGTCGGCAGACAGGCTACTGGGCTAGATGGACCTTTGGTCTGACACAGGACGGCCATTGTAAGCTCAGGGCTCAGGATCGGGGAGGTCTCAGTGGACCCCCTTGATTTTCATGCACACCTGCTCCTGGGTGGCCAGGCTGGCAGCTCTCCTGCCCTAGCTGGCCACTTTCCTGTGCCTAGTGCGGAGATCGTGGACGAGGTCCACGATGTCCGCACTAGCCCAGGCGGGTGCCCGCCTCTTGCGGTCCCGGGCAAGCTCCCGGGAGCCACCAGCCTGGTCCCGGGAAGAGGCAGAGGGCTGGGGGGCATCGGGTGGGTGGCTCGATCCGTGCCAGGTGCAGGGTCTGCTGGCTGGGTGCTGGCAGGCTTGCACCTGGCACGGGCACCGTAGCCAGCCCATGCCCCTTTAAGGGGTCCGGTGCCGGGAGGGGGGCAGACGACTTTCCCTGGTGTTGGCCAGAGTGGCCACCAGGGAAACCTGGGGAGGGCTAGCCTCCCACTAGTTCAAATTAAGGGTCTACACAGCCCTAAATTCGAACTAGTAAGTTCGAACTAGGCTTAATCCTCGTGGAATGAAGATTACCTAGTTCGAACTAAGCGCTCCGTTAGTTCGAATTAAGTTCGAACTAATGGAGCGCTAGTGTAGCGCCTATGAAAGTTAGTTCGAACTAACATCCGTTAGTTCGAACTAACTTTGTAGTGTAGACATACCCATACAGAATTTAATTTATATTTACTTTGAAAGATGAAGAGAAAGTTTATATAACTCAGTAATGTTCAATGGCAACAAGTTCTACGGTTTAATTATGCATTGTGCAATAAAAACTTCCTTTAACCTATTTTAAACTCAGTAAGGCTAATCCTGTGAAGTCAACATCAAAACTCCCACTGACTTACAACTGGAGCAGATCATGCCCATTATGTTTCAATGTTATTGGATGTTTTTCTTGTACAGTATTGTAGTATAAGAAAGTATAAGTAGGAGCAGTGAGTTCGTTCTCTCTCTCTCTCTCTCTCTCTCTCTCTCTCTCTCTCAGTCTCTGCAGCAGAACAGAGGCAGCAAAGAGAAAAATAGAGGACCCAATAGAAGGAAGGAGCGCAACACAGATATAAGCTGCCCAGCACCAGGCACTGCAACACTCCCTAAGAGTTAAACGATCACAACTCTAAAGAAACAAACCTAGAACCACCAGCTGCATTGCTTGAGTCCTGATATCAGTGTTTCCCCAGGAAGGCTAAGTCTACTCTGCCATCCAACCTCACCTAGGCTTTTGTAGCCAGACAGACTAACCCCTATATCATCCATCTTATTTGCCTTCCTGAAGCATACAGGACAGAGAAGGAGCAATAAAATCAGCATAGTCTATGCTGGCTCATCTGATCCTGAGAAGCTGAGGAGAGATCAGGATATGCGAGACTGCCACCGGCTGGCACCTATGTTGATTCGAACACACACAGTCCCTGGAGGAGGAATTTCCCACTGAGAAAATGTCCTGTACTTCCAATTTAATCACCTCAATTCTCTCTTACAAGTGTAAATTAAGTTCACAACTCCCTTGTAAGAACTGGTCTCACAGCAGACAGACCAGCATCAATTGGCATTACAGATAAGAAAGAGAAATACGTGACCCCATGAGTATAAAAGATGGGCCCAGCACACACTCACTTTGAGTGTCATTCTACCCTCTACCTGCTGGTCGGGTTAGGTGTTTGACCTCCCGAGGTTCTATGGGGACGCCCACCTCGTATTTTCGTCTTTCCTAGGAATTGAGGGACCGGCCCTGGCCTGACATGCTGGAGTCGAGAGGCACAGAAGGGGGTAAAAATTGTACCTGGATGTGGTCCTCTGTCTTAAGTGTACACATAGAAAGAGTAAGCTGTTACTTGGTACCATTATTTCTATTTTTCTATCTTTATCTTCTTTGTAACCATTTTTAAGATCTATATTTTGCTAATAGTTAAGAAATAGAACAATAGCCATTGCAACCATATGATTTATAAGCTTCCTCAAATAAACCTGTAACTGTTTAAGCTTTAACCTGACTCCTTCAGTTGCTGTAACAGAACCAAGCACAATTTAAAAGAACTTCAGCCGGTCATAAAGGGACAGATATAGGGAGAGCCTGGGCGTTTGGATTTGTGTCACACCCAGGTGGCAAAATTCAGTTGGGGCGCTTCTCAGTCTCCCCGAGGCTGCCTGCTGCGAAGGAATTATGAAATTCTAGCAGCTGAAATCTGAAGCGTAATAAGCTCTCCCTGTACACTTATTGGGGCGCCTTTCAACCTCTTCCAGGCTGCCCACTGCAAGGGACCCCGGTCTCAGCAGTTAAAGTCTTAGGCGTATAGTACACACATAGTATAGGAAGAGCTTGGGCGTTTGGATTTATGTCACACCCAGGTGGCAAAATTCAGTTGGGGCGCTTCTCAGTCTCCCCGAGGCTGCCCGCTGCGAAGGAATTATGAAATTCTAGCAGCTAAAATCTGAAGCGTAATAAGCTCTTCCTGTACACTTATTGGGGCACCCTCCAGCCTCTTCCAGGTTGCCCACTGCAAGGGACCCCGGTCTCAGCAGTTGAAGTCTTGGGTGTATAGTACACACACACACACACCACTCACTGCCCTGACCGTCGGCTGACAGCTTTGCAGAGGAACAGGATGAAAGGCCCAATCCTGCAAACTCTTTATGCGAAGTACTCAACTATTTGCAGAACATTCCCAACAGAGAGGCTGTGTCTACATTGGTGCGATCTTGCGCCAAAGCGGCTGCTTTTGCACGAAAACATGCTGCCTGTCTACACTGGCGGGGAGTTCTTGCGCAAGAACACTGATGTTCTAATGTGTGAAATCAGTGCTTCTTGCGCAAGAACTATGATGCTCCTGCTCAGGAATAAGCCCTCTTGCACAATTGTTCTTGCACAAGAGGCCAGTGTAGACGGGCAACATGAATTTCTTATGCAAGAAAGCCCGATGGCTAAAATGGCCATCGGAGCTGTCTTGCGCAAAAGAGCGTCTACACGGGCACGGATGCTCTTGAGCAAAAACACATCTCTTGCGCAAAGGCACATGCCAGTGTAGATGCTCTCTTGCACAAATACTTTAACGCAAGAACTCTTGCATTAAAGAGTATTTGCGCAAGATCATGCCAATGTAGACATAGCCAGGTTTGCAACGTTGGACCCTTGGGGCTTGTCTCCATTGGCAACTTGTGTCACCAAAAACCCACTTTATCCGATGAGTTGGAGTGGAAACTACAGAATTTGGGGTCCGGTAATTAACATCCCTACCAGGCACTGTGGCATGCACACCCTCATTGTTAGCTGCCCCGGCCACAGAAAGAGCAAAGCAATGTCGCTATGAACTGCAGACACTGTATGGCAATGTAAACATGATTTGGCCACTTTCTTCTTGGCAATTTATGAATGTTGACGATACTTTTGTTGCCAAATCTTTCTAGCATTAGGCACACTTGCTGGTGATGTAAAATCCCTTAAACATTAAGTGCAACCAATTAACTGATGGAACAGGGGCAGGTGGGGATGGGCCACCTGCCACTGTCAGGCTAGAGCAGCCCGCCTGTCATGGGCAAGGGCTGCTCCTAGCCCCTCATGGGGCCAGTAATGGCAGCCCTGCGCATGGGATGGGCTGTTGCTTCCGGCTCATGCAGGATGGAAGAAGGCAGACCAGCACAGGGGCCCGGTGGGGCTAGAGCAGCTCTCCATCCACGGTAGGCCCTGGGCTGCTCCCGGATACCACTTAACTGTTACCCAGTAAACAATGCCCATAAAGAGCGATGCTTAGTGGGTAACCAGTTAAATGGTTACCCATTAACATCTCTATAGCCTACCATCTAGCACCACCCATTTCCAATCACCAATCACCCACACTACTGATGACCTGTTCCCTATGAACCACTTCCTAGCCATACAACTCACAAATGAATGCTACTCCGCTAAAGAAATGTATCTACTTAACATCTCTCTCTGACAGGCTCAGCAGAAATGTGTTAGTCGGTTCAATCTTCTCCACCACACTTCTAAAACACAATGGCCTATTTCTTCCATCCAAATACTGCCCCCTACTTTACAATGTCAACTCTTGCAAAGCTTTATTCCTTCTCAGAACAAAAGTCTGTAGCCTAGTCTCAGACAGCAGAGAATTCCATTCTAATCCATTGTCACATTCCACCAAGCAGTCCCATGTTATTTCCTTTATTCTTCCATTTTCTGACTGATTTCTTATCATCACACCATAACACAATACTTACTATAATCTTAAAATCAGTATTTCATAGTTCCCCTACTGAAACACCAAGCAATTACTCTATGTAATTTTCTCTGAGTGTACCAAAGACTTATGACTGAGTTCAAAGGTGACACATTGCTCCTATGCTTTCTATATAATTCTCTGTAGCCCATTTTTTCCCCTCTCTCATTTTCCCCAACCCATTGTATGCAATTCTGAGTGGCGACATTTTATGTCATGTAATACTACTGACTGAAATCTACATTGAAAAGATAATGGTTATCTTACCAGACTCAAAGTATTTCAGTAGTGCTCAAAACTGTGTTAGGTTCTTTACAGAATAAGCCCCTGCCTTGATGAGATTACGACCTAACTTCATGCATTATTTGACAAGTGAGGGGAAACAAACAATAACTGGGAGACAGAACTAGAACTCTCACCATTTCTCAGGTTAGGCATATGAACATCTTGTTGATTCAATATATATTATCTGGCTAATAACTAACTGCATAAGCAATAATAAAGAGAATTTTAAGATGATATATACCAGAACGCACAAATTTTGGTCTAGTTTTGCTCAATATCTTCATAAATAATTGAGATAATTACATATTTGTGGACAATACCAAGCTGGGAGGGGTTGCGAGTGCTTTGGAGGATAGGATTAAAATTCAAGATGATCTGAACAAACTGGAGAAATGGTCTAAAGTAAACGGGATAAAATTAGGGTTCTCTGTTAATCACAATTAACCTCAGGCAAGTAACTCAAAACATTAATCACCATTAATCACATTGTTAAACAATTGAATACCAATTGAAATTGATTAAATATTTGATTTTTTTCTACATTTTCAACTGTACTGATTTATTTTACAACACAGAATACAAAGTGTATAGTGCTCACTTTATATTATTTTTTATTCAATATTTGGACTGTAAAAAAGAAATAGTATTTTTCAATTCAGTTAATACAAGTACTCTAGTGCAATCTCTTTAGCATGAAAATTGGACTTACAAATGTAGACTAATGTACAAAAAGAACTGCATTCAAAAATAAAGCAATGTAAAACTTTAGCACCTACAAGTCTACTCAGTCCTACCTCTTGTTCAGCCAAATCGCTCAGACAAGTTTGTTTACAGTTATAGGAGATAATGCTGCCTGCTTATTATTTACAAAGTCAACTGAAAGTGAGAACACATGTTTGCATGGCACTTTTATAGCTGTTGTTGCAATGTATTCATGTGTTAGATATGCTAAACATTTGTATGCCCCTTCATGCTTCAGCCACTACTCCAAAGAATATGATGATGATGCTCGTTAAAAAGATAATGCATTAATTAAACTTGTCACTGAACTCCAAGGGAGAACTGAACGTCTCCTGGTCTATTTTCCCCGCATTCTGCCACGAA
Organism: Pelodiscus sinensis; assembly: GCF_052426305.1. Lineage (NCBI taxonomy): Eukaryota > Metazoa > Chordata > Testudines > Trionychidae > Pelodiscus > Pelodiscus sinensis. The sequence goes on along the minus strand of NC_143053.1, from coordinate 200,877,893 downwards.
TTTCATGTCATATCAGTCTTTGATGATGACTTAGCCTGTTTAAGAACACTTTCACATCAGATATGACAAAATACAAAGAAGGAAACTAAAAATAGCTACTGCACATCACCCAAAGTTTAAGAATCTGAAGTGCCTCCCAAAATCTGAGAGGGACAAAGTGGGGAACATGTTGTCAGAAGTCTTAGAACAGCAACACTCCAATGTGGAAATTACAGAACCTGAAATACCAAAAAAAAAATCAACCTTCTGCTAGTGGCATCTGACTAATAATGAAAATTAACATGTGTTGGTCTGCTCTGCTTTGGTTCATTATGAAGCAGAACATGTCATCAGCATGGATGGATGTCCTCTGGAATGGCAGTTGAAGCATGAATGGACACATGAATCTTTAGCCATCTGCCACATAAATATTTTGCTATACCAACTACAATAATGCCAGGCAAATGCCTGTTCTCATTTTCAGATGACGCTGTAAACAAAAAGTAGGCAGCAGTATCTCCTGCAAATTGTAACTAAACTTGTTTGAGTGAATTGCTGAACAACAAGTAAGATGGAGTGGACTTTAGGTGCTACAGTTTTATACTGCATTCAAAAATAAAAATGTTTTTTACATAATTCTACATTTGTAAGTTAAATTTTCATGCTAAACAGACTGCACTACAATTGTATTAGGTGAACTGAAAAAATCCTACTGTTTGTTGTATAAGCAGGGTCTAAACCACTGTTCCCAATGCAGTCAGCTGAAAGGGGAGAGGAGTCCTGAGTGTGGTTATACTTGTTCAGTTGTTTAGCCCTATAAGGTATTCAACTGTTGATATGTAAACACAGCTCATGCTGGGCTGGGAAAGGAATCCGGGGTGTGCTTACGTAAATCCAGTTCAGTCAGTGCTATAGGCCTGATGGATGGTCAATTGTTAGAATGGAATTTTGTGTATTGTAGCTAATTTGGCTGTTGTGGGGTCACAGGCCATGTTGACCCTAGGGCTACATCTACACTGGCCCCTAAAAACGGAAAAGCCATGCAAATCAGGTAAGTCAGGATAGGGAAATCCGCGGGGGATTTAAATATCCCCCGCGGATTTAAATAAACATGTCCGCCGCTTTTTTTCCCTCAGGTAGGAATAAGAGATCCTCCGGAAAAGGGCTTTATTCCGGAGGATCGCGCCAGTCTAGACGCTTTTTTTCCGGCTTTTCCCCAAGCCGGAAAAAAGCGGTGGACATGTTTATTTAAATCTGCGGGGGATATTTAAATCCCCTGCGGATTTCCCTATCCTGACTTACCTGATTTGCATGGCTTTTCCGTTTTTAGGGGCCAGTGTAGACGTAGCCTAGATGTAGGAGTTGTGAATTGAGACCACAAGTGCTTACAGGAGGGACACTGTCATTACGAAGAGTCTCGGATGGACAAGCCTTCCCCTTCCAGACTCAAGTGGATTGAATGGAGGGGGTGGGGAAGAGGAGCTTGAACCAGCAGGCTACATGCTCTCCAGGTGTGCGCTGTAAGACTGGTTCAACCTGTCTCTTCCTCCTCTCTCCGACTCCCATTCTAAGGATAGACCTAAAACAGACTCCATAAGGAGTCTCTTTGTTACTTTGAAAATTCCAGAGGGAGCTAGAATTTTTTGGCCAACCTACATGGTGGGCCAAGAGCTGAAATCACTGAGAAACTGACAAAGAACTGAAATCACTATGTTTGGCCCAAAGCCAGACCCATCGTGGAAGCAGCAGCTGGTAGGAGTTCAGCAGCCAGCAGGGCAGCTAGCGGGAATGGTCGGTGAGTGGCCATTAGGAATAGCAGCAGGTGGCCAGCAGGGTGGCTGCCGGAAGTGGCTGGCGAGTGGCCAGTAAGAGAAGCAGAAAGCAGCCAGTGGGGCAGCTGGCAGGAGCAGGCGGCGCGTGGCCAACGGAGTGCGTAAGATGCCTCCTATCCCCACCTCCCCAAGGGCGGGAGGTTAGCTGTGAAAATCACCCCTGAGCTTTGATCTGCCCTGACCAATGGCAGCAACTGCAACTGCGGTACGGAGAAAGTTTGGGCATGTGAATGAGACACTTACATTTCTGGACTTGTGTACCTGAGAGGAAAAGGACATTGCTCAACCCACTTAAGCTGAGACGTTTTCTTGTGGGCTGGTTATGAACTCTGTTTGTGGTATTTTCCCAAACTAATGCTACATTACTTCTCTCTCTCTTTCATTAAAAGTTTATTTTCTACACTCAGACTCTGTGCCTGCGAGTGGGGAAGCATTGCCTTCCAGAAGCGCCCGGGGAGCGTGAATTTCTCAGGCTACTGCGTGGGGCTTGAGCCAGTTCTGTATGGGATGGATGAAAAGGAACCCCTAGATATTGAATCTGGCCCTGGCTGATGCCGGTGCTGCCTGGCAGAAGGGTTACGTTTGTTTACAGTGAAAATATTTATAATAAAAATTATAAAGCAAGTTCTGTACACTTTGTATTGTACTGTAATCAAAATCAATATATTTGAAAATGTAAGAAAAAATATTTAAATAAATGGCATTCTGTTATTGTTAATGGAGCAATTAATCATACAATTAAATGTTTTAATTGTTTAGTAGCCCTAGATAAAATACAAAGTACTCTGGAAGGAATAATCTATTGCAAAAAATCTATGGATTAAATTAGGTTTGTTTAGTTTTGAGAAGAGAAGACAGATGGGACATGATAACTGTTTTCAAGTACATAAAAGGTTGTTACAAGGAGGAGGGTAGAAAATTAACCTCTGAGAATAGGACAAGAAGAAGTGGGCTTGAACTGCAGCAAGGGAGGTTTAGATTGAAGATTAGGAAAAACTTCCTAACTGTCAGGGAAATTAATCACCAAAACAGATTGCAGAGGGAGGCTGTGGAATCTCTTTATTGTCTAACCTGTTTTTAAAAACCTCCAAACACCCGTCAGGAATGGTCTACTATTATTTAGTCATGCCTTCAATGCAATGGATTGGACTAGATGACCTGCTGAGGTCCCTTCCAGTCCTATACTTCTAATTATGACAGTATAAAACAAACACACACTAATGATGTAGGATCTTATTTTCTAACAGACTGATTAGTACTAGAGCCTTATTTATTCACTGTAAGCAGTTGCAAGACAGTGAATTACTGCATTTTGTGAATTAGCAACTTAGTTCAGCCAACACAGCAAAAAAGAACAAGGATAATATATGAACAAAGCACACTTTGAGACACATTTGACAAGTGTATTTTAATTTTAATTATTTCTGTAACTTCATATTATGCTAACAGATGTCTTTTGGTATATTTTGTAAAAGTAATCACATTTTAGTTAGATAGAACATGATATCACACTATACAGTTGTTAAATCTTTGCTAAAAAGAGTTCTCCTTTACAAGATACCTATAAGTGAGGGAGGCTGATTTTACACCACACAGCACAGTATCAGATTATGTACACTGAGGACAAAATACTATTAGAATTATCTTATTAGCTTTTGATTTTTTTAACGTTAAATTTTTGAATTATATTGCAATTCAAGTAATCCCAAACAAGCACTGCTTTTATGCAAAGAAACATAATTAAGATATACATTAAAAATGAACAAAGTAACTGCAGATTCAGCAAACCTGGATAAGTCATTTCATTAGGTGAAATCAAGTAAACATAACCTAGATAACACATTGCTTAAAATCAAATCCTCAATTTCAAAGGCCAACAATATTTCTTAAAGTTATCATATAACATTCTATGAGCAAGGCGATCAATAGATTGGAGGAAAATATGTGGCACAACATGAGACGTTACAAAAACAGGACATTTCAATTTAAAAAAAATCTGCAATCATCTCAGTATGATAAATTCTAAGGGCTATACTACTTATCACTGGGAACACAGAAAAATTGTAAATTAATCTTGTTCTATAATTTCCTAATTCCTAGTGCAACTAGGACTGGGTGGAATACTGACGATATATTTTGTATCATAAATATTAATAAGATATGAAGTGTCATTTCTAGAGAAAATGAACCAGATGTTTGGGTGCAATGCAGGCATATTCTAGTGGCATAGTTCCAGTACAAAATCTGTCTAAACAATCCAGGGAGACTCATATAGAGTACACGTTACCCTACGAAAATTAAGGGCCTCAATGACTGGTTTCTGAATCTAACAAACCAAGGATTCTGCAATTTCATGTGTGCGCCCCACACTTTATAAGCCAAATTGTATATATTTAATACACTACATTTACAAGTATCATGTGTATCGTTGTGATCTTAATTTTCATTTTAGATATTCACAGATTGGTGTATACTTTATGAGCATCCCAAGTGTAATACAACTAATGCTTGTAAATGTGGTTTAATTACTGTGAAGACTGAGCCCACAGACAGAGAATTAATTTCAGTACATTTCCATTTGCTATGGGAGAGTTGCCTGTTCCAATGAAGCAGCTAACAAGCTTTTTCAAAACTCATCTTTTTCCAGTGGATACATTTTTTCCCCTTACTGTAGCGTGTAGCCATCATGCTAATTACTCTAAGCCTTGCCTGACATTTTTCTTTTTACCATATATAAATTCATTTTTTAATCGAGGCACATACACATTTGCTGTGATATTTATGCATTTAAATCTGGAAATGTATTGAGAAAGTAACAAGGTGCCTTTCAATAGAGCAAGTTTTATGGCTGTTTATAAAGGCTCATGACAAGTAGAACAGCAGGCAATTGTTACTGTGAGAAATTGATTACTTTTAGAGCATCTGTTAAAAGAAATTTACACTGCTTCAAACAACTATCATGCAGCTTAGTGAAAAAACTAATTCTCCCATCTCATTTCTACACCTGACACCCCACATCATCATCATCATCATCAGAGCATCAACAAAGGTTAAGTATGCTGCACTGAATCTAACAGATTAAGGGCTTGATCCTATCACATGCCCAGTACTCTCAACTCCTATACGATTTATGCCTCAATCCTGCAAAGCAAAGTGCACAGGACTCCCACTGAAATTAGTTGGATTCCATGAAGAAGTCATTGTAGGATTAGGCCCTTATATGGGAATTTGTGGCAGAAATTGGTAGGCGGTGCTCTCTGTACCTTAATGTAGACCCAAGTCCCTGACTGCGGAAGTCTATTTTTCTCAGGTTATAACTGATAAGTGCTATAAAATGTTTTGATTATTCATTTACATTTTAAATTATTTTTATTAACATATTTGCTCCCCTTTTGTATTTCGCTCCTCTTAAATTTTTTCAATGAAGTTTTACTATCTTGAAGACTCAGAGAACAGATTTTAAAGCTTGCTTACTAGAATACTAGATATCTGAAGTATGCTTTCCATGAGCATTTGCACTAGACATGTTGTGAAGAAAAACCTCAAGGCTTTGTCTACACTGCAGGCTTCTTGCACAAGAACTGTTTTGCACAAGAGTTTTTGCTCAAGAGCGCATCCACATTGCCATGTGCTTTTGTGCAAGAGTGTCCATGGCAGTGTGGATGCTCTCTTGCGAAAGAAAGCCCTGAGGGTCATTTTAGCCCTAGGGGTTTCTTGCACAAGAAACCCCTATTGCCTGTCCATGCTTCCTTCTTGAGCAAGAGCTCTTGTGCAAGAGGGCTTATTCTTTGTGGGGAGAGGAATAACTCTTGCACAAGAAGCCTTCTGTTCTGATGCTTTACTGTAAATGTACTTGTGCAAGAACACGCATGCAGTGTAGACATAGCCCAAATGTTCTAGTTTGTAAATAATACAAACACAAGTATTGCATTCCTACTGGACCCATCAAGACTAGCATGTAACAAAACCGAGAAAATATCTGATTATATTCCGTATCTTTGGTGTTCCCTTTTCCTCTCCCATTGTTCGTTACTCCCACAGATTAACTGTCTAAAAACTCAAAAACAATGAGAAGTCCGGGGGCACCTTAAAGATTTATTTGGGCATCAACTTCTGAGGTTCATCTGGCAAAGTGGGACTTTGCCCACAAAAGCTTATGCTCAAATAAATCAGTTAGTCTTTAAGGTGCTACAGGAACCCTTGTTGTTTTTGGGGATACAAACTAACAGGGCTACCCCTCCCTCAGACTTATCTAAAAACTCAGGCTCCAACCCTAAAATTAACACTAAACAAGCAGATCCCTGCATCCAGAGAGAGGAATTGGTCTCAAATTCAACATGCAAGTTCAATGTAAAAACAGGCCACTTGCAGATATTTTTTAAATGTTCATTATTCCTTTTTAAACTTAATATGGGTAACAACATTTTAAAACTCATACCTTCCCCTGGTATCTTTCATAAGCTGCTGCAAGTCAGCCTCCTGCTTTCTTAGGTTTCCAAATGAAGATTGACTTTCTACAAAGCCTTTTCCTCCAGCACCCAAGTTGATCTTTCCAAATGAAGTTTCAATACTTCCTCTGACAAAGTCTTCAAACTTTCCCTCGTATTTCACAAAGTCAGACTCAAAAACAACTTGAAAAACAAACAATAAAAAGTGACTAATGCAGACTTTAAAACAATAGATCCTGAAACAGTAGCAGAATTAGTTTGAAAAGCAGAAGCTTGTGGAAAATATGAACAGGTAAAATAAAGTCACGTAGCCTAACAACACTTATTTTCGTTTGTTCCGTCTTCTCCCCAATTTGCTGTTTTTCATTTTGGCATTTTAAGGAAATGTATAATTATTACAGTACTAAGTTCAAATCCTATGAGTTTACAGAGTACTACAGAAGTTTTTCCTGTCATAAATAGAACTGAGATATGACTCAACTACTGATGTTTTCAGGTATTTTCCATAATCTTGATTTGTCGCCTCATGGCCTGATCCAAAGGCCACTGACTTCCATTGATGTAAGTGGGCTTTGGGTCATGACCTCTATGCCAAAAACATAACACACTGTAAGGCACAGAACTCAAAAGCAGTAACAGTTATATGGAAGTTATAAACATAGATCACTCCATGTTACTTGTTTATGTTGAACAGTCGTCATGTCTGCCAAGAGATACTAACTTGATCCATGCTATTACCCTTTCCAGTGTTATTTTACCCTTGGTGCAACTCATGGCTTGTCTACACGATAGGGGATGAAGGGGAGGGGGCAGAGCTTGGAGGCCAGTAATGGACAGGCTCCACGGCCTGCCAGGAGTCCCAAGCCAGATTGCACAATCCGAGTTTGAGACCCCCTTCCCCCGAGCAATGTGAATAGTGTAGCTGAAGTCAATGTACTCAGAGCTACTTACCATGATGACTTTCACATATGTGAGAGACAATGGGAGAGCAATCAGCACTTGATTTATCACATCTACGCTAGAGCCCTCTCTTGCCCCTTTGCCCCGCTGAATCAACTGCTGCCCTTTCAATCCACCCTGTAGTGTAGACCTGCCCTCAATGGTGAGAATAACTATGGGAAACACAGGGAGACACACTCCATACAGGAGGAGATAACCTAGGGATAAAAAATACCTGAGCTCTACACAAGTGCTTCCACTGTTGCTACCACCACCAGATTTTCATTGGTACACATTAAAGCATAAACCAATGTACCAAGATCAGAATCAGGTCCAGACTCCTTCGCTTGTGGCCACTCAATCAAATCTAGAGTTAGTCACCTGTGAACAAATGTGTTCAGCTTTGGCCAAGGTGCCAACGAATAAACAGATAGGAAGACTGAGCTCTCCCCTGTACGCAGCTGGAGATGGACTTTCCAAATCAAGATTGAAAAATAGTGGTGGGAACCTGTGGGAAAGCTTGCATTCCTGCTACCTGCATTGTTGCTGTTTTGGGGGGCCATATAAAACCTTGTTCTAGATGGCAGCTAATTAAGCCTTTGAAACAATCAACATATTACCAAAAAAAAAAAAAAAAAAAGAAAGAAAGAAAGATTAAAAAAGCAAGGACAGCCCTCAAGACTAAATTTGTCCCAAATTCATCATATGCTCTGGTGGGGCTTGAGAACTGTGAGATGCATCTAACCTTTGGAGGGATAAAGGGCAACTGCTGAGCGTATCACAGTGCTCTCTCACCAGGAGTGCGCTATGCCTACTCAATATTACTACAGAGTGGAGCCTGATGCTGAAAGATCTCTTCAGAATGGCAAGCCATAATATGGCATGATTTAATAACACTGTCTTCAGCATTTAATCACACTACTCCCACTGGACAAGACATTTCAATGTTTAACAAACATTTTATTAGCATTGTTATTAGCTAAATGACAAGTGCAGAAAAAATCATCAGAACATCTTATATTAAAAGTGATTAATGTATGAGAACCAAAAAATAAATCCTGCAGTAACATGCTGTAAGAACTTGCTTTAATAATGGTTACAACAGATGATACTTTTCATTCTTATCTACTGCAATGTCACATAAAGATAGTTTTACCTGGTTTTATAGGTTTGTCTTCAGTAAGCACATCATTCAGCGTGACTGTCAAAAAATGGTACTTTGGTTTCTGCCAGCACCAGAGTTTCTTCTTCTTTGTTACTAAGCTCAGAAGCTGTAATTTATCTGAGTCGTTCAAGCGAGATACAGGGATCAAATCACCGCCACAGTCAGTCTCTCTTACAAAATTTTTTGTTGCTTTTGCAAACATCTTATGGAATTGTTTAATATCTGAAAGAACAAATTCCCTTTTAATATATGACTGGAAAGTATCAGTGCTTAGTTGTCCCCTTTAAAGAAGCTCAAAGTTTTAGAGAATTTCAGCATTGGTATCACTTTTTTTTTTAAATGGCCTTCCTCAAGCCAAATTAGTCTATTTCAATAAGATGGTTTATTAGATGATGAGCTTTCGTGGGCCAGACCCACTTCCTCAGATCAAATAGTGGAAGAAAATTGTCACAACCATATATTATACCAAAGGATACAGTTAAAAAAAATGAATACATATGAAAAGGACAAATCAATGCCCACAAAACAGATATTAGACAGGATCACAAAGAAAAAAGTTTCTTGCCATTTCAACCAGAAAGGACATTGTCTCAACATCTTAATTACCTGCATCCTGCTTCAAAAGCCTTTTAAGACTGCACTTGAAAGAGAATCCTCTGAACTGTTATTCATGCTAAAATTTGACACTTTACACCTGAGTCTGAATAAAGGATCTAATTATCTTACCCATTACAAAGATAGCTTCCCCAAAGATCACCTCTAATATCATTAACTCACAGACATTTACCTTCTCCCTCCTCCATCCCCCTTCTGTTCTGAAATTTGATTTGTCCTTTTCATATGTGTTCATTTTTTTAAATTGTATCCTTAGGTATATATGGTTGTGACAATTTTCTTCCACTATTTGATCTGAGGAAGTGGGTCTGGCCCACGAAAGCTCATCACCTAATAAACCATCTTGTTAATCTTTAAAGTGCTTCATAGTCCTGCATTTGGTTTCAGCTACACCAGACTAACACGGCTACATTTCTATCACTATTTCAATAAGGATTTTCTAAAAGGGAAACTAACCAACCATACAGAGAAAAACAATGAAAATGACCACAGAGTCAAGTGCACAAAGATAATTGTGAGGAAAATGGTTTTTTTTGCAGCTCTGTTTTTTTACTCCTGTGTGTTACTGTATCAATAGTTAAGGAAATATTTTCAACTTGACAGTGTTCTTTATCTCTGAAAGCTAATGCTGAAGAGTTCATCTTGAAACGTAAAATCTTGCATCTGCCCATTTCTTTTCTTTGAAGTTGTATGTTCACACATTGTTCATTAAATTATCTGTTCTGTTCCACACAGATATTACATTTGTCAATTAGAGATGCAGACCAGGGTAGGCGACAATAGACTTCAAAGCAAGGACAGAAACTCAGTGAGCATTGATGAATACTGACAGAAAAGAGACAGAAGAAAAATGCTAGAGGGGAGAGGGGACTTGGGCATACAACTTGAGTTTCATTATTAATAGGGGGAAAAGAAGAAAATATCTTTACAATAGAAACTCACCTTTCTGCTCTCTCTCCCAAAACCCTGTTTCAAATAATACTTCACGCAGTGTTAACCAATTGATGTTCAGGTATTTTCTCATGAGACCTGTAGCCTATTCTTAGTTCTATATTTAAGCTAGGTTAGTAAAAGGTATTTCCTGACTATACAAAAAAAAAAAAAAAAAAGGAATTTTAACAACATTTTAAAGTCAAATAACATTTTACCTAAAGGTCTCTCAACACTTTCATCTCAGTGGATAAAAATAAATTAAAAAAAATAAGAGATTTGTTTTTTTTAATTGGATTTTTTATAAAATGCTTTTTGAGAAAAAAAAATCAAAAGATAGTTTTAATTAAAATACAGAGCTCAAATGTCTCTGGAATAGCAATTACAAATTCTAATTCTATAGCATGAGACAATAGTTTTGTAAATGAGTTCCAATATTTCATGGATTACAGACCCAATCTTACAGGGTTTCAGAAGCTTCTGTATAGATTATTTAGGTTAATCTTTCTATCTACCCAATGACACTCAGTGCTCAGTCTAGATAGAAGATAACAGCAGATGCTTAATTTTGAAGTTCTCAAACTATAGATTTGTGTCTCCAGAGCTAACATTCTTGTTAACAGCAAAATATTATTTTAAATAAATAATATAGAGGTGAGAACAGACCTCAATTCTATTGTCTCTCTGCAAATTTATGTACACAGAGTCAATCCCTTACCTCTCTCTAAAAGTGCAAAGTTTCAAAAAGTTCAATAAATAGAATTCAATATTTTAAGTTCCTCATGTTGACCTGGCTGAAATAGTCAATTTAATTTAAAAATATTTCATTTAGCTATTTTAGTTAAGACAATTTTAACAAAAACAAATTTGATTTTAAAAAAGCTTGAACATTTAACTACATTCCAAAATTCTTATGCTTGTTTTGTTAAAATATATTTGCTGTTGAAGGAAAGTCCAGAATACATGACATCACTGTTTTAGTTAAAGTAATTTAAATGTCTGTTTGGTGATGTTCTCCTCCTCTCTTAGCATGACAAGCAAAATCCTCTCAATATTAATGATTAACCTGTAGAACTGGAGATAGTTCACCTCCCAAAGACTTCATAAATATCTGCTTTAATTACCTTTGGTAAATGAAATAACCAAACAAACTTTCATTTTCTGATATAGCTGTAAAGCTAGTCCAAAAAGTTTTCAAAATTAATCATGGTTTAAAAATGTATAGTGTGTACCTTCTAAAATATGAAATCTACATCTATCTCTGAACTGTGAAGAATATATATTATGGTTATGACAACCAACAAGAATGTGCTTTTATATAGAAAGCCTGACTAAATCGAGTCTTCCTGACTAGACATTTAAATCATTCAAATCCACCCTGACTTTCATTATAAGCCGCTATTGCAACGTACCTGGGGCCCAATCCATTCCACAATGGTAATGTTGCCACTAACTTCAGTGGCTGGTGGATCGGCCTTTGCAAGAATCTGAACAAGTTTGGAGTTCTCTCAAACTTCTCGCATCCATGCATACATACAGGTGTGCAACATACTTTCACAACATATTAAAAGACAAAAATGTTCAGCTTTGTTTGCATTTGAAAGGAAGAATCTCAACAACAAAAGGCTGGGTTTTCTGCAGATTTCTATTACAGTGAAGCTGACTTCTGGAACTAACCTGGCAAATGGTTTGTAGTGGAGAAAGAATTCCAGAGAAATTCTCATTCCCTCATCCCCTGTTTCTACTTCTCATTCCCAAGAAATTTCTCCTCTCTCTTTCAGGACACACATACTCCTGTCATTTGCATATCTTTGTACTCACCATGCTGAAATGGGGTCAGTCAGGTTTCCAGGGGCAGGCCCCCCTACATATGAAGAGGGCAGTAACTGACTTCAAAGAAGTTAATACGGAAAGTAGGTCCACTACCCACACAGGTAGAAGTACAGAAATGGATCCTAAAAATGACACCATTTAGCTAAATCTACTCTACTTCAGCCTCATCTTCTATGAATTTCAGAAGTCCCTAGCTTAATCTGAATCTCAATGGAAAAATGTATAACATTTCTCTGTTAAGAATAGTTTCTGATGTATGAAGGCCTTAAGCTTGTTTTTTCACTTCAAATTTTAAACCTATTGTTCCTAGAGATGACACTGTCTTCTTTAACTTGATGCCTACTGATCCGATCTACCTTTTTCACAGACTTTCCCTCAAACAGAATTGTTTCAAAGAGACAACTCTGGGCCCAACGGTAAAACAATGTTGTACTTGGGTTTCCTCAAAACCCTCAGATGTGCCTGTGTGGGGCAGGAGAGAGGTTCTCTTTTAATTTTCCTTTCCATTTTCTTGCTTTGAAGGTTTAAATGAAACAAATTATTGTAGACTAGTGAAAGAAACAAGCAGAGAAGAGGAGGGATGTTTTGCATACTTAACTGGAACTTGAACTAGGCCTTTAAAATAAGTCTGCACATGGGATAGGGATGGGATAGTATTTAAGGGAAACATCACTAGAAGATGCAGAGGAAAACATGTCAGATAAACTCAGTTTTTGCCCATGATGGATAGCCCATATTCTTCGGACTGTTTTTTTCTTCTGTATTTGTGCAGTGACTATCACAAGTTCAGTTCTGGTCTATGACGTGGACTTATAGGTACCACAATAGTACAGATAAATCATAGAATACTAGGACTGGAAGGGACCTCGAGAGGTCATCGAGTTCAGACCCTTGCCCTCATGGAAGGATCAAGTATTGTCTAATAGACATTTATCTAACCTACTCTTAAATATTTCCAGAGATGGAGATTCCACAACCTCCCTAGGCAATTTATTCCAGTGTTTAACCACCCTGACAGTTAGAAACTTTTTCCTAATGTCCAACCTAAACCTCCCTTGCTGCCGTTTAAACCCATAGCTTCCTGTTCTATCCGCAGAGGCCAAGATGAACAAGTTTTCTCTCTCCTCATGACACCCTTTTAGATACCTGAAAAATGCTATCATATTCCCCCACAATCTTCTCTTTTCTAAACTAAACAAACCCAATTCTTTCAGCCTTTCTTTGTAGGTGATGTTCTCTAGACCTTTAATCATTCTTGTTGATCTTCTCTGGACCCTTTCCAATTTCTCCTCATCTTTCTTCAAATGTGGTGCCCAGAACTGGACACAATACTCCAACTGAGGCCTAACCAGTGCAGAGTGGAGCAGAAGAATGACTTCTCCTGACTTGCTCACAACACACCTGTTAATGCATCCCAGAATCATGTTTGCTTTTTTTTGCAACAGCATCACACTGTTGACTCATATTCAGCTCTCTAATTCTAAAATTTCTAATTGCCCAAAGCCTTCAGCAGTGCAAGAAGGAAGGCTGAAGTGGCAGATGACAACAAAACCACAGAACATGAGAACACTGGTTACAAATTCAAGTTGCAAGTAAATACTTTAAAGGAGGGTCCCTGTGTACCAATCAAGTTTGAACAGTAGCTTGACAGTCCAAAAGAGCTGTCAGACTTTATATTTCGTTAGAAACAGCAGCAGAGAAAATATCATTTGAATTCTAACTGGGCCTGAGTCTATACTGAATTATACTAAGAAACAAGTAATCAGAAAGTGGTCACATGTAGCATGTACATTTTATTACCCTTAGAACTTATCTTAATTGCCTCCTTTTTCTGGATAACTTAAATTGAAAAAAACCCCCACCACCACCAACATTAAAGCAAATGCCCAAAAGTTAGTGGGGGAATTATTTTGAAGAAGTTCTATAGCCTGTTTCAATGGTCCCTTCCAGCCTTGAGAAGAATTCATGCAGTTAAAATCAGTCCTGAAAGGAGTTAATTTCAAGTCCAGCTCTGCCATCACTGAAAACACATGCACATTATTTAGCACTGAAAAGATTATTGTTTCCAGCCCTTATGAACTACATACAGCCTTTGTCTCTGGGCTTGTCTGCAACTGTGGTGAATTCACTACAGCAGTATAATTAAAGCTGTTGGACCCTAAAAAACACCCTAGCACGGCCGTTGTTACTAGATTGTTTTGCTTATGCCAGTCCAGCCCTTTATGGGCAGGGGCATAAGTAGGCCAAGGACTATGTATAAATAACAATAAATTAACAACAAATCCCCTCTGTAAGCCCAAGCCGTACCGTGGGCGTATCTACACAGCAGCCTGCAGGGGTTTAACCCTGGGGCGGGGATACACACACACCCCAGTGGTTAGCTGGCTTCAGACAAGCCCACCTGGAACCACCCCCAGAATGTCCCCACGCGTGGCCTCCGCAATGGAGCTGCAGCCCGGCTGGCGCCGCAGACCGGAGCGGGGCGCGGGCAGGGAGCAGCAGCTCCTCGCCCCCGGTCTCGCTGCCGCACAAAGGCAGAGCGCGGGAGGGCGGCGGCTTGGGCGGAGCCTTTGCAGAGGACGCGGGGCCTGCGGGGCCGGTACTCACCGCCAGCAGCACAGCCTCCCCGGGAGCTGCGTGCCGGGCCGAGGGAGCGGGGAGGGAAGCAGCCTGCCCGCACACCTGGCACGGGGAGGCTCCCTGGCTGCAGCGGCCGAGGGGGCTGGGAGAGACACGCGTCGGCCGGCTCCCTGGGGAGAGAAGGGCGGGCCCGGACCGGGGAGTTTCTTGCCTGGGTGTGGCGCGCGATCAGCTGAAACGGGAGGGGACTGAGCAGCTGCTGAAGAGGAGGGAACTGCCCAGCCCGCGGAGATTTCTCTCTGCAGGCCAGGGGACGCGGCTCCTGCAACAGGCCGGGGACCTGAAGCCCTTGGAGCACAGAGCCAGGGAGGATGGAGAGAGGCTGTTCTCAGCAGTGACAGATGGCAGAACAAGGAGCAATGGTCACACGTTACAGTGGGGGAGGTCTAGGTTGGATATTAGGAAAAACTATTTCACTAGGAGGGTGGCGAAGCACTGGAATGGGTTACCTAGGGAGGCGGTGGAGTCTCCATCCCTAGAGGTGTTTGTCTTGGCTTGACAAAGCCCTGGCTGGGATGATTTAGTTGGGATTGGTCCTGCCTTGGGCAGGAGGCTGGACTCACTGACCTCCTGAGTCTCTTCCAGCTCTGTGGTTCTACATGTGCTCTGAAAAGGCCATGCCTGCCCTTGCCGTGCTCCATGGAGCATTTCCGTAGGATGCATGGCTCAGCGTGGCACATTTTCCCCACCTGTGGGGACGGTCTGCAGGAGAGCTATGTGAAACCCTGAGAGAGGAGCCCCAGTGGCAGTTCCACCAACTCAGTAAGGCCCCCATCCTGCAGAGGCTTGCATGTGAAATTACTACTGGCCTACCCCTTAGACGGCACAGAGAAGTTTGCTTACAGAATCGGGCCTAAAACCTGGTCCACAAATTACATCAACCTCCCTACAATTCACAAGGCTGTGAAAGTGGGACTAGTTAGACCAGTGGTTCCCAAACTTTTTGGCATCACGCCCCCTTTTTGATTATTGAGAAACACTCATGCCCCTCTTCCCCCCCCCCCCAGCAACAAAACTTGTGCAAAAAAAGGAACTGATGGGGGCTGAAAAACAAAAATAGTACAGGGATTGCTATTGCGCCCCCCCCCCCCCCGAAATCCCCCCCCCGAAATTCCTTCACACACACCAGTTTGGGAACCCATGAGTTAGACTGACCATCCAAAACTACTTTATTGACCTATCTACTGCCTCTTGGAGAAGTGGATTAACTATTTCCATAGAAACTCTTTTCATTGGTGAAGCATCCACACTGCAGAGCTACAGGGGCACAGCAGAAGCTGTGCTGCCATTGTGTAGACACAGGACAAATACAAGAACTAGGGATGTTAAATTGTGTTTAATTGGCTAATCGAGTAGTCGATGAAATTTCCATTGACTACTCTATTAGTCAATGGGGGGGGGGAATGTAGTCATAGTGGAGTTAGCTCCCACCCCCCTGTGGCTCTGCCTTTTAAATGTATTATAAGAGCTTTCCAGTTTCCTCCCAGTACCCCTGCTCCGCCTCTACCTCCCCTGCTCCATCTCCCTGGTGGAGATGGTGCAGGGGGGAACTGGCTTTTAAGCTGCACCATCAACTCCTGTCTTTCCCTTCCCCTCTCCCCTCTTTGCTGCCTCTCTCTGATAGAAAAAATTAAACAACAAAGTCAAGGAGCACCTTAAAGACTAACAAAATATGTAGATGGTATATTTTGTTAATAAGGTGCTATTAGATTATTCGTTTAAGTTTTTCTAGTTACAGACTAACTTGGCTACCCCTCTGAAGCTTTATCTTTCTGATAGAGGCAGCAAGGGGAGGGAAGCGACTTGTAGAGTCACTACTCGACTACCCAATAAGCATATGCTTATCAAGTAGTCGACTAGTTGCTTATCCCTTACATCCCTATACAAGACTAAGGACAAGTAGAGAGGATGGATGAATGGAGAAGTCAGCTATTTTGCAGAATTCAGATGTGAGGGATTGGACTGGATAATTCTGGGTATTAACTCTATGCCTTTATCTTTGCTGACACAAAGGAGGTGTTTTTACATCAAGATGCTTAGTATTTTGTTGTAAAATCCAAAGGCACTTGGTGTGTTTTTATTTTGGGATAATAACTGATGTATATGAACTATTCCACTGTTAAACTTAGTGGAGACAAGGCATTATCATGAAGTTGATGGAGCAAGATCAGTCAAAGGCAGGGTGTATAGTGCTGACCTCACCTAACTACCTCCTGATAGACTACAAGTGCCCTGCCTCCCCTGAAGATTTTACAGAGAGATAACCATTGTCTGTTAGCTACCTTGCTGTAAAAACAAAGAGATAAACAAAAATCACCTGTGTGTCATCAGCATAGACAAAGGGTAAGTCACTTGTCCTATTCGTATCTGGTTTAACTTACTAGTTATCTAAAAATCTGCTGGAAGTTCAATGGCCCAGTTCTCCAGGTTGTCTTTATCTCATAAGATGCCATCACAATTGGCAGTTGTCACACCTAGCAGAGTCCAAGGACTGTGTGACTCATGGAGCTTGAATTACCTTCCAGTTTTGAGAAGTAGCCCTTCCATAACATGCTGGAGGCCTGATTTGTCTAGATGGTTGGGGGAAGCCTGTTCTGTTATTTACTTTGCTTGTTTAGTCTCTAGTGCAATCCAATTAATCTTTCCTGAGAATTAAGAGATATCAATTTATAACATTAATTTAGGTCCACTCTCTAATCTAGCCCCCCAATCTACAGCAGGCCTGCCCACAAGGGACAAAAGAGGAAGTCGCCCTGGGAATCAGTCTTTCAAAGGGGCGTGGAGCTCCTACGCACCAGCATGCCTACTGTAGCACCAGTGGAGTCCTGGGCCCCTTTGAATTGATGCCAGAGCTTTGAGGCCTGGAGGGGTGCCTCAGCGCTGCATTCTGGGTGCCATGAAGGGCTGACTTCCCTAAGCCCTGCCCCTTCTGCCCTTGGCCCTGCCCTTCCGGGGTGGTACATAACCAGGACACCCCGCATGCCTTGCTAGGGATGTAAGTGACTAGTCAGCTGTCTGATAAGCAAAGCGGATAGTTGACTAGGCACTCTTCCCCCTTGCTGCCTCTATCAGAGGGAGCAAGAGGGTGGAGAGCAGGAGCCGGGGCTGGGGACAGTCAGCTTAAAAGCTGGTCGTCCCCCCCAGCACAATCTCCAGGGGGCAGGAGAGGTAGAGGGGTAGTAGGACGGGGCGCAAGCCTGGAATCAACTGATTCCCCGCTCGTGCTCAGTCACAGCTGCTATGCCTCTGCTTTTTGAATGTATTAAGAGCCTGCCGGCTTTTAATACACTTAAAAAGCAGAGCTGCAGCAAGATTAGCTCCTAGGGCCGGGAGCTAACCCCACTGCCGCTATCCTGCTTATTGACTAATTGACTAGTGAAAATTGGCTTATGAATATGCATAACTTGAAGATGCTTTAGGCAAAATGCATCAAGTAACATTTTCAAAATGATGATCTGAATGTGTATATTCTATTTCTGAGCATAATATGAAGTATAAACCTGTTTTATTAATTTAAGGCCAAGTCTACCCTGGCACTTTACAGTGCAGTAATTTTCTGGCCTCAATTGCCTGGGGCCCACCCACCCTTAGGCTGAAGCACGGATCCCTGCTCCCACACTCAAGCAGTTGACAGACACACAACAGGCAACTCGGACCTGTGCTACCAGCTTGCCCCTTTCCCTCGAGGGCAGCACCGTGCCTCACAGACCCCTCCCCCCCCCGGAACTCAACATCCTCCCGATTCTGTATGGCCAGAGCCCCGTGCAGCCCTACCAGCAGCACAGCACCCTGCTCACCAACTCTGCCTAGTGCCACCTGCCCACAGCCTCACCCTAACTGCCCCACACCCCATTCTCTAGCTCCTAATGCACACACCTTTCCTGCCACCTCTCACAGCCCAACACCTCCCTGCCCCCAGACTCTCCTAGGCTACATCTACACTGCACAGTTACTTCAGAATAAGCTATTCCGGAATGGTTATTCCAAAATAGCTTATTTCAAAATAACACATCTACACTGCAGGGAAGCCCCAAAATTAGTCTGATGCAGGGTTCCCTAATGTAGATGTGCTATCTTGCTTTAGAGCCCCAGGAGGAATAACTTAGAATGGCCTTGGTGAGGGGCTATTTCCAAATAGCAGAAGTGGAGCGTCTACCCACCTTATTTCGAAATAGCTATTTCAGAGTAAGTGTTATTCTTCACAGAATGAGGTTTACAGAAGTCTGAATAAGCCGTCTGTTATTTCAAAATTATTTTGAAATAATGAAATTGCTCTATAGACACTCGCATAGTTATTTTGGAATAACGGCCGTTATTCTGAATTAACGCTGCTGTGTAGACACATCTCTAGACACCTACTTCCTCTCACTCTGCCTCATGGCTGCACTTATTGGCCCTGCTGGGAGGTCACTGTCGGCTGGGACTGGATCTGGAGCTGGGAAATCGCTCCAGTCCCTTAGGCACTTAATTGTAGGTATATATTTTTAATTTTTTAGCCATTTAATGTTCTAATAATGCAATGTGTCTTTTTAATGGGTGCTCAGTCAACAATATTATTTTGAATGTGCGTACTGCGTAGTTCTGATTGATTGCCATTGAACTCACTTAAATCCAAGCAATTTTACCAGGAATCCCGTGTCGGCACAGGGAAATATGGCCACCCCGATCATAGGAGTCTTTCAAAGAGAGTCTGCCTGCCACGTTCTGAACCTCTTGAGAGTGTGCTGGACAAATAGCTGAAGCATACAGGCCATTGTATAGAGCTGCATTAAAGAGATACATTACTAGCTGAACCAGAAGAAAAATGTAAATGTGGCCCGTGTGACAAGACTGAACAACATTCAGGACAGGATTGAACCCAATTGGTGACATCACCCAAATGAAAAAACAAAAAAAGCAAAAGGAGATGAAATGAGGTAAGCTGGTTGAAAAAGTAAAGTCACAAAATTGCACCAGTGGATATTTCACCTCTAAGTAGTGACCCCATAGAGCATAAGGACAAAGCAGTATGAAGTGAAAACTCAAAAGTGTTTAAATGTTCCTCAAATCATGCCTCTGCATGAGAATCCTCTGACATTGTCTGAGCAAAGTGAAGCAAATAAGATTTAAAAGCCACCAGGTGTCAGTATTGTAGAACTTACTTCTTTTTGCCCACTTAATGCTATAGCTTATATTTTATACAAATGTATGACATGGATTTATTTTTTAGTCACTGACAGGACAATAGGATGTAAGCACAAAATTAGCTGCAAAGGGAAATTTCTTAGAGACAGAAAATGGTCAGTTCTGTAGATCTCTGGCATGACTTAACTTCTCTTTCATCCTTTAATTATGTGTGTGTATGTGTTGATACCTACTCTATAGGAGTACTATTGTCATTCTGTGAGGCATATCAATCTGCATCTGTGCCTGTTAGAGAATAATTAATGTATATGCTGCCTGTTTTTTTTCTAGGTAAGACTGTAAGAAGTTTTGCAGTGCTCTCTGTGGATCCATTTTAGGCCTTTTTAGCCATCAAATTGGCTGGAGAAGACTTCACAGAGAAATTTGGAGTAGTGCTCTGTTCTCGCACAGCTAAATCAAAGCGTAATGTTTGAAAACTAGAGGACAATATTATTGGAAACCAAATTGATCATAGCATTGTTTTGTTAACATAATGAATAATAAGAGCGTATTGGGATAAAAAATATACTTGATGGAATTCCCATTTTAAAAAAATTACTAAAGAAAATTACCCCAAAAATTTTAACTATCCCTTTTTTGAAGAAATCCAAAATAAAAATTAACTTCAGAAAAATAACGCTGTGTTTTTGGAAAAGGCAATCATTTAAATAAAAATGAAAATGTACATACTTTATTTTAAAAAAATAAATTGAGTTAAGGACCTGAGCAACTCTGGGTATATCTACTAGTCTTAAATAAAGCAAAAGAAGTAGCTATGAAGACCTTTTATGTAGGTCTTACATAAACTTTAAAAAATTCAAAAGTATTTAAGTATTTTTGAAAATATACTGGATTAAAATTTGCAACCAAACTTTTTGTAGTGTCTGTAAATAGTATAAGCAATTAGTTTTTTTCTTTCTTCTTTTGTCTTTGCTTCCTATACACATAAATGATTAACACATTAATGCCATGTCTACACAAGGAAATTATTTCAAAATAACTAAATTTGAAATAACTCCTGAAATAACAAAATTGAAATAGCATCTCCCCAGTAGGAGGAGCCTCAAAATTAGTCCAAGGCAGGCTCCATTATTATGGACACACTACAGAGCCCAAGGAAGCACCAGGGAGTAATTACTTCAAATTACTCTGGTGAGTAGTTATTTCAGTATTGCAGCAGTGGGGTGTCTACACTAATGCTGTTTCAAAATAATTATTTCAAAATAAGCATTACTCCCCGAGCAAAGCAGAAGTACAGATTTTGAAATAAGAGATATGGTAGTGCAGACATTCCACTTACTATTTCAGAATAACTTCTTAGTGTAGACCAGGGCTAATTAATTTGGTACAGTTCACAGGGATTTTGTTAATTACATCATCATGTGGCATCAGGGGCAGATTTAAAGCTAAAGGTCATTGGGCAGAAGAACCAGGGAGAATAGGTTGTGCTCAGAGTGATATTTGGGGGGTGATTATTTGCTTTTCCAATTTCCAACAGAGTTATTTGGTCACAGAAAGTAGAGCAGTGGCTGCTGTTAAGAAGCTCATGCCCTCTGCAGATTGGACCAGGACTGGAAGAAAGAATCTTCTTCTCAACAACCTGGTAAGTACTCTCCAGGGATATTCTGGCTGACCTGACCCTCTTTCTTTCTTGCACAAACAAGAAAACCACAAACAAGCTCAGTTCCTGACTGGTGGACACATGCAGTTTGGGCAGTATTTTCCAAATAGCCCACTAAACTTGAATGCAACTGCTCAATTCACCAGACCCATTTGTGTAGGTATTGTATTGGTAAGTGGAAGCTAGTTTTAGAAACTTACCATTGTGTCTTTTTTCCATTTTTCTGTTCATTCCTCCTCTCTCCCTCTCCCTCCCCCCCAGGATCCTGGTCTCCCTCTTCCTTCCCCCAGCTTCCTCAATGCCATTTAATTTTTCCTCTAGAGAAAATTGGAATTCCCATTCTGTGGGAGACTCCAAAATTTCATTCCTGAACAGAAACCAAAATTCTGAAATTTCCCACAGAAAGAGAATTCAAAAAATTAGTTTAGAAAACTTAAAAACAGCATTAGACCTTTCAGCAATGTCACCAGGGCTGCCTGAGTTGCCAACTGGCTTTGAAGGGAGCCAGGCAGCTTGGAAACTGGAGTGCTCAGGTGCTTCCAGGCTGCTGAAGAGCAGGGAGCCTAGAATCCCAGGGTCCCCAACCAGCCATGCAACTGTGGAGTTTGACAAACAAGCTGGCAGGAAACCAGGTAGGTTTCATCAACATTGATATGGTCCCTTGGACCACTTTAAATGTTTTGAGGAAAAAGCTCTGATCTCTTTTCTTTTTTTGTGTTTTCTCCACCCATTTTCTTCAGTAAGATCCCCTCTTTTTTGCTCTTATCTTTGTCTTTTTTCTACACATCATAGCCAAACTTCTTCCTTATCGCTGCGGAATTGGCATGTGTTCTGATGACACCTAGTGTCTATCACATAGAAGTTCATAAGCTGGTGCCAGTGTTGGCAACATGGAGATACAAGACAGTCTCTTTACCCAACTCAAGTGTTCAAAAATCAAACATCCTAAAAAAAAACATGATTTGCAATCTCATTCTGAGCCTTTAGGTCATATTTTTAAGCTTTTCTTCTCAACTATAACTTACTTGTTTTTTCCTTTTATGTGAAAGCTGAGAGTCTTGTATAATTACATGATGCCAGGAACTGGGGCTTTACACACCAAATATTGAAGGATGTAAAATCAGAAGAGCTGGCAACACTGGAAGCATGTTGCTGAAAATTACAAATGTTGCCAACTCTGGGGGAAATTGGGGACCAGGAATGGTGAATAAACACATGGGCTAAACTAGTAATCAAAGACGCCCCATGTTAGGAAGCAGATGATGAGAGATTTAACCACCACCTATGTCAGTGGATTATTAGAAATGGCTAAAATGGCAAACTCCAAATAATTATTATTTATATTTAGGTTTGGAAAGGTTACATTTTCATTACATTTTCATCAATGTCAGTAAAGTTGATTTTACTATATACACAGAAACCAATGAAAAATATTTCCATTGCCTAACTGGAATATACAGACATGCAAAATAAACAAAAATACTTCCTGAGCATTTATTAGAGTCTGATGCAAGGCTGTTTATTTTGTATATTTTCACATATGATGTTGATAGTTATGGAGCTTTAACTTTACTGTCATTAAACATTTATTGTCTGTATCCTTTTATAGTCTGCCACCCCATAATTTCCTGAAACAGTGAACATTTAAATCAATAAAAATAATCCTTAAATCCCAGCATTTTGCACAATTGTGAATATTTAAATTGATAAGAATGTGCTAAAAAAACCCACCATTTTTTTAAATCAAGTTCTGCCTAGCCTGTACTGCAGTAACACCTAGAAACCACAGCCCCATTATAGCAAGGGGAGGATCTCTCCTGGACTAGTTCACAGTGCATGCTGGGTGCTTACTCACAGGGCCCCCAACAAATACTCCTGCTGCTCCTCCTCCTCCTCCGTTTGATCTTTCTGCAAAGCTGAAGGGAGGGCTGGATTGGAAGGTGAGCAGCTGCAGTAGATGATGATTCAAGTGGCTTCCATCAAGGGCTTTCTTATGGGTGGCAAGTGGGCTGCTCACTTGGTAGAGGCTGGAGACATGCCATTTTCTGTGGAACAGTCTACGCTTGGACTGTTGAGGTTGAGCCATGGCCTATACATCAGGCCATGACAATGCAGCCTTTGGGAAGTTGTGTCCTGCAGCTAGCCATAGTGAAGCTCACAGGGGAAAAAAAATAAATGATTAATGTATACAGGCAAAGTGAGTACTTCCCCTGTTCTCTTTACCTGGACTTCTTGCCCACATACTCAATTTCCATTAATTTTATATATCCTTTTCCCCCTGTCACTTCAAAGTTGTGAGTAGGAGCAGGATTTATATGTGCCCTCAGTCAGCCCCTTTTTAAAAGAACAACATAGCACTTTACATGTTCAAAGAGCGGTGCACAATTGACTAACTACTGTCTGGGTCTTTTACAAACTGAATCGTGTAGGAAGGAGGTTTAAATTATTTTCTCAAAGATAGCTGAACACCTTTCAAGAGTCCCTGAATAAACCAACCTTCACTGTACACCGAGTGGGTTTGTCTGAGCTTAAGTTCCTATAGCTTAAACACACTGAAGCAGTCAACTTTTTTGGATAAGCACTGCAGTGGACAGCTAGGAAACAAGTATCCATCTTTTGCTAGCCTCATTCCATTCTCCCTGCCCCAACAATTAATCTGGCAGACATGCAAATCTGGATTTTGTTTATTTTCTGAAAGACTAGGTAGAAGTTTAGGACCAAGAAGGGAACAGATTTAGCAAGATTTGGTGTGTATATAATACTAAAGTCTAATAACTATATAATTTTATTTTCCTTTAGAATTAAATTTGTGATTGGCCTTCCCCTAGTTCTTACTTGGCCAAATCACCAATTGAAATCTAAGTAAGGATTGTAGGATTTGGCTCTGTACTTTAATACAGCTTTAAGAAATTCACAGTATTTTCAAATCTATTTAGCAATTCTATGTCTTTAGCTGCTTCGAGAAGATTTATTTCTTTGACTGATGGGTAAGTTGCATACAATGAACACCAGAAGGATGATCTCTTGACTTCACTCCATCTTCAGTTTGACAATGACTGTGAAATGGTGCCAGACACAAAAATAAACAATGGTAAATCACTTCTCTCTATTAGACAGGATCTTGTCTTGTGAAAAATCCATGTAATCTTTCCAAAGTTCCAGACATTGCAAAGATGTTCTGACTAAAATAAAGAAAATTACATTTCAAGCCATGTGTTGTAATACTTCTTTTCAAACTAGTTTCTAGTGCAGGGATGGGCAATAATTTTTGAGAGGCCACTTCAAGATTTTGGAAAGTAGTCAAGGGCCACACTGTTCCAGGATATTAATGGAGGAATTCTGGGGTCTGGATGGAGCTTGGGATCTGGGAGGATGTTTGGGTGAAGGAGGCAGTTGTGAGCAAGGGCAGATAACTGAGATGCAGGGGTTTGAGATGTGACCTAAGTTAGGAGCAGATTGTGATCTGGGGCAGGAACTTGGGCTGAGGGGGATGGGGAAGGGAGGGGCTGGGGTGCCAGAGGCAGACTCTAGCTGGGAGGTGCTTACCAGTAGAAACCGGAGGCAGACTATCTGCTGTAGGCTGCTCGCTGTGCTACATGGCTCAGCTGCAGGCATGCGAGGCAGGGGAAGGAGGCAGGAGGGAAAAGGCTTCATACACTGCCCCTACTCCCAGCAAAAATTCTCAGCTCCTATTGGCCAGAAATTGATAGACTGCCCAATGGGAGCTAAAAGATTTTGCTGTGGGGTGGGAACAGCATAAGAAGTCTCCCTCCTCCCACCCAACCTGTCCAGAAGGGAGAGCAGCTGGCTTTTTAAAACGTGAACTGATCTCTGCCTAAGAGTTCCTGTGGGGTGGCCACAAGGCAGCCTCTTGCCCACCCGTTCTAGTGCAAAAAAAAAATTGCACTAGATAAAATCTTTTCATGCCATTTTAAATATTCCAGTAGTGATATAGCTAACAGCTTTTGACAAAAGAAAAGTATTGTTAATTATACAACTGTCAGTATTTTCTGATGACTGTCATTGGTTTTGGGGCAACAAGTTAAAATGTTTCCTGTAATTCCATTTTATACAAAGCTTAATAAAAGCAAATAGTAACTTCAACAGGTTACAAGAGGTCAAATCAGTGTTGAAGTCTATGGAGAACTTCAGCTGTTGAAAACTTCCCTATGTACAATTTCTTATCTCCCAGGAATTCATTGAAAAAACAAAGATTGTGAGAGTTACATCAGTGAATTCAAAGGGCCAAATCCTCAGCAGGTGTAAATCAGCATAGCTTCATTCAGTTCAAGGCAGCTTTGCTGATTTAGATCATTTGAAAATCTGACCCATAATATTAAGAAATACATTAATAGATCTCAAAGTTACCATATTATTGCAAGCCAATTTCAAAAACCAGCTTGAAAGGGCAGCTACAGAACTTAATTCCATTTACAAGTTTGATACCTGTAACAGAGGTCTAAACAAACACCTTGTATGGATGGCCTGCTACATTCCACTCCTAATGACATAAAAAACCAAGCACAGAGTACTTACTTAGTACTCATTATCAGCTTCAGTTAGCATGGACATTGTGACAATTCCCTTCCCCCTCCCCAGTTTTCCCCTCCCCTTTCCTTTTCCTTCTCTTCTCCTCCCAACCTCTCTCTTTCTCTATTTCAACTTGACCTAATTTACAGACTCAGACCCACATCCTAAAATTATTATACACAGGCTTAACCTAATGAGACTCAAGTCATGTGTGTTGTGTTTGTGTGCACTCTTGATGCTTGGTCAAGTATAATGATCATTGGCGAGCTGTAGAAAATACACCACATGCTGCAGAATTTAATCCTGGGGGATATATGGAAATGTTTTTAATGCCAATTCATACACAACACATACAACACTATTTCTTTTCTGTTCTTAAAAAAAAAAAAAATCACCTTCTGCTTTGTCACATTTCCCAGTTCCTCCCCCATCTTCTCTTTCCCCTTAGGTCTTCTGTCACTGCATCTTATTCCTCTCAAGCCACCAACCTTGAAGATCCTTCTGCTCACCCCCAATATTATATTTAACAAATATTTGCCTCCAGGGCTGCTAAAACAAATCGTGCAGTGAGGGTGCTGACAGCAACTGTAAATCCTTTATATAATGAAAGCCACTTTAAGCCAGGGGGTGCTTTACCTCCTCCTAGTCCCAGCACTTCTATTTGCTTCTGTAAAATGTTCTTTCCAATTCCTCCAGCCCCATTGGCTAAAGTACATTAGCTGATATTTCTAGCAACATGATCAGCAGTGAAGTAGTTGCCATTTAAATCATCATAAAAGACACTAACCCCACACTGATATGAACCAGAGATAGGCCAGTGACACCGGGCCAAATGTTCAATCCTTCACATGTCCAAAGGGCCTGGATTTCCCTAAAGGAACTAGATGGAAAGTATTCACACTCACTGTAGCTGCACGTGGCTCCTGTGCTTGTTCTGCAGGGTGACGTGCCTGGTGAACTTACCTCTCCCAGCTCTACATGGCATGTCCCCAAAGCCCTCTTTACCAGTAGGGTGTAGGAAATGCAACAGAGCTGTGCTCTAGGCTGATCAGAGTACATTCTTCTATCTATGTGGGATCCCCCACATCCTCTTCCACCACCCCTTGCGCAGCCAAATTACATCTCAGGACTCGTGCACCCATGAAAGAAAGGGCAAAATTTCTATCTGGAGACTCAAGAAGAAAGCAGTGGACTGGTTCATCTTCCAGTTCGCTCTGCAGTCTTAAGTACTAGGTCAAAGTTTAAAGGTTGTTACCTATAACATGTGAAGACTGTGGTCACCCTAGCTATGCTGTTTAGCATCTTTGTTGTGCATTTTTCTGTGGCTCATTCTCATTAAGATTAAGTGTCTCTTTAGCACAAACATATTTCATGATTTCCCCTCCACGCACTCTTCAGTGTTATATCCATGATATGTTTTACCATGCGTACAGATAAGGAGAAACAGCCATGTAGGGAACAATCACTGGGGAATGGCAAAGTTGAGTCCTAGGAGAAGGGTGATGCATCAGCTCCCCCAGACGCAAGTAGTTCAAGCCTGTCCATTTTAGAAAGTGTCATCTTAACATATCACAGCAGACAGAATTGTTGGCGTCTGTATAAATGACAGCTGAAATAAATCTGAGCAAAAAGGATGCTCTGTGACCTATCATATGCAGTATTTATTAATATCTAGCTAAACTGGTTAGAGAAAAAACAAGCCGTAAATTACACAGTAAGATGAGCAAGTATTTTTACAGCACAGGAAGACAGAAATGGTTCTGACTATGGGAGCAGTAATCTTCAAAATAGCAGGTCATTGTAATACATAAACAATGGTAATTGAAATGAATAAAATAATTTCCCTAGTGTCTAGTTTCTAGTGCCCACTGAAAAAACCTAAATACATCTTCTAATTATTTTTTTTTACCAGTTTAATATTTGCAGGAGCTCAGATATACATGTGATATACTTCTCCAACACAGGAACTAGTAAAACAAAACTAGCAAGGGCACGATCCTGAGAGATTGAGTACACTCAACTCCTACAGAACGCAGCAGAATTAAGAAAGCTTGTGGATCAGCCCCTGAAAGTCCTCTTGTAAAACAAAACCAGGTGAAGCCCACACCAGTAACAAGAAGTCTTGCAAGAATTCATATAAAAATAACCATTTAAAATACATTTTAATACATGACAAATATTCATATATGGGTGCAACTAAACTTGCTTTATTGCTCTCAAAATTAGAAGTTGCAGGAATTGTTCACAACTGCTGCAACAAAAGGTAATTGGTGGCATGTTTAGATATTTATTAAGTTTTAACAGGAAAGCTAGTTAACATTTCGGCATGACAGAGATCCTCAAAGGTTTCAAAGAAAGAGGGAGCCTACTTACCTTCAATGATCTGGGCCCTAGTATTGCCTGTTGGCTAACAGACCTTACTTAAAAGGAGAATTGCCCTCAGCAGCAGCCTGGACAGTGCTGAGAACAGACATTAACTCACAGACATTTACCTTCTCTTCCCCCCCCCCACATCCCCCTTCTGTTCTGAAATGTGATTTATCCTTTTCATGTGTGTTCATTTTTTAAATTGTATCCTTTGGTATATATGGTTGTGACTTTTCTTCCATTATTTGATCTGAGGAAGTGGGTCTGGCCCACGAAAGCTCATCATCTAATAAACCATCTTGTTAATCTTTAAAGTGCTACATAGTCCTGTATTTTGCTGTCAGATGGGGGCAGCAAAGACACTCAACTGGACAGAGCATTCTTTGGTCATAATATGACTAAGACATATGTTTGTACATGCCACTTATAGACTGTCATTACAATACACCAAATGCAGTTTATAAGCCAGCATGGTGAAGTTTAGTCTTTATAGAAAATATGGAGAAACCCAAACAAACTGGGCGTATTGCTACATGCTGAATGTGTACACTTTGTAATATGCCTGTAGAAGTGCTAAGCTGGAAGAGTCTTACTTCAAACTTCTTTGTTTGGTGTTATTCTAAGTGGTCAGTGTACATGTGCCATTTTTGGGCCAACTTTTTCACTCCCTTGAAAACAAATTGTAAAGTAGAACTACCCCTATATATGAAAACACTCCAATGCTGCTGTTACGTTGCCAATTTACAGGTTTCATTAAAAATAATTTAATTAATAAAATCAGCAAAAATGACCCTTTTTCCAGTTACATTCTAGTTGCTCTATTGCCCCACCTGAAGGCAGGTATTTGTGGGGTAATAGCTAAGGAACAAAATGCTACATGATTAAGGTTGTACCACTGAAAAGTAAGATGTTGAAATTCTGGGGTGTCACAAGTGTGAATGAACTTCTAGTTGATAATTTATCAAGAACCACAAATTAAAGTGTATTTTTGTGGGGGGCGGGGGGCGGGGAGAAGAGAATAATGAAAGCCCTGCCTGAACATTTTCTACATTACACATTGTTAAATAAATACAAGACTATGAACCTGCCTCAGGTGAATCATTCTTTAAACTTACTCCCTCCCTTCCAGCGCTACATCTCAGCTTAAAATAGTCATCCTTAAAAAGGCAGCATTTGCATGCACAGAGATACGGAGAATAGAAATTCATTGCCACATTTGGCAAACAGCAATCACTCTATACCCAATATATACATGAAGAGTGTTAATATATATGGATGTAAATTATGGAATTAATATTCAATAATTTATCAACATAGCAGTGTTTATCTGGTCTTTATTTGCACTCATTAATAGTGACATGTTTTTATTTTAAACATGAAAAGGGGACACAAAAGTAGATTTGGGGCATTTAAATAGTTGAAAAATCCAGCTACCCATTGGAAACAACTACAGGAGCATGATAAACTGGCCAGGGGATGTAATATGCAGGCTTCTCAAACACTATAGCCAATACTATTTTAGGTGAAACTAGAGATGAGCTTTAGGTCTTGTGAGACTCTGTAACCACACTCCCTCCCATATGGGAGAAAAAATAGTTTCTAACTCTAGTTTCTAAAGAGTTTCAGCAAAAAGTTAAACGAAGATATCAGCAGTAGAGGCATGGCTTAGCCTTACTGAATACAAACTTGCCTGAAACCAGGGACTCTACTTGCTCTGCTGCTACTACCTATACTTTGGCAGATACATTACTGTTTAGATACACTAGCTCGATAAGAGGTGGTGTAAATATGAATGCAAGCCGGGGCATTACACCCCTACCTTGTTGGGTAGTGCCCATAAGCAGAGCTCCAGCATGAGTGGTTGGGAGCTACTTCTGCAGCAGGAAGCCAAGTTTTAATTAAAATTAATCCATTCATTGAGACTAAATGGCTAAAACTCATCTAACCTTTTCATCCATCTTCAGAGAAGCTCATAGTCACTTCAGACAGGAGTTGGTTGTTTCTCAAGATGTGACCCAGTATTCCACAAGTCCACCCCAGAAATAAGAAGATCTGCCGTGGCCAAATTTCAACAGATTCTAATTAGGAAACAAAATCAGTTCTTATGTTCAAAAAAAAAAAAAAAATCACACCACTAAGAGAAGTAGCTTCAGACAGCTGCAGAAGCCATAATCCCTTTCGGTACCTCATCAGATATGCAAGCCCAAGAACAGAGGATGCATGTTTTAGTTTAACAGCTGCCTTGGTTTTGTGGGCTGTAAGGGCCTTGCCATTTCAATACAGGTTTTTTAAAAAAATGGACAATATAAAAGAACGAACCAATATTCTGCAGGGAGGGAGTGTGGCTACATACAAATCTAAATTAAACAAAATGTTAGTCATTAAAAAGAAAAACTACACTATACCCTTCAGGGGGCTGGTGTGAATTGTGTGTTCGTCTTGCCATGAGTAACTGCTTACACACACACACACACACAATGTTTTCAAGGCATTTTTCTTCCAGATCTGAATATAGTCAACTAAATGTATATATTTTGCCGTGGGAATATGGCCTAAGAGACTTGCCACAGCTCTACCTTTATCAGTAGCTTTACTTTCCCCATGGTCATGCTGCATACCTGGGAAGCATGCAATAAGGAGGGATTGCCAGGTTTAATGCACAAGAAATAGTCTGGTTTCCTTCAGTACCACAGCATACCAACTTGAACTGAACAAAATTAACCCACTTTCCTGATCTGGGAGTTGTGCCAGAGTGAGGAGTGAAGGATTAGGCCTGCGTACTGAATCATTGGCAAAAATGCATTAGCTTAGGTCTTAAGTTACCCAGGGATTTCCCAACTGTAGTACATGCACCTCCAGGGGTAAGTGAGACATCCCTGGATACAGGAGAAACTATGTAATGAAGGATTTTATTGATTGCATTTTTACAATAGGCTAGTCAGACAAAGCTTTAAAACTGTGGGAATAGATTATATAAAATATGGTAAATTTACTTCAAGATGAACCAATGAGAACACAGTTACACAGAATCCTCACCTCAATCATCATATAGCACTGGTTCAATTGCTCCACAACTGTGCAGTTTAATGGAGTTCAGAACTTAGTTAAAGTGCAATGTATACTGTGGTGGTGGGGGGACGGGACTATCAGTATGTGAAATATGGACAGATGGATAAAGACATAGGCTATGTCTACACTGGCGCATTCTTACGCAAAAAACTCTTTTGTGGAAGAGTTCTTCTGCAAAAACTCTTCCAGAAGAGAGTGTCTACACTGGCATGTGCTTTTGCGCAAGAGCATCCGTGCCAGTGTAGATGCTGTCTTACGTAAGAAAGCTCTGATGGCCATTTTAACCATAGAGCTTTCTTGCACAAGAAATTCATGTTGCCTGTCTACACTCGTCTCTTCTGGAAGAGCTCTTGTGCAAGAGGGCTTATTCCTGAACGGGAGCGCCATTGTTCTTGCACAAGAAGCCCTGATTTTATACATTAGAAAGTTTACTTGCGCAAGAATACGCAGCCAGTGTAGACAGGCAGCAAGTTTTTGCGCAAGAGCAGCCACTTTTGCGCCAGATCGCGCAAGTGTAGACACAGCTATACTGTTTATAAGATCACCACCCAAAGTATCAGTGGTGAGAAGGAGTATTTAGACAGCTGGTAGATCTGGCAGGAGTTATACAAGAAAAAAGTTTTGGGACCTCTGGTCTACACTAAAGATTTTAAATGGTAACAAATATCCCAAAACAGTCCTACCAACCAACAGTGTCCGAAAATAATTGGTCACCCCACACCTCCACATCAAAACCCAGGGGTCTCCAACTTCCGGCCCATTGGCCATCCCCAGACAGAGTGATTGTGCAGTCTAACCTGGAACTACTCCGGCCAGGGGTGGCCCAGGGGCTGGGAATTAGAGACCTCGGTTTTAAACACAGTGACATGTTTGGAGTTAGTCTTCGGAAATCTGAGCCTTTAGGCATTCATCTTTTGAATCTTCTCTCTCAATCATAAGAACTAGAAATGTTCCTATACAGACTCATGATAAAATTGAGAGGGTTGGTAATACTGAAAAGCAGTGTTTCTTAAATTGTGTTCTGTGGCACACTGGTGTGCCTCGAGGTAGTCGGAGGTGTGCCGCGGAGAACAGAGTTCAAAATGTCTGCCCTTAAAGGGGCAGGCAACTTTTTTTTTTAGCTTAACAAAAAATCCTTGGTGTTCCACATAAAAAAAATTGTTTGGTGTTCCTTGGTCTTAAAAAGTTTAAGAAATACTGCTGTAAAGGTTAGTTACATAATGGTGCCCAAAGCAGTAGATTGTTTAACTTACGTTTGAGTGCTTTTGATTATTAATGCATTAAACATTGACACGGATTTGGGAAACAAGACAGCATGCAGAAGGTACAATGGTCACAGATTGCAATGGGTGATGCTTACTAACTGACACTGAAAAAGTTACTCAGCTGTTGTTCAAGATGTGTTGCTCATCTCCATTCCAATTAGGTGCATGTGCACCGTGCGCACAATCATCTGCAAGTTTTTCCCACAGACTGAAAGGGAGGACCGTGAACTACTATGTGTTTGTTTGACCACAAGCTACAGGAAGCATCTGTGTGCAGCTCAAATTACTATGAAGAAGCATGCATCTTCCATGCTGAGGGTGGCAAACCAATCTCCCAGATCGGAGAGGAATGGTTTTACTGAGGGACGCTATGCAGAACCTTCCACTTCACCATGAACTTGTTGAGTTCCCATAGGTTTAAGATCGGACAGAGCCCATCTGGCTTTGGGAATTTGGAAATAGTGGGAACACCCCCTTTGCCCCATAATTCCTGAGGAACCTCCTCCATTGCTCCCAGAGCAAGGAGTGCCTGCACATCTTGGATAAGGAGTTGCTCAAGAGAAGGGTCCCTGAAGGAGGACAGGGAAGGAGGAAAGGAAAAAGGAGAATTGGAGAGAGTATCCCATTTCTGCCACGTGAAGAATCCAGTGGTCTGATGTTATTTGGTACCACGCATGGTAGTAGTGGGACAGATGGTTCAAGAAACATAGGGAAGGATCCCTTATTGTGACAAGTGCTCAGTCCTTGGCACACTCTTCAAAATGATTGTTTCAAGCCCAACGGCTTAGTAAGGCCTTGATCCTGTCCAAATGGGGGACGCCTGCCATTCCTATCCCATGCCTGTACACATCCTGCCTTGGCGGAGGAAGACTGCTGTTGTGGTGGCTGGGGCACGCATACTCAAGGGTTACATTGTTGCCCTAGCGTCTTTGAAGCTATGCAGTCTAGAGTCAGTTTGTTCAGCAAACAGACCTACCCCTGTCAAAGGGGAGGTCCCACAGAATTTGCTCAACCATGCACTATGCCTCATAGCTATTACAGAGGACAAGGCGCATGCCCAATGGATACGTTCTCCTGTTTAGTCACAAAGCCCAAGTTTTGCATCAAGCGGATCATGAATTATTTCAAACTGGTGTGCCTAAGAAATCAGTGGATTTTTAAAAGGTGCTACCAAGCAAAATTAAATAAATGTAATTGACATCACAAAGCAATTTTAAAATGGAACTTTTATAGAACTTAATGTTATACATGATACAATAAACTTGCAGTAAACAGATCCAATGTTTAAAGGGTTTTCTTTAAGTCTGCATCGGCACACAGTAAATTGGAAGTTTTTCAACACTGCTGATGTCAAGTCTTCATCTCCCCACAACTGCAACTTACACAAGTAAGAATTTGGCTAAACGTAGCAACAACTTTTGACTCGCTTGTGTTTTAACTTGTAGTCTCAAAACAACTATTAATAATTAATTTTTTTGCAAGTTTAAAACAGTGGGAACCATTCAATATTATCAGTCTCACACAGGGTTTGCATGCAATAGACCTAGAAGGTGTGCAGACTTAGGTTCTAATTTGGGAGGAATGTAAATTGCTTTGAGAGAGTATAATTTGTTTTGCTACATATGCTACCGTATTACTTTGATTTTCATGGGAGAGGGAACACCCCACCACCTCCATTCAAATGTGCAATTTTCTATATCTCTCTTTCCTGCTGTAGGTTGATAGACATTCTTCTGATATGCATGAAAATGCTACCTATATGTACAAAGAGTATGGAAAAGGATACAACCAATTTAGTGCAAGACAAATATTGATCTGAAGACAACAAGCAGTTAAAGGAAGATCAAAGATTCCATTCATGTAAATATAAGGCAAATGGTCTTTTTCTTAATACAAGATCTTAAATAGGTTGCTTATTATAAGAGGTAGAATATATCAAAAAGTATTTAAGAAAAACATCTGTTACTTTAACACAATAATTTACTATGTTTCTAAAAAGTGTCCCTGTTGTGATTTTTAGGTAAGTAAAAGAAGTCCAGCTATGGAAGCATAAGATTTTGTGCTCCATGTTGATTTTACTTACTGAAAAAGAGAACACGGTATTCTCTCATCTGGTCAGTGCTCAAGCATTAACCAACCCCTTTTGGGGGGAAGGGAGGTTATAACTTGGAAAGACTCCAGTGAGAAGATTTGGTGGGGATTCCTGATCTTCTAGTGTTATGTGTAGTAGCATACAATCGTAAGTAAGGCAGTAGAACTATGGATACAAGCTCACAACTACCTCATGATAATGATAAATAAAAAGAGGAATTTATTTAATTGCTACAGGAAAAAAAAATTTAAAAAAAGTTACTCAGACTCTAGCAGACTCACTTTGTTTCAGTAATTAAAAGCTGTCTGAGGCAAGAGACAGCTGAACTACTCATTCCCAGCGTGGTAGCCCTCTTAGTAACCATGGCTTCTATTCATGTTTCTTAGCACAGCCAAGAGACGCTGATATTTTCTCCTTTGTAATTCAATAAGGCATCAAGTAAATCTGAACTTGCATTATTACCCTTTGGAAAAGTAGTGTTAAAGCTTCTTTTTTCTCCCCTCCCCAGTCATTAACATTCTATAATGATTATTTTATTAAATAGTTTATAAAAACAGGGTTTTTATACATTCAGGTAGTCATGATAACAATCAAGTAGTAAAGAAATCAAATGAAGAAAATATAGATGTCATTCTAAATTAAACACAATTCTGAAAGGTACACAATATATGAAGTATCCATACATACACACACACAAAATCAGAGAAATACAGAGGAGCATCTTCTATGCTGCTCTTTCACCATAGAACAGGATTGTCCAGTTTGGAAAAACCAGGGTCTTTTTTAAGGTCCATGTATGTTCCATTGCTCACCCAGGATTCATCTGTGGATTTCCTGTCAAAAGATAATAGTTTCCTGAATACATTGCTGCAGACTTTTGTACTTTTACTGCCCTTTGGTTTCTTGGTCTTGCCTCCACTCCCCACACAGTGGTGGATTTGCCTTTGGAGCCAATTGTTCCCTGGACCCAGACCCAAGTTCAGAAGGGCCCTGTTTGATGATGGGAAGCCCAGGGTACTCTGGGAGCTGTAGTTCCTTGACCAGCTCCCTACCTAAAGAACCGGTCCTGGAGCAGGAAAGGGACTACACTTCCTAGCATTTCCTTGGCCACTAGCAATAGGAAAGGGAGGAAGAGGGACATGGGAAGCAGTGAGCCACACTGTGAACAGACAGCTGGCTGCTAGAAGGGGCTGGTGCGTGCACAGGGGACTATGCAGCTCTGGCCCAGATCTCAACCTCAGAAGTCTTCCCCAGATTGGATTAGGGTGGTAGTGGCCTCGGTTCGCTGCCCCCAAAGAAGGAATTGGTTGAACTAGGTGGACAATGCAGCAGCAATATTGCATTGGTGATTTCCCCTCAGACAGAGTGGGACAAAGGAACAACAAAAACCTGAAGCCCCTCAACTTTTTCTCATTGTGTGGGACAGTCTTATAATATGGATCCAGATCTCCACTGACAAACTGGATACTTGGGGTAGGGATGTGTTAGAATTGATCAAGTAGCTGCTGACTGCGGAACTCAGAGCTGAATCCAGGCCACACTGGTAAAATTGGGTGGCCCAGGAGACATGGCTATAGAATAACTGGATAAGGAAGGAGGTAAGCCTATGGGGAGTTTCCCCTGATCATTATGAACTATGAAAGTTCATTATGAACTTTCTGCTCACTGTGGACACTGATAAACCTATATGGGTTCACAGCTCAATGAGGAAAAACCAGGGGCAGCGGAAATGGTATATAGCAATACATATACTCTTGCAGAGGTGTGAGATCAAAGTGAAAAATGCCTCAGACTCAGTACTCAGGTGTACTATAGCACTGCCACACCAGGCCCACACTCTGAAGGGACTGATAACGATTACCGGGTGGGGGTGTCACAAAAATCCAGCCTTGCCCCCTTTAGATCTTGAATTGCCTGGTTTTGATAGGGCTGATGCATCCATAGTTTGCATTACGGGAAGATAAGTACTCAGCACTTTTAAAAATCAAGCTCTAGGCTTCTGCCTCATCTTATGGTCCACAGCCAACTTCCTGGAAACTCTTGTAAGAATAGTCTTCCTAAATGATCCAGGATATGAATGTGAAGCATTCTTTAACTTCCTTACAAGAATAGTTTGTAGCCCTTATCTTTACTGTGGTAGTGCTTCAAGGCCTCAATTAAGGATTAGGGCCCATGGCATTAGACACTGTACATACAGACTGGTCCTGAACTGGTGAGATTACAATGTAACTTTATTAAAGAGTATTTATGACTGGTCACTTATTCTAAAATTCTTTTTTTAAAAGACAGGTTTACCCATTTTAGAAGACAGAAAATCCAAGGAATCAATGATAAATCAGTATAATTCGTATCTGATCTAAGATTTGGGTAATGATCTTGCTAGAGATTTTTACCCTATTTAAAACAAAGCACAAGTTTCATATACTTTTAGACCATGTGTTCACTATGGAACATGGTCTAAAAGTTTGTATGGCCAGGTTAAAAAAAAAAAGAAAAAAAAAGGATGTAAAAGTTGACTAATGGAAATAAATACTTAGTCCCTACTCTATGGTGGTACAAAGCCAATGCTGTAACACAAAAGCTTCAATAAATATACAATATCTGCCCTGTATTACATAGTACCTGAAAAATCTAGGATGATGCTCCAGGTTGTTTTCTTCTAAAACCTTTCGCCGTTCTCTCTGCAACTGTTCAATTCTCTGCTTCTGCATTTCAGCTCCTTCAATATTCCCTTCCTCTAGAAACCTACAGTACAAGTTGTAAGATTATTGGTGCTTCTGTTCTTTGCTTTTGACACGCCCTCCCATTGACTCAAAGCTTCGGAATAGTGGTAAACATTTACAATCCATACTTGATAGAGACCACATACTGAAAGAAATCTTTCCCGAACCCTGTTTTGTGTCCTTCAAACCCCCCACCTGATCTCACCAAGCTCATTATCAGAAGCAAACTCCCCACAGGCGAGGACACACCAACTCAAAGTAATAGCCCATCCTTCCAGTGCAATAGATGCAATGCCTGCAGACATATCCCCAATGCTATGATGATCAATACATGTGGTGTACCTCCTCTAGTTCATCCAGCAGCCCACTATTATGTGGTCGTAACCAGACAATCATTACATTCTTGATTGAGTTTTCACTCAAACACAAACACTTCATATCACTCAGGATGAAAACTTTTCACAAAGTGATCACTCTGTATCTGTTTTATCAGTCCTCATCCTCAAAGAAAACCTAGAGAGCACCTTCAAAAAACAAGCCGGGGTGCTACATTACTAACTGCTAGACTTTGAACATCACAGACTGAGTGAAACGGTTTTTATTGTTTCTTACAACAAATGTATAGCAGTCCTGACTACTAACCCTCAATTGCCTACTTCATTTTAAGAGGTTTTTCACAGAAGGTGAGAATCCTTTATGCTTAATAATCTGTTCCAACCTGTTCTAGTTAGCTCAGGCACTTAGTTTTCCTTCAAGTTAAGGGAAGCTATCCAGTGAAGCTCAGATTTGTCCCTTCCACCAACAGAAGTTAGTTCAATAAGATTACCTCATCTATCTTGTCTCTCTCTCATATTGAGCAATATGATGCTGTTGTGAAAAGGCAAATGTCATTTTGGACATATTACCAGGAGCATCATATCTAAGGGTATGTCTACACTTGCACCCTAGTTCGAACTAGAGATGCAAATGCAGGCATTCGAAATAGTCAATGAAGCGGGGATTTAAATATCCCGTGCTTCATTAGCATGATCTCGCCGGCACGTTACTCCGAATGCCAGCTGTTTCGAAAGTGAAAGTGCACGCAGGACGCATTAGTTTGAACCAAACCCCTTGGTTTGAACTAACGTTACTCCTCATTATTATAATCCAGTGAGGAGTAAAAGTGTACTTACATTTCAGTGTATAGCATATAGAGCAGCATAAACAAGTCACCCTCCGGATGAAATTTTGGTTTGTACCAACTTCACTAGTGCTTCTTATGTAGCCTTTTGTAAGACTAGGCAAATATCTAGATGGATTTGTGTGCCCGAGAGACCTCTGCGTACCCTCCAGGAATACGTATAACCCTGGTAGAGAACCAGTGAACTAGATAACCTACAGCAGATGAGGCCCTCCAGAACGTTCATAGAATCCTGCAAATATAAGGATGGCAAGGATCTCAGGAGGTTCGTTCTCTCTTTAAAGTTTCCTATTTTTGCACACCTGCCAGTTGTAGTTATCATGGCAACTCAGGCACTGATGGCTGTTGTCATTTTAAACACTATAGCTAAGATTTTTAAAATTTTAGGGCCATCGGGGGGCTGTCAGAATTGCAGGACTCCCATGGCAAGGTATGTGGGGGAGACTGGCTCCGTGCCTTGGAAGGGGCAGGACCTCAAGCAGAAGGGGCAGGCCTAGAGGCTAGCCTCCACCACCCAGCCGTTCAGCACTGCCCAAAGTCCACCATGTGGGGCTATGGTGGTGATTTAAAGGGCCCAGGGCTCCAGCTGCTGCCATTACTGCAGTAGGTGTGGACAGGAGCCCCGGCCGGGATTTTAGAATGGTCAGCCTTAGAGCAGTTGCCCCGTTCTCCACCGACCCCATTTGGCAGGCCTGAGGACAGGGTCTCAATTTTGGGGGTACAAATAGCAACCTCTTAGAGGTTCCTAGCTGTCAGAGAATACCAAGCGCTCGTCCACTGAAAAAAACCCCAACCACCAAGATTCTTTCAAAGATTGCAAAAGTTAGACCCCTCAAATGAAGACACCCCAAAAAAAAATCACACTGGAAAATCCTGGTCCATAGCTGCTCTGAACAAGGGGTTAAGAAGCTTACTTCTGATCTACATTAGTGCTCTTAACCATTGCTAGCGTAAGTGGAGCAGTACTGGTCCTAGCAAAAATGGGAAAATGTAAACAAAAAAGTCTATAGTAAACAGACCAAGTGTGGAATAAAATGTGACTATATAAAGAGTGAAGAATACTGTATGAAAATATATATGCAAAACATTTTACCTTTGGTCTGGTCTAAATCGTGTGTCAGTAGGTGGTAGGAATGGCCTTGTCTGTGGGTCCAGTTCATTTAACTCTAATGCAAACTGTGTAAATCCATAATACTTCTCATAATCTTTAGGCATGGGATCTAAAAAGAAACACACAAAAATAAGGAAAATTAGGCTTTTTTTTTATGAAGTCCTGCTATTTTAAACATGCAAAGGCTTTATAGCTCACCCCAACCCACCGCAAATAGCTTCCTGAAATCTTAGTCAAAATAAAACAAAAATTGATACATTGCAATATTGCAGAAGAGCAGGCTTCATAGCTTGATACTAATTTTATGAGAGATAGGTGCAAACCATCAAGCTTTGTAGGAGTTCATATTTGTTCATTTCTGCAATCTGATTCTTTATGGACTCATCCTTAATTTGTAAGAACAAGTATTGATTAAACATCTTCAGAAAATTAATATTTCTTTTTTTTAAAAAAAGAAATAAAACACTTGCCCAAATGTGGAATTGAGATCCCAAAGTAAGGGGAAAACACAGGGCAGAAAGTTAAACAAAAAAAACCATGAGCAATTTCTTCACCAAAAGTAAATATTTGAAAAATTTAGTTATACAAGTTATCCTTTCAGTTTTAAGTTTTACACATTAAAATAAGGATCTCAACTGGCTAACTCATTACAAAGGCAATTTCCCCTTTCTGAATATTCACATCTCCAGACAAAATGGTATGGATGTCCCATTTCCACCTTGACTTGATTAGCTTCATAACACAAGCAACCTCTTCCTTCTATACTCCTGCTTCTGTAACTAATTCATCTGATGAAATGGGTTTTACCAGTGAAAGCTTATGCCCTAATAAATCTGTTAGTCTCTAAGGCTATGTCTGCACTACCAGATTTTTTCAAAATAAGAAGTTATTTCGAAATAAAAACTCCTGAATTAACTATTTCAAAATAAGGTTATTCCTCTTCACAAACAGGAGTTTTTTCAAAACAAGCCCATTATTTCAAAACAGGCTTGGTAGTGTGGATGCTCGCCTTATTTCAAAATATGGGGAGTTATTTTGAAATAACTCCCCAGTGTAGACGTGCCCTAAGATGCGAAGGATTCCTCAGTTTTATACTAAAAGCAGAACAGCAAATTTGTTTTCAACAACAAGCAGTGGTCTAGGCCTAATGTGTGATGAGGGATGAACACAGGTGTTAAATCCATTCAAGCAAATTTACATTCTGCACAAATGTTGATTATACTGTTTACTAACTTGCTCGCCATATGCAGGTTGGTGAGGATGGGGTCCCATAATATATACTTTCATGCCATTTCCCAAAAAGCCGATGTACTACTTTCCCATTTCTGTCCATGACACTGCCTTCAATCTCATGCATATTGGGATTCCAATATTTTGCCTATAGTTAAAATAAACAGAAACAATAATGCTGCAAAGACAGAAGGGATGAACTATTTTGCCATTTAGATATGTTATGCTATTGTACTCATGGTGTTTTTTTTTTTTTTTTTTTTAAGAATAGCTATATGTAACATCTGGGACAAACATTCATTCATTTACACTAGTGTTTCTCAACCTTTTTTTTTTATAAAGTACCCTTTAAAAAAAAAGGTAACCCCAGTACCTACATTTCAGAATTTTTCTTCTACCATTGCACTGCTTAATCGTAGGCAGGCAATGAAATTTTTGGGTATAAGTACAAAAATAATAAAACACTGTAAAACTTAAAACAAAAATTCAGTTTTCTTCAAATTTCAGTTGTGTTGATGTACCCCCCGCCGTCCCCTCCCAGACGTCTCTTGAGTACTGCTAAGGGTATTCATACCACTGGCTGAGAAACACTGATTTATACTACACACAGTGTTACAGACAAAGCAACTCTCACTAATTTTAACAAGTTGTCTGACAAAACACCTTGACATGTTTTTAAAAATGAAACTATTAAAAAAATCTGAAAGGGCAAAGTTAAGCAGAGAAGAATAAAGCAGAGACTGGACTCTGATTTTTGCAACATCTAAGGCAAAACCAAAGAGGTGTCTATTTATCTAAACTCCTTTGCATCTGCAAATTTGGGAGAGTAATGCTCAGATAAGCAGTCCCAATTTTAGCCAGCTAACAATGTAGAATTCTTAGTATTTGCAATACATCTCAAACTTTAAGACCTCAGCTCCAAATACTATGTCTTTGTAATTTTTCAATTAAAAATAAAAGCAGTGTTATCTAGAAAGTGGCATAATACTCATGGGAACAAAAACAACAAAAGAAATGTCAAAGGATGTTAACAGTAGTTTATTTTCCTCTGCTGCAGATGCATGGTGTATGCAGCAGTACTTCCCATGTGTATATAAAACGATGAAACACACATTTACTCCAAGAAACTTTGATAAGGGGAACTAGGATTTAGGCAACTATCCTGATATGCAAGCACCTCACTCAGGTAGAAGCCAGCCTAGACAATAGGGCTACGTCTACACTGGCCCCTTTTCCGGAAGGGGCATGTAAATTTCACTAGTCGTCGTAGGGAAATCCGCGGGGGATTTAAATATCCCCCGGGGCATTTAAATAAAAATGTCCGCCGCTTTTTTCCGGCTTTTAAAAAATCCGGAAAAGAGCGTCTACACTGGCCCCGATCCTCCGGAAAAAGTGCCCTTTTCCGGAGGGTCTTATTCCTACTTCAAAGTAGGAATAAGACCCTCCGGAAAAGGGCACTTCAAAGTAGGAATAAGACCCTCCGGAAAAGGGCACTTTTTCCGGAGGATCGGGGCCAGTGTAGACGCTCTTTTCCGGCTTTTTTAAAAGCCGGAAAAAAACGGCAGACATTTTTATTTAAATGCCCCAGGGGATATTTAAATCCCCCGCGGATTTCCCTACAACGACTAGTGAAATTTACATGCCCCTTCCGGAAAAGGGGCCAGTGTAGACGTAGCCTAGATGTCTCAGTGGGTTTCGAGTTGCCATGTGCTTCCAAGAAACCATTTTAATTCACTGCTAATATAGCTTTAAATTGGATGGCCAGGAACACTTGATGCCTTATTGAAGCACAAACTTTACACAACTACTCAGCTAAGCTACATAGTATACACAAATGGCAGGAGCAGAGTACTGGTTGCTCACCAGGAGTCTTGTTAGGCATTTGTACTGTGAGTGGCAGTGCTACAGAGGCTGGTAGAAGTTAACTTGAGGAAATGGAACAGACTGCCTCACAGTTGTTTAGGGAGAGGCATGTGGGGAACCACCACTAGTGGACACAGTGCCTGCCTTTAATCAGAAAAAGTACCCACTACTGCAGTGGTTCTCAAAGTTTGGTCTGAGGACCACTAGTGGTCCGAAATAGACTTGCAGTGGGCTGCAGGCTTGAAGCTCGGCCTCCCCTGCAGTGGGGAGCCCATGTTGGTGCTCTAGCCCTGTGCCCCCTTCCCCTACGTGGTTGGAATGTCAGAGCCAGCTTCCTGCTGTGGGGCTGGGGGAACCCAGAACCTCACATGCCACATCTGGCTTGCGGCGGGAGGAAGTGGCTCCATGCACTGCTGTTCCACCTCCGTCGGGCCAGGGGAACGGCAGTGCAGGAAACTGCTCACCTGGAGGATTTCCCCGCTGCTCCCATTGGCTAGAATCATGGCTAATGGAAGCAACAACAGATCGTGTGAGGGAGCAGCAGGATGTGCAGAGCCAAGATGCACCCCGTATGCTCCCAGACCATGCACTCCC
Source organism: Pelodiscus sinensis (assembly GCF_052426305.1). Classification (NCBI taxonomy): domain Eukaryota; kingdom Metazoa; phylum Chordata; order Testudines; family Trionychidae; genus Pelodiscus; species Pelodiscus sinensis. The sequence goes on along the minus strand of NC_143053.1, from coordinate 200,834,704 downwards.
ATTGCTCTACCACCGAGACCCTGATCTCAACCCTCCCACTGAGACACTACACCCCCTCCCCACTCCTGAACCCTCTCCCCTACCCAGACCCCCACCTTCAGCCTGTTCCTGCACCCAGCCTCCCATCCAGACCTTTCACCTTCACCCCCTCCAGCACCACACCTGACCCTGCACCTCCATCAGCTCTCACACACTGAACCTCTCAGTTTTGGCCCCATCTAGAGCCTACGGAGGGGGTGGTGGTACAGGACACAAAATCTACTAGCCCTGGGACCCCAGAAGACTTAATCTGGTCTGTGGGAAATGCTGAACTTCCGTACTCCTCCTACCCCCAGCGGGGCAGGAGTGAGATGTCTCAGTTGGAGGCCATATCAGAGAGGGTTGGAGTTTTTTTTGTTATTTTTTAATTTCTAACTTGTGCCCCACCCCCAAATGATTTTTCTGTGGGTCTGGGGCCACTGACCCAAAAAAGGTCCCTCATCCCTGCCATAAAGAATGTTGAAACTTTTTTTTTGACAAATATTTTACTTTAAGACAAAGTTTGGTAAACTAACATGATAAAGTTAAAGCACTTAATCTCTTTAATGATTTTGATTAATATTTCTTTTCTTACTGGTTTGTACACCCTTTTATGTTATAGCCGCATATTCACATTTCTATGCTCCAGTAGCCTAACTAAATACTAAAAATAATTTAGTAGTTAAGGTATTTAGAGATTAGTGAAGACATTTTGTCATCATGGGGTTGGCTAGTGGTCCGTGGAAAGTTTCACATTGAGCGGGGCAGGCTGCGGTCAAAAAGTTTGAGAACCACTGCACTACTGGCATCCCATTCCCTATCCTTGGGGGTTTCTTTTCATATATCAGGCATCTCTTCATACAAAACAGCTGCTTTTATTTTCTGCACAGCCCTCCCTAATGAAATGCAATTCTTTTATAGTTGTATTTTGCTCCTGGTGGACAAAATAATCCTCCTCCTCCTCCTCCTCCAAAGCACCTATGGCAATTACAATTAGATCAAAGGGCAAATGTAATCCATAAGACGCCCAAGAAACAAGAGTACTTTCCTGGACCTGACTCTCCTATAGAGCATCCTCCTTACAGAGGCACTCCTTAGAAAAAGTATCATCCACAATGCAGCAGGAAGAGAAGTCACACCTTTATGAATGTCAGTTTGCAGAGACAAGTGTCATCATTCCGGTTTTTGATAATGATCTCTCCATAGTGTTCAATCCATCTTTGCCCACTTAAGATATTATGGATGCAAGAAGTCACCTTATTCCACTCAAAATGGTCTCTGAAACTTGAAATAATAAAAAGAGGTTAATGATGCCATCCCTAAAATAACCAATGAACTCGTAACAATGACTAATGGGGGGAATTTTCTTATTGAAAATGCAAAATAAGTCATTCCAAATTAGTCTTCTCTCCCTTTCTCCTCCCCTTCCTGGCAAACACAACAACATAGCAAGAAACTCCATTTCCCTGAAAACCTTTGCATGTCTAGTATAAATCATAGCATTGAATTAAGTTAGTGTTTTTAGGTCAACATACACTAGCTTAAATTGTGGCAAAGTTAAAAACAGTTTTTGTATTGCACATAACGCTTGATTAGGGGAAGGAGCACTAAAATGCCCATTTAGTTTAGTGTCCATTCTTCACAGTTGCTCACAAACATCTAGGCTACGTCTAGACTGGCATGATTTTCCGTTAAAAGCATTTGCGGAAAAGAGCGTCTAGATTGGCACAGACACTTTTCCGCAAAAGCACTTTTTGCAGAAAAGCATCCGTGCCAATCTAGACGTGCTTTTCCGCAAAAAAGCCCCAATTGCCATTTTCACGATCGGGGCTTTTTTGCACAAAACAAATCTGAGCTGTCTATACTGGCCCTTTTGCGCAAAAGCTTTGCACAAAAGGACTTTTGCCCGAATGGGAGCAGCATAGTATTTCTGCAAGAAGCACTGATTTCAGACAGTAGGAAGTCAGTGTTCTTGTGGAAATTCAAGCGGCCAGTGTAGACATCTGGCAAGTTTTTCCACAAAAGCGGCCGCTTTTGCGGAAAAACTTGCCAGTCTAGACACAGCCCTAAGGCCTGACTGAAAGCTTTCTGAAGTCCAGGGGAGTCCATTGACTTCAGTGGACTTTTAGTCAAGCCCTCAAAGCTCAAGTGAGCTTGTGCTGTAGGCAAGAGCATAAAAAGACAGACTTAACTAGTTTTTGGAGAGGCAGTTGCATATTAGAGCAAGAGTGAAAGGAAAGAAAAGAACAAAACAAACAAGGTAATTATACAACACTAATGTCTATCTGCCAAGAAACATCTTAGTTTTAAAAAATAATGCTGAGCACTTAATGTCTGAAAATGAATCATTAAAAGAAGGTCGATACGTTTCCAAATATCTGTTCATTATGGCCTCTTCAATACATATGGATATTTAAAATATCACATTGTAAACTTCAAAAAAGTCAACCTTTATTCTGCCTATCTTTAGCCTACAGAAACCTTCCAACACCCAAACACTACAATGAACACCTCTGACCTGCAAACAGCACAGGGCCAGCCCCTTCTCCCATCAATCATCTTCCAATTCATCAGCCCAAACCCACTTACATCCTGTCTCTTACCTTCCATCTCCAGACCTCTCCCCAAATTCAGATTTTTCACTATGGACAATAGACCATAATATATCATCCCTTATTCTCCACATATGTTCAGAAACACCACCATTGCCATACCCATGATTCCACTGAGGCAGAAAGTCCAATTTACATAACCTATCTTCCCTCTGTGGAATGGTACACCAAGTATCCTCCCTAGTTCCCTCAAAAATGCAAGGAGAAATAAATAGAAGGGAAGGAGGAGGGGAGGGGTGGAGAAGAGAAAGATGCTCTGTTGCCCAGGAAGACCTAGGACTATTGTGTTATAGAAGAGAGACTATAAAGAGTCCCTGACCCAAGATATTCTCTTGCTATTAAGAGCAGTTAATGAAACCAAAAGGGGAGGGGGGAGAGAAGAGACCCTGACTGCCATCTACTACAGTACTAAGCCTATAGCCGTCCCTTAACAAAAGCATACATTTTCCTCACTAAGTATGCGTAAAACAATTCTAATAGTGTATTGACAGAAGAGCTGCTAAAGGTAGACTCTAAACCAAAAGCGAAGGTTAGCGAGTGAGCTACATGAGTGGCCCCCATTTCAGTGGGCTGCAAGATTGTCGTAACCAAGAGAATGTCCTGTGATAGGGTAGTTTTGCTAACTGTGCTTACGTACCTACAATTAGCAGGCTGTGCCAATTAAACCATAGCAGTGCTTTGATTGGATGCAGACGGAGCACCAGCTCTCTCAGTCCATGTTGTGTGCAATCGGTATGTACCTTATCTCACCTGCCTTTACTTTAAATGTGTGTCACATTAGTAATACCAGTAGGAAAACAAATATGTGGATGGAAACCAGCGGAATGTGACAACCCTGCACATGGGCACCAATAAACAAAATGGCTCATGGGCCACGCATGGAACCCCGATGAGTCACATGCAACCCACATGTTGCCTACAAGAGCTCAGATATACCACTGTACTACAGTTGTGATCCTATCTTGTAAATGCAGCCCTGCTTCATCTGAATAGCCATGTGTTGAGGCAGCACTTACGCTGGCAGAGTTACATGTGTTGTACCAATTGGAACGATTTCCATGGACTTCCCCCAGAATTTGTTTTTCCATCTCACATCTGAAAAAGAAAACCAGGCACATTTAACAGTAAACAGGTCTATAAAACAATTTCTGAACAGAATTATTTTTAAAAAGTACTAGAGGGCTATGCTCGCCAATCCCCTGCTCTCTGGCCCTCTCTTCCCTCCTGGCTCGCTATGTTTTCTAACCATCTGTCATTCTGTCACACAGCAGGAAAAAATGTTTATCTGTCTATAAAGCGAGAGGGTGGGGGAGGAAGATGTAGTATATTTGAGATCCTAAGTAAAGTTTTAACTATTGACCTGCAGAGCCCCATACGGTTTCATTTTTCCAAGGGATGCAGGTCTAATATTTCAACCAGAAAGTCAAAACCCAAATAGAAGAAAGATATTCTTTATCAGATTTTGTTCAAATGAATGGAAGTTGAATAATTCAAATTAGTAGATACTTCCTTCGCACATTTTATTAGAACACAGTCATGTCTAAAGCAAAGCTCATATTTCAAGGAAACCGACCTGTGAACCACACAAAGATATGGTGCCTTACATATACAATTTGTTTATTTAAAATGGAAAATGTCTCCTTTTCCTAAAGCTCTGCTTGTGCTAAGCTACTCTAGAAAATTAGTTTAGCATAACTATCTCAGTGGTATGAAAAAAAATTTCTGCATCTGAGTAGCGTAGTCAAACTTCAGTGTGTAGCAGTGCTAGGCTGATAGGAGAATAACTCTGTCAATCTAGCTACTGCCTTTTGGCCAACATATTGGAAACCGTCCAAGAAACATGTAGCACAGGAATCCAGAAAGTTGGGATAATCTTTGCAACAAATGAGGAGTTCACTTGAAGTTCGGCCCAGGGTAGTCAAGGCAGAAACTGCTATAGCAGGAGCTTTAGAAGGAAAGAGAGCTCCAGATTCAGCCGAAGACGAGCAGATATCAAGTCTCCTTTACATGTGATAATGTAATAGGCAACCAAAAGTTTCAGCTTCATAATGGAGGAAAAAAACTGGTTCCCAGAACAAACAGCACTGTCAGAACCCACTCTCCTGATTCACGAAGATTTAAAGATCTCATGAATGAACAAGTCAGAGCCAGTCTAGAACAGTGGTTCCCAACCACCCGGTCTGGGCCATGAACCACTAGCTACCGGGCCGCAGCGGCTCTGGAGGCCAGAGCTGGGGTACGCTGCCAAGCACCTCCCCTCCTGCTGCAGCTGTTGGGAGAAGCGTGTCCTGCCCTGCCTCTCAGGCAACCAGTGCCGGACACGATCTCCTCCTGGACATAGAAGAGCAATTCGCTGCACAGCAGGAGGGCCATGCAGAGCCGGCATGGCAGCTTTACAGCAGCTGGGATCCAGGGAGCAGCACTCGGTGGCTGGGAGGCAGCGCAGGGCTAGATGAAGGAGGTGGGGCTATCACTGTGGGTTCCAAGGGTGGGGCAAGTGCTGGGGGGCTCAGAGGCAAGAGGCTGGCAATGGAGGCTCTGGGGGGTGATGCTAATACTTGGGGGCTCTGAAGGTGGGGCTAGTACTGGGGAGCTCAAAGGGAAGGGGGCTGACACTAGGGAGCTCTCCGAAGTGGGGAACTGGCACTGGGGGGGGGGGCTCTTTGGATGGGGCTAACATTGGGAACTGGGGCTGGCACTGGAGAGGTTGGGGGGCTAGGTGTAGTGAGGCTCTGGAAACAGAAGGCACTGGGGGTCTGATGGGTAGGGGGCTGGCACTGAAGCGTTTAGGATGGGGGACTGGCACTGGTGGTTTGGGAGCAGAGGACTAAGATCAGTGGCTGGCGCTGGGGGTAGTGGAAGGGTGTGGTATGCTAGGGGGTAAGGCTGGCACTGGGGAGGGGGCACTCAGGGGAGCAGAGTGTTTGCCAGCTCCCAGAGCTACAGATGCAGCAGCTGCTTGCCACATGGTGACTCCCGGAGCTCAAGCCAGCTGTTTGCAGTAGCTCCGGGGGCCGGGGCTTTTGGCAGACCAGTAACATTTTATTTGCATATTTGTTATTTGCATAATGAATATGCATATGCAAATACAAGGTTACCTGTTCACCTACAGTTTGTGAATGGGCTTGCCTGTCCACGATATTAAAAAAACAACAGTTGGGAACCATTGGTCTAGAGAACAGAGTTACAATAGAGAAGGCAAGGCAGGATTGGATGAGGATGGAAGAGCAGGAAGACTAACATTCTTCAGAAGACTCCCACAAAAATTGTCACTCAGCCTCCAGTTCCTCTAAATCAGTTGTCTCCAGCCTTTTTAAGCATAAGATCACATATTGGATTTAAGTCAGTCCAGGATCTCTCTCAAACACAAATGCCCCTGTTCTACTCCTTTGCCAAGGCACTGCCCTCCTCACTCTGAAGTTGAGGTACAGAGAGGGGGACAGAGTGACATCAGTGCCCCCTTGCATCTGTCTGCTCCACACTGCACAACAAGGAGGCGGCTCCCAGGGGCAGCTCTGAGCAGGAGCAGCAGGGCAGTGCAGGGAAGCGCAGCTGAAGTGCTGGTACTTGATAGGTGATCCTGACAGGTTTGGCTGGGAAGCTATCAGAGGCTCCTGATCTTCTGGTTGGTGACCACTGCTCTAAATGCATGATTAACCAAATCCCAGAACCACACTCAAGAGAAAAGGAGCCTGTTCTACTTAGAAAGCATGAAATACAAGTTTGATCCCGTAACTCCACCCCCAGCCTTGCCATGCTCAGCAAACCCTGAAGTAGACCCAAGTTCACTCTTTTTAGCTAAGGTGGGTGGAGGATTAGGAAACATTCACAACATACAAAGAACTTCTCACACACTGGCTGCTTTAGGATTAAACTTCTTTACATTTAGAGTTCTACATGCAATTTTATATACATATTAAAATGGGCCCATTATTCCGACATCATTGCATGAGGGATATTTCGGAATAGCACTTTATTTCAAAATAGGATTGAAATAAGCTACACAATTGGCATAGCGTAAAATGTGTAACTTATTTCGAGGTAAGGGTGCTGTATAGACACTCTCTTACAAGGACAGCATAAGGTCGCATCTAATTATGTCCCATGACTTTGCCATAGTTGTGAGGCAGGTGGGGTCTTTGTATTTTTTTTTTTTTTAAACTGGGAATCTCAAGGCAGGAGCAGAAGTGCCAAACCTCTCCTGCCATGCTTTATTGGACTTCCTTCTCCCCCCCATTGTTTCAAGTTTTTTTTTTTTTTAAATGGTATATATGTTTCTCCATTGTCTTGTCCAAATGTCTTCGGAGGAAAAGGGGGAAATAAAATGTGATAAATCCTGCAAATCAGCTTGGGGTCTAGCCCTTACTTTTCTAGTTCCAATCCATTTTTTTTTTTAATACTTGAGATGTAATCTTTCCCAATACTTTATTAAGCCACAGAACAGGATTTGCTGCTTGCTTCGGAAGTGCAGGAATTGATGCTGGTAAAATATCATCCATTAATGTTCAGGAATGATTACTGAAAGCCTCCCTGATTACAAATGCTATGAAAGGCACACCAGAGTCTACAGGCTGACATTGCCTGGAGCAGTTCTAATATTGTTTAACAACTGGGGAAACTGCCTTTCCTAATCTTGTGGATGGTTTTAATGTTAGACATAAAATGAAGCGACTACGAAAAGGACATTAGTAAATGTTATTAAAGAGTTACCTTGCCAAAAAGCAAAATTCACAGATTCAGCATTACATGCAGATATTGGTGGGTGATGACTGACCTAGTTGGAAGAGGGGAAAAAACCACATTAACATTTACAAGTTCATTTGAATCTACTTAATTTTCTCTATGTATGAATTTTACAGTTTAAATGCCTCATTTCCTGTCAATTTTGTCCTTGAGGAGAGCTAGTAAAATTAACTTATAGGCTCTAGAAATTGAAAAAGGTTGTAGGAAGAGGGATCTCAAGCAAGGAATAAAAAGAAAAGATCTGATATTTGTGGGTTGGGTGAATTGTTAACTGCATATGATGCAAAATGTCAGTAATGTGGTAATTACACGTGGTTTAGGACCCATGAATGTATTAATAAGCACAAACAAATGTGTAGAAATGAAGGATCAAGTTTACTTCTGGTGTAAGAGTAAAGGCAATGTTGGCCTTATTTTCAAAGGGGTGGAAACACAAAAATCATTAACTTCGAATAAACTGGTGCCACCAGCACTTCTGGGAAATAAATCAGATCATAACACCTTATCTTCTAACAAGAGCTGTTAGAGTATACGCTCTTCTGCTTTTGCTCTTCCTAGCATAAAACCTCAACCATGCATTTCCTCAGTACTAAGTTTGAAGTAACGTAGACCTGAAGTAACATAACCCACAAACAACAAAGACAGGGTTATAAAAAAATAAATTTGACATTGCAGAGAATGAAAAAAGCAGCCACACAGAACAGAAGCATCAGCTATCACATTTAAATACAAGCTTCCACAATGGTTCTTAGTTTCCTAGCAGGTTAGAATGGGCAGTTAAGTTTCTATTACTTGATTTATCAGAGTTGCCAATTTGGGGTGGCTGTATTCCTGGAGCTTTCATCACATGCCAATCTTCTATTCTGGGAGTCTCCAGGACAATCCTGAAGGGCTGGCAACTTTATGCACTTTACACATTATAGAAGAGCAAATTCTTTTACATCACGGGTTCCCAAACTGGGGGGCTGCTATTTTTGTTTTTTGGCCCCAGTCAGTTTTTTTTTGGCTCAACAAGTTTTACTGCTATTTGGGGGATGGGAGGAGTGTGAGTTTCTCAAAAATCAAAAAAGGGGGCGGGCGTGATGACGAAAAGTTTGGGAACCACTGTAACTGAAATTATTGTAGCTTCAGGGGGTAGCAGAGTTAGTCTTCAAAGTGCTACCAGACTATTTGTTGTTCTTTTAAAGTTTATCCTGTACAGACTAACAAAGCACATAGACGGTATCATGAGCTTTTGTGGGCACAGTCCACTTCTTTACGAAAGCTCAGGATACCATCTACATGTTTTGTTAGTCTTTTAAGTGCTACCAGACTACTGTATTGATTGTTTTTTTTTCAAATTGTGACATTGCAACAGTAGGCCTGACTCTTTGCTTCATTAGGCTAGTTTGGTTTGATGCCAATGCAACTATCACGAATCAATTGTTTTCCTCACCATAAAACTGAAGTAACAGTGGAGCATCAGGCACACTAATGGAATTTTGAATCTGATACTTGTCCTACCGAGTCCCATATTTCCATCTTAGTAATGCCGGTGACTTATTTCCTGGGGCTAGGTTAAGGTTACGTAGCCCTTTTTTGGGTCACCTGCTTAAGACTGTTTCAGGTTCCAGGTTTTTTTCTTAAACTTCTTTCTTAATGGACTTTAACTTAGAGTTTCAACAATATGCAGGTTTTCCTGTGCCTTTTTATAATAAGCTGAAGCAGATTTTAACCTGATACCCCCCTTTTGGTTGTTAAGGTATTCACTGAAGTGTAATTTAATCTAGTCCTTGTATAACTCCACCTACTTTTGGCAGCACCAAATTTCAACCTGGTATTGAATCTCCTATATTTAGTTATCTTCCCACCTATAAATTATTTGCAGAATCAAGACTCTTTGCCTAGCTCTCTGCAGCTACGTGAGGTGGGGATCCCTGATCTTACAGGGTAAGGACAGAGTCGGGCCCAGTTAGCACCTGAAGAGAGACAAAGGCAAAACCAGGGTAGTACAGAAAATAGTATTGCTACTTGGATGGGTGATTCATTGCAGTATGAGGAGACACTACATTGAAAATAGCTTATGCAAAACAAGGTATGGACTATTACTGACTGTTAAAGAGGACATACAACTTTTCATAGGAATATGAATATTTGCCCTAGTTCAGGCCACATATGGGCAGTTAGATTCTGCCTAGGGAAGCTTTTTTTAATTTCAAGTAGATAAGCTGTTATTCTTTGTTTCCTGGCCATGAATTGGTGTGTAATGTTAACCCTCTTATAATGGCTATCATCATGTTTCACTCTAGAGGTAGCTTCATTTTAGCAGATAAAAATGAAGTGATCTCTATATTTATAATACTGTAGTGTTTTCCAAAGATGCTATATATGACTAATTCCCACATGCTGTGGAAAGCAGCACGCATACAGAATTAACCAATCTATGAAGTGACTAGTAGTACAGTTCAAGGCACATTATACAGTACCTGTTCTGAAAAGAATTGGAAGCCCTTATCCTCACGGACACATTCATATGTTTCTCCAAGCACCGGATTGAACGGTTTACTTCCAGCCCTGTAATAACTGGATGCATATGCAGATACTGCAAAAGCAGCTACATAGACCTAAGGATAAACAGAATTTTGTTCAACCAGTCACTAACAATTTATTATATATCATTCTTTTTCATCCATTACATTGTAAGACAGAGGCACCATACAAATTCCAAATGCCCACATTTTCAAACAGCAGAAAAAATATAGTGTATGGCTACAAAAGTCAACCTTTAAGCACCAGCACTGAGGTATGACAAGTCATTTCAAGGCTTTTATTAAATAGGAAGGATCCCAAACCATATGAGATTAAAAATGTATTTCAAATTCTTCTTTTACATCTATGCAGGAAAACACAAAATCAGAAGCACACACCCAAAATGGAGAGAGTCTGACAGATGCTGGACCAAAGAATACCAGAGCTGTTATTTTGCAGTGTTGTAACCCTACTGGTCCCAGAACATGAGATACAAAGATCGCTCTTTTCTCAGCAAAAATTCTGTTGGTCAGAGATGTTTATTTTTGTATTTTATATATATATATAAATTGTGTATTAAAAAGCATCTCAACACATGTAGAAAGTACAATTGTGGGGCCTAGATTTATGAAACCCTACCCCCCCCCCATGCCTAAAACTTGGGAAAGTTACCTCTATGAGGCAACAGTTTAGTCTGGTTAGTTTTCTGTGGGGGTCACTAAGGCTATGTCTACACTAGAGAGCTGACAGTAGCAAAACTTGTATAGCTGCTCTATGACAATGAGAGAGAGCTCTCCAGTCAATAAAATTAAACCATCCCCATGAGCAGTGGCAGCTATATTGACAGCATGCACTTCTTTTGTGCATACCACCACTTATGCTACTTGCTTTGGTGTGTGAATATCACATACCCTATTAATTTTGCAAACAAGTGGTAGCATAGATTTAGACAAATGGCAGTGCAAACTGGCTATTGTCTGTTAATCTTTATCTTGCCAATTTCCTTTACGGTAAATGGAGAGATATTAATCTCCAGAGAGAGTTACGAGCACTTCTGCAGAATTTAACAATTTTGGGAAGGAAAGCTTGGAGGTTATTCTATGAATGTTGATTCAGCTCTCGTTTCCTTCACTCCCTTCCTTCCCCTGAGCCATCCTTAGGATTCTGGGGCCCTATGCAGTAGTATTAAACTGGTGACCCATGCCCAATGCACGCTCTCTCTCTCTCTCGCGCGCTCTATTATAAAATCACATCTCTTAACAAAAATAGTCAGCAACTCCCTAATGAAATATTTTTAAAGCAAATTTTAAGCTCAAGTCCTGTGGACTAACACAGTAAGCTGAGAAACTGACAGTACATACCTGGGGTTTGCAAATACCAGTTGAATGGCTCTTTCACAGGTTTGCTGTTCTGCTAATAGGTCTGGTAGGCTCTTTCAGTTTTAAGTTTAGAGCCTCTCCAGAGCCACAAAATAAAAATAGGAAGAGGTGGGTGGAGACAGACATTAAGACCCACTGGGGTCCCAAATTTTTGGGTGCCCTATGCAGCTGCATATTCTGCATTGAGTAAGGATGGCCCTGCCCTCCTTTTTTCCCCCCTTTCCTTGGGAAAGCCCTACACTGTGCTTTAGATGTGCTTCCTCTCCAGCCTCCATACCTCAATTCATTAATGAAATGCTCAGAAGTGGACTACAAGGTAATGGGATTTCAGTACAGTTAGCAATAACATTGCTTTGGGGGTTCTCACTCTAGAACACGCTCTATTTCTCTTCCCATATGTAATTTCTCTGAAATGTGAGGACAACACACCTGTTTTGCCTTTATTTCCTCCTAAAAAGCGTTTATTTCCTTTGCTAATACACTTTTTCCTCAAGCAAAGAGAAGAGAAAAGCATGGACATTAAGAATAGTGATAGAAATGTAGCCGTGTTAGTCTGGGGTTGTTGAAGCAAATTTTGCTTCATGGACATTAAGGCATTACTTCCTTTGACCCAGAAACAAGTATATCTCTAGCAGAGTTAGCAGACATGAGGAAGGATCCTGAAGATGAATTAAGTTTTTGTTCAGGATTGTTCTCTCAAGAGAACACCACTTCATTGTTGAACTGAAGTGTTTATTCGCTCCAAGGGAAACGGCAGAGCATTCATTCCAAAACATTAATGCTAATAAGGGATTTTACACCAAATCAAAATATATTTAGACTTCAACATTAATAGATTACAATTAGAAACGAGACAGGATTGAAATTCATTTCTCCCTCCCTTATCTGCCAAGTTCTGAATTCAGAGTTCTGTCTTTAATAGCACAAGTACCCCATAGCCAGCATAGCAGTGCTGAGTTAGGTGGTTAGCTCAGGAAACGAAAAACATCAAGTCCCTTCTTAGCTATTAAAGGAGAAATAGCTCTTAAAAAATGGTCATTTCAAAGGGCATTTGTGTTTTAACTAAATTCACATTTTACCCAGTTTGAGATCTCATATTTTAAGGGGACCCGAAAAGCTTTAAATAAAAAGTCTGATAAAAAGAAGGCCTCTCGTTCTGTTAATACTATTGTAGTTAACATTGTATAGGAAGCCCTAGCACGTGTCCCCCTCAGATGTGCACGTGGGGGTGGGGAGGGGAGAGGGGAGGGAGAGGAGCAGGCAGTAAGGATTATGCCCCCCAGCCTGATTTTCTGCTTGGCCAACTCTTTAAACCTGGAGACACAAGACAGGCAACACAGAACTGAACTAAGTTTCTCTTGACTAAACTTGGGGGAGAATCTGACAAATGGCTACTCTGTTACTGCCATGGAAATGATGTCAAACAGACCGTAAGAGCTAGTTGAGTTTTCTTTTAAAAGCCTGCCCCTCTGAGCTGGAAGCACAAGCAAAGAAAAGTTTTACTTTGACTCTTTGGCTTAAGAAGAGTCATCATGTTAGGTTCTGATTACATCTAATGTTGCTTTTTTTTTTTTTTTTTTACCATCCTTTCAAATGAATTTGGGGTATGTGCTGCTTTATCCAGAAGTTCACTGTATTCCAGTTCTTCACAAAGTCGCTGAAGAGTATTAAGTGGCTCATTTAACTCCACAGGCATGGCCACTTTGGAAAGATCCTTCCCAATGTTGTTCCTCAGGATATTCCACAGGCTGATGTTACTGGTATTAGGACATGGAGCCGGCAAACACATTCTCCTCTTGGAATGACTTCTCATCTCACTTTCAACAATGCAGTCTGGAAGAAGCACATTATATGAAAACAGTTAATTGTTTAGTCTCATCTCTTCGGGAAACACGATGGATGTATTTAAAGCAACAACTATTTCCTTATCTGTCAGGCAAATCTTCACTCCTCGTGCAACTCAAATATTTGCGGTTTGAAGATAATTGGCTGTACACTAATCTTTTAAAATAAGATTTTAAACCAAGCAAGTTTTACTGATATACATGAAGCATAAATTCTTGAAAAGAATCCCCTGAAATGCTCTATAAAAGCCTACTAGTATGTCTACACTGCAATAAAACATTTGCAGCTGGCTTGTGTCAGCTGACTTGGGCTTGTGAGATTCAGCCTCCAGGGCTATAAAATTATAAATTTAGATAGGCTGGAACCCAGCCTGAGCCCAAATGTCTATGGGACCCCAGAAGAAGGCAGAGTCCCTGAGAGCCCAAACATCCATACCACAATTTTATAGCCCTGCAGTCCAAGCCCCATGACTCTGAGTCACTTGACATAGGCCAGCCACGGGGGTTTTAGTGCAGTGTAGACATATCAATAGGCTCTTAAGATGTTCCTAATAAGGGAGCCAGCTCCATCCCTGGGGCAGTGTGGATGGGCTTCCCAGTTGCTTATTTGATGCACTTCTTTTATCAAGAAAAATCTATTGCTGTAGGCAAACACCAGACATTTGTTGGCAGGCTTTTCCATGTACCCAAATACCTCACACAAACATTTCGGAATTCAGCTTCACAACACATCTATGTGTTGGAGAAGGCAACAGGAAAGCTATGCGCTTGCCTGACATTCAAAAGGATAATTCACACATCCAAGAGAATGGCTAAGCTCTGCGTTCAGGTGTCAGAGCAATCTGGGCATGATAAATAGTTCCAAGTTTTACAGTAAATGGCTTGAGGTACATTTAAAATAAAGCCACACCAGAGAGAAGCTTTAGCAGAGGGACTGTGTCCATGAGTGGTGGGTGAACCTAGGGTCAAAGGCTGCACCCCTCCCAACGAAGTGCAGAAGACCACTTTTACATGGACACCAGCCTCTCCCTGACCCCAACCCAAGACCACTACCCCAGTGTGCTGGATGGGTGGAGCAGCCATCCTTCCATCAGCACCAGAATACCTGACAGGTGAGCTGTATGGCACACCCCCTTTCTCTTCCCCAGTCTAGTGTGGCCCCTTTCCCACCTATCAGTGTGCCAGGTAATGCACTCCCCCAAGAGTTGCCTCACCAGCACACCACACATCTCTCATTAGCCCTCACCACAGCCTGGGGCCCTGGCCACAGGGCAAGGGACACCTGCAGCACAGGACTGGGAAGCAGGAAGGAGCCTGGGGATGGAGTGTAGGCAGGGCCTTGCAAGGCTGTTTGGGAAGGCTTAGCCTTCCCCTGCCTTCAGTATTTATCACCCATGACCATAGCACAAAACAGACTGACCAGAGTAGACTATTTGGCTTAACCAAGCAGGAGGAGGATATAACCAAGCCATCGGATATATTCTCCTCACAGCCCTCCTGCCATCACCCCATTTTATTTCCAGTCACCCTGAACAGTGTGTATGCATTTCTACAACACCCAGCTCTGATCCTGGGACATTTGGATGCTGCCTTGACATCATTTTCTCCTTTTTAAGGCTGACTTCTTCACCTGAGTTTTTCAAGGCCTTGTCCAGCTCAAAGAGGAACAGATACAACTACCTCCATAATCTGGCTATACTTTGCCCAAAATAGCCAGAGAAGCACTGCCCATGAAGATAAGAGTCTGTCCATTTTTAAGTAGTCTCACAGAGTTGTACTGATATCAATTAAACTCCACTCATGCCTGCAATGGTGAGATGGAGGTTAAGAACACAGTGGCCAGCTACATTACATTGTCAAACTCTGCTTACAGCACATCAAAGTGACACTCTAGAGTATGCCTGGCGGGCCTACACTACTGCTGCCAACTTTGCCAGCCCTGTTCTAAGGACACCAGTGGGAAATTTCCAGAAAACTGCCAATGCACACAAAGTCACAGCACTGCACAGAGCATTGTGCCTCTGCAGTTCTCCCAGCCACTGATTACCCAAGAATGAAGGACTAAGGGTTTGAACTCTCATTCTTGTGGGGTAGCTATGACAAATAATTCACCTATTCTGTGTTATAATTTATTTCACATTATTTTCCTGCCTACATACAATCTGTCATAATGCTAGTTTGCATAAAAGACTGTAAGCATCCTGAACTTGAGAGCCCACCTGGGGTAAGGAAACAATTGACACACTAGTGTGACTTCCCTTTCAGAAGGAGGACTGACTCAGATGCTTTGCATGGGGGAGGAAGACAATTAACATCCAAAATAAGAGACTCAGCCCAAAGGGAAGCTATTTCCCGAGACCCCAGCAGGGAGGAGATATCCTTTGAAAAGAAAACAAAAGTGCTAAATATGTATTTTGGTTCAAAACAGCTCTTCGAAATGGGATGCTGTCATGCTGATTGCATAGAAAGGACCAATGAACTGAACTAAATAGTTTGGGCCACGTCTTCAGCTGGTCTAAGTATGTTGTAGCTCCACAGAAATTACCAGTGATGTGCTTTGGCCTTTTAAATGCAATATAGACATATCAGTGGACATCAGGACATACATAATCTGAGATAAACAGCAAATGTATAGTCTAACCATGCTAATATAGACTTGACACGAAGGCTAGCTTTAATTAGGTACTTACATCCAAGAGTTCAACTCTTAAAAGGAAACCAAAAGCTAGCCAATGAAATCTGTGATACCAGAGTGATTTCTGGTAAATATAAAAAAAAAAACTCTTCTCAGAATACAATACAAAACAACACACCAGTCTTACCCAAAGTTTGCCTTTCATTCTCAATATCGTTACTTAGGTTATCCTCAGAGATGTTATCACTTATATCACTGGCATATGAATCATCATCTGATATCTGGGGAGGAAGGAAACAGCAAACATTTTATATATAAATAAGTTAGCAATATGCTACTCCTGACAACTGTTATAATCATTTGTGAAATTAGTGGAACAAAGATCTGTCATTTAAAGAGATTTTTATAGTTTCCACGGTGTCTGTGTTGCATGGAAACAATAGTCAAGCCTAACAATACAAAAGTATCTAGATCAAAGATCCATTACTAAAATGATTTCATAATCACAAATAGATTTTATTGAAGGCAAAAACTTTTTTTTAATCCTGAAACTTTAGAGTTTTTTCTTGAAGTCTGATCTTAACTTTTTGGGATTTCATGAAATATAAAACAGTTTTAAAATTGAATGTTTCATCAGCATCTGCCATAGGTCAGCCTACAGGTGGCGTAAGAAAATTTACAAATATTCAATCATTTGATAAAATTTCTTGCAGCTCCTGTGGGATGACTCTGGACAGCTGCAGCAAAACACATTCCTTACCATTTCTATTTTAAAATTTGGCTTGCAGGCTATATTGCCTGTTTTACCTCTTCAGCCACTTCCTTGAGCTTAAGTTAAAAAGTGTATAAGAGTAGCAAACTATTAAGTTTGACTTTTTAATGCTCCAAAATATTTCATTTATGGTAGGTCAGCAAGTTTGCAATTACCATACAGAAAGATAAAAGGTTAAATATGTTGAAGTAAGCTACATCAGGAAGATATTCTGATATTTGTGCTCGGACCTCATTCTCTGAAGAGCTAGCAGACAGCAGGACTTCTTGAGCATCAAAAAACTCTGAGATAGAGTCCGCGACAGATAGTCTACTTTCATTGGAGAGCTGGTGAACGAGGCTTCTATTTCCTTCCCTTGAATTTTCCTATTCAAAATAAATAAAAAGGCTTTTATAGAAAAGGTAAGTAGCAAAGAGCACCTGTATGTACAAGCCAACAGATACACAGCTGAGAGAGGGCGCTTTAAAACACGGTCACAGATGAATTAATGCATGCACTCTGCACACTGTACTGTAGATAGCATGTATTTCTAAGAGGGGACCAAGCAGCAGAGTGAGGAAGAATCAGACACACAAATGACAAAGGGAAGCTTATTAATGGTATTTTGCAGAATTAGTTACTTCTCTTTCATGTGCATTTTTTTTTCAAGACAGCTGTTAAAACATTGCAACAGCCAAGTGATCTGTTTAGCTAGACTTATGAGTGTAACTTCCTCATGAAAGGAAGGTAACTACTAAAACACCATTTATTGATGTGGACATAGTAGCAAAATGAAGACATACATATGCACGTAATTAAGTGATATTACACTACTTTTATTTTATTGTTTGCTACCCACCCATCATCCATACTCTTTGTTTACAGGTACTTAATTGGTTCCAGTGCAGGGGTTACAGGGCTCCTTACCACACAACCTATAACACTGGGTGGCTCTCTTCCATCTACCCCCTGAGGAGACAATTCTGCATCCTAGCATCCTCCCCACCATGAGGGGGAGGGACATTGTGGGCTGAGATCCCTGCCCTGGTACAATGTCTCACCCTATGACATGAGCCCAAGATCCATCATCAAAATCCCAGGACTTTTACCTCTGGGAACTCTTCATTTTACTCAACTGCACTGGGACCAGCCACAGAGGGTACCAGCAATTAGCCTGGCTGTGCCCCCCACATTCAGGCAGCCTGGTATCACAACTCTTGCACAGTCCATGCCTGTGCATGTTACAGCTGCATGTCAGCATCTCCACCTGACCAACCCACACCACCATCCTCAAACTCCGGGCCAATTTTAATGGATGCTGCACTACATGTAACAGACTCCCATAGCCCCTGCAACTTAGTTATTTCCTCCCAAGACAACGTTCAGTGCATAGGCATAGATTTACAGGGGACAGAGTATTCTAAGTAAAAGTCTTGCTTTCTTAGCTCTTTCTGCTGGTAGGCCACTTATGTAGCTGTAGTGCTGGACTCAGTCCATACCTGCAACATTCCTATTAACGAAGAAGAATATCGTATTATCAATGCTACTTAAAAGGAAAGCCTTTGGTGTGGGATTCATAGCAGAGTCTACACACTATAATGGGATTTGAGAGTCCTGAACCACAGCAAGTCTTAAACCGTCTGTACTTGGCAAAGTGATTCTGTTGGCAGGCTAGAGATGGCAGGAGACGCATCAAGAGACTCATTACTTTCGGCTATCTACAGGACAAACAGGGAAACAAAATGGGTAAGAACAAGTGTTCTTGTTTTCTAACATGTTACTGCTCAAGTTTCATTCCACATACAGGTGTTTATTGTAAGATCAATATAATACATGGATGCCGCCGTTTAGATAACAGAGAATATACTCTGTGCAATGAGTTTTAGTGACTGACCATGAGACAGATAGCACACATCTTCTCCTTAGCCCATCATCCTGGACTGAGCTGTTTCCTTGATCAAATGAAGGCAATAGATGCTTGCAAACCAGTGTTCATCTGCTTATCGCCTTCTTTGATGCAATCCATCCATTACTTTCACAGCTTTACTCATGGTCTCCTTTTCTACTTGCCTCTCCTGCTGCGCTATCTTCACCAGGTCCTCTTCGTTCACCTGTCGCATGCATCCAAACCCAACATGTTATCTTTGCTGGATCTGGTCAGCCACATCACAGACTTTGCAAAATGATTAGGATGGAAGTCCATCTGTCCTTGTGTAACTTTTTATTGCATGACAGCATCTCATTTCAGCACCTATTTCTGAATGGAGTAGCAGCACTACACACAATTGAGCTTTTAGTCTGTGGCATATGCTTGTCATTCACACCCCTGAGATGTTATTCCATTCTCTTTCAGCACTCCCTAGTCTGGAGTATTTGTTCTCTAACCCAGCTGCCAAGGTACTTGTATTGGTCAGTTTGGTTTAATGGTACTTCATTAAATTCTATATACAGTTTTCTTGTGACTGTCTTAGGCATAGTCACTTCCATCCCATGACTGCTTATACAGTCATACCAATGATTTAGTATTGTCCCAAAACTCTTATTTTAAGGTTGACTGTATTGATACATCACTTGCATGAAATAGCTTCTCATCTTTTCCCATTGGAAAACTCTTGCTGACGTAGTCCCTCAATATAGTAAACAGGAGTGGACTGAAGGTTGACTCCCCTCCCCCCCATTGCAGTCCAACTTGCACTTGTTCCAGAAACCATGTTTGAATCCTTATGTTGGGTGAGCTACATCATGTATGAAACTCCATAGTCCCTCAGCACTGGTGTGAGCATCCTTCTGTCCATTTTATCAGGTGCTTTTTTCTAGGTCTATAGAAGATCAGAAGCTATCCTGTTGGTACTTCAGCCCCTTCTCTATCACTTGCAGAAGGAAAAATATGGCATCTGTGGTTCCTCATCCTTCCCTGTGATAGAACTTTTCTTTTTTTGAGGATGGTTCCCAACACTCCTTTAACACTAGCAACTAAAATATGACCCAGCACCTTCATCTCATGCAACAGTAATTTTAAACCCCAATAGTTTCCACATTCACAGATGCTTTCCTTTTATGTGTTGGGACCAAAATAGACTTGCCCCAATCTTGGGAGAATCTCTTGTCTTGCCAGACTGTTTTAGCCACTCTGCTCATCTGTTCTATGCCTCTTTCACCCAAGACTATCACCAGCTCCAGTGTCACCTCATCAGGTTCCACTGTCTTACCATTCATTTTCTGGGCTGCATTTTTCATCTCTTCCTCCATGTCTGCCTGTCTCAGACATCACATGTGGGCAACTCCATCCAAAAGGGTTTGCCTCATTTCAGAACTTAGATATCGTTTCCACCTCTTCATTCCTTCTTCAGGTGCTACTAGGAGTCTCCCCAGGCATAACTTACAAATGGTGTGGCAGTACCCGCCTTCTTTCCACAGAATCATTTTTGCAGTGTTATAGAAATCTTTGCCAGCCAACTGTGGGTTGTTTACAAACTCATCTTACAGGCTTTCTAGGGACATTGTCTTTGGCCTTCACTGCCTGATTGGCAGCTTACGGTTTCTCTGCATTCACTTTCATTTGCACTCAGTGGATTTTTTCTTTATGCCCCTCTTGCACTCCATTTCAGATTGCCATCTGCTCTTCACGGGTCCATCACCACTACATCTCCCTTCTCCTCTCCTCCCACACTACATTGTCATTGTCCACAAACCTCTTCCACTGCCACCACCCATGTTCTTTTGAGGTGGTTCCACTCCTCCTCGGATGTTGTTAAATCTGTTTGTAGCTATCGGTCCTGCTTGCCCAGATTTCTCACATATTTCCCTTAACTCCCCAGAAATGTGTGTTTCTTTTGAGGCTAACAAGCACTGGCTAGCCCAGTATTGTCTGCGGACATACTTGCAATAGTTTTCAGGCGATTGACAGCATGAAGTTTTCATTCTGCAGCTTTCCTATTTTGTTCTAATAATCCATCTCTTACATTTAATAGCATGTTTTAGTATTTCTATTGGTAAAACAATCCATTAACTAAGTGAAGTGCTCTAGTGTCATACAACAACAACGATGCTCTGATGAATTTGGAGGATTGCTTCATTGAGGTGTTCCCACAGGAGCTTATGCCACTCAGATTCTGCTGTGCTGTGTAAGATCAATGCACAAACATCAGCAACGGCATAGATTTGTCTTCTGAAATTGTGATAATATAGCAAAGAGGTACCATTTCACAAAATTTACAGCTTCATAATCCTCTGTCAGTACAGGGAAGTTATATAATAATGAAAGTCTTGCAGGAAGACTGGGATAACTGCTGTTTCTATCTAGGAATGGGAATGGTTAACTGGTAAGCCTCACCCTATAGAGTAACTGTTTCCTTGAATGCACTTGAAGACATACTTTAATACAGTGGCCCTTTCTCTCACCAAGTCCTCTGCTATAGAGCAGTCATCCAGAACACATTAAACTAGAATGAAACAGACCCAAGGTAAGTGCCTTGGTCCTTAAAATAATGAAGATAAATCCTGAGCCAAGTTACAGACAGTTTGTGAATGAAACATTAAGGCTTTTTTCTTATTTATTTAGGCATGTACTGCCTGGTATATACATTGTTTCAGCACTGTCCCACTGTCATGGAAAGGTCTTTTATGTATTAATAAGAAAATCTTTTCAAGACTAAGAGCTGGTCTGGGTGGACTTGCCTTTTGGTGCCCATGGCCCCTTGGGGTCATGGCATTCCCCATAGCTACAGTGACCATATTTTCCAAACCAAAAATGGGGACACATGATATAAAGGCCCTACCAATCAATCAAACCTTAGCCATGCTCTGACACCTTAGGCCCCACCCACCAGCTCCAGACTCTCTGCCATCTGGCTCTTACTACATTTAAAAGACAGAGGTGCAATGGGGGAATTTCTGCGACATTTTGGTCCTTTATAGGGACAACGGGACAGAAGATTTAAAATTGGGTCTGTCCTGGAAAATCTGGGACTTATGGTCAGTGTACCCATAGCCCTTACCTCCTAACCTTTCTATATTGCTAATCCCTGCACCTCCCTCTTACATCCCTAATCACTGGACATTGTCCCTTTCATCCCAACCTCTGCTCTCCCCTCCTCTGCTCCCATACCTACATCCCCTTCACCTCCCACCTGAGCCCCTAACTTCTTCATACTCCTTTTGCACCCATGTGGAGAAACTGACCTGGATGAACAAAGAAGCTGACATTGCCCATTAGACTGCTGCTTCTCCCACTCCACGAACCTTGGGGCTGGAAAGGGAGGAGTGAGGAGCAATATCAGAGCTCCTTACATGCAGCTCACTTTCCTTGTCAGGGCTGCATAAAGAGGGCAGGAAAGCAGCCGTTGATGATGCCCACAGCCAAGATGGCAAAAGTGACAGATGGTAGAACAAGGAGCAATGGTCTCAAGTTGTGGTAGGAGAGGTCCAGGTTGGATATTAGGAAAAACTATTTCACTAGGAGGGTGGTGAAGCACTGGAATGGGTTACCTAGGGAAGTAGTGGAGTCTCCATCCCTAGAGATTTTTAAGTCTTGGCTTGACAAAGCCCTGGCTGGGTTGATTTAGTTGGGATTGGTCCTGCCTAGAGCAGGGGGCTGGACTTGATGACCTTCTGAGGTCTCTTCCAGTTCTATGGTTCTAGGATTCTAAAGTCTAGCTTGAATAGTTACACCAAGACAGCTGAATCAAAGGAATGATAAAATTAAATGTCTCTCTTTTTAGAGTATGTTAACTAATACATTACAGATGACATAAAACATACAATTTCTAATGAAATGGTTTCTATACACAGTCACAATAGAAATGTCTAACAATTAGGCAATCTGTCAAATACAGGATTGGCTTCCTTCCTCAGCAATTTTACCATCGATCTACTATGAGATTCATTTTTTATTCTCTCCCCAACCCCATCATTTGTAAGTAACAGCTGAGACATGTAGAGGACATCCCAACTACATACAAGGAAAACTAAAGTGGCTCTTATATGCTCCCCTCATTTTTTCATTGCCTGTCTTCATTTTTTGAATGACGACCCATTTTTTGTACACTTAACACTTATCTAAAATATAACCCCCTCTTAAAACACCCTGGCAGCTGATGCTCTGTATTAACAAGGAGTCAAACCAAATTCAGTAGAACAAGAGACACCCGAAGTACAATACTTAATGTATTTTTACAGTAAGGTAACTCTTCCCCTTCAATTATTGGGGTTCTTTGTTAAAGCTGCTATACAGGTAACTGTAGCAACTAGGGAAGATGAGAGAAAATAATGCCCAGAATGATGTGGTGACTTTGCTCATGTCTAAGGCCAAGGGGAAGTAAAAGCAGGAGAACAAATGACCTGACAGCAAATAAAGCAATGGAAGTGTTTAGGAAAAACTATTTTACAGCATATCTTCCAAGTTAACACTGCACAATGCAACATCACGTGAGCCACAAGCATGAGAGAAGAGGAGCAACTTTTGCGTATACAACTCACTGTGCAGGGAACACAGGGACAGGACAGTATACAGCTAGACACAATATAAATGGGAAAGTTTGCAGTAACAGACACCACTGAAGCAGAAGAGCCATACCCACCTTCACCAAATCAGGACTTGATTTCACATTAGCTGCTGAATCAAGCATAGACTCTGCATGTATTCTGCGTAACCGGTCTTTAAGATCTGTGTTTTGTGCTATGGCCTGGAAACATTTAACAAAAAAATATTGGGGCTATAAAGTTCTCAGCTAATGTAGATGGTGGCTTCATTGTGCAAAAAGGACAGAAGAACATTTTAAATGAAGCCGGAACACAGTCACTAGATACACGACCTGTTACTGATCCTGCATTTAGTATATCACAAATGCTTCAGACATTGCTCCTTCTCTGTCTCAAACATGAGTAGTTGCACGGGAGGGGAAAGAAGAGGGATGGGGAGAAGGGACTAAGTGATGAAGTGGCATCAAGGAGGAAAGGGAGACTTCAAACAAACAGAATGGAGAGATGGGAAATCTTAAGGCCACTAGATTCTGTAATTTTTTTTTAAGTTTAGATGTTATTGTATGGGTTATTTTTCCTTTCGAGGTCTCTTCCTTCATCCCCTTTTACAACCACCGGCTTTAATCATGCACTGTTAACACAAACTGTTTTCCCCAGAAAAATAAAGTTGTGCACCTAGAAACATGGTTTTTCCTTTCAGCCACTGCATCATTGGCAATGAATCCTGACTACTGGCACTTCCTAAAGGTCATCCCTAGAGCAGCCATATTATTGGCTTTACTCCTATAAACATGCCCCCAATTTTTCTTCTGCTGCAGCTGAACCTGTGGGTTATAAAAACTATGCCACTTAGGCAAGGATGGAGCAAGCAGAGTACAGCTCTTATGCAAGAGAGGCCAACCACATTTTCTCCAAGAAAGAACACTAGCGATAGAGGAACAGTTCAATTGGCAGTGTGGCTGGAAAACTGGGGAACAGAAGAGAAAATGAGGAAAGGCACTTTTCATATCTTAAATACCATATACTTTGCGCAAGATCAAACAGGGTTATGAAGCGTAGATGAGTAGCTCTGTCTTCCCCAAACAGAGAAATATATTGTGACTGTTACATTCAATTACCAAACATTTGAAAATTATGTATATTTTTTTATGCATAGTATGTATATTAACATGTTTAAAAAACAAAGAAACGCATTTCTCAATAATAGTAATAACGGAATGTCCCTTTCTATACTCTATTTCAGAAGCAAACACCTCTTCAGAAATAAGATATATCGTTATAAAGGTGATGACTATCCAGAGAGATCTGAAAAGAAAATAGCAATAATGATGCTGTATAAAATGGGTTTTCTAGTTGTGCATTCAAACATGATTTGGTAATTTTAAAATACTGAAGTAAAGAGGAAGGGGAGGTGAGTTCACTTGTTCTAGTCAGGATGTCTCCAAAAAAAACACCACACCCCCCTGGTCTTTCAGCCCCATGCTGGAAGGAAGGGTGGGGGAAGGGAGGTTCAAGCCCTCAGGCCATATTTTCTCTTCTGGAGTTCGAGTTAGTGGAATGTGTGGGGGCCCCTAGGCTCTGGAATGGGGCCAAAGATGAGGGGTTAAGTGCAGGACAGGGCTGCCAGCGAGTGGGATAGGGGTGCAGGATCTGGAGCAGAAGTGTGGTGCAGAAGGGAATAAAGGTACAAGGTCTGGAAAGGAGGTGAGGTACAAGAGCAGGCTGGAAGTAAGATGTCTGGCCAGGAGGGAGGGGGCAGGAACAGGTTGTGCTGGCTTTACCCTCCTTCCCCCCACAGAAAGCCAGCATTGGTGCTCTAATCTTGTAGGGGCATGCGAGGCCATAGCGCTAGCACGGGCTCCCTGCTGTAGAGGGAACAAGGGGGACACTGAACTTGAGCTTCAAAACAGCCATATATTGCTCCTTAGTGAGTCATATTTGGCTCGTGAGCCATAGATTACCGACCCCTGCACTAGCCACATGGCTGGTTGAGTGCGGCTAGCTGGCTTGAACAATTATTCATTATTTCAGAATAATGTGGCTAGTTCGCTATAGCAATAGCCACTATAGCAGCTACTACTTCAGAACTGGTTGGACACGCTGGGTCTTGCACATATCCTTGCTACAAATCTCATGAGTTTATTGTTGAAGCTGTCTAGCTGGATCACAAAGAAAAGAAATCCCATCAGCTCTGTGTTCAGCTTCTGTCATAACCTCTGGTTGCTGTGCAACATTTTATTGTCAGGAGGAGGAAAGGGAAAAGAGAGGGTCAGCCTCCAGTGTTCTTGTTCCAGGACCTTCATTATTGGATACCAAATATCTCCAGGGGGAATCTCTGCTAGGACTACAGCCAAGTGGCTGCTTTCTATAACTGGATTTGAAATATTTCCTCTGGCTTTTAGAATAATTTGACAAGGGTCATTTGCATGTTTCTATATTCCCTGCCAACACTGTCTCCAGTGTTTCCTGGCGATAGCTGGCTCTATTTGGTATCTCCTCTAGGAACAGGTGCAGATGTATTCCTGACAGCCTCATTATGGAAATGACTATCCACCCAACAGCCTTCCAGCAGCAAACTTACAGGAATAATGATTTTCTTTTTGAGTGAATCTCTGATGTTCAGGGTCTCAGTCATAGTAGCCTCCTAGCCAGTATTTTTCAGACCACAGGCCTGGGAGTGAAACACACAGAATATATTTAGTGCCTTATGAGAAATGTGGACATTGGCACTGGACAAAAAAAAATCCTCTGGTTTGACAATAGGTATTCTTGAGATGATTGCACCAGTACAACCATCACTCTTGCAAAGCAAGCAGATGTCAGTCCTTGATGAAGGCCTCCAAGTCCTTAAAAAGCATCTCTTCAGTTATTGTTTGTATTTACTAGCAAGAAAAAAAAAATCACCTTGTCAAGGAAGCACCATGGCCCAAGCTGTGGAAGCCATCATCACGGAGCCTTCTACCAGGATCTGGCCCAGATTTTTTTAATTTGTTGCTGGATTTCAGAAGCCTCCCTTGTTTACTCACCTCTCTTTCTATCCCCCAAGAAATTCCTTCCCAGATTGATAATGGTGGGAGGGAGGGGACACGACAGAGCAAGGAGAACAATACATACACCATCAAGAAGCATCAAGTTTGAATTTCAGTTAATATTTCCCCTTCCAACTGGCTGAACATACAGCACTGGCTCTCTCTAGTCTGCACCATGTCACATAAGCAATAGAGAGGGGAAGAAAAAGAACTGACACTTTCTAGAATTCCTCATTCCTGATTCTCAGGGTTTGAGGCAAAATGTTCTTCTAGTATTCAACAGAGAAGAGGGATTTTTTTTCTTTATTTGCTCTTCTTGGTCTGTTTGCGAAGGACAGGATTACAGCCTTCTCAGCAGAAAAGAGCACCTTTTATTTGTGAGCCGAATGCATTTTATATGGTTTAAGGTAGAAGTGAGTTTGCCTTTTAGCCTCCCTCTCCCCCAGAGCCTGGAGAGTAGTGATATTTCCTCTTTACATCTGTCCGATCACCTTCAGAGCCTACTACTCTGAGCACTTAGCTCAGGGCCAGGCTGTACAGAAATGACTTTAAGCAACTTGGTAAGGACTGCAGGCTGGAGTTCTCTTTAAAAGAAAGCAGGTCTTAGTTAGGAAGAATTTGGTACTTAGATCATAAATGTTGCACTCTTGCTGTATGTCCAGCCTTGGAGATGCCTGCAAAGAAAGCTCTTGGCTTCTTCCTGAATATTCCCTGCAGCATGGGATGATCACATTACTGCAAGTGGCACCACTGCTTTCTGTGGCTTTCCAGGCTAAGAAGGTCTCTCAGTGGTGTCTGAGCTGAGGAGTGTGGCGCTTCAGACAGAACACACTCTTTGGTATGTTCTCTTTTTCAGCTCTATCATGTAACAGCATGAAATTAGTGTTGGCAGCGTGATTCATGGGGAATTCAAGAGGAAACAAACATGTGAATATCAATATTTAGCCTTTTGGGAAAAGGTTACACACAACTGACTGGTTACACTGTGCACAGAGACTACACTAAGCATTTTCCCTTACAGATTTAAAAGTAGTAAGAAAATAGCTTTAGAAAATGGCAGTTGTACAGCTGTGAAGCAGGCCTTACAAAAGCCAAACAGAAAGGTATGGTCAGATGGACATAGCTGATAAGCAAGAAGCTTCAGTTACCTCCTGTTTTCTGTGCCAAGAGGAAGCAGCTCGAAGTTGGACTGGTGGAAATGCTAGGAGCTAAAACTCTTTCCATAAACAGAGATTTTGGCAAGCAAATGGTAGTTATCACCTATGCTAACTGTAGCTGTGCACCTACTTCTATCAGTTCACCATTGTCTCCAGCCAGAAAAATGCAAGATCTACAAAATGGTGGCAATGGACTACAATCCCTTCTCTGAAGATAAACCACAGTGAATCTGAGGAATTTGATCAATAATCTTGGGAATGGAAACCTCCAAATCAATCTCAAATGGACTTGAGACTAGACTAGTGCCAGTCCAGGAATTGTGTTTCATAGAAGTCTTTTTTTGATTTATAGCGGTCTTCACCAGAATCCAGTTAAGAAATTTGATCAATGCAAAAAATATAAACAATACTTGTGAAAGCAGAACTACTGCTTTTAGATGCATTTCAGTTCATTTAAAAAAGGGCAGCCCAAAGGCTTTCAGCCACCTAAAATGATTTTAGGCCAAAGCACATTGTGGAATGCCTGATTGCTAGAATACAAATCTCCTCACCCCTTTGTGATAAATTAAAATAGAAATTTTAAAATAAGAGTGTCTGCTCTCTGTTTTGTTTATAAAGCTATTCGGATTCATAATTTCACAGCTATGATTATGCATAATTTCAAATCTATCATCAATCAGGTCATGCAGTTCCCAACAGCCATATGCATTATTAGTATAATATGAAACACCAAATTACAGAAAAAGTAACTCTGGATCTCAGTCAAACACCACCTCTGACTCAACAAAACGTTTCCAATACAGTACTTAATAAAATACACAACTGATAGATTAATTCACCACAGTAATGTCCTGTTGATTCATGGAGCCCTGGCACACCTCCAAAGTATGGAATAAGTGGATTATATGAAACACCAAATGCATAGTTTACTTTGCTTTAGTATTAATAAGATACAAATATAACCCAAAAGACAGAAGTATAAAGAGATCTTATGAATTGTTATAACGAATCCTTCTGAATCTCAGAGCTCAACGTTACATTACTTACGGATGATAAGGCATTCTTCAATCCAGCTATTTGTGCAGATGGAGATGAGGCTGCATCATGTTCCAGCAGCTGCTTAAGTTTCTCTCTCTCAACTGAGATTGTACTAAAAGCCGACTTTAAGGTGAAGTAAGCTAAACAAATTAAAAAAAAAAGCAGACAGTTAGGAAAAGTCCCAGTTGTACAGCAAGATTGGAAACAACATATCAATGTAGCTTAATATACAGTGACAGAAACAAGACTTGTTGGGACAGAGCACTAAAGACAGGCCAGGTTAAAACCTGGATTTTTACTAGGAGACACGATTACTACTTAAATCATGGATGATAGTAAAATCATTGCTGCTGAGGTTTGGACAAAACAAAGGAAAAAAATAAAGTAATAATGGATCTTTATTAATTGTGGCAATTTGTAGAAAGTGGAGGAGATCTATTTAAGAAATATTTGTTGGAACAAAATAAACCTCCAAGTTATGCTATGGCCCCCCTCCCCTTTTTTGGATAGCCACACCTTTTGCTGAAAAGACATTATAGACAATGCCTGGACTGACAAGAGGGGCCCTGGCTATCAGATGTCTGGGCTAGACAGGGTTCCTGCCCTCAGCCACCTGGCTGACAAAACTGTGGTAGAAGCCCAATACAGGCAGTCCCCGAGTTACGCGTCCTCCACGTCTTTGCTCCTCATCTCCCTGGTCTTTTGGGGGGGCCCCCAGCAGACTAGGGAGACAAAGAGCAAAGCCGCAGAGGATGCGGGCGGGACCGCAATGCATCTCAGTGGTCCCGCCACCCGCGTTTCCCTAGTCTGCTGGGAAGGGGGGGAGGGGGTGCAGCTAGTGCGCTCCCCCCCCCCCCAGCAGACCAGGCTTTTCTCGCTGTCGACGCCTGGGGTAGAGCAGCTGAGGCGCTGCCAGGTTGGTCCCCGCAGCACCTAGGTGCGGCACTGCGGGGACCTACCCGGCAGCGCCCCAGCTGCTCTGTCCCAGGCGTCCAGATTCAGCCGCTGTTGAAACTGATCAGCGGCTGATTCCAGGAAGCCCAGGGCAGAGCAACTCTGCCTCGGGCTTCCTGTAGTCAGCCGCTGGTCAGTTTCAGCAGCGGCTGAATCTGGACGCCAGTTCCGACTTGCATACAAATTCAACTTAAGAACAAACCTACAGTCCCTATCTTGTACGTAACCCGGGGACTGCCTGTACTGTGAGATTCACAATGCAGTGGAAGTTGCAGATTAAGTAGGGCCTTATTTATTATGACAAATGTTCTGTGTGCTAAATTGTGGGAGAAACATCTCAAAGAAGATGATCCCTGAAACAACTTTAGTGCTACTTTATTTTTACAAAAAAGTATCTTATTTTGGCACCATTTAATTTTGTAAAGCTCAGTGGTGAGTTCTTATGTCAGTACAGTATCTAAACCACTACCACTACCACCATCACAGGGGAAAAACAAATAAATTTTTATGATACCACCACCTAGCCAAGGAAAAATGACTTGTGAGATGTAATAGTGGAACCCTTTAAAAAAAAGTTATTTCCTGCTCATAAAAACCTGCATGATATTTACAAGGACTCTCCTCACTGCCCCAGATCCCAAATAAAAAGATACTGCTGGAGCAGTGTTTCTTAAACTGTGTGTGCCGCGAGGCAGTTGGAGGTGTGCCGAAGAGAACAGAATTCAAAATGGCCACCCTGAAAGGGGCAGGTGACTTATTGAGCAAAAAAACTCCCCTGACCTTTTTTTTGTTTTGCTCAACAAAAAATCCTTGGTGTTTCCCATAAAAAAAAAATTATTACTGTTTGGTGTTCCTCTGTCTTAAAAAGTTTAAGAAACACTGTGCTAGAGCATGACTGTAGACAGGCTCTTTCATGTTATCAGAGTATAGCTATGGAAGAGTGTTTGCAGAGAAGGCTGCTCAGTGGCAGCTTGAGCTAGCCCTCTGGCTGCTTACCATGAGATTTTATTTTTCTGTATTCACTAAAAATAGGCTACTCCCATAGCAACCCTTGCATCACAAACAAATGTTAGCTCTGAGATACTGTGGACCATCCTGAGTGCATACTGTGTGAGCACGATAGCAAAAGAGTGCGCGTGCGTACACACACACACACACACACACACACACACACACACGTCTTTATAGGAACTGATTTTAGGACAACTGCTTGTTTCCAGGATAAGAGAATCTACTGTATGTATAATCACAATTGGGCGGGGGAAGGGGGGGAGAAGAGGGGAAATGTAGGCTACCATCATTCAACAGGGAGTGACAATTGCAACAAATTCCATTTAAATTGGCTTATCCTGAGGTCACAAGGTTTGATGAGGATCTGTCCTTGAAGAGACACCTTGGAAAGCAGTTCAATTTCCCTTTAAACAAAATTTTTTTTAAAGGTATACCTAAAACGAGTGTGAATTTATATAGGTGTAGAACCCTGCAGATATCCACGGATTGGATGTGTATACAAGTTTTGTAACAGCACAAGGTTTCTGGACTTGGACAGGGCTCAGAGTGTATTCTGGTTCTAAATCTGAAGTTTTGAAGAAAAGAAAATAATTTGAATGCTATGCTACTATTTTAATGACCTGAGTCCACAGCATTTCAGCGCCCGCTACACCTTTGGAAGCAGGGGGATGGGATGTGAAGTTATCCAGACCTTAATTTTTACACAAGCCAGCCTCAGATATCCCACTCTTATTTTAGCTGAAACACGCAAAATCTCACTTACCTTTCTGTGCGATTTGACACAAATCTTCTTGCATTTTAGAAAATTCTGATGTTTCAGAGCCATCAGAGTAATTTTTTTCTTCCCCAAAATCTATTGTAGATAAATTTGGATTGGAAGCATGCAGTCTCATGGGGGCAGAAAATACTGTAGGTACCTAGAAGGAGAACATTTACAATTGGTAAAATATAACAAGTAAAAGTTTTACATTTGCATTGCAGACATTGTACAATCAGACAACAGCATGGGAGGAACAGCTGTTGATCAATAATGTTTTTACTTGGATAATACATATGACCTCCCTTCCCCCCCCCCCCCAAAAAAGGAGACCCCATGCTCAAAGGTTTCAAACTTGGAGATTTGGCAAAAATTTAGCAGAAACATTGGTTTTAGTCTGAAGAGTGTTGCATCATCATTTAAACTTGTAACTATCCAATAACATGATTTGTGGAAGCATTTTATAAACAGTTAAATAAATGCTGTTAGATTTGCAATTTTTCTGAACCAGAAATGGAGGCTAGGTTGAGACTGTGTGTGAAATCTATCTTGGACACTTCAAAATCAAGGTGAATTTTGCTATGGGTATCAAAGAAGCCAGGATTTTGCTCAATGAGTCATGTAAGTACCAGGACACTGAAGTCTAATCTTACATATAGCTTGATTTAGAGGGATTCGGATTTCCTTAGAAATGCCAGAGCAAGAAAGGATCAATAAGCAATTTAACATTTTGAGAAAGCTGGGCTGAGAGAGGAAAAAGACTGTTCCAGTTACCTGCAAGGTTCCTTTGGCATCTTTACCAATAACTCTAGAACGCCACCTCCTGTGTGTTCTTTTTTCTTTTTTTGGACTTTCAAAAGTTCCACCCTTTTAACAACAGAGGGAACAACAACAATGGTGGGTGCCATAAAACATTACTGATAAGAAGAATCAACATCTTACAGCCCCCCACCTCCATGAAATAATAATTTTCACAGCTGACCTGCATAGCATTTATAGCAGGTGCTGAACATGTCCTATGGAGAACTTCCATGCTCTGTAACAGCTGGCTCATTTCCATTAAATATGTGTGACAACACGAGAGATCTGTTTTGAAAAGAGAAAACATTTTCACGAAGTGTGGACACAGAAGGCAATTTTTTTACATACAGCTGAAGTCAAATTTTGCTTCATTTCTTATTTTTTCCAGCCTAGTAGCAGATTGGTGCCAACAGCACAAAGATTGTTACCACAGTCTGGCACGGTCAACCCCTTTGTGGAGAGAGCAGTGTCATGTCAGGCTTGGAGCAGAGGTGCAATGTGGGTGTTTGTGCCCGGGGCAAAGGAAAAATTTGTGCACCCCCCGCCCCCATGTGGCAGAGCCCCGAATCTGGCACACAGCTGAGCCTGACCCTGGGAGGAGAGGAACTTGTACCGCATCTTCCCCCACCACCTCCAGTTTGGGGCCAGGCTCCCGCATGCACTAACCCGCCGGTGGAGATGGAGGAGGGTCGGGCTAGGAGCAGAGAGGTGGGGAGGAGGCTCCAGCTGCCGGCGGCAGGCGGAGTAGGAGCAGGCGAGCTGAGGGATGACAGGGGGAGCAGAATGGGATTAAATTGGCACCTCTCTAGCAATGGTGCCCAGGGGCAACTTACCCCTCTGGTCCCCCCTCTGGCCCCCACGCTACGCCACTGCTCCCCCACTTCTGCAGGTCTATCATCTTATGCATGTGCAAGATCTGTGAGCCACCCCATGAATCTGCAGTTAATGTCTGTGGCACCTGCTTCTGTGGGATGTCTCAATGCTGTCACATTCACCTCCAAAGAGGAGTCTTCCCAAAGCAGGCCCTTTCTGCTGATCCCCAAGGTGTCCACAGGTCCAATCTCCTTTCAATGGGCCCACTTCCCAGGGCTCATTGGTCTTGGATCTGGCTTCCATCCCCTCTCCAACCCTTGCAACTGCCTAGAGGTGCTCACCTTCTGCCTTATCCATTCCCACCTCATTCACCCTACAGAAACAGGGTCTCTCGCTTGTTTTAGGGACTATTCTACCAAGATGTAATGCAAAGTTTCCATGTAAAAGGACTCACTACAAAGCTAAAAACTTCAGTGAGAGAAGTTAATACAGAGACGTGTCTACATCTGCTGCAGGGAGACACCTCTGCCTGCCTCCACGCTGCTCATTCAGAGTCTACAGCCCCATTGCAAAGCAGGGGAGGGGAAGGAAAGGGACTGAAGCAGTCATGAGCAAACCATGCCCGGGAGCCATTCCCCTGTCCATTGCTGGTGCTGTGTTGCTTCAGGAATGCTGATATGCAGTCACCTCTGGGGTGAGCTGGACAGTTTAACACTTGCACAAGGGGTTTCGGGCACGGGGCAGTGCACGCTGCCTGCCTGCAGAGCCCCCATTAGAACCACTGTGCCTTCCTGGCTTAGGAAAAGAATAAACAAAAGGATTGGAAATTAACCCATCCAGTCTCACGTCCCCTACGCAAGGAATGAGTCATCCACATTAGGCCCCCGCTGGACTATTGTGTCCAGTCCTGGGTGCCACATTTCAGGAAAGATGTGGAGAAACTGGAGAAAGTCCAGAGAAGAGCAACACAAATGATGAAAGGTCTAGAGAACATTAGCTATGAGGCAAGGCTGAAGGAACTGGACTTGTTTAGCTTGGAAAAAAGAGAAGACTGAAAAGGGACTGAGAGCAGCTTTCAAGTATCTAAAAGTGTGTAATGAGGAGGAGGAAGAAAAATGGTTCTCCTTGGCCTCTGAGGATAGGACGAGAAGCAATGGGCTTAAATTGAAGCAAGGGAGGTTTAGATTGAACATCAGGAAAAACTTCCTGTCTGTCAGGGAGGTTAATCACTGGAATAAATTGCCTAGGGAGATTGCGGAACCTCCATCACTGGAGATATTTAAGAGCAGGTTAGACAGATACCCGTCAGGGATGAGCAAGGGCAACAACTTTGGAAGCCCCGGGGGGACACACTGATACTCACAGCACATGCTGAGGGCCTCAACTTAAGTGTGGTTGCATCTACATGCAAATATATACAAATAGCTTCTCTCACACTGACAGGCATGAATACAAAGATTAAGGCAAGACTACACACCACACAGGCCCCATTTAAGTCAGTTCTGCTGATATTCAATAAAATGCAACATTTACCTGATTTCCACCCACGTGATGGCACTTTTTACAAGCAATGACAGTCCAAGAATTTAACTACTAAAATGCATCTCAACAGAAGACCATTACACAGACTACTTTTTTGTTTTGGCTCCCACCCACCAGCCGTGTGTTGTTCCCCACAAACCCAAACCTATAGAGGCCCTGTATCCTCCTGTGCACCAGTGAGATTTTGGTGCCAGGCCCCTCCCTCAAGTGGATCCCTTGAACTGGGGGTCAGGTCAGGCCAGGCCCTGTTCTCTCCCACACTGTGGGGTCCTAGGGGCTGGACCCTGTGGTGCCTCTAGGCAGGTGTTGTGGCATGAGGGGAGTGAACCTCCTGAAGGGAGGTTCCAAAGAGGCTGGAGAAAGGCTGTTCACAGTAATGACGGATGGCAGAACAAGGAGCAATGGTCTCAAGTTGCAGTGGGAAAGGTCCAGGTTGGATATTAGGAAAAACTATTTCATTAGGAGAGTGGTGAAGCACTGGAATGGGTACCTAGAGAAGTAGTGGAATCTCCATGCCTAGAGGTGTTTAAGTCTTGGCTTGACAAAGCCCTGGCTGGGTTGATTTAGTTGGGATTGGTCCTGCCTTGGGCAGGGGGCTGGACTTGATAGCCTTCTAAGTTCTCTTCCAGTTCTATGGTTCTATGATTTTAAGTCCAAAGCTTGCCCTACAGGGCTCAGCAAGCCTGGGGGAGGGGCTGAGCAGATGGGAGAAGTGGGGGCAGGAGATGGCTGCCAGATATCAGTCTCTGCCCCTCGCTGCCATTAGTTGGGCTGCACCGTGGGCTGGCGGGCAGTTCCTAGAACTGTCTCCTTTGAGCAGGGGAGGCTTGATCGCAGTATGAGCTAGTCAGGGCATGATTGCTGAAGCCCCACCACCCCGCGGTTGTTCCCCACCTTAGTCAGATTGCAGAGCGCCAGGTTATTCTGGGCTGGGCTGCGGTCACATCTTTGCTACCCGTGTAGACAGCTCCTAAAGCACTGGAAACTGAGCTTCTAGTCCAGCCTGGTAGGTGACCTCAGGCATGTCACAGGCCCCACTGTGCCTCAGTTTCCCCAGCTGTAAAATGGGAATAATGCTGGCCTACTTGGGAAAGCCTTCTGAGTGCTGCCAATGGGTGGAGCGAAGGCTGGCGAGGAAAAGCCTTGGTCATGTGGGCGTGGTACTGTTCCAGCGGGCAGATGGTGCCATCAATTGCTTGACAGCACTTTGTGTCGGTATGAAGTCACATGAGGTGGTCCAGTGACAGGTGGGTGAATGGCTAAGAGTCAGTGGGCAGGGAACTGGGTGCCGGGTTACTGGCAAATTGAGCGTATGGGGAATGAGGCTCCCCACGCCCCAGTTCCCAGCACTTGCGGGTGGAGTTCACAAATGACAAAGCTCTTCTCACTTCCCTGCCAGCCAAGCCATCACTTTACTCTGGGTCCTTAACATGGGCTGTCCCTTGCCTTGCCTGGGCACTGCTCCGGGGCAGGCCCGGTTCTTCTAGCCCAGAATCACAGAAGTGCCCAAAAAGTGGAGTTGGGGGGTACAAGTATCCAGACCAATGATCCCCCACCCTGCTGTTCTTGCCCCAAGGCCCCACCCACACACTGTTCCACCCCCGCAAAATGCTCCTGAGCTACCTCTTCCTCCTAAAACCCACCCTCTACTTGTGCTCTTCTCCTGCCATTGCCTGCCTTTACATGCCTCTGGCCCCCCACTCCCTGCTCCGTGCCCCCTGGCCCTGGCCTGCCAGACCAGGGGCTGCCGCTGGAGACTGGCAGGCTTTCTACTAGCTGATGCCAGAGCCAGGCACCCCCAGTGCCTCCCCCAACCAAATCTCCCTCCCTCAGACCCAGGCACCGGCAGAACCAATCAGGCAAGTTAATCTTACTTTTAAAAGAGGCTGCTCCTGCCGTCTGCCTCTGCTCCCAGTGTGTTCCGGGCAGCAGCACGTGGCCCAGTTGCCAGCTCACTGATCTAAGTGTCAGGTGGGCCTGCGCGGTGCGCGCTCTACTCCCACCCCGGCCCAGCGCCCCCCTTGAGTGGCGTCCGGGGCCAATTGCCCCTCCCTGCCCCCCCTCACTACGCCTCTGGCTCGGAGACCATACTATTTTCCCTAGAATGGAGTTTCTTTGGGTCAAGGTAGAGGCATATTGATAGGGGGAGTTTACACTGCTGTTTGTTTATGCTATATCCTATTCTACAGGGAAATAACTTCTACAGAACCTCAAGCTCTTGGTCTGTAAATATGACTAGCACTTGTGATGTCCACAAAGGGCCAAACTTTCAAAAATTACTAGTTATTTTGGTAGAAATGTAGCAGTGTTAGTCTGGTGTAGCTGGAACAAAGAACAGGACTATGTAGCAGTTTAAAGACTAACAAGATGGTTTATCTGGTGATGAGCTTTCGTGGGCCAGACCACGTCTGAGGAAGTGGGCCTGGCCCATGAAAGCTCATCACCTAATAAACAATCTTGTTAGTCTTTAAAGTGCTACATAGACCTGTTTTTTGTTCTAGTTATTTTGGGTGCTTCAAAGTGTAGGTGCTTACTTTGAGGCACTTCAAAGCCTGTTTGTCAGAAGACTGATGCCCAAAATTTTCCTGGAAAAAAAATTCCCTTTATAAAGTTTCATGTTGGTTATCCAAAACTGGAAGTACATGGAAATTACTATCACTATAAAAAGTGGACATAATTCACTTTAAAAAAAGTTACTACAGTACCATCATTTTCAGTGGTAAACACTAGCAGAACAGCCCTTATACCAGGCTTCCTGCTTGCGCTGCCCCACCCACACGCTGCTCAGAAACACGTCTGTGGGGCAGTTTCTCTTTAAAAACTGAGTCTGGAGGAGGGGGGGAGCTTTAGGAGTTGCTCCTGTTCCCAGCATAATGCCATTGTCTGGTTTCTGGCCAGAAACTGGCCAATGGGAGCCACCCATTTCGACAACAGGCAGCCACAAAGCACAAGGGGCTGCAGTCTTTGCATGGGGCAGGGCAGGCAGAAGTAGTCCCACTAAGCTGCATGGCAGCACAGCGTCACAGGTGATTAATCAGCCCCACCCAGTCAGAGGTTCAGGGCTCTGTGCAGGGATCTGACTAACTGGGCAGCGCTGATTAATCACCTGTGATGCCATGCAGCTTACTGGGAACAATGGCTGGCAGAGAAACTGATTCAGGAATGGGCTGCTGGCTGGTAAGTCTCCTGGCCAGACCCAGCCCTTCCTCAACCCACCGCCTCCCCCACTCCACATAACCAAATCCTCCGCCCCCCCCCCTCCCCCTGCACCTATATTCCTTCCCAGATCTGGCACCTCAGTCCCCTGCCCTAGGTCACAGTCTCCTCTTGCCCTAGCTCACAACCCAAATCCCTTCACCACATCCTGTGTCCCAATTCTGTGCCCTACATTCCAATCCAACCCCCTGAACTCCAGCCCAGTGCCCCAGGTCACAACTGCCTCCTTCACTCAAACTCTCTCCCTTACTCCAAGCTCCCTTCTGCACCCAACCTCCATCCCAGATCCCTGCACCTCCTCCATTAATATCATGGAAGAGTGTGGCCCTCGACCACTTTCCAAATTCTTGGAGTGCCCCCCCCCCCCCCAAAAAAAAAATTGTTGCCCACCCCTGCCTTACAGTCAGTCAATTCCAGTAATATTCAGGAAACCTGCAATAATTTAATTGTTTCAAGTTTCTTCAGATGTTACCTTTTGAGCATTTTTCCATATCCTCTGAAGACTGTAGCCAAGGTGGAATCCTGGACTCACTACTTGGACAGGAAA
The DNA here is from genome assembly GCF_052426305.1 of Pelodiscus sinensis. NCBI lineage: Eukaryota > Metazoa > Chordata > Testudines > Trionychidae > Pelodiscus > Pelodiscus sinensis. The sequence continues at coordinate 200,796,869 of NC_143053.1, read as the reverse complement.
ACTGTAAGCTATTCCCAATTCGCAATGAATTCTGTTTTGTCAGGCTGCCTGTCTGTTCCAAAAGAAACAGAAATGAATAGTTAATACAAGATAATCTATTATTGTGGTAAAGATGAATTATGGCACCCAGATGCAGAAGACTATGTTCAGAAGCTGGTGAAGATTACATGCAAAGTTGTCACAAGTGTATAAGCCAACAAAGAAAAACATCTAGTACCACACAATCAAATTTTCAGTGAAAATGTTCATGAAGGGAATGAGCTGACTAGCAACTACCAGCAACAGAAAGACAAATACAGAAGAAAATCAACAAGAACTCGGTTTGCTGAAAAGTAGATTTAAAAAAGTTTCAACACTTTGAAGTATTAGGTCAGTGTAGCAAACTGATCATCTGTGTTTAATGTTTTCCCCATACCCTCCCAATACAAAATGCAGGACAATGTAGCACTTTAAAGACTAACAAGATGGTTTATTAGATGATGAGCTTTCGTGGGCCAGACCCACTTCCTCAGATCAAGTAGTGGAAGAAAATAGTCACAACCATATATACCAAAGGATACAATTTAACAATTTTAAAAAATGAACACACATGAAAAGGACAAATCACATTTCAGAACAGAAGGGGGATGCGGGGCGGGGGGGGGGGGTAGAAGGAAGGAAGGTAAGTGTCTGTGAATTGATGATATTAGAGGTGGGGAGAGTGGGATGTTTGTGAGTTAATGGTATTAGAGGTGATAATTGGGGAAGCTATCTTGATAATGGGTAAGATAGCTTGAGTGTTGGTTCATTCCTTTTTGGAGAGTGTCGAATTTTAACATGAATGACAGTTCAGAGGATTCCCTTTCAAGTGCAGATGTAAAAGGTCTTTGTAGCAGAATGCAGGTGGTTAAGTCATTGAGAGAGTGTCCTTTCTGGTTAAAATGGCAAGAAACTGTTTTTTCTTTGTGATCTTGTCTGATATCTGTTTTGTGGGCATTAATCCTTTGGCGAAGTGTCTGAGATGTTTGTCCAATGTACAGAGCAGACGGACACTTTCGGCACATGATAGCATAGATTATATTTCTGGATGCGCAGGAATATGTGTTCTTGATCTTATAACTCACTTGGTTAGGTTCAATAATGGTATCAGCAGAATGATATCTATCACTATTCTACCTCCCAATACAGTTTTGGTAATTGATACTCAGGTGCTTCAAGAGGCCTTGTTAGGTTTAGGCTCAATATCCTAAAGGCCAAAAGCATAAGTCAGGCCAGAAGTTTGATGGCTCTCATATCTGATTGCTAGGCCTAAGAGGAGGTGACCTGCACTTCTCTTGGCCCTGCAGTGGTGCTCTTTTCTCCCATCAGAAGTTGTCAATGCCAGAATAGAAGGCGAAGCCTAATTACTAATGTTTTGTGGTTCTTATAGATACCTTTATAAGCATCTAAGTTTTAAAAGTTAAACTCTCACATTTTTACCACTGTAGTATGAGTGGACAAAGTTTAAATTTAAAGTAAAAATCTACAATTGTATTTCCCATTCTGACAGCAAAACTCATGTGTGCCAAAGATATTTATTATGAAACCATTAACACAAGTTTTCCAATATTAGACACACTAGTGTTTAATCAACATGAAAAAGTTAAACACTTAAAAAAGGACATTAAAAAAAGTCAAGATAAAGCTTTACAGTATTCTAAAGAAAATTGGACAAGCAAAGTTACACATTAGACCATTTTACAGTTTATATCTGACACCAAACTTTTACCCAACCAAAAACTGAATTATAGCTTTTTAAAAACAAACAAACAAAAACAAACAAAACAAAAACCCACACACAGAATGACAGAAAAAAAATAAAGTTAATTAATCCTCAATGAGAGCTCATCATTACCTTTCTACTTGAAACAGAATCAAACACACTGGATACAGTGTCTGTGGTAGAGGATGCCGGGAAGAAATTATTAACATCGTGTGGAAACATGGCAATTTCATTTTGACGATACATTCTGTGGTGACGCAGTTTTGCAACCCATTCATCAAACAGTTCCTGAGATTTCACCTACAGAAAATAGTTAAGTTGTATGTCAGGGAGTCATAGTTCATCTTAAATTACTCGACAAAACTAGATCTTATTTTCTCCTTTTTCTTACAAGGTAGCCACATGAGGTTCTGCATTCTTGACAGACCATCAATAAAGTCTTCCTATTAAATAGCATTCTTCCCCAACTTGGATACAACAGGAAAAACAAACCAAACCAAACATGGAGCAGCTCAAGAGAAAAAGCTATGTTAGGTTAGCTAAAGATTCTAAGACTCCATTCAGGAAAGCACAAACAAATGTTTAAGTCCATCCCTGTTCAGGGGAAAACTGACATTTGCTTAAGTCCCATTAACTGCAATAAGATTTAAGCTTAAAAAAAGCATACCATACTAAATAGGGCTTAATATTGTGAACTTAAATACAAGTCTTGTAAGCCTGTCTCCTGAAGGACAGACTTAATTTAGACCCACAGAAGCATGACAGCTTTAAATCTTCACATATACCAGAGTACATAGAAATATATAATCTCAGTTTTATTTGCAAACGTCTTTGCTTTTAAGGTTTAAAAAAAGTCTTTAAAATGTAAAAGTCAAACCTATATTTAACTAAGATTTAAGACACCTAACTATATATTTTAAGTGAATTTAGAGCCGTGTTTACCTGCATCTCTGATAGAAGGGATTGAAGTTCCCATTGGCCATGGATCATTGTTACCAGCCAACAGGAGCTACAGGAAGTGATGTCCCATCCATGACCAATGGGAGCTGCAATCACCAGTACTTGTGGAGATGCAGGTAAATGAAGCAGCGTCAGCCCACCAGGAGCTAAGCCCGTTTTGTTGCCCACCCAATTTAGAGCATTAGATCAACTTACAAGTTGAACACTGCAGACTCTATAGTCCACAAAATACTTCTTAATTATGTCCGATTAATAGATTAGATCATTTCTCTCACGTAATAGAGATGTAGTATCAGAGAATACTTGCATACTTTGCAAGAGGGCATAACAGCAGCATCTGCCTACTCTGATCCGTTTTTTTCTCCACATTAGTCTCACAAAAATGAGTAATTACATTTAAGTATAAAAAATTGCTGCCGACTACAAGATCTCGTGTTTGACAGAATTCAAAGTTAGGGAAAGATTTTACAGAAGTTACAAATTCCAGAAACTGAATTACAGGAAAAATAAAGATAACTTACTTCTCAAACTATTAAAGTTCAGCCACATTTGACAATTGCTACATAATTTAAATAAATGTATTCTCCAAGTTAACCAATATTTCCACCAACCCTTTATTTGAAGGCCAACACTACAATCTGCACAGATCAGTAGGTAGGTCACAATGTTTCAATATTTTTGCAATTTCATTGGTAAGATTCAGAATAAGACTGCCTTGAAGAATTACCTTGAGATGGTATATGTATTCTTCTGTATCCAAATCTATACATTTTGTTGATTTTTTTACAGACATCACTGAAAGTCCAACATCAATGCAGCCATGAAGCTTCTCTCTCTCGACCTGCAAAGATTTTACATAGAAAATTAGCATTGATTGGCAGGATCAACATTAATTCAGCTTGTAGTTCAGATATTCAGAATCTTTCCTTTTCACAACACCACCCAAGTCCTGGTATTCATATAAAATATCAAAATATTGTGAGGGAGCAGTGGGGCATGATGGGGGAAAAAGGAGAGAGACAAATAACTTACATCAGCTTGACACTTGCCATACTTCAAAATTCCTCTGTTCAAGTAGAAGTATCTCTGTAATCAGAAATGCAAAGATACCTTCATAAGAGGGCAGGAAATGGTACTCTATATTCCATTAAAAGGGCATCTTCTGCTGTTAACCTTTTCAACTAAGACAATACACCAAGTGAGTTAAGTTTAAAAGGCAACTAACCAACCATCAGGCTACATCGACACTGGAAAGAATTGGTGATCAAAGTGCTGTCCACATGCTGAAAACTCACCAAACCTATTTTTCTGCCACCCACTGTCCACATATCACGGCCACATTGTTAGCTCCCTGGTTGAGAGAAACAGCATAGCAATGTGGGTAATTATCCCATGTTGCTTGGCATCACCTACAGTCACTAAGAACTGTGGGGATGTGCAATGTAGTGCTAGGCATTTTGGGAATGTGAAAAACATCCCAGCAGCCACCTCTTTGCTTCCCAAGGCTCCTGGGACTTCCAGCTTTCATTCAAGTGGTGCAAAAGTCAATTATTGCTGCAAACTCCAGCATCTGCTAGGAGGAATCATGGATCCTAGACTTCTCTCCCACATTGCGTTCAATGTGCTTAGGACATCACGCATTGCGACCAAGCAACTAATGTACTTAATAGCAGAGGACAGAGATGCAGATGACTGAGCAACAGGGACAGGAGTGAAGTGGCAATGCACTGGGCGGTCACAGAGCAGCTGTACACAGTAGAGTCTTGCTTTTGGGCTAGGGAAACCAGCACTGATTAATGGGATCACATTGTCATGCCGGTGTAGGATGAAGATCAGTGTCTACAGAACTTTCAGATGCGTAAAGCAACCTCCCTGGAGCAGTGTGCTGAGCTGGCCTCTGAATTGCGGTGCAAGGACACCTGAATGAGAGCTCTCAGTAGAGAGGTATGTAGCAATTGCTTTATGGAGGTTAGTGACCCCCGATTTCTACCATTCGGTTGCAAATCAATCTGGAGTGGGGAAGCCTACCACTAGGGTAGCATTTCTGCAAGCATACTGGGCAATAAATTGCATTTTGCTGCATAGGATTGCGAGACCCTGGTAAATGTGGATGGTGTAGTGACTGGCTTTGCTAACATGGGCTTTCCAAACTGTGGAGGGGCAATTGATGGCCCTTATATTCCCATTATTACGTCACCCCACCTTTCCATGGAGTACATCAATTGGAAGGGTTACTTCCCCATGGTCTTCAGGATCACCGTAGACATTTCACAGACAAATGCAGGGGAGCCTGGAAAGGTGCATATGATACACACATCTTCAGGAACACTGGCCTGTACAGAAAGCTGCATGCTGGGACTTTCTTTCCCAACCAAAAAATTACAACGGGGGATGTGGAAATGCCCATCATGACCCTAGGTGATGAGGCTTACCCCTTGTAGACCTAGCTCAAGACTACTTACATGGGGTACCTGGACAACAATACGACTAAGCCAATGCCACATGATTCTTGAATGTGCCTTTGGCAGATTGAAAGCAAGATGGGACGTGTGTATGGCAGGCTGGACCTTTTGGAAGATCATATCCCCAAGGTGGTGACCACATGCTGTTGCTCTTATACTTTGTGTGAGTGTAAGAGTGAAGTGTTTACCCCTGGGTGGAACAACGAGACATGGTGCCTGGACACACAGTTTGAACAGCCAGACACTTGTGCTGTCAGAGGAACCTACAAGGTGGCCATCAATATCAGGGAGGCTCTGAGGAACCATTTTTGCAATGGGGGGAAGCTGACGTGTGTCAAGGTTGCTTCTCTGCCTCATCCCACTACTCTTCCTGAGTGAAGCATTCCCATGAAACCAAGGCATATTATAGGCTTCCACAGGGGCCAGAACGATTGACATGGGCAGCATCATACAAAATAAACTCATGAAAACTTGTTACATTTGTCTTTATTGAGGTCTTTCACTCAGAAAGCTTAGTGGTAAGGGATAGCAAGGGTTATTGGAAAACCACACAATGGTGTTAACATCCAGCTGTCAAAGTCACAGCTGCTTTGACAGGGAGTGGAGTGTGCTTGGGAAAAAAAAAACTTGAGTGGGTGGGCACACAGGGAGAGTTGCTATGGGGGGGGAGGGGAAGAGAAGTGTCCTGCATGTGCAGTCGCACTCTCCTTGGATGCGAGATCCAGTTCTTTATAAAAACAGCATGTTTTGGGTGCAGCACCAGACCAGCTGTTTGCCTCCTTCACCTTCTGGAGCTCCTTTCTCTCGTTCATGCTCCTTCTCACACAGAGCTCGAGATATGTGACTGTCTCCCAGTTCCTGCGAATCACTTGCAGCTGTGATTGCAACAAATTCTTCACCCCACACTCTTGTTAGATCCAAAAGTTATGGGTGCTCCAAGCAGGAGAGCATCTTGAGTGATAGCCCACCCACCGTCCTTAAGACACCATAAGGATCACTACACAGTGATCCAGACACAAGGAAATGGATTTTAAAGTTTGCAGGGTTTGCAAATGGGAGGGGCACATCTGTTTAACATGACAGCAGAGTTCAAAGCATTGACCAGAATAGCTAATCTGGCACTGAGGGAAACATTCTGGATGTCAATAAACTCAAAAAAAAAAAAAAATCTATGGTAGTACACACTACATGACTGTCAACAGTAAAGGGAGGGGGAAGAGTCAGAAGTCCCTCACATGGCTAGAAGTTTGCTACCAAAACTGGGTGCTTGTCGTGATTTTTGCTGCGTTGCAATGTGAACACTCTCCAGGTTTTGTTGCCAAAGAGAGGTTTTTGATTATAAAACTTGCGAGTGTAGACAATGCCTAAGATAGGCACTTGTTTCCTACCTTGTGCCAGCCTTTCAGAGGCCATTTCCTCTTTTTCAGTAGATAGCCTTCCTGTTTCTGTGGTTGCTGGGTATAATTCATGACTCCTCGCAATCCTTCCACAATTTCCCAGCTGTCCTGTTAAAACACAAAATCCACAGCTGATTTCTTTAAAGGAACAGAACTAAAAACATCTCTAAATAAAATCCAGTGAGACCAGAATCTCATCTTGAGAGAAAATACAAATTAAATGAAGTGCAATTTTTCTGACAAAATGTCTCATGAATGTATGAGCTCACCAGTATTATTTACATATAGTACATAGCCACAAGGTAAGCCACAGTTTAGTTGAAACCTTTATATCAATATAGGCAAAACCAACTCCCACTTTAGATCTCTTTTGTGCATAATTGCCTGTAAAGCAGACCATAAAAGCCTAGATTTCTGGCATGTTCTTTAGCATGTGAGCAACTCAAGGTCCTCCTCCCAAATGATGAGCAACTTCAGAATTGAGAGATGAACCATACAGGTACAAAGAAGGAAAAACTAATTGAAAATGTCAACAGAAAATGCCTTCTTCCTGACGGTATTAAAGGAGTGACCTTGAAGTAATCTGACATACAGATGAGAACAAAGCGGATAACTATTTTACAATTCCTTATAAATAAAATAAAAAAAAAATCAAACCTTTTATTTTTTGGTTAAGTGTTGCTGTGAAAAATATTATATAAAAACAGGGGGAAATTATTTTTCAAGGGAGTACATGTTTTGTGTCAGCCACCTATTTAGCAGGAGTGTGGAGTGAAGGGGCGGGGAAGGTAGGAAAATTCCTTTCCAGCTTTTAATATTTGAGACATTACTGTAATGGAATATCAAATAACCAAGAAGGAGAATAATTAGGTACCTAGTTAATTTATACAAAGGAGTAACATGTAGAGGAGTCACACAGCACTTCCATTACCCAAGAAAACCTTTTTAAAAAAATTCTAAAACTGTGTTTGTTACATTCCTATAATCTGTGTTCAAAATATTTTGTGAAAACAATTCTCTGTATTTATAGCCCCCAACAAGAATCCAGTGTAAGCCATCATGCTACATGTCTGGTAGAGCTAAACTAGAACAACATACAGAGAGTCAACAAATAGAGGCATATACATCCCTCATTTTATGCAACATTACTTGACATGAGAACATCAGTAAATCCAAGTGGCAAGATGCAATAACCCACTCCCCACAATCCTTGGAAACTAGGTAGAAGTATTAACAATTTAGTTTGTGAGAATTTTTTGTTTATGCCAACTTCATTAGGACTTTTTATATAGCTTGTTGTAAAACTGGACAAAAATATCTAGATGAGTTGAAGTATCCCGGAAAACCTCTGAATAACTTCAAGGGTATGCATTCCCTTGGTTGATAACCACAGCCTTACCTGACCACTTGCTCCTGGGGATACACACAGACTGTAATTTCACAAATAAATGTATTGGGTTGGGAGGGGGATACAATGCAGGTGGGTCTCAGAAGCAATCCCAACAATATTAATGTATACTCTTAAAGCATGTTCCACCAACTTTTTCTACACTAAAGGTCTATAATGAAACTGCCTCCAGGGCGACACTGGATGAAATACTCCAAACTCTGAAGATGATCTACTGACTGATGTAATCCAACAATTTAAAAAAATTGAAGAGGCATGTTAAGAAGCAGCCCTGGACACGTCACTAAATGCTGCATGAGGCTATGAAGCTGGAGATGATCATCTGCTTTATCAGAGACCAGTAGTGTAGACTGTGTCTTCCCTAGTTAATCTTGAAGGTTCTTTTGTCTAATGAAATGTTGCTATGCTTAATCAATGCTTCTTTCATGTCAACACCACTCTGCCCGAAGACGTTCTAAACTCATGCAGGATTTTTCAGTAGTTTTTTTCCCCCCAAGCTAAAATTAAAAAGAGATGCAAGAAGTAGTCCCTAAAAAGCCCCCCGTGCTACTCCAGAAGAACACACTCTAATTGTAATACCATCTGAAGCAGGGGAGAGCTCATGGCTGCTTGTTGCCCACCCCAGATCTGGGTGCTAGCCTGCCCTGAGAAGGCAGTTCTGGCAGCTGGGCATAAGGAAGCCCAGCCACACGCTGCACCACCCAAGGACGAGTGATTAGTCCTAAACACCTTTGCACCACTGGAAGCTCTAAGCGGCCCCCACTTTATAAGAGTGAACTGGACATACTTTATAAGAGTGTTCAACCTTTTAATTTCAACCTAGCTTCATCAATAATCTGACTAGGTCACTGTTTTACACAATAGCTGGACATAAGCCCATTGTAGCTGGGCAAAAAGCAGAGTAGACAGCTGAAACACTGAATATGACAGAGTGAGGGTGCAGTAGTGGATAGCAAGTACTGTTTGGAACCAGAAATCAGTGAATTTCAATTTACATTAGTTAAGTAACAGAGGAATACATTAAACTGTCACTGTTATACTGTGCTAAAAATTTTAGTGTGCATAAAGAATTTTCCACTAAGTCATTCTTGACAGAGGTTGCTTTCAGATTTGGTGTGCAAGGAAAAAAACCCAGCAGCTTTTCTCTAGGATTTAACTGGATTTTTCCCGGAGAGCCTACCAACATAGCTAAAAGATGGAAAAGGCGTTTGATTGGGAAGCCCATAAAACTCATAAGCAGTGATTGATTTTAAGAATAGAAATCTGTATAAATATCAGATTAGCTTGTTCCCTTCAGAGAAAAATTTCTCAAAGAAGCATTACACATGGCATCTATCACCCACTGCTTTAGCCCAATTATACTTGATAGCAGTGCCCATCATAATCTACAATGAAAAGGATTAAAATCAGATAACTGAATTACTAATGAACATAGTGTGCGTGTGTGTGTTCCTTAATCATCTATAAGGCTGAGAATTTGTCAGAGGTTTGACTTTCTAGGACCTCTACAACTTCTGCAGCAGCTGGTGTGGCTGGCCCAGGGGCAGAAGCAGCAACATGTCCCTTGGCTCTAAAATGAAAGTGTGGCCATATGACTGTATTCTGCCCCTGCCCACAAGGCACTGCACCCACAGCTTAAGAACACCCAAGATTTAGTCAAGGGCATATAGTACAAGTCACACAGGTAACAGACCATGAATTTTTATTTACTCTGAACTGTCCATGATTTTTACTAAAATTACTCATGAATAAGCCATAGCCATAATCACCTGAATCAGGGTGGGTAATTTTTTTTTTTTACTGGGGGCCACTTCATAAATTTTTTGAAGAAGCCCTGGGTTGCACCAGAAGAGGCGGGGCCTCAGGCAGAAGGGGTGGGGCCAGGATACTTTCCTGCTTCCCCACCCACAGACCACAATTGGTCAGGTGGTGTGGGAGCATGTGAAGTCTTTGCCCCCCTTCATAGAAGTTCTCCCTAGGCGCCTATGCTCCTGGCAGTGGGAGGAGACTTTGCACACTCTGCCTTCTGCCCCCAGGCCAATCAAGGACTGGGGGGATGGGACAGGGGAGCACACAAAGTCTCCTGTCCTGCCAGGAGTGCATGATGCTTCTAAGTGCTGCATGCTCCTTGCAGGGTGAGGGCAGGGTGGAGGAAACTGTGCACTTCCCCCCCATCCCCAAACCCTGATTGGCCTGGGGACGGGGGAACAGTAGGGCCTCTGCCGGTCAGATCAACCCAGAGCTGGCCCATGGAGTCCCTTCTATCACCCCTGGCCTGAGTTCAGCCCTGTGCATTTTTGATAAGCAGAAGCAGACAACAGATCCAATACAAAACAGTCTTCAATCTTTTGGAAGGCAAAACATTTCCCAAATGTGTGAGGTTTACAGTATTTTACTAATAATGGCCATAGGGGGAAAAAATCCAAGCATCTTCATATAAACTCTTTAGCAAACCACAAAAACCATGACTTAGGATGGGTGAAATGTTGAACCTTATAGTTTCAACTTAGTTATTCATAGTTAAATCCGTGTTCCTCTCAACCAACAAGAGCCTATCAAGAAGGATCAGAGCACAAAAGAGCGCATGTCTGGTAATTTCCTCAGAATACCATCCAATTCCAGGTTGGAAACCCACCAAGCATACTCCAAGGGCCGGGGAGGAACCAGGACACTTGTATAGAGGGAAGTTACAGAGGTGGATTCTATGGTGACGAGGGTCACATCTGAGGGGGATACATGAGGTGAAAGAGAAAAGTCTCATCAAAAGGCAGCGAGTTGGAGGCATAAACTAGCTTCTAATAGCTCCAGGGGTTGACGAGTTAGTCTGTAGAGGATAAACGAACAAAAACTGGTCTGGTAGCACTTTATAGATTAACAAAATATGTAGATGGTATCACGAGCTTTCATGGGCAGTTTTCTCCAGTCATCTGAAGTGGGCAGTGCCCACGAAAACTCATGAGGCCATCTACATGTTTTGTTAGTCTATATGCTTTCTAATAGTTTGAGTAACCGCATCGAGGAATAGCATCACTTCTTGGCATTCTTAGGGCTCAAGAGGATTTTTTGAAGTGTAACGCCAACAGGCAGAATTGAACTTGGGACCTCTGGAGCTTAAAACATGAGCCTCTACTGCTAAAAAAGCCATCTGGTTCTCACTTAAGGCTGTAAAGCAGACTCGTTCTCTTTATAAGTGGTCTTAGTACCACTAGATGGGACAGTACCCACACCCAGACTGTATGTAGGATAGTCTCCTGTTCTAAGTGTGTCTTCTCAGGTTTTACATTTCGCCAAAACTGAACAGTCAGAGTTGGCATCGGCACCAACAGCAATCTGGATTGGCCAATAAGAAAATGCTTTTAAGTCACAAGACTTCTTTTGAACTTTCAGAGATGTGGCAATAGGAAAAGGCAGCTGCTGTAGTCCCCAGATGGTGAGAGGGGACTGATCACACAGCCACTAGCGGTTTCTTTTTCTACAGAAATAATCAAAACACATGAGCCACTATTCCAGACCTCAGACATGCAGAGGGTCTAGGGATCAAATAACTCTCAGATGTATCCTTGATTTCCTTTTGGAAGATGCCATTTTCCCTTGCTCTGAATCTTATGCCTGTAAGCAAGATCTGAAGGAATGCATCCATTACAGCTAGCTGGAAGTGGGGAGAGACCTTGGGTGTGTCTATATAAATCGAGTTTGCTCTTTCCTTGCTTAGATGCTAGATATTCAGCAGATGGTGTGGTAATCAACTTAATTTGTGACCCAACACCAGCTATGTTTGTATTAAATGCGGGGCTAACTAAAATACGGTTACCAATGTTTGTAATTTTGTGGGAATACAGAAAAGTAGGACTGTGCTACATTGTTCCAAATAAAAGGACTCAGCAGAAAGAATCTTGCTAATATAGGAACTTGACTGTCGGTGCCCTAGGAGGGTAAGGAGTGAGGTAAGATTACTTTGATCAGGAGGCTTTATGGCTTCCCTTGCCTGGATTTATTTGACCAGTTACCCGCTCTGTTCAAAGAACAGAGCTAAACAGGCATAGTTAGGAGCCTCTTTCTTAATGTTAATTGTGTTGGAGTTGTGTTTCTTCTACCCTACTTGCTAAGAGTTGAAATCTCTGGAAGCTGAAATCATTTGAGACTGACTGGCAGAAGTCACAGCCAAGAAGCGGATGGTGACCTGAGAGCCAGCAGGATGGCAGTGGTGAGATATGACAAGCGGACAGCAGGGCAGCGGCAGCAAGCAGGTGGATGGCAAGTGACCAGCGGAGCAAGATGCCTCTTTACCACCAGCGCCCCTGTCAGGATGGGAAGTGAACTCTGCAGATGCACCTCTGAAATCTGGATCTGCTCTGATCAAGGGTAGCAACTGCAAGTGGGGTGCAGAAAAGGGTTTGGCATGTGAAGGGGACTTTTAGATTACTAGACTTAAGAACCTAAGAGGAAAAGAACACTGCCCGGCCTAAATGGAGTTGAGACTTTTACTCAGGGAAAAAAACATGAACACTGTTTGTGGTGTTTTCCCAAATTAATGCCAAGTTACTTCCCTCCCTTTTATTAAGGGTTTGTTTTCTATGCATAGCCTCTTTACTGCCTCTCAGAATGGCGTTGTGTGAATTTCCTAGGTTACTTGGTGGGGGCTCAAGCCAGTGCTTGATGGATGGATGGAAAGGAACTCCTAGATACTGAACCTAGCTCTGGCTGCTGCTGGCTCCACCTAACAGAAGGAAAGGTTACATACCCCCTTTAGGGTCACACCACACTTAACATAATGGAGCAAATATGGCCTGCAATTTATCCAGAACTTCTCATATCTCCAGGGGGAACAAAAATCTCTTTAGTTGTCTGCTGCTAGAAGGAAATGCTGTCCCATAGCTGGAGGTCTGCTCAGCCACTGGTCTCAAGACTAAAGCAAATAAATCACTCTGGTTTCTGTCTGTTGTAATCTGCCTAAAATAGCAGAGGGGGAGCATAAGATTGCTTCATAGTAACAGGAAGCATTTATAGCAAGTTCTCTTGCTGAGTTCTACCCCTCTCAAAATCTCAATTACATTAAAAAAAATCAATAGCAGCAGCTGTCAGTGTCCAGACTGGTAGGGTGCAAAAAAAGGGACGTTGCTGCAGAAAGCGACTACAGTTAGAACAAAGTTTTATTTTGTGGACTATCATCAATTCAGAATGAGCAAAACCATCTCCTCAGAGTAGACATAACAAATGCCAAGGACTGAGGCAGGTCAGCATAGGGAATTTGCACTGCTCCTTCTATGGTTGACCCAGAGAGTAACAGGTATGAAGGACTTTGGTCTCAAAGGCTAACTAATCAAATGAAAGCCCCCTGGTTTTCTACAACTCAAGGTATTTTTGTTTTGGGGAAAAAATGGAGTAATGAGTTTGAATTGCTATGATATATGCTTGTTCTTGCATCTCCTTCATTATAGCTGATGACAGTGCCAGACTTCCTTCTAGCATAAGACTGAGTCAGATGCTTTAAAGGGCCAAAAATAGAAAGCTGCTCTGTGGAGGATAAAGTTTTGCATCAGCAACAACTAAAGCATGTGTTATGGTTCATATATTTGGCAAGTTACTGAATTTTCTTTTAGTGTATGTATTCCCTATATAATAAATAATCTCTCTTTACTGTATCCACTTATTTCACAAGTTTATTTATTGCTTTCCCATCTACACTACTTTGAACATGTCAACCTGAACCTAAAAAAACAAACATGATTTTTCCTTTCCTCACAAATATTTAAAAATATGGCCTAATGGCATGTTATTACTACAATAGTGGGGCGAGGCATTAAATGGAAGTCACTTCACACTAACTACAGTTAGTGTCCTTTTCCTGGGAAGGGATTAATTTTCAGTGTTTTCAGGGTCAAGCTGCAAATCTATTCAGGCTGCCAGAAAGAGGGCACTAGGATTAGTGAGGGAAGGAAGGGTGTCCTAGAATGAAAGTTCCACAACCCCACTTGAACCAATCTCTCAAGCCATAAGGGTCTCTAGTCTGCACCACAGGGATCTTTACATAAGTGTCACCAGAGCCATATGCTTGCTCTGCAGGGAGAAGCAATCACAACACATCAGAATAAAATACTGTGATCCCAGCAGGTGCTCTTATTCTACCAAATCAACTCCCTTTCTGGGGCTTGAGTGCACTTGCAGTAGCATTCCCTCCTTGCCTGAGCTTGAGAAACTAAACATGCAGCCCACTACTCCACAAAATGCCTGCCAAGCTCCCCTCTGGCCCCATGCTTTGTAAGTTTTTTTCCACTTAATCTGATTATTGCAATGTCCTATCCTGGGAAATCAGCTGCAAACACCCTGAGAGAAAGGTGGCTGGACAACACTGCCTTGATACAGCAGATATTAAAGAGCATAGTTCTGACTGAAGTGGATTTGAAAGGGTCACATGGGTATGTATGCGGTTTGGAAGGAGAATAAATTCCTCACTGAAATGGAAGAACAGGAGAATACCAGATGATTAGAAACAATATTCACCACTGCCCCACAGAGGACCTCAACCTATAAGCTATAATTTTGGGGTTACTTTAACAAAAAAGTGACAAGTACTCTGTTGCTTTGGGCCTCTGCTGGAATCTTCTCTTTCAGTTAGTGAGATTCCGGTTCCTAGAGTTTCATAGATCTACCTTGGTTAAAAAAAATTCTAGAAAAAAAACCCAGCAAAATAAATGCTGTAATTTAAACAAAACTGCACAAGTGATTGAGAAGCAACCTACATACCTAGTAAAAATAACCAGCCTCTTCCATTAAAGTATGTTAATTTTGTCACTAGAGATGGGGAGAGGCAGAATGTAACGGAGGCCTGGACAGTGGGAATGCAATAATTCACCAGTTAGAACACTTTGGTAATAAGTCATATGATGTGTATTCTGTCAAATCCAACTAACAGTGATGCCATGCTTGGGAAAATGCTCCAAATAACCCAGCCTGACAAATTTCTATTTCCTCACAGGTTAACCCCTAGCCCATCAAATAAAATTTTCAACATGACTATCAGCAGCACCAGTAACACATTAAAGGTGCCATCGGACTACTCGTTCATGTTAAAGAGTGAGCAGTTTGTGAAGACTTGTAACTCCTTCTCTTTGCTAGGCTCCCTCTCCTCCTCTCTGGAAAGAGAGATATCTCACAACTCATTTAAATAGAGCTACATAGAGATTGCACCAGGTCTGGGCAAAATATGGCCTATGGGCCAGATCCAGCCTGCCAAGCCACCAGATCTGGCCCACAGAGGAAGCAGGGAATCCCAGGCAGACTTCCCAGCTTGCCCTGCAGCCCATGCACAATGCAGAAAAGCGGCTGCAGGGCTCCGTTTGTTTTGAAACTGGAGGGGAGGGGAAAGTTTTAGGAGCCACTCCACCCCCAGCACATTCCCATTGGCCGATTTTGGCAGAAACCGGCCAATGCGATCTGCTTGTTAGACTAACAGGTAGCTAAGAAGAATCACGCCCCCCCTCCTGGGCTCAGTTACTCATGAAGCACATGGCACTGCAAGCTGGCTGGCTGGGAAACATTTTAAGTTCTGCAAGAGGTCAGGCTAGTTTGGCAGCTGACAAGTCTCTACTGGCACCCCAGCCCTTTCCTGCCCCAACTCTGACCCCCCACTCAACCCTCTGTTCCCCTCTTACACCCAGACCACCTTCCCAGATCTGGCACCGCAATCTCCTGCCCCGGATCACAATCCCTTCCTACCCTAGGTCATATCCCAAACCCCTGCACTCCAGTCCCCTGCCTTAGGTCATGCTGCCAGCTTCATCCTAACTTCATCCCAGACTCCAGTCTCCCTCCTTCACCCCAATCCCTTATCCCAAGCTCCCTTCTGCACCCAATCTCCATTCCAGAACCCACATCTCCATTAATATCATGGAAGAGTGGGGCCCTCAACCACTTTCCAAAATCTTGGAGTGGGACCCCCATCAAAAATTGCCCACCCAGATTACACTCCTCTAACTCGCACCAAAACAGTAAGAGAACAAAACATATTGGGAGTGGAATACAAACAGCACATTATCTAGCAGCACACCTACTCCTCAGTTGCTCTACAATGTATAGAATACTGCACTATTTGGTCCAAGTGTCTGTCTTTTTCATGTGCCACAGGGGGAAAAAAAAAGATTTTCCATAACATTGCATTTATTTATTTCATGAATGCTTAACAGTCATACTTAACATATTACCTTTTTTAAAAGTTAGATGTGATCACATCAGGTGTTACTCAATGCACTTTTGTCAATGCCCAATTTTATATTTCTCTTATTTGCCACCTATTGGTTATTAGCAGCTAAATATCCAAACGCATAAGACACAGTTTGTGTAGAATTTGTTTTCCACAAAGCAGATCTTGATTTGTACACTAGTGCAGAACCAGTCACTTATGGCATACCAACATCACTGTTGAGTTAAACAATGAGTACCAGTCACCTAGGAATCTAGAATTCTCATTTCCAGGAACGCTGACATTTGATGCTGAAAAATCCACCAATTCCATTCAATTATACGAATTCTGACAGGAATACACTTTACTTGCAAGACCACCTCCCGATTTCCTGCTTATCCAAGTATCAGATATAGAGCTTGCACTCGAGGTGTCAAGTGTACAAAGTTATTATACTTGCCCTCAAAAAGGGGAAAGAAGTTGTATTGAAAATGTCTGTCAAGTAGTAGTTACAAATCCATAGAAAAAAAATTCAGAAAAGATTTCCCTGCCACCTAATCTTGATAACAGAGGCTACTCAAGAACACATTTCTAAGAAATAAGTATTCTGCATTTCAACTGTATAATACGCCAAGAGCTGATTTGCCTGGCTTTGGGGGAGAAATCCAGGCCTCCCCAGAAGGGGTGAGGATGAGGGCTAGTCTCCTGTAGCCAGCCCTTCAATGCCATTTGGGGCTTTGGCCACTGCTGAGGTAGCAGCTGCCAAGAGCCCTGGGCCCTTTTAAATGACCGACTCCAAGGCATCTGCCCACTTTGCCCCATCCCCACTCCCATCAGTAATCCAGAATACAGTATTGGCCCCAGCTTTCCTCCTTCATATCTCAAGTTGATAGATGCTTTAATGGTCATATTCTGTCCATTAACCATCCTGAATCATTTCAGACTGACATTAATTTTCTGAGGCCTTCAGCAAGTCACTCAACTTTCATGCCTCAGTTTCCTCATCTGTGAAACTGGGATAATAGTCACTTGGCATATTGTGGCAATTGACGATGCTTATCAAATGCTTATTCAGAGGATAGCTCTAATATATTAAATTGGATCAGGAAGACTTATGTCATTAGACCATGTTATGCTCTTATGAACAAGAGACATGAATTGTAATTCCTTCCAGATGTAAGAAGCTTCCAACTTTATACCTCCTCCTTATTTGAGCTGGATGGCATAGCTGAGCAATTAGCCAGTGTTTAACAGACAAAAGGGACTTGGCTGGAGGATGGGTGGCTAAAACATACTCAACTGTTTGTAGGGTGAAGGTACGTTCCATGTGCTAAATTTATAATCTAACGAGCCCCGAATGGGGAAAGATTACATGCTTACATAAATCACTCCCTTCCCCAAATCTCTGTGGGCAGGCTACACAGACAGACAGTGTAGCCAGAATCCAAGTACCCAGCACCAACTCACTTGTACCTCCCTTCCCCGTACCCCCAACAGAGAAAGTGGGGATGAAGTGGGGTGGGACACAAGTGCTGCCCCAATGTTCTGGCCAACCATGCTGAGCCATGTTGGTGGATATTTGTAGCCAGACAGAGACCCCCCCACCACCACCCCCGCCACATTCATCTTGCTTGCCCCTCTGAGGTGCCTGGAGCACACAGGACACAGAACAATAAGATCAGCACAGTCTTTGATGCCTTGACCGAGGCCTGGATATGCTGGCTCATCTGACCCTGGATAACTGTAAACACAGATACGAGAGGGTGATCAAGTGAATAAGCTGACCAAGAGGCTGCGAGAACTGCCCTTGGCTGGCACCTATATTGATATGATCACACAGCCGCCCCGGGAGAGGAATCTCCCGCTGAGAAAAGAATGCCCAGTACTCCCAATTTAGTTCTCTCTCTTACAAGTGTAAATTAAGTTCACAACTCCCTTGTAAGAACTGGCGTCACAAAGATGAACCGGCACCATAGATAAGAAAGAATACGTGACCCCACGGGTATAAAGATGGGTCCAACAGCACACTCACTCTGAGTGTCAATCTACCATCTATCTGCTGGTCGGGTTAGGTCAGTGGTCCCCAACACGGTGCCCGTGGGCGCCATGGCGCCCGCCGGGGCATTTATGTGCGCCCGCCTAGTTCTGCCCCACTCACACTGCTGCCGCGCCGCTTGTTGTTGATTTCAGCCCCCTCCCCCCATCTATCCCCTTCCCTCCGGCCTCTGGTCTAATCAGCTCCAGGAGAGCTCGGGAGACCCCCCCGCCTGCTCCACGAGGAGCTTGGACCCTGGCGCAGGCAGCGCTCCACCCAGCGCTCTGCCTCGCTCCTGCTCCCAGGTGTTTGTACAGGGCTGCCAGCCAGCTGCACTACCACGCCGGCCCCTCCGCACTTCTGCAGCACCCCCGGGAGCTGCTGGCCACAGAATCCTTTGCAGCGGCCGCAGGCAAGCCCTGGCCTGGCGGCTCCTCTCTCTCCTCTTGCAGGGGAGGGGTGCCTGCGGCGCCCCGCTTCACATCGGGGAAAGGTGTGTACAGCTGCAGAGAAAGGGAAGTAGGGGGACCCGTGACACTTTTCACCTCTCCCCCAGAGTGCTCCGACATTTCCGTGCATGCTGTGGGGAGGGGACAAGGATTTGGTGGGGAGAGGGAAAGGAGACAGAATTCGGTCATTGGGGGGAGGTGGGAGAGGGGAGCAAACTGGGTCTGGTTGGGATCTGGTTTGGCTTGGAGGGAAGAGGGTGCAGGGTGGATCAGGTGGGGGAGAGAAGAGGGGTGGACTGGGTCCAGTCACTGAGAGGTCGGGTTTGCCTGGGAGGGGAGAGAAGGTAGAAATTGGGTTCCGGGCATGCATGTGGGGGGGAGGAGTCGGGATGTGTGTGGGCAGGGATGTGTATGGAGGGGAGACAGGACGTAGGCTGGGTTTGGCCGGAGAGTGTGGTGGGAGTCAAAGAGAAAGGGGCGCTTTCCTCCTCAGTGCCTGTCCTGGGGGGGGGGGGGGGGGGGCGGCCAAAAAATGTTTTGCTTGGGGCAGCCCCCAGGTGGCCCAGACCCCGCCCCCGGGTGGCCCAGCAGCCCCGTGCGGTGCCCACCACCCAAAAAGGTTGGGGACCACTGGGTTAGGTGATTGCCTCCCGAGGTCTACGGGGACGCCCACCTCGTATTCGTCTTTCTGAGGAATTGAGGAACCAATCCTGGCCTGACACGCTGGAATCGTGGAGCAGAAGGGGGGTAAAAATTGTACCTCTATGTGTCCTTTTGTTTTTAGTGCATGCATAGAATAGAGCTCTTTAAAGATTAAGCTGTCACTTGGTACCATTATTTTCTATCTTCCTTTTCCTTTGTAATCATTTCAACATCTGTATTTGCTAGCAGTTAAGAAGTAGAACAATAGCCATTGTAACCACATGGTTTATAAGCCTTTTAATAAACCTGTAACTGTTTAAGCTTTAAACTGACTCCTCCTGTTGCTGTAACAGACCCAGACACAATCAAAAGAACTCCAGCCGGTCATAGGGGCAGATACAGGCAGAGCTGGGCATTTGGGTTCTGTTGCCTCCATGGGACAGACCCTTGGGGCACCCGTCAGCCTTCTCCAGGCTGCCCACTGCAAAGGGACCCTGTCCTAGCAGTTGAAGACTCGGGTGTATAACACACACACACACACACACACACACACACACACACACACACCCCCCCCCACCCCGCCCTGACCATCGGCTGACAATATTGTAATGTGAAGCCTTATCGTGACTGTTCTTACAAATTCCTGCAAATGTAGGAATTTTTAACCTGCTCCTAGCTATGGTTGTGTAAATCTCAAGTTATGACTGAAATCCTATGCACTAATAATGCTTACTTGACATTAACGTGAGCAACAAAGTTCATTTGTATCTTCCAGTTTAAGTTACCCTTGTGCTGCAAAATAAAGAATGCTTGAAAGTAGAGTACCTTGAGAACAAATGCTTTTCTCACTCAAAGCTACAGAAATGGGAATCTTTTCCTTACAAGCACAAAAATAATGTAGATGAGACTGCCTCTGTCTGCTTGCACGAAGGAGTAACATTTCAAAACATTGGGGCTCAGATTTCAAAGCTGCCTAAAGGAGGCCCACTTCCCAGTAAAGTTCAATTAGAGACAGTTTGAAAGTCTCCAGCCAGCCTGTTTGGGGCACACAAAGCTTTATTGCCACAAAATGTCTCATTCACACTCACATAAGGAATAAATAGATCCAGTGCATACATTTTCAGTGAGGCTGTACAGCTTGCACAATTGCACACTCCCACTTCATACGTGCAACACCTCTGGGCACTAGGGTTGCCAGGTGTCCAGTTTTGAGCTTTCTGTTCGGAAAACAAATTAAGAAAATATAAATGTCTAGTATTTTCTAAATAAGATGTAATGTAGATTGTGATGTAATGTCAGCGAGTCCAGTATTTTTGTTGAAACCATCTGGCAACCCTACCGGGCACACGTTAAAAACCTAATATAAAAAAGTGCACAGATAAGCTCTGAAGCACAGCCCATGTTTTTTTGTATGCATTTACAGGGCCTTTGGATGCCACAGCAACCATCTGTACTCATGGGCAGATTTTCAGTATCAATATTGGCAACATATGAAGATAAAGAATGTTCACAACACAAACTATTACCACTTCCCCCCCTCTCTCTCTCTCACGAATGCTTGAGTAGCAGCAGCTTACTCAATATGCTACCACTAAAAGTGACCTTTTAGGGGAGGTTTAAGTGTTCAAAGCACCAAACCACAGACGCAGAGCATTCAGCACCAGACTATAGGCACACATCGTTTAGAGAGAAGGCACAGTAGTAACAGAATTCCCTATTGCCCTTTCCAATGTATATGCTACTCAGTAATGCATGTATATTTCACTCGACTGAAGACAAGAGGCCACCACAGGCAAGGGGGGGGAGGGGGAGAATAACTGCACAGACTGTTAAACACATAGTTTTGTTCATTGAGATCATTGCAAATCCACCTCCGCCCCATCCCAAACAAACAAATAGGAACTGGTGAATTTTACTTTACCTGTCGACTTCCCTGCTTGGAGGAGCAGCTGCTGGTACTTCTTGAAGGTGACAACACTTTCTGGGACACACCCAGGCTCTTTTCTTCACTCATGATTCCAGAGACAATGTGTGTCTATTCAGTTAGAACACCATGTGAAGGGCATTAAGCAAGTGCATTGGAAGACCGTGGGAGGGAAAGGCAAGAGTCATTGTTTAGCCATATGTATTCCAATGGCATCCTCAGGGCCCCAAGGAGATTCCTAAGAGAAACAAAACCAAGAACACATGAGCATCAGAGCTAACCCATATTATCTGGAAACATGCTGTTTCCAAATAACAAGAATTCATAATAAAGCCCATGATAATGCAGTTGGACTGAACTGCTTATGTTAGAGTGTAACTGAACAACTGTTTTAGAAAAATTTTCAAACGTCAAAGAGAAACAGCAACACTGAATTCTAGCTGCTTATTTGAAAGTCATGCCACCCAATTGCTTGTAAAGAACACAATTTAAATGCAACACCAAGTGTCTCTAAAGATTACATAATCCCAAATCATGAAAGAATATACACAGGAATGTCGGTATGTATTTAAATGCACACACACACACCCACCCCTAAGACACCCATCCACCCCATTACATAAACAAGAAATCCACAGAAAGTTAGGAAAAAAACACACTTTGTGAATGGTGTGGGGAGCATACCACAAGAAGGCTGTAAGGACAGTTAGCTCTCCAGGTTCCTTGAGAATTTAGATACAGTGCACATTTGCAACTCCAAAAGTTGCTTGCACTTTTAGCAAAAGGTTGTGAAAATTTAGCTAGTTATAGGTAGGCATGACTAATCATACCTGGAGTTCGAAATATGTAACTATGTCCCTTCTGTTACTGAATGGCAGGATGATTAATTAATTAATAGCATGTTTAACAGTGGTAGATGTAGTGTGTGCAAAAAACCTAGATGGAAACCCCGAATGACGGATTTGTAGTGTTGGCAATGGTTGCCATAGCAACAGTTTTTCCACCCAAAGGAGACCACAAACAGTCATATTTTTCAAAACCTGAAAGAAAGTGTTGTGCAAATTGTGCATCCCTTCAGACTTGACTACTTGCGGACAAAACAGCCTCAGAATTTCCATGGTAGGAGGAAGGGCTCAGAAAAGTAAAGGAAGTTTACACACAGTAGAGGAAGATTTTATTGCTGATACAAGTACATGCGACTCCTCTGCATTCAATAAATCACTGCCTTCAATAAGGCAGCTGTGCCAGTTTACACTCCAGGAGCAATTTAATCTCATGCATGGAGAAGGTTTTTTTAAATTTTGTTTTAAAGGCTTGAAAAATAAATTCAGACACAAGATGGATTAGTAAATGGAGAAGCCCTAAGCCACACATTTTTAAAGAGTTCAAGCTGCCTTACTTTAAACAACTAGGTTTTTTCAGAAAAAGTGTCCAAATATAACTGCATACAGTGCGGTTTTCTCCAGATGTTCAGACAATACCTCTGTGCTGCTATAAACTGGAATTTAGATGTTAGAGGATTTTTTTAAATCAAATATACTCTCTACAAGACAATTTAAAGGAAGACTTATTATAAAGTTTCTACCGAAATACCCCTCTCTAATTTAAGACAGAATATTTTTCTTAATTCACCTTATATTTCAGATATATATTTTAAGTTACAGCAAAAATAGCCCTACTGTTTATTAAAGTAAAATTAAAACAGCTCCTCCCAAAGACTGGATGGTTTAGGTTAATAGTCTTGTGGGGGAAGGGGGACTTCCCTTTCATGCGACTACTTCATAGGCAAACCAAATGGACAGTGAATGAACATTATTACCTTCAGATTCTATAATGAAGAGTGAGGTATACGAACTAGTATGGCATATGAAACAGCTGTGCAGTGAACTATATTATGGGCCTCATCTGTACTGTTTTATTACTGTTACACAGCTGAAGATTAGGGATGTTGTATTCTGATAATGAGGTTCTCCTGCTCTTTTTTTGAGTGTCATTTCCTCCTTTGCCATTTCACAAATGTTTAGTGTTTTCAATATTTGCAAAGCTCACTTTACCTTAGTTTTCAATAGTTGGCTCGGAGTTCACATACTGTGTTTTTCTTGAGGAGTTTCTAGCTCCTTAGCAAAGCAATGATTTCTTTTTTAAAATAAGTCCTCTTACAAGCAGATACTTAAAATATAAACAAGGCTACAATCAAGGCTCTTGAAGCCCATTTAGGAAAAACTATTATTCATGCACCCTGCTACCCAGAGTTCAGTGCAGGAAATGCCTGTGTGGCACTGGTTACAGGGTGAACACTGGCCACTTGAAATTTCCCAGTCTTGTGGTTGGAAATCACCACTCTAGCTTCACTGTTAATTGTCTGACATATTTGCAAAATTTATAACAGTTCATGACCACAAGCAG
The DNA here is from genome assembly GCF_052426305.1 of Pelodiscus sinensis. Classification (NCBI taxonomy): domain Eukaryota; kingdom Metazoa; phylum Chordata; order Testudines; family Trionychidae; genus Pelodiscus; species Pelodiscus sinensis. The sequence goes on along the minus strand of NC_143053.1, from coordinate 200,773,266 downwards.
GCTCTAATTTACAGAAGTGCACTGAGTGCCTATTGAACCATCTGTCAGGTCCCAGCCAGGAATATTCTGAGGCACATTACACCCAAATACTGTGGCAAAGGCTCCCTGATTTCTAAAACCTAATTTCTACATGCAGATGGTGCTCAATTCTGAGACAGCTGCAGATTACTGCTTTAATTCAATAATAAAAAAAGAGGCTAAGATAATCAGTATACTCCTAAAATAATTATTATATGCCTTATATTTGGTTGTAGTCCTGACTCTATAGCAGTGGTATTCCTTATAACCGTACATTTTTGTTTTCCCTCCTGCATTTCTCTAGGATTTGGCTTATTGAGAAGAAACAACCCAAACAGTGTCTCCCACACAGCAAAACAGAAGCAGGCTTCTGTAGTCAGCTCTGAACAAGGTGGAGCTGTAGGGAAGATTGGAAATAAATGGCATCCTCTGCCCCAGGATCTTTTCAGTTCTTTGGTTGGTGCTTCCAAATGATGCTTCACATCAACCAACAGATTTGTGCATGAGACATGGGAAGTTTTATTTTACACCACCTATGAAACTTAGTGCCGCAAAATATTAGAGCCGAATAACTTGGCAAGACAATTAATACATCGCTTGCACTAAGGGTTTGTCTGTAAAAACAATTCATAGTAAGCTGGAGGTGGGAGAAGCAGCGTGAGGTGGGAAGACTCCCTGTAGGGTTTTTGATGTGTGTGTGTTGGGGAGGGGAAGAGCCTCTCTGTACAGCAAGGGGATGGGTCACTTGCTCGTTTGAACTAAAGTTAATAAAATAATAGTAATAATAAAGATGGATTCCCTGTAACTCAAAGACTTTAAAAAAAATTAAAAAAATCAAGGTTTAGAGGACTTTAGTAACTTTAGAGATTATCAGCCTATTACATGAGTGGGGGGTTAAGTTCTGTGGCCTGTGATCTGCAGGTGGTCAGACATAGGCCTTGTCTAAACTTACCCAGAGATTGATGCTCTGGAGCTTGATCTTCTAGGGGGTTCCACTTAGCAAGTCTAGAAAGGACCTGCTAAATTGATGGCTGATGCCTCCCCAATTGACCCTAGTACTCCACTGGGTCACAAGGAATAAGGGAGAGAAGTAAGGTAAGTTGACCGGAAAGTTTCTCCTGTTGACCTCCTGCAACAGGGATGCTGCAGAAATTCAAGTTAAGGCACGTCAACTCCCATTGCATCTCTTAAAATAGCTTTCTACCCAAGCATAAACCTGGCGTAAATCATGGTGGTTCTTTCCAGCCTTAAAGTCTGAGAGTATGAACCTATCCTACATTAGCTTACCATGAAATAACTATGAACTGTGCTGATGTGCACGAAAAATGTTCATGAACTTTGAACTAATCCTGTTTCAGAGGGGACTACCTTCAATATGCTTCCCTGAGTGGTTATGAAATAATTATTTTAGGACTAACCAGTATCATTGTCACAATCCACTTCATGATTGTATCATGAGCTCTCGTGATACAATCTACATGTTTTGTTAGTCTTTAAGGTGTTGCTAGACTACTCATTTTTTACATTTTTCCAGTTAGAGTAACTCAGCTACCCCTCTGAAGCTTTCAGTCTTCAAAACTAAAACTAAAACTATTGGTAAAAATGTCAGACGACAGAGTTGCTAAACTTCCACTGCCCTTAAAAGGACACCATCTTGGATTCAACAATTCATCACCACAATTTAATTTTTGGCTTCATTTCTATCAATGTTACAAACAGACTGCAGAGTCTGTCACAGCTCATGGCAGAAAGGAAAAGAGTTGAAAAAACTGGAAAGCTCCAGTATGAAGTCAACCTTAAGAGACTTTTTGTTATTGTTTTGGGAAAGTGAAGAGTTGCAGCTGGCTCAGACTTAATTAGGGTAAAAGCACAATAGTGAGCATTTAAATGTGGCGACAGGAAGATGCAAATTTTCTGTCACCAAACCCTCTGGGGTATACAAATGGAGAACAGGGAGCGTAGAGAAACAACACTGGAGCCATCGCACCATTTCTACTGCAATAACCTATGCACACTAAATCAGCAATTTTCTGCATGGTATATTAAAATAAATTTAACTTGCAAACAAAATTCTCAAATTATTTTGGATAAGTGTTATATCTGAGACCCAAAAAATACCATATTTTTTGCCTGAAACAGTATTAAAGTGCTTTCATATCTACCTAGTCTATGTGATAGAAAATTAGCCACAGTTAAACATCTTTTTCACTATATAAAATTAAAAAATTTCAAGTGTGTCTCAGAAAATGATGAAAAGGTCAGCCTTAATTCTCATTAACAGTTTATTATATTTTCTCAAAAGTAAGTCATATATGGCAAGACAATTGATTACAAACATGAGAAGCATCGGTAATGTCTTTTTGGAAGACAATATCTGTATTTCCAAGAGTGTACAAAATTCACAGTATAAAAGAGAAGAGAAGACATCTTAATATGTATATACTGTGAAATTTCTAGACTGTTCTTTTGAAGAAAAAGCTTGTAGAAGCAGTTCTGATTATTTAAAAGTACCTGTTTATTAAACATCAGTGCAAACAAAAATTCACCAATAATTTAAATAGGGATTTTTTTTTAAATCAAAACAGGCTACAATCAGATAGCAAGAGCTTGACTTTGGAGATTATTTAGATGTAACCTGTGTAGGACAGAGATTGCTTTAGTTGGATGTCCATACAAATGTTTAGCACAAAGGGGTTTTGGGGTTCCTGGGTAAAATAATAGATTGATTCCCCCTTGCCTAAGTCCAGCCGAACGCCTTCTCTCAATCCAATTTCATGGTATCAGAGTCACACTATTTTAGTTAATAAAATCAGGAGAGTAATTTGTAAATAACCGCTTATCTTCAAAAAGCAGAAACCATTTAAAGCCAATTTGGTAGCTGATGGATAACACTTCTAGTTAATCAGCCAAGAGAAAAGAAAGACCGTGCCTATTCTAATCCAAAAGGAAATAGGAGAGTGTTAGAAACTAAGGGACATTCCACAACAGTAGGTCACAAGGAAAACAGTGCAGAAAAATATGCCTCAATGCCAAACTTGTTCACTTTCCCCCGGAGCCAGACAAGCATGTCTGCTCTTTCATAAGTCTTGGAATGATTAATTCGGTCCTTCATATTAGGAAGATCTTACCAAAATTCAGCATGTGCTCTCCAAAAATATAAATTGATGACCTCCTTCCTGCCCACCTTAGAAATGGAGTATTCAATTTATAAGGAGACAAGGATAATTGTAATGTGAATGTACCATACTGGAATTGAGTGTTACCCAAAGGAGATCTCCAGCAGATATTTGCATGAAACATATTTCATATATATTGTGCACAGATCCATCTGTAAATAAGCCTCCTTCCTCCTTCCTCCCCACCCCCCCCCGGGTGATCAATGTTCTCCCTAATCTTTCATCCATGTGCAGATTTTTTTCATTTATGTGTGGAATAAATTATATGCACTGAGGCCTATGTGAATGTGCACCACCAGGAGAAAAACCTAGCTGAGAGCACTCTGACACTAATCAGCTGGACAACAGTGAAATCTCTCCCGAGAAGCTGCACAAGTGCACAGCTTACAGGAACACTGCCCGTGATAGCAGTGATGTATAAAACTGCAAGTAATAATGATTGCATCCTACATTTAATCAACTAACTCATACCACCCATAAACCCAATGGATAAAACAAAGAATCCTGTGACACCTTAAAAACTAAGGTGCCAAAGGACTCCTCATTTTTGCTTAAACAGATAACCTGGCTACCCCTCTGAAATTGATAGCTGCTGAAAATGAGAACACATTAAATAAAGTGACCAAATTTACCTCCCACCAATCTTCATGGGCCATAAGAGGTTAAAATACCCTGTTTAAGACTCTTGCCCAGTGGTAGGCAGCACAATGCACTATAATGTAGAAGGCCACCAGAGATGGTGTTATGAATATAAACCCTACCAGCAGTGGCTCGTTGCTCCCCTTATCCCCCCTTCCCTTACTGTAGCTTTGTCTGTTCATTAAATACATCTTTCATTATTTCCTAGGGTCTATCGCATTTTAAAATCAGTACTCTCTCCCTCATTCAAGATTTCCAAAAAATGAGCTCTCCCCCCATTTTTACAAAGGAGATTTTAAACAGACACACCCTGGCTCCTATTCCAATAGGCACAGACTGAAAAAAACGTGTCTAAACTTGGATGTTGTTCCATGCCCTCCTATGGCCATGTAACATGACAGATGCCAGCAAATTATATCAGCATCTTAAGCTGGTTGCGTCTGTGCCACTTCTCTGCTGGAGGAACTCTGGAAGCATCGATGTCTATCAGTGGAGCAGTCTGCCTCGGGAGGCTGTGGGAGCTATGTTGCTGGAGGTTTTCAAATGGAGTCTGCCTGTCTAGGATGGTTTGACAATATAGACCCTTCATCTTGGCAGGAGTTAGACTAGATGACCCTTATGGTCCCTTCTAGCCCTGTAATTCTATCATTTCATGTCAGAACCTACTGGAAAGCCTTGGAGACAAAGAGCTGAGGAATTCTCTGAAATTCTGCAGTCTACATCCTGATGTAGAGTGAGAAAACAGAGGGAATAGAAAGCAAAGTGGTACGATGACGACGCAGGTATTTCGAGGTTTGTTAAATATAAGCAAATCACAGCCTAGAGAGATGCTTTAGACACTTCAGGGAATTGCACATATTTACCAGAGATTGCTGGAGCCCACGTTAACTTGACTAACAAACCTGTTTCAGAAACAAAATACAGGACTATGTAGCACTTTAAAGACTAACAAGATGGTTTATTAGATGATCATCTAATAAACCATCTTGTTAGTCTTTAAAGTGCTGCATTGTCCTGTATTTTGTTTCAGCTACTAACACGGCTATACTTCTAAACCTGTCTCAGACACTAATATTGGACATCACACTCAGTAGCACTGTTTACTTTTTCCAGCACATTCTCTGGAAGCAGTAATTTGGAAATACCGAGGGAGCATGAATGTTTGAGAAGACTGGGCTGTCTCTCTCAGGGATTAAATATTGCCAGGAAGAATAGGAGAGTCATGGCATGTCTTTAAGTTTCCCTCAGCTAGACATCACCTCAGTGATACATGGACTCCTTGCGTGATTAGACTTAAGGAAAACTCAACTCCCCTCTATTGTGATGGACGGATGTGCTAAAAAGTGTACATGCAGAAGTGTACCCAGGGCATGGTCCCTTGGCGCTCTGCCACCGACTGAGTCCACAGGCAGACCCACATTTGTGCCCTTTGAACAGTGAATTGATGCTTTGAGACTGCCTTGCATGTGTTTTTTGTGCAGTGCCTGAGAAAGGCCTATGAAACCTGGTGGTGGTTCTCGCTCTTAGGTACATTAGTTCTTGTGTTGGATTGAGGGCACTCCCTCTTGCTCGTCACAGGATTCTGCACTTCTGACAGATTCTGACCAAGCATGGATCAGCCAGCCACTTAGCTACAGAAAATTGGACATACCCTTTATTTTTGAGGGTGCGTGGATTGGCTTGGTTTTGGTGGTCCAGGACAGCAGACTGCAGATACTTTTGATAAAACTACAAGACTGATGCCCTGAGATGCCTACATGAATGTAACATTAATTTAATCAGTAGCATAGATTTACTTACATCACTCAGGGTATGAAAAAGCACCCCAAAATGATTCAAGTTTTGTACTGCTTCTCACTGAGGTAGGCCAATGGGAGAGCGCTCTCCTCTTGGCATAGCGTGTCTTCGCCAGATGAGCAGCTGCATCAGTACTACTATGCAGATAGTGTGCTGGGGAAATAATGAGTTTGTCACTACTTGAAGTCACTTCAATTCCAATTGCAATGTCTTTTTTTCCCCCAGAGATAGTAAAGTGTAGAAATGGATGCAGATTCTCCATTGTTTGTAGGTCAGTGCAGTGCACCATTTAGAATCATGTCCTTCTGATCAGCATAGGCCAAAAACTGTTTATGATCTCTGAAATGCCTTGCTGGCTGGCTCCCTAATAGTGCACACAGCACCAACTGCACTGTTCTATAGCTATTCCCTCAATGTCAGGAAATAATTTAAGAAACAGCATCCAAGAACTCTAGCTCAAATACAATTATGGGGAGATGAACGCTTACATGAGAAAAATTATCTGAAAATTCCCCCTCCCCCCTTAAAATTAGTGGGCTGAGAGAAAGCCCGGGGAAGCGGACCAGCACACAAACGGTATTTACTCTCTGCAAAATACTGAAACACGTTCAAATTTAAAGCACGTGAGTAGTCTCCAACTCACTGGAACAGTACACCCCAGGGGACTTCTCATATGCAAGTTAAGCATATGTTTAGGCTTTTGTGGGATTCAGGCCTACATGTTTTTGGTGTAGCTACGGGTGGAGGGGAGTTGCCAAGAAGCATACTTCAGAATAAATACACATTCCATTCAACAGCACCCAGACAGCATAAAAAAATGGTGACAGGAAAACATTTTCCCCTGACTACTTTATTATAGTCCTTTCTCCACACACAAATATCAATTTTCCCCACTCAGTTTTACTTTATGAAAAATTTGAGATGTAGTCAGACTAAGCTGAAATAAGAACATAATTATATCTATTATGTACCATTAACTGATTCTTCGTCATTGTACCCATGAAGAAGCCACTTGCTTGATTGTAAAATCACTAGATTATTCTGTACTATTAAATTAATATACTAAAAATATAGCAATTTATTAGATAAAGTAACTAACTGCCCTGGTCACCATCTCATCTTTATTTTGAAAGACCATTGGAAAGCCTGAAATTGCAGAACAAAAAATAGCCACAAGATACAGAACTGCACATATAAAATATTGCCCAGTGGAGCAAATATGATCTTAAACAGAGACAAGATGTTAAAAGGAAGAGAAAGGTCATAATGTTTGTTTTTAGGCAGTGGAACACAGAACCCATACTAGCTAGAAAAACCTGTTTCTGCACACCAAATTGTCTAATGATAAGCAGAATGTAAAATAAAGAGTAAATGATTTCACAGTCTCTGAAATCTTCTGAACAGCTGTTGTGACCTTACAGAAGACTGAAATTCACTAGGCGAGGAGATGGAAGGCAATTCTGCTTTATCAATCCAGAGGATCTTTCAGGGTTTGTAACAAGATTGCACACTGATATAGTTACAGTAATGTATAAGTCTGGGAAGCTTTGGTTACAAAACATCTAGTTTAAGCACGGTTTAGACTAAGTGACAGTTTTTAAGAAATAAACTATTCAAAAGTGCTTAATTGACTTGGAAGCCTGCCACCTTCGCAAATTGTAATTCGGTGCCTTTGAAAGTTGTATTCAGTATTTTCACTATTCATGAAAGAGATACCTTTCCTGAATTTGGGGAAAATGTGTTAAGTATAAATAGATTTATTTAAAAAGAAGGCCTCCTTACTTCAACTGCCCTTTCTTGGATGCCTTGGAGTCCCACTAGTGCAGATTCCCCAATTGGAAAAGAAAATGGTCATTGTCAGAACTCTGATTCTCCTTTTTTATATTGGAAGTGGAAAATCCATGATTTTGAGAGGGTATTTTTAAGGTAGGCCAATAGAATACCTAGAGGTCTGTAAAATTGGCCAACAAGGAAGGATTGGAGTGAATAATGAAAAAATTCACACTCTTGCAGACAGACGAGAGCAAGAAACAAAAGACAGGACTATGAAGCACTTTAAAGATTAACAAGATGGTTTATTAGGTGATGAGCTTTCATGAGCTAGACCCACTTCCTCAGATCAAATTGTGGATCAAAATATATGGTCATGCCAATTTTCTTCCACAATTTGATCTGAGGAAGTGGGTCTGGCCCACGAAAGCTCATCACCTAACAAACCATCTTGTTAGTCTTTAAAGTGCTGCATAGTCCTGTCTTTTGTTTCAGCAAGACCAGACTAACACGGCTACATCTCTATTACAGAGCAAGAAAGACGAACATGAGCCATAATGGACTAGCTTTATTCCCCACAGAGTCAATCCTTCCAACTACAGTATAGCACTCAAATGCAAACTATGGCACCACTCTACAGAGGGGACCAGCCGTACAAACTCCTGTTTTTATGAAAAGTTTCATGGGTTTCCACAAGGGCCTAAGGTCTTCCCAGGTGGCTCACTGCAGAATCGTTGTCTGTATCCAGTTGACTGTAATTAACGGATACCTGATTTTTCTTAAAAGTAAGCAACTGAAGAAGCTATGGGTACGTCTAGACTACATGCCTCTGTCGCCAGAGGCATGTAGATTAGGCTACCCGACAGAGTAAAATGAAGCGGCGATTTAAATAATCGCCGCTTCATTTAAATTTACATGGCTGCCGCTTTGAGCCGACAAACAGCTGATCAGCTGTTTGTCGGCTCAGCGCGATAGTCTGGACGCTCCCCTGCCGACATCAAAGGGAGCTGTCGACAACCCAGGTATGCCTCCTGGGATGAGGCATACCTGGGTTGTCGACAGCTCCCTTTGATGTCGGCAGGGGAGCGTCCAGACTATCGCGCTGAGCCGACAAACAGCTGATCAGCTGTTTGTCGGCTCAAAGCGGCAGCCATGTAAATTTAAATGAAGCGGCGATTATTTAAATCGCCGCTTCATTTTACTCTGTCGGGTAGCCTAATCTACATGCCTCTGGCGACAGAGGCATGTAGTCTAGACGTACCCTATATATATATATACACACACACACACACACTCCATTTCCAAGTACCAGCATTGTGTTGGAACAGAGAATATACGATGCACCTCATCTGAGTTAGGCACGTCGGTACTGTAATTTAACATTTAGTCTTATTACTGCTTGGGTGCACAGTGTTATCTTAATTCCGGCTCCAGTCACTTCTGAATGAGACTACTGAGAAGATTGGCAGCAGAGCTGCCAAGGACACTTTATAATTCACACACAGCTTACTATAACTCAGTTATCTGAGGTTTATTTTTAGAATATACAGAAGCACAGCTTTAAATGAAGCCTGCTTCAATTGATATAATTCCTGTTTAACCTTGCACCTGAACACCAACAAATGAGGCCCACCATTTTGTTTTTCTTCCTTCCGCCTTCCCATTTTTTCCAAAGAGAATAAGTGAGATGGCTTTCTAGCTAATCAATATTGTTGCCACAAAGATAATTACACCCATAGTTTTACTCTTTTCCAAAGCTTTAATCCCGACCAGTTTAAAGATTTTCCTTTATTTGTACTAATCCATTTGACAAATTCATTAAAATATTTTGACAAGCGTAAAAGCAAAGCATTAAAAAGCACAAAAATTACCCCACATAAGAGAAGATTAGGCTGTAAAGATGAAGAAATGTTAAAAGTAAATAATTTCTAAGCAGGTGCTGACTGTGCCCATGCTCTGGCCAGTAAAACATTTTCTCTAACATTTCTTATTTTATAGGGACAATGTTCTGAAACACTGGTTTGGAGATTGTTTTCTGTGCTTGGTCTTTATCAACAAATCTTTCTTCAGAAACTAAATAACCCCAAACCAAAACTTCACACCCACACCATTTGAGCAAAAGAGGTCAATATTTTTCTGAAGAATGTGTAGAAAAGGGAGGAATGTTTAAAACCAAAACACAAAAACAAACCTTTTCAGACACACATGAAGTCTGAAAGTGGGTGCTAGAGTTTTGCTTAGGCTAACTGTTTGATGAAGAGGAGCTTTTGTTTAAGAGGGAAAAATAAGGTTCCTCTCCAGCAAACACTTAAGCCTATGTATGCCTAAGTCTTGCACTGTCAGGAACAGAAACTATAACACTTGCAATGCAGACAATTTAACATTGCTGTTGGAACCTTAGCTTTGCATATCTTGAGATTGCTATTTTAAACAGTGCATTATTACATTAAAATATACCTTTTGAATTAAATATACATTAATTAGGAAAAGGAAAAATGAAAATTAATTCACAGCAAAGATATGGAAGAGTCACGGTAAAGAGAAAATTACTGTGAATGGTAATGTAAGTAAACAATTAAAAATATCTGTGTTAATGCTGACGGGAGGCGGACTGAGTGGTTTTAAATTCTTCTTTAAGAAACTTGAGAGCCTTGGGGAAAAAATTGAATTCTGCTTAACAAATCTTGTGCTGTACTTTGTTGAAAAGATGTCGCAAAATATGCCAAAAATGGATCAGAGCTTTTATATTTATCATCCCAAAGTAACAAGTGTTTCTTCAGGAAGCTTGTTTAAATATAAGTGTTCAGCGAGAAGCAATAGAAAAGATTATATTTGAAGTTATATAAATCAGTATTTGTAGTTTCAATAGCTCTTCCCACCTGTGCCCCTAACCGAAGAAAGCAAGTCATATGCTTGTCTCTGCAGCAAAGGAAACTGGTGGGGGGGAGGGGGGGGGGGAGATCCCACTGAATTCAAATGTCTCATTACAAGCTCCCTGACCTTGCAACTCATCCCCCTCCCACCAAGTTCAGCAAAATGGGAAGGAGTTTGAGCACATTTCGTTTGCAACATAAGGGTTGCTCTGAAAACAAACATCATTATGAGTGAGGGAAAGAATCCCAGGTTCATCTATCTGGGCTTCTGTTAAAGATGAGAATAAGGGATCACTTTGACATTTCTATAGAGGACATATGATACATGCTTTGTGGTTTGCAGCATGCAGATATTGAAAGGGTACCGTGTGCATAGCAAACAAAAAACCAAAACAGGGTGTGTACTTCAGTGTGAAGGGAGGCTTTTAATTAGATTAGAATGACAAGCCAAGCAGTTCTGCTCATGACAGAAGACCGTGTACATCCCGAACTTTGTCAGGGTGAAATTTTGTGCTTTAAAGCTGGCCCTCACTTGGAAAACTACTAGACAGGCCGCTGTTGCTGCAACTACTACTACATTGGTCAGTGATGGAGAGCTTGAGGGGGAAGGATGCTTTTCAGGGAGGTTTTACATTGATGACTAATGAGTAGTGAGAGGATAAGTAATGAGACAACTCCTGCCAAGTCATTCAGTGGCCAATCGCCGGGAACATAAAATTGATGAAAAGCACAACAGGCCTCCTGCATCACTCTAGCTCAGTGTTTCTCAAATGAGGCCACCGTGACCGCATGCAGCCAGCACTGGATTTTGCTGTGGCCACAGAAGCCTTCAAAGGATTGCTGAGACTTGGAAGAGGAGGAGGCAAAACAGCTGCCTTTTCCCTGAATCACCCAAGTGATGCCCCTGGATATATTGCCGTGGTGTTTGTACTGGTGCTGCCAACAGGGAATCTGCACCTCACCCACACTGCCTGATAGGTGGCTCCAGGCTGTGCCTCTAGAGACTCATGGGGTTAGTGTTTATGGTGCCGGAGACAGCTCTGGCCTGTGGCATTCAATCACCAGTCACTCCCCTGGGCAGCTCTCCTGGGACTCCACAGGCAGCCAGTGAGTTCCCAACACTGCTTTGGCTTCAGCCTTGGGTGCTTGGACTGCTGGCAGCCAACTTTACAGCATCAGAGAGGCCACCAGCAAGAGTTAGTGGTGGCATTCTGAGGCCACCAAAACAGTTGAGAACCCCTGCTCTGGCCCACTCTGTGGACTTCTGGAGAAAGACAGTTAAGGATTAGGACATTTCATCACGTTAATAGGTTACTGCGCCCTTCAGCAGTTTACAAAAGCTTAAAAAAAGTCAGACTGCTGCTGGAGACATTTTTTCAGAGCTAGTTGCACAATTTGGTGCCTTTTTTTTTTTTTAGATCCACCTTAATAGAGTTCTGTCAACAATAGTAATCTGGCTCACCATGAAAGCCTAAGATTCAGAAGCAGGGAAAATGTTGTATTCTGCCAAATAAATACCTGGACTGAGAGTGTAATATTTCACACTGCAGGCCTGACTTCCTAGAATTAGGTTGGGGGGAGGAGAGGGGGTAGACATGGGCAGGGGTACAGGAGAAGGGAAGTGGTTAGATTTTCCAAAAACACAAATGAGAGGGACTGAATGCCCTATTCCTGATGAATTTCAATAGAACTGGGCACACACCTGCCCTCTTCAAGGAGATATTTTCAAAAGGTACAATTTGTGTTAAACACTGTTCTGACCTAAGAACTGTATTCTCTCTCCTGCTTTGATTTTGCATATGCTGTAAATGATATCCTGTTTGTAGGCAGATAGCCATCCATCTCTGAATTATTTCTCACTTCCAAACACTAGAAACAAAATTGCATTCACTCTTCCTGGCATTTAACAAGCTGATTTTAGAGCGCCTAAATCAACTCTTACATATTGCTTATGCATCTCCATTACAAAACCCATCAGGATAATTAGCCTCTAATAAGTGCTGTAACCTGCTGCCTGTGCTTCATTGCACAAATTGTCGTCTTGTTTGCCTAGGGACCTCACACATTAATAGTGTACAGACTGGCAGTAATAGATGTTAGAAAAAACCATCAATTTTGTTTTTCCTCCCCCAAACATCTAAGTTTTGAAATTCTTTTCTACAGCTAGGCCAAAACACTGGATACAAAAAAGGAGGAGAATTAGAGATAGCTACATTTCCAAATGGGATAGGGTGGACCACTTTCCCCATACTTCCACGGACAAATTTAAGAAGCTAGTAGCACTTTTACAAACAAGTAGGAAAGGACTGCCATTCGTTTTGATGCCACATAACGTGCATAGGAAAGTAAATCAAGCATGATAATCCAATCACAGTTCATTTAAATAAAATAGGTTTCATTTTCCTGAGTGATAAGATGGAACACTTAACACACACAGATTAGCTATACATACACACCAGAGACTGATAAAATATAAACATGCTAAGAAATGTTGCTACAGTTTTTGTATAGAGGAGACCACAGCAATTCGCAGAATCATTATTCACAGTTCTGCATATTTGTGGAGGTCTTCTGTCCTGCTGGCCTGGAGGGGGAGAGTGGGGAAGGGGGAGGAGAGAGAGAGGCATGAGGTGCCGCTCTCAGCCCCTGGGGTGACTTCAAAAGCCTTGAGAAGCTCACTGCAGAGCCCAGGAATTGCACTTCCCAGTATTTGCAAATTTCACCATTTGCGGTAGCACCAAGAACACATCCGTGAATGGTAAGGGTTTCTTAGATTGCAAAATTAATTCTAAAAATGCTATAGGTCTGGTTTTCCTTCTGACACTGCTACAAGTAAGGAGTTACCTTGATGTAAATGAAAAGGACAAATCTGGCCTCATGCAAGGCCATGAGTTTCTCCCCTAGGTAGAGAGCTAAATACTAAGGACTCAAAGTTGTCTACCATATAGTTCAAATATGAATAAGTGGCATTGTATCAAAGCTTTGTATACTACCTGGCATAGGCTAGGTCTTACATATTTCAGTTAAAAAAAAAAACCAACATCCCATGTCTCAATTTCAGTGGTATACCTCATGGTGTAAGCACAGAAGTGTTAACATGTGTTTTGTTGGCAAGTATGAAATATTCCCTCCCTCCCCTGCAATAAAAAATAAGAGGGGCAGGGAATCATTAAATTGTATCCCGCAGTGCTAATGAATGCATATGAAATTAGAAAGCTAGGATTATATTGGGTTTGGTTAAGAAAATGTGTGTTGTAATTTATAGAAAGGCCCTAACTAGCAAGTAGAAGGAAGGCCTTGAAAATAATGAATTACAAGGCCAGAAGATCTTGGTCAAAGAATAACTAATGAAATATGCAGTAGTTTCTTAAAAAAAGTCTGACTAATAGGGTCACTGAAAATAGTTTTACTAAAATAAAGTCAACGTGGCCCTGGCCCTGCCTCAGCCTGCATACCCGTGTTACCTCAAAAATAAGGGCCCATTGCGAACCAAGGTGTAAAGGAAAAACTGTTGGCCAGCAAAGACAGAAAGAGAGGGAGAAAAGAAGGTTATAAGTCTGAGACTAAGGCTACGTCCACACTGCACAGTTACTTTGGAATAAGATATTCTGGAATAGTTTTTTCAAAATATTATGTCTACACTACAGGGAAGCCTCAAAATTAGTCCAAAGAAGGCTTCCCTAATGTAGATGTACTCTCTCGATTTAGAGTCCTAGGAGGAATAACTTAGAATGGCCCTAGTAAGGGGCTATTTTGAAAAAGCAGAAGTGGAGCATCTACACAGCCCCTATTCCAAAATAACTATATTGGAATAGGTGTTATTCTTCATAGAATGACGTTTACAGAAGTCAGAATAAGCAGTCCATTATTTTGAAATAACAGAATTGCTGAGAGATGCTCAAAAAGTTATTTCAGAATAACAGCCATTATTCCAAATTAACTTTGCTGTGTAGACACACTCAGATTGGAAGGGTCAGTTATGTCTCAGGTTTTTAGCTGAGGGTAGTAATGATATCACTTGTTTGTTGAAGGGTATAAAAAAAGTAAACTCTTAAAGGCTTCATTGCCAATACACATTGGAGCCAACCAATATGAGTTTAAGCACCCCTGGATTTAGCTCATGTATATGTATCTCGATCAAATGCAGATAGATGTTAAATATCGGTTAAATAGTCGAGTAACCTCACATTCTTATCGGTTAGTTGACTATTCTATAGTCCTTCGGGGTGGAGTTGGCAGCCAGTGCACTCCAGCCCCATTGTCAAGGAGTCCCCTGCCACTCTGTGCAGAGTGCCAGGTGGGAGCTGGCCTGCTAGGAAATACCATTTAAAAACCAGCTCCCTCGCAGACCAACTGCCTATTGCCCTGTGCTGATGTCTGGGATATAGAGGCAGCAGTGCAGGGTGGCAGCAGCCCCTGACTGCGGGAGGGGGAGGTGGGGGGAGAGAAGAGAAGGGAAATGTGATTAGTCTATAGCATTAACCTATAAGTTTTTGCTTATCGGATAATTGGTTAATGGACTACACTGTTGCATCCCGAGCTGTATTACTATTTGGATTTAGTAAATTGCTCATTGACTGAAGATTTTCAGGCATGTTTAGAGCAACTGCATAAATGCTATTTGGCCTTTGGATTTAATAAAAGAATTCATGATTAAATCAGTGCTGTGGAGAGACCCTGCATAAATCATAATTCCAACAAGCATCTTGTCCCCTTACAAACCAACACACATCCTAACTAGAGACAATGCCAAGGCCCTGGGTCAGATCACAAATAAAGCCATCTTGTAAAAAGAAAAACTACACATCCTGATCTCCATCAGACTAGAATTTAATTCACTAAGCACTACTGAAGTCTTGCACTCAGTTGGATGTAAAATCCCATTTAATTATTTACATGTAACCAGTTAACATATTAAGCACGTGCCCCCCCCTGCTGTGGACAGGAAATGTTCTCACCGGGCAAGAGCACCCTCTGTCCACAGTGGGGGGAAGGAGGGAGAGAAGAGGACTGCTCCAGCCCCCACCACTTAATTGTTAACTATTCACATCCCTAGCACTCATTCGTCAGGGTTTAACAACAATTGTCACTGCACCTTAGACTATGCTGGTCACGGAAAGTAGCACATATTTCAAGTGCTAAAAAGACAACCAGCTTATTAAGATTATTCATGTCACCAAAGAGTCTGAACAGATTTGAACAGTTCACTGGACAGCTATCAACTCTGTTCTGATGCTGGACTCTTGGGCCATCAACCCCTAGCAGCTGCTCAGAAACAAACCAAATGGCAGGCAAAAAAGTAATCACTACCGCTGATGATTCGGCTAAGCATGGACGAGAACAACTGAACAGCTGTATCAATTTCGTGACTGACGTTCTTGCAGATCTGCCACATTCTTATCCTGCCCTACAACACAGGCAAGCTGACACTACTCTTCCTCTGTGTCAGCTTCTGGTTACCAGGTGACTTTTGATAGTGTTACGTTCTACCCTAATTAATAGGAGAACTGTTGAAGTAGCACCTGCACGAAGCCAGAGTCAACACAATGCATATTAGTAATAAAGGAGATGTGAATTAACATTCACAGCGCAGGTAACCCTTTCCAAATCAACAGTAAGGATCCTAAACCAAATCAGACCAGTGATCCTTAAACTGCATGGCACACCTTGAGGGACGCAAAGAAACATTTTGGTGGGGGGAGGGGGAAAGAGGAGAAAGAGGTTTGCTGTGGGGCTTAGCCAGCCCCCACCAAGGGTGAAGAGAAATCACCACACTTCTAGCACTGCTCTGTCCCGATTGGCTCAACTCCCAACCCTGTTGAACCCTCAGTCATGCTCAGCCCCAGCTCTTCCTTCAACCCAAACTCCGTGTAGGAAACCTTGGCTGTGCAAAAATGGAGGGGGCACAACTGCAAAATGATAGTTCATATAGTCTAAGTCAGAGGTGTGCAGTTAATTCCAGGGAGACAGTCTTCTCTTACATGCATGTACAGTACCTAGCACAATTCAATACTTCTAACTGGAGATACTACATGCTGCAACAATATATTGTATTATACGATGTTATAACTAAATTACTAGCAGGCTTGCTCCTCCCTTTGCATGTTATGGAAAACTGTCCTTTTCCTAGGGCTTCCAATTGCCTTGGCACAATAAACCCTGGCCTTGCTTAAAGTTAGAAGACGAAGTTGCATTCCAAATTTGGTGGCCTTAGCTCTGACCATTTAGGAGGAGTTCTCGATCAAACAGACTCAGAGACAGGCATACTCTGAAATATATATATATCAGCCTTTTTGGCAGGTTATTCAATCGTTCTGGAGCATCTATCATTGGCCACTGAAAAAGACAGGATCATAAGATAGATGGGCCACTGTGCTGATCCAGTATGATAATTTCTATGTTCCTGTGTCGCCAACCTTTCACCAAGTCAATATAACCTAGGCTAGGCAGCAATCACCAGAGAAGATGACAATAAGCATGTTTGTTAGTGAGGGAAAGGAAGACTGAACAATAGAAAGGATATAACTACAGAGACAGGTGGTGAGACACTGGGAATTATTTACAACTATTTATTGCTTGTTTTCATTATTTCATTTTAAATGGTCTGATGGACACTAAATCAAGAACAGAGTGTGCCAGCCAAAGTGTATATGGAGTGAACTGTGGGTTAATGGATTTGAAAGAAGAAAGGAAGGATGATACAAGTGTAAGGAGTACAAAAAGGAGATGGTAGGAGGAGGAGCAAGAGCAGAGTTTTCACATTTTAGAGATTTATTAGATGCTCAAAAAAGTTACAAAATTATTGATTGGAAGTACTTTGCTCATTTTTATTCAAAGCTATTGTAGTCAGACAGACTGCCCCCCCCCCATCACATCCATCTTATTTGCCTCTCTGAGGTTCCTGAAGCATACAGGACAGAGAAGGAGCAATAATATCAGCATAGTCTATGCTGGCTCATCTGATCCTGAGAAGCTGAAAACACAGATATGTGGAGAGAGCCCGATTAAGTCAATAAGCTGGCCTCGAGGCTGTGAGAACTGCCCCCGGCTGGCACCCATGTTGATTCGAACACACACACAGTCCCTGGGAGAGGAATTTCCCACTGAGAAAAGAATCCCCAGTAATTCCAATTTAGTTATCTCTCTTACAAGTGTAAATTAAGTTCACAACTCCCTTGTAAGAACTGGTCTCACAAAAGACAGACCAGCCCCATCTGGCATGACAGACAAGAAAGAGAAATATGTGACCCCATGGGTATATAAGATAGGCCCAGCACACACTCACTTTGAGTGTCATTCTATCCTCTACCTGCTGGTCGGGTTAGGTGTTTGACCTCCCGAGGTTCTATGGGGACGCCCACCTCGTATTTTCGTCTTTCCTAGGATCTGAGGGACCGGCCCTGGCCTGACATGCTGGAGTCGAGAGGCACAGAAGGGGGTAAAAATTGTACCTGGATGTGGTCCTCTGTCTTAAGTGTACACATAGAAAGAGTAAGCTGTTACTTGGTACCATTATTTCTATTTTTTTTCATCTTTATCTTCTTTGTAACCATTTTTAAGATCTATATTTTGCTAGTAAAGAAATAGAACAATAGCCATTGCAACCATATGATTTATAAGCTTCCTCAAATAAACCTGTAACTGTTTAAGTTTTAACCTGACTCCTTCAGTTGCTGTAATAGAACCAAGCACAATTTAAAAGAACTTCAGCCGGTCATAAAGGGACAGATATAGGGAGCCCTGACCATCGGCTGACAGCTATGCACTAACCACGCCCACAAAAACAAGCACAGCATTCACCACTATTAAGTGAATGTGCCAAACTTTAAAAACACCCCACCTTAAGTATTACTTTGCAGAAAGTCCATAGTTCATAAAGAGAGAGGAAGAGAGAAACAATGCATTTCTAGCAGAGATAAACATGTAGAGTTGGTCACACAGAAGCAACAGGTTGTATTTCCACTAGCTAGCTTTCTAAACCTAAAGTAATGTACCCCATGCTGTAGCCTCGCATTGAAAAAGATTGCCTTAATTTGAACTCACTGTGCAGAGCATATACATACTATACTTGAGAAAGCATGCAAAAAATTACTGTTCTATCCATTAATCTGCCGTGAGAGGAATTTCCCCATAATCTACATTTTTCTATAAGGCTTACTCATCACCATTCCTTAAGGAAATCTATTGTACTCATCAGCTCTTCCCCAAAAGGCAACAATGCCAGGCAACGTCACTTAGATTTACTTAGCTCCAATGCAAGAGCCTTCTGTACTTTCCATCATTATTTAGTACATTCTTGGAAGCCAACTAACTGGCTTATTCTTTTATTTATGTGTGACAGCTAGAACTTTTGCATATTTTATGACCTGTTGTTTTCCCTGGTCTGTCATGTTAACAGAAGAGATGCAGGAGAGCTCCTGAGCCATACGTCTCAAAGATGAGTGGATTCTGGCATCTTGTTTCTCAAATGCCTCTTTGTGAGTGACCCTCAGTTTTGGATGTGAAGCTGGGTACTGCCCTTCCTAAAGGGGAGACAACAGTACTTATCTGGAGGATGAAAGGGAGATAGAACGGGAGTCTCTAAAGAACAACCAAATGTATTTCTTTCACCAACTAACTTTCCCATGTCAGGGTCAAAATTTCAGTCTTCTTCTCCCAGCACTGCAGTTCTTCCATCACTATAAAAAAAAAATACCAGGGGAGGCCTTGCTATTGCCCTTTTCTAAAGCTAGGCCATGTTTGCTTTATTCTCTTACGTATTTCACAGTCTAATAAGAGATCCCATTTTTTCTGAAAATTTCCGACACAATTATTCGTTGTAGATTTTTTTTCCTAAGACCTACATGCCTAGAAACTGGAACATCTCTTCTTTGCTAATACATCCATTCTTGGCAGACAAAACTTTAAGCTTTCCTTGATACAACTACTTTGCTCAGGAATGTGAAAGATTCATCCCCCTTGGTGTGTCGAGACTATAGGGTTGTTTAAAAAAAAAAAAGTGGCCTTTTTTCGAAAAAGTTTTCCCTGCATCTAGACTGCTGCCGCGTTCTTTTGAAAGTAAATCGAAAGAACGCAGCAGTTCTTTTCGACCATGGAAAACCTCGTTTTATGAGGAAGAACGACCTTTTTCAAAACTGATCTTTTGAAAAAAAAAAGGCGCTATGTAATGCAAACTGTGCTTTTTCAAAAGAGCATCCAGACTGGTTGTAGTCTAGACTTTTTTGAAAGAGGCTCGCAGTCTAGACGTAGCCAGAGTGATGTGGTTATATTGACCCAACTCCTGAGGTACACTGTGCTAGTTAGCAGGGCGGGTTCTCCCAGCAACCTAGCAACCACCTCTAGCAGAGGTGGATTAACTACCCAGATAGAGAGAAGCTCTTCCATTGTCATAGTAGCATCCTGATTGTTCGCTATAGCTGTGCCACTGCAGCGTTTTAGTCATGACTAAAGCAACTTCTCAGGATCTAGGCAGATTTAAAGGAACATGGAAGGGTTGGGTAAATATTCATTCTAATGAAAGAGATGGAATTTAATTCAGTCTACCTTGTTTACTAGGACATAAGCTTGCTGGGGTTTAACCACATACTGAAGTCTAACAAATGACAACATCTGTATGCTAACCGAGGTACAAAGAACACAGTATCTGGTAATTTATTTGTATTATCCGAGTGCCTTGGATCTGCTGGCTTCCATAACCACAAAGTCTATCTAATGATGTAGCTGAAGTAGAGGATAAACTCAAGATGAAAAATTAATCCACAACTTCACCTCAAAATTATTCCACTCAATGAAGAACTTGGGCTGCCTGCAAAGCCATTAGGAAAGGTGGTACAGAATCTCATGTTTCTGTATCAGACCTACTGTAATGCTTCCAGAAGTGAATTTACTCTCGTTTATATTAAGTACATACCAGCCAAAGTGATCAGACACTACTTTTCCATTGTTTTCCTTGAACACAAACTTCAGTGCAAGACTTTGCTGTACAGTATGCAGGACTCGCATTCCTTAACACAAAGAAACAATCTATAATTACTGCTTCCTCCACTCCATTACAAGCTATGTGCCTCTTTGCCTTGTGACAAAGTATGAAAAATTGTAAGACACTGAAACTGAAGGGTTTACCCCAACTGTGATACATCCTGAATCTAGCCACTAGTTTGTTATAACCTAATACAGAAGGAGCAAGGGAAGAAAAAAAAAAAGTGTCATGGCCTTGATTACTTGGGGAATAGGAACAGCAATACATTTTAGAACTACACACTAGATGAAAATCTTAGCCACTTGCTCTAATTAATATCAACCAACAGAAACAAGAGTTGACAGAAGAGTTGCAGCCATTTATACAGAAATTCAGGAATTTAAGTTTTTAGGCTATATATTTCATTTTTATAGAGGCTAACAATAGGCTATTACCTTCTCTCAGACCTCTTCCAGTCTATTTTCTTTCCCCAATATTTTTGTGGAATGCATAATAGTTTAGTAGCAAATATGCAAATAGTTTCAAAAATATGGTTGACAAGAGCAATACTGATATACAAAGTTAGTAAAATTATCTAAAAAATGTGGGGGGCTCTCTGTACACATGTGTAATTCTGCATTTACTGAGAAATGCCTAGTAAAGACATGTAATAGAAATGTAGCCGTGTTAGTCTGGTGTAGCTGAAGCAAAATACAGGACTATGTAGCACTTTACCCATTACAAAGATAGCTTCCCTAATTATCACCTCTAATATCATTAGCCCACAGACACTCACCTTCCCCCTTCCCCCAATCCCCCTTCTGTTCTGAAATTTGATTTGTCCTTTTCATATATTCATTTTTTTAAATTGTATCCTTTGGTATATATGGTTGTGACTATTTTCTTCCACTATTTGATCTGAGGAAGTGGGTCTGGCCCACGAAAGCTCATCATCTAATAAACCATCTTGTTAGTCTTT
Organism: Pelodiscus sinensis; assembly: GCF_052426305.1. Classification (NCBI taxonomy): domain Eukaryota; kingdom Metazoa; phylum Chordata; order Testudines; family Trionychidae; genus Pelodiscus; species Pelodiscus sinensis. Next base: position 200,752,056 of record NC_143053.1, on the reverse strand, counting down.
AAAGTGCTAAATAGTCCTGTATTTTAGTAAAGACATGCAACTCCCACTGGGTATGTCTACACTACAAAGTTAGTTCGAACTAACGGACGTTAGTTCGAACTAACTTTAATAGGTGCTACACTAGCGCTCCGCTAGTTCGAATTTGAATCGAACTAGCGGAGCGCTTAGTTCGAACTAGGTAAACCTCATTTTACGAGGACTAACGCCTAGTTCGAACTAGCTAGTTCGAACTAAGGGCTGTGTAGCCCTTTAGTTCGAACTAGTGGGAGGCTAGCCCTCCCCAGGTTTCCCTGGTGGCCACTCTGGCCAACACCAGGGAAACTCTATGCCCCCCTCCCGGCCCCGGACCCCTTAAAGGGGCACGGGCTGGCTACGGTGCCCGTGCCAGGTGCAAGCCTGCCAGCACCCAGCCAGCAGACCCTGCACCTGGCACGGCACAGAGCCACCCACCCGATGCCCCCCAGCCCACCCCCTCTTGCCGGGACCAGGCTGGCGGCTCCCGGGAGCTTGCCCTGGACCGCAAGAGGCGGGCACCTTCCTGGACTAGTGCGGACATCGTGGACCTCGTCCACGATCTCCGCACTAGGCACAGGAAAGTGGCCGTCTAGGGCAGGAGAGCTGCCAGCCTGGCCACCCAGGAGCAGGTGTGCATGAAAATCAAGGGGGTCCACTGAGACCCCCGACCCTGAGCCCTGAGCTTACAATGGCCGTCCTGGGTCAGACCAAAGGTCCATCTAGCCCAGTAGCCTGTCTGCCAACAGCGGCCAACCCTAGGGACCCTGGAGGGGATGGACCGAAGACAATGACCAAGCCATTTGTCTCGTGCCATCCCTCTCCAGCCTTCCACAAACTTTGGGCAGGGACACCACTCCTACCCTCTGGCTAATAGGACTCCATGGACCCAACCTCCATGACTTGATCTCACTTCCCTTTAAACTCTGTTCTAGTTGTAGCCTTCACAGCCTCCTGCAGCAAGGAGTTCCACAGGTTAACTATTTGCTTTGTCAAGAAGAACAACTTTCTCTTACTAGTTTCAAGCCTGCTACCCATTCCTTTCCTTTGGTGTCCTCTAGTCCTTCTTTATGGGAACTCAGGAAGAACTTTTCTGAATGCACCCTCTCCACCCAACCCCTGCTTTTAGAGACCTCTATCCTGTCCCCCCTCCGTCTCCTCTTTTCTAAGCTGAACAGTCCCAGTCTCTGTAGCCTCTCTTCATCTGGGACCTGTTCCCAACCCCTGATCATGTTAGTTGCCCTCCCCTCTCCCAGCCTTTCTCTTCCCCTCTCCCACCTCCTTTTCCCAGTCTCCCCCAGTTTTTTTTCAATAAAGACAGAGTCAATGTTGGAAGAAACGTTATCTTTATTTTGTACATCAATAAGAAGGGGGGCTAAGGAAGGGTAAGTGGAAGGAGGTGAGGGAGGAATGGGGTACGAGCCCCCGATGGGGAGGACTGGGCTGGCTCTGCGGGCTTCTGGGGGTGGAAGCTCTCCTGCAGCCCCCCAATTACTCCCTCTCCCCAGATGGCAGCCTGCGGCAAGTGCAGCCGGGCTGATGGCCGAGTGGTGTGATGTGCCCAGTGTGGGCACTCAGGGCACTCCAAGACAGAACTTCTTTGCAAGCGGGGCACCCCTGAGAACTGTCTGTCCGGGGTGGGGGTCGGGACCCTTTAAGCGCAGCCCTCGGCTAGCCTGAGACAACATCTCCATGCTCTAAGTCCTCCTTTTATGCCCTGCCGGCACTGCTTCCGGCCATCCTTAAGCCCTGTTCAGAGTCCACTCAATGTGGACTTGCTAGTTCGAACTAGCAAAACGCTAGTTCGAACTAGTTTTTAGTTCTAGATGCGTTAGTTCGAACTAGCTTAGTTCGAATTAACTAATTCGAACTAAGTTAGTTCGAACTAGCGCTGTAGTGTAGACGTACCCACTAATACATCAAGCTCTAGAAATTGTACCCTTCTAGGAGGATCCTACTAAATCCCCGGTTTTGCTTAAACAATTTCCTTGTTCAGTAAGGTATAAGGTTTATTTAAGCAATATAAATTGGAGAACAAAATATTAAAGCAAAAATATTTATCCTGTAATCACTTGGTTGGTCACAGCTGTTGGGGCAAATAAACCGTAGTATTTGCAACTCTGAAAAACGTGTACTAAAATGTCATTCAAAGTATTTGCTCTCTCAGAAAAGATATTTTAGTATAGGTCCAATAAAAATATTGCAATGGGTTTGCTAGTTTTCCAATATTCACATCGCTCAAACTCAGAACAGGTGAGCAAATAAGCTATGGAATCTAAAGGTATCAGGTAGTATTTAAGTGCTCCAAATGGGAAAAAAGTTTAAAATGAAGTGAATTTGTATAATGTTGCAATCCTGACACCCCCTTCCCTCAAAAAGCAGAGTCATAACAGAAGCTACAACAGCCCTGGGCAAAATACCCTCTGGATCCGGCCCACAGATGCAGCAAGGAGTCTCAAGCAGACTCCCTGCCTGCCCCTCACCTGCTACTGAGAAAAGCAGCCATTGCAGGCCTCTGTTTGAACAGCTGTGAGCCTGGAGGGGGGGGGGGGGGGGATGCTTCAGGCACTGCTCCCACCTCCAAGCACAATCCCATTGGCTGGTTTACAGCCAAGCTGACCGTTGTCAACAGGCAGCTAGTGAAATGTCCTCTCCCCCCTGGCTCTCAGCAGTTCAAAAACCACATGGCCCCTGCAGCCAGTGTGGGGCGGAGGAAGGGGGGGAGCAAGGGGGGAGGGAATCTGCTTCCAAAGGCTTCTGACTGGGAGTCAAGCAAGTAGCTTGACTCTCTCCCAGCCAGAGCCTGCCTCTGGCACCCCAACCCTTTGCCCCCACCCCACCCCACATAATCTAAACCATCTGCCCCCTCCTAGGTCCTGCACCTTAATCCCCTGCCCCAGGTCTCAACCCCCTCTTACCAAAGGTCACAAACCAAACTCCTGCACCCTAGTCCCCTAACGTAGGTCACAACTGCCTCTTTCACCCAGACCCTCTACCTCCTCCATTAATACGGAAGAGCGTGGCCCTTGACCACTTTCCAAATTCTTGGAGTGCCTCCACCCCCAATATCAAAAATTGACCACCCCTGCGCTAGAAGGATGATTTGAGAAGGCGTAAGCACGGCAAATGGCCCAAAAAAGGTTCCTAGGTTAATGGTATACCCTATCTTTCATATTTAATTTCCTTCACGATCTCTTTCAATACTTGAACGTAAGAAAATGATCCAAGTGTGCAGTCTAAGCGTTTTTCAAGAGACAGTAGCACTGAAACTCTTTCAATGCCTGTTCTCTTTATACCAGGAAAAACCCACACCATTTTTATGCTTAAAGGACATTCAACGCTTTGCTGAATTCAAACCATTTGTAAGTTTTATATAACAATACAGAGTACACAGCATGCTGATGCATTATAAATTCTGCCACATATAAAAGCCAAAGTGTTATAGGCATTACTGACAACAGCCATGTTTGGGGAGCAGAAAGTTGCAAACAAAAGTAAAGAAGACCATTGCTGTTGCATATTTGTCCAAACACCTGTTTGGTGAAATATCGAGGACAAAACTAGTCTGAAGACAATAATCTTTCCTTTTAAACCTCCTCTGAAGGGAGAATGGTTTTATCTTTAAGAACTGGAGGCAGGAGACTTAGGTATTGCCCCAGCTCTGTCCCAGACTGTGTGTGACCGTGGGTACAAGACACTTACTGTTCCTCAGTTTCTCCCCATCTGTAAAATGAGAACATCGGCTTGTCTCCTAGTAGACAGATCTTTTGTTTGATATTTATTTAAATTCTTGATTAAAAGCATTAGACTAATGAAACATTACTACTTTCCTCCTAAAAACAGGGTTACTTACCTGTAATTGTTGTACGAGATGTGTTGCTCATGTCCATCTGAAGTAGGCTGCATGCGTGCCATGTGCACGGTTCCCCGGAGCTCCCCCCCCCCCCAGTGGTACCCGTTGGGCTGGCAGGTCGCCCCCTGGAGTGGCGCCGCTATAGCGGAGCATAAGTACCCTGCCGGCCCTCCCCCTCCTCAGTTCCTTCTTGCCGGAACTCCGACACAGGCGAGGTGGGGGCGGGGGGGGACGGGAGAGAACGGGAGATCGAATGGACATGAGCAACACATCTCAAAGAACAACAGTTACAGGTAAGTAACCCTGTTTTCTTCTTCAAGTGATTGCTCATGTCCATTCGAAGTAGGTGACTACCCAGTTACCCCCACCCCGGAGGCAGGATCGGAGTCAACCAACAGAACCTCACACCGACCAAGCGCAACAAGAACTTTAATGCATAACTGAAAACAGAACAAGTTACATATCTGCACCACAGGCGTGACACACTGTGTCACTCGACCATGTCCCCTTATGTGTTCACAGGAGGGAACCCAACACGGCTTCCCCCACAGCAGAGTCCTCCCGTGCCTGCTGGGTGAGAGCATAATGCTCTGTAAACGTATGGGCGGAGGACCACGTGGCTGCCCGACAGATCTCAAGGATCGGAACGTGGGCCCCAAAGGCAATGGGCAAAGCATGGGCCCTGGTGGAGTGAGCCGACACCCGAGGGGGCTCCCTATGTGCGAGAGCATAGCACTCCCAGATGCAGGATGATATCCACCCCGACAGCCTCTGGGCTGAAACTAGCATCCCTTTCATCCGGTCCGCATAAGCAATAAACAGTTGTGAAGTCTTGCGAAAAGGCTTGGTTCTATCAATATAAAATGCCAGAGCCCTTTTCGCGTTGAGGGAGTGCAAAGCCCGCTCCTTGGGGGAGCTGTGGGGCTTCGGAAAGAAAACCGGCAGATATATGTGCTGCGACATATGGAAAGCAGACACAACCTTAGGGAGGAACGCAGGGTGCGGATGCAGACAAACCCTGTCTGCCGAGAACTAAGTACGGGGGCTCCACCGTGAGGGCAGGCAGTTCAGACACTCGATGTGCTGACGTAATGGCGACTATAAAGGCCACCTTAAGGGACAGGAATTTCAGAGGACAGGACGCTAGCGGCTCGAAGGGGGGACCCAAGACCTTATTCAGCACCAGGTTAAGGTCCCATTGCGGCACCGGGGCCCTCACATGTGGAAACAGTTTATCTAGGCCCCTCAGGAACCTCTTCACCAGGGGGTACGAGAATAGAGATCCGCCCCCCAAACCCTCATGAAATGCCATCAGGGACGCCAGGTGCACCCGTATCGACGGAGTGGACAGGCCCGTCTGTCGCAACCCCAGCAGGTAATCCAGTACTACTAGGACAGAAGCCTGGGAGGGGCACACACCCCTACTCTGAGCCCACACTGAGAAATGCTTGCATTTGGTGGCATACAACCGCCTGGTGGCCGGCTTGCGGCTGCCCAGGAGACTCTCCTGTACCCCCGTAGAGCAAGCCCTCTCCGAGGGCTTCAGCCATGGATAAGCCACACCGTCAGGTGGAGTGGCTATACATCCGGGTGCTACAAGATGCCCCCGCCCTGGGTGACTAAGTCCGGGGCCAGTGGCAGGTGATAGGGGCGGGCCACCACCATCTCCCACAGAATGGGGTACCAAAACTGTCTGGGCCAATCTGGGGCTATCAGGAGAACCTGTGACCTGAACAGCCTGGTCCTGGTTAGCACCCCGGGAACCAGTGGGAATGGGGGAAAGGCACAGAGCAAGCCTTGAGGCTACGCTGAGGTCAGGGTGTCCCCTTAAGTCCAAACTCAGACCCAATAAGGAGAAGTACTGGGGACATTGCTTGTTTCCCCGGGTGGCAAAGAGGACCACTAGGGGATGACCCCACATCTGGAAGAGTTGTTCTACCACCTCCCTCTTCAGAGGTCACTCGTGGACTCTGAATGACCTGCTCAGCGAGTCCACTAAGGTATTCACACACCCCGGCAAGTATGCCGCCTGTAATCGTATGCAGTGGGCTATACAGAACTCCCACAGGAGAGTCACCTCCTGACGCAATGGTGACGACCGCGCCCCACCCTGTTTATGTGGAAAACTGCTGCGGTGTTGTCCAGCAGCACCGACACCAGGGTCCCTTTGAGCATGGTCAGGAAGACTTTGCAGGCCCTCCTGACTGCCCTTAGTTCTTGAACATTTATATGCAACCCCCGTTCCTGCGGGATTCATAGCCCCTGCGTCCTGCAGGTGCGTCCCCCAACCATCGTCGGAGGCGTCTGTGATGAATTGTGCCAATGGCAGTTCCGCACAATAGGGGACTCCCGAATGCACCTCGTGCTCCATTGTCCACCACTGGAGTGAGGCGAGGACTCCCTGTGGCACAATCAGGATCCGGTCCCAGCTGTCCCTGGCTTGGTTGAACGCCCCCGCTAGCCATGCCTGTAGCAGCCTGAGCCTCAGCCTGGTGTGTTTGACCATGTAGGTAGAGGCTGCCATATGTCCCAGCAATTTCATGCACGACCGTGCCGTCGTCATGGGAGACAGTCATAAGGCAGACACCAGGGTTTGTATAGCCTGGAACTTGGGAGGTAAGCATGCGCGCGCAGTCCTGGCGCACAGGGTCACTTCCATAAACTCTCTATACTGAGTGGGGGTTGACTTTTCCTCGTTTATCATGAAGCCCAGCATATTGAACAAGGACCGCGCCATCTCTATGTGCGCGAGCACCTGGTCTCTCGAGCGACCTCTGACTAGCCAGTCATCCAAATACGGGAAGATTTGTATTCCCATAAGTCTGAAGTAGGCCGCTACCACCGCCATACACTTCGTAAACACCCTGGGTGCGATAGACAGCCCAAAGGGGAGGATCGTGAACTGGAAGTGGCAGTGGGATACCACAAACCGGAGAAACCGTCTGTGGTTCTTCCAGATCGCCACGTGAAAATAGGTGTCCTTCAAATCGAGGGCTGCATACCCATCGCCCTTGTCCAGAACTGGGATGATTGAGGCCAGAGTTACCATCCAAAACTTTTCCTCTCTCTCGTGCTTGTTCAAGGCCCCCCTTCGGTTTTGGGATAATGAAGTAGCAGGAGTAGAAACCCTTGCCCTCCTAATGAGGAGGGACCACTTCCACTGCCTCCTTTTCTAGGTGCGTGAGGACCTCCTGTTCGAGGAGGGCCTCGTGAGAAGGGTCCCTGAAAAGGAAGGGGGAAGGGACAGGAAGGGCCCCAGGAAGGGGATAGAATCTCTCCTGGACGCTATGTCCAGCACCCATTTGTCCGAGGTGATGTGCAACCAGGCCTGGGCGAAGTGGAACAGTCTGTCCCCAAACAGGGTGGGGAGGGGAGATGATAGGCAACGGTATGTGGTCCCCGAGCACACCCTCAAAATTGCTGCTTGGCCGGAGGTGGAGGTGGTTGAACGGAGCCCCTGCCCGCATCCTGCCGTGGTCAGCGGCGCCTATTGCAGGACCCCTGGCCCTGCCCTTGCGAGAAGGCCCCCCAACGGACCACACAGCCTTCGCCGCCAATAATCAGGGTGAGCAGCCTGCGGTTGGCTCCTGTAGGGCTACCTGTTTGGCAAAAGCCTGCGTTGTGGGGCCGGCGTATGGATCCCCAGCGACCTCAGGGTTGAGCGGGTGTCCTTCAGGCTGAAGGAGCCTGGAGACAATATTCTCAGCAAACAGGGCCTTCCCATCGAATGGCAGGTCCTGGATTGTGGCCTGTAGGTCTAATGGGATCCCCAAGACCTGGAGCCATGCATTACGGCGCATCACCACACCTGACGCCATTGTCCAGGCCACAGAGTCCACCCCGTCCAGAGACGCCTGCAGGGTGGTGCGTGCGATCGTCTTGCCCTCTGTGGTCAGTGCGGAGAACTCCTGCCTGTCCTCTGGGGGCAACCTGTCACAGAAACGGTCCATCACCTTCCAGGTGTTATAGGCGTAGCGGTTGAGCATGGCCCGCTGATTGGCGATCCCCAGCTGCACCCCCCCCCCCACCCCCGTCGCATAGACCTTATGCCCCATCAGGTCTATCCGCTTAGGGTCTTTCGCTTTAGGGGATGGGCCTGGTTGTCCCTGCTCCTCTTTGTGTTGCTGCCTGGACCACCATAGACCCCCAGTACGGGATGTGAGTAAAGATGCTCATGTCCCATCTGTGGGACATAGTACCTCCTCTCGACCCCCTTGAGGGTTGCCCGGTCCCCCAGGTCCAAGTGGCCTTTGGGGCTAGCTCCCCTAGGTGAAGGAGGGGCTCTGGATAGAGAGGCCAAGGGGGTGGACCTCCGTCACGGGCCACTCTCCGACCCGGCAGGCAGGAGTGCCCTGCCATTGGTGGTAGGCCCAGGGTGTCCAAAAGGGCCAGTGTTATGGGGCCTGCGGTGGCCATGTCTGCTCGAACCCCAACAGTGCCGCCCGGTGCCAGGAACGAGAACAGTACTGAGATGATAACCGCAAGGATCCCATGGACCTCAGCGACTCTGCCTCTGACTCTAAGGACAGTTCAGACACCGATCACAAAGGTGCCGAAGAGGGCTGACCCTGCACCGCACCGGGGCGGAATTGCACCATCGACTCCGGCTTACCGGCATGGTTGTGGGTGTGGAGGCTGCGGCACCAGATTGCACAGTGCCGGCAAGGCCGGTGCTTGTGGTGCCGTAGGAATCGACAACTGCGGTGCCGGTAAGTACGGTACCAGTGGCACCTGCATCGGTGGGATGATGGGCAGTGCCGGTGTGTACAAGGGCTGCTGGGTCACCGAAGACGGTTGTGATGACCACGGCACCGAGGCCCTGACCTCCTGGAGCGGCTGGGCAGGAGACTGAGCCCGTGGTACCATGTGCACCAGTACCGGAGCAGTATGTCCACTCACCACCGCAGCCAGCAATGACAGATGGTCCCTTGACTCTACCAGTGCCATCCGGGGCTCCGGGGCCCGGGAGACCACAGGCACCCGGAGCCGACATTGATGACCCCTCCGAGGAGGGGGGGGGGTGAAGGGAGGAGAGGCCGTAAGTTCAATAAGGTCCTGAGCGGCCTCGAAAATCTCCGGCATAGACAGACACCATGACAAGGCGGGCCCAGGGCTCTCCTTTCGGCGCATGGCCTGACTCTTTTGGCTAACAGGCGAGCCCGGTACCAGGGTACAGCTCTGACGGCGGCCTTCCCGGTGGGGCCGGCGCTCAGGTGATCTCCTCCTGGAGTCCTTCATCCGCTTCGGCGCCAGGGATTGGGACTGGTGCCGCCTTCTTCCACACTTTGGTACGGGGAAGGTCTGAGCGTGAATCCCACACCAATGCCGGTGCGCTGTGCACTGAAGCCTCTCTGGAAGACACAGGCTGCAGCGCCGACTTCATCAGGAGCAACTTAAGGCGAGAGTCTCTCTCCCACTTGGTTCATGGCTTGAACCCCTTGCAAATCTTGCAGGCAGCGGTCAGATGAGCTTCCCCCAGATACTTCAGACACTGTTCATGGGGGTCACACTTGGCATGGGTTTAGCACACTCCGCACAAGGTTTGAAGACCTGTGGGCCTGGCATCACCAACCCCCTGCAGGGTTCAAGCACCAACACACTTAAACTAATAGGCACACAACTACTTAACTACACTAAAGAACAGCCAACCAGCAAAGAAAAACACACTGGGATCTGCAGAAGAGAGCAGCTCCAATGATCATCACGGGCGGTAAGAAGGAACTAAGGAGGGGGAGGGCCGGCAGGGTACTTATGCTCCGCTATAGCGGCACCACTCCAGGGAGCGACCTGCCGGCCCGACGGGTACTGCTGGAGAAAAAAGCTCCAGGGAACCGTGCACGCAGCATGCGTGCACCCTACTTCGAATGGACATGAGCAATCACTCGAAGAACCATGGATCATACAAAAATAATCTATGATAAAAAGCGATATTAGCATTTCGTATTAATCAAGGTAAAATGCTTGTGTAGCACCCAAACATTGACACATCTGGATTCTGTTGAGGAAATCCTCCCTATGTACTTGCCTTTACTGGACCAACAGTAAAAGCCAAGGCACTCTCTGAAAGTAGCTACTTGCAAAAGACAATGGGACCATGCACTCAACTGATTTAATGGTACTGAAATATTTAAATTATATTAAACTTATAGTTGCTATTAAAAGTTTGGTGATCCCATGTTTAAGACAGCATGGGTATATGCATGCATTTACACCACATTGAGTCCTGTATTTTCCATTCTTACAGAAAACCCACTATGCATATCTCAAGATGAGATTTCTCAGAGTAAAAAAGGAGAGAAACATCCTTGCTTTAGAGGTTGCAATTCTGATACTACGCATCAAACGTGACAAGTCTGAGATACCATGTGTCCTGTTTACTGTAGCCCTGGAGACAGTTTTTAATAAAAGGAATACCTAATACTTATATTGGATAATGTTCCAGGCTGTGTGATGCTACGACCACATTGGAGAATGAGCCAAGCCTTAAGGAAGTCAATAGCTCAAAGCAATCATTTCTACCTAATTGGATCCCAGTAGCTATTGGGTCTGTCTTGTCCTCTTGAACTCAAAAGGTTGGTGGCTGCTGGCTGCAACACGGGACCTCAACAGGACAGTCTCCATGAAATATATTTGGTATAGAAAATAATGTATAGATATAGCACAATAGGGAAGCATGGAGGAGAAAAACCGACACCTGCCCCTCAATTTCTTATAGGCCAGACAGCTGAGAATGTGGAAATCACCACAAATTCAAGAAAATGGGGATAATGAAACCAACCCTCCTTGTAAAGAGCTTTGAGATCTATGGATGAAAATGTGATAGAAACGCTAAATATTATAACAGTACAGGCAGTCCCCGAGTTACGCGGATCCAACTTACGTCGGATCCGCAGTTACGAACGGGGCCTTTCCTCTCCCTGGTCTCCAGCAGACCAGGGAGAAGAAGCAAAGCGGTGGAACACGCGGGCAGCGGACAGCCCAGACACGTCTGGGCTGTCTGCTGGCCGCGTGCTCCGCGGCTTTGCTCTGCTCTGCTCCCCGTCCCCCTGGTCTGCAGACCATGGGGAGGGGGAGCATTGCAGAGCAGAGCAAAGCGGTGGAACATGCGGCCAGCTGACAGCCCAGCCGTTCTGCCGCTTTGCTCCCCGTCCCCCTGGTCTGCAGACTCAGTTTCAGCAGCAGCTGACTTGAGGATGCCTGGGGTTCTTAAGTTGAATCTGTATGTAAGTCAGAACTGACGTCCAGATTCAGCCACTGTTGAAACTGATCAGTTTCAGCAGCGGCTGAATCTGGACGCCAGTTCCGACTTACATACAGATTCAACTTAAGAACAAACCTACAGTCCCTATCTTGTACGTAACCCGGGGACTGCCTGTATTTGAAATCTCTGTCTTTCCTACAACTAGCAATACATTTATTGAAAATGTCTGGCATCATCTAAAAACAAAATATATGTACAATTAAGTTTTCATTTCCTCTCCACAGCTATTCTTGTAACTTCTGAGAATTCAAGACAGACTCACAAGTTATATTTTCTTTAGATGGTCTGTTTCCATCAAAAAATACAATAGCTCCAGCATAGCCAGAGGCCTGTTACATATTTATGGTTTTCCATTACTCTTATCTGAAATGATTGAAGACAGAATGGGAAATAGTTCTTAGATGATCTGGCAGAGCTAATAGTCCTACATATACTCATAACTCAAAACATTTAAAAAAAGACAGGTTTAGCACACCATAGAAAAGTTTGTCCATTATTCTTTCAGGTGCTAAACTTCAGAACTGTTAGTTAATAAGACAGAAACATGGAAATAAACTAGCTGAGAAACTAACGATGCAAGACAGAAGTATGTACACTTTTACGAGTGGATGAGCCATAGAGCTATTGTTCTCAAAGATTCCAGAACATGAGCTGTATGCACAATAATCTTCCTAGTCATCTCTGGGAAATAATGACTTTTAGAAGATACCTTCGTGGGTGGGAATTGAACACATTTCCCTCCCACTAGCAGATCATAAAATATAGTCAGTATGCCACAAGGTTATGAATAAGCTCATTCATCTTTCCCACCCCGGGCCTCCATTTCAGGAGGCACCACTAAGTATAATGCATCATCTCAAAAAGAAAATGAAAGTTCCCCCGTGTCTAAAAGATTTCTCCCCTGATCTCTTTTAATGAGAGAGAAAATTTAAAGCCTAGTTGTCTCCAGATACCTATATATGGAGGAAGTTTCTTTTTAGCTGAAAGCTTGTCAGAGCACTGAAGTGTATCCTCCAGGCTCCCTAATTACTTGCTCTCCACGTAAAGTCTGAAAAGAAATTTTAGAACGAGAGTTGCCAGGTGTCCAGTTTTGAACTGGACAGTCCAGTATCTGAGCTCTCTGTTTGGGAAACAAATTGAGAAAATATAAATGAGGAAAATATAAGTGTCCTATATTTTCTAAATAAGATGTAGTGTAGATTGTGACGTAATGTCGAGCATGTCCACTATTTTTGTTGAAAACATCTGGCAACGCTATTCACAACCATACCATAAAGAACTTACACTGCATCTCTGTTTGCATAAGCACAAGGAACCTAAATATCTGCTTTCTCTAACTCATCTGAGTTCAAGCAATCCCATCAGGAAAGTCTGACCACCTCACATATGAATCCAAGGTTAGGATAGAAAGACATAATATGAGGAGAAAAATAAAATTGACTTTACATCTAGCCCCACAAAGTGATCTTTTCCTTCTGAAGATCAGTTTAAGTCTATTACTCACTTTTTCTAGCAATTACCGAATACATAAGGTCTCTTCTCCAGTGATAATGCATCAATGGGCCGAATTAGCCAGGCACTGCCATGGAAAACAATGAAATTTTAGCCTCAAGTGAAATTAAAGTCAACAAAAATAAATAAAATAGTAGATTTCTTAATAAAAATCATCCCTGCCTAAGACTGTCCAGTGGCTTCATAGTTATATTAACAGAGGGGAAATCTTGCACAGGAAAGAAGAAAAATGAAAGTGATCTATGGATCCCCCTTCACCTACTAATAACTGGTCACTTTAAAGTATTCCCCAAGTTTCCATTTTTACCTTTAATTAAAGCTACCATTGTTAATAAGAATCACATTTTGTAGCTTCAGCTGAATGAAGAGTGGCACTGTAGGGTAGGTCTACACTGGGGTAAGAGACCCACAGCATGGCCAAATTGGCCTGGGTCAGCTTGTGGGGCTAAAAAGCTCAATGAAGTCATTTTGTCTAGAATCTGAGTTCTGGGACTCTCCCCCTACACAGGGTTCCAGAGTTTGGACTCCTGCCCAAACATCTACACAAAATTTTCTGCCCAAGTGCCACGAACCTGAATCAGCTGTCTCAGGACAGCTATGGGCATTTTATCCCATAGACATATCAGTAGAGTAAGGAACGGTCTGTGGAAAGGGGCTGTTGCTAGCAAGATCTGTGGTAGATGTTCAACTGGCAAGCAATAAAAGTTAACTCAGACTGAAGATAAACAGGTTTTGGTTGCATCGATACTCGGATACCAGAAGGGACCATTATAATAATCTAGTCTGACCTCCATAACAGACTATAGAACTTCAAAGTGCTTCCTGCATCAAGCCTATAACTTTAGCATTCTGTATCAACCTTGTATCCAGGATTGACATCAAGCCTGTCAACTGAACCTGAGTCATCCCATTTATCCTTAACCCTTAGAACACCTTTTATCGCTTTTATCCTGCCTTCTGTGACTTTGCTAGTATTCCAAGGGTTTTTAAAAACTAATATAAATGGCTCAGATATCATTTCTCCAGTCCAGCAGACTTCAAGACATTTAGTTTTAGTAGCTGCAGTTTCTATTTTGACAAAAACTAAATTATCTCTGAGTAGTGCCATCCCGTTCGTTCCCAAACACGGAATGGAAGTATTTAGTGTGCATTTCTGCCTTTTAAGCATTATTGATACCATCCCCGTCTAGTAATTGAGCCACACCACTGCTCAAGGTTAAGAGTTCTTCAGAAAATCCTTATCAATCCATAGATTTTAGGTTTTTACCAGTTGTGTACGTCATGGCTCATTTATAGCCACTCTTAACTTCTCAATTTTCCCATTTCTTAGATTGTATTCCTGAAACTACCACCATTGAATTGTGAGCTGCCTTTGACACTAGACTTTTCAGTATTTTTGTATTAGCTGTTTTACTTGTAGTTCTTACATATTTAATGATAAAAAGTAGCTGTTAAATACCAGGGATGGACATTTTTAAAAGGTAGATAAGTGATGAATGCAGGGGCAGCCCACGAGACTAGGCAAACTAGGCAGTTGCCTAGGGCACCGCTGGCCCGGGTGCCCAATGATGACGCCACGGGGTGCCCGGTGATTATGTCACAGCCATTGACGGCCGTGCAGGCGGGGGTGTCGATCGCGCCTTCTTCTTGGGGTTCCAGCTGCCGCAGCCAGCCTCAGGCTGCTCCTGGATGAATGACAGGATCATATAATTATAAAATGTTATCAAACTGAACTTTTTTAGTGGAGTGTGGCCATTCAAGATTATAGAACTTAAATAGCTAACAAAGCAAAAGCTCACTAGCATTTTTCACGTGCAGGAACTTGCATTGTGTAGGGTGTCTGAAATAGTGTGACGTAAAAGTTATGAGTCAGACTCTCCTAAATCCATCAGTTAGCATTTTTTCCTCTAATGACTCACAAATGAGACAACCCTATGATATCTAAAGTGTGAGACTTAGTTAATAAAATTTCTTCTTGAAAAACCAAGAAAAAAAAGCCACAAGAATTCTGAAAACATATAACTTCAACTTCTTATACCTTTTACATCTATAAAAATGAAAACAACCTTTTTCTAATCAGAATGTTTATTTATTCAACTGGAACAGAGGAACTTTGTATACATTCCGTTAGCAATGCTGATAAGGATCGCAGCAGTGACACTGACGGCATGTTGGGGTTTATTGCGTCTCCAAGATACAGCACAGCATACAGTTTCTCTCCGAGTTACGAACCAAACACTTGGCTGTAACTCGAGCTGTTCGTAACTCGGACCCCATTGAAGTTACATGTGACCGCGCTGTTCATAAGCGCGGGTTGCGTTTGTAACTTGGGGATGCCCTTTATGACCACTCCATGGGAGCTTTGGTCATAAGTGCGAGCGGTCGTAACTCGACCATTCGCAACTCAGAGAGCGGCTGTAGACGTAATCTGGTTACAGGAATTGGGTCCCGGAGGCCTCAGGCCCCCCCTTGAGATGGGGGGGTGGCTGGGGCCCTACAATCCCAGCCCCATCCCTAGCCCCTTCTCCCATGCTTCCCAGACAACAACTGCCTTCCTTCCAGCCCTGCCCCCCAACCAGGGGTTGGTCCCTGCCTGCATCCCTTTGTCTCTCTCCCTGGAAGGCAACTGATCGGACAGGTTGGGAGACCCTTGCCTACGTGACTCATCCGCTGTCCTGCTGGGCCATGCTACAAATAGCCGCCAGTGGAGGTCATCCATACCCAAGCCTAGCAACCAGCAAAGTGCCACCACCACACCAGGTTACAGAGCAGACAGCCCCCCAACTACGCCACAGACACCTATGCAGAAGGGTACATTTTAATGCATGTCTAACACAGAAATAACTGGTGCATAAGCTTTCGTGGGTAAAACATGCTTCATCAGATGAATATTCACTTGATGAAATGGGTTTTACCCATGAAAACTTATGCCCTAATAAACCTGTGAGTTTAAGACGCCACAGAACTCCATTATTTTTGCAGATACAGACTAATACAGCTACCCTGAGACAGAAATTTTCGATGAATTAACTTGGCTAATGAAAGTGTTCACATTTTTAAAAAGCAAAATATGTAGACTTTTGGCCTGGTTCATTTTAAAACAAAACAATGAGCTTTTACACGTTTGGGGAAGGAAAAATCTTTTCAGCCAAAATCTAAGTCATCCCTAAACCAAAGCAGAGGAAAAAAAAAATGAGAGGCCCAAAGAAAAACAAACAATTACATTATTATTATGGCCTACAACAGTGGTCCCCAACGTTTTGGGGCTGCCGGGCGCCTGGGGGTAGGGCCGCTCACGCACTGTGTGTACGGGGGCGGGGCCGCTCACAGGCCACGTGACTGGGGGCAGGGCCAAGCATGCACCACACGCCCAAGGTCGGCACCGGCTGTCCAGGTTCCGCGCGGCCGGGGCCAGCGCGGGCATGCACGGTGCCGCCAGGGCCTGCAAGGGCGGGCAGGGCGGGGCCAGCAAGGGTACATGCAGCACCCCCGGGGGCGGGGCCAGCAAGGGCACGCGCGGCGCCCCCGGGTGCGGGGCCGGGGCCAGGGCTGGCAAGGGCACATGCGGTGGGGCAGGGGCCAGGGCCAGGACACGCACGGCGCCCCGGGGGGCGGGGTTCAGGGTCGGCACCGGCACCGGCACACACAGCGCACCCGGGGCCGGGGCCGGCCATGCGCCCGGGGCTGGCACCTGCTGTACGCCTGGGGGCGGGGCCAGCCCAGATTGATCCGCGGGCGCACGTAAAGGGCCCAGCGGGCGCCATGGAAGAGAGTTGAAGGTAGAAAGCTTAATTTTGCTCTCAAAAAGCTTTTCTGCCTAAAACCCAAAAATCCCGCTTTACCAAGAGTCACAAGACAAAAATTGAGTTTCCCCCTCACTACAGCAGAGACTTTCTGAGCAGACTTATCTTTGTAGAAGGCCTGCTCAACCTTGTATTTACTGCGAAACTAACTTAACTTCACTAGAGCTTTGCTCCTAATTTGAGTCTTGTCCATACACCAGAATCCAGAACTTGGGTGTGGTGGTTTACTGGCCCATCACGGGCTTAGCCCGATTCAAGGTTTAGCCTATGTCTGCATTACAGATCTTTCAATGGCACAGCTGACAGTGAAATTTACATCAGGGGCATGACTGACAAAAGCTGCTAGCACAACCACTTGCAGCATAGATGCTGGATAACACCACTGGAGTACAACTAGTTTCTCTGATCTACCACTATCTCATATCAGAAAAAGCAGACAAGTTCGTCCACATTTCACTGGGAAAGAATTTCCAGAGCGGCTCAATTTACTGCAGCACAAAGAATCATGGGACACACTCACAAGCCCAAGCAACACACACAAATAGTACTGCACTGGTGTGTTGCCCTGCAGTAGTGGTGGCTCTCACTTGAGTTACTTTACTCTTCTCCAATTAGTGTATTTTATCATTGCAGAGTTAACTCTAGTGAAGATATACTCTTGGTCAGATACCTCAGCACACAGTGCATTTCTTCCATTCAGCCAAACTCTGCTCTCTTCTTGGCAGTGTAAGCAAGACCCAACATTTTAGCATGTAACTTGCCTGTGTGACACAAGTTATATGCAGATATCAGCCAGACTGGTAAAGACTATAGAACTTGTTCTTCTGAATACTCAGCAAGTTCTATCCATAGGTCACTTGGCTCATTTTCTGTTGGCCCAACTGACAATACACATTTACACACAGACTGAGTTCCTGGATATCGTCATAATGCAGCACACGCCCCAATCTCCAGTGAGATATTTAGGCTGATTTGACCCGATTCCCTCCAAACAGCGGTTGATTTCAGTGTTCTGTTTGGTTTTAGGAAGAAAGAATTCCAAGAGTAGTCACTTGAGTACTGCATCTCACCTCCCACAACAAGCCATCTACTCTCAACTCACCTATGGTCAGAGAACCCTCTATGTGTCTTTGTAGTAGCTCAAGAAAACTGATGTGGTGTAGCCCGAAGGGGACACGGAGAGGAATGGACACACTGGTCAGGGATGCCAAGAGAGAAGGGTCTCTTAGCAAGGGGTCTTGCCCCGTACCACCTGCCTGCCCCGCACTTTATCCCAGGAGCAGTGTCTCAGTGCAAGTGCTAGCCCAGTTTACTCCTGCCTCCCTGCTGGAGCACTGGACGGTGCAGGGTGATCCCCTAAGCTCCAACTCCACTCCCCAGCTGAAGCACTGGGCTGGTAGACCGAGCAGGGCAAGTCCTTCTTCCCACTCCCCAGTTGGAGCACCCAAAGCCCCTGTGCCCTGCTTCCACTCCAGAACTGGCGTGTCACGCAAACAGACCAGGATGGGCCCTTGTCCCTAAAGACTCCCTACTGAACAGATGGAGATCCCAGAGAATCGGGGCACGCCTTTGAGCCCCAACCCTGGACCCCAGTTGCAGCACCAAATGCAGCAGAGCTAGCTTTCTACCCTGCTTCTGTGCTAGAGATCCTGGCGGAGCAAGATAAGCCCCCATGCACCAATCCCACTCCCTGGTTGGAGCGTGGGGCAGACTGGCAGAGAAGGGCAAGCGGAAAGCCATGGTGGGTGCAGGGGATAGGCCTGGATACCAAGTGGGTAGGCCCATTCAGACACACCCGTGGCTGTGCCCCTGCCTCAATGACAGCATGTCCTCCGTCAGGCAATGGCCCACTCCAAGGAGAAGCACCTTGCCTTAGATGAACAATGGTGAGCAACCGGATATCATCCGTGAATTGAGGGATCACCGCTGTCTATTAACACATCTGTATGCCACGTTTACAAGCTTCTAAACCCAGATTTCAGAAAAACTTCAAGAAGAAGTCATTGAAAGAAGGGAAAGTTAAGAAATAAGTATGTTTGCCAATGGGTGACCACAACCTAGGGAAAAAAAGAAAAGAATTGTTTAGCACCACAGAAAGAGGAACCAGCAGCACAACTGCCCATTTCACAACCACAACGCAAATCAAACTTTTTTCTGCAGCACTAGTTTCATAGAAACTACACATTCCTCAAATTATTTCTTGGGCAAAAAAGAGCCCAACATTAAAAATTAAACTCTGCACATGCTCTGCAGTATGTGGAGTGATCCAAGGGCATTAAGGAAAAAAAAAGTCAGACTTAAGTGTAAAAGCCATCATTGGACTTGAATTAAGAAAAATTCACATGAAAATAGTTTGCATGAACTGCACTGCAGACACTACAAAAAGAGTCAGTAGATAGTATTACTACCTTTAATTCAAGTTAAATCTTTTTAAAATCTGATAATTCCCCCTCCACACAAATCTACTCCCTTCAACTTTTCTGGCTTGCAAGATAAATTTTTTCAGGTTAGAGAAAGTACAGAATACAGTTGTCAGGAAATCCTGACCCAATAATACTGACACTGCGATACTCTTTGATTTGTTCATTGAGTGGCATGCCTGGACTCACTCCAACATAGCTGAGAACAAAATGAGCCCTTCAACTAAAAGTTATAATGGCAAAAAAATAAACATAAATTGTTATTCACTTTACTGACTATACCCATGTTAATGGTCTTACTACTCCACTTCTACAGTTTCTCTGCATCTGGGTATGTCCACAGCAGGGGCTATGAAACATTTTAAAAGAGGGTCTCAGCAAAAAATTTCAGGCTATGATTCCCCACCACCAATACCATGGTGCCCTTATTTCTGCACTGCTGCTGGATGCCTAGCCAGCTGGGTGCTCTCCCACAGCTCAGCTCTGAAGGCAGTGCAGAAGTAAGGGTGGCAATACTATAACCTGACTACAATTGGCTTAGAACCCCCTTTTGGGTCGTCAGAACCCTAAGCTGGCAAAATGCTGCTCTGGAGGTTTCATTGCATGTGAACACCTATCCTTCTCCAAATCTTGTCATCCATTCATCCTCTCTATTACTTAATGAAAATGCACTAGACTGACCCTTGGTCTCATAGCATGGAACCAATATTTCAATAATTACCGTTTTAATATCAAGATTTAGTTTCCCCATCTCAAGAATTCATAACCATCTATCTCTGAAGATTTATTTCCAGGTGTGTGCTAACTGATGGGGTGTGGTCACAGACAACCCTTTGGGAGTGCACCCTGGAGTGCTGACCACCGATACTCATCTCCTTGCTCTCTGGGGCTTCTCACCACCCTGTGCTGCTGGGCAAGATCAGCTCGTCTCCCCTAGCCAAGGCACAGAGCGGAGATCACCAGCCCCGCTGAGGAGCAATACAGAGCTGAAAAGATTCAGTGTCTGAGGATAATGCAGGAATGGGCCCAACTTCCCAGAAACCCAACTTCCTAAATGGGAAAAGAACCCCAGGAAAGCCTCCTTTAAACATGAAAGGAGGATGTAAAGACTGATTGCTCCTCCACCTAACAATTATTTGCACTGGTCTTGATAGTAAATAAAAGTGATTTTATTAAGCAGTGGAATTTAAGTGGTTGCAAGTGAGTACACAGAGACGTTGGTCTTCAAACCAGCTCCCGCTTAATGGCTCCCCCCCCCCCCCGCCCGCATTGCTGCCTCTCTTATCAGCTCCTACCTGCCCCCTGCATGTAAATATGTAACTGCTAAAAATTTAATTGGATAAACATTTACTCAAATACACTTTGGTTAACATTCCTAGCAAATACAGAAGCTAATTAGTCAATAGGTACCCAGGCACACAAGTGAAGTATAGTGCTCAACAACATACGCCCAGATGTTCCCCCCTACAGTTCAGAAACTGTCTCATAGTTGGGCAAGCAGCAACAAGTTTGACAACTCTTGAGCAATGACATTGGAGGAAGAAATTCCCTGAAGAGCTCAAATTTAGCAATTAGGTCAGCAGATAACAGATCTGCATTATATACTTGCCAACAGACTAGCCAAGCAGAAAAGGTCCCAGCCAAAGCCTGAAGAAATAGGCGCTCATTCTGCAGTGAGTTGAGAATACTGTATATGGAACGGCTATTCAAACTAAATTACTATTTAATAGCATCAGAAGATAAACATTTGCCTTTCTGTATAAAACAAAGGACTGGCTAATGCCAGCCCTATAATCTAATCATGTGAAAATAACTAATGCAAGGTCATTTTGCAGGGTATGGCTGGTAACAGTAGGAATGGTCATTATGATAGGGATGTTATGTCATGTTTATCAAGGCTGTGAAGTGGAACCATTAGTTAAGAATCTTCACAACAACTTCCATCACAGACATACTTTATCCATCTTAGATCTCCACAGAGAAGAGTGTCTGTTGTTTCTGGCAAGTGGCATATTTACAAAGATGAGAAAATTCAATTCATGACATCAGGATATTAACAATACCTTACGATTCAAATGAAATTAAACATTAATGAAGCTGAACCCACAAGAGGTCAAATAGGAAGTTGTACTTTTCCTGTTACAGATAATCAAGCTAATCAACTCAGACTGAAAGCAGCTTTTGTGAAGCCTGGCTGACAAAACAAAGTAGTTTTTTGTAATGCAGAACAAAACAAAGTGATGTCCAAATACTTGAAATCTGATCTTTTGAGAGGATGATCAAAAAGGGATCTTCACTGTGCAAGGAATTATGTTCATAAAAATCACAGAATCCTAGAACTGGAAGTAGGATTGCCAGGTGTCCGGTTTTCTACCGGACAGACCAGTATTTGCACCCTCTGTCCAGTAGAAAAATTCAGAAAATACTGGACACGTGCATGCAACCAGAGGCTCCCAGTGCCAATCGCAGCCCCGCCTCCCAGCTGGGA
Source organism: Pelodiscus sinensis (assembly GCF_052426305.1). Taxonomy (NCBI): domain Eukaryota; kingdom Metazoa; phylum Chordata; order Testudines; family Trionychidae; genus Pelodiscus; species Pelodiscus sinensis. Next base: position 200,730,707 of record NC_143053.1, on the reverse strand, counting down.
GCCTCTGGTTGTGGGCAGAAACATGGTGGGGAGAGAGGCTCCCAGCCACTCCCCCCGCCCCTGCCCGGCTTCAACTAGCAACTAGAGGGAGTGCCTGCCGGGGGCACGGCCTGTTGGACTCCGGCTGCGGCCAGTGGCTACACCCCTCTTCCCCCCCCTCCCTCCCGCCAGCTCTGCTTCCCACCCCCCTTCTTCCACCCCCCGTTCCCGGCCCCTAATCTCCTCCCTCCCAGTTCTGCTTCCCGCAGCCCCCCCACCAGCCCCACCTCCCGTCCCCCTTCCTCCCGGCCAGCCTCTCTCACCCCGCCCACAATCAAGTGTGTCCGGTATTTTGGGGTGGTCTACCTGGTAACCCTAACTGGAAGGGACCTCAAGAAGTCATGGAGTCCAGTCCCCGCCCTCACAGCAGTACCAAGCACCATCTAGATCAGGGTTATTCAACTTTGGAAGCCCCAGGGGCTACAATGATTCTCATAGCACATACTGAGGGCCACAACATGAGTGTGGTTGCATATACACGCAAATAACTTTTCACACTGACAGGCATGAATACAAAGATTAAGGCAAGACTACACAACACACAGGCCCCATTTAAGTCAGTTCTGCTGATAAATAAAATGCAATATTTACCCGATTTCCACCCATATGACAGCACTTATGAGCAATGACAGTCCAGGAATTTAACTACTAAAACACGTATCAACAGACGGCCATTATATTGATTACTTTTTTGTTTTGGCTCCTACCCGCAAGCCGGGTGTCGAGCCCAGCATGAATCCAAACTGCGCCATTGGCCGCAAACAAACAGGCCACGGGCTGAGTAGCCCTGATCTAGATCATCCCTGATAGAGGTCTATCGAACTTGCTCTTCAATATCTCCAGTGATGGAGATTCTACAGCCTCCCTAGGCAATTTATTCCACTGTTTAATCACCCTGACAGTTAGGAATTTTTTCCTAATTTCCAACCTAAACCTCCCTTGCTGCAGTCTAAGCCCATTGCTTCTTGCCCTATCTTCAGAGACCAAGGAGAACAATTTTTCCTCCATCCTCCTTGTAACACCCTTTTAAATACTTGAAACCTGCTATCATGCTTTCCCCCCGCCCACCTTCTCTTTTCTAAACTAAAGAAACTTACTACTTCTTTCAGTCTTCCCTCATAGGTCATGTTTTCATAAGTCATGGCAGCTGGCAACCAAGGTTACTTAGTACAGGGGAAAATGTTTAACGTTTCTTTTATCGACACTATGTAATCCTCAAAAGAAAAGTGACTGCCACTACATTTTTTGTTTTCAAGAAATTTTACATAAAAATGCAATCCTGGCACCACTTAAAAAAAAAAATCAATGGGAATTTTTTCCATTGACTTCAATGGTCCCAGAATTTCAATTTAGGACTTCATATATTGCACCATTTTGAAGGACACCTTAGAAACATTAGCGGTGACATGTAGTGAAAACACATGCCCAGATATCACACGTGTAAAGTTCTAATGCTCTATCTAGGAGTCCAAAAATTGTTTACCCACTTAGTATATTTTTTTAAAGATAAGATAAACATGTGGATTCCAATAGTGCAAGCTCAATTATTACAATACAGTATTTTTTGAATGGGGAAAAAAATGAAGCTGATTCTACTGAAACAGACCTGTCATCAACTAGAGTACAGGGATACCAGGGATGTTAATGTGTACCCATGTACACGATTAACCAATAAGCTTTGGCTCACTAGTTAAACCTCATGGTTACATGAATCAGAGGCAGGAGTCAGTGCTCACCTGCACTCCCCACATGTAAACACATAACTGCTGAAAATTTCATCAGTCACATGTTTACAAAAATAAAACTTATTTTAACTTTCCTAAGAGATACTATTGTTACTTGTGCACAGATCTCATGACCAACTTCACTGGGCCTTGGGCAATGTGGGAGGGGCTCACCTCTGGGCCCCCCAGAAAGGGCAGGGTCCCAAGTGAAAGGGGCGGGGCTAAGGGCTAGCCCCCAGACCAGGGCTGGGCAATAATTTTTGCCCAGGGACCACTTACAAAAATTTTTGAAGCAGTCCCGGGCCACCCCGGAAGGGGGCTACCCCATGCCCAGACCATAATTGATCTGGGGGAGCTCCTTTGCCCACCCTTCCCACTAGGCACCCATGCCCTGGAAGAGGTTTGGCATGCTCCCTCATCCCCAGGCCAATCAGGGCCTGGGGGTGGAGGTGGAGGGGCGCCTGAAGCCTCCTTCGGCCCTGATTGTAGCACTCTGAAATGCCATGGGCTCTTTGCAGGGCTGGTGCAGGTCAAAAGAAGCTTCACGCAGCTTCTGCCTCCAGGTGCTGATTGGCTTGTGGACAGGAGAGCGCACAAAGTCTCCTCCACTCTCTCCCCGCCCTGTGAGCAGCATGTGGCAGGGGAAAATTGTCCCCACTGGGCTTCCTTCCAGGTCTGGTATTTTCACCAGACAGGGGATCTGAATAATGGACAGTCCAGGTGAAAACCGGACACCTGGCAACCCTATATACCAAAGGAACTTTAGATCGCGATCTGTGAGTTAGTGCGCCAGCAGAAAAAGTCGCTGGTTTTGGAATAGGTTGTCAGCATCATAGTTAGGCTTCTAGTTTTCCCTGTTTCCCACCAGGAAGCATGGTTATACGAGCCTGTGGCTCAAGAAGCCACCACTTGATTCAGAACTTTTAACTGATGCACTACAGCCTCTCTCAGACTTACGAATCGGTTACAGACCAAGCAATTGGTCATAACTCGGTTTGTTCGTAAGTCAGACCCCAAAGAGTTACACGTGACCGCACTGTTAGTAAGCGCGGATCGCGTTTGTAACTCGGGGTCCGCCATTTATGACAGTTTTGGTCGTAACTGCAAATGGCCGTAAGTCAACCGTTCGCAACTTGGGGACTGGCTGTATTTCAAAACTCCTGAGTTAAGGTAAGATAGAGAATCTTTTTAGAAAGCAACTCCAGAGTCTTCATACCTTGCATAATCAAGTCTCTAACCTCCACCAAACTCATTAAAACTCAGTCAAAGGTTTCAGCCTAGATGTGGAACTGAAACCGAAGTGGTTTGACTAGTAGATGATCTTTTAGTTCTGTCAGAAGAGGCTATTCTTGCTTTATCTGTCTATTACCTCCAATGCCATTTACCAACCATACTCCTGACTTGCCAACAGCTCATAGCAAAGGTTGGTTAAATTGCCTTTTTTTTAAAGCTTCTAGAGCAGTTCCCTGCAGGCAAGCACCCTTCACAACCTTCCAGAGCACAGGCCTTTATATAGTTGTAAAATCCAAGCTCATTTCCTTCCTGGAGTTTGGCCTTGTCAAGTTCTCTCTCAGACTTGGCCAGGTAGGTCTGCTCATGTCTGGTCTTTGGTAGGTCTGGTCAACCCACTGTTCGACCAACCATTCTCCTACCTAGAGGATCACATCTACCTCTGATATGTGGACAGGAGGATAAGCAGGGTAATAAGTGACTTGCATCAGCGAGCCAGCTAAATCCATTTCAGTTTTCCACAAGAATTAACATCTGGTTTTGGGCATAGACCCTCTGCCACCGTGTACAGTCCTACCCAGTACTTGCAATCTGGTTTCCTCTTCCCTGTGCAGTCCAGATCCTATTCTTCTTTAGACTGAAATATTAAATTACACATACGGATGCCTGAAGCCCTGTAATACAAAAACATGTCAGTAGCACTAAAAATAAGTAATTTCAGGGAAGAACTCAGCCAGCAAGCTACTCATCTACAATAAAATCCTTTTACCCCTTCCATCTTTCTGGGTAGAAGAATATTTTCCTAGGCAGTTTTTAGAAGGCCTGCTGACTTAAGGTTTCCTGGTCTGTCTATAGCCTCCAGCTCCTCTCATAGTCATGAGACTGAAAATGTACCCAGTGGCCAGGCCTTTGAGTGGACCACCCTTTCTGGAATCTGCTCCTCTGATTCCCACACATGCAGAGGAATCATCATGGAAAGGTAGGTTCAAGCAATCCCTACCTTTGCTCATAAGTGACTCCACAAACTCTGAGGCCTGAAGGAGCTCAAGTAGTGGTACCGAGGAGCATTTCTCCTTATTTAAAATTCCACTGATCAAAGAATAAAGTGCTACATATACCAGGGGCCGAATTCACATTTCCACAAAGGTAACAAAAATGGCCCCTTTACACTGCCAAAACAGTGAATCTGGCTCCATTTGTGAAACAGACAAGCGATGGGGAAGCAGAAGATAAAATACACAGCACTTTAGAAAGCCTTTGATTATTGAACAATATTTCTCATCACAAGATACGAGCCTCCTGCTTTTCTTTGCATTCTGGACCCTTTGCAAAATAATGGATCACATAACATTCCATTCAGGAAACTAACAGAGGAGAGGAGAAAGAAACAAAGATTCACACTTTGTGGGAGCGACACAGAATGTATGCACAATTATGCATGAGACTCTACTCATCTGTGCATGTGGCTCCACTTGTGGCTGATGTGATCTTAGAGTGTGCGCCCCTCTGAGCAGAAGCATGCACAAGTGTACATCAAGTGAGACACAACAGTGTGGGTGTGCTTTGTGTAGGGCTTGCATAATGGAAAGCATGTAATTAGATGTAACATCTAGGAGCTTAACACAACTCTACCAGCAAATAAACAAATACAAGTAAAAAAAGGAATTTGATTTTTTTTTTTAAACTGACAGAATAGATTCCAGCCAGAACAACAAATGTATAGAAATTGGGAGGAGAAAAAACACCAGAACAATGGGAAAATTGCATTATAAATAATGCAACAAAGAAAGGTAACCTAAGTAATTAACATCTGACAAAGCATAACATTCCTTTCAGGTAACTGACAGGTAAAGTTTCCTGCAGTGTCATCTTAAGCAGAATAAAGCAAGTAGATGAAAAAAAACTAAGGGATGATCATGCTGGAGTTCAACTGAGAAGATCATGTGTTGGCCAGCTTTTCACCCAAAGAGCAATCATTGAAGAGAGCACTTAATGGTAACACACACACAAACCTCAGATTTCAGAAAAACATTTGACAGCCTCCATCAGGATTCACTGTGGAATATCTTGCAATGTTAGAGTAGGCCAACAAAACTTAATACCACCATTCTAGGCTTTATAATAGCCATCGCATGTTGACAAGATAACAGACTTGAGTGAACGGGTCAAAACAGACAGTCAGAGATGCTCTCTTAGCACTACAGGCAGTCCCCAGGTTACGTACAAGATACGGACTGTAGGTTTGTACTTAAGTTGAATTTGTACGTAAGTCGGAACTGGCGTCCAGATTCAGCCGCTGCTGAAACTGACCAGCGGCTGACTACAGGAAGCCCGAGGCATTCTCTGCCCCGGGCTTCCTGGAATCAGCCGCTGATCAGTTTCAACAGCAGCTGAATCTGGACGCCTGGAACAGAGCAGCTGGGGCACTGCCGGGTAAGTCCTCGCAGCGCTGCACCTCAGCGCTGCGGGGACCAACCCAGCAGCACCCCAGCTGCTCTACCCCAGGTGTCCCCAAGTCAGCTGCTGCTGAAACTGACCAGCGGCTGATTCCAGGAAGCCCGGGGCAGAGAATGCCTCGGGCTTCCTGTAGTCAGCCGCTGGTCAGTTTCAGCAGCGGCTGAATCTGGACGCCTGGGGCAGAGCAGCTGGGGTGCTGCCGGGTTGGTCCAGTAGCACCGAGGAGCGGCGCTGCGGGACCAACCGGCAGCGCCCCACCTGCTCTACCACAGGCGTCCGCAAGAAAAGCCTGGTCTGCTGGGGGGGAGGGGGGAGGGAGAGGGAGCTCACTAGCTGCGTCCTCCCCCCCCCCCAGCAGACCATGGAGACGCGGGCAGCGGGACCGAGACGCGCCGCGGTGTTGCCGCCCGGGTCCTCCACAGCTTTGCTCCACATCTCCTTGGTCTGCTGGGGGGGAGGCGGGGGGGGGGAGACCCCAGCAGACCAGGGAGACGCGGAGCAAAGCCGCGGAGGATCCAGGTGGCGGGACCGCCCAGACGTGCCGCGGTCCCGCCGGCCGTGTCCTCCGGGGCGAGAAAAGCCCCGTTCGTAAGTACGGATCCGACATAAGTCGGATCCGCGTAACTCGGGGACTGCCTGTACTGTCAACAGCAATGCCCTACATTATGGGAAAAGCATAGATATTCTCTGCATGGCTCATCAACAGGACGCTAGAAGATCTAGATTTTGCTGATGACATGGGCCTTATCAGCATGAGCTCAATGAACATGCATATAGACACAAACAGATTGTTCACCATTTAAAAAGAAAGAAAGCCACAGGGCCAATGATCAGATATGCTACAACAAATCTAAGGAGAAACCCAGCAACTCATAACTGAAACATTCCAGAAGCAGGGGCGGATGAGGGTTTTGCAGGGCCCAGGGTAGCACAATTTTGCGGGGCTCCCCCTTTGACACAGTGCATGCACCATGGCGCCATAGTGCATGTCCGGGGCCTCTTGAAGCACGGGCCCCAGGGCAGCCGCCCTGCTTGCCCTGCCCTACATCCACTGCTGGCCAGAAGACTAAGGAATATAAGAGGCAAGTCCATTCACATACCTTAGCAATAATGGACAAGCCAATAGGGATACCTACAAGGAACAGGGTTACAGATAGCAAGTATGAAAAATTGGGACAAGGTATGATAGTTGCTTCTATACGACAAAGACCCTAGAACAAGGACATCTGGTCACCCTAAGAAGGAAACAGATTGACAAGGAAGCAGCTGCATTCACCAGATTACATAAGACTTGGCCACACACACACACACACACACACACAAAATGCTACAGATTGAAGATCAAACCACACATTCAATTCAAATGTTATTTCCATCTTACCACACGGATGTGAAAACTGGAATCTCCTAAAGGTACAAGCAGCTGTCTAAATGCCTTTAAAAGCAAATATCTTAGAAAATGCTCGACATTGGATTTAAATTTAATTCTAAAATTCTGAGATTCAAAGTTCAAACCTTCTCTCTAAAGATAGCCACACACAAAAAAAGGGGGAGGGAGAGATACTGGGCATGTTAAGAATTAAACCAGTATCTGCCATGGCAGTCATGCCATTCGGCAGCTAGAAGAACAAAGAATGATCTGACAGAAAGAATCTCTGTCAAGCTACTTAAAAGAGGGAAAAACTTATGAGACTTATCACAGAGGATCTGTCCAGGATAATCGACAGAACAATTGTCTGTGCCAAAGCAACATTTGGTGGGAAGCAGAGAATAGAGATTCACTCTGAACTGACACTTCATTGTTTTTAAAGTTACAGACTAACATGATTACCCCTCTGAGACTTTTAAACATGAATAGTTCTGTGGCATCTTAGAGACTAACAAAAAATAATGTATAGTATCATGAGCTTTTGTGGGTGTGCCACAAGACTACTCGTTGATCCTACACGTGACTTTTTCGGCTTTTATTCCTATGCATTCCTTCCTATGTCTAACATGCTACTGTTGAGCTATTCTTGAATGCAGAAGGATTTTGAGAAAATAATGAAATGAGTGAATGTGAGATTAACTTTGAAATCCAGAAATTCACAGTGGGACTAGCTGCACCATTTCATGTGATGTCTCAGATCTCAATGAAAGCTAGCTTCCAGATTTAGTCTCATTTCCATCTGTACACATCACAGATATGCATGACCTGACATGAATATCAGTTTCTTTAGAAGAGACTTAGGCCTAAAATACTAGGGGGTTTGCAGCTACGGACTGAAGAGCATTCGCAGGAGCTTGCGCCATACCTGATATGGTGAAACTGGTTTACATCACTAGCTCTTCACTTTCATTATTGGTACTGTGGTAGCACTTGGACGCAGCATATAGTATAACATTGATTCATCTCTCAACCTTAAGCACATCACAAGTACAAGACTATTATAGAGAATCAGCAGTAGCTTCAAGAACCCGGCAAGAATAGAAGATTAAGAACTGAAGCTGAATGAGTAGGAGTTATAGAAATACAACATCTCAGGATCAGGCCAACTAAGAGGCATATTTTCAGTTCTGTCTTGCCTAGGTTCTCATAGCACACTCATCACTAACATCCCAGTTTTTACTTTTGTTGATTTGTATATCAATCTAGGTGCTCCAAGGTAATTTAACCAAGTTTCTGTCTTTGTTTGTATATTAACACATATACACCCCCTTCCTCCACTGCAGAGAGGCTATTATAAGTTTCCTCTTTAAATCCCAACATACCACAGAGCTGACTGAAAGTAAACGACTCCACCACAAATGATTAGTTGCACAAGTCTAATGCCACAATCTGAAAAATATACCCCTTCCTAAAACCAGAAGGGCTTGGTTTTATATACATTATATAAAATAAAACAAACCATATGTAACTGACAAAGTACGAAGCCAGCTAAGTTTTAGTATGGTAACATTTTGTAAGAGACAAATTAGTTCCAGTCTGGGCAGTTGTATGCCAAGTTACAAACTCACCTGAAATGAAATATGAGAGAGACCTCTTAGATGGCCAGTTCATTTCTTTGTCAGTGTAGGATTGTTCTCTGTGGACAAGACCCTGTGGACTCTATGTCAAATTGGACCTAGAATCTATGTCACTCTGGTACAACAGACTAGAGGTTTTAGTTGCTTTTTAATATAAATGAAGTATTTTCTTAAATTAGATATGAACCATTAGTACTGTGTAACTCCATTTTAATTATTAGCTTGTAAACTACATTGAATGCATCACCAAATCTTTTATTTTCCAAGGTCATCACAAAAATATAACTGCTTCCTAGAATTCAGTCCATCAGGGAAGCTGAAACTTTTGGCAGGTGCCTAGGAGATAGCTTGGGTTCTTGGTACATGAGAAGCAGTATGGAATTCTAGAATATGTACACTAACAGGAAACTAGAATGAACAACACTGAAATATTTAAGTGGACATTCAATTTGTCCTCTTTAAGCTTCAGAGGCAACACCAATTTGAAATGCCTTGAACATTTCACATTTGAGCTACCATTTCAAGTTATCTGTACTTACAGAGAATGGCTAATTTATCACTTTTTATTCATGCTTTAAAAAAAGATTCCTCTGCAACCACTTTCTTAAAAAGTGGAAGCTTGTATTACAGAGCACAATCCATGTTGCAGACATGGGTCCTGGGTCCCTAAACAGAGCATGAGCTACTGATTTGTCCAATATAGTTCAGCATTAGATCACACAATGAGGCACCTTCCCTAAAACCCTGAACAAAGGCAGCTTATGAATGGAAAACAGGGTCTAATCATAAGGCCCTTTACTTTAACAGTGCATACAGCAACCACACAACTACTACATATACACAGTGGAGTGTCTAGGTCTTTACCATGAGTATGTCAATTAGGCATCAGATTCTAACGCCACAGAATACACGGCAAAAGTTTTAATGGTCTTTAGTGGCCCCAGGTGAAATTAATAAGTGTCTCACAAGAAAAAGGATAATTTTATAACCTACTGCAGCCATATCCATCACAGCAGTCCTTTGAACTGAATACCACAGCAAGCTGAAATTTAGCTAAAAGGTTAATTGCTATACACCAACAGAAACCTTGATACTCAAATGCCAATTAATATATAAACTGCTAATAACACTGCAGCAACTGAGAACTCAGTTTTTGCAATTAGGATCCATGAAATCTAAACCTGTGAGAATAAGGTAACTTTTCAATCTGTTCTCTAGATAGTATGCAACAAAAGTACATATAATACAGCAAAGTAATGTAGGGGAGGCCTACTACTGAAGTGTACTTTGTTTATACACATATGCTTTTAACTACCGGAGCTCTAATGAGAAGACAAATATCAAATACCTAGCAGTTATATATTGTGTTGCATTTGCAAAGTGCTGCACAAAACTAACTATATATTAATCATTGTACAAAATACCCTCCTCCCCCCTCCATTCTCAACAGTGTTTCCTGTCTTTGGTAGTTAGCTCACAATTCACAACCATGGCCTGCTTGTTCTGGGTCTGGGCAGACCTAGTGCCAGCTCATGCCCAGGCCTCATTGAACACCGACCAATGCAGAGCTGGAAACCAGCATAACAACACTGTAAGATGATACAAATGTGTTTAGTATATAGGACACCACATCATATTGATCTCGCTTGTGAGCTTGGTAAGCCACAGTGTATGGTTATATAGTGTTTGCATTGTAAACTTTGAACTGTGGAACTCAAAGAGGATTAGAAGCCTTCACTAATGCAAATGCTGGCTTCCTCCAGAAGACTTTAGGCTCTGCCTAACTAGGTGGTCTTTGAAACCCAATGAGCCATTGTGGGAGACAAAGACAAATGTTAATTACATATAGCCCCTCCAGGAAGAAACTTGTTCATGAACTCATCACATCATCTTAAGTGTGGGAGGGGAGGAAGGGATGAAAATCTCCAGTAAGGAGAAACTGGATTCCTTTTGGCTGCTTGGACTCTAAGGATATGTCTACACTGCAATTAGACACCTGCAGCTGGCTCATGCCATCTGACTCAGGCTAAGGGGCTGTTTAATTGCAGTATAGATATTTAGGCTTGGGCTGCAGCCTGAGTTGCAGGATCCTCCCACCTCACAAGGGCCCATTGCCAAGGCTTCAGCAAGCCCAAATCTTTACACCATAATTAAAACAGCCCATTAGTCCAAGTCAGCTGGCATGGGCCAACCACAGATTGCAATACAGACATCCTAAATGGGCAAAAAATCACTAAGCATAAGCAAGTCACCCCCTGCCTTTCCAGGTTAACCCAAGAGGACATAGGGAGTTTGCTTATTATAGAAGTTACTATCTTGTTTAATCTTAAGATTGTAAGTCATGTGTGTGTTGCTTTAACCTTGTAAATAACTCATGACTTTATAAATCTTTAGTTAATTACACGATTGGCTAGAAGAACTGGCTTTGATGAGTGATCTGAGGCACCACTGACCTGGGGTAAATGACTTGTCCTTTGGGATCTGGAGTAACCTGAATATTCCTGTGACTTTTTTATGCAAGGGACCAACTACCATGAAGGCAGAGTGCCGCAGGGGCCTGTCTGACTCCATGGGAAGGCTCTGCTAGGGCTTGTGATGTTTCACTCTTGCTACTTGACTGGTGAAATCTAGTTACAGAACATTCAACCAATTCATTTAACACAAACTACATGACTCTCTCTCTTATTCTAGTAAGGACTTTTTTTTTAAAAAAGGTAAGTATTTACCTGGGATATTTCTTATGCTTTAAATGCTGAATGAAGCCTACATGTGCTGCTGAAATTCAGGTGGGTCAATTACATTACAAACTCTGTGGTTAATCAGAAATATTTAATATATTATATGAAACAAATAGTTTTTCACACCCCTTTGGCCAAACAGCACCCTTACCATAATTAGGGGAAGGAAAAGATGGATGCTGTTAAATATCCTTTTACAGACATATTCCACATGGTGAAGAATATTAAACTACTGAAAGTCAGCAAGCATGAGCCAGGAGTACCAGATGGATTTCATGCAACAGAATACTTACTGCTCATTTACTAATTTGGACTCAAAGTCCTGAAATTACACTGGCTTTGAAAACTGTACTGAAATAATTGGAGTTAACTAACCTACTCTCTTAAAGATGGGGGACAAGAGTGAAGAAAAATTATGGCAGTTTTTGTTTTATACAGCTAAAGAGAATAAAAGAATCAGCTGAGAGTGAAGCACTGGCAAATATCCTCAAGATCTCTGAAGTTACATTTAGCAGCCAGCTGGCTTCCAGTTATATTTTCCAAAGCACACAGCAAGAGGGGAAAATCTGCAGTGGCTCCCTGCTGAATGACTCCTGGGAAATTCACCTCTGAACCCTGAAGACTTAGTAATTGATACAGGCTTATGTTTTAGCAACAGATGCTTAATATACCAATTAATCTAAAATTAGGTCAATTTCAACACCACAAAGAAAACACCCTGAACACAACTAATAAATAAAAATCCTGAATAGCACACAATTCAAAGCAAAGAGAGGCTATTTTAAAATTGTGTACTCAAAATACTCTACTACTGTAACAGCACATCCACGGATCTCAACGGATTTCAAGAGATGACTAGATGGGTAGCTAAATCCTATTTCATTTTAGGACACTTTAGAATGGGCAGAATATACATAGACTGAGAGGGTAATGTGTTTTATTTATAGTAAGTCAAAATTCTCCACAGATTAGAACTACTCTAACCCATTATGGCTTCAGTTCACAAGAGGGAACACTCTCTACACCGTCTTCAGACATTTGCACTGAAACTTACAGGAAAGCCGACAGACCCCGCCATACTAAGGTTACCAAGCAGTGACATGAAGGCTGAGCGTTAAGTGGTGACCCCCGGCCAGTTCTTTTCTCTCAAGTCTTAATTCCCCACTGCCTCACACTGAACCGTGTGCCTATAGCTGTTTTTAAAAGCCACGTTCTTGTTACAAAGTTTTCTTGGTGCCTTTGCAAATTTCGCAGCCTCTTCACTATTTCTCTTCGGGCTGGGGGGGGGGGGGGCGCCCCAAAAGGCACTGCCCTGTTTTCCTGTAAGATAAGCCAGCCCTTGGGGGGGGTGAATAACCAAACCCACCTGCCTGTACAGCGGATCCCTGCGCTTGGGCTCCTGGAGAGTGAGTGTCCTGGTTAGCAACACCTCACACCCGACTCAGCTCTCGTCCCCGAGAGAAGACCCAGGAAGACCCTTGAGGGACAGCACCTCCCCTACCCCAGGGACGCCAAACAGCTCAGGACAGAAACCAGGTCCCTTCACACTCCCCAGAGCGGCCGGGGGGCCAAGCCCCGGCCAGATCCCTGACTCCCCGCGGACTCACAGCGGGGTGGGGGAGCCGGGCACCTACCTGAGCACCTTACCCGCAGGCAGCAGCGGGGCTAATGGAAACTCCGAGGCAGCAGCGGTTCCCCGGGTAGACGCAAGCAGCTCAGCTCTTTTCTCTAAACAGCCGCTACAGGCGCCAGGCTAAAAGGACGTGGGCGGGGATGGCAACCAAAATCATGAACTCAGCGGTTCCACCTGGGTGCCGGCTGGAGCTGGGAGCCGACGGACCGGCTCTTCGGCTCTCTAGATTCCGAAGGAGGTTCCAAAGCGGGCGGGCTTCATCTCATTGATTGACAGTCGGGCTGACCAAAGAGAATCTCTATTCTGGGCCAAGCAAAGAAGGCGCGCTAGCGCCCGCCTTCCAGGCCAGTCTGGGGAGGGCGGGTGTTTCCATGATGTCAGCGAGAGGCGCCTCTCGGACAGGTTGAGAGAGAGGATGTGGTACGGGCGGGCAGTACCTCTCTGGCAGCGGCGTGCGGAGTTGTCACTCAGGGGGCGGTCAGGAGAGGCCAGTCCCCAGCCAGCAACTGGAGCTTTACAGTGGAAACAAGTGCGGGGTGGGCCAGCTCCATCGGCAGCAGCCCAGCAAGCCGGGTGCTCAGCAGGGATAGTGGGCGTGCTGAGGAACCAAAGTGTAACCCCGTCCCTGTAAATATGGAATCCACTTCAAGCCGGGGGGTGCCTCTGCAGCACCCCTCTCTGCAGCACCTACGGGTGCTGGGCGCCCCGCTGGCTGGGTCCGGGACCCCTCGTAGCCAGGTCCCCGGGTTGCAATGCACCGTGACCACACTGATCCCGAACCCGCTTTGTTGCACCATTGTCAGAGCCAAGAGATGGGGGGAGGGGGCTGTACCACCACAACTGGTGTGGTTTGCCCGTGGCACGCCCGCTGCCCAGCAGCAAACGGGCAGCTCTGAGCACCCCGGCACACGTGCGCTGTGCCCTTTGCATCAGCGCAGCCCCTCGCGGGTGGGGGGAACTCCCCCAAGGGCGCTGACAAGAAGCGCCACACGAGCTGCCAGGGCTCCAGCCCCGCGGGTGACCGGGCTGTCCAGAAGCTGCCAGATAGATCCATTAACAAGCCCGCCCCAGAACGGGCAACCTGCACCAGGAAGGTCTCTGAGCGCTGAAAGGAACAGCCCAAGTCAGTTCGCACGTGCAGCGGGCTGCCCACCCCCTCGAGCCCAGTGCATAGCCGGGCAAGGGGAGCCACGGAGGGGAAGGAGTCAAAGATTATACCTTAATTCTTAAGAGGAGGCCACCCCCTGTTTCAGGCATAGAGCTAACTTCTTGTCTGCCTGCTTGGCTCTGTTCAGGCTCGCTCCCGTGCAAAGCCCCGCCTTAGCCAGCCCCCCCTCCGCTAGGGCGGCTGCAGCTACTCGCCGCTCGGAAAGGGGCGGAGCCGCCGCTCGCACATTGCATCTTTCTAGTCATCGGCGCATGAAAGACTTGGCGTCTGTAGTGACAGGACGTAAATAGTCCGACCTCGTCCAGCACCAGCAGCAGACACGCCGGATGCTAAGGCTAAGATCTGCTCCCTCAACTTCAGAACTGCTGGGTCAACCACGACTTTGAGCTGTGTGGCTGTCTCTAAAAGACTCAATTAAGAAAAAAAAAAAAAAGCCAACCTCCCCCGCACAGAAGAAAGCCATTAACACCCTAAAATTAACATGCTTGTCTGAGTTGTATTGAAAAAGAAACAAGCCGAATGACTAATACGATTTTTTTTTTTTTTTACTTCAAAGGTAGTGAAAAGTGCCAGGCTGATTTCTATGTACTCTTTCATGTGTGCTCCAAATCTTTCCAAAATAGTCAGTTCAAGGCTTGCAGAGATGTAGGCAGGCATTTACCATGACATACCGTTTTTATTTTCAAAGTATTAGCTCCCCTCCTGACTTGGAAGAAAGAATGGGTTTTTTGTACTCAGCATTCGTAGACAAGAAATCAGATATTTTCAATTTATGTTCGGAGCTGAGATGTTATGTTTTTAACTGGGATGACTGTGGTAAGTGGTCCAATTCCTGCTCCTATATACCACTATGCAGGAGAGGGCAAAAGCCAAGTTTTCCTCAAAGGACAGCTTGTTTGATAGGGCCCCAGTGACATTGCGACAATTTGGCCTCGCTGTCATATCAGAGAAGCAGCCAGGGCGAATGCAAGTGGCCCTACGTCCTTTTATCCAGGTTGCACCATCCACAGTGGGAAGCCAAGACCAGCCCCCACAGCACAGGAACTGCCATTATGGGGTGAATTAGTGGCAGGCTTGATCTCTCAGTCCCCTCAGTGGTTATTTTTTGGAAGGGTGTGACTGGGCTCAGATTCAGATTTTGACTGGGACTCCCAAACACTTCTGTGCAGCACTGCAGGGTTCAATGCCAAGATGTTAGGGAAGAGTAAAGGCAGGCTGACAAAATCAGCTTAATGCAGTGGTCACCAACCAGTAGATCAGGATCTACCGGTAGATCTTTTAGCCTCTGACAGGTGATCCTGAATGGTTTGTCCAGGAAGCTATCAAGCACTGGCACTTCAGTTGCCCCTCCACCCACTGCCATACTGCTCCGGCCCTCTGCCTTGGAGCTGCCCCCCTGGGAGCCTCCTACTTGCTGTGCAGGGTGTGGAAGGGAGAAGAGTGAGGGCATTGATGTCAGGGTGTTCCTCTTCCCTCCCCATTTCTGCACACAGAGAGCAGGGGATGGACGGAGCTTGTCAATGCAAATCTCTGTCAGTCTGATACATTGCGTGTGTCTCTGTCATTCTCTCTCACACACACACACTGTCCTTCACTCTCATCTCCCGACCCAATACATACGTGGGTGGTTGTTACTTCTTTTACTGCTTGCAAAGTGTGTTATTTTTGGGTTTTGATTGGTCTGTACATTTCATAATTTTCATTTCTCTTACGCTTACATTTAGTTCTTTGAGTAGTGAGTTCTAAAATGCCTAACCTATTGTGGCTGGAGTATTTATCCCCGTGGTAACTGCTGCTCCTGAAAGTGGATGACATGTCCCTGCAGCCCCTGAGAAAGGTAGAGCAGGGGGTCTCCACATGCCATCCTGCTTGCAGACACCACTCCTGCAGCTCCCATTAATCAGTAATGGGGAACCGTGGCCAGTAGAAGCTGTAGGCTCAGTGCCTGTAGATGAGGGGCAGTATGTGGCACCACAGAGCCATTGCTGTACATGCCAGCTACTTTCAGGAGTGGTGCAAGGCCAGGGCATGAGCAGAGCTGGCCTTACCATGAGGTGAACTGAGATGGCCAGACTGTGGCAGGGGTGCCACTAGAACTCAGAGTGTAGAAAATTGTGTTTGCTGCTGGTACAGCGAGGGGGCATGGAGGCATCATTTGAGCTTCCCTCCTCAAGTACCAAAATGTTGTGGGCCGGCCCTGGACAGGACTAAGCTTGCCTTAACGCCACTGCTCCATCACCCGGAAGCCATCTCAGTTAAACGGCGCCCAGCCAGAGCCTGCTTCCTGAACCCCTGTCCTAGCCCTGAATTTCCTCCTGCACCCAACTTCCTGCCTCAGACATGAGTCCCCCTGTACCACAACTCCTTCCCAGAGGTTGCACCCTGAAACTCCTCCTGGACCCCAATCCCGCACTCTGGGCTAAGCCCAAAGCCCCTCACACACTCCAAAATTCTTGGCCCCAGACCACAGCCTGCACCTCCTACCCCAGCCTGGTGAAAGTAAGTGAGGATGGGGGATGGAGTGAGCAGGGTGAGGCCTTGGAGTAGGTGTGGAGAAGAGGCAGAGCCTCAAAGAAGAGACAGGAAGGAGTTGGGACAAGAGGATTTGGGTTTGAGGTAGATCTTACATTGCACTTAAATTGAAAAAGTGATCCTGTGGTTTAAAAGGTTGGAGACTATTGGCTTAATGTGCACCCCTGAGAAGAAGTGTTTAAGTTAAAGAAGAGGAGAGGGAGAGGAGAGTTTTTCAGGGACAGGAAATCAGTGCAGGCAAAAAATGAGAGCATGGTGATGCTCCTAGATTTTGGGGTCTAGCTACATCAGATGGCCAGCCTACAGCACCAGAGCTACATGCAGCTCTTCAGAAGTTAATATGCGGCTCCTTACATAGGTACCAAATCCAGAGCTGGAGCTACAGGTGCTAACTTTTCACTGGGCCAGAGGATGCTCGCTGTTCAACCCCAGCTCTGCCCTACGCGCTGCCCCCTCCAGCTTTTCTCCCTAGAATCCTGCCACTTCCTGCCCTCTCCACTGAGCCTATCACACCCCTCTAGCATCTCCCACTGAGAAAGAGCTGATCACACTGGGCAGGAGGAAGAGGAGAAGGAGGCACTGACCGGTGGGGCTGCCAGTGGGTGGGATGTGCTGAGAGTGGTGGTGGGGAGATGATATGGGCTGGTGACACGTAACTGGCTCTTTGGCAATGTGCGTTGGTCAATTCTGGTTCCTTCTCAGGTTTAGGCTGGCCACCCCTGAGCTACATGAATGCAATGTGAGGACCCAAGTTAGTATCATATTTATGTCAAATAAATATTTGTGCGCAGTTTAATAGAAAATTAATGTAGTGCTGTGCCATGTACCTTATGAATTTGTTTGAAGTAGGACATCAGAGAATGCCAGCACTTGAAAAACACAAGCAACTGAAAACTGCATATAGCAATCAAAGCAATGAGGTCAATTTCACTTTTCTTTATATTATTTTAGATTGCAAGTGCTTGCAGTGTATTGATTTCAAATGTTGCAAGGAAATGTGTATTGGTCGGAAAACAGTTGAAATTTTTAAATAACAAGTAATTATTTCTATTGGTTTTAGGTTATCTAAAAGCTTGTTTTTTCCTAACTGAAAGCTTTGGGGCACATTAAAGTTGGCAATGCACTGAAGTTATGACAGTCTCTAGCTGCAAAGTTCTTAAGGAGACATTAGGTAACAGATATAATTAGTATCAGCCAACCCTCCCAGTGGCTATACGAACAATAATAAAATGTTTTATAACTGTGCACACATAATGTCTGATCACACTGCCATTGAAATCTCTGGCAGAAGACACACAGCCTTAAGTAAGAGCATGATTGTGCCCAGGATATTTGCAGGCCCAGAGCTCGACAATAGGAAATAAAGCAAGGACAAACACTAAACAAAGACAAATCAAATTCCAGTCTAAAATATTAATCTTCAGTCTTGACTTAAAGGCAGAGATATTCAGAGTTCCCGATAGTCTTACCAAAATGTAGTGTTCTCTTGTTCGTCATGGCAAAAATCATGGACCAGAAACACATGCCTGGGGCTAATGAGTTAATTAATTACAAGAGAGATATGTGGCCTACATTTGTAAATCTGTCCCTATGGACAGCAATCACCTTGGACAGAGAAAGCTCTCTGAGCACTCAGGTGTGTGTCTCTTTTCCATTTGCTCTACCATACTGTTTGACAGAAATGATGAACAAATATTTTAGGTGATTTCTTTTGTGCGACTAATTAAAATAAACATTAACTGGACAAGCTGTTCAAAAATCACATTGTTATTTCCACCAGATATAGGAACATGGAGATAAAGTGGCAGTCTGTTAATTCAGAACACAAATGTAAAGTTAGATGTATAGTACTGAGGAAACAGTGTGAACACAGAAAACATCAGGTACACATATAGACTGGTGTTTTTCTTCTTAATGGATCTGTCACCACAAAGCCATCCTGTTTATAATAATGAAAGGGAAGCTGTGGAGGTATTCCTCTGTCTGATGTATTTAACCTTCACTTTATCCTCATGCTTTGATTTTCCTCTTGTGATTGATAGAACTGTATGCTAGTTTAATCCTTCCTGAGCTATTAAGAAGAGGAACCTCATACTACATATTCCTTTTTCAGCTTCCCTTTGATCTAATGTAATTCTGAATTAAATACATGGTCTGAACTAAGACCCTGACACTA
This sequence comes from Pelodiscus sinensis, assembly GCF_052426305.1. Lineage (NCBI taxonomy): Eukaryota > Metazoa > Chordata > Testudines > Trionychidae > Pelodiscus > Pelodiscus sinensis. Next base: position 200,712,004 of record NC_143053.1, on the reverse strand, counting down.
CATGTATCTATCTCTCTTGTTCTCCCCTATGGTTTGATAAAGGAAGTGATTCTCAAAAACATACAGTCCAATGAAAGAGATTGCCCTTTGATTTTCAGCCTTTCCAACCCTAACACAATTACCTCTTCTGTACCCTACTCAATGAGATGTTACGAGTTTTCATTTTTGTCAGACGTGTGTGTTACAAAGAGGGCGAAAGACAGAAAAAGGAATGGTGTACACGTTATGCTCACCAGTGGAAGTCAGGCAATCAAGGGAAAGAAAAATGCATTTGTGCAGGACATCAACATTCACAGGCCTGGCTAAAGAGTTTGCGTGGCCCAAGGTGGCATGTTGTGGTTGGCCGCACCGCATGGCTGGGCAGCTCCCAGTCAGGGCAGCGAGTGAGCAGCCGGGCAGGCAGGGGTGGGTGGGCACCAGGCAGCGAGGGGCCCTGAAAGCGCGGGGCCCAAAGCAACCCGCCTTGCTCTCCTTGCCCTAAGGCCAGGCCTGTACATTCAGTTTGAGTAGCAGGAGTGGTGTGTGGACAATGACTGGATTCATCACTACTTATTGTCTGAGAAATGTGCATACTACCTTTTCCTCACTGTCAGAAATTTGTTCACCCTCCCTTAGCAATGCTCCTTTTCTTCCTTCTACTCGTGCATCTCATCTTAACCTCCTGTTGGTAGGCTTTCTTTCCAGTCTAATGTAGGCTGTTGAGGTGCAGCTACACAGCACCTTACCTTGAAATAAGCTACGCAATAGTGCCAGAGGGAGCCCCCTGACTTCCAGCCCCCAGCTCCCAAGCCACCCTACCCCCTCCAGAAAATCCACCCACCAGAGAGGCTGGGGCCAAGGTGATACTGGGCCTGGGAACCATGGCCTGACCTCGGATAGGCTGCAGGCCTGTATGCCACTGGGGGAAGGGGCAACTCTGGAGGCCAAAATCAGTCCCTGCAGCCTGGTCCCCCCTGCGGACAGCCTGCAGAACATGGGGAGCTGCCACTAGAAGCATTCCCCTCCTCCCCCCCCCCCCGCTCCAAGTGCAGGAAGGGGGAGCAACTGGAGGCTGGGGATGGCCCACAGACCCTCAAACCCTCAACAAGCTTCAGGGCTGGGGAGAGGGGAGGCTGCAGGTCTGGGACAGCTCCCAGAGCCTCGCCCACCCTGGACCAGCTGCAGAGTTGGAGGGGGCAGCTGCAGGCCAGGGCCAACCCTTGGACCTTCACACCCCTCCCCACCTCAGGTAGGCTGCAGAGTGGATGGGACAGACAGATGCCAGGGCCAGCCCCTGGAGGCTGCCCTTCCCTACACCAGCTGCCAAGCCTGGGGTGGGTGCTGCAGGCCGGGGCCAGCCCCCTGCACTGAGCCCCTCCTTTATGACCTGAGCAATGGCAAGTAACTTTGCTAGTGCTTGATAAAGAAATTGCAAATCTCAGGTGGTTACCATATTGTGGAATGAGCAGGTATAGTCCATGTGTAATGTCCAGACCACTGGTGACCCATGTATGAGAACCTCCAGTTGCTCCTTCCCATATGGCATGGTTTAAAGAATTACTTTCACTACGATTCTAACTGACACATTCCCACAGTTTCTGATGCAAGCTGAGATGATCCTGAAACATTTAAAAATAATTTTCCTTTAAAAATGACAAGTAATTTAAGATCCCTGGTTTGTCAATCTGGTGGTAGTTTCATACAGCAGATGTTTGTGTTTAACGTTTATCCTCCCCCTCAGCACTTACCAGTTCTCCTCTTCCCAAATATTCCTGGATTTTCAATATTTGTCTACATTTTAATAACATGGACAACATTTAATCTTTTCCCCCATTTTGTTTGGAACAGAATACGTTGGGGGATATGAAAGTTTAGTATTTTCACAAATGATTATAGGGAGAGATCTACATTTACCCAGATCCGGAATCTAGATGCTACAGCCAGCGACTGGCACCCTGTAAATATCAGAGACAGACAGAAACATGCAGTGATTCAATTTACAGTAGGGGAAATCTTCCATCCATCCCTCCCAAGGCAAGCTTGTTTGCTCTGGCTCTATCAGCATGGAGAATAGGGGAGAGTTAGAAGAAGCATTCCATAGCTACTGCTCCTCTTCTCTACTAGTGAGGGAGCTGACCTGCTAGTCTGAGTAGTTGCATATTTAAAGCTTGATTCACGTTCCATTGGAATCAGTCATATTTACTGCACTGGATTTTGGGCAAAGACCTAATTAGTCAGACCCCTGTTCCCTTGACTTCCCTATGGTATTGGAGACTAGGGTTACCAAATAGGTTCAAAAAAATACTGGACACACTTGATCTCAGATGGGGGAAGGGACTGGCTGGGAGGGGAGCAGGGCTGAACGGGGGGGAAACCAGCCTGCGGGCAGCAGGGCTGGCCCAGGCACACGCAGATCTCGAGGTGCTGCCCATCCCGCACATGGTCCCAGCAGGCGCACAGACAAGTCCGGTCCTGGGGATTCCATCCCGCCTCGGCCCTGCCTCCCTCCTCTCTACTGTGTAGTTGCGTACTGCCTCACTGGTAGACACGCTCACGCAGTATGAGTGTGTCTACCAGCCAGGCAGTACGCAGCTACATACTGATACTCATTATAATAATACAAATTACCTGTATTTTCTCAATTTTTTCCCGGACAGAAAGCTCAAATACTGGAGTGTCCAGTTCAAAACCAGACACCTGGCAACCCTATTGGAGACAGAACCCCTTCAGGGTAACAAGAGGGCCTGATTTTATAGGGACAGACCTGATATTTGGAGCTTTGCCTTATATAGGTGCCCATTCTCCATACCACCTCTGATTCAGATTTTTCACACTTGCTATCTAGACATGACCCCTCCCTCCCTTTTGCAAACATTTTCCTGGCGCGTGAGGTGAATTCGCTGCCTGGGCTCTCTACACTTGCTCAGCGAGCAGTGGTGGTTTTGTGACCTGGGAGCCCTTTGCTGGCTGAAAACAGGAGGTGGGTCTATTATAATTACCTATTCATGCTATTTTCTTTAACATGTACTTACTTTAAATAACACTACAATAACAAAAAGACAGGACAAAATAACCCACAGCCTCATTGCTTATCAGGGTTGGCAAGGCACAGGATATGATACGGCACTGGATGGGTGTGTTATGTAGATTTTTGTACAAGGCAACTAGAGTATGAGATAGAAGGATTTTCTTTTGATTCATATATGAAAATAAAAGGGGGGGAAGGAACTTTAGCGTATGAACCATGTAATCCTTCAAAAGGTACCCCTGTGACATTTTACCGATTGCCTGGGACATCATAATTCCTGACGTAGGCCCAATGAAATCAATAGTGTTACACCAAGGCTACATCTAGACTGGCATGATTTTCTGCAAATTCTTTTAACGGAAAAGTTTTCTGTTAAAAGCATTTGCGGAAAAGAGCGTCTAGATTGGCACAGACGCTTTTCCGCAAAAGCACTTTTTGTGGAAAAGCGTCCGTGGCCAATCTAGACACGCTTTTGCACAAAAAAGCCCCGATCGCCATTTTCGCGATCGGGGCTTTTTTGCAAAAAACAAATCTGAGCTGTCTATACTGGCCCTTTTGTGCAAAAGCTTTTGCGCAAAAGGACTTTTGCCCGAATGGGAGCAGCATCGTATTACCGCAAGAAGCACTGATTTCTTACATGAGATCGTCAGTGTTCTTGCGGAAATTCAAGCGGCCAGTGTAGACAGCTGGCAAGTTTTTCCGCAAAAGCAGATGCTTTTGCAGAAAAACTTGCCAGTCTAGACACAGCCCAAGGGTACACTTGACTTGCAGTGGGCTAAAGAATGCTGAAATTCACATGTAAAAGCAATGTCAGATGCAGATTCTTTTTTCACCTTTCACTTAAACTAGTGTAATCCCAATGGAGTTATTACTGATTAATACCAGTATGTGAGAGCAGATAATCAAGATTATAGGCTTCAGAGCAGGGGAGTCAAGTTTCTGGACCATGGGCCAGCCATGGCTAGAGCAATTGTGCAGTCCAGCATGGAACTCCTGGTGGACGGGGCAGGATGTCCGTGACTGGCCCCAAATCCCGCCCAGCCCTGCCATTACCCCATCTTCTCCAGTCCATAACACCCCATCCTCGAGGCTGCACTCTGTGCTCCATGCTGCAACAGGCCCCCCCTGAAGTTTTATCCACAGGGATGGGATGCAATGGGGAAGAGGGTGGGATGACTGTGGGAAGGGGCAAGGCTTGGGGGCCAGTAATGGACAGGCGCTCTCCCCCATCTCCCAGCCCACCAGGAGTCCTGAGCCAGATTGTGCAATTGTTCCAGCTGGGGATGGCCCATGACCCGGGAGCTTGAGAGCCCTGGAGTATATAAACTCTGGAGCATATAAACTAGAAATGGAATGCTTCTGTGGTGTTTTAGCAGCATGAATCAGTGGGTGTGGCTAGCTGCCACACCTGTTACGGAACACCCACAAGAACGGTATCACACAGAACCAAGGGGGTATCTGCAACAGCAGCAGGTAGGAAAGCAATGTTGAAATATTACGGTGTGCCTGGGCTTCACTGGTGCCAGGGAGAACTTGCTGAGGCCAGCGCTTGTGATTTTATCATGCAGATCACAAAATGTGACACTTTTCTTCAGATCCTAACTCCTGAATCAAGTGAGTTTGTGGAAATCTCAGCCTTCATTTCAAAAGGAGTTTTTAACCCTCCTGGTTGAAGAGAAGAGCCTGAAAATGTGTGAACTGAGTGCACCTTGAAGCCCCAAAGCCTCAAATAAATCCTGTTCTTTAAGGGAGCTCATGATTTTGAAGTTGTGATTTTTTTATTCATGGTGTTGGCAATACTGCAAACGTTTGGATAATACTGTCGTTGTCTATAATGTATGTTATGTTTGTGTGATTGAGAACTGCTCATGTGTCTTGCATCTACTCCTGGCTTGCCAGTCTGATGATGCCTTTGTATTGTCCAGTGCATTGTGACTTTTTTCCGCCTGGAGCCCTGCTATGGAACATTGAGAGGTCATTAATTCTAATCCCCTGCACTCGTGGCAGGACCATCTATACTAGAGGTGGGCAATAATTTTTGATGGGGCCACTCTAAGATTTTGGTAAGTGGTCAAGGGTTGCACTTTTCTATGGCGGGAGTGCTGGGTCTGGGATGGAGGTTGGGTGCAGAAGGGAGCTCAGGGTAGGCGATAGGTGTGCAGGAGAGAGTGTGGGGTCTGAGAGAGAGTTTGAGTGAAGGAGAGGGTTGTGATTTGGGTCAGGAACTTGGGGTATGTGGTGCTATTTCAGGCTACTGGAGGTATCCCAAAATAGCTATTCCACGTCTTTTAAACCAGCCCATTATTTCAAAGTAGATTTAAAAAATAACAGGCTTGCTATTCTGATGTCCCTGTAACTCTCATTCCATGAGGGTTAAGGGACATTTCAGAATAGTAGTTTATTTCAAAATTAGATCAAAATAAGATACACAATTTGCGTAGCTCGAATTGCGTATTTTATTTTGACATATGGGTGCAGTGTAGTTGCACCCTTGGGGTGTGTCTAGACTATATGGCTCCGTCAACTGAAGGTTTACCGGAGTGGTCGTCAAAGGCTTCCCTTGTCAACCGCGCCATGTCTAGACTGCCACACTGTGCCGGATCAGCTGATTGTCAGCACAGGTGGCCATTTTTATTTTAATGAAGCGGGGATTATTTAAATCCCTGCTTCATTGACTGTGTTGAGTAAACTACGTCGACGGAGCCATGTAGTCTAGACACACCCTTGGAGTGCAGGATCCAGGAGGAGATGCAAGAAAGGATTCTGGTCTGGACAGGGGTCTAGGAGGCAGTTGTGACCTTGGGGAGGAGGGGATTGGAAGCGCAGAGAGTTTGGATGGTGATCTGGGGAAGTTGTGGGGGTGGGAGGGCTGTGGCCAGGATGCACTTACCTAGGCAGCTTCCAGCTAGCAGCCATGCAGGACCCTGAGGCAGGCTCACTGCCTGGCTGCTCAAAATGTCTGGTTGCTCCCTGTGGCTCTCTGCTGTGGGCACTGGGGGAAGAGGGGGAGATTTGTGCACTGCCCCTACTCCCAGCAACATCTCTCAGCTCCCACTGGCGAGTTTTCACGAAGTCTTCCCCTCTCTCCAGCACCTGGAGAAGAGAGCCACAGGGAGCAACCAGCTGCTTAAAGTAGTGTGGGGCTGCTCTGAAACATCTAGCTGCTTTGTTTCTGAGGGTTTCTGTGGGGCTGCCTGTGGGTCAGATCCAGCAACTTGGCAGGCCAGATATGTCCCATGGGCTATTTCTTGTTTGCCTCTGATCTAGACCATTCCTGACAGGTGTTTGTCTAACCCTCTCTTAAAAATCCCCAATGATGAAGATTCCACAACTATACTAGACAACTTATCCTGACAGTTAGGAGGTTTTTTCCCCTAATGTCCAGTCTTAACTTCCCTTGGTGCAATTTAAGCTCCTTGTTTCTTGTCTTCTCATCAGAGGTTAAAGAGAATATTTTTTCTTCCTCTTCTTTTTAACAATCTTTTAGGTACTTGAGAAAATTATCATCATGTCCTGTCTCAGTCTTCTCTTTTCTACACTAAACAAAACCCAGTTCTTTCAATCTTCCCACATAGGTGGTGTATCTAGAACATTAATTATTTTTGTTGCTCTTCTCTGGACCTTCTCCAATTTTTCCACATCTTGCCTGAAATGAGGCACCCAGAACTGGACACAGTATTCCAGCTGAGGCCTCTGATAGATAGGAGGAATACTACTCTTTTTCTTGACATCCCAGCCATTCAATTAACTAAATTGCCTGTAAAGGGTTAAACCCAGACACAGTGGGTCCCAGAGAATCTCCAAGAACTGTTGGCAAGGAACCAGGAGAGACAATAGGAAGAGAGTGTGAGATTCGAAGTGAAATGGGTTCTGCCTGCTTCAGTCTTTGTGTGAGCTGAACAAGAGCTTGGAGAGATGAGTTAACCAGGAACAAGGCATGGATTTTCCAGCAATATACATACCAATGAGAAGGACTGAATCCTTGGAACAACCAATATGTAAGTGAACAGGGAGTGTTTAGACAGACTCAATCAGGTTATTTGCTTTAATTTTGGGTTTGATTGAATTCCTTCACATTGATTTATGTACCTCCTGCCCTGTAGACTGTAAATTTTAAACTGAATCCCAGTGAAGCAATTCTTTGTGCTTTTAAACTGCCTTCTTCAGTTGCTCTATCACACTTAGCAACCAAGTAAACTTTACCAAATATATCTTCTTTGTTTTGTTAATATAATCACCTTTTTAAGACTATGATCTAATTCCTGTGTCTTAAAAAAGGTTCTGTATGCACAGACCTGAAACAGGAGGTCAGCTATTAAGAAATTGCAGTTTGTTTTATAGCACTGACCTGAGGAAGGGTTAAGGAGCTCTGGGGTACCACAGAGAAAGAAATTCCCAACTGCGTTTTTCTCTCCTCTGCATTCTCAAAGGGGTTTTTGCATTTGGATGGTGGCAGCGAGCCATCCAATATCAGGGAATCTGTTTAAGTTTCGGGAAGTTTTAAGCAGAAGCCTTTAGAGTAAGGGTATTTTTAAAGTCTCTTGCTGGCCCCCACCTGCTGCACTCGAAGTGCCAGAGTGGGGAACAGCCCTGATAAGGCCTAATCAGCATGGAGTAGAACAAATTACTTCTCATATCTTGCTTACAACATTCCTATGAATTCATCCCAGAATGATGTTTACTTTTTTTGCAATAGGGTTACACTGGTGACTCATATTTAATTTGTGATCCACTATGATCTCTAAATCTCTTTCTGCAGTACTCCTTCCTAGAGAGTCATTACCCATTCTGTATGCATACAACTGATTGTTCCTTCCTCAGTGGAGTACTTTATATTTGTTTTTTATTGAATTTCATCTTATTTATCTCCAACCATTTCTATAGTTTGTCCAGATTATTTTGAATTATGACCCTATCTTCCAAAGCACTTGCAACCCCTTCTAGCTTGGTATCATCTGCAGACTTCGTAAGTGTAGTCTCTATGCCATTATCTAAATCATTGATGAAGATATTGAACAGAACAGGACTCAGAACTGATCCCTTAGCAACCCCACTTTTTATATCCTTCCAGTATGACTGTGAACCATTGATTACTACTCTCTGGGAATAGATAGCCAAGCAGTTATGCACTCACCTCATAGTAGCTCCATTATCTTTGGTCCTGGAGAACTGCTAGGATATTGAATACTTGCTTCCCCTGTTCTGCACTGCACTGTGTATAGCCAGTCCCTATAAGGAAGTGGCTGAAGGTTGTGCACTTGGCATATTTGTTCCAGGCTTGTGCACATAAAAGTCTTTGATACTTTCTAGTAAACAGTGAACTGCTGCAGCGCTACAGCTGAGAAGGTAGTAACTGGGCTGGTATTTGCATTGGATCAGTCCTCACTGTTTCCCTGACTTTTGTTGGTTAGGTTTGACGTTTACTGGCTGTCTGGGTGTGTTGAATTCATGCCTCTGCTGATGACTTCTGTGATGGGAATGTAGCTACACCCCTGCTTAGACATTCCTTCTTCCACCCACAGCAGCTCACCATTTTTTAAAATAAAAGGCTACACTTTCTAACTTACATTACCCCCTTTTCCTACAAAGGCCATTTATACAGGCAGTCCCCAGGTTATGTACAAGATAGGGACTGTAGGTTTGTTCTTAAGTTGAATTTGTATGTAAGTCGGAACTGGTACATATTGTAGGGGAAACTCTAGCCAAACATTTCTCCAGAGCTCAGTTTTATTCTCCCACACCTCACTTCCCTCAGTCCTTTATTCTCAAGCTGAGGTGTCTGCTGAAAAAAGCCGCTCCGCGTCTGCCTGGTCTGCTGGGAGGGGGGGGGGGGCACTAGCTTCGCGTCTCCCTGGTCTGCTGGGGCGAAGCAGCTAGTGCGGGGTTGCCTCACCCCGTTTGTAAGTAGGGATCCAATGTAAGTCGTATCCATGTAACTCGGGGACTGCCTGTACTTCCTTTACACCAGGGTCGTATTATTGAGAGTCTCAGCATCCATGGGCCACCCCAGGCACACCATGACACTTGAACAAAAGATCATCCATCTTTCCACAGCCCGCACATTTGGACTCCACCCTCAGAGAGCACAACATAAGCACCTACTTAGAAGAGAGTGGAAAGGTTGCTCACAGCTAAAGTAAATGAATAGAGTGTTCTGTCAGGAAATACTTTCAGTCCAGCCTAAACCTCACTACATTTCTGCAGAGCTGCAGTCAGTTTTTCATTGGTGGAAAAGTGAAGTTAGTGGGACAGAGTTCTGCTTAGTGTCCAGTAGAAACTTCCCTGAAACTCTGCCATTAGCTTCAGGGCTGAGTTTTAAAGAGATTCAGAAGAGTTCAGATGCATTACACAGCTGGCACTAGACCTTATGGGATGGAAAATTTACAGCTCTTCCTTGGTGCCTCAACCCTGACTGTACAGAACAGTTCAGTTACCCAAGGCAAAGATTGTTGCCAAAGGCAAGGTATGATAACAAGAAAGGAAAAAAGAGCACCCATTTTATTCATACTAGCCTTATAATTCCAGGCAGTTATGTAGACCCAGCTCCTCAAAGCTATTAATATCAGTGGTAGTTATGAGCCTAAATATCTTTGAAGATCTGGGCCTTAAAACAGAGTTGGGCAATAAGCAGCCTGCAGGCTGGACATGGTTTGCCAGAATTAGCCCCTGGTGGGCCACTGGTGCTTTATTTACCTGTTTGTCTGCAGATATGGCTGCTTGCATCTCCTGCTGGCTGTGGATTGCTGTTCCCAGCCAATGGGAGCTGCAGGAAGCAGAGTCCTGGTCTGCACCACTTTCTGCACCTCTCATTGACCACGCACAGTGATCTATGGCCAACAGGAGGTGCAAGCAGCCATACCTGCAGATATGCAGGTGGATAACGTGCCAGCAGCCCACCAGGGGCTAACCCTGGTGAACCATGTCTGGCCCATGGGCCACTTATTGCCTTCCCCTGCCTTAGAATCTGGTTCAAACTCCACTCAAATTAACGGGGGGGAAATCACCCTTTGACATCAATGTGGATCATAGAATTATAGAACTGAAGAGACCTTGAGAGGTCTTCTAATCTAGTCCCCCTGTACTCATGGTAGAACTATATATTACCTAGACTTCCTGCCAGGAGTTTGTCTCTTAAAAGTCTCTAATAAAAGAGATTCCACAATTTCCCAGGGCAATTTATTCCAGAGCGTAATGATCCTGAGGATTAGGAAGTTTTCCCTAATGTTCAATCTAACCTCTTTTGCTGCAGTTTAAGCCCACTATTTCTTGTCCTATCATCATAAAGAGAACATCATGTCCCTCTTCCTTGTAACAACTTTTTATGTACTTGAAAACTGTTATCGTGTCCTCTCTATGAAACAAAACAATTTTTTCAGTCTTCCCTCTTAGGTCATGATATTTAGATATTTAATAATTTTTGTTTTTCTCTGGACATTCTACAATTTGTTCACATCTTTCCTGAAATGTGGCACCCAAAACTGGCCCCACTACTCCAGCTGAGTCCTAATCAGCATGGAGTAGAGCAGAAGAATTATTTTTTGTGTTTTGCTTACAACACTCCTGGTAATACATCCGAGAATGATGTTAGTTTTTTTTGTAACAGTGTTACATTGTTGATTCATATGTAGTTGCGATCCATTATGATACCCAGATCCCTTTTTATAATCCTGTTGTATAGATAGTCATTTCTGATTGTGTGTGCATGCACAACTTCCTAAGTGGAGTACTTTGCATTTGTACTTATTGCATTTCATCTGATTTACTTCAGACCATTTCTACAGTTTATCCAGATCATTTTGAGTTTTAATCCTATCCTCCAAAGCACTTGCAGCTTGGTATTATCCACAGTCTTTAGACGTGTACTCTCTATGCCGTTATCTAAATCTTTGATAAAGGTGTTGAACAGAACTAGACCCAGAACAGATCCCTGCAGAACCCACTTGATCTGCCATTGCAGCTTGACGGTGAACCACTGATAACTACTCTCTGAGGGTACGTCTAGACTATACCTCTCTGTAGGCACGCTGAAATTGCTAATGAAGCAGGGATTTAAATATCCTGTGCTTCATTAGCATAAACATGGCCACCTTTTTTTTTTTCAAAACGGAGCTTTTTTCAAAAAAAAAAAAAAAAAAAAACCAGCAGTCTAGATGTGGATCTGTTGAAAATAAATCCTTTTTTGAAAGATCATGTATTCCTCAAAATATGAGGTTTACAGGATCTTTCAAAAAAGGCTTTATTTTCGACAGATCCGCATCTAGACTGCCGTTTTTTTCTGAAAAAGCTCCATTTCGAAAAAAGCGGTGGCCATGTTTATGCTAATATTTAGATATTTAAATCCCTGCTTCATTAGCAATTTTGACGTGTCTAGTCTACATCTCTCTGTCAACAGAGCGGTGTAGTCTAGAGACAGCCAGGGAATGGTTTTCCAACCAATTATATACCCACCTTATAGTAGCTTCATCTAGGTTGTATTTCACTAGTTTATGAGAAGATCATGTGAGACTGAGACAGTGTCAAAACCTTTAGCAAAGTCAAGATACTATCACATCTATCACTTTCCCCTTCCACCAGGCTTGTTACTCTGTCAAAGACAGCTATGAGGTTGATCTGACATGACTTGTTCTTGACAAATCCATGATGATGGTTACATAGCACATTACCTTCTAGGTGTTTACAAATGAATTCCTTCATGATTTGCTCCATTGGCTTTCTGGGTACTGAAATTTAGCTGACTGGTCAGTAGTTTCTTAGCTTGTCCTTATTTCCCTTTTTATAGATAGTCACTATATTTGCCCTTTTCCAGGTCAACATAGTTCCTCCAATCCAGACCAATCACTGACCAGGCAAATGGTAGCTTGGAATGTATCCAGCCACATATCCCTGCAGGCATGACAGTATATATAGTGACCTTGCCATTCTGCAATCTCCTGGACAAAAAGTGGAAAGCTTTTGAAGCCCAAACAGTAACCAAACTATCACATGAGCATAAAGAAACTTACCAACAGGAAAGTCTTTAATGATGGCATTAAAACTCCTCAGTTCTATTGTGCATCTGTACTAAATCCCATGGCAAACATTTGTAATGCTTTGCTTTATATATATATATATATATATTCAAAGAATGCAAAAAATGAACAAATGCATTTTTTAAATTTTAAAAATGATGAAATTCTTCAAATACTTTCCTTTACAGTCAAAGAGGAAATATAAACAGAAGGAAAGCCAAATGATTTATTTGACCTGATCTTCACCCCAATCAGTAGTGGGGGGAGAGAGGCAATATTTCAACAGACATTACTTTTTGCAGGTAACAAAGATGAGACACTGTGAGAGGTGTGTGTTAAAGAGGTAATGCAAATGTTAGAGAAATTGAATTGCATTACATCCCTGTGGGCAGGTTATGGGAGAGCACTCTCAGACCATGTCTATGCTACGTGGAAGATCAATGCTGCCATGGTTGATCTTCTGGGGTTCGATATAGCAGGTCTAATGAAGACCCGCTAATTGGAACTGAGAAGGTGCCCCCACCGGTGCTGGTAGTCCTCCTCATAAAGGAGGAGTATAGGAAACTGATGGGATTGTTTGACCAGGCGTCAGAGAACTGAAAAATGAAGTAACTAAACTTCTCACTACAGTCCTGATCCAGAGCCCAGTTGAAACAGTGGAAACAGATTTTAGAGCAGGCCCTATACTATGTAATTCAGAAGACTCAGAAGAAGGCCTCTGCTCTCCTGCTGTGAGGCCAGGGCACTGGACTTGATGACCTCTTGAGTTCCCTTCCAATTCTGGTATTCTATGATTCTATGAATATAGTGCTCACTTTGAAAAAAGGAGCCAAAGTTAAAGGTTGGACTCTTGGGGTACGTCTACACAGCAGCGTTATTTCAGAATAACTGGCATTATGCGCTTCTATACAGCAAGCCATTATTTTGAAGTAATGTCAAGATGGAGGACTTCTTACTCTGACTCCTGTAATCCTAATTTTACGAGGAGTAAGGAAAGTTGAAGGAAGAATGTTCTTCCTTCAACATCCTGCTGTGTAGACTAGGGATGTAATAGTATAGTCAATAAACCGATAAGCAAAAGCTTATAGGTTAATGCTATAGACTACACACATTTCCCCCCCCCCCCCCAACATGTTGCCAGTAAATTTTTTAGCAGGCTGGCCAGCAGCCCAGCTCAGTCCCATCTTGCACTGGATTCTGGACCTACCCCGACTGTGACTCTGCATTTAAAGTGTATTAGGAGCCAGACAGGCAAGCAGCCCAGGTTAGCTCGTGCTGGGTCCAGGAGCTCAGATCCCTCTTCTCTGGACAGGGGCTGCCCGAGGATTATAGAATAGTCAACTCACTGGTAAGAATTCATGAGGTTAATCGACTATAAAATTAACCGATATTTAACATCCCTCATGTAGACAGCGCCAAAAGTTGAATTAAGCTATTTCAACTTCAGCTATGCAATTGATGTAGCTGAAGTTGTGTCTTAATTCAACTTTTTCCCTGCAGTGTAGACGTGCCCATATAGACTTGTAAGCAATTCCTCAGCACTGGGAGGAAAAAAAACCCTATTTCTAAGGCAGCTAGATGAGAAAATTAGGATAGAGACAAATAATCATAACATTTATTATAGCTGGTATATTTACATGTATCTAAAATGGTACAATTAATTTAAAGTTAATCTAATGGATAAAGAAGAAATGTGGATATAATTTATTTAGACTTTCAAGATTTTGATTAAGTCCCTCTCAAGAGATTATACAGGAAACTTGATAACCAGGTGTGAGAGGTAAACTCCTGTCATGAATTAAAATCAAATTAGGAGACAAAGAAAAGGAATAGATTACTAGTTCCCCATGTAGAAAAGGGTTATTAACAAAGTGCCCCAACAAGCTGTGCTGGAATCAATGTTCTGTCCTGGAAGTGACGATAAAGAGTGATGCAATAAAATGTGCTCAAGATACAGAACATTTAGGTCTGTCAAAACTAGGTCAGTAATGATTAAGAGCACCAGAAGGATCGAAGAAAACTATTGTAAGTGGTTGGAAGACATTGCAGAGAAATTTCAAAATGATGCTTATTGGAAGGAACTTGCACTACAGCATGCTGACACATAATGAGTTCTGAATTAGCTGTAATCTCTTGAGAAAGACGTGTTACTGTTTTTAATGAGCTGTCAACATCTGCTCAGTGCACACCAGAAGTCCAAAGAGTGAGTGAAAAGAAGACATGTATAAAGACAGGAATCATAAGTAAAAAACAGTACAATGCCATTCAGTGTTCCCCTCTATTCTCTTCATATGAATGAAACAAAGAACTGCTACAGAAAGTTTGAAACTAAAAGGCAATTCAAGAAAACATCCTTACCTGGGAAGCACTCAAGCACATGCTTCAGTGCCTTCCTGAATCAGGGCCTATGAGTGCAGTTTCTCCCATTCCCTTTCATTCCATCAACCCTGGCAATCACTCATTCCCTTCTCTGCCTTGCCCTTTCATTCCAGAAACACATTCACAGCCTCCTCTCCACCACTCCTCTTCCTTCTCACCCACTCTTCCTCTCAGACACTCTATCCTTCACCTCTACTGGTGTATCAGAGGTTAAGAGACTTCACTCTGAAAGACATCTTGATTTAATAGGCATGTGAAAGAATCCTAAACTTTTAAAAGCAGTTAAGATTCTACACAGAACAGATCTACAAACCAGCCATTACAGATGTACTGTCAATTGACCATTTTCGCAAATCTGGAAAGTCATCTGACGTGTTGCCAACTTATACATTTATAAAATATGTACTCGGTGTTCATTCTAGTTATGATTTATGCATGGAATATGCCTGGTCTGCCTTAGATCTTGCTGAAGTTTTCTTTTGCAATTGCAAAACTGCAGAACTGGCTAAGCACAGAATGTGTGTGAATGTGTCACACACTTCTAGAAGGAAGGAAGAAAGGAAGGAAGGAAAAGGCATGCATGGATAGTCAGAACAAGACAAAACTGAAACATTCTGGTCGAGATTATGTGCTTTCTCCCTCCCAGTGCAGTTCAGGGTGCCGGTAAAGGTGATTTTACACAGCTTTCTACAGACAGGAGACAGAATTTCACAGGTAGTAAGGAAATCTTTAAACAATGGTTAATGCTGTAATATTATACTGCCGCAAAACTGTTTCTTTCCCTTTCACTGATACACGTACACTCCAATTACCATAGTATCTGAGCACCTCAGTCTTTTATATATTTAAAACAGAGGGGAGAGGGGAAACAAGGCAGTTGCTCCAGGGCCCAGAGATTCAAAGGACCCTGGGCCCTTTAAGTTGCTTCCAGAGCACAGTTCTGAAGGCCTGGCGGGCATGCCACACTCCATGTGGCATAGAGGGCTGACTGCCAACAGCTCCGCCTCTCCTATCCAAGGCCCCAACCCTTCCAGGAGCACAGAGCGGGGCCTTGCCTCACCTTGCCCAAGGCCAATGGAGGCTGTTGGCTTCTCCGATCCTCATAACCCCACTGCAAGGTCAGGAAGTGCTACTGTCCCATTTTACAGGTGAGGAACTGAGGCACAGAGAGACTAAGCCCCAGAGCCTCTAAGATATTTAATGGTTAATTCCCATTCAAATCAATGAGAGTTAGGTGCCTCTCTCATTGAGAATATGGGCCTCAGTGACTTGCTGAAGGGGGCACAGGAAGTCTGTGGCAGAGCTAGAAATTAACATGAGTTCCTGGCTAGTGCCCTAGTCACTTCCATTTCAGTGTTCCACATGAACCTTGTCCATGGAGGAGGACTGAGCCAATGAAGGAAAAACAGCATCCTCTCTCTGCTAAAATATTCCCCTTGAAAATGTGTTGGAAAAACTAAATGGCCCACTGAGGAGTTTATCCAGAAAAAACAATGTTCTGATCCCTGTCTGATTTCCTCCAGACTTCCAAAAGATCAAAGTTGTTCACGTGAGATAGCTTTGCTAACGCAGTGTGATTAAAAATAGCAACACAAACTCTAGGGGAGGAAACCGCAGAAGGCAAGAGAAGAGAATAAAAAAAACTCAATGCTCTTCTGAATGCCATGGGCTGCGGTAGGGTCTCTTTTCAGCTGCAGCACATTTCAATGATTTCCAGGCATTTACAAGATTCTATTTTAAATGGTGCAAATTCCTGCTATCCCACCCCCAGTTATCCAGCTGAAATAAATGTGTCTAAATCAGAACCCATCTCCCCAGCAAGACAGAGGAAAGAAAAGACAAAAGGTGAGTGTAAATACAGCAACACAGCAGACTGCAGGTGAAATGCTGCTGCTCTAGTAACCAGATCAACGGACTCATGTCTTTCTTTAGCCAATGTCAAACCCAGGGGAAGTGGATTTTAATCAGTACTGTAATCCATCTATATATTTTAGAAATGTGTGTCTGTCTGTAAGTCCATTTGTTCAAGAACTCCATCCAACTAAACTTAAACAACAACAAATGGTCTGGTAGCACTTTATAGACTAATAAAACATGTAGATGGTATCATGAGCTTTCGTGGGCACAAACTAGTCATCTGAAGAAGTGGGCTGTGCCCACGAAAGCTCCTGATACCATCTACATGTTTTGTTAGTCTATAAAGTGCTATCAGACTATTTGTTGTTTTTTAAGTTTATCCTGTACAGACTAACTTGGCCACCCCCTGAAGCTTCCATCTAAATAGTAAGAGTTAGGATCACCTCATTTGGTATGCAGCTTCCTCTTACCCGAACTTAAAGCAAGGTCAGGGTTTTGTTGTGCCAGGAACACGGGATCTGCCAGGAATGGTATGGTTTTCCATAATATAGAAAGAGAGGAGGCTTGTAGGAGGGATAATCATACTGCAGACTGAGAACAGGGAGGTGGCCATATAGGGGCTGTCTGGGAGAGTGGCTTTGAATGTTGCTGGCCACTGGCTATGGGTAAGGTTCTTGTGTTGGTGCTGGACAGGGTTCTCCCCCCTCCCTGTGCTGGCCCCCACAGTGCAGGGCCATTTTTACAAATTAAGGGGCCCTACACAACTGAGGACTCCTCCCAGCTTCTGCCAGGGCCTGGGGCTTCTCTCTCCTCTCCCTGCAGCTTACCTGGACTCCAGGGCTTCCCTGGGGCTGGCAGTGAGCTGCAGAGGCTGTGGGCTCCTCTCTGCAGCCAGTCTGGCAGCAGGGAGTCCTCTGCTGGTCAACAGCAGCACAGACCGGAGGGAGCAGGGAGAAGATCTGCAATAATCTCAGCAGCCGTGGGCATACAAGCCCACAGGGGTGCATAGGGACACCTGAACATGCAGTACAGCCCCTGCCACTCCTGCTAGCCCTGGGCAGCTGCCCTCAGTAGAGCAGTGGAGCCCCAGGTGCCCAGGGGAGTCCCTGTCACCATCCAGGTAGCACCTTCCTCAACCTAGGAAGAAGCTGGTGGGTGGTCTATATGACCTCCACCACAGGCCAGTCCTGGGGAGAGGCTAACAGGAGGCCTATGTACCCCCTTCCTCTCCACCCTGGACCAGCCCCAGTGGGGAGGAAGGGGGTCAATCTTCTAGTAAACATTACAAAAAGAGTAATGTATTTTTGGGTCTGTCCCAGCAACCCCCCGAAGGATGTCTATATGCACTAAACTGTGCCCCCACACGGAAGCAGTCAAATGATGAGCAGCTAACCTAAAGCTTATCCTCTGAAAGAGCCTAAGCATAAGTCAGCAGTAGTTCTGTAATCCATCTTCATTTTCCCCATGGCTCTTCCCAGTTTTCAGTCATAAGCTAATCACACTCATAGAACACCCCCAGCCATTGCTATGGGGAATAGATGGAACACCACCACCCTGCCAAGAACCTCCTTAAAAGTATCATTTTTAGCCCAGGTTGGGCAGACTGAATAGGCTACCTCTGGGCCTGTTTGCCAAGAGCCTGCAGATCACTCTGTGGAAATGAAAAAGAAAAAAGAAAAAGTGTCATCATTCCACTGCCAAGCAGATAGCTCAATCGGCAGTAGGCACTCCTGGCACAGACTATTCATCCAGGAGCCTTGTCAACAAATGCATTAGAGAGCCAGTTCATGAGCACAGCTTGCCAGACAGCCCATCTTTTAACAGGGAGACACAGGCCAAGACCTTTATCAATTTTTAAAACAGCTACCTTCATTGTGAGACAGTAATGTCACGCAAGAGGGGAAAAACTGGCCTGGGTCCAAAACGAAGCAGAATTCTAAACATGTCTCTGACCATTCCCAGTAAGAGCTTTTTTCCCAGATGCACACAAATGAGCATAATAGTAAGAAGCCTGCTAACCATGTTAAATCATATTTGATTATAAAGAATTTCCCTAAAATTGGATGCCCAATGCAGTAAGAAAGATCACACTGTGATGCTGAATCCATGTACTTCTTTTTTTGCTTTAATAATTTGGCAGAGTTTTCAAGAATATCTTGTAATTGCAGCAAAATGAAGGTTAGGTCTCCAGTTCCTTAAATTAGAGCTCTCCTTTCTCAGGCAGCAACGGAGCGGCAGCTCTTTTTCCTGAATGTGTTCCAGGAATACATAATAGAAGTCATTACCAATTATGTCCAAAACCTATTTAGAGAACATACTGGACCAACCTTCACCGTCAGAGGCTTTGTGATTGTGTAGATGAAGAAAAACAATTGATAATTTAGATGGGAATTACGAACTGGGCAGGATAATGTTGGGTGCAGCTCCTCTGTTGCCAGCATCTCATAGTCCTGAATCAGCACAGGCAGCTTTCGTAACTTCTGGAGAACCACTCTTGCTCTTGTCCATTACTCAGGTTTTGATGCTTTGGGTTCCAGGCTTTCCAAACCAGTCAAGAACCCAAATCTTTCAGTTTGGTAAAAGGGGCCCTATGCAGAGCCTTTGGTAGCTCTTCTGCAACAGCTTTCCCCGAAGTTGATTCTTCTCTTATAAGGTCTGGTATAGCCTTCTACTATTCTCCCTACTTAGGGTTTTGTCAAGTTCCATGATCCCCTTTCCAGACCTTCCATGATCCGAGTGAAGCAGATTTGTGAAGAGCACATCCAGCTTACCACAAACAGTTGTATTTGCCGTTTCCCTACATCCCACCACTGTCTCAGTGACAGCTGACTGGAATTAACTTGAGCCAGTAGTACTGCCAGAACCTCCACAAATCCATTGTCTCCACATAGGAGACAATTCTGTGCTGGACTATTGGTGTAGCACCGCAGCATTTCTGCCTTATAAATGCTCATAGTTTAGTCCCTCCCACCCCGATTAGTATGGGAACACTGCTGGCTGTTCCCTTTGTCGGGGAGTGAGGAGAGAGTGCACAGTTTGCTGCATTCCTCACTCTGGCTGAGAAGCACAGGGGGCAGCAAACCTGGCCCTGGCCCAGGTAGGGCACATGCACCCCTTCCCCTGACTGTACTTGCTGGAGCCACAGTGGCCAGGGAGAGGTGCTTTTCACCTGGCCCCATGCTGCTGCATGAGGGAGGGCCGGAGCAGTTCTCTCTCCCCAGGGCAGCCTGCATAAGAACATAAAAATGCCATACTGGGTCAGACCAAAGGTCCATCCAGCCCAGTATCCTGTCTGATGACAGTGGCCAATGCCAGATGTTCCAGAGGAAGTGAACCAAATAGGTAATGATCAAGCGATCTCTCTCCTGCCATCCATCTCTACCCTCTGACAAAGAGAAGCCAGGGGCACTATTCCTACCCATACTGGATAATAGCCATGAATGGACTTAACCTCCGTGAATGTATCTAGTTCTCTTTTAAACCCTATTATAGTCCTAGCCTTCACAAACTCCTCAGGCAAGGAGTTCCACAGATTGACTATGCACTGTATGAAGAAGAACTTCCTTTTGTTTTAAACCTGCTGCCCATTAATTTCATTTGGTTGCCCCAAGTTCTTATCTCATGGGAACAAGTAAATAACTTTTCCTTATTCACTTTCTCCATACTACTCATGATTTTATATACCTCTATCATATCCCCCCTTAGTCTCCTCTTTTCCAAGGTGAAAAGTCCTAGTCTCTCTAATCTCTCCTTATATGGGACCTGTTCCAAACCCCTAATCATTTTAGTTGCCCTTCTCTGAACCTTTTCTAATGCCAATATATCTTCTTTGAGATCAGGAGACCACATCTGTACTCAGTATTCAAGATATGGGCATACCATGGATTTATATAAGGGCAATAAGATATTCTCTGTCTTATTCTCTATCCCTTTTTTAATGATTCCTAACATCCCGTTTGTTTTTTTGACTGCCACTGCACACTGCGTAGATGTCTTCAGAGAACTATCCATGATAACTCCAAGGTCTCTTTCCTGATTAGTTGTAGCTAAATTAGCCCCCCCCCCCCCCATATTGTATGTATAGTTGGGGTTATTTTTTCCAAGGTGCATTACTTTACATTTATCCACATTCAATTTCATTTGCCATTTTGTTGCCCAGTCACTTAGCTTTGTGAGATCTTTTAGAGGTTCTTCACAGTCTGTTTTGGTCTTAACTACCTTGAGCAGTTTAGTATCCTCTGCAAACTTTGCCACCTCACTGTTTACCCCTTTCTCCAGATCATTTATGAATAAGATGAATTGGATTGGTCCTAGGGCTGACCCTTGGGGAACACCACTAGTTACCCCTCTCCATTGTGAAAATTTACCATTTATTCCTACTCTTTGTTTCCTGTCTTTTAATTAGTTCTCAATCCATGAAAGGATCTTCCCTCTTATCTCTTGACAACTTAATTTACATAAGAGCCTTAATTTACATACTGAACTCCTCATCTCCAGCCCCATCCCAGAGCAATGATTCAAATGAAAATGTACATTTTCATTTTATTTTCCAAAAAACTGTCAGGGCTGATCTACACTACTGTTTAGTTGATGTACTTTGCACTGCTCAGGGGCATGAAACCCCCCCTTCCCCCACTGTGACACAAATTGCATTGACATAAGCACTGTCCACACAGGCAGGAGATGTTATCCCATCAGTATAGCACATCTTCACCAGACTCGCTAGAGCGCCATATCGTAGACTTGCCCTGAGGGCTAGAAGCAAGAACAGGTAACGATCAGAATTTATATTTATACATTGTGACATAGTGGGGGTACCTGGCTGGTTTCTATGCTGCTGGCTCTGGGGGAACCCCCACTGGCTGCCGTGGGTACCACGACCCAGCAAAACAGGATGAGTCACTATGCAAACCAGTGGCCAGACACCCCCCATGGAGAGGAACAAAGGAAGGGGGAATGCTGCCCTGGCTGGGGGGCAGGGCTGGAAGTTAGTTAGTTGGTTGCTGGCTGGCTGAGAGCATGGAGGAGAGCCTAGGGGAAGGGGCTGGAGTATAGGGGCCCAGTCTCCCCCATCTCAAGGGGGCCTGAGGCATCCTAGCCCAGCTCTGGGACCAGATTACATCTATGCTGTGCTGTATCCTGGAGAGGCAATAAACTTCCTCTAGTCCACCGGCTGGTGCAGTCTGTTTGTGCCATTTCGGGGTGCAGGAGACAGGGGAACCCCATCGCGCCGTCACACTGGTGTCAGGGGTGGGATGCACTGCACCCCGTGGATGGAGCTTCCAGCGGCGAGCGACAAGGCGCAGTAGAAGCAAGAGCCCTGGAGCCAGGCGTGCTGGAGACAGAGCGAAGTGGTTCCTGGGAATCGTGGGGCGCTGCAGCACTAGACTGGTGAGTCTGCACCGAGGGGCCCAGCGGGCAGATGGCCTACGCCCAACTCTTGAAGGCAGAGCTGGTGGGGCTGTGTAGAGAGAGGGGCTTGCCTGTGCAGAAAGCAACCAAGGCCCAGCTGATTGCCCAGCAAAAGAGAATGACCAGCCACAGGGCCAGGATCTTGTCCCCAGGGGAAGCAGCCAGACCTCCCCTGAGAGTGTGTCAGGCTCAGAGAGGGGGAGGAGCGCTGGAACCCATCGGAGAGATGAGACAGCGTCTCCCGGGAGGCCTGCAAGTAATAGCCCATCTAGGGCAGGGGCCAGCCCAGCGGAGCTGCGGCGGCTGGAGATCCAGCTGCGGATCAAGGAATTGGAAGTAGAGGACCGAGAGAGGGACCGCCAGGACCGAGAGAAGGAGCGCCAAGATCGAGAGAGGCAGCGACAGCATGAGCTGGCCATGGCAGAGCGGAGAACTGGCGGGGCACCGGCTGCGCCAAGTGCAGATGGGCCCCAAGGTCCCAGGACTGCCAGACGCTTGGAGAGGCTCATGGTGGCCCAATTGAAGGACATGGGTGACATAGACGGGTTCCTCAGTGCCTTTGAGAGGGCCTGTGGACTGCAACGGGTCCCCCCGGCTGACTGGCTGCAGGAGCTCATCCCTGCACTGAACCAGGAGGCGGCCGGAGTGCTCAGTCAGCTGGAGGACCTACAGCCAGGGGATTATAACCGAGTCAAGGAGGCCCTGCTGCACAAGTTCGGGCTGACCCCCGAGATGTACAGGAAGAAGTTCCGGGGGGTACAGAAAGGGCCACGGGAGACCTATGTGGATCTGGCCTCCCGCCTGGCGCAATACGGCCGCAAGTGGGTCTCGGGAGTCGGAGCCCAGACCGCAGAGGAGCTGCTCAAGCTGGTCATGATGGAGCAGTTCTATGAAGTGTGCCCACCCAAACTGAGGCTGTGGCTCAAGGACCGGAGACCAGAGAACCCCCAGGAGGCCGGGAGACTGGCGGATGAGTTCACGGAGAGCCGGTCCGGGTGTGAACGGGAGTCCCGGAGAGAAAGGGAACCGCGCAGAGACCGGATCTCGGCTGAGCGACAGAGGGAGTCAACTACGGGGCGAGACCAAGGAACAGATCGTCTGCGCCCCAGAGAACCAGCCAGGCCCTGGACAGAGACAGCCCAAAGCCTAACTTGCCAGCGCTGTGGGCAAAAAGGCCACAAGAGGGCTCAGTGCACCAGGTCCCAGGACCGGGGACTTTCCAGGGTTAACTGGCTGGGGCGGGAGGAAGGGCAGGCTGCCCCAGAGGCAGGGGCTGGCCGGCAAACCTCAGCTCAGAGAGAGGGGAAGGATGCTCAGTGCACCTCCCCTGGGAGGTCTGATTCTCAGGAGGCGGATTTCTCTGTGTACCGGGTGGGGGCAGGACGGCCCCTGCGGAGCGAGTGCCTCATACCCCTTGAGGTGGATGGTAGGAAGGTGACGGGCTTCTGGGACACGGGGGCGGAGGTGACTCTGGCCCGATCTGACATAGTGGCCCCAGACCGGATACTACCCCACACGCAGCTGACCCTGAAGGGCATAGATGGGTCCCCGTTTAAGGTGCCTGTAGCCCGGGTGCATCTGAAATGGGGGGCCAAGGAGGGCCTCAAGGAAGTGGGCGTGCACCCGCACTTGCCCACCGAGGTGCTGATGGGGAATGACCTAGAGGAGTGGCTCCATGAATCCCAGCGGGCTCTAGTCACTACCCGGAGCCAGAGCCAGCGGGGGGCTGACAACGTGGGTCCAGGGAAGGACTCCTGGCAGCGTCCTCAGGGTCCCATCCCAGTGGACACGGGGTCCAGCCAGGCTGGGACTCCGGACCTAGGCAAAGGTGGGGAACAGGTCCCGATCCCTGCCTCAGCAGCTGAATTCCAGGCTGAGGTGCAGGCAGACCCCTCCTTGCAGAGGCTGAGGGACCAGACTGGCCTCCGTGTAGCTCAGCCCCGGGGGAGAGGTGGCCAGGAGAGATTCCTGCGGGAGCGTGGACTCCTGTTCCGTGAATGGCTTCCCCCCAGGAAGGCGAGGGCATGGGGGGTCCAGCGGCAGCTGGTCGTCCCCCGAAAGTATCGCCTCAAGCTGCTGTATTTGGCCCACGACATCCCCGTTGGGGGCCACCGGGGGATCCGGAGCACCCGGCTGAGGCTGCTCCAGCACTTCTATTGGCCAGGAATCTTTACAGCCGTGCAGCGGTACTGCCGGTCCTGTGACTCCTGCCAGAGGGGCGGGAAGGCCCAAGACAGTAGGAAAGCGGCTTGGGGGTCTCTACCCCAGATAGAGGACCCTCTGGGTTTGCTGAGAGAGTTATGGGAGGGGAAGTCCTCCCTGGATGGAGCATCGGGGATGGAAGCCGCCCTGGCTGTCCAGAGAAGGCTCGCTGGGCTCATGGCCCCGGCCCGAGAGACCCTGGCCAGAGATCAAGGCCAGCGGAAGGGTGGGTGTGACCCCCGAGGACAGGCCTGTGCCAGTCACCCTGGAGCGGGGCAGCGAGTGGACAGAGGGAAGCCAGCTCATGTGGGGCCTCGCCGCGGCCGGCCCGAGTCAAGGGGAGCACCCATGTCCCCAGGCGGGTTCCCACGCAGAGGACCCGAACTTCCCTAGGTCACGAGCGGAGTGACCCTGCTCAGTTCGCTCTCGGAGGGGGGAGAACTGTGACATAGTGGGGGTACCTGGCTGGTTTCTATGCTGCTGGCTCTGGGGGAACCCCCACTGGCTGCCGTGGGTACCACGACCCAGCAAAACAGGATGAGTCACTATGCAAATCAGTGGCCAGACACCCCCCATGGAGAGGAACAAAGGAAGGGGGAATGCTGCCCTGGCTGGGGGGCAGGGCTGGAAGTTAGTTAGTTGGTTGCTGGCTGTCTGAGAGCATGGAGGAGAGCTTAGGGGAAGGGGCTGGAGTATAGGGGCCCAGTCTCCCCCATCTCAAGGGGGCCTGAGGCATCCTAGCCCAGCTCTGGGACCAGATTACATCTATGCTGTGCTGTATCCTGGAGAGGCAATAAACTTCCTCTAGTCCACCGGCTGGTGCAGTCTGTTTGTGCCATTTCGGGGTGCAGGAGACGGGGGAACCCCATCGCGCCGTCACATACATACAAGCAGAACTGTTGGGTTTTTAAATATCAATAGTCCCAAACAACTTATTTTCAAAGCAATGGATGCTCCACCAAGTCTGAAAAATTGGTGAACAGTGTGATTGTTGACATAGCTCTTCTCTGGTGCTCCATCTTCTATAAAGTCCTGGTTCACTTTAATCTGTTCACACACAGATTAGAGTAAGCCACTTGCAGAGCTGTCATCAGCTGAAGGCAGTAAAGAAACTAAAGGGAAAGAGAAAAATAGGTGGAAGTGTCATAAAGGAGACAAAGCCATGCCTTATGAGAATGCTGAATAATATATACTGCAGTGCAATGACAAGAATGCTGTATAGATGCAACAGCTATTGCACAGTTTTTTGACTTTTAGAAGGATGGGAAATAAACAAAATGCATACAAAAGGGCCAGTGTAAATACATGGATTTAATGTTTTACTTTCTCAAATGGCAGCAAGCAAATGGCTATGGGTTCCTTTTCAATCTGTATTTCTAAATTTTAGAAGCATGTACCACACTTCGTAGTAAGCCCCCACAGATCTGCTTTGATTCTGCTAGTGCAGAACAGAATGAGAGCTAATGTAGATTTGAAATGCTTCTTTATTTCTCCAACTCTCAACCTTGTCAGATCTGAAGGGAGCCCTCACTGATTTGCTGAAGGCCCATGGAAAGCTGACTGGTCACCAGATCCAGTTCTCCTTATTTTCAGGAGACAGATGTATTTTTAGTTTCTTTTAATGCAGTCAAACTCTTTCCTGGTGTTATCCCTTCATTTAAACAGTTGCTGTAGGGATTTTATGGGAAGAGAGGTCACCTATGAAATCACAATTCAGAGATAATGCATCAATGAGACCAGCTCTATGGTAAAACGTGATTCACACTAAAAGGCTGCCTTAAAGGACTGACAGAGTTAAGCCTAGTTTACACTAGTAATTTTTTCTGGTATAATAATGTCATTTTTATAACAGCAAAAGACCTAATGTAGACACAGTTATATTGGCAAGACAGTGCTTTTGCCAATATAGCTTATTTCATTCAGGGGATTAGTATAAACTATACTGATAAAAGTGTTTTGTTTTCCCCCAGTATAGCTATACTGGCTCAGCTTTTGTGGCAAAGTCCTGTGTAGTATAGATCAGGCTTAAGACTAGTTTTTTTAAACCTTTGTTTTCTTAGTTTAGCATCAGGAACAATTTACCACGCTCCATAGTTTGCTTTAACAGATCAGGGCTATTTACCTGACATCATCATCACTACTCATGTCCCTCCAAGCTATTCATGGACAGTGCAACTAGAGACCCAAAGTTCAGATTACTAGGCTGGGAGGCAGTATTTGCTTTGGCAGGACTCTA
Source organism: Pelodiscus sinensis (assembly GCF_052426305.1). Lineage (NCBI taxonomy): Eukaryota > Metazoa > Chordata > Testudines > Trionychidae > Pelodiscus > Pelodiscus sinensis. The sequence goes on along the minus strand of NC_143053.1, from coordinate 200,685,903 downwards.
GCTGTAGAACTCCTTGCCAGAAGAAGCTTCCTCTGATATTATCTATAATTATCATTTTTACACCCTTATCACAACTGCACTGCAGATGCATAGCTGACGCAAGTCAGTGTAACTCCAAAGGAGCACTGTGGATTTACACCATTTGCAGCTCTGGCTCCATAGCCACAGCTCTGTCTGACTGTCCACCCACTTGTTTTGTATCATACCACACATAAAAAAACATCTCTGGGCCATTTATTTTCAGATGTGTTACTTTTCTGTAATTATAGTGAATGAGTTAATTGAGTCTTCAGTTCTATGTGAAATATGCTAACTATAGCATCCTCTGAATAATTTCAGAGAAAATGATCAAGGCTGAATAAGGGAAGGAGGGAATGCAGGGGAAAGACATTTGGTGCATGCGGCTGTCTCAAGCCATTGCGTAATCCTTCTAAGTCACTAGCATGAGTCAGTCTTTTCAGAAAGTTTGAAGGGTTTGGTAAATTGTTCCTAATGCTGGACTAAAATAAATAAAAATAAATAAATAAATTAGCAAACAGGCTGTTTGTGAACACACTTCAGTACGATTTGTTTCCTTAGAGTATCCAACAGGTAAAATTACTTAGCGCAAGTCAATGGCTGAAGAGAGGAATGAGTCAGTATCTTAAAAGATGTGAGAGAATTTCAGATTGATGGGACAGAAAAAGCAACACGGGAATCCTCATCTGTCCATGTGATACTAGGAGCCCCTCTATTCACACCCTACTGTCATAATATTTGTACAGAATATGCCAGGTTCAGGCTTGTGGGCTGCTGGTGGGGTAAGAGCGCTGAACCAAAGCTACACAGTCACAAGACACCTTATAAGGCAGAGGGTAACTAATCCCCTTCCTGACCTACATGAACTTTGGAACAACACACTGCAGCATTTCAGGAAAAGGATGCAGAGAAGATTAAGGGTGTTTTCTATACTGCAGACTATACCGGACTCCCACGAAGGCTGGCATATGTTAATCAAGCCCACCTCAGAGCATTCACACTGCAGTGTGGTACAAGCCCCATATCTTACATCCACACAGGAATTTAAGGGCTTTGAGTGTGGATGGTAAGGGGGTGAGGGCAACTACATATGGCAAGCTGGCAGTGTAGATCTACCACCCTAAGTCTGAACAGGATGTACAGATGTGGCAGAATGAGAGGGTAAATTACACACATGCCTTTTAACAGAGTGCTAGAGGAAGGAAACTGGATACAGCTTACTAGTAAATATTCATACACAGAACAGGTACAACAAGGCAGCAACCAGGTTAGCTGCCTCACTCTGCCTCCTGCTGATTCATCATAATCCTGACCTGAGAGCACTACCTCTGGGGAAGTCAGGGCATTTCATTCACATTCAGTTCATGGGCCTCACAGCTGAGACTGCAAGTGAGGGTGCCAATGGGTGCAAATCTGCTGAATATGTTGATTTCTGCATATGAGCGCCTGTCTACCAGGAACTGGACTGAGTCCACATGTTGATTTCTTATTGTCCAAACAACTGGCCGGGGCTATGGATGGTCTCAGCAGCAGCCAACAAACTGCAATGGACAGAATCCAAAGGTGAGAATATCAGCCCCTTCTCCTCCACCAAGAGCACAGCCAGCAGGGTCTTCCACCTAGCACACAGACCCTCCCGCTTCTCAGAACAAACTCCGCCTTGGTTTGGGCGAAGTGCACAATTGAAGAGTTGCTGTTTTCAAGATGACAGTACTGGACCCTCGTTTGGAAGGGCTTGATTGTTACAAACTATCCCAGGGATGGGAAATGAGTACAGTCTGTTCTGATGCGGTGTGACCCTGTCAACCTTGACATTAGAAGAGTTACAAAGGTCCAGATCTTTATATGTGGCGAGGGAATTTCACTGAGCAACTTCAGAGGGGCTTGGGGTGCAGAGTGGCATTAAGTCATCTCTACACTCCCAAACTTGAGCTTATTGTGCACCAGGGCAGTTACCAAAAGGCTGTTAAGGAAAACAGGAATTTTTGAGGGGGCCTGGATGTGCCTGTTCCTCCATATTGTACCCTCAATACTAGCCATTGATCAAGAAGCTGGGAGGGGGCGGGGGGAGAGCCATGCAAATTTAATATGCCTTGCAGTGCAAAGGAGCCCTAAGGCAGGGGAGAATCTGGGTCAAGTTCTCTGAACAAGAGATTTCATCTGCAAATCACAACCAAGCATTCTCATCTCATTACATTCTGCCCATCACTGAAGAAGTGACTGTCTGGAACATTTGGTTTGAGTGTCACAGTGAAGGTTGTTGAAGGTCAAGCAGGACTGTTATGCTCTTGACAGTGAGTTGATTAGATACACAGATGAATATAATGCTGCCTTTTAAAACTAGCCATTACCTGTGTTGTCTAAACATTAGTTGTTGTCCAGGAGAAATTGAATCATAAATCTAATTCAGTGTTCTCGAAAACTAGTATGGCCTGCAGCCTGCTGCCCAATGTTAAATTAGATTTTCAAGTTATTTATTTCTGCATTGAAGAACTTGTAAGTCACAATCCTAGTTCCCCAAACAGAATGTCTATGTCTTTGTGTATGCAAGTAAATAATCCTCTCAAATGAGTTTCTATGTTGAATCTGCATATGGTAGATGCCAAATATGTCCCTTCATGCTCCCCAGAATTTATATGGTACCCAGAAGGAAGGGATGTCTTGCTAAGTTAGACCTCTCTTTTCTGTCTTCGACTTTGATCCAGCCAAGTACTTATGCCACTTGCAGCACTGTATATACTTATGAAATTTGGCATGATATTCAATCTCTCTCAGGAGAGGCTCTGACTGGAATAGAGACTGAAGGAAGACAGAGGGGGGAGGAGAAAGATTGTGCATGATCTCCCTGCATTAGGCTTGGCAACAGGCATTCCTATCAGTCTGATGAGCACAAATTTCACTTCTTTGGGCCTGGACTAGAGCAGATTTGCTTATTTTCCTCTAATGTGTCTCTGAGGAGTCTTGACTTGATGATGTCTGTTATCAAAAACAGAGGAAAACCTTTTTAAAAAAAATTCATAATGGAAACCAAAAGTTGACAAAGTAGGTAAAGTAGGTTTTAGAAGAATTTAAACATTCCCCTTCAGCAACATGCACTCAGACACCATAGACATCATCGACATCTTTACTCAGGCTGCCATCTTTACTCAGGCTGATTTGGGGCCTACTCTCAGAGTAGAGCACTAGTCAAGTCAGGCGCAAGGTACTCACTAGGAACAAGGATGGCTAAATCTTATTTTACACATCCAGAAATGGCTTGAAACACAGTCCCTGTAAAAAAAAAAAAAAAAAAAAAAAAAAAAAAAAAAAAAAAGCTTCAGGGGGCAGTTGAGTTAGTCTGTAACAGGAAAAACTTAAAAAACAACGAATAGTCTGGTAGCACCTTAAAGACCAACAAAACATGCAGATGGTATCATGAGCTTTCGTGGGCACAGCCCACTTCTTTAGATGATAACCCACGAAAGCTCATGATACCATCTACATGTTTTGTTAGTCTTGAAGGTGCTACTAGATTATTTGTTGTTTTTTAAAATAGTCCCTGTACAGTCAGCAAAGGAAAGCTTTACTGCTCTATTCAGTCAGAGAACCTGTCGCAAACACAGTGCCCAGATCAAGGCTGCTATCCTCTTCCCCTGAGATATTCAGATATGGCACACAGGAAATGTCAATGTCTCCCTAAATGCCCTGCTCCCTTGTACCTAGCTAGGATCGTATACTTTTTCAAATAAATGGCTTTCCCCACCATTACTCCTCCAGTATGTAGGGGTTACTAATCTATGCACTGATCTGATGACTCAGAGGGAAGACTGTTTTTCTCTACCAAAATTAACTACAGGAGACAATTGCTAATTTGCGTCAGTGCTTGGAAGGTTCCATTGACAATTACTAGATTTCTACACATTTGTAAGGAAGGTTTTAGCCCTCTAAGGCGCTGCCCAGCCTGGTCAATTTCCAAGAGGGAAAGTGGAGTCAGGAGCAATCAGCTCCTCTCAGGTTCTATGAAACAACTCACAGATCAGACATTCTCTGAACAAATGAGAGAGAAAAAAATGGCATCAGCAAAATCCACATTGTTCATTTATTTTGAAAGTGAATTATTTATTGTTGTAATTCAGAGTGTACCAGTCACTATTCTCCAGTAGTAGTAATGAAGCTTTAATATTAGACTTCTCCATAGTATTCAGTGAATCCATTTTTACTGACAAGCAGGGGAGGCCACAAGCATCTGAAAACTATCACATTTTCAGATGAGCAAAGTAATAATTAGGTTCCAGCATCAATTCATTGCCTGTGGCAGCGGGTCATCTGTGCTGTGCCAGGATAGAGCTCCATTTCCTGTCATGGGAGTCTGGGAGGGTGCAGCAGCCCACCTGCACCTAGAAAACTGCAGGATTGGGGATTCAGCTTAGAGTTTCAATAGAAGAGGTTTCATATTGCAGGCACAGTAGAACCTCAGAGTTACGAGTTCCAGAGTTATCAACTATGACAAGCATATTTTTATAAAGCGTACGGAATGCCTTGTGATATGAACGTCATAACAGATACGCTTTATGCAAGATGCCTCATGTAACAAGTCATTGGAAAGGTTGCAATTTATTGAATCCCATTTGTATTCATGTTGTCATTTTTGTAGATCAAGTGAAGAATATTGAACTGTGTACTGTAATTGCAAATTTGCTGCTTTGGGTCACTCCCACTAATTACATTTCAAGGCTGTGATGACCATTAGCAAGAGACAATGGAGCTTAACCTTCCTGTGGATGTGTGGGTTATCCTGTGACAGAGACAGTGTTGCAGAGACATGTGACCATGACACCATCCAACTCTGTACGTTTCCATGAGAGCAGGAAAAGGGGGTCAACCTGAAACTCCCACTTTTTGCAAATCCTATGTAAGGGTGGGGAGTGAGGTAATCCTGGACATCGGTTCTCACCTGGGACTTCACCTCAGATAACTGCTGGAAACAACAAGACTGAACAAAGGTAAGGAACTGGGCCCAGGCTGGAAGCTTGTCTGGTCTTTGAGGATTATCAGAACAACTTTTATGGTGAGATATTACATGTAACTAGTTTCTTTAATGTATTAATCTTAGCTTGTGTGTTTGGTTTTATTTTGCTTAGTAACCTACTTTGTTCTGTCTGCTTTTGATCTTACTTTTTATACTTATCACTTTTGTTTACTAATAACCCCAGTGTAAATAATTGTTACCTGGTGTGGGGAGAGGAACAGTTTGTACATCTCTCTCTTCTCTATTAGGGATGTTAAATTTAGTTCAATCAACTATTTGATAAGTGGAGGAGCAGCAGCGGGGTTAGCTCCTGGCCCCAGGAGCTAACCCTGCTGTGGCTCTACCTTTTAAATTTATTAAGAGCCAACAGCTTAAGGCTGATTCAAGTAGTGGGGACCTAGCACAAGCTGGGAATCGGCTGTTCCAGGATAAGAGTCATTAAACTCTCAATACATTTAAAAAGCACAGGCACAGCATCTGAGACTGGACATGAGCCAGGAATCAGCAGATTCTCAGCTCATGCCCAGTCCCTGCTACCTCTCTGCTTCCCCTACCCTCCTGCAGAGACAGTGCTGGGGGAACTGGCTTTTAAGCCAGCTCTCCCCAGAACCAGCTGCTGCTCCCCACACCTTGCTGCCTCTCATACAGCGGGGAGAGGGAGAAGCGACTAGTTGAGGGACTAGACGATTATCCAATAAGCATAAGCTTATACTTATCGGATAGTTGACTAGTTGTTTACATCCCTATTCTCTATTCAGCATAAGATGGATTTATCTAGGGTTCAGCTCCCAGAGTGGCTGTGTACTGAGTGCTGCACTGCTTTCAGTGTATGTCTGCATCAGAGACCAACAAAAAACAAAACTCCAAAACCACAAACACGTGTCAGTGCTATGTTAAATGTAAATGACTAAAAAGTAAAGGTAAAGCATCATTTTTCTCCAAACAGTAAGATTTCAAAGCTGTATTAAGCCAACGTTCAGTTGTAAACTTTGGAAACTTTTGTGATTGTCAGCCTCAAATTCTCCATTCCCTTTAACACTTTCCCCCCTCCACTCCTTACTAACACAACCTTACTCTTTTTTCAGACTTGATTTTCTTTGATGTGACATTCCTGCTGTGCTCACCCCCATTAATAGAACAAACACACACACCAGACTGCTTATCTAATCCCTTCATGGTTTCTATTCTGCTCCATGTCCCTTCTCCAGACTTTCCAGAGCTTCTCCATGTAGGTCCCTAGCCTTTCCTCCTTTGTCTTCATTGCCCCCTTTGTCTTGACTGGCTATGTCAGGTGATGTTTTTCCCACCTTGCCTTTGTTTCTGTTTCCCCTAGTCATCCTGCCATGGGCAATGGTTAAACATAGGACATAGAGGCAGGCGCCCCAGCCCCACCCATTCCGCGCAAGGCCAGTCCCCCACAGGAGCCAAAACACACCCACCCACACTGCAGGGCCAAGCCTCCAGCCCCCATAGGAACTTCCATGGCCCCAGAGCACCATGGGAAGCATGGGTGGTGTGTGGCCCCAGCCTCCCTACCCTGGAGCATGGGGAGGGTGCACTGCCCCAGCTTCGGCCTGGCTGAAACCCAGGGGCAGCAACATACCTCCCAGAACACCTATTGCTTTACCACAGCTCCTGGAGTTCTGGGGGTGGAGTGTGGGCGGGGCCATGCCTGGCACTTTGGGAAGGCAATGCCTACCACTGCCTCTTATACCCACTGCTCAGGCATCCTGCCGCAACTCCTAACATCCTTCTCCACCAGGCTTGCCCACTGTCAGACTTTTAGCAGATTTCTCATGCCACTAAGGACAGCCTCAAAAAACCCCTCGCTCTTTCGATGGTGTCACTGCTGTGGATTTCACCAGGGCCATAGTCCAGAGTTTCATTAACATGCAGATGTAAGAGAAAGAGAGCATGACCTTTCTTCAACTATTCCCATTAGTGCCTTTATGGCTCACACCCACTTAAGGAATCAGAGATATTATTTCTCCAGTAAGTGAAATCTGAAAATGTATTTGGTCTATTTTTATGAACAGCAGCAAGAAATTGGATGAGAGAGGGAAGTGAGCCCCTGTGACACTAAACTGTAGCATTATAACGTCCCTTTAGAGATGCTCTCCTCCTCCCCTGGATCTCTGCCTTCCTACCGCTGTGCATCGCACCTTGTAACTAGCCTGCAAGAAGACTTACCATTTAATCGCGAATATAATGTGCACTTTTTTCCCCCGAGTTTTTTGGGGTCAAAGTCGGGGTGCGCATTATATATAGGGGTTATTGTTTAAAGTTTTGTTTTGGCAGTTTTATGTCAGAAGACGACGAACCTCCGCTATGACGACGCCATGCTAAGACAGCAGTAAACATGAAATCAACATCAACTGAAATGGCAGAGATTCCTAGAATGATTTAAAATATTTAAAAACAATAAATAATATGAAGTAATATGAAATTTATGTCTTAGTTGTATGAAATAGTTTATAGTTAATTAATTGCTGACATTTATGAAAATAAGTTATAAACATGGACACTGGATGTGAAGTTGAATTTTATTCCCATAGACTAGCAATCATATAAACTTTCAAAAGAGTAAGTAAATCAATAGTTCAAATATGCAAATATGGTAATAGTCAGTTTCATTGAGAGAAATTGATCGCCACGTACTCTATAGTCATACGCTCACATGCAATCAACTGGCAATACAAAAAGGCAGGAAATACGACGCGCCAGAATACCATAGACTTGCAATCGAATAGACTACATTTAACGACACCTTCCTATCTATGATGATGGGTATTATAAAATACATGTACAATGGGCAAAGTTGGGGTGCGCATTATATATAGGAGTATACATTTTTTCATTAAGATAAAATTCAAAATATCAGGGTGCGCATTATACATCAATGCGCATTATATTCAAGATTTTACAGTACTTGTATGGGTCACATTCATATAGCCACATTTTTTACCTTACTCCTTTCCCCCATAATTTCTCACTCTTGTTGGTATGACAGTTGGAGCACCCAGCTCTGCAAAGTGCAATAAGTGGGACTGTCACTCCCCACGATGGTCTCTGCAAGCTGCCGTGGCAGCAGACAAGGGCCATCCAAGTCTATTAGCTGAATAGGGGAAAAGACTGCTGTGTGCAGGACCCCACAGAAACCCAGCACAAAGGGTGTGTCGCGAAGAGCAGGGCATGCATAGCACTAGGGAATGCTGCGTGGTGCAGACGATGCATTGCTGAAATAGACAGCAGCCCCTAAGGAGCCATCTTGGCCTCAAGAGCAGCTCAGAACCAGAGAGGGTGCAAAGCTTTGAGTTCTGAGCAGCACCTCCTGGACATGGATCACAAACTCTCAAACTGTTGCTCTACTCATTTCTCTTCTAAGAGCTTTCATAAATATCTGCTCTAATGAAGGTGGCTTCCTTTGAACATTATATCAACCACCCCCATGTAACCCTGGGACGCAGTAACGATTAATTTTGAAACCTAATTTGGACGTGCTCTAACTTGAGATTGATGTTAAATGTCCCAAGTCCCAGAAGAGAGCTCGCCTGAGGCCGATTACTCGAGGCCGTATCTATCACCGGCATGCATTTTCCCGGAAATAAGACACAAGAGACTTAATTTGGGGCCCAACCATATATTGTAAAATTTGAAATACAGAACAGCAGGTAATAACTTCCTAAACAGTTCCCTCCCTATCCCTGAAAAGTAAGAAGATAGAAAAGATCCCTAGATACACAAGGTGTATACTTTACAATCACGTGGTGTAGACAGACGAGGAGCTCACGACCTCAATGCTGCAGCTAATTGCAAGCCTTGGCAGAGGAACTGTGAGGAGTCCCACGATGACACTGGACCAAGCCCTCTGGGTTAGGGTAGGCAGGCTGTAGATCATCCGTCGAGGGCCTTGCGCTCTCCGAATGTAATCCGTGGGTAACCAATTGGTCTTCAGACCCAGGAATACTCCACAGGTCACCAAAACCCCCAAAATACCCACCACTCTCACACTAACACATGACTGTCTGCACTCACACTCTTTCACTCTCTCATACACACTGACAAGGAAAACTTCTACGGAACCAAAAGAAAAATGGAACTGGATCAAAAATCAAGGTAGTCGCTCTCAGGTGGAGTGAAGAATCCAGAACCAGAACTCCTGTTCAGCCAAGGTATATAAACTCTCTGAGGCAGGAAAACCTCAAGGGTGCCGGGTGCACAATTTTGCGGGTGGTGTGCATAGATTTTGAGCTGTGTGCAAAGCCATTTGGTGCTGAGTGCAAAGCTATTTGGGGCTGAGTGCAAAGCATTAGTGCCGTGTGCAGTGGGCAAAAAGGCGGGAAGCCTCTATCTAGTCCCTTTCCTTAGTCCGGACTAATGTAGATAGTCCGAATTAACTACTAGTTCGAATACCCTTAGTTCGAACCAATATCTTAGTTCAATATAGTCAGCACTCATAACATCTCACAAGTTTCTTTCACACAACCTTATAACTCTTAACTGCAAACTGAGGTAACACCCACCTTACTATTCTGTTTCTTAGGTCCATTCCAGAATGAGAAGCAGCCCTTTTCCCATTCCAGTTCAGATATAAAAAGCTCATACCATCCTACAATATTTCAGCTTCAGGCCAAGATCTTGCAAAAACAACTTGCAAGATGTTCATGCTTGCCAAGCCCAAACCCTAGGTCTTACTTGGCATCAGCAAATCTAAACCCAATCCTGATTCAATACTACCTCCATGACTCCTCTCGGAGCCTGATTCTGTCTCATTTGCACAGGTATGAATCAGGGTTATAAAGATTATGCCTGATTTACACCAACGAGAGAAGACTCAAGGACTACAGTTATAAACAAGCAATCCCCTGTGTTACGATACAGCGCTTATTCACTTTTGCCTGGGAATGAATAAAAGCTAAGTGCAAAAGGTTAATTGAAATGAATGATAATTTGCTCAAACATTTTGTTGCCATCTTAAGTGAAACAATTATACCAGTGTAACAATTATACTGAATTGAAAGAAAAATACTTGGCAAATAGAGACGTTATTAAAACTACTGTTACTCTGTCTAGAGGTGGTGGCAGCCTCTGAGGACACCATGGGTGCTGCAACAGCAGTGCTACTCTAGCACCAAAAATCAAGGGTGCCATTTATGTGGGGCTGTGGAGGGCAGTAGCCCCCCCCAAATTGGAACCTCTGGATTTTATACTTGGAACCCCTCAAGCTACATGCCCTGATTCCAGAGTTTGAGCTGCCTTTGGGGCTGGGAGTTTGTTAGCTTTCTTTGATAGGATATCAAGCCTTGAGGATAAGGGAGAAGCAGTGGATGTGTTATACTTAGACTTTAGTAAGGCATTTGATACAATCTCGCATGATCTTATTATATTAGGGAAATACAACTTAGATGGGGCTACCATAAGGTGGGTGCATAACTGGCTTGATAACCATTCTCAGAGAGTAGTTATTAATGATTCACAGTCATGCTGGAAAAGCATAACAAACGGGGTTCCACAGGGACCTGTTTTGGGACCAGTTCTGTTCAAAAGCTTCATCAATGATTTAGATATTGGCATAGAGAGTATGATTATTAAATTTGACGATAATACCAAGCTGGGAGGGATTGCAAGTGTTTTGGATGATAGGATCAAAATTCAAAATGATCTGGACATACTGGAGAAATGGTCTGAGGAAAATAAGATGAAGTTTAATAAGGACAAATGCAAAGTACTCCACTTAGGAAGGAACAATCAGTTTCACACATACAAATGGGAAGTGATTGTCTAGGACAGAGTAGTGCTGAAAGGGATCTATGGGTCATAGTGGACCACAAGCTAAATATAAGTCAGCAGTGTGACACTATTGCAAAAGACAAGCAGACATGATTCTAGGATGCATTAACAGGAATGTTGTGAGCAAGACACGAGAAGTCATTCTTCCGCTCTACTCTGTGATGATTAGGCCTCAACTGGAGTATTGTGTCCAGTGCTGAGCACCACATTTCAAGAAAGATGCGGAGAAATTGAAGAAGGTCCAGAGAAGAGCAACAAGGTCTAGAAAACATGACCTATGATGGAAGACTAAAAGAATTGGGCTTATTTAGTTTAGAAAAGACAACACTGAGAGGCGATATGATAGTGGGTTCCAAGTATTTACAAGGGTGTTTCAAGGAGGAGGGAGAAAAATTGTTCTCCTTGGCCTCTGATGATAGGACAAAAAGCAATGGGCTTAAATTGCAGCGAGCGAGGTTTAGGGTGCATATTAGGAAAAACTTCCTAACTGTCAGGGTGGTTAAACATGGGAATAAATTGCCTAGGAAGGATGCAGAATCTCCATCACTGGAGATATTTAAGAGCACGTTGGATAGACATCTAGCAAGGATGATGTAGATGGTGCTTGGCCCTGCCATAAGGGCAGGGGACTGGACACAATGACCTCTCAAGGTCCCTTCCAGTTCTAGTATTCTATGATTCTATAAAGAGAGGAAGGCAGGGTGATTAGGAATAACAAAAACCTGGGCACTCAAGTAATTGAAGGATCATTAGATCATCATGAAAACATTGCCGGGTATTCCATTTCAAAGATAGGAGGAAAAAAAGAATAGGAATGAGCGTTGTGCTGCTGGGATTTGCTATTTGCACCACTACTGTTAAACTTAATGTTCTTGAAAATGGGATGAATAGTGACTAATCCAAAGCTGATGGCAAAGAATTACAAAGGGATCTCACAAACCTGGGATGATTGGGCAACACAAGGGCAGATGGAATATAGTATTGATAAAGGCAAAGTAATGCACATGGAAAAATATAATCCCAACTATATGTACAAAAACGATGTGGTCTAAAATAGCTGTTACCACTCAAGAAATATCATGGAATCATTGTGGATCGTTCCCTAAAAACATCTGCTCAATGTGCATAGCAGTCTAAAAACTAAAAAGCTAACAGACTACTGGGAATCATTAGGAAAGGAATGGATAAGACAAAATAGCATATTGCCTCAATATAAAGTCATAGTATGCCCACATCTTGAATACTGTATGTAGATCTGGTCATCCCATCTAAACAAAATACTGTATTTGGAAAAGGTACAGAAATGGCAACAAAAATGATTAGGGGTAAAGAACAGCTTCAATCTGAGGAGAAATTAACAAGACTGGGGCTTTTTAGCTTGGAAAATAAATGACTAAGTGGGAGGGGGATATGTTAGATGACTAGAAAATCATGAACGGTGTACACAAACAAAATAAGGAAATGTTATTCATTCCTTCACTGAGGGTGTCTACATTGCATTTCTCCTTCGAGAAAGGAATGCAAATGCAGAGAAGTGAAATTGCAGATGAAGCAAGGATTTGAATTTCCCATGCTTCACTTGCTTAATCGTGGCTAGCCGCTTTTCCGAAATAGCATATTTTGAGAAAACAAACACGGTCCATGTGGGATTATTTATAAAAGAAACCCTTCCTTCGAAATAACCCTTATTCCTTAACAAAATTAGGTTTAAGGGTTACTTCAAAGAAAGGGTTTCTTTTCAAAATAACCTCACGTGGACTGCATTTGTTTTCTCTAAATATGCTATTTCAGAAAAGCAGACAGCCATGATTATGCAAATGAAGCGTGGGAAATTCAAATCCGTGCTTCATTTGCAATTTTGCTTGTCTGCATTTGCATTCCTCTCAAAGGAGAAATGCAATTTAGACATACCCTAACATAACACAAGAAGCTGACCCAATTAAATTTATAGTCAGTTTTAAAACAAACAAAATGAATTATTTTTTCACAGTCAACTTGTGGAACTCTTTGCCAGGAGATGGTGGAAAGGTCCAAACCATAATAGGATTCCAGTAAGAACAAAATAAGTTCAAGAGGGATAGATCCCTCAATGGCTACTAACCAGAATGGGCAGGGATGGTGTCCCTGGCAAACAGAGGCTAGAAGCTGAGAATGGGCAACATGGGATGGATCATGATCTAAAATGATCTAAAAATAAAAAAGGAGTCATATAAAAAATGGAAAGTAGGACAAATTACAAAGGATGAATATAGGCAAACAGCACAGGAATGAAGGGGCAAGATTAGAAAGGCAAAGGCACAGAATGAGCTCAAACTAGCTACGGGAATAAAGGAAAACAAGAAGACGTTTTCTAAATACATTAGAAGCAAGAGGAAGACCAAGGAGAGGGTAGGCCCACTGGTCAGTGAGGAGGGAGAAACAGTAACAGGAAACTTGGAAATGGCAGAGATGCTCAATGACTTCTTTGTTTCGTTCTTTACCGAAAAGTCTGTAGGAATGCCTAACATAGTGAATGCTAGTGGAAAGAGGGTAATTTTAGAAGGTAAAATAACAAAAGAAAAAGTTAAAAATAACCTAGAAAAGTTAG